>NW_026991709.1:16942900-18210400 GCF_029215605.1 Mirounga angustirostris | reverse complement strand
ATACAGTATTTTGGTTTTTCATTTTAGTAGTTTTATTTGTGCTTTTCTCTCTTATTTTAGAAGTCTTTCCTATCCTGATACCATAATGTCATTCTTTTTTAAAAAGCTGTAAACGTTTGCTTCTTGCATTTATGTAATTAATCCAATAGGAATAGGCTTTTGGGTGGGGTGTGATGGAGTGATCTAGTTTAATGTTAACCCATATGGATAGCCAATGCACCATTTATTAAATAATCTATCCACCTCCACTGATTTGTAATGCCATCTGTTATCTATCAAATTCCCATATATACATGAGTCAGTCTCTAAGTTCTATATTCTATTGGTTTATCTGTGAACCAATATCACACCATTTATTTTCTATAACTTTATAATAAATCTTGATGTCTCCAAGGCATGTCTCCTCACTTTGTTCTTTCTCATATCTGTCTTTTATTTTCCTACTGTCCCACATAAACATGAGGCTCAGTCTGTCAAAGTCAACAAAAAAATGGCCCAAAAAATGGGTTTTGATTAGAATTCTACCGAATTTACATGGAGTTCAGGAAGAACTGACATATCCCAGTATTGGCATCCTTACTGTATTCCCATCTACAATTTGATAAATCTCTTAATTTCTTCAGGCGTCTTTTTCATCCCTTGAAATTTTTATATATTTATATTACTCCATAAACGCCATACATGTATTACTGTTGGATTTCTGACCAGGTATCCTATAGTTTTTGATGTTGTAAGTGAGATTTGTGTGCTACATAAATATTACATTGTCTGAACGTTGCTGATATATAGGAATGCACTAATTTTTGTACACTGAGCTTGCATGATGCAATCTTGGTGAGTTCTCATTCATTTTTATAGTCCAAGGAGTAGAGGCAATCATATCATTTAAAAATAATAACAATTTAGCTCCTTCATTTCCAATTCTTATCACCTCTTTTTAACTTACCTTGTTGGTTACACTGACCAGAGCAGTAGGATGCTGAATAGAAGGTGCTAGCTTGCCTTACAGTTGCCTTTAAGGAGAAAGGTTATAATATTGTACCACTAAATTTTTGGTATTTTTGGTAGGGGTGGTCTTAGTTTTGAGATATTTATAAGGTGAAGACATTTTCCTCTATATTCTTAGTTTGCTAGTTTTTTTTAACTCTAAGTAAGCAATGAATTTTATTAATTGCTTTTCAAGGTTAATCTTAGAATTATTCTCTTTCAAGAAGCCTTCCGAAGACCCTAAACTTGGACCTAATTCCACTGCATTTTGTGCTTTTCCTAGTAGATTAAACTATCTCTTATAGGTCTATGCTCCCCAGTAGCTTATAAACAATTCAAGGGCAAGAGCCATGTTTGATTCAAGGCTATATCCCCCCAGAACCTGGTGTAGAACATAGAATGTCTCTATTCATATTTATAATTTCCTGAGAACATGTTCTAGAAACTTAATTTCTTCCTAAAAACAAATTATGTTTCTGACATTTAAGCTTAATTTACAAAGGCAATTATGATGAAATAGAATATAAATTTGACTGAGAAGAGTTTTAGATTTCTAGATGTTTATACTTGCTCTTAATAAAATAACCCATAAAATATAAATGGCTTCTGAGAAACACTGACTTAATTCTTGTATTAAACATAATTTGTTACTACATTTGAAATCAAATTCATATTTGTTTTAACATTATATTAATTATTTATCTTTGTCTCATGATTAAAAATAAGACCCCCCACAAATTTCTATTTGCTCAGTAAGCACCTTTCAGAGTTGTTTTTTTAATATCTAAGTACTAAGAATATTTTAAGTTAATTAATTTAAATGATGTTTTTACCAATACCAAAAGCCTTTCAAATGCATTATGTTCCAGTCAGTATTTGAAGAGCCTCATGTGTTTTTTTCAGAATGCTGAGCTACTTAATGAGCAAAGGACTTCAAATGCCATTTGAAAATATGAAACCTTTATCTCTTAACTTGGTTTTGCTTCCATGCATAATATAGCTCTAAAATCACAGTGGTGATATTTATTAGCTGTCCTTGCAAAACTGTGCGCAATACATCTTTCACGTTTCATTGAGAAGAAAAGAAACTTAATCCCACCAGGATCTCCATTATTAGTTCTTCCTCTTGATTTTTTTTTCCCCCATGGGGATTTTGTGTTGACCGGATGGTGCTCTGAAATCCCTAGACAGAGCTGCATTTTACAGAGGCAAACTGGAAGAGCAAAAATCTGTTTTTGAGTAAAAGGATTAAATCTTATATCTTGTTATCTGGCTCACTAAGTCCAACCTAGGCATTATTGGGTTCATATTCAATATTGGGCAATTCTTTTTTTCCTCACATAGCAGTTTCCCTTCATTTCCAATAAAGTCCTGTTTTTACTTTGTTCCATTGCTAACAGTAATTAGCCACTCAATGACCCCCTCTCTCCCTTTGAATTCTTCCAATTCTAAAGAGTACTCTACAACCACATCTTCATGCTGGATCGTCTCTCTTGAAAATGTCAATTAATCAGCTCAAAAATTGAAATATCCCTTTCCATATTCATCACAGATGTTTATTTTTCATGGGCAAGAGTGGCTGAATGAAATATTTGAGAATCAACTTGAAGAGAAATTGTTTACTTCTTGAATTGGCCCAATCCTCACTTTGAAACATAGTGAGGCTTTTAATCTTCAGGTAGTTACCCCTGTGAGGAAATATGTCAAAAATGGAGAAATAATTCCAAGGTCACATAACCTGTCATGTTGTTCTAAATAGTGCAACATTACAAAGTGTTTATTCCAAGTCCTTTCTCTATGGCATAAAGAAAATAATGTCCATTTGGCCTTTCTCACCTGTGTCCCGTGTTATAGTGATGTCTAAGAATGTGTCATTTCTATATAAAACCAGCTATCTTATTTCTAGAAAAATAATGGAGTATTTTGTTTCAGTTTTGTTAGGTATGGTCAATAGAAGTATGTAATCTACCAATAAAAGTATGTGAAAGTCAGGACCTATCTTTTTCTTCCCTACGTACTCATTTGCCATATTCAAAGTTTAACCTTCACTCTCTAGCGACATTGAATGACACGGTTTTCCCAAACTGATCATTTTCCTTTCTTATATCTTTGCCTTTGCAACTGAGAGTCTCTCTCTCTGGAATGTACCTCCCTTTCTTGACTGTCCATTTATGTAAATATCTACTCTTCCTTCAATACTCTGACCCAATGTCATGTTTATGAGACTTTCTCTAAACATTTCTTTCTAAACACACACACACACACACACACACAAAGACATAGCTGTTTTCTCTCTTCCTGGCCCTCCAATGGCACTTTATAGATTAATTCACTGAATTAGAATTATTGGTTTACACTTTCTTCTCTTATTAGATTGTGAAATCCTAGAAGTCAAGTTATATCATTTATTCATTTTTGGATCCCCGAATCCATACTGCCATGGTAATTAATGGGCACTCCATATGTATTTGTAAATAACTGATTGGATAGTATATGTTGACTCCTGTAAAAGCAATCTTAAATTCTGGAAAATGGTACTATTTTTCTAGATTGAGCTTATTATCTATAACCATAATGACCAAAGGTAAATATGCTATTTTAAATCAACTAATGTTAAATAGGCTTATTGCGGTGATCATTTTGCAATATATACAAATACTGAATCATTATGTGGTACACCTGAAACTAATATAATGTTATATGCCAGTTATATTTCAGTTAAAAAGTAGATACGCTATTAAAAGTTGAATTTTTAAAGGTTTTCATGAGACATAAGTAAAATTAAGAATTTTTAACTGAAAAAAGAAAAAAATGTGGTGATGTATAATCTGAATTTATTTGTCAAAATTAACTCATATTTAGAATATAAAGTGTCTACAAAGGAGGGATCTGAGTAAAATAAGACTTCTCAACTAAAAGGTAAGTTGAAAGTTAGCTCTTGTGATCTCTTTATAAAATGAGCCTTCGTGGTTAATTTGCAAAACAGAAAGGAGATTTGAAGTAAACAGAGTTAAGGGCTAAACATCTCTATTCTGATTATTTTAGAGGGGCCTCAGCAATGAGGATTGAGTGTACCTTCCCATACCAACTTGTGAACAGTCTAGAATGACCCAAATTGTATTTTGCGCTCTTTTTACTTCATTTTAAACAGAGCCAAGATATCTTCTATTTTGAAAACAAACAAAAATAGAAACCAAATTATAACCAATTTATAAAATTAGTCATTTAGGATACATAACATTCCATTATGTTTATTGCTTTCTTCCTTATTACTTCTCTAATAACTACAAAGATTTAATTTTCTGTTAAGATGATTAAAATGATTTTAGTAAGAATGTGCCTGGATCCTTGGAAGAGAGGAAGTGTAGTTTATGAGTTCCAAAATAGCAATATTTGAAAACATGTGCATGAAAGAACTTTTGTAAGCATTCTTGGAATGACTTTTCTCCCTATCTACTCACCTCCCCCTACCCCAACTTAAAAAAAAAAAAGCCTTGGGTGGAGTTAAGAACTCTTTTCAAATCTTAAACAATAAGTGGAAATCCTGAAAATGTATTCTCCTTTATTCAGTGGGGGAAAACACTTTAAAGCTTCTCTCTCTCTTTTTTTTTTTTCTCCTAAGAATTGTTTAGCAAAGGATTTACTTGCCTTCTATTTTGAACAGAAAATTCAGTTTTAACAACTTGAAATATAATGCCATCTGTTTTTCTTCCTCTCCCCCCACTCAAAACACAATTCCTTTTTTCAAACATAACAAGTACATGGCCCAAAGAACCCAGATAAATATATCAGTTCAACTAATTCTTTACTTTAACCAAGGGTAAAACTAAAATGTGCCATAAAAATGTGAATGTGAATGCAAATATAAAACATACAAAGCACATCTATACATTTAAATTTCTTAAGTTCTAATTAAGTCATTTTGTCTTCTCTATATATCTACCAGGATAGAGGTAGCTATGAGGTGAGAAATGAGGGCACAATACAAACCATGATGGACATTAGCAGGTGGGACCAGGAGCCAGGGGACCAAAGAATCACAGAATCCCTCTGAAGCCAGTTTCCTCAAATCTATACCACCTGCTGGGCCCACTTATACATCTCCCCAAAGCAGCAAATAGCTGGTATGTGGAATCCACTCGAAAATAGAAATGGAATTCAGTAATAATGTATTTTAAATTACTTTAAAAGTGAGAAATGATATACAAATGTGAAATATCATTATATATTTATATTCAGGGTATTCTGAACTGATTAGTTCTTGTAAATATCATTCTGACTGATCTCTAATGTAAGAAGGGGACTTAATCCCATTTTCGACAAGATTCCCATGAGAAAAAATTCATTTTATTTAGGGCTTATTTTGCATTTCAAAGAATGCTTAAAATTCCACTCATCAATCTTTATTACAGCCTACCATTTCTTATATAGCCATGATAGACTTCAAGAGCATCCTGAAATATGATTCTTTTTGGCCTTATTCAGAGAGACTTGATCTCTAATAACAGCCCCAACTTTGATTCTAGGAAGGTTATGTGGTACCAGGTTTTCTGGCCTCAGAATGGAGGATGAGTTATAAGCCATATGAGTGGACACAGCCCTGAAATAGCCAGGCACATTTCCCTTCATGCCTAATCTTTCCTGTTTCTACTAAAGCCTTCACAGGCCAGGAGTTAAGCCACCACAGAATAGCTCCCAAATCATCTTGATATTCACTTGAAAAGTAAAAACTAAGGAGCTAGTCTGAGAAGCTAGACTCTTACTGTTATTGGAAAGCCATGGGTGATTTTTGACTCTGAAAATTCTTAACATTCCTAATTTTCTGATTTCTCCACTTCAAGATGTGTGTAGAAGGACTGAGATTTGTACACCTTTCAGACATACAACCCTGAAGCTGGTTCTTGCTTCTCCATTTCCCTTTGCCCAGAAGCAACTCCAAAACAAATTCTTTTTTTTTTTTTTTTTGCACGTAGGCTCCACACCCAGTGTGAAGCTCAACGTGGGGCTTGAACTCGTGACCCAAGATCAAGACCTGAGCTGAGATCAAGAGTCAGACATTTAACCAACTGAGCCACCCAGGTGCTCCTCCAAAATACATTCTTAATTTGTTATGGGGAAATGCTCAACACATCCTATGTGTGTATGTTTCATTGATGTTTGTAGTTGGTTACCCCTTTACATTGTTGATGGCCTTTCTTGGGCTCTAAACTTATTTCTTGAAGTTATTTACTATGCATTATGTAGAAAATTGACATTTCATATCTCAACTGTTTTTTATTCATAATGTCTCCTTTCCCTGATATCTGCTGAATGGGTTAGACAAATACATGGCAAAATAAACTAGCCATAATTAAATGACAAATTCTAGCTTACAAATCCTTCAACAAAGCAGACAAAAGCATATAATTTACAATGTTAAAAAATGATCAATAATATGAATGCAGTTGACTAAAACCATTATTATTCTGGAACACAAATTAAGCAGTCAGAAGATACTTTTTAATTCCCTTCTAATAAAAGCAGCTTATTTTGCGTATCAATTTGCACATTTTGTCAAATAATATAACACACTAGATAGTGGTGAGTGTTTAGTATCTCCATGAAGATTTTATGTCAATAACGACTCTCAAAATTTCTGCCCCTAACTATAACGTAGTGCTTTGTGAGAACATAACTGAGCAATGGGAAGAGCATCAATAGTGCCAAAGTACTCACGAGAGGATATTCCCGATATAAGCGTAGTAGGAGCAACAGTAGGGTGTGGTTCCATCACAGCAGTAAGATCTGCAGTCTTTCCCACACTGAGCAAGGCAATCCTCTGCAACATAAACACCACATATGTCCTTTACAGTTCTGAAATCACAGCTGCATGAAAAAGTCTTCTATTTCACATCTCACCCTCAAAGACCACTCTTCAGTGCATTTAGATATTCACTGTACGTACTCAGAATTCCAAGACATGTGTAAGCATCTAAACGAGTCTTCCTTCCCTCCTGGACATAAATCTAGAAGAGGCAAAGATCATTCTTTTTTGAATTTCCTGATCAAGTACCATAATTGGTAGTTAGAATTGTTGAATGAGACAATGAAAGGAGAAATGAATGATCCAACGAATCAGTCATTCAATTTTTCAATAGAAATCTTTTTTTAAATAGAGTTCTTAATAATAATCTCGAAATGATAAAGTCTTGACTTTAGGGTAGTACTCCCAATTAGCTTCATTTTATGGAAAGTGTGATTGACATGTATAAAGTCAACTGGAGATAATTTTAAAATAATGTATATTTTCATGACAGTGTATTATATGTTATCCTTTCTCTACACTTTTTTATCTTAATAATTACACTTTGCACACATATGGTTACACAAATTAGTCTGCATATGTATCTTGTCAAGCCATCTGGATTGGAAGATAATCAGTTAGTTGTAGGAAGAGGTTCCTGTAGATAACTAACTTGTAAATAATTAAGAATTTATTTAATGCCAGATTTAAGAATCAATAAGTTATGAAACAGCACTGTGGGAAGAGGAAAAGGTATTTTCTGAGTAAAAGGAACTTGTTGGAGCTGATAAAGCCAAATTACTGTCTTTTTTTCCCTATGTTTTGGGTAATGAAAATTAAACCCAAAATGCTGAATAAAAGTTACCCTGGCTTTTAAAATTCTTTGTGCTACCTCAATGATTTATGTTAAGATTATCAGTTATACTCAGTGGTATAAATTATAATGGATATGTGAGTTTCAGGTACATGACTAGGAAAACATTAAGTTATAGGCTGGTAATTTAAGTTATGGTGTTTAAGAATCACAAAATAAGTCCTTTCCAGCTCACTCTCTAAAGGTAACATCAACTATGAACTAAATTATGGAACACTTTTGCTTGCCTGTCAAGTCATAACTGAAAAGTGAACTATGTTACACTCTGTCTGTATGTCCATGTGATTGATTTACCTAGAAAGGAAAATTCAGATTTTGTTTTTAAATCACCTCCCTGGCAGGATGATTTTTGACAAATGGATGTGATCAAAAGTTCATTCACCTTTGTCAATACTGCATGGCCTTCGTAGAGCAAGTGAAAACATTCGTATTTTTCCCCTTGACTTTATTTCTACCTTAATGTTTTCTTCTGAGATGTCGTAAGAAGAAATGAGAGGAAAAAATATCATGATGCCCATGATAGTGACATCTTATTCAGCTCTCCATGAATATCAAAGATCCAATTACTATTATTGTATTCCAATTACTACTGTTATAAGGACATGGTGTTATCAAAATATTTTGAACCAATGCTACAGGAAACCAAGCCCATTATCTTGTAGCCAAGAAGCTGGATTATACCTGCAGCAAACATCAAGATCATGTCACACATTGTTCATTATTTTTTATGGCATTTTCCAGCACTCCTGTCAACTTCCCAGAATTAAACAACTGAAAAGGGCAGATTTCATAGTACGGCAAATACATTCACAATCACATTTCCAAACTCAGGTTTTGACCACACCTCAAATCTTATTTTAATGTTAGTTGCTTTCTCCAGTTTATTTCAGAATAATTCTATGAAGATCAGATTTGGAAGATACCAGAGCATTTTCTCATTTGTAAAGAATGGAACATTCCAATTGTTTCAGAAGATAAACAACATTACTTCTAATATTCAAGTTAATATCCTTGACAAATAGCCAGTGGAAACTTTCTTCAGTGACTTTAATTAAAAGCATGATCTGGAAGAAGGTTCTCCAACCCTCACCCCGCCTTAAGGAATGTGAAGCACAGGAAAAGCAACATCTGGCCACAAGCACTTGCTCAGAAATGGTTCTTGTAAGCTACAGCTGAGGATAAGAGAGGAAGGAAAGGGAGGGGACAGAAGTCACTGGCTGAGGCCCGGGGAAGGTAAAACCTTGGCCAAATCCTGTCTTTGTCGCCTGCATTGGGAGTTGGGTGATAATATAAACTTCACTGGGTCTCTTTCCAAAGGTGGTTCCACAGCAAAACATGATGCTTTAGGTAGAGAAACTTTGCTCTTACCTCCTTAATGAATGCAACATGAATTTAATGTGTTTGCTTTGGGAGAAAATAATTCAGGCTATGAGCAATGCATCTACTTAGGTTTTTGTCCCATTAAAGCTGGCAATTCATTTAACAGGGTGTCTCAACTAGTATATAGCTGCATTGTCTCCCCACTTAACTCCAGTCCTCACTTCCAGCCACATCTCTTAGTTCCAACCAAAATGAATCATGTACTTTTGCAAATAGGTTTCTCATGATTTTTGCCTTTGTTCACATTATATCCTACTCCATTCCCTTATGTCCAAGGCTTCCCTATCAAAGGTCTAGTTCCTAAAATCCCTCCTTAATTCAGTTTCTCTGAGCAAATATTTATTGAGCTCTTCTTGTGGGTCAGGTATTTTGCTAGTCTCTGGATATTACGCTGAACAAGACAGACAGACATCATCTTCATAGAGTTTACACTCTTAAGCCAGCAACGAGGTCCCCACCTGTGAACACCTATAGCACAGAGCTGTACTTCTAGGGCACAGCCTTTTATACATTAAAGTAGGCACGCCTTGTCTCCCAGACAAGACTCAGAGCATGGCTTCTGTCCTATACATCACGCAAAATACCTCACTCAACAAATATTGCGTAAATAAATATAGCAAGCATAAAAGGGCTTCTGAAGCGAAGAGTTCAGGAATTAACACGAAAGAACACATTAGCTAAACATTTCTTATCAAAGACAGTATGTCAATTCAGTATTACTGGCTTGTGATTACTTTGTAGCTTCCTAGGGAGGGATGGGGGAGGAGAGAAGAAATGAATGGAGGAAAGCTTTCTTAACTAACCAAACTTGTTGCCAGCCAGCTCTGCAGATTTCCTGAACCCCGGGGGTTGTGCAACTAGCACTGGGGGCACAGGAGGAAAGGAAGGAAAAGTGTGCACATTAGAAGCTTTCGGTTTACCACAGGGAACAAAATAGACAAAAGAATAAGTTGTTCAAGGGCGCCGACTGAGTAAAGATGAGTGAGGTCGTGTTCTATTTTCTTATTTTTTTTTTCCTTTGGATAAACAGAGGAGGTAGAATCATAGCTTCAAGGGAACTAATAAGATTTTAATATAAAACTAGTATTAATGCAATTGTTTCAGTCTCTCAAATTCTGAAAACCTCACACACTGTAAGTAAAAGAAATAAGCATTGTAAACGGGTTAGAATGTGGTTTCTCCTCATTAAATAGGAAGTACTTTCCCTACTTTTATAAGTTTTTGTATTTGAAAGTCAGCATTTTCCTTGCAATAAAATATCTTTTAAATAACTTATAGACAGCTACTAATTTACATTTTAGTGTACAAATTGAAAATTTCTATAGAAGTTTGGGGAGTCATTTCTGGCAAGGTTGAATGAGTTCGATTCTCTTGATGTTCAGTAACAATGTTGAAGAACATCTTCATTTCAGTTGCAATATCTTTGTAAGTATCAAAAGCTAAATCAGTGCTACATAAATTGACTACTGTGATTTTTGTCCTTGGAAGTGAGAGACATAAAAACACTTTACAAACAACTTTGCTTTTAGCTTGTTTTATGAATACAAAGCAGATGCAAAACCACATGTCTAATTAACCTTATATATGAAAAACCAGTGAAGGGTCATTTTGAGCTCCATCTCAGTAAAAACGAGAAAACCGCTTTGCTCCATCAATTATTAGCAATGCTCAGGAAGAATAATTAGAAGGAGGGAAATGAAATCCCTTTCACCTATAAACAGTGCTTAACGAAATCAATGAAAACAGATTAGTCTCTGGTTGAATTTACACCCCTCAAAAACTTTATATTTGAACTCAAAGCATCCAATTACCCAGACTACTACCCTTGAGAATGATCTGAAGAAGAAACCCAAAGGTCTAAAGCTTTTAATTCAGAAATACTCAGAATGTGGGTGTAGCAGGGGCAGGGGGTAGCCTACTCTGAAATGGAAAAGTCACCACATTAGTTTATTTTAAAACTTCAGCAAATACCTCTAACCTCAGGTGCTTTTTAAAGATGCTTTTCTCCCACCCTCAGTCTCTGCTCTCAACCCTCAGATTCCCGAGTCGTGAATAGGATTGGATAACTTTTATGCTATCCAGAGAGTAAAATTCCCTAACTGTGGGACTGGGGTTTTTACGTTGCTTGCGGAAAGAGAAAGGAAGCGAAAAGGAAAAACGGGGAAAGTTAAAGAAAAGGAACAAAACAAAACAAAAACGCGTGGAGGTCGAGCCGAGGGTCCGGCGCACCGGCTTCTGTGGCTACCCGGCGGGGACCACACAGAGCTGGCCCTCCCACAAAGGTCCCCGTGCGTCCCGCCCTACCCGCGTTGCCCCGAGGGCGACGCAGGCTCAGTCCCAAGTCCCCTTCCCCTCTCTCGCCTCCCCAAGCCACTGACCTGCGTAGACAAAGAGCAGGACCAACTTCGGAAGCAAGATCCCTGGACACCCGGGCAGCCTCCGCGCGTCCATCCAAGCCGGTGGCCGGAGGTTGCGCGCCAGGACCGACGGACAGACAGACTGGAAAGGGGGCTGGGAACGAAAGGAGAGCCCCAGACGCGGAGGGGCTGGAGGGCGGTCAGAGGGAGAGGTCAGCACTCCCGAGACGGGGATCGCGGGGGGGCCATTGCCCTGGGAGCCTTCGAGGGGAGCCCGGGCCGGCCCGCGCGGGGTTGCGCTGGGACCGAGGTCTCTTTGTCTCTGGCCGCGGCGCTCAGGCGGAAGACGAAGCAGCCCGCTCCTGAGTCCTGGGCCACCCGGGCTCACATTTCATCTCCGCGGATGGCACCGACGTGGGGCTGGGGGCGGGGGTGGCCCCGACTCCTCCCCACCCTCGGGTTCTTCCTTCTGTAGAGAGGGACTCCCTCAGCTAGAGGGAACTTTCTCTAACCCTATGTTTTGGCCATTGTAGTGCAGTTTAGCAAGCTCCTCTTTCTTCCTGCCCTCTACTCCAGTTGTTCCTTTGGAAACAGTAGGTGAAGAAGAATTTAGCTTTTTTTAATCTTTAAACAAATGTAGGGATTTTCAGGGTTGAAGGTACTGGACAAAGAAAGCCAATAAAGAAAGCCCAGGAGAATTGGAAAGTACAGAAACGGTGTAAGGTATCTCTGCTGAAAGCTGATAAAATGTTTATTTGTTAAACATCTAAGGCCTTGCCAGTAAAGTCATGGAAAACAAAAAAAGAACATACATGGTCATCACTGTTATTTGACACTGTTCTGGAGTTACTGGCCTATGCAATTAGACAAGAGAAAGGAAAAAAAAGAGTTATAGAAACTGGAAGCAAAATTATCATTTGCAAATGATATGCTTGTATATGTGGAAAATCAAAGAGAATCAACTCTACAGCTCCTAACTAGAGTTAAGTGACTAAAGAATCAATCATTTTCTTTCATGCAAAAAAATCAGAAAGTTCTCAGTTTTATGTATGAAAGAAAAAAAAGAAATGAATAAGTGAATAAAGACAATTATCTTTACTTATTAAAGAAGACCCAACATCATAAAGATAACAGATTTCTCAAAATTAATCTAAAAATCTGGGAATTAAACTGAATTTAATAGAAATACCAACATGAGCTTCTTTCAAACCAGTCTGATTCTAAAGTTTATGTCGGAAATAAACCTATAAGAGTATCTATTAAAAAATGAGAGTGATGAATGGGATAAGCATCAATAGAAAATAAATACATTATAACTTCACAATAACTGAAACAGTTTTGATTAACACAAGAATAGATGGGCTCAATGGAACAGAATGGAGAATATAAAAAGAGAGATACATATGTATAGAAATTTACTTTATAGTTTTAAAAAAAGACAGTTTTAAAGCAGAAGAGGAAATGATGGGTTATCCAGTGAATTGTGCTGGGGCCTTAAGTAGGCATCTGTGGATTCTTATCTTCTTTCATTAATATCAATTTCATATGAATTAAATATTTAAGTTTGAAGATGCAATTATAAAAATATTAGATAAAAGATGGGAGGATGACATGTAAATAATTATGAAATAATTATGGAAGTCTTTTCTAAGCATTATAAAAAACTCAGGAGTCATAAAAGAAACAAATTGACCAATCTGACTCCATTAGAATTAAAACTTTCTATATATGATAAGCCACACATTTAACTGGCAAAAATATTTACAACGCATAGGACAGACAAAGTCCTGATCTCCTTATTTGGAAAGAACTTTAAGAATCAATAAGGAAAAGAAAGCCAATAGAAAACTGAACAGGGATATTAATAGAATTATCTATCTATCTATCTACCTATCTACTTACTTACCTACCTTTAGTCTTCTAAACATCCTAACTCCCCAAGAAGAAAAAAAAGTAAAAATAAACTGACAGCGAGACATCATTTTTCATATATCAGATCAACCAAAACCAAACCAAAACAAAACAAAACCCAACTTTTAAGGGAGCAATGTGGTAATATGTATCAAGATTCAAATGCACATGCAATGTAATGTAATCAGTCCTCCTCTAGGAATTTAGGCCTATAAATATGTTGCTGCATGGATGTAAGAGGAATAATCACTTTCAAATAAATATAACCTGAGATCCCTAGTGTGCCTCAGTGAAGTCTTAGCCATCCACCAGTCCAATAAGAAGTCTGATCAGGTCCTTCTCTCTCTCAGTCCCAACAGCTGATCTAGCACCAAGTTTTACTGATTGTGCACCTGAACAACACTCAAATATATTTGCATTTTGCTTCTATCTCTGCTCTAATCTAGGCCTTTAGAGTCTCCATTACAACCAGTCTCCCTGCCTCCAAGGATATTCTCCAGACTGAAGCTGGAATATTTCTTCTTAAACTATGGATTTTATCACATTCACTCACCTGTTTAAAACCCAGTACATTCCTCTTGCTCTTGAATTAAAATCCAGTCATTTAATCCATGGTTTTCAGAAACTTTATCACTAGGTCCTGTTGCTCTTAACCCGATCTCAACATTCTGCTGAGGAGTACAATTTCAAAATAACTGTGAGAATTTCTAAATAGCTGGGAGAATAACTGGAGGAAGTCTCAGATATACAGGATTTTGAGTTCTAAAAGAAGATATAGGTGTAAGTCAGTGTTTGTGAAGCTAGGGAATGATACTGAAGGTTTTTGGAATGGAAAGATGCTTGCGTCTGCAGATGAAACTGGCTGTAGGACCCTAGGTCCGGGATGGAGAAGCAGGCATCTAGTGAAGGACAGGACTACACCTGCCCAATTGTTGCACGCAGCTCTGGGAGAGGCTGCCTGTTGCCACTGATGCCAGTAGAAAGTTGAAGTGTTGATCAGAGTAGCCCCTTCCAGCTTACTTTTGAGAACAGAGAGCCTTCTCCTCATACACTTCAATGATATGACCAAGTAAGCTTACCTGCTGGTTCAACATTGCACAAGAAATTCCGTCTTAAAGTACTCAGGTGATTAGTAGTCCTAATTCAACTGACATCCAAAGACAAAGAAAGATATCAAGCCATTTAAGGAAATGTGACAGCTTAAAAAAAGGATTTGGAAAAAAAAAAAGGAAGAATATGTATGTATATATGGATGGACATGTATACACAAAAAATGAAATGAAAGACCTTAAAACACAGCAGTAGAGGGCCGAAAAAGAGTTTCTGGAAGTTAAAGTAAGTTAGTTAAAGTAAGTTAAAGTAAGTTAAAGTAAAACTTGATTGGAGATTTTAAAAATATCACAGAAAAAGTTATAAAATTGTCACAGATGAAAAAACAACTTAGGCTGTTAGGTCAAATAGCATATTTCATAAGATAGAAAAATATGCAATGAAATAGATGATGGATAAAAATATAAGAAATACTAAGGCAAATAGAAGAGACCAAATATGGTCTAGGTGCAAGCTAGAAACAGTTTTAAAAGAAACAAAAAGTGAAGAAGCAAACATTTAAAAGATTATTTTTTTTTAAATTCCAAGCTATAATAGAATTTGAATTTTCAAATTTAAAATGGTGAGTGAGTTCCAAGAAAACTTTAAAAAATTTTTTTATTGTTATGTTAATCACCATACATTACATCATTAGTTTTGATGAACTTTTTTTTTTTTAAAGAGGCACGCAGGGGGGGATGGGCTAGATGGGGGATGGGTATTAAGGAGGGCACTTGTTGTGATGAGCACTGGGTATTGTATGTAAGTGATGAATCATTGAATTCTACTCCAGAAACCAATATTGCACTATATGTTAACTAAGTAAAATTTTAATGAAAAAATAAATTAAAAAATTTAAAAAGAGACATGCATATATACATATCCTAGAGACCTATTTGAACTAGTATAAATTTAAAATCATATAAATTTTTCAATATAGTAAAAAAAGTTTTCTTAGGAAGAGAATTAGACAGATATCAGACTTCTCATTTGCAACCTTAGAATTTAAGAGAGTGAAAATATTTCTATACCTTTGAAAGATAAAGACTACAGCCCAAGAATCCTATTTCCAAATCAGATTCCAATATGTTTATAACATTATTTATTATAATTTCAAAACATGATAAAGAGCTTCCATATCTAGTAGAAGTAGAACAGTTAAGTGAATTAGGATACATGCATATTATGGATTAATATCCAATACTTCAAAATAATGAGGAAAGTCCTTATGATATACAGTTAGGAGGAAAAATGGAAAATATCCAAGGGAAATAACCCATGGATAAACATATTGTGCTATATATCCATGCAGTGAAACACTACTTGGCAGTAAAAACAAATTTGAAGAACATGCAACATGAATGAATCCCTGGAAGAATATGCTGAACAAAGAAGCCAGACACAAACAAATCACTGCATAATATTTTTTACATGAAATTCTAGAAAAGGCAAAATTAATTTATAATGACAGAAAGCAGATTAGTGGTTGCCTGGGAATGGGGGTAGAAATATAAATTTGATAGCAGAGGGTCATGAGGGAACTTTTGGGGGATGATGGCAATGTTCTATATCTTGGTAATGGTGGCCATCACCCTGACTTATGCATGTGCTGAAGTCATGCATGCACTTAAGTGTATACAGTACACTTAAAATATGTATGTTTCAATGTATGTAAATTATACCTCAAGGAAGTTGAGTTTTTTCTTAAAGATTTATTTTAGAGAGAGAGAGAGCTGGGGGAGGGGCAGAGGGAGAGAGAATCCCAAGCAGACTCCCCGCTGAGCACAGAGCCTTGATCCCAGGACCCTGAGATCATGACCTGCGTCGAAATCAGGAGTCAGCTCCTCAACTGACTAAGCCACCCAGGCGCCCCGAAGAAGTTGAATTTTTAAAAGCTATCACTAACACATATATGGGAGATAAGAGTACAGCCAAATTTGTAAAAGTAGCTATTTTTTTGACTCCTGGAATTCTAATTGTTATTTAATAGTTTCCCCAAATTTACACTATAGCTCTACATAGCTCTTAACATATAATAACTACTAGCTTTAAAAAGATGCATCCCTCTTTTGCAATATTATTTTTGTCATTAAACTCATGTCTGTGGAGAAGATTTAATAATACAGAAAAATCTCATGGTCTCTCTAAGGAAAAAGCAAAACTACATTTCCTTTGAGATCCTAATTTAGTGAAATATAGATATGTACTTCTTTATTCTTGTTTATGTGTTTTGCAAATACTTTATAGTAAACATGTATTCTTTTATAATGAGAACAATGGGTTTTAAACAAAATCGTTTAGTCTGATCATGTCAATTAGAGTGGATATTTCCTAACAATTAATATGAAAGTAAATACTATTGCATTTTGAAAATTGAATGGTTTTATCTCCGAAGATATTTTAATTTCTGCCATAGTCCTAAAACTTTAAGATACATATTCATCAATGAACATATATTAGTATATCATGTGTAATTTGGTGCTGCATTTATATTATAGTTGTGCCTTTGGATGACCCGTAAACCAACATTTTAAATGTCATAAGATGATTAAAAAGCTATAGGTGATATATGAGGGGTGAGTAATTTTAACCTACAGTATTATTTAGAACCAGAGAGTTAGAACAGAACAGGATTTCACAGATTGTCCAGGTCAATTTCCCTGTTTCATAGATGAGAAAACTAAGGGCAAATTATCAAGTCAGTGAGAGGCTCGACAAGTTCCCATGCGGAGAGATCACATATCAGATTTCGCTATGATAAAATAGAGTATGCCTGAGGATGCCTTGATGATGATTACTTTTAAGTTCTTCTGACACACACTTTGTTTCTTCAAATAATTTATTTCACCATGTAGTCTGACTAGCATAACTTCTCGCCATTTGTTACTCATTAATAAATAAAAAAAAATCAAACATTCTGTGTACATGAAAGTCTTCTACTTGTGTCTCGTCTTTATCTTCATTAGAAGATATGTGGTTGCCAAGAAAAGTAAGACTCAGACAAAGTCAAAAAATCCAGAAGAACGCAAACAGAACCATCCCCCCCACCACCACAACAAAACAGAGAAGAAAAGGGAGATGACATAAAATATGGCATTCATGGCATAGAAAGAATAATTGATTGCTTATTTTGTGCCAGAACCATTTCTAGGTTCTTTAAGATTTTAATTAATACTTTCAACCTCCTAATGAAGTGGATACTATCGTTATCACCCTTGCGGTGTGAGCAGAGTCATTGAGACCCAGCATGAATAAGTAACTTGGCCCGAGGTCACACAGCAATGAGTGGTGCCCTGATAATATAATTTCAGAGCAGAGCTTCTACCCTTAACCACAGAGGCTAAGTTTCTTTCAAAACAAAGAGCTTGTTTGGATTTGGTGAAGTTTAAGATTCCCGATTTTGCCGTATCAGAAACGAGAGGCCAAGTACTTGCAGATGAGCTTTCTCAATAGCAACTGTTTTAGCTTCAGTAAAGCTTCATGAGCATCTCTAGTGTGCAAGACCTAGTACAAGCTGTGAGAAGGCTTAAAGAAAGAGCCCTCTTTCAAGCTTTGAGGAAGAGCAGTTTGATAAAAGCACAAAGTACTATTGGCTGTAGGACTTTTTTTTCTCCCTTAATTCTATGTCACACAATAATAATCCTCATTATGATGAAATGTTCCTTATATTTTAGAAAATCATCCCAATGTGTGTAGCATCTCAGTTAACCAACCTAACAATCCTAAAATGGACTGTGTGACTATTATTATTTTTTTGCTTTGTATTACTATAATTATGTTACAGTTTAGAAGTATAGTGGGGAAAGCTTCGTGCATTACAGAAAGACCTGTAAAGTCTGTTGAAACACAGATCTCTAGACCTATCCCTGATTCACTAGGTTTAGGCAAATCACCCTTTGAAAGTCCTCATTTGGGGGCTCCTGGGTGGTTCAGTCGGTTAAGCATCTGCCTTCAGGTCATGATCCTGGAGTCCTAGGATCAAGCCCCACATCGGGCTCCCTGCTCAACCGGGAGTCTGCTTCTCCCTCTCCCTCTTCCTGCTCCCCTCCAAATAAAACAAATCTTTAAAAAAAAGTCCTCATTTGTATGTCTCCCAAGGATGTTTGATGGGCATCTCAAAATTAAAAGTGGGTTTTGAGTTTGTGGGGGTGCCCACTCAATATGGCCATATTAGCTTTTCAAAGGAAATTTGGGAGAGAGTTCATGTAATAACCATATGCTTTGAAATATTAATTTAGTTTAAAAAGTATGTCTATAGGGAAGTAAGTTCACTGAATAATACATCATGGAAATCACTCTGTATCAGTTCATAGGTATTGCTTTCATTCATTTTTTATTGCTCCAGGATTTCTGGGAAGTTGGCAGAGTAGGAGGATCGTAAGCTCATCTCATCCCAAGGACACACTTAGACAACAGCCACATCAGTGCAACCAACTCAGAAAATAACCCAAAGACTGGCGGAACAGACCCTCCGCAGTTAATCACAGAGAGGAGGCCACATCAAAAGGATGGAAGGGTGGAGACATGGTCAGGAACTAAATTCCTAGGGAAACTAACCACAAATGGGAGGAACCCCACAATCACAGGGAGGGGAGAGGAGCAGACCCACAACGGGCACCTCAGGCACTGGGGACCCGCACCAGAAGACAAGTCCTCGTAACATTTGGCTTTGAAAACCTTAGTGGGACTTAACTTTACAAGTGTTTATAACCAGTGGGGCTTACCATCAGGAACTTTAGAAATCAGTGGACAGGAGAAAACTTGGGAGAGAGGGAGGGTAGTAGAAAACAGTTCCCACCCTTAAAGATCCAGCATAACAAACCTACCTGCCAGGAACTGCATAAAGACAGCAGTTTGAAAGGTGCCTGGGGTATAGGGAAGGAGATTTATTTACTAAACTCAGAACAAATGCTGGAGGGGAGGGGATCTTTAGGAAACTTCTCCAAGAACAGAAGAACTGGTGGGCACCATTCCTCCCTACCCCTCAGCCTATATACACGGATACCCACAACAACTGGCACGAATACCCTCCATCATTTTTTATTGCTCTATAGTATTCTGTTGTAGGTGTGTACCATAGTTTTCTAATATGTTGGGGCATTACAGTGTCTAATATTTTACAATTACAAATGATGCTGCAATAAATAACCTTGAAAATATGTATTTTCTTATTGCTGTATTTGCAGGGTAAGTTCACAGAAGTGCAATTGCTGGGTTGAAGGGTAAATGCATATGTACTTTTGTTAAATGTTGCTAAATTCTCTTATAGAGAGAATGTACGGTTGTTCCATTTCTACCAAAAGTGCATGTGAGCGCCTGTTTCTCCCCAGTTCTGCCAATATACCGCATTGTTAAGCTTTCAAGTTTTCCTGTTTTGTCAATTTGATGGGATAGGTAGTATCTCTTGCATTTCTGTTATTGTGAGTGAAAATGAACCTCTTTCCATAGGCTCTTTTTCATCGTTTTGTGAATTATATATTCAAATCTTTACCCATTTTTCTATAGGAGTTAGGCGGGTTTTTTCCTCAATTAAAAAAATTATTTTTTTATTTTTTATTTATTTTTTAATTTTTATTATTATTTTTTAAAGATTTTATTTATTTGACAGAGAGAGACACAGCGAGAGAGGGAACACAAGAGGGGGAGTGGGAGAGGGAAAGGCAGGTTCCCTGCTCAGCAGGGAGCCTGATGCGGGGCTCAGTCCCAGGACCCCGGATCATGACCTGAGCCGAAGGCAGACACTTAACCGACTGAGCCACCCAGGCGCCCCGAAAAAAAATTTTATATGATGGATCTTTTAAAGTGATATATTTTGCAATTTTTTCCTACCGGTTTTTTGTCTTTTGATTTTGCTTGTGATGCTTATGCCTTGCAAATTATTTTAATTTTTAAGAGATCATATTTTTTATTTTTACTTTTTTGGTATCTGACTTTTGAAGTCATGATTAGAAAGCCTTTTCCTGCTCCCAGGTTACAGAGGAGAGCACCTTCAGTAACAGTCGTCGTATGTAGTCGTCGTATATTTTCATTTTACACATTTAGATCTCTTTCTTGTTAGGTTCGTAATTCACTAGGATAACAGGATATAAAATTATCATGCAACAATCATTAAGCATTTAAGTACACAAATCATAACTAGTTAGAAGACATTGTGCTTGTCTTTGTTGGTGTGAGGTTGTACAAGGAGATTTGAAGTCAGAATGCCACCATTGTCTTCCAGTTGGAGACATGATGCATTTATTTTCAACAGAATTTGGAATTCCTCAAGTGGATAATATCTTCTTTGTGGTGTAGTGCAGAGACTGATATAGAAAAACTAACATAATGTCTCTGTAGTGAAAACATAAATGGAAACTCACTCTGTGGAGGGTTAAGCACAAATGCAGATGTGGCTCATATTATCAACAATTTTATCTTCTGGGCTGATAAAAAGATCTCACCTTACTAAGAGGGTAGGCAAGAGAAATCTTTGAATTAACTGAAGATAGTTTCCCAATTTATGTTGTTCTAAAGTAATATTACGTTAAATTATTTTTTGGAAAAGGAAAAGTGTCATCCATGTTTCTGCTAGTTTTTTCTTCTTTGTGGTGGGTGGGGTATATTCCCATTTAGTCTTTGTACACATACATAAGTTCATGTAGTTGAAGGGTAGTGTCTGCTCAATTTTGTGTTCTGTGTTTGTGTCCACTGACATTGAATTCTAAACATTTTCAGTATTTGGACAGTCTTCATCATCACTATTGCCAGTAGCTGCTTAGAATTCCATTAGATTGTTTCAGCGTATTTGACTTAGCCCTCCCTTTATCCTTGCAATAGCCTTCTTCGTGTTCTGCCCGTTTCCACTTTGCTCATGTTCAATCCGTTTTCCAGGTATTAGCTTGAGGAGTCTTTTAGAAATGTTATCAGATCCCCATATTCCACTGATTGAAATTCTTGCATGTATTTCCTTTGCACTTTGAATAAATTTCAGACTCCTTACCAAGACCTACGGAGCCATGGCAATTTGGTTGCCATGTGCCTTTTTGATTTCTCGCCATGTTTTCGTCCTTCTGCCACGAGAGCCTCTAGGAACTTGTCAGAAATACCAATCATTTTCTTGCCTCAGATCCCACTTCATGCTGTTTTGTCTCTTGGTAGCAGTCCTCTTCCCAAATTTTCACCTTCAGGCTTCTCCTGAAAGGTCACTTCTTCAGATTCCCTCCTTGACCCCTCCTGTCATTCTCGATTAAAACACTCTATTTACCACGCCTTCCAGGGAATTCTGTTACATATTAAAATTTGAGAGCCATTGGTCTCGGCTGTCCAATAAAAACATAACATGAGCCACGTACGTAATTGAAAGTTTTCCATAGCCATGTTAAAAGAGTAAAATGAAAGAGGTGAAATTAATTTAAAGATATATTTTATTTACCTTGCTCAATCCAAAATACTATTATAATATGTCATCAATGCATAGTATTAATGTATAACTAATTATTAATTATAGTATTAATGGGATATTTTACATTATTTTTATGAAGTCTTTAAAATCCTGTGCGTATTTTATCCTCAACAGCTTGTCTCAATTTGGATATTAATTTCTATCAGAAAATCTGATCTGGATTTTGGCTTCATAGAATTTACAGTTGAAAAAGTAGATACACATAACAAAGTTGTTCCATATAATATACTTAACAGTCTTCCAATAACTAAATGAAGCAGCTGTTTTCAAATACTAATTTAAATTAATTCTAAAATTTAGTTCATCAGTCGTATGAGCCACATTGTGAGAGCCCAATAGATGCACCTGGCTGTTAGCTACCATATTGAATGGCACAAATCTAGGAAATGCCAAATTATACCGTAAGGCTGCTTAACTGGGGACACCACATCTTGGACACTAAATACTATTATAAGAACCCCAATAAATTATCCCTCTCTGGCCTGGATGACTTCGCAAAGCCATGCCATCCTCACACACACACACACACAAAATAGATTCTGTTTATGCCTTCGTCATCATGGTACCTTCTTCTGTATTTTATATCTTAACAATGTATGTGACCAGAAGGGCACTTTCATATGCCTCTGCTTTAGTTGTAAGAGAGGTTGGGATGTTGAGTTTTTGGCATCTTCCTTGGGGAGCCAGAGGCTTATGTGAAAAATTTGAAAAACACCAGAAGGGTACTCAAAGAGTTCTGAGCAGTCACAGAAGTGTGGTGAATAGCCACTGCATGTCCCTACTGCAATGTAAACTCATAAAGGTAGGAATTGCATCTATTCTGTTTGTGAACTATAGTTTGGCTCAAACGGCTGTGCAACAATTTTTGATTTAATACATGAGTTTATGATTCACACCAGAGAATGTGAACTAGGAAATAGAAAATATATGTTCATCTCATCGTCCGCGGGAGATCAGTTTCAATCTTACACTGTTGTGAGGAAGACATATACTTATCTTTTGCTTTTAACCTCTGCTCCTGCCAGGACGATTTTTTTATGATATCCTCCAGGGATTTCTCCAGATTATAAATTAAAAATGGAACATGAATGATAGCAGAGCTGAAGGGTAGAATGACCTTGAGTACACAGCAAAGGACGATTCAGCTGGTGATGTCAGGAGATATTTCAATCAGGAAGCTTGCTTACCCACAGGCTCTTTAAAGATGACTTGACTACATTCCTGCTCTTGGGAAACTGCAGGCAAGTATTCTGATGCTAACTAATTTTTTTGGTCATAGACTTGATAAGATTAGGAAAGGGTGTCTGATCTACAAGTCAATCCCTGAAGTGGCAAGCAGTTTATGACATTACTTGGAACAAAAAGATAAATTCAGCCCATCAGATTATTTCAAATTAGGAAATACCACAATAATGAGGCAGGTAATAGTGGGAGCTAGAGATGGAGGAGGTGATACTAGGAGAGAACAGGCAACTCTGATGACCGTTTGCTGGCCTATGTCAATGAGGGAGGAGCTACTATGAATGAACAGAAGGGAGGAAGTGGAGGAGTTAATTTAAATGCGTATGGTCTTTATCTGCTTAGGCTACTATAAAAAAAATCCCATAGACCGGGTGGCTTATTAACAATAGACATTTATTTCTCATGGTTCTGGAGGCTGGGAAGTCCAAGAGAGAGAGATGCTGACATATGGCACTGATTCTTTACTTCTAGATTTCTCTTTCTAGGTCTTCATACAGGAAACCTTTAATTATCTCCTGCAATTATCTCTTGAGTTTTGAATGAGATGTCATCTCTTTACTAGGTCTTCCCCAACTTACCAGTCTAATCTTGCCCCCTCTGCTTCTTGTCCCACTGCTATTCCTTTCTAACACATTATGTTCGCTTATTTTCCATGTAGCATTTATCACTACCTGTGTTAATTTATTTATTGATCAGTTTACTATTTACTCTCAGTTGCCTGGCATGAATATAAGCACCACGAGGGTAGGGGCCTTGAATGTCACATACACTGCTGTATGTGCAATGCCCCAGTGGTCTCTGACAGACTGAGGGTGGGAAATAAATATTCATTAAAAGACTATGTGATAAATATAAATTTCTATATGACATATATTGGAAGGCTGGTAGAAAAGAAACAGTTTGTGCTGCAGAGGTGTTGAATGATGTAAATAGAGAAATATTTGTGTGAAGATCAAAGGATCCTACTGCTGAGTTCCTCAGAGCCTCCTTGGCACTTTCCATTTCTGCTTCTTCTGGGGTCTGATTTCTTTTCCCCAAGATCATATGGATAATTTAGAGTCAAAAGAATTTTTTTTATTGAGGTGTAATTGGCACACAACATCATATTAGTTCCTGGTGTATGACATGATGATTGGATATTAGCAGACATTGCAAAATGATCACCACCATGTCTAATGACATCCACCATCACACACAGTTACAAAATGTTTTTTCTTGTGATGAGCACTTTTAAGATCTACTCTCTCAGCAACTTTCAACTTTATTAACTATAGTCGCCATGCTGTACAACAATACAATCATGTGACTTAGTTATTTTATAACTGGAGGTTTATCTCCTTTTGGTAGGGTGACAGTATGAGGATATATCTTGCTGCAAGGTTTTCCAAGTCTTATTTTTGTTGATCAAATCAAGCAGTAGAGGATCTTTCTTGTGTTTGTCACCCTCTCTTCCTTAGCCTGGTAACAGTGCTCCCATTTTTCTCTAAATCAGTGGTTCTCCATCAGGGGAAATCTCCCCTCATCCCACCCCTCTAGGAGAAATCTAGTAATATCTGGAAACACTTTGTTTGTCATGACTAGGAGGGTGGGTAGTGACCAGAGATGCTGCTAAACATGCTACAATGTGCAAGACAGCTCCCCACAACAAAGAGTTATCCAGCCCCAAATGTCAAGAGTGCTGAGGTTGAGAAATCCTGCTCTAACCTATCACCCCATTCATTGTTCTTATACAGATGGCATCATGTTTACTTTGCTTCAAATCCAGGCGTTTTCTGCCACTTATAATGGAAGAGTTGGAATAGAGAAATCAAGTAAATGGTGTGGATACTTCCCATGAATCAGGCAGATTGATTGCATGCATGTATCTACTCTCACTCCCAAACTTCACTAAGGAAAAAATTAAGAATTAAAAGTGTATCAACTGAAGAGGTCAAACAGAATAGGAGAGAAGACATTTGTGGAAGAGATTGCTATGAATTTTGGAAGCTAGAAAGTCAGTTAAAGAAGTACCTGACCTAGCAGAGAGAACAGACACCTCAACTGAAGTATCTGCAGACGGTAACCCAATTGCAAAGCTCAGAACTTGGAGGTATCAGGTAAACTGGGAGCAGCAGTAGGAAGCAGGAGTGAAACAAGAAGGATTGGGTTAAAGTGGGTATATAAAAGTGGGCCCACTCTCCATTTCCTTGCAACCATGAAATGCCAGTTGCTATGCTCCCATTCTCTCCCTCTCCCTCCCCCTTCACTCCTCTGCTTCCTAGTCTCATGAGCATCTCATTTTTGGATTCTGGACAATTTGAATGGGAGAGTTGCTGGAATCATTGACTCCAAGCATGACTGGGCTAATATAAGTGGAGGGGTAGTGGTATGAGATGGTGGTGTTGGACTCAAGCCTCATTAGTTTTGGTAGACCATGGTGAGAAGTTCAAAATTCATTCTAAATATGGCAGGAAGACTTTGAGAGTTTCAAGAAGAGGAATGTTGTGGTTTGATTTATCTTTAAAAAAAAAATGACTGATTGCCACATGAAAAATGGGCTATAGAGTAATGATGCTATAAGCAAGGAGATAATTTTGGAGGCTATTTTTTGCATTCCATGGTGATTTGGACCTGTATGGTGGCGGAATAGATGAGAGAAATGGATGATTCTGCTCCCATCACGGAGGTTGAAGAATAAGAAAAAGCTATTAATGGGATGTATGTAGGAGATGAGGGTAAAGGAGGAACAACAGATGACTCGTGGATTTTTTAAATTGAATGGTGAGGCAGATGTTAGCCCCATACACTGAGATGAAGAAGGCTCAGAAAGGAAAGGCTTGGGGGACGTGGGTCAGTGGGTAAGTTTTGCACATGTCGAAATGCCTACTTAGATATCCAAGTGGAGATGCCAAGTAAGCACTTGGGAAATCATTCAGGATCAGTACTAAAGATATAAATTTGGGAATCAGAATATATGGATGTTATGATAGTCAAGGCAAGATGAGGTCATCCTGGAGCAGGATGGGCCCTAAATCTAATATGACTGGTGGGTGTCCTTATAGAAAGTGGAGAACAGACACAGAGATAACAGACACATTGGGGGAATGCCACATGATGTTGATGGAGGCAGAGATAGGAGTGATGCAGCTATAAACCCAAGAAAGCCAAGGCTTGCCAACAAACCACCAGAAGCTAGAGGAGGCAAGAATGGATGGATTCTCCTGTTGCAGGGGAGAAGGGAACTTGCCCCTATTGACTGATGCCTTAATTTTGGATCTCTATCCTTCAGAACTGTGAGACCATGAATTTCTGTGGGTTTAAGCCAACTAATCTGTGGTAGCCATCTAGGAAACTGTGGCAATGCTAGGAAACTAGGAAGTTGGTATTGAAGGGCAAAGACCTGGATGAAAACATTCAGTGACAGAATATATATGGAATATATACAGAGAATATATATAAGAACTAAGCCACGAGGCACTCCATCCTAGAGATTCTATGGTGTTGCCTCAGTTTCTGATTGGTTTCTGATCCCAGCATTAACTAAGCACTTCTCACATAGACAAGCTTGTGTTATCCTACCTAGACTCTCCAGACATTTTTATCATTCTCTTACCGGGTATTGTCCTTGCACTTCTGTCTTACACTGATTCAAACCAGTGCTGCCTCATGGAGATGAGAGAGAGAAAAGCTGGCAAACTTGTGAGGTACCACTTTTACTACCATCTTGTTCAAGGGGTTTCGAGACGTGTCTAATTCACAGGTAATAAACAATGGAGCCAGGATATTAAGATAACAGGACTTCAAAACTTAATTCTCTTTCCATCATAACTTACGCCAGTTCTGAGAGCAGACAGCCTTTCCTACATGATGAACATGGTGATATTCTGCAATCTCCTTCATCACAACTGTTGCAATCCACGTCCCATATCACCGACCTAATGATTAACCACCTTCACTATAAAACGTTCAAACTAATGAGAGAATCTTGCCTTTTGTCTGCTGCAATTAGCGCCTCTGCTCTAATTATCCAGCAAGCATACGAAATTTCTCATATATATTCCCTCTTGATCACGGACAGGATATTACATACCTGAATGCAGGTTTGCCCTCTTCTCTTTCACTATAGCCAGGCATTTGCTATTTCTATGTCTTAATGTGACAAATAAGCAGCGATTCAGTGATATTTCTTTTTTATGAAGTTAATTCAAACTCAGAAGGGTAAAGAGGTGTATTTGCTAACCGCCCAGGAGTTAATTGTGGAATTGAAACAAATCTGCTCTTGTGTTTTTTCTACTCTGCGGATCATATTAGAAGTTTCCATTTCAGGTTGGATTCTTTCCCCAGACCTCTATTCCCAAACCTCAACCAGCTTTACCTTCTTTCCAAGTTTATTTCATCCATTCGTGATCTGACTTCCATCTCATTTGATTCCCAAATTATAGTCCTCCTAAGAGAATTTTTTTTCCTGCACGTATATCTTATTCCGCATTTTAGTATCTCTTTCCTCTCTGGCTCTTTTCCTCAGTATGTAAACATGACTGCAGATGTTATAAACTGAGAAACTATGTAGTCTCTTTGGTAATTTTAACTGTTGTGCATAAGTTTTTGGCAAAGCTATGTCTCTACAGATTTTGTTGCTTCTTTGAGAGATGTGTTTCTGCTTTATGAATATATTTATAATGTAGGCTGCTTGTATACTGTAATTTATTCTTTGAGATTGCATGTATTCTTGCTTGAGCAGCTGTTTTCTGGAATGAGAAGCTCAGATGAAGAGGACTTCAAGAAAGAGATACAGACATAATTTTCAACTTGAAATAACTGGAAAGAAACCAGCAAAGGAAGGACATTTGTTTTTGTGTGTGAACATTTTTGTGGACCTTTGATTTCTTAGCAATGGGGTGGTCTAAGACTGAATGACCTGGATGCTGAGAAGTGACTTCATGCAGGGCTACTGTTTTCAGTTAGGGCCAGAGGAAAAGGCTAGATCTCTGTGAGGGGTGTGTGTGTGGGAGGAATGTCTCTCCTTGAGTTAATCAACCAGGAAAACTAGTTTCTAATTAATCAACTGGGGAAAATAGAGAACTTGTGACAAGAAGACAAAGCTCACAGTAGGATTAAAAGGAGAGTGTTCTTTCAGTGGGGTCTTGGGACAGAAGAGTCTATAGGCAGAGGTCTGATGATAGTCAGAACACTGTTAGAGATGTGGGTTGGCCCCGCCCTGTTGAAGATGGCCAGCCCTTAAGAATGCTCTCTGACTCTGAGAACGGGCATGAACCCGGCGTCTCTGAGGCCATGAATATACAGCAGATGCTGATGGTTATTCTCTATGTTGTAATTTCTTCATTAGCAGTCCAGGATGGCTGAGCCTGGCAGAGTAGCAATCTTATTCCAGAGCAGCGGCGGCCAATCCCATAGGAAAGACAGCATATTTAGAAAGGATCATGGAAGGGGATCTTGGGTGGCTCAGTAGGTTGAGTGTCCGACTCTTGATTTCAGTTAGGTCATGATCTCAGGGTCCTAGGAGTGAGCCCTGCATTGGGCTCCCCATTCAGTGGGGAGTCTGGTTGGGGAATCTCTCTCTCTCTCTCCCTCTAAAATAAATAAATAAATCTTTAAAAAAAATCCTTAAAAAAAGAGAAAGGATCATGGAAAACTCAGATATAATTAGAATATTATTAAGTCTCTAGGAAGGTAGATATGGGTTCAAAGTTGTGGCACTTAGGGGCATTCAAAGACAGGTGACCTTCAAGCCTGGTGAATACATCATTATCTTCAGTAGTTCTTCATTTACCTTCCTGTCTCATAAGAAAAATGTCTTTCCTCTAACCATGAGAATATACAATGAAGAAATAATGACTGCACTCTAAATCATTGACATGTTGAACATTAAAGTGATGTCAAGAAAAGTGTATTAACTGTTTTATTTGAAAAATTTAATTCCAGTTTCTTCATAAAATACTGTATTCCTCCTTTAATTACATATAACTTAAAGAGTCATCTTTGAAAGGAAGATCTCTGAGAGAAGATGTATGGTGCAACCCTGTGTTATAGAAAGCTTATTTCCATGGTAGTATGAACATCTCACTAACTGACCAAAGAAATGATAAAAGAAAAAAAAGAAAAGAAAAGAAAAGAAAATGAGAGAGAATTTAAGAGAGGATATGTGATTTCTCTTTGGACAATAGCTGGTTTGGGATAAAAAATATTTTGTGATATCATACATTTAAAAAGTCTTTGTGAGAATATACCTCATGGAGACATGTAGATGACCAACCATATCCAGCAGTGCACAAGAACAGATGAAAACCCACTTGGGATGAATAACCATTACCGCTAATTCTGTAAAAGTTTTGTGGGCTGCTTTTTGATTGGTTTTGTCTTTTAATAAGAAAGATTCCCATCAAACCTATGGTATAACATTGACGGGTAGGGATAGACATCTTTACTCTGTCAAGTCACAAGACTGGGGATAAAGCATCCTGTGTACATTGCTGACTATACTTGAGTTTTGCCACTATTCTGGGAGATGAAGTCTGTTTAGATGATGTCATTCATTATATTTAATTTTGTGACTATTCTGCTGTAGATTCAAGTCATCTGCCTTTTATTCACTTGGAATAAATATACCCTGAATGATCATCTTGATTCCTGGAATCATTACTGATTGTTATTGATTCTTAAAATGGCTGGAATTTTATTAGTCTTAGAGATCCAGGATAAATTTAACTTAATTGACATTTTATGCAGGAATGTGTTTACCAGGTATCCATTTTTGTGGTTACTACATTTTTAAATACCCTTTCTGCTTTCAGCCTACCTCCCCTCACTCTCAGTCAGCCAGTGAATAGGGAATTAAAATGAATTTTAATATTACACAAAGCAAAACATAATTAAGAAAATGCGTAAAAAATTAAAAAGCTGCAATTTTTATAATGCAATTCAAGACTAAATAGAAATGATTTTTTAATTATATGTTCATTTGAGTTATGTGCCACAGCTTCCCAAGAGAGATGCCTGTTTAAATCCAAGCAGTCACCTCAGTATTTCATTATTACACCATGTGATGGTATAAAAGAAACTCACATTGCCCCTCCTGGCCCTTCCTTCTTGTCCAGGTCTGGGGTAGAGTATGATGAGACCATGACTCCCACTGTTCTCAATCCAACGTGCACCCCTCTTCTCAAGAGTGTGCTCAATTCTGGGGTATTGGATGGGGGAAGGATTGTTGTCCAAACTGCTTCTTCTAGGGAATCTCAACCATCCCTCCTGTTTTGAGGCCCATCTGCCCACCACATCCAGTTCCTTGGCCTTTTTGTAGTTCTGTTGGGCCAGCAGATTTGCTTTCTGGGAAGGCAGGTAGCTTTCAGCTTTTTCCAGCCACCTGAATGATTTATCATTCATCTGTCTCTTTTTTCTATTTCTAGATTTTTTTTTTTTTGACTTGTCTGCTCCTGTCTCTTCTACTACTCTCTTTATCCTTGTGGGATTATGGCTTTTACTTTTTTTTTTTTTTTTGGTCTCTGTACTGTCATTTTGGTTAGATTCCTGAAGGCAGCATAAGAAAATGCATCCGTGCAATCTGCCATTCTTAAACAGATGTCCCCGAGACAGTATTTGGAATGAGGGGGAAATATGGAAATATGTCTTTGCTCTTCTCCTTCCTCTCTACATCTTCCTCCTATTTCCATCTCACTTATGCCTTGAAAGGTACCTATAAAGTTCTCAAGCAGCTGTCAGGTCATCTCCATCAAGACATTAGTTGATAGCAGCTTAAAGAATTAGCCTATCTAGCAACACTGCATATATTTTTTTCATACTCTAAAAGGAATGCATTCTCTTTGCTGCAAGAAAAAAAACAATACAGACAGGTACAAAGAAAGAGTGTAATTTCTTTTAAATGGGAGCCTAAAAGACCAAAAAGACTTTTAGACTACCAATGAATCTTGATTGAAATTTCAGGATGAACCAATTGTTTAGGGATAGAAGATTGTCTCCAATCTAATCTGATTAATCTGGGTCAATTCAGAAAACCTGCTCTTCTCTGAGAGTCTAGTAGCTGGTATGATATTAACCAAAAATTACCTATTGAAGATAAACGATTGAGTGAATTAAAAAAAAGGATCATATGAAGGAGCGCATATTTTTCCAACAAAGTCAGTATATAAAAAGCCTCCCCCCCCAATTTCTAAGTATCAGTTCAATATATGAAACAAATACATTTTTAAAAGCATTGCAGTTGAGGGCATAAAGAGGTTAAGAAAATAATCTGATAGTTCTGTGAGATCTCTGAAAAGCAGATCTCTTCTGAATGACTATTTATATTCCCTATGCCTTAAAGCCTTGGTAGCTGGAGAGATCCTGGGGCCAACATAAGACACAGGTTCTCGAAAGTGTTCATAAATTCTTGAAAAATAAATTGCGTGTGTTATTTCTTCAAAAAGTAGACAGAAAATGAAACAAACCTTCCAAATCCCAAAGAAAAAATAAGCAGTAATTAAAAATCTATTATTAAACAGTGAGAACAGCAAAATTTATTTTTATGGCTCTCTGGAAATAATAGAAGTGGTTTTTTTTTTAAAGCTATATGTGTAGCAATATTTACTATAAGCTAGCTACATGTACAGAACATTCCCAAATGAAAATTTTAGAAATTTTATCCAACATTAAATCTTTTAACAAAGATGATGACATAGTAATGTTAAGTCCTCCTAGGAAGACCACATTGTTCAGGCTTTCATCCTATTTTACCTTAAAAAGGAAATTTCTTAGGTTTGATCATCTTTCTGGTTTTGATCTAAGGTTAAAGAAAAAGTTTGCATATTGATGCCATCATTTAATGACTATAGATGTCTGGGGTGCAGAGCTGAAGGTAATGAGACATAAAACAAAAATTCTTTTCTAATTACAGTATTTCTCACATTATTTGAGATTTTCATCTTATCACTAAGTATTTCTTAATTTGCCTTCAGGAATAAACCTCAAACAGGTCTGGAGTCTGGCTGGGCTTAGAAAAGAGCCTGGAAAATTGGCTCCTGCCCTTCAGGGAACATTTAACATTGTGTTTGGGGTTGCTTTACACAGGATTCATGCACCTACTGAGCAGTCAGAACCACACATTCTGATCCTTTCCAACAATTCAAGAGACCCTAAAACCTCTATGTAGATGCGGGAGAAACTTCTCTCACCAAGTTGTATTCTTCCTCCTCACAGACAGAATCATGCACAGCTGTGCATCCCTAGCTCTTTCCATGATAGTCCTGGGAATTGAGAAACTGTACCTGTGTGTAATCTCCCCCTTTTGTAACAAAGTCCATACATTTCTGTATCTTTTGCTATTAGCTTCTCTCTTTTAACGGTATTTGTCAACTTCATTCTATCAAGGACATCATCATTTCATTGGGGTAACAACATACTACCTCAGGTTTAGAGTATTTGAGACATTAGAACATTTTATTAGAAACAGATCTGCTTTTGAGAAGGAGAAGACTTACCTTCTGAAATGCAGCAAAAGTTGTAAACTTGTACTTTTAGGTCAAAAAAGGGAAATACTCTCAACTTTCTCTATTAAGATCCTATTCTTCTACCCTTTTTTTCCGGTCTATTTATTGAGGTGCTCTGCATTCATTTAATTGTTGGGAAAATCCGGTATCATCTTGGGCAATGGGTGACTTCTGTGTCAGACCTCTCTAATCTTTAGAAGTCTTCTGTGACAACTCTCTCTTACCTTAATATGCGAGAGCCTGCTCATACTAGCCAACTGTGCACATCTCTTCCCAACTTTGCATTCATCAAAGGCAAGCTGGTAGCGTAAATCAACCATGGCTCAAGTGATTACACCATTGGAATTGACCATTGCTACAAATCGGGCTTTCACTGCTCTCCTGTCCCTAAGCAGCTTGCTAAACTTACCAGCATACCACTGTCCCTAAATTATCTCTTTGTTCATATTCTGATCTAATTAAATGTTGTTTGAGCACAAATAGTAAAAAGGATCAAGCAGAAAATGTCTTTTCAAAACACCTTCTCCGTTCTTGAGAAAAGATCAGATACCCTTGATGTTACCCAGTTTCTCACTCTTCATGCTTAACTGTTTGCAATGCTGATTCACAGGATCAAGAATCTGAAAGTTCATCTGCTTCTGTGTCTCCCAAACACTCTGGTTTCAACTCTTTTTACTTTAGCATACTTTCTGAAAGATCCTCTTAGGAATTTGTTGAATCATGGATTCACTTCTGAGTGGATTAGTACCATGAAAGAAAATTTGTTATTATTAAATATTTTAGACATAATACAAAACACAAGAGATATTATGATGATCGCTCATGTATCCACAGCCCAGCTAAAAAAAATTAGTTGAAGCTTCCTCTTATCCTCTTTTCATTTCTGTGGAAGTAGCTATAATCCTGCATATGATGGTTACCATTTCTATTTATTTCTTGATACATTCTCTACATAATATGTGCTATTCTTTTATCCCTTTAAATATCTGAATAAAAAGCATCATAACATCTTTTAAACTAGCTTTTCTTGCTCAGTATTATATTTGTGAGAATTCTCCAAGTGATACAAATAGCTCATATTTAGTCATTTTCCTTGCTATATTACATCCAATTTAAGGATATATATCACAATTTATCCATTCTGTTGACAACACATTTATGTTCTTTTGACTTTTTTGGTTTTTATAAAAAATGCTGCTATGAGCATTCTTATAGATGTCTCCTTATGCATGTATCTGAGAGTTCTTTTAAAATGTATAAATAAGAGTGGAATTACTAGATAGTGGTGAATGTGCCCCTACAACTTTCTTAAATATCACCAAATTGCTCTCCACAGTGATTGCAATAATCTACATCCCATCCAGCAGAATATAAGGGTTCTGGTTGCTACACAATCTGCCCTAAATATGCTACCGATAGATTCAAATTTTGACTGGTATGATGGATAAGAAATGAACAAAGTGGTTTAAGGAGCGTCTGGGTGGCTCTGACTCTTGATTTTGACTCAGGTCATGATCTCAGGGTTATGAGTTTGAGCCCCATGTCAGGCTCTGCACTCAGGACAGAGTCTGCTTCTCTCTCTCTCTCTCTCCCTCTCCCTCGGCTTCCCCACCCCCCACTTGTGCTCTGTCTCTCAAATAATCTTTTTTTAAAAGAAATTAACAGAGTGGTTTTAAGTAAAAACGTAGTAGATCAATATGTTACTAATCACAAAATAACAAGAGAGCCCAAAACTGGAAAAGCACAAATGTACCTCAACAAGAGAATGGATAAACAAATAATGGTATACTCAGTCAGCAGAATGCCGCTTAGCACTAAAAAGGATACATGAAAAATATGGATAAATCACAAAATGATTATAGAAATTATCACACTGGTTGGCTCTACTGATTGTGGGGAACTGGCTGACAGGGGTGCAAAGGAGCTTTCTGGGCTAATGGAAATTTTCTATATGGTTTGAACACTGTGAACACAGGTGTACATATTTGTCAAAACTCACCAAACTGTACATTTATGATCTGTACATTTTATAGACTGTGAATCATAAATCAATTAAAAAAAGAATGTTAGAAGAAAATTACCAAAGAAAAAGTATCGAAATGAATATTCATGGCTTTTCCCCCACCTCCCTATTAAAAGAAAGAGTCCTTTATTGCTTTGAGCAACTCCCAGGGGTGCCTTTTTATTTTATATTATTTTACACATGTAAGTTAATCAGAAGCATGGAAGCAACTAGAAAGATTTAGGGAGAAAGAATTTGGAGGAGTGAGGTGAAAAGAGAAGGGAGATGAGGAGCAAATGCCTTACCATGTTGTATAAGATATTGAAAGAGAGTCTCAGATAAAGAGATTTTAAACACATTTTGCACAGAGTTAAAAATATAGTCCCTCTTTAATGCTTTCCAAAAGCAGCAGTAAAAATTTAAATTGCCTTCAAATTTCTCTTGGATGTCGCACTGGTGCTTCATCTAAATGTATTCTCTCTGCGGAGACAGAACCAGGAAACAGTGTCTCCTGAGACACATTGGTGTAATATGTTACATTTTAGTACATTTTTATGATTATTCGTAAGATGTATAAGTTTCAGGCTTTTTTACCAATGATAAATAATATCTACCTGTTAATTTATTTTAAATTAATTATACAAGAAAAGTGTCATTTAAAAATAAACAAAAAATTAAATGATGCATTTTATTTTGGAAATCAAATGTATATGGAATATTAAGTATTATGGTATGAAATACATACAGAAGCAACTTTCATTATCTGCTGTTGGGAAATCTTGCAATTTGTAGTTTTTTTCCTCGTAATTTTGTGCTGTTTTTAAGTGAACAAATAGGAGAGACCATTTAAAATGATTTCAGTCGTGATTTATAAAATGCTTTGGGAATTTAGGTAATCATTATTTCCGAAAAGGTGAAGGTCGAGTAGGAGGTACTCCATCCAGGTGTTTTGTCTTTTTAACATTGATTTTTAAGCTCAAAGAATACTTTTAAAATGCTAGTTAAGAATTTTTTAAAAAAGATTTCATTTATTTATTTGAGAGACAGAGAGAATGAAAGAGAGAGAGAGAGAGAGAGCATGAGAGGGGGAGGGTCAGAGGGAGAAGCAGACTCCCTGCCGAGCAGGGAGCCGGATGTGGGACTCGATCCCAGGACTCCAGGATCACTACCTGAGCCGAAGGTATTTGCTCAACCAACTGAACCACCTAGGTGCCCCAGGAAATTTTTTTTAAGATTTCTTTATTTATTTCAGTGATAGAGAGAGAGAGAGAACTCAGCAGGTAGGGGCAGAGGAAGAGGGAGAGAGAAACTCAAGCCAACTGCACTGAGCACAGAGCCCAGCATGGGGCTTGATCTCACGACCCTGAGATCAGACCTGAGCTGAACCAGACCAAACCAAGAGTTGGATGCTGAACTGATTGTGCCATCCAGGTGCCCACCTAGTTAAGAATTTTGATCAGCTAGATCTAGTGAAGATTACCATAAAACAAAACTTCAGATTTTTGTCCTCTGTATGCCTTTCATTATATTTCATTCAAAATCGTTATTCTTTATGCTTCCTGCTTCTAACGAATGATCTAGTATGGGTACACATCACACAGGATAAGACCAAAATTAAAAGTAGTAAAAAAGTATTAAACCATCGTGCCCCTCAAAACTACCTTGGAGCTCAGTCAGGTTCAATTGAGTCACATAGTGACGCTCAAGGGCATAATAACACCACTCACCTGGTCTCTACCAGCTCACTCCATGTTCCATTGTAAAGAAAACTTTTTAAAATTTTGCTTCACGAATTGATTAACCTTAGAGAAATGCAAACAGTTATCATGAACCCTCTGGACTGCTTTGACACTCTGCTGGACATTTACAAATCATAGATAGTAAAAAGCTGTTCTAGTTCATGCCCTTCATCTTGGGCAAGATCAAATCAGCCCTGTAAATAACAGCCCTATAAATAATATCCCCTACCCAGATTTCCTGAGATTTATAACAGCATAATGTGCAAAGATTATATTGTAAACAGAATCCAAATGAGTATATTTTTATATTTTCCAATTGATCAATAAGGATATTAAGGCATGTATGTAAGGTTAACCAGTGAATGAGACAGTTCATAATAAAATGCACTTCTGAGTATGTATCCTAAAGAATTGAAAATAGAATTTTGAACAGATGTTTGCATTTCCATGTTCATTACAGCATTATTCACCATAGCCAAGAGGTGGAAACAACCTAAATATCCATCAGTGGATGAATGGATAAAGAAAATGTAGTGTATACATACAATGGAATATTATCCAGCCTTGGACATGAAGGAAATCCTGTCATACATGACAATAAGGAAAACTCTGGAGGGCATTATGTTCAGTGACATAGACCAATCACACAAAGACAAATCTGTATGATGCCACTTATATGAGGGATCTAAAGTGGTTTTGTGGGGTTTTTTTTAGATTTTATTTATTTATTTATTTGAGAGAGAGAGAGCACAAGAGAGAGCATGAGCTGTGGGGGTGGGTGGGGGCAGAGGGAGAGGGAGAAGCAGGCTCCCTGTTGAACAGGGAGCCTAATGCGGGGCTCAATCCCAGGACTCTGAGATCACAACCTGAGCCAAAGACAGCTGTTTAACCAACTGAGCCACCCAGGTGCCCCTAAAGTAGTTAAACTCATGGAAGTAGAAAAGTAAACTGGTGGTTACCAGGGGCTGGGGAAACTAGGAAGTAGAAAGTTACTTCTTGGAATGGGTCATGCAAGATGAAAAAGTTCTAGGAATCTGCTAAACAGCAATGCTCATGTTGTTAAGAATTCTGTACTTTTCACCTAAAACTTTGTTAAAATGGTAGATTTCATGTGGTAGAGTTCATGATTCATATCATTCATATCATGATTCAATGGTAGATTTCATGATTTCACATCATCACAATAAAAAATGTTTAAATATATACAATAAATATGATTTCACGTTCATTATTTGTAGGTAGTTGTTTACCTGAGTTTCAGTAGCTGTGAGAGAGCAAAACAACTCCGTTTAACATGGGTAGTTTCATGGAGAGTTTGGGATTTCAGGGAAAGCAGGGGTATGTTATGGACAGGTTCCCCAGGAAGCTGACTCTGAGACAGACTTTGGAGTTCAGGAAGCTGCCCCTGCGGAGTTATCCTGGGATCAACATTATAGGAGAGTGAAGGAAATGGAACTGGAGAGGGAGAGAAGCCCAGTTCGATGACTGCAACCACAGCCAGACCTCTGCCAGGTTGGCAGGCAACTGGAGCTGGATGGTCCTTCAGAATCATCCCGAAGAGTGTCAGGGGTCCAGGCCTCCATACCCTCACATCTACCAGTCACTGAATGCTGGCAGCTCCTGAGAAGGGGACATGACTTTGATCAAGATGGCTTTCTTCTGTGGAGAGTAACCACATGGAGGAGGGGGGAAAACTCAGTACTGGGGTAGGAGCTCATCAGTCGGGAAGGGGGATCCATGAGCCAAACTGGAACGTCTACTAGCCAGGTCAAGGAGTGAAGACAGGCCATGAAGAGGTAAAAGGGATGTAGAAAGTGAGATAGGAATGGGGGAAATGGAGAGGTAGTAATGTTGCCCCTTTGAAGAACAAAGATGTGGGTTGGAATCTAAGACTCTATTTCTGAGTCCAAAAAGAAGTTTGCTCAAATAAGAGTTTATACACACATCTGTATTTAAAGTTGTGGTGTTAGTCTAGAACTTGGTTTGCCTGAATGTGGTTCAGTATGTGTTATAAACACAGTTTATTATTATTTTTAAAGCAAATGCCATTACCTATTACTTTAGTGTAACTTTCTGCCTTTAGACCTGCTGCTAAATATTTGTTATTGTCTTGATAATTATCCATCTCCCTGATGCATGTTTTACTGGTGTACCACCAGGTTCTTAATGAAAAATTCTCTTTACCCGCTAATCTCCTCATGGAGGTTATAATGGCAATTATATATCTTTCTTGCTCATACATAATACATGAATCCTGCAGAAGTAGGTTATTGAAGTATTTTACTTATCTCCTGCATCACCTTTTCAGCTGATGTGGAGTGAGTAGAAATTTAATATACAGATGTTTCTTCCACTTTTATGCCCCAAATGCAAATCTAGTTTAGGTATACATAAAACAGAGTTTAAAGGCATTAATTTTTGGAATAAACTGTGTACTAGATTGGATTTCGGTCCTGGCTCTGCTATTAACTTTGTGTGGGACATTGACCAAGCAGTTTGATGTCTCTTGTTCTCGTTTATTATTTGGAAAGTACAGTTTTGGATGGCATGCTTTATCATGACACTGCCCAGTCACCATTTCATTGTCTGTTGAATGAATAGACAGAAATTTCTATCTATTCATAATATTCATTTTTTTTCAAAGAAAATGAATTCTTCCTTATTCACGAGAGCTCAGCATATACAGATCATTTTGGTGCATAAATAACTTTCAAACATTACACCTTCACTTGGTTTCGTCAATGTAAATCTAGCTCAAAGCTGTAGTAGTATCAATTATGTACACCTATAAAGTCATTACGTTATAAAGTGGAATAATTCCATTATTTTCTGTAATTGATCAAGAATTCCTGAAAACCTTCCATTGCCACTGAGGGCAAGAAAAAGTCAAACTCCCTTCCAGGCTCATATCTCTGTTCCCCATCCTATGTGCCAAATGAAAAGATAGTCCACATGTTTTCATGAGAACAAGGGAAGGGGTCCCAGATTTATGTGTGAATTGTTGTGTGTCCTCAAGACTGTCATGGGTCTTTTGTCTAGCTGGGCACCTGCTGTGGTGTCCAGGGTGGTACAGCTAGCTGGCTGTTCTGGTTATGTTGTGCTCTGTGTATTCTCCCCTGCTGATGATTGGGGATGGTGAAACTTCTCTGTGCGTTCCACTCTCCTGGTCTCTGGAGCTCTGACTTCTGGCTCCTGGTTCCTTGGGAGGCATAACTGACAATCCTCAGGTAATCACTAGCTGGGCATTTCATCCACAGCTTCCTGAAGCTGGGGATCCAGCAGAGTTCCCATTGCTACCTGGACCTCCCAATCCTTTGCTAGGGATCCCAACATCGCCCCTCTGTGGGATTCTTTTGTATTCCTGGGTGATTTTTTGGAGAGTCGGCCCACGTATGAGCAGTCTGCTTCTTTCTCTCAGCACAGGGGAAACTAGGAATTTCCACCACATTGATTTCAGATCTAAGAGAAATTAGTTTGATAATCTTTGTCTTTTTCCAACACATTTGCCCATCAGCCATTTCCAGCCTGGTTGAAACATTGTTATTTGTGTCCCTCATCTAAGATGTCATAAAAATACCCCAGGGTGTGTGGAGGGAAAAGAAAAACCCACTGTTCTGAGGTCCCTCAACTTACCTGGTTGCTTTTAGCAAATTTACCCATTTCATAAGCCTGAACATGACCGTCTGCCCCCCTGCACATTCTTATCCCCCCTCTTCCCTCAGGCTCCACCTGGCCCCTAGAAAATCTCTCCCGTTTCCCTTTTTGTCTATCAAGGACTTCTCCTGTGTTAATTCTTTCCTCCAACTTCCCAGAGTGGGATTCAATTTCCAACTTCCCTGTAGTAAGAAAGATATTTTGGGTAGTATTTGAAGCATGTCATTCCCACTACTAAAGAATGTAGTTAAATCCCTTCAAAGTGAAAGGTAATTTGCTGCATCTTGTGTTAGGAGAATAAATGCTTCTTCTCCGATGCTTCGTCAGCCCCTTTAATTTTGATGGCAATATTTATCACACTGGGGGCAGGGTGCTGCTCTGAGCCACTTATTGGGTGACCCCTTAAGGCTGCTAACCCTAAGTGAGGCCCAGAGAATCTTCTTCCGCAGGTCCTGCAGGGCAAGCAGCTCTGCCATTGGGACCTTTTGAACCAGCAGAATCAATTTTGCTTGAACTTTCTGTAGCTGATTGGATTGTTCTGTGGTTCTCCTAGAAAATCCCAGTAGAATTCCTGCGAGGCCTCTAGGGCAGCATGTTTCAAACGGTGTGTTGTGACCTATTAGTGAGTCGTGAAATTCATTTAACAGGTCTTGAGCAGCATTTTTAAAAATATGAAAGATGACAGAATTGGGAGGAAAAATATCAGAGTACATTGCCTGTAGTAAGGCAACATTTATTAAAACTTGTTTATTTTGCTCAAGATCTTCTGAGCATATTGTACTAGATTACAAATTAAAATGCGTATCTTACACAGTCCTGAGGCCACAATTTTTGGAAGCCACTTCTTTAGGATATTTGAACAAAGTCATGCCTACTTGGTCGAATAACTTGTTTTCTTTCAAGAAACAGCTCTTGGTGTGGTATTGGGAACTGAAAGGTCGAGACTGAGTCCCTGAGGGTAACCCTTGAGGATTGTAGTGCTCTTGGTGAACTGGATGTTTTCTGATCCACCAGTCCATAAAGGAGGGCCTGCCCATGCCACCATATTATGGGATGGGAATGGCATACATGGGATCAGGTACTGCCTAATCCAAAACACAAAACTAAACCATGGGACTAGATTGTTCTCACTCCTAGCATACAACTTGTTGCCACCTGTTCCACAATCCACAGCTAGGGTCTCATGGAGAGTTCCATTTGAGCTGTTGGCTGAGGAAAAAAAGAGAATAAATCCCAGCTTACAGAGGGTTCCTCCCCAAATTCTAAAATTGGCTGTAAGTAGACGTGCAACATTACAACCCTAGCAGGCATGACTCTGATGGACAGTGCAGAATGAAATTCTTTCCAGAGAAAGGAAAGCAGGCAGAGCTTTCCACTGGATGGTCCATTTTTTCCTGGAAGAAGAACCTAAAGTAAAAGTTAACATTCTTCCTTTAGTTTTGTTGTTTGGTCTCCATTATGAAAATTAGGGAGAAAAAAGGTTGGGGAAGAGATATATGGATGAGACTCACAATGAGGTTATTTGTGTTCAATGTGAATGCTCACTGCTTAATGGACTGAAAGTTTATGTCTCTCCCCCCAACCCCCCAGTTCATACGTTGAAGTCCTAATGTGATGGTATTTGGAGGTGAGGACTTTGGAAGGTAATTATATCATGAGGATGGAGTTCTCATGATGGAATTAGTGTCCTTACAAGAAGATGAAGAGAGCTCTCTGTCTGCTCTCTACCATGTAAGGACATAGCAAGAAGACAACCATCTGCAAATCAGGAAGAATTACCTCACTAGATATGCAATCTGCTGGCATCTTGATCTTGGACTTCCTATCCTCCAGAACTGTGAAAAATTTCCGTTCTTGTTTATGCCCTCTACTCTGTAGCAATTTGTCCTAGCAATTCTAAAGAGACAGCTCTTAATAACCAGGTGGCAATGCTATCTGCTCTGTAGATGTCAGCCAGTCTCACTCTCCAAAAACCCCAATCCTTGCTCATTGGTGTTAAAGGGGCCAAGACAACAGAAATGCAGGGGTTTAATAATATGGACAGCTCCTTACCAAGTCTTATCTGACCAGTGGAGGCCCATTTTGCCATCAGCAGAAATAAAACCTGAGCCCACATGGCAGATGTTATTGATTGCTTACTCAATAGTCATATCCTGAGAGAAGAGAGATATACATAAGAAATAAATACCTGCCCTTTCTTTCTACCTTTGGATATCATCACAGCAAAGCATGAAGCTCAGAACCGTGGTAGCAATTTTACCACAAGGAGAGAAGGGCCAAGAGATTCACAGAAAAACTTGACCCAGACTCCTGGACATCTTTGAGCTGCTGAATTAACCCTGGATGGCTGTGACATGAGAGGATAAATCTTTATTATTTAAGCCACTTTTTATTGGGTGTGTTAGTGTCTTAGGGCTGCTGTAACAAATGACCACAAACTTGGTGGTTTAAAACAAAATAAAACAAAACAGAACAAAACATTTATTCTCTTACAATTGTAGAGGTCAGAATTCTAAAGTCAATGTTATCAGGTTGAAATTAAGGTGTAGGTAAGGTCATACTTCCTCCAGATTCCGTGGGGAAGAATCAATTTCCTTTCCTTTTCTAGATTTTAGAGCTACATATTTTTTTCATTCCTTGGCTTTTGCCCCCTCCCTCCATCTTCAAAGCCAGCAGTGCAGCATCTTCAAATTTCTCCCTCTGTCTTCCACTTATAAGGACACTTGGTAATTACAGTTAGAGCCCACTTGGAAAATCAAGAATAATCTTCTATGTCAAGATCCTAAACTTAATCATATCAGCAAGGTCCCTTTTTGCATGTCAGGTAACATTCACAGGTTCTAGGGATTAGGACCTGAATATCACTGGGGTCATTATTCAGTCTACCATATTGGGTATTCATTCTCTCACTTGCTTCCAAAAGCTTTCTAATGGATACCCCCTTTAATATAGAGCCATACATGGGGGGATGCCATCAATTTCCCAGGCTCCAGGTTGATTACTTTGGACTCCTTCCATTATGGAATGAAATAATTTATCCTTCCTGACTGACACTTGCATCTTAGATTTGGATTTCCTATCTTTCCTACCATGCTGTAAGTACCTTCAGCCTTGAAATTACTGAATGTCTGAAAACTTCACCATAGCACCAAATACATTGCTTCTGACCAAAGAACTCATTTTATAATGAGAAGAAGAAGAAGAAGAAGAAGAAGAAGAAGAAGAAGAAGAAGAAAGAAGAAGAAGAAGAAGAAGAAGAAGAAGAAGAAGAAGAAAAAGAAGAAGAAGAAGATGATGATGATGAAGGAGAAGGAGGAAGGAGGAAGGAGGAAATAGAAGAAGGAAGAAGAGGAAGAAGAGGGGGAGGAGGGAGAGGAGAGGGAGGAGGAGGAAAGGGGGTGGCCAAGACTCATTGGATTCACTAGTCTTCTCAGGTCCTTTGAAAGTTAGAAGCTTCCAGTCTTCCAGAACAAAGAAAAGGATTATTGTGACCTAGTTATAACCCAGCTGAGATATTATTTTTGCAAGATTCAGTATGAATCTAATCTAATATGTATTACTCATTCTCCCATTGTCAGAATACATTAATTCCGAGAGTAGGGTATAGAAGTGAAGGTGGTGATTCTCATATTTACACAAGCATGCAAAAAGTTGTTTCTGTCTCCCCAACTCGGGGATATATTGGTTTGGAGATTTTAGAGCCTAAGGAATAAATGCCCTCATCATGAGACACCATAGTTTCTTCAAATTGTGACTGGCCATGTCAGGCTTTCCAGCCACTGGATTAAAAAAAAAAAATGGTAGTGTTTTCTGGGGTGATTTATCCTAACAATGGAAAATGGGGTATCCATCTATATTTATTCACTTGTTATGTAATATGTATTTGTATATTGTTTTATGCACACCCTCCCAACATTTGTGATTAAAATATAATTTAGGCCATGCATCAAAGAGTATCAAAAGAAAACTGTCCCTAAACTGGACAAAGATTGCAGTGTCCCAGATATCCTGCAGATGATTAGGCTTGGGGAAAATGATAACTCTGACCCATAGATTTTAAGGAAGTTACAGTTTTGGCTGATAAAGTCAAGGGACAAATTTGCAGCAAAGCAGAGGAGTGGTGGGCACCTGGGTGGCTCAGTCGTTAAAAAAGAAAAAAAAAAAGAAGAGTGGCTATTAGGCTGGAGAATCCTCGGTGATCATGGTCCCCTTGGGCATACCCTGGGTCTTCGTTAGAGAAGATGTGGTGAAGGAACAGGTGATAGTTAAACATAAATATGAACTTTTACCAGTGATAATTTCTGCATAATCACATTGTTTGGTGGATATACTCTCAAGCTAAGATTCATTTGAATAATTACAAAATATATAAATCACAGTATTCAGCCATTTGGGGGAAATTTGAAAATACTTTATAAATTACAAGTTCCACAATGACTCAAATACATTTGTCAGAAGTCATATCCTGTTCAAACTACATATTTATTTTACATATTTATTGTATATTACATATTTATTATATAATAATATACATTATATATTACCATTATATTCTCTCCCTATCCTTTGGAATTGACAACATGAAGGGAAAAAGGAAGTATGCATGAAGCCTAAAGAAATATAGAAGAATAATAATTACAAACACTCCATAGATGGATATTCTGCTGGTAAGTTTAAGAAAGAGTGAGGTTGCTTGGGATAAGTTTTTCAGAAGACATAAGATTTGCACTGCTTTTCAAAGGAACAGAGGGATGCAAGATGGCAAGCAGGATGGAAAAACTGTTTCAGGTAGTCTGGGGTTTAGAGGCAGGGTAAGGTGTTAGGTAGAAGAGAGAAATGTGTGCAGAGGACCCACAACAGGTTAGCCTGGCAATGAAGGTGTTTTTGGGTTAGAAAAATGATAAATATCAGAACAGATGGATAAGGTGAGAAATATTGGCAGAGATAAGTAAATGGGATAATAAGTTTCTGCTTGATACAAAAGAAGTTTCTATTTGACTCAATGATATAAATGGTATGAAAGTGCCTAGAGGGTTTTAAATAGCAAACATATTAATGTAAAAGAAAAATCCAAATTATTATGTTAACAGACTATTCTCGAACCATATATTGGTAAAATTATACTGCAATGATATAAGCAATAGGCAGACTACATTTATTCAATGTATATATTAAGATAAATAATATTTGATTTCTTTTGATCCTTTCATATAATAAGAAGTGTTGCCATGTGTAAATATTCCCTATTCAAATGAGGATAACATCAAAGTCAGATACTGATGTTTGTTTAACATATTTTTACAATCTTTAAACTGGTTTGTCTTCAGAAGCTCGTTTTACTTTACTGGCTTTGTATTTGTTTAGAATTTTTCTGTATTTCATTAGAGTTGGCGATTTCAGGGTGCCTGGGTGCACAGCCAGTTAAATGTCCAACTCTTGATTTTGGCTTGGGTCATGATCTCAGGATCATGAGAGGGAGCCCCACCTTGGGCTCTGCCCTGGGCGTGAAGCCTGCTTAAGATTCTCTCTCCCTCTGCCCCTCCCCCTGCTCTCTCTCTTACTCTGTCTCTAAAAAAAAAAAAAAAAAAAAAGAGTTGGTGATTTCTTCATGCTAAGCTTTTCCCATTATTCCAATATTCTTTGTGGAAAGGAAATTTTACGCTTCTCAGAAAATGCAAATCCTAACCTAAAAAGTTATATTTTATATCTAGAAGCTCTATAATTGACATTGTACATTTTAGTAAAATAGACAAAAGTGAATTTTTATTGCTATTGCATACTTCCCTTCTGATAACATTAGTTCCATTATTTTCAAGCAAATAACAAAGGAAAAAGGTATTGCATTGGCGGGCCTGTTAAGGTCTATACTATCTATGTACTTGAATTTAATATTTTCTTCTGCATTTTTGTAATTGTAATTGATGCAAATTAATTTTGGAAATCTTTTACACACAAAACAATTACTTGTTTAACTAATCACATAAAACATTTTCATCAGCATCACTCTGGTTTGCCTGATGCATGGACTAATTGGTTTAAAAACATCAGAAAACTTCTCACCTAATTATGTATTTAGTTAATGGACCATGAGAGCTCCAACTCATTCTAGCTTATTGAGTAAAAAGGCATTTATTCATGATGGAATTATTCCAGTCTCTTGGGTGAAAGTCTATTTTAGAATTTGTCCAAAAAAAATTAAATGCACTTATATAATTGTTAAACAATTATAATCTTAAAAGGCAGCTTAGCATTAAAACCAAAGAGTTGTTAGAGATTCAGTGCTTGAATACTGAGATGAGATCATTTTAAATTAAGGAATTTTACTTTTTCTAGGGATAATCCCTTGAATAACCTAGTGACTAAAGCGTTATTATCAATTGTTCCCTATATTTCTTCTTCCACCATTATCTTTCATGAAGAAAAAAGAACACATTTTAAAAGCAACAATACCTTGGGGCCCCTAGGTGGCTCAGTCAGTTGGGCGTCAGACTCTTGCTTTCAGCTCAGGTCATGATCTCAGGGTGGTGAGATGGAGCCTCCAGATGGAGTCCTGTGTGAGGCTCCTCGCTGGTCCGTGGAGCCTGCCTCAGATTCTCTTTCTCTCCCTCTTGCCCCCCACCCCCAACTTTCACTCAGTCTCTCTCTAACTCTTTCTCTCTCAAAATAAAGCAACAATACCTCAAGGGATAATATAAATACATTTTTATTAATGAGGAATTATTAAAACTATAACCATCCTCCTTTTAAACTTAATACTCAAAGCAAGTGGAAAAACAGAAAGAGGTCAAATGTTACCCTAAACTCTTTGGTCACACAAATTGGATTTTATTTGACTCTTTTTTTTTTTTTAAGATTTTATTTATTTATTTGACAGAGAGAGAGACAGCAAGAGAGGGAACACAAGCAGGGGGGAGTGGGAGAGGGAGAAGCAGGATTCCTGCCGAGCAGGGAGCCCGATGCGGGACTCGATCCCAGGATGCTGGGATCATGACCTGAGCCGAAGGCAGATGCTTAATGACTGAGCCACCCAGGCACCCCGGATTTTATTTGACTCTTAAAGGAGTTCCTTTATTGGATTTACACAGTCATGTTTAAATAACTAGCTCCCAAGTTCTGAGAGTGAGGGTCAAGTAATACGTTTCTGATTTCATGAGTAGTTCCCCTCAGATTTATCCCAAATCCTCCAACACTGTATATTTCTAAATAAGAAACTTGGCTAAGAGTATTATCCCACTTAAATACGGAGCCATCTTTGATGTCCATAAAGCTCCTTTTGAATGCTATCGGACCTGTGTGAGGGTAGAGGATGAATGGGATATGGGGAAAAAACGATAATCTGACCCTCGGCTTTTCCATTAAAAAATAAAAATAAAATGCAGCGTTTCTGTGCTTTGTGAAATGATGTTGCTATGGAGACCACCTTTATGAATCCTAATGAAATTGATGTGAGCAACATTCATCTGATTTTGACTGCCCATGTGTTAAGGCTGCTTCTCATTCTCTAAACCTTTTTATTCTTTGTTGAATATGCATTTCTAGGGCAGGAGAGCAAGGCATGTAAATCTGTAGGACAGTTGTCTTTTTCCATAACAAAGTAGGAAATACAGAGATAAGATATTGGCATTTTCAAGGAAAAGGATGCATTTACACGTTGTATTGAAAACATACATAAAAATAGCTTTTGTACTTGCTGGGCACATGGGGTAAAAGGAGAAAAAGCTAAGAAGTTAGAAAATTATTTTTCTGTGTTTTTTACAGCTTTTTATGTGGAAATACTGCATAAATAAGAACATGCTAATTTTATCTGTTGATTTATAAGAAATATAGTATACACTGAGTTAAGCTTTCTTAATAACATTTTTTTCTTTAAATTTTACAATAATAACAGATGTCCTGTTATTTGCTTCCATGAACAAACACCAACTTCTCTTTCTAAATTTTATTGCAACCGAGGTTGTATTATTTAGGAAGATGAGAGCAAAACTCAACATGGAACCTCCCCAAACCAAACCGAAATGAAAACCTGTTTCTTAAATGTCAAGACCCTAATGACCAAGCTGAGAAAGAGCAAACTATCTTTCCATGATTAGGAGTTTAATATAGTGTTCTGCTTTAATTTATGAAGTGTTAATTTTTAAATATATGGTCCCTTATAAAGGTGGCAATTTGATTAATATAAAAATAACGCTTTGAGCATTTTCTCCTTTAAGCTCTGAAAGCATCTTGTGTCCTTCTTAGAAAGCTGGCCCATTATGGTAATGATTTGCTCTTTTGCCTCTGTTTTCTACAGACTGTAAGATATTGGATGCTGGACCTGTGCACTCCTTCTTTCTGCCCCCAGCATGCTGCATACTGCCTGGAAACTGGGAAGCACTCAGTCTCTATTGAACAAACACAAATCAGATCCCTGCCAAATACTTGGTGAATTCTTCTCAAGTCTTTTTTGAAAGGTCTCTTTAAAATGTTTGTTTCTGGTGTTCAGTAGAATGTAAACCTTGAACTTGGAATTTCTTTCCTTACTCAGGGAATGGATTTACATTCCGGGTGACACTGCATGCCATTTCCTACAAGATTTTGGGGATTGGAGAGGTATCAGGAGAACATTTCACTTAAGTTTTGCTTCAACAAGAAATGTATAAGGAGGGAAAAAAATCAAAACAAGCAAAAACCCATGTTGGGGGTACAGAAAATTTATATGACTTTTATATGACTGTACATGCTCTGGGAGATATGCATTCAAGAAGTACTGCTTATCTTCAGATAAATTAAAATGACCAGAAAATCTTTTTGAAAAAGTTGGGGAGAATGTAATATTTTCAAGTGGAACTTCATTCAATATAGGGCTGCTGGTCTCTTCGAGTTCCTCTTCCTCGAGATTTATAAGAGGACTTTTCCTCTCTTTCAGCTTTTTCTTCATGCATTTCCACATTCTGCTTCTTCCCAGCATAGATTTTCCCCAGAGTTCTGCTCAATTCCATATCCCCATAACCTTGAATTGTCTTCCTCCATTTTTCTGTTTTTGCTTGTTTTGTTTTTTTTGCTTTTTTTTGTTTTTTGTTTTTGTTTTTACTGCACACATGCTGATATCCTCAGAATCTGCCATCCTGATTCTCCCAAAGCTCCTCAAATTTAACTCATCGTCTTCGCCCGAATCTCTCCCTCTCTCCCTCTTTTATCTGTGCACCAGATGTGCAGCTCTCTATCCACCCAGCCACCTGAGCATGAAATCCAAGAATCATCTTAGCCTTAGCCTTTTCCCTTAAACCACTCATCCAAGTCCTCCCAACTTAACTTCCTAAATATTCCGACAGTCCCATCCTCACTCACCATCTCACTGAGACTCTCATTGTCTCTCTCACCTGAACTTTTATAATAGTTCCTTAATTGGTCTCCCATTTTTCAGGCTTGACCTTTTTGGAAATCATTCCACCAACCAGAAAAAGCTATCCCAAATAAAACTGACCTTTTAAAAAATCCATCTAGAGATGCTCTTTCTCTGCCCCTATCATATGAAGTCCCCATAACCTGGCCCTCACCCATCTCAGGAACTTCATTGCCTTAATTTGTGCCTGACATTTTCCTCCTTGCACTTGTTACCCAACTCAAGAATTTATATTTCTCAAACATATATGCTCAACCTGTTCTTTCTGCCCCAGACGTCTTTCTCCATTTAAAAAAAAATCTGGCTTATTACATATCCTTTGATATTTAACTAAGGTGTGGCTTTCTTTATGAGATCTTCCATTTATCCCTTTATTGGATTGTTTCCCTGCCCTTGGGAATTCTTATATCTTATCTTTTATTTATTCATTTGTATGTCTTATTTATTAGATTATATTACAATTATATTTTATTTGTGTCTTCCCTACTAGACATTGGATTTCTTGCACCAGACTATTTCTTATTTAATTATCACAGTACCTAACACAGAGTAGGAGTTAAGCAAATGTTGTTAAACTGAACAGGGTTTAAAGAACAACAACAAAAAATGTTTGGTTAATACTTATCATTGTCTGTTTGGGTTTTGTGCACTACCTAACAAAAAAGGCTACCATTTTGGGATGTGTATATTACTGCTTGCCACTCTCCTAGATGTTACATATAAAATGTTAATTAAGCTTTTATCCCCACTACAAACATGGGAGAGGTAGTCACTGCCACCATTTTGGAGCTGAGGGGGAAAAAGTGTAATATCAAACACTTAATAAGGGGCAACTTTGAAATTTATACAGAGATAAATTCTTATGAATATGGTCCCAAGTGAGGAAAGAGAATCTTGTGCTCAAGCGTTAAGCCAAGGTTGGCATGCATTTTCCAGGAGTTGTCTCTGTGCATGTGTGTGTGTGTGTGTGCGTGTTGCATGTGGTTTGTGCTCATCGTACTGGTTCCCTTATTTCTTTACCTAACAGAGTTTGAAAATTAAACCGTATGTCCCCTCCTCCGAAGGTGAGCTTTCTGAGGTATTGCTATAATGTGTAGAAAAGTGGTCAACAGGAATCATGCAAAACACCAAGCTAAAATGGCCTGTGGTTCTGTGGCCATTTAAATAATTTCTACATGACTGATTATTCTCCCATGGAAGTTTGCTATGATGACCTTGGATTAATGACCTTTTATGCTCATTAAAGCCCTAGGCAAAAAATGTCTGGCAGTTTTAGAACCCGGAAACCTCTAGAAAGAAGAGGATATTGTGCCAATTATCCTGCTCTTTCTAGCTTAGAATAAATATTTTAATTTTTCATGGTCTCTCTATAGCATAATGCATAATAGAAAAGAATAATCATTATTTTATATGCTACACTTGCAAAATGTGTATTTTCATTCTGAAGAATAATCGTAGTCCTGTCTATTAGAAATAATGGACTTTTTCTATAGTGTGTTTTTCTTATCAATTTTGTATTTATATTCTATGCAATTGTACTACTGCATAGAAAATGATGCAGAAATCATTATAGAAGCAAACAGAATGCTAATAACATGGAAGTAATTCAGATCATCTCCTGTTAAAATTGTATCAGTAAGCATTCAACTGAATACCAAATTTTGGTAATGCTCTATGTTTGGGGACTTTGATTTTTTTAAGACTTCAAAATAAAGTTGAGAAGTACAATGTATGCATGTCCAAATTTCCTTTCTGCCTCAGTCTTAGAGATAAGTTGCAGTCCAATAAATTTGGTCAGTGGCTGCCCGTGTGGTCATGCTGTCCTGAAGTGGTAAGATAAAATCGAAAGGCTTTATCTCACAAAATGACTAACCTTGCAATGATAATTATGAACCTTAGGAGAGTCCGATTACAGTATGACAATTATCCATATTGAAATGTATATAGCTTTAGTTCATTTTATTATTTATTTATTTATTTAATCTATCTTTTAAAGATTTTATTTATTTGTCAGAGAGAGAAGGAGAAAAAGAGCACAGGCAGGGGGAGTGGCAAGCAGAGGGAGAACAGGCTCCCCGCTGTTCAGAGCAGAGAGTCCAATGCGGGGCTCCATCCCAAGACCCTGGGATCATGACCTGAGCTGAAGGCAGATGCTTAACTGACTGAGCCACCCAGACATCCCCTCTAGTTCATGTTTTTAACTGTTTTACATTACTTCTATGTGTGAACATACCACTACTTCTTTATCCCTTGACTTGCCGGTGAAATGTTCTGGGTTTTTTTGTTTTGCTTTGTTTTCTCTGCTAGAAACAATGATGCGATGAACAATCTCATCATAATCCTTGCACGTAAATGTCACAGCTCCTCTAGTCACACACCCTAATGTAGAATTTCTAGGTCAAAGGGTAGGGTCTATGTACGTTCAAATATGACAAGATATTGCCAAATTGCTTTTCCCACTTGCCTGAGGCTATTTGTGTTACCATCAATGGTGTAGGAGGGTTCTGGTTACTCCACAGTCTCATCTAGTTGTGATGGTTAGATTTTTTTTTCTTTTTAATTTTGGTTATCTGACTAGGTTAAATGTTACCTAATGCTGCTTTGTTTTTCCCAATTTCATAAAATTGGGCATATTCTCACACGCACACTTTGGAATTTTTTTCATATCCATTGGCTATGTTTCTGTTAGGTTCTTTGTACTTTTCTTACTGATTTATGTAACTTTTTGACACATTCTGTCTCCAAATTTTTTTCTGTCTTCAAATGTTTTTATGAATCATATGCACTGCAAAGATCATCTTCATGCCAGGGGCTTGCAGTTTTGCTATTTATTTATCTATTTATGAGAGAGAGAGAGAGAAAGAGGTAGGCGGGAGGAGCAGAGGGAGAGGATTCCAAGCAGGTTCCATGCCCAGCATGAAGCCTGACACAGGGCTTGATCCCATAACCCTGAGATCATGACTGAGCCAAAATCAAGAGTAGGATCCTTAACTGACTGAGCCACCCAGGTGCAAACTGCAGTTTTGCTTCTTAAATGGTATCTTCTAACAGACTTTAATGTAGTCTAATTTATTCATTTATTGTTCATACTTTGTCTTTCCTTTTTTTTAATAGAAAAATCTACCATAACTTGGGTTCAAATACATATATTCTTCCATATTTTCTTTTAAATTTTTCATAAATTTTTGCTTTTTCACTTTAAGTCTTAACCCATCCGGAAGTATATTTGTGTGTGTGTGCATATGTGTGTGTGCACATTTCACATTTGTGAAAGTCGTACAGGGATTTATTTTGTTCCATTTGAATAATCAATTGTCCTACCGCCATTTATCGAATGGTCCTATTACTTCTTCCTCATTTGTAATTTTAATACCATCTCTGTTTTGCATCAAATTGTAATATTTATGCCAGTTTGTTTTTTTCCCCCTGGGTTCTCTATTTTGTGCAATTGGTCTGTTTGTTTATTCCTACATCAAGACTGTATTGTCTTTATTAGTATAGTTTTATAATGAGCCTTGGTATTCGTAGGGAAACATGCTCTCCACCAAACAAAATTAAAGTATTTCTTCAAAATTGTCTTGGATATATTTGAGCCTTTGTTCTTCTGAATATATTTTTAAATCAGTTTGTTAAATTCATCTAAAATCATGTTTGAATTTTTATTGCAATTACATTCAGTTTATCCATAATTTAATGACTTGACATCTTTATGCTATTACACCTTATCTGTGACTATATGTTCCCATTGAATTTACGAGGTTTTAAAAATGTTTTATATTATTTCCCATATAGTTTTACTACAGATTTTGGTAGTTTTTAATAAAGTTTTATATTATTTCCCATATAGTTCTACTACATACTTTGGTACACATTTATAGAAAACATTATTTGTTGCAATTGTAAAACATAGCTTTACATTTTGTATTGATTATTGATTAATAGAGAGATGAGTAATTTTTAAGTTAGATTCTTATGGTCAGCAAACTCACTGATTCTTACTACTTCTAATAATGTTTGTATTTGTTTTAGCTTTTCTATGTGCATTGTGATATTATTTGAGATTGATTTCTTCCTATCTAATTCTTATTTCTTCATCTTGTTTTACTACTCAAGCTGACATTGGTAAAATATTACTTACAAGCAGTAGAATATTATCAGTGCTCAGTCAGATTTGAAAAGTTTTATTTTTCAAAAAAAAAAAAAAGAAAAGTTTTATTTTTCCAAGAAAATTTGCAATTCATTTAAATTTTCAATTAATTAGTATAATGCTCAGTGTATGATTTTGTCAGAGTGTATTTCCACTCTTGTATTGTTTGTGACTTTGCTCTTATTTTCTTAATAAGTTTTGTTAGATGTTTATCTATATAAGGAGCCTTTTCAAATAAATAGCTTTTGGGTATGTATGCTGAGTTCAGTTTTATATTTTTCTCCTTTACTTAAAAATTTTTATGCTATTATTCTTAGGTAGAGTTTCTTTGTTCTGTTTGTAACTTCTTCAGTTGTACATTTACTGATGGTGTTCTGTGTTTCCTTTTTATATGAAATAATTTATTACTGTAAATTTCTAAGAACTGAGTTACTTAAGTTCTAAATTTTTTTTTAAAGATTTTATTTATTTATTTGACAGAGAGAGAGAGAAAGAGACAGCGAGAGAGGGAACACAAGCAAGGGGAGTGAGAGAGGGAGAAGCAGACTTCCTGCCAAACAGGGAGCCCGATGCGGGGCTCGATCCCAGGACCCCGGGATCACAACCCAAGCTGAAGGCAGACACGCTTAACGACTGAGCCACCCAGGTGCCCCAATTTCTAAAAATTTTTATGTGACTGTTTTCATCATTTTCAGTGTTAAGTGTGTTATAATGGCCACAGTGATTATTCACTTCTAACGTTACATATGTATGGGGGGACTTGGGTGGCTCAGTCAGTTAAGCATCTGACTTTTGATTTCTGCTCAGGTCATGACCTCAGGGTCCTGGGACAGAGTCCTGTGTTGGGCTTCCTGCTCAGCAGGGAGTCTGTTTGAGATTCTCTCCCTGTGTCTCTCCCTCTGCCCTTCCCCCAGCTCTGTCTCTCTCTTTCAAATAAATAAATAAATCTTAAAAAAAATAAAGTTACATATGTATGTGTTTCATAATTTCAAATGTTTGCATTTTCTCACATTATCCTTTGATATTATTAATTTTAATTTAATCTCATATTCTATGTGATGGCAATATTCTTCCTTTTTTAAAATAAGTTTTGAGTTCTAAAATGTGGTCAGTTTCAGAATTTCACACATATTCTGTAATATAAGATGCAACCATCTATAGATGACCAATAGATAAAGTTTTATAATTATGCTGTTTAAATCTTCTGTGTCTTTACTAGTATCTTGTCTGCTTGATTTATTAATTGCTGGGATATTGTGTAAAACTGTCATTATGTGAATCGTCATTTTGTTGCTGATTCTGTAAAAATTTGTTTACTACATTTTATTTTTTTATTTTAAAGATTTCATTTATTTATTTGACAGAGAGAGAGAGACAACTAGAGAAGGAACACAAGCAGGGGGAGTGGGAGAGGGAGAAGCAGGCTTCCGGCGGAGCAGATCATGACCTGAGCTGAAGGCAGACACTTAATGACTGAGCCACCCAGGCGCCCCTTGTTTACTACATTTTAAAGACCGCTTTAGTATGTGTATGTAAGTTTATAGCTGCTATTTTTTTCATGGATATATTATTTTTATCGTTGTGAAGTAACTTTTTTTTACTCTGATTTCATATTTGTTACATATTCTAGCTTGTCTGATGTTTTAGGGGAATTATGATTCTTTTTAACCTTTCTGTGTTACTAAATTTTAAATGTGCACTTCATGAATAGTATACAGTTGAATTTTTGAATTATGTTTATAGATATTTACCCTTTATTTTTTTATTTTTTATTTTTTATTTTTTTAAATTTTTATTTATTTGACAGAGACAGAGAAAGACACAGCGAGAGAGGGAACACAAGCAGGGGGAGTGGGAAAGGGAGAAGCAGGCCCCCCACTGAGCAGGGAGCCTGATGTGGGACTCCATCCCAGGACCCCGGGATCATGACCTGAGCCGAAGGCAGACGCTTAATGAATGAGCCACCCAAGCGCCCTAGATATTTACCTTTTAAAAGCTATTTAGCCCATTTATATTATTATAATGTTTCATATATTTGGATTTATTTCTACCATCTGACTTTGTTCTTTCTATGTACCTTGATTTTCCATTCTTTTGTTATTTTTTTCTACCCTTCCATTGGATTAGTAAAATTTCTTTATCCTTTTCTTAATTTATTGTGTGAAACATATATATTTCTAAATTTTAGAAGTCTTAAATTTTTAACTTATATATCTGGTTTAACATAATAAAATTTGTTATAATCTGTGCCTTTTTTTAATGAATAATTCTAGTACCTTAGATTGCTTTAATTTCGAAAAACTCTTTTTGTAAGGTCATTTTCATCTCTGTAATATAGGTCTAATTTCATCTTTAACTTTGGGACTTTCTTTCATAAGTGTGGAGATATAAAATAGTGGTATCATGTTCCTGCTATGTTCAGATTAGACATGAGAACAAATAAAATATACACACACATAGACACACATACAAAAGATAAAAAAATAAACTAAATTAATTTACACAAATCTTTGAAAATAAATTTAAAACTCATATGAAATATACGCTTTTAAAGAAAAATCCAAGTTTTTCTGGGAGAAAAATTGAGAACAGAATGGAGAAAAAATAACTAAGGAAATGAAAGAAAATCAGACACTTGTCAAGGAGCTAATACACACTTCAAGAAAAGAATAAGACCAGATAGTTTCGCAAGACTATTGTTTCTTAACATTAAGGAAAAGGACCTTCTAAATCTAGTTAAACTAGTCAAGAGACTAGAAAAAGAAGGAATTCTTTTTCTTTCATTTAATCAGCATAATGTTGGTTTCTTCTTTTCCTGGATTCTACATTTATGATACTCATTTTATGTGCTTCTTATGCACATTAATTTGAGAACCACTTCTATGAATGGTAGGTTGATATGTTTGATTATACAAAAAAATCATTATTTATGGCAAAAACGGGCAAAAAATCATTTGAGTGTAAATATGAGCAATGAAATAAGGAAGTTATTTGTATCTAACATGATAAAGAAACGGTGAAATTGATTAGCTCACAAGGAGCTCATAGAAATCCTTGAATATGAAAAAGACCAGCAACTCCATAAATTCTGGCACAGAATAAACGAACAGTCCAAAACAGAGACATATGTGACCTATTGACATTATCAAAGATGTTCAAATTCCCTAATGATTTTTTAAATGAAAAGTTAAAAAGGACATACCATTCCTTACCTATTAAAGTAGGGAGATTAAAGTAGTTTTTATTACCTACTCTTGTCAAGAAGGAAGGTGGTAAATGGGCATACATTAATGCAGGTTTTTTAGAAAAAAATTAGGTAATATTTTTCAAGATAAATATGAACATGGCATTTGATTCAATTGTTTCACTTTGAGAAAATTATAACTTTTGCACAGGTGCATCTAAGATATAGATAAAAAGATATTTAACTAAATGTTGTATAAAAGTGTTTAAAATGGAAGCAGCCCAAGTATTCATTAGTAGGGACCAATTAAATAAATTATGGTATATCTTATTAACAGAATAAAGAAACCATAAAAAGAGTAAATCATCCATGACTTTGAAAAAATACTCAATATCTAAAAATTATGTTGAAAAAGGGTAAGTCCTCAAACATGATTCTACTTTCACTTTTCTGTGCCTACACAATATGCAGGTATATTTTGTTAATGGGAGGAAGAACACAGTGAAATATTAACAGCAGTTACTAGCTTATTTTTTTTAATTTTTATTATTTTTTAAAGATTTTATTTATTTGTTTGGGAGAGAGGGATAGGGAGTGAAAGAGAGCATGAGCAATGGGGGAGGAGCAAAGGGAGAAGCAGACTCCTTGCTGAGCAGGGAGCCCGACACGGGGCTTGATCCTAGGACCCTGCTATCATGACCTGAACCGAAGACAGATGCTTAAGGGACTGAGCCACCCAGGTGCCCCGACAGCAGTTACTAGTTTAGAAATGGGGTGAGAGAGATGGAAAAACAGCCACTTTACCACTTTTTTAAAGGTTTATTTATTATTTTTTAAGACTTTATTTTTTGGTAATCTCCACATGGGTTTCAAACTCACAACCATAATAAGATCAGGAGTGCACGCTCTACCAACTGAGCCAGCCAGGCACCCTACCATCTTTTCTTTTATACAGCTCTACAGTTCGATTTTTTTATGGCCAGAGTGGATTACTTTTCTGATTACAAGTTTTAAACGTGTGGATGTAAGAGGATTAAGGCAGAGCAAAGCTGGTTGGGTGGGTTTAGGCCAGTTATGCAGCTCCTCAATCTAGGAGACCAGGTGAAGATTGTTCAGCAGTAGGAGAACAGCTGAAGCTTTCCGAGTCAGGAAGTAGTGTGCTTGATGTTGTTGTGTTGGTGTACTAGAGATTGAATGTTCATGTCCCTCCAAACTTCATATGTTGAACTCTCATCCCCACTGTGAGGGTATTGTGGAGATGGGGCCTTCGGTAGGGAGCAGGGCCCTAATGAATGGGGTTAGTGCCCTTAGAAAAGAGATCCTAGAGAGACCCCTCACCCCTTTTGCTACATAAGATCACAGCAAAAAGATGGCCGTCTCTGAACCAGGAAGTTGGCCTTCGACAGAGAAGGAATCTGCTAGAGCCTTGATCTTGGACTTCCAGCCTCCAGAACTGTAAGAAGTGGATTTCCATTGTTTCCAAGCCCCCCAGTCTGTGCTATTTTGTTATTTCCGCCCCACTTGACCAAGACTTAATGTTCAGCAAGATTAATACTGCAGCCCTAGGAGCATTAGAGGTGTGGAGGCCAGATAGAAGGTTTTCAAAGTAATCCAAGGGAAATAAAAAGCGTACCTGAAGTAGGGGACCACCTTGGGAAAGGACAGAAGGGAATGAAATCTGGAAGGTGTTGAAAGTGTCGTTATAGGAAATAACAGCTTACTGAATGTTGGGGGGTAACAGAGAGGGACACCATATAGATACTTTAGAAATGGACCTAGCAAGGCTGAATGAATGTCAGAATGGAATTGATTTTACTGTCTTATGATATTAGGGTTTTTTTATTTTAAAGATTTTATTTATTTATTTGACAGAGAGAGACACAGTGAGAGAAGGAACACAAGCAAGGGGAGTGAGAGAGGGAGGAGCAGGCTTCCCACCGAGCAGGGAGCCCGATGTGGGGCTCGATCCCAGGACCCTGGGATCACGACCCGAGCCGAAGACAGATGCTTAAAGACTGAGCCACCCAGGTGCCCCATGATGTTAGGTTTTTATATGCACTTTTCATTGACATATTTTTCTTTAAACACCAAAACTCAGTAAGCATGACTCATGTTCCTTCTTTTCATAATTTTTTTCTTTTGATATCTACTTTCAGAAGATGTGTATCTTGCAGGACTTGTTAACAGAGCAATATCAGGGGTGGGCAAAACTTTTAATATCATAAAACAAGAGCAAGGAATAAAGAACTTTCCCCCCCTCATTTATCTTGAGGTTGATAGGGTTGAAATGATTACCTTACTCTTTTTTTTTTTTTTACATATAAATGGTTCTCTTAGAATATCAAGAAAAAGATAATAACGAGATAAAATAGAAGTTTTTTTTTTTTTTCCTTCCAAGTTTATTAAGCATTCAGTTCAAAGAAAGTCACTGGAGCAGTTAAATTAACAATTCTTATCTTGTGATTTTAGTCTAGCCCAAAGGAAGCAGCTTCATTTTGGATGGGTGCAGTCAACAGAAAAGCTAGTTTTGTTCATGTTTGGTAATTTCCCTGTAGCATGTTTTAGCTGAGATCAAAGGATAAAAGAGTTGCTTCTGGAAAAACAAAAGGAAAGAGAAAGTCTCTCATCACACAGTGGACCCAGAATCATCCCTTTAGTTCTAAATACTTATACATACACACCCCCCCAGAATAAAGTAAATAGTAGAAATCAATCCAATAAAAATAAAGATATGGAAATAATTAAGCCAATTTTAAAGTGAGCACACAGGAAAATATATATTATACATTACTCATTTTACAATATTAGAGGGATGCCATGGATTTGTAAAGCAATGAAAGGCATATAATTGAGTCATGGTATGCAGATAATATGTTTTTTTAATTGGGACAAAGTTTATGTATTGTGAAATGCACAGATGATAGGGATTAAATTCAATCAATTGTCACAAATGAATATACCCATTTAACAACATGACATTAAACATTACCATCACCTCCCAAATTCTCTTATACCCTATTCAGGAGATTCTTCACACACATCACTGTTCTGATTTCCATCCTTGTACCTCATAAAAAAAAGGACATTTTCATAAAGATTCATTCTTTGGTGTGTACCTTTTTGTAAGAGTAAGTTTTTACATTCATTTATGTTCCTGCATTTTTGGTATTTATGCTTTTTGTATCAACAAGCATCATTTTATTGGATGAATAGAATATCATTTGAGTTTTGTTTTGTTTTTGTTTCTGCTGTCAATAAGAAATTTATTTGTTTTGGGGCACCTGGGTGGCTCAGTCAGTTAATTCACCAAATCTTGATTTCAGCTCAGGTCATCATCTCGGGGAGGTGGGATCCAGCCGTACATCAGGCTATGTGCCCAGCATGAAGTCTGCTTGTCCTTCTCCCTCTGCTCCTCCCCTTGATCTCTCTCTCTCTCTCTCATAACCTTTATTTAGATAATTAGAAAATAGGCAAAATTTAGATAATGGGAAGAAATCTATAAAATCAAGTTGAGCATTTTCGATAGTAATATAATCTATGCTTTTTAATCTCAGCCTTAGAATTCAATAAGGTTAAATTTGAGTGAATAATCTGGACTTTCTCAATTCTCCACAATTAAGGAATCCCCCAAATCCTCTCTGACCCTCCAGCCTCCTCCACCTACTTCTGAGAGACTCTAGAGATACCTTCCTAAGAGACTTTCTTTCAATAATTTTTCTTTTAAGATTGACCCATGTGGGCTTCATATACTCACGTCTTCTCAGTCTCTGTAAAATTGCGTGTGCCCCTGACAGTCTGTCAAACAACACAAGAGCTTCACCCATGACCCAGGGGCCAATTGTTCAGTTACTTTCGGTGGCTGCTCTTGTCCCCAGTGGCGGCTGAAGTTGTGGCCACTCTCCAAGGTCACCAGAGCTGTCAACTATAGTAGTGTCCAGCACTGGCTGGCGCTGTCCCCTTCAGCACCAATAACGGGCCATCAGCAATGCTGTCAAGGGCTGCTTTCTTCTGTCTTCATCTGACAGTGGAGCCGTGCATCAGTGCCTCTGTTCCAAAGCCAGAGAAATTTCTTCCCACCAACATTATGGAGTCGGGCTGCTCCAGAAAGAGGGCAGCCTCATGCCTCTGTTACACTACATGCTCGTGCATGAACGCTTGTTCGGTTTTTGCTTCTATCCCATTTCTCTTAGGACTCAGCTAGTCATCTGAGAGGTGGGAGACACTAGGAAGAAAGTGTGGATTTGAATTATGTGTGGTATTTTTGCTAACGGTCTCTTTAGTCAGATTGTTATTTCCGGAGGGGAGGAGATGTTCCTTGGGCCCTGGGATGGCCTCCTTCTCCAGTATACCAGGCCGACCAAGATAGAATTAAATTCCAGTAGCAACCATAATTTAGATGTAAGCTGTGAATTACCCCATCCCATTACATACATACTGTTTTTAAAATTAAAATTCTGTCCCTTCCTCCAGAGATGCAGAGTGCAAAACTTATTTTCAAGCCATTGAAATTTAAATAGTTCAGTTTCTTGTGCCAATTTCAACTTTTATTTCAGATGCCTGCAATATTATTTGTATAAAGGCACATAGATTTTATAACAGAGAACCTCACTGTATTGCTATATGTATTTAGAGCTAACCTAACATAAATCGTTTTTAATATTGATTATCTAGTTGATATGCCTATCACTGAAAAAAATTGGATGGAGATATTATTGTTTTTAAACACTTTAAAAATGTGAAATACAACACTCACATAATGAAAAATTCCAAAAATTTATATCTTAAACAATTATTAATACTGCTTTTACTGAAATGGATAGGGAAAAATTTCACAAATCATAGTAAAAACACTAATGTAAACATGATTTAGATTCTGAAAAAGTGTTAACATTACCAGCATCCTGGATGTCACCTTCAGACACTGCCCCCGAACACTGCCCAGATCCCTGCCCAAAAGTAATTGCTATTCTGATTTTTAATACCTTAGATTAATTTTGGGTGTTTAAAAATGTTTTAAGTAAACTTTCATTGACTTAAGATATGTGTTCGGAAAAGTGCACAAATCAAAACTTTAATAAAGTGACTAACTCTATGGGAAAAGCATCCCAGATGCCACCCCATGCCTCCTTCCAGAAATTCTTCCCCCAACCAGAGGATGCCTACTATCCTTACTTCTCACACCACAATTTAATGTTGCTTGTTTTATAATCGTGTAAGGGTGAAATAATATTCTATGTCATTTTGTGCTCGGTTTCTTTTACTCCACGTTATGTTTGTGGGTTTCATCCTTGTTGACGAATGTTGCAGTCATTCATTGATTTTTCATTGCTGAATGGCATTCCATTCCATGCATATCCCCCAAATCATAGGCATTTGGATTGAGGAACATTTGCCTTGTTTTGAATTTGGGCTGTTGCAAATGGTGCTGCAAAAATCTGTAGGAATGAGAATAGGAGCTTTGACAGTGCTGTGATGAACATTCTTGCACAGGTCTGTCGGTATGCATAAATACAGAATTCAGTCGCTTATATATTGAACTGTGTAATTGCTGGGTCATAAGGCCCATTTGTTAGGCTTTAGTGGTCACCACCAGCTTTCCAAAGTGGCTATGTAAATCTTCATATTCATCAACAGGAGATGATGATTGCCCTCACTTCACATCCTAGCCTACTCTGTATTGTTAGTCTTTTTAATTGTGGTGAGCACAGCATGTACTTAATATTCATTTCCTCGTTATTTGTGATGCCAAGAAAATTTTTGTATGTCTATTGGTCATTTGAAAAGACTCTATTCAGATCTTTTACTCATTTATTTTCTTTTTTTTTTTTTAAAGATTTTATTTATTTATTTGAGAGAGAGAATGAGAGACAGAGAGCACGAGAGGGAAGAGGGCAGAGGGAGAAGCAGACCCCCTGCCAAGCAGGGAGCCCAATGCGGAACTCGATCCCGGGACTCCAGGATCATGACCTGAGCCGAAGGCAGTCGCTTAACCAACTGAGCCACCCAGGCGCCCTACTCATTTATTTTCTATTGTATTCTCCATCTTTCTCTCATTGATTTTTAAAATTCTAAAAAAATTACCCCAGATACAAGCCCTTTGTTGGCTGTAGACATTAGAAATGCCTTTTTGCCTTTCTGCCATTTGTAGGTTCACTCTATTAATGATGTCTTTTGGTTAACATATGTCCCTCATTTACTGTAGTCCATTTTTATTAAACTGTAATGGTTCATGCTAACTTAATAAGAAATCTTTGCTAGCCCAAGATCAAGAAATAATTCTCCTATGTTTTATTTTTTATTTTTTTATTTTTATTTTTTTAAAGATTTTATTTATTTATTTGAGAGAGAGAGAGAATGAGGGACAGAGAGCATGAGAGGAGGAGGGTCAGAGGGAGAAGCAGACCCCCTGCCGAGCAGGGAGCCCAATGCGGGACTCGATCCCGGGACTCCAGGATCATGACCTGAGCCAAAGGCAGTCGCTTAACCAACTGAGCCACCCAGGCGCCCTCTCCTATGTTTTAATCAGAAACTTTATTGTTTTATCTTTTATACTTGAATCTATAATCTACCTGGTATTGGTTTTTGCATGCAGTGTGGTAGGAAGGATTATTTCTTTTCATGCAGATACACTATTGATCTAACACAATTTATTGAAAAAACAGTATTTTTTCCCCAGGGCTTTTTAATGCTGTCTTTGTCATATCCAAGTGTCCATGTATGTGTGGGCCTGTTTCTAGATCTTTTATTCTGATTTACTTGTTTATTTATATCTCATTGTGCCAATATCTCATGTGTCATTACTAGAGATTTAAAAATGTTTGTAACTGGGAGTACAAATCTCTCCAGCTTTGTTCTTTCTGTTCTTTCAAGATTTTCTTGGATGGTTTTAGTCATTTTCAGTTCCACACACATTTTAAAATTAGCTTGTCATTTTCCAACATTTAACTGCTGTGATTTTGATTGGAATTGTATTGAATGATAAGCTATTTGGTTATAACTGCATTTTTTAAATAGTCTTATTCTGTGAACAGTATGTTCCTCTATTTACTTAGATCACCTTTAATTTTGTTAATAATTCTTCATAGATTTTTTTGTAAAGTTCTTACACACTTCAAAAAGACTTATTCCTACATATTTGTAGTTTTGATGTTATCATTAATAATATATTTTAAGAGCTCTTTTTTCTAATTGTTGCTGATAGATAAGAATATAAATACTTTTTTTATACTGACATTATATACAGTGATCTTTCTATTCCTTTATTAACTCTAACAGTTGATCTGCATGTTCTATTGGATTTTTTTGCATATACAGTATTACTCAGTCATGGCCAGCCGGGAAAGTCCCTTGCCTTCATTTTTGAAGAATATTTCTCTTATGATTCTGATTCTATTTTTTCTTGTTTTTCTTTTTGGAAATATTTTGTCTCTTTGTAGGTCTAGTTATTTTTGATTGATTCCAGATATATTGTATAAACAATGTAAACATAACTTGTGTCTCTGAATTATTGTTTTCCTGTAGAGTGGACTTAATTTTGCTATTGGTAGGCTCTTGAGCTATTGGCTGATTACCATAATCAATTTAATTAGGGGTTGAACAAGTTAGAATTTGGGCTTCAGTCCTTATAAGTGCTAGTCTATTTCTGGCATCCATACTCCTAGGCTATAGTCCTTTGGTGTTCTAGCTGAAACCTTAGGAGGTTTACCAGGGTGCGTTCCTTTTCATTGGCAAATCTATTTTGATGAGGCTGTAACTTATTCCCTTTATTATTTTCAAAAAAAAAATAAAGGCTCAAGGGACAAAGATACACTAAATATTAGGCTCACCCCTCTTGACATCCTCTCAGTCCCACAAATCTTTAGTGGCTTGGTAGCCTTCTAATGTCTTCAAGTATATATGTTTATATCTAAGCCTTCTTTAGTTTTTCTAATTGTTCGCAATGGAAATATTGACCAGAAACAAGCTAGTCTTCTATTGTTTGAAGAGAACATGAAGTTTTTGTCTTGTTACATTCAAAGCCCTTGCTACCATCTAGGTATCTATTAAAAGCTAAATATAAAAGAAGTTAAATTGAAAAAAATATGTGACAATATGCTATGTTTTAGATGAAAAAAATTATAAGCCATTCACTAAATAACAATTCAGAAATACTAATAATTAAGTTCCCTTCAATAAATCATGGAACACTACATCAAAAACTAATCATCTAATGTATGGTGATTAACATAACATAATAATAAAAAAAATAGATTTCCCTTCATATACCCTATCCAAAAATGCAGTACAATGAGAAAGCAGATGAGATCAAACTAATAAGGAAGAGGCTACAGTACATTGTTTCAATGATAAATATTTTGTAAATCACATTACAAAGATTGTAATACTACAAAGATTATTATTGGCAATAGCCAAGAAGACAATTTTCTAATCTTTTTTTGTGTATATGTAGATAATTATCTGTGCTATGGAAATTATTTAGATCTAGTTTTGTATATTTAAAAAGAAAGGTACAAATAATAAATAGGGATAATGAAATCATAACTTTTTTTCTAATAAAACAGGTGTCTAGGAGAATATATATTCTGTCCAGTGGCCTAAATTTCTACATCTACAGGTTATCACAAAAGTTGGGGTTATCGAGTATTAAAGTTTATATTATATTTCATATAATGGCATAAAAATCTGGAGAAATACATAATCACTTCTATTTTTTATTTTTATTTGTTTATTTATTTATTTTGATTTCAAGTCTTTATTTAAATTCTAGTTAGTTGACATATACGGTAAAATTGGTTTCAGGCATAGAATTTAGTGGTTCATCTCTTACAAGTAACACACAGTGCTCATCACAACAAGTGCCCTCCTTTACACCTCTCACCTAGTTAGCCCATCCCCTTCCCATCTCCCTCCATCAACCCTCAGTTTGTTCTCTATGGTTAAGAGTCTCTTATGGTTTGCTTCCCTCTCTCTCTTCCCCCCTTTCCCTATGTCCATCTGCTTTGTTTCTTAATTTCCACATATCAGTAAAATCATATGGTATTTGTCTTTCCCTGCCTGACTTATTTCATTTAGCAAAATACACTCTAGCTCCAACCACATCTTTGCCAATGACAAGATTTCATTCTTTTTGATGGCTATGTAATATTCCATTGTGTGGTGAGCACAGCATGAACTTAATATTCATTTCCTCATTATTTGTGAGGCCAAGAAACTTTTTGTATGTCTATTGGTCATTTGAAAAGACACTGTTCAAATTTTTTGCTCATTTATTTTCTATATGTATATATACCACCTCTTCTTTATCCATTCATCAGTCAATGGACGTTTGGGCTCTTTTCATAATATTGGCTGTTATTGATAGTGCTGCTATTAACATTGGGTGCATGTGCCCCTTCAAATCAGTATTTTTGTATCCTTTGGATAAATACCTACTAGTACAGTTGCTGGGTTGTAGGATAGTCCTATTTTTAAAGTTTTGAGGAATCTCCACACTGTTTTCCAGAATGGATGCACCAGTTTGCATTCCCACTGACAGTGTAAGAGGGTTCCCCTTTCTCCACATCTTCGCCAACACCTGCTGTTTCCTGTGTTGTTAATTTTAGCCATTCTTATAGGTGTGAGGTGGTATCTCATCATGGTTTTGATTCATATTTCCCTGATAATGAGTGATGTTGAGCATCTTTCATGTGTCTGTTATCTATCTGTATGCCTTCTTTGGAAAAATGTCTGTTCATGTCTTCTGCCCATTTCTTAACTGGATTATTTATTTTTTGGGTGTTGAGTTTGAGTGTCCCTTTTAAAAGGTATCAAAGAAAAATTCAGTACAAAAAGGGTGATATTCCAATCATTTGGATAATTAACTTGTCTAGAATAATGCATTCTTCTAGAGAACTGGGTATTTGTGATTTAATCATGCAGTCAATAAATATTTTGCCATTTAGTGACAAGTATTTTTATATGGTATTGAAGTATTATGGAGTATCTAGAAAGAAAATTTTTATGTTAATTAATTTTATTGCAAACAATAATGGCTAAAAATCAGATGTATTACCACCAAATTTAATATGTGACTTATGAACAAAAGACATATGCTGGCAATTGGAAAATGATCTCCACCTTGCATATGAGAACGATATCTACTCTTTTTCTGGTCTGTCTATTATCTCTGAGACATTATATGCAGTGATAATAAGAACCCATAGGATACACACTGGACTTGAAACACTTCAGCAATAATTTTTCCAATCAGAATCCTGCCCAAATGAAAGAAGCTGGTGATATCCAGGACCCTGTACTCATTGCTGGCTTCTGTGGCCTGCAGATGGGCAGCTGGCTACTGTGATTTGGTACTACATTCTTCAAACATATAATGGGAATCTGATTGACTCACTCAAACACTTGCCTACTCATTATTAATCTGCTTTCAGGACTGTCGCCATCATTGATTAGATGACACTTAGGTCCACTGCATCTTATGCATGTCCCCTTTGTACTGACAAATTCTAATGCTTGATGGGGTAACAAAGTATTGTGGGGAAAATGGCCAGTGACTATAATTCCAAGATCCCCAGTAACTGTAAGGAGAAGTGGATAAATTGCATTTGGTGGGTTACTTGACAACTGATCTGCACAAAAGATGCCATAGGCTATGGTGAAATAATGTGTTCTACTTGTGGCAGACATACTCAGAATAAAAACACACAAAAATGCTATATTCTCAAGAAGGCAGTGTAGGAAATAAGACAGAAGTTAAATGGGGTACCTCTCTTGGCCTTTTATTATACATCTGGTAAAGCATGTTAAAGAATTGCTTCACAGGGAAGGAAAGGTTCTTTTTAAAGGAGTTTTAGAGACTTTTTTGAGGCTCTTATAAGATCATATGTGGGGAGGTTGTATCTGTGTCTAACTACAACAAAATACATAATCACAAGATTTAGTTTTTATTTTAAAAGAAAAATCTACATAAGAAAGATATTAAAAATCAAAAAGAAAAAAATAATCATCCCAGAAATAATTTAACATAGCTCTTCCCCATTACTACATATATGATTTCTGTATATATTATTTGTACATACATTATTATTTTTTTACATTATTATTTTTTTAATTTTATTTATTTATTTTGAGAGAGAGAATGAGAGACAGAGAGTATGAGAGGGAGGAGGGTCAGAGGGAGAAGCAGACTCCCTGCCGAGCAGGGAGCCCGATGCAGGACTCGATCCCGGGACTCCAGGATCATGACCTGAGCCGAAGGCAGTCGCTTAACCAACTGAGCCACCCAGGTGCCCTTTTTACATTATTTTTAATGAGAATGTACTGTATTGGGATCTGCTTCTTTTGTTGTTCATTTAACAATGTGTGGTTAATATCAATGTTAATGAAAACATTTTATAATAGTCATTTGAATGGTTTCTGAGGATTATTTAGTTCTACTGATGGATCCTAATTATATAATCATTTCTTTGGTGATAAGCATTGTTGTTGTTGTTGTTTTCCCCTAACACTCCTTCCCTTGTTTTCTTATTTTTTGTGTAAGCCATGTTATGATGAAAATCTTAACAGTGATAGATGTGATTTATACATTATTGTCCCTTATGTCAAATAACTAAAAATATAAATAATGAATCAGAGGTATGTGTCATAGTATAGAGATCAGCTGGACTCAACAGGACACCAGCAAACAGCATCTTTATTCTTCTTACCACTATCCTTTAAACTTCCATTATGAACTGATTCTTTTGTTCTACAATTGGTTGAAATCTTAAGCAGGTGTCATGGCTTTTCGTAACCCTCTTAGTTAATGAACAGATACTTTGTTTGACATTAAAAAGAATTGTCCAAAACCTAGATGACTTTTATTGTCTAATGTGATTAGCTGTTCCTTCTGGAAGTAATTTTATCCTTCTGATAAAATTCTCTAGCAATTCTGTGGTAGACATTGATAAACTTAAGAACCTTTCCTAAAATTGTAACAGTGTTCAACCTTAGAAAGACCTACTGTCATTAAACCAGTCTCATAGAGTCTACAATGTTTAACTCGCTGTTAAACTGTTAACCCCTATCTAAGACTATTTTACACTATCTAGGACTATTATTATACAACCATTTTCCTCCATAAAATGTCCCTCCTCCAGGAATTATCTCAACTGTCATGTTCATAGCTCCTTCTTTTGTGATAAATTTCAGGAAAAATTTCAAAATGTATTCATAATCAATTTGCCTAAGAAGATGTTTTAAGAGACATTAGACAGTTCTAGCTACCAGACTGAGTTGGCTTTATTCCAGGTAGATAAATACAGATTAAAAAAATCAACATAATTTGCTACATTATTGAATAAAAAGTAAAAGTCATATGATTATATTACTAGATACAGAAAAAAAATTGGTTAAATTCAATACTCATTTATGATTAAAGCAAACAAATAAAAAAAATTTTTTTTAAAGATTTTATTATTTATTTGACAGAGAGAGACACAGCGAGAGAGAGAGAACACAAACAGGGGGAGTGGGAGAAGGAGAAACAGGCTTCCCGCCAAGCAGGGAGCCTGATGTGGGGCTTGATCCCAGGAGCCTGGGATCATGACCTGAGCCAAAGGCAGACGCTTAACGACTGAACCACCCAGGCACCCCTAAACAAATTTTTTTTACAAATTAGAAGTAGGAAATTTCTTTATGTGACAAAGGATATCAGTAAATAGCCTATAGGAAAAATCATACACTAAGGTGAAAATATCCCCTCAAGATTAAGAACAAGATGATGACACCTCTTTTAGTCAATATTTTATTTTATTTTTTTTAGTCAATATTTTAATTAGGTCCCTAGTCAATAAAATAAAACAAGGAAAAAAGAAAAGTGTAAGGATAATTAAGAGGGAAATAAAGATGTCATTACTTGTAAGATAAGATGATCATGTACAATGATGTTCTAAAATAATTTAAAAACTAGGGGCGCCTGGGTGGCTCAGTTGGTTAAGTGACTGCCTTCGGCTCAGGTCATGATCCTGGAGTCCCTGGATCGAGTCCCTGGATCGAGTCCCGCATCGGGCTGCCTGCTCGGCAGGGAGTCTGCTTCTCCCTCTCCCACTCCCCCTGCTTGTGTTCCCTCTCTCGCTGTGTCTTTCTCTGTCAAATAAATAAATAAAATCTTTAAAAAAAAATAAAATAAAATAATTTAAAAACTATTAAATTAATAGTGAATTGAGCAATGTCACTATATTGATGATTAAAAGAAAAAACGATTGTATGTTTATGTACCAGCAACAAATTAATAAAAACAGTTGCAAGAAAGATATTACTTATAATAACATCAAAACCGTCAGATATATGGCAATAAATCTAGATAGTGATAGGCAGAATCTCTTTAATAAAATCCAAGAATGAATTGACAGAAATTAGATGAGGCTTATATAAATGGAAAAATATTTCATGAGGCTTCAGAAGACTCACTATGGTAAAGTTTTAAATTATTCTCATATTAACCTTGGATTCTATAAGATCAAATATAAAATAACATCAGGATTTGTGTATCTATGTATGTATTAATTTACTTCAGAAATCATCAAGCTGAATTTATTTTTATTTATTTATTTATTTTGAGAGAGACAGAGAGGAGGGGCAGAGAGAGAGGGAAAGAGAATCCCAAGCAGGCTTCACACCCAGCACGGAGCCCGATCTTGACCCTGAGATCATGACTTGAGCCAAAATCAAGAGTCAGACACATTTAACCAACTGAGCCACCCAAGCGCCCCTCACCAAGGTGAATTTAAAATGCATTAGGAGGGGCGCCTGGGTGGCTCTAATTGGTTAAGCGTCTGCCTTCAGCTCAGGCTATGATTTCAGGGTCCTGGGATTGAGCCCCATGTTTGTCTCCCTGCTCAGCGGGGAGCCTGCTTCTCCTCCCTCTGCCTGCCGCTCCCCCCTGCCTGTGCTCTCTCTCTCTTTCTATCAAATAAATGGATAAAATCTTTTTTTAAAAATAAAATACATTAGGAAATTTAAAGGGCCAAGGATGGCCAAGGCAATCTTGTAAAAACAAAGCTGATCCATCTAGATTATTATAGAGCTATAGTAGTCAAGAATGTGGTGGTGATGCAAAAATAGACAAACAGATCAGTGAAACAGAATCAAGTACCAAAATAAGCCAACATATATATAGTTACATTATTTGTAAAAGCAAACATAACAGTTCATTAATAAAAGGTGAATGTTTTTAATAAATAGACTAGGCTATTTGGATATTTAATGTGGAAAAAAATAATTTTGACCCTAACTCACCATACAGAAAAAAAAAAACTTTTTCAGATGAATTGCAGATCTGAATTGCTAAAGTAAAACAATAACGATATTAGAGGAAAACTTAAGTGATTATCTTCACAATTTTGATTAAATAGGACCAAAAAACCCCACTAATGATTAAAGAAGAAATTCTATTAAAGAAATTATTTTTCAAAATGCATACTAAGTCTTCTGCTATGGTCATTGAAGAGTAACTGGATTCTGCCATAAACAATTAGAATACAAAGTGACATTTGTTGTGGTTTTTAGATATTAGAAAATAGAACACAGAACTATGATCCATGAGACAAGGGAAACAGAGGAAGGGAGGAAGGGAATGGAGGAACATTCTGTGTTCCCACAATCTGTGTGGAAGCACTTTCTGGATCATGATGCAAGGAGTGGAATCATAAGGAGAGCATGGTGGTCCCCTGGATTTGAAGGGATGGAGTCCAGGGTTGGAAGAATGAGGTAGCTGCAATTTGCAAGGAAGAGTACCAGGGAGGAGAGAACTGTGTGGAGAAAGCTCTAGAAATCTATATAAGGATGCCCTGGATTGGGTTGATGATTACCAAGCCTTCTATGTGTAGGGTGAAATGTCATGAGACTGGGAAAAGAACAACCAGGAAGATGTACTCAGTACAGTTCTCAGACCTCACCAAGGGCTGGAAGACACCGTGGTTCAACTAGAAAAGAATGGGTGTCATCATTCAATACCTGGGGCACCCAATGAGACTGACAGAACTGCCATGCCTTTGTAGTATGGCTAGGCCCTAGAATAATGGCTACTCTAGACCCACTGTAACAAAGTTGAAAGCCAAGCTCTGAACAAATCAAGCTGCTTTGCAATTAACTTAAATACTTGACAGAACAAATTTTAACACTCTTGGAAGAAAGATTACAAAATATAGTCGTCATTAACATAAACTCACCATGTTCTAAATTATTGGACATGCAAAAATATGCAAGGAAGAAGAAAAATATAACCCAGGGGCGCCTGGGTGGCTCAGTCGTTAAGCGTCTGCCTTCGGCTCAGGTCATGGTCCCAGGGTCCTGGGATCGAGCCCCGCATCAGGCTCCCTGCTCCACAGGAAGCCTTCTTCTCCCTCTCCCACTCCCCCTGCTTGTGTTCCCTCTCTCGCTGTGTCTCTCTCTGTGAAATAAATAAATAAAATCTTAAAAAAAAAGAAAAGAAAAATATAACCCACTAAGGAGAAAAAATTAGGCAATAGAAAAAGATATAGATAGCAAACTTGATGGAATCAGTAGACAGGACATTAAAAGAGCTTATATAATTATGCTCAATGTATTCAAGTATTTAAAGGGAAATAAACATAATGAGAATAGAACTGGAAGATAACACAAAGAACATATAGAACAAAGAACATGCAAAACAAAGAACAAGAAACAACTAATTGAATGGGCTTAAAAGCAGAATAGACATTGAAGTCTAGAAGTTCATTAGTAAACTTGAAAGGGAAGTAATTGAAACTCTGGGAACTTAGGCACACACACACAGAAAGACAAATTAACAACCCAACATGCTGTCATAGGATGAATTGTGCGCTGCCCGACGGCCCCCGCCCCCTCCACTTTCACATATTGAAGTACTAACCTCCAGAATCTAAGAATGTGACATTCTATGGAAATAGGGTCTTTGCAGATGTAATTAGTTAAGATTAGGTCATACTGGAGTTAGAGAGTCACCTCTACAGACGTCCTTCTAAAAAACAAGTTTGGACACAGACATACAGGGTGGGTGCCACATGTGGGTGAAGACAAGGATCATGATGAAGGATCTACAAGGCAAGGAATGCTGGACTGGCAGCAGAACACCAAAAGTCCAGAGAGAGGAAGGAAACAGATTCTTCCTCACAGCCTTCAGAAGGAACCAACTCTGCAGACACCTCGATCTAGGACTGCCAGCCTCCAGAATTTATTGTGACACAAAAAATTTCTATCGTTTAAGCTGCCCAGTTTGGGATACTTTGTTATGCCAGTCCTGGGAGACTAATATACATGCAAAAAACAATGAAAACGAGAAAGCAAACAAATGATGATTTGAAAAAGTGGTCAGAAACAAATAGATACACTCACAGAACATGTTAACATTATGTATATAGCGCAGGTAGAACAAAAATGTACGCATCAGGAGATATTCAGCAAAAAGGCTGAAGTGGGTGCACAGGAAAAACACCTTATTTTTAAAAACTGGTGACATAATTATATCATAAGACCAATTTAAATCACCTTTCTTTGATATGTTTCTTTAAATGAAGAAAGCTTTAAAATACAATGCTGAGCTAGAAATGACACTCACTAGGAGTGTGAAGTACAGAAATATAGTTTATCATGAATTGGGTTTTACTATTAGGATTTTGCATCTTGCTAGTGCAAAAACAGCAAGATACCACATCCGAAAGGTTTAAATTTAGCTCAAAATATCTTTATAGCAAGTGGAGCTACGTAATTCAAATTTTCTCTTTGTGCTTCTCTAGTCTTTAAGACTAATGGAATTGGCAGGTGAATTATTATTAAAATGTCTTTCAAGTTTGAGGCATTTCCTAGCGAGTTATTCAGAATGCATGTTGTTATCCTTTTACCAGCTTTCATTTGTATTTTATGGGTCAGTGTCTAAAATGTGGGATGCTCTGTAAGTCAGAATGACTTCAATATAAAAGATGTTAAGGAAGCGAAATTGCATGCCAAGCAAATCTTTATCTTAATTAGCTATTAGAATATAAAGAGTTTGCTTCTGTGCCTAAAACATAACACAGCTGCATACTTATGTGTAGCCTTTATTGTACTACCTAATACAGATTTTCCCCCCATAGGTCATCCAAGATACTGAAATTTTAGAGGAGGAAAAAAACTTCTTTTCTTGGATGCAATGTATTCTGCAGTAGAGTGAACCCCGCGCATTTCCATCAGAACAGGACTTACGTGCTTTTTAAAATACCACGTTGATGCTTAAAATCTGACGCCACAATTTTCAAATGGCCGTCATTACAGGCAATTCATCTTTGTGGGCAGAAAAAGATGTTCTTGCATCCATTTCACCCTGAAACAGGCTGGTGCTACTTTTCTTTTTGCAGTGAAATTGGGGAGAGGAGGAGTTTCTGAATTTCTCCTGAACATTTCCACCCATGTCATTTTAACTCTGTGAGGCAGTGTCACAGTAAGACTACGAACTATTCCATGAGGCTTTTCTAAATGAATTCGTTTGGCAGAGGTGCTTTGCTGCTGACCTCACTTCTTTTGGATAGTGCAGCAATCACTCTGCCTTGATCACAACTGTTAAAATACAGTATCCTGCATTATTTGTCCAAGTCTGGCATATTATTGCATGTGGAGACGGTGACTGTTCTTGGAACTTTGAAACATTGCTTCTGGAAACTCTTCCAAGATAAAAAGCTAACAGCAGTGGTTGGGGACAAAAGAGGAGAGTTATTTAATGACTCTACGGGAGTTTACTGAGAATTTACTGTTCATGAAACTATATATGGCCATATAGGAGATACCAAGACAAATTATCTCAGAAATTGGTGTAAGGGTATGATGATAGATTGTGCAAGCTGAATCCTAAAGAGGCTACTTGTCTCATCCCACTTCTGGAATGCCATTCTAGAGCTCAGATTTTCTGCTTTGGATTGAAAGAGGTCTCTTGCTGTGCCTACTGTGTGGCCTCACATGGTTATCGTGTTCAGTCTCCTATCTGTTGACTATTTTCCATTTGCTCCCTCTAGTTCCACTTCCCACCCTACGCATGCCCCGGGATGCCCATCTGGACCATGGGTCTCCTGTCCTCTGGATTCAGCACCTTTTAAATCAGCCTTTTATTGAACTCTCTTTCAATTACTCAGTTTGAGTATGGATTCTTTTCTTACCAAGACCCTTGCTGATACAACAACTAAATTTACAGTTTGGGTATGTGTCTATAAAGCCCATACTTTCAAGTTAGTAGACTTGTATTATGTTATTATAAAAGCAAGGATTCCACAGTAAAGTTGCAGAAAGGAGCTAGGTTGACATTGTTCACAGTTTTCCTAATTAGCAAAGATCCACTGGAAAAGAGATTGGGATGCCAGGTTAACTTCATGGCTTGATTTCTGGAAATGCTTCCTGACTTATGCAATCACAGTAAAATAAGTGTTAAAAACAGATGGTTTGCCAGATAAACTTGTAATTATTTTCCGGGTTTTACAAATAGATGAGAAGTTGTGTGTGTGAGTGTGTGTGTGTGTACACAGGGTAGGCAAGGAGGACTATAGTTTACCTGAGTCCCAGTTGTTGGTATGGAACATCAAGAACTATTTCAGTAACATACAGATATATGCTGTGTTATTTGACATTTGGACCCAAAATATTTCCTAATTACTGGTGCTCTGAAAACAGATTGGACCATTTGAGCGCAAGGTGAGAGGTATAAGTATCACCTCCCTTCTTTCTAACTCATGAGTAAAGACGACAAGTTGCTACAGACAGAAAGAAAAAAATAATCCATGAAGGATATCAAAAAGACATTTTTTATTTTTTATTTCATTTATTTATTTATTTTTAAAGATTTTTTTTATTTATTTGACAGAGAGACAGTGAGAGAGGGAACACAAGCAGGGGGAGTGGGAAAGGGAGAAGCAGGCTTCCCGCTGAGCAAGGAGCCCAATGTGGGGCTCGATCCCAGGACCCTGAGATCATGACCTGAGCCGAAGGCAGTCGCTTAACCAACTGAGCCACCCAGACACCCCAAAAAGGCATTTTGTAAAAGCAAAGCAGTATCAAAAGCATTATAAAGAAGTCAATAAGAAAAATATGATGCTTAAAGGAATTACTGTAAGTTCTGTATTACTGTAAGTAAGGCAATAGGTAAAACCTTTTTTCAGGGAGGATGGTTCCAGAACGGCTTGAGCAGTAGTACCAAATGCCACAGGGAACAAAGGGCTCATTTGATAGTTGGAGGAAGGATGATTCCAGTCTCTCAAGAAAGAGAAGACTATGCTTACTGATGATTTTCTGAGAAATGGTGCAGAAATGGCAAAGCATGTTTAACAGATGACCCATTTTCTCATTTTAAGTATCTGATATTCAGCAAAGAAACTTCTGAGAACAAACAGACCCATCGAAACTCCCATGTCTACTGATTTATGCAGAAATAAGTTCTATTATGAGAATGAACTAGAAATATTAAGGCAATTGAAGTCTTGGGAAGACAGTTGATGACTGAGGCCACATGGAAATCTTTTACCTTTATCTGTTGTGCAAAATGAAAAATTCTCCTCAAAGTTGATATAAAAATGCAATTTGATTTTCTGGCGTATGATTTATGATTCCAACATGTCCTTTGAATGGAGTAGTCCCATGAGTTCTGGAAAGAACATGTTTGACAGGAAATTTGCTTACCTGACCAAAGGGGATATTGAAATGAAATATGAGACAAAATAAACAACATTAAAAAAAAAATCCCAAACATGAATCTGGTTCTTTTGGAAAGCCATAGATAATACAGAACAAAAATAACAATATGGCTGATTTGGATCAATCTCTTGATGGAACGATAATGGTGAGCTTCTGAGAGATAAAAGATAAAGGTTTTTTGCTTTCATCAACCAGGATGTTTTCACAATAAAAACTAGGCAACCTTCTTTCTATCCCACGTAACATGAGTAAGCTTGACCTAGTAAGGGTATGGATGTAATTGGAGCTATAGTTCCCTTTGTACAAATTTCTTAATCATTCTTAAAGGTATAATAAACTATATTCAAAGAATGTTTAAAGAAACCAGGTAGAGGTCAAATGAATAAACTGAGCTTATTTCTAAAGTGTAGAATCTTTAAATGACTGCTCTCTGTGACCACAGACTTAATCATTCATCTTGAGGACTTTTGATGCCCTTTACACCTAAGGGACATTCCACACACCGCAGACTTTTCACCTTAAAGTGACAGGCTTTCAAGCATCAGTAGGAAAATGATATTGTGGACCAGCAATTTTACTACCTACTGTGACTTTACATAAAACTATCCTTAAATATCCTGGTATAATTATAGTTAAGCTGGGAGTTTAATTACATCTGTGTTTTAAGTTATAATGTTATAAGAGATTTATTTATGATTTTTGCAAAGCTGTAATGAAAAAACGTTGTACTTTGTTCTTTTTATGTGCTGACAGAACACATGGTAGGAAAAGAGCAATGGCATCAAGCTGATTTTATTTGCAGTTTATTTCTTTGGAGAGGTGCCATTTTCTTCAAGAAAACAGTTTGTCAATGTTGTCAGAAAGTATTGACTGCTTTCTTAAACAACTGGCTTATTTGTATTTTGTGGCCTGTGATCCATTGTAACCAATGATCCAGTTATCTGATCTACACTGATAGGATCATGGGATCCCTGTTTCTTTGTTTGCAGAGTAGAAATCTCAGATGCTAATTAACATCTCATCTTTAGCCAGGAGAAAATTCTCACAGTGGGCATTTGTCCATTATCCTCACTCAGGGTTTCAGCTTAATGTTTCCCAAATTTATGTTCCTTTCACTTCAGATATTAAATATTTAAAATTTTGTTGTATTGTGTCCATTTTTTGTAAGCCAACTTACATCGTTTCTGAATCAACCTGATGTATGAATAGACAGATAGATGATCGATAGGTGACCAGATAAGATAATAGATAATTTAGAAATCAGTCTGTATTAAATAGCACAACTATAAATATGTGTGGTGCAGAGAAAGACTACTACACTACATCACTGGACAACTTATGTATGGTTCCTGTTCCAACCTTAACTAGCCCTGATATTTTGGAAAAGTCATTGCATTTCAATAATCCTCAATGTTCTTATATGTCATAGGGAGAGTGACTGCATGATGTGTAAAATGCATTTCAACATTCATAGTACAATATATGGGACTGAAAAATATCACCAACAAAAGCTTGTAGAAAGTTCTAATGCTGCAGAGGCATGCCAGTGATAGTCACTATCATGTAAAACATATTGTATTTTCTTATGCAATGAAGTTTTCTTAGGGAAAGGGTAGAGTTATCAGAACTGCTTCAAGAATGCCTCCTTGTAGAACTTTAGAACGCTAGTCTTGAATGGTCTTATCAAAGTCATGAGACTAATGGTGAAGTTGAGTTTGATGTTAAGCTTCTCTGGGTATGAAGAGGTTGGTGACAGATCAATGGTAAAATCGAACAGAAATGATGGGGAAAAAACTTAAAAGCAGCTAATTATCTGTAAAGACTACTTTTTTAATTATTTTTTTTTATTATGTTATATTGGTCACCATACAGTACATCATTGGTTTTTGATGTAGTGTTCCATGATTCATTGTTTGCATATAACACCCAATGCTCCATGCAATACGTGCCCTCCTTAATACCCATCACCAGGCTAACCCATCCCCCCCCAAAAACCCTCAGTTTGTTTCTCAGAGTCCATAGTCTCTCATGGTTTATCTCTCCCTCCGATTCCCTCCCCCCTCTTTATTTTCCCCTTCCTTCTCCTAATGGCCTCCATGCTATTCCTTATGTTCCACAATTAAGTGAAATCATATGATAATTGTCTTTCTCTGCTTGACTTATTTCACTTAGCGTAATCCCCTCCAGTTCCATCCATGTCAATGCAAATGGTAGATATTCATCCTTTCTGATGGCTGAGTAATATTCCATCGTATATATGTACCATACCTTCTTTACCCATTCGTCTGTTGAAGGGCAGCTTGGCTCCTTCCACAGTTTGGCTATTGCGGACATTGCTGCTATGAAAATTGGGGTACATGTGCCCCTTCTTTTCACTACATCTTTATCTTTGGGGTAAATACCCAGTAGTGACTACACTTAATGGAAGTTTTGGCTGGTTTTCTACAAGCAACCCATTTTTAATATGCAAATGTTTATTTTAGTGTTAAGCATTTCCATATTTAAAGTTTTCTTGAAATTTGGTGGGGCTCCCCATCCCCCACACTCCTTTTTTAGAGATTTTGAAACTTCAAGACTGAGGAATTCATAGACGCAAGCAGGTGCCCTTACTTAATACATGTTCCCCTCTGTAAATCCTTGGCCAAAGCTTCCAAGGCCACTTTAGCATAGGACACTCACTAATAGAGGGGTTTTATTTTAAGGAGCCAGTGCACCCATATCCCATTTGTGAGTGTTAGCTACTATCAGCCCTCATACAATTGGGCTCAGGCTGTACTTTAGCCAAATCATCTTCTAGGCTTTGGGGCTGGGTGCCTGCAAGCTACATTTCCCCACTCTCTGGCCAACTGTGCTCTTGTTAAGTTCTGCCAGTGGGAGGTGCTGCTGGAAGTTTAGAAGAAAAGGGGAGAGAAGAAGCATTTCAAGGCTGGGACAGATCAAGATTCTAGCAGCCCCAGCAGTGGAGAAACCCTTACAGGTCAGTAGCTCAAATTAATGGGCCTGAACAAATTCCTGATTTCAGGCTGTCTTTTTTTTTTTTTATTATTATGTTATGTTAATCACCATACATTACATCATTAGTTTTTGATTTGGTGTTCCATGATTCATTGTTTGCATATAACACCCAGTGCATGCAGAACGTGCCCTCTTTAATACCCATCACCAGGCTAACCCATCCTCCCACCCCCTCTTCAGGCTGTCTTTTATTCTCTCTCTCTCTCTTTTTTTGATCTTCTAACAATTCCCATTCTTTTTGCTCCTCCACCCCTTTAAGCATCATTGTGAACATGTTCTTATATTAAATTCCCACTGTTTAAAATACATAGAGCAGTATTCTTTTCTCCCAACTGGATCCTGACTAATAAAATAGCTGATATTTATACACCACCTACTATAAGCCAGAAATTTTTCACATGTGAACTCATTTAACCTTTAAAACCAACATGTGAGTCATTGTTATTTCATAGATGATGACACTAAGGAACAAAGAAGTTTAGTAATGTGATTAAGATAAGATGGCTAGTGAGTGGCACAGCTGGGATTTGAAACTAGGCAGTTGGGTAGAAGAATTCATATCCTATCCTATGTGTTAAGGCACATTATGTTCTTCTTGGTGTTAGTTTTCTGCTATCCATCTATTATGGACTAAATATTTGTGTCCCTGCAAAATTCCTATGTTGAAATCCTAACCTCCAATGAGATGGTAGTAGGAGGTGGGTCCTTGGGAGGTGATTAGGTCATGAGGTTGGGGCCCCCATGAATGGAATTCGTGACCTCATAAAAGGTACTCTCTTGCCCCTTGCCCTATGAGGACATAATATGACAGTCTGCAATCTGCAAGAGGGCTCTCACCAGAACCCAGGCATGATGGCACCCTGGTCTTTGACTTCCAGCCTCCAGAAATGGGAAGAATAAATCTCTGTTGTTTATAGCCCCTCAGTCTGGGTACTTTATTATACAGCCTGAACAGAAAAACACAATGCCTGGGTGGCTCAGTCGGTTAAGTGTCTGCCTTCATCTCAGGTCATGATCCCAGGTCCTAGGTCAAGTCCCACATTGGGCTCTCTGCTCATCAGGAAACCTGGTTCTCTCTCTACCCCACCCCCCAACTTGTCCTCTCTCTCTCACAAAAATAAATAAATAAAAATACTTAAAAAAAAAGACAACTCCTAACATTCCTTCAACATTGATAAGTATGTATAACTCATAGGATATTTAAGTCTTTTGTGTGGATTTACTGTATTTGCTTTCATGTATTCAGCTTTATTTGAATCTCAAAGAATATAATGCTGGCTTAATGATTAAAGAGTTCTTCATGCTCAGAATTTTATTGGCTGAAGTAAATTAACTTCTTTACCGTTGATGAGATGAAGTGAAATAATATTGTAATTGTAAGGGAGTATGTGTAAAATTATTTCTTTTGGTGTCAATTTCTTTAGAGACTGACATTCTGCACAAATGAAGGAATAAATGTTAAACTACAGCAATGTGGATAGTTTGTGTAATCAATTTGTCTGTCACCTTTATCAGTCAGTTTTTTGATCCATTTCTCCTCAGTCCTGTTTTTCTTTCTGACATGCAATAAATTTTTAGGTCACCAAGGGCTTTATACTCTTTAAACAGTAATGAGGAGAGTATAAGGGGTTAAGTTTATCAAACTTCTAATATCCCATTTAGTAAATATTTAGTAAACCATACTCGCCTGTGTCTGTGATGAACAAGGTTGGCATTACATATTTTTTTTAACCAAGTACAATGGTTCTATTGCTAGCTCCAGTTGCTAAGTAAAAAATTATTTACACTTTCTGTTCCTCATTTTTCCCACCTGAAAATTAAGATAATAGGGCCATCTCATAGGGTTGATGCAAGGATTAATTAAGATAGAATATATAAAATACTTGCCTGGCCTTCCTTCCTTCCTTCCTCCTTTCCTTCCTTCCTTTCTTCCTCCTTTCCTTCCTTTCTTCCTCCTTTCCTTCCTTTCTTCCTCCTTTCCTTCCTTTCTTCCTCCTTTCCTTCCTTTCTTCCTCCTTTCCTTCCTTCCTTCCTTCCTTCCTTCCTTCCTTCCTTCCTTCCTTCCTTCCTTCCTCATTATCCTCACTAGGTCCCACAAACCTCCATTTAAGATGTGCCTCCAGCAGACTCCATCTAGTAAACAATTTCAGTAATTACTGACCTCACGACCACTGCATATTTGTTCTGGACTTCAACTTGTTAGAACCCCAATGCCCAGGAAGCTTGGTTATTATATACTTATTGTTGATTTCATTGTTTTGCTGTTTCAGTACTCCTGTTTGCCAGCAAATGTCATAAGAACATTCACACTGTCACAGCTGGGTGATTGGAAGATGATGGAGCATTATTCTCCTCAGTCACGGGATGGCCAAGGTAAGAACTATTCCAAGCACACAAGCACTGAACAGCATTTCATTGGAGAATTACCTGGGTGAGTATACAGCTATCCGGATACTCTATTTTTGCTTCGATCTGTGTAAGGAATATAGTTTTTTACCCTCTGCTTAAAGAAGGCACTGACGACTCTATTATCCCTACATATTAAAAATGGCATAAATAAAAACAGTTACAAGCAGTTTTGAAAACCACCAAAATGAGAGCATGAAAGTGTAGAGGACTCATTCAACCCTAAACTGCAAGACCTTCAAATTTTACAACATTGATGATAAAGCTGAGTTTATCCTCCCTTAGGGGAGAAAAGCCCAGTGAAGCTCATGTCAGGATGAACATTATATTTATTTACTTAGTTCTCATAAACATACTTAAATTAATTTAAATTAATTAAATTAATGAGGCAGTAGGAAAACTTCACTTTGCATTGGAAATGGAGCAGAGAAACACATGATTCAGTAGGAAATGAGATTTAATAGGGGTGAACATAAACCATATCACTATAAAGGTCAGAATAGTGTTTTTTCTTCCCATAGCAAATAGAATAAAAAAATCAGTAAAGGCATCATTTTGATATTCCTAGATCATGCCATAAATAGGAAGAAACCTTGGCCATAAATACTATGTGTTTTTAAAAAATTTATTTATTTGAAAGACAGAGCATGAGCAGGGGGAGGGGCAGAGAGAGAGAGAGAAGCAGATTCCACACTGAGCAGGGAGCCAGATGAGGACATGGGGCTCCATCCCAGGACCCTGGGATCATGACCTGAGCCCAAGGCAGATGCTCAACTGACTAAGCCACCCAGGTGCCCCAAGTACCATGTTTTTAAAAGTCATCTTCTTTCCGACCCTGGAACTAAAAAGGGATTAATGTTATTTACAAAGATACCTAATATACGTAGAAGGAGAACTTTTTCTTTAAAACTGTCAGCATATATTATATTAAGAGAATGTGAAACGCTTAAAGAAAACATTCAAATTTGTCTTGCTTCATTTATATTAACCATTTTGTTAAATGTTTTTGAACTTTCTCTGTTGCATATGCTGAAGAGAAGTATTCAGAACCTAGAAGGTTGGTTTGATGCAAAACAAAACTACAATCTATGTAACTACAATAATTAGTCTATTTTGTGTTTAGGAAGAATCTGAAATAATAAGAAACATTGTTTAAAGATTGCCTTGCTAACCCAAAAGGTGAAACAGAAAGGTTTTCCTAAATTAAACTGAAAAATAACCTCTTTTAAAACTCTTTTCTGTGTGTAATATAAAATGATACATCCAATTAAATTAAATAAAAAGAAATAAAAATATGCCAGGGTTCTGCTTCCCTAATCTCAAAAGTCAGCCACTTGAGCATAACAGCTTTAGAAGTTCAATCAGCACATGAGCTTGATTGGTTACTTCTGACCTGAAGACCAATATAATTAAGAGAATATGAAACTCATTTCAGTATTTCTTCCCCTGTATCATAAGCTTGAATGAAAGAACAAAACCTTAGGTGAGACAAGCATCCTATCTGGTTTCGAAAAATTAGCTATCTGCCCATCAGAACGTAGGCATTATTTCTATTTTAAGCACCTGAAGATATTTCAGTAAATCATTAACCAAACACCAGCAAAATGGAATTTATCCATTAATGTAAGACAGCTAATGGTGTCCTACTTGATATCGACTAGTCAAAAGAGGCAAAAATTCATCAACATATAAGCTGGATGAATTGCTCTTGACCATGTCTTAGTTTAACCAATGGGGATTAACTACCTTCTATGTGTTTTTATCTTTAACAATTTTGAACCCTAATCTTCAGAATCATAGGATTTAAGGAAACTCTAAAGTTCTTGCTTTCTTTCTCCCATTTTCCTAACTTGGGATAAATTGTACTATGTATCCCAGTGCTCAGACTTTAAGAGGTAAGATCTTTGATCCTTTGTTGATTGACCTACTCCTTCCTTAGCTTGTGTCTCCATATTCTCACTATAGTTCAGGTCTTTAGCACTTTTTTTCTTCCCGGTAGTTAACTTGATATCTCAATTTCTATTCCAGATCATTTTATTTTATTTTTTTTGAATATTTTACTTATTTATTTGAGATAGAATGAGAGAGAGAGCATGGTGTGGGGGGGGGGCCTAGGGGCAGAGGAAGAAGGAGAATCAGGCTTCCCACTGAGCAGAGAGCCTGAGGCAGGGTTTGATCCCAGGGCCCTGAGATCATGACCTGGCCGAAGGCAGATGCTTAACTGACTGAGCCTCCCAGGCACCCCCTACCCTAGATCATTTTAGATTTGGTTCAGATATAAAGAGGGTTTGGTCAATTTTTACTTTGAGGCATGGACTTTCTTTTCCCTTTAACTTCTAGCCACACCTGGGAAGAGAACTCCAAAGTGTCTGGCCTTACAATTTAGAAATGGCAAACATCATCCTCTCTAAACCATTTGGTGTGACTTTATTTCATGGAGAATCACCTCCAGATTTTGTCTTCCCTAAAGTATTTCATGTTCTTTCAAGGGAATCTAGTCTTTGCTTGTTCTTCCTTTCTAATCTCCCACTTTTCTTCTGCTTTCCTTGCATTCTGTTCATAACAGGTCTCTCTGTTTCTCTCTGTCTCTTTCTCCCAGAAGGCTCAACTCAACTCCATCAACAGTCAGAAAACTATGCAAATAGTATAAGAGAGGCTTTTATTGTTCTTCCCAATGGGACTGCAACCCAATCTTTCCACCTATAGGATAATGTACAAACAACTATCACAAAGTCGCATTAACTTGGAGCATGGAAAGAACATCAGTGTAGGAGTCAGCAACACAAACAGCTCCAGCTGTTGCTCCCCTGACTTGTGACCCTGAGGAACTTAAGGCTTCTATATATTTCAGCTAGCCTGTGTATAGCCTTGGAGTAATGATGTCATACTGCTCATCATTTAAGGTAGTTTGGAGCATTGACTGAAATAAGGCATAGAAAGCAATTTGTTAATCCTAAAAGCTATACAAATGCAAGTTATTATACTTATTTTATTATTTGCTTTATTTCTTTAAATTGTAAGCATAGACACAGCAGGGAGTTTCTTCTGTTAGTTCTTTAATAGCCCCTAGGAAAATCATAGAATTCAACAAATTTCCAGTCATGGAAGTTAGCAGATGTTAAAGGAAATCATTTAAATCATTCCTCTCATTATGAAAATACACATTCTAGTATGCTTAGCTTTCTGTAAAATTACAGCACAAGTGGTTATGAAATGGCTTTCTATATGGAAGTTTAGAAAGTAAGGCTGAGAAGGCTTATCTGGGGAAAGCAAAGTGGTATTAAATCTAAGTACAAAGCAGAAGGGAGAAGCGATGATGTTGTCATACTCTTCTGGCCTCATTACTCTGGAAGAACTTTCTTTTCCTTAATGCATGTATGCAACTCTCTGAATGTTAATGAAAGTGGTGTGTGCCCAATGAGGGGAGAAAAGAGCTACGATTGAAAACCAACACCAATGATGCACATTTAATGAACTGGTCTTACAGTTTTATGCACTACTTCTTTAAAATTCTGATTTCTTTCTTTCTTTCTTTCTTTCTTTCTTTCTTTCTTTCTTTCTTTCTTTCTTTCTTTCTTTCTTTCTTTCTTATCTTATGTTATGTTAATCACCGTACATTACATCATTAGTTTTTGAGGTAGTGTTCCATGATTCATTGTTTGTGCACAACACCCAGTGCTCCATGCAGAATGTGCCCTCTTAATACCCATCACCAGGCTAACCCATCCCTCCACCCTCTCCCCTCTAGAACCCTCAGTTTGTTTCTCAGAGTCCATAGTCTCTCATGGTTCAAACAAGTTATTTCTTCAACTTGAAGCAGTGTCTATTTGGGGCCTAGAAGAAGTTCAAGTGGAAGAAATAACTTGTTTGAAAATTAAAGGGTCAATAGTTTCCACTGCAAACAAAAGCTTCTGGTCTTGGAGCCATTTTTGAAAAGTCACAATTCTGGTGATAGAGCAATGTGGGAATGTGACCAGCAGTGGTTCTTCTGAAACACTGTCACATGCACCAAACATTTCTTGTCCAAGTCCAGTCCATGTTTTTGTGCTTTTTGTTGCATTCTTGTGTTTGGAGAGTGGATTGACCATCATAGCTGGCTGAAGTTTTAGTCGATTATAAGATCATTTGTTTTTCCCTTCACTGTCATTTTGGATCTCTCTACTGTTTGGAAAATTCCAGTCAACATGGCATCATCCAACATTGGCATAATGGGACCCAGAGTCCTATTCCAAAATTTTACGTTATTATAGTAATCGACCATATTTCAAAAGCTTGTAATGGAGAACCATCAATTTGATCTCTTCTCAGTGATTCAGCATATCACTGGGCCATCTTCTTACAACCTACCTGGAATGTGGCTAGGAACATCACTTCACTTTAAATTATATTAGGCAAAGTTAGGAAAGTCAATAATATATTGGAAAGTCAATGATCAATACTTATGTTTTCTACTCTTTTAGATAAGCTATGTCATGTCTCTTCCTTCAAGTACCATGGATACTTGAGAGATGAATGCCATCATGTTTACACAGAAGATACATTTAGAAAAAGGATGAGAACACTACATGTTATACACAAACAATGAATCATGGAACACTACATCAAAAACTAATGATGTACTGTATGGTGACTAATATAACATAATAAAAAAAAAAAGAAAAAGATGAATACCTGCATTCATGAGGTGGTGATCCTTTAAAGCACTTTTTCTTAAAGGATGATGTTGGACCACCCACATCAGAATTATAGAAAGTGTTTTTACGAAGATGTTTCCTGGTCACGAATTCTGCAATTCTATTAAGTAGATAAGATAGATATTTAAAGACTTTAGATTACTTTTGGTCAAGCATGTAACTGGTAAGTAGCCATACAAAGAACTAAACATTCATGGAATATATGAACATCAATGGGCACCAAATTTGCTAATTTGTATTTTATGTATGAATTAGAAAGGACATTGACTGTGGTAGCATATAGACCTATGCTTTTGCTCTATGGGTTGCAACATACATAGTGAATATTAAATTTTAATAGTTACAAAAGTCATTTTTCCCATTGAAATGGTGCCAGGAAACAAATGGTTTAACATCACCTCCAAAACAATCGCTCTTCTTATGTGGAGTAAATTCCATAAAGTTAGCTTCCCTGTTGGCTCCTGAATACATTTTTTCATCAACTCTGTTAAAATCATATTTATTATTTTCCTAGCTTGACATGTTCTTCCAAGCCCATGCTGTTATTTTTATTTAGATTTTGCTGTTCCACTCTTTACAGAAAATAGGTAGGCTTTTAATTTTTTTCTTGGTGCTAAATCTTCTAATGCTTTGGTTACCTGGATCAGTCAGTCATAAAATCTTTGGTTTCAGGAATTGTTTTTAGCAGCTATAATTTTGCTTTACTTTCAAGAACTTACTCCAATGTATTGGTCTTTCATTTTCATTGGAAGTGTTAAAACACTACCAGTGTGGATTTCTATAATTTCACAATAAAAATGGCAGCAAATGAAACAACTCTAGTTTCCATTACTTCAAATTGTATTGTTTGTTGACTGAATTTATTTTCAATTCTCACCATGAGGATAAGGAGGAGCATAGGAAGAGAGCTCAGGAAGAAAGCATGATAATTAAAAAAAAAATTCATTTTGAGTATATGTTCTATTTTTGCCTGTTTGCCTTTGTGACTCGGCCTTTATGGTGTTTAGTCAACTAGATTAGGTGACTAAGGACAGATGGAAATGAAGCTCTTCCTTACCCTAATGTAGTCATTAGGTGATTATCTCGTTCATTCAGTCCTAAGTGCAAATTCATTGTCATTTTATTCCCAATCATCTATCTTTAACAGATGAGGCAAGCAATTTGACTCTATCTAAACTTAGTATTGTGCTTCTACTGGAGAGTAATGGGATGCATATGCCTCATAGGAAACTTTCACAATAGAGCACGAGATTTTAAATTAAAAAATGGTTTCCTTACCGAAGCTTGCACCATGTTCATTTTCAAGAGTTATTAACAAGATGATACAACTATCAACATAAAAGTGCAATGGTAGATGCTCATTTGATTTTGCATTCAGATCACAGCTTTTATTTCCATTGAAAATATTTGAACCATTCAGGATCTGGTTTATGAGACACTTTTCTGTGACTGTTACAAGTAGAGACCCATAATAATATAACCAAGGACTTGAAATTGCTTTATGCTAATATTTTAACTCTGTGGAACTATATTTTCTCTTACTTTCATTTTGAAATGCACAGCGTCATAGAGGTGTGTAACTTTTACCTACTCATTTTTTAAAAAAAATTAAATTCAATTAATTAACATATAATGTATTATTAGTTTCAGAGGTAGAGGTCAGTGATTCATCGGTATTATATAACACCGAGTGCTCATTACATCTCGTGCCCTCCTTAATGTCCATCACCCAGTTACCCTCATTCTTAACAAAAGAGAGTAAGATTGCCACTATGGTGGGAAGCTCTTAATAAATTAAGGAATTAGGGGAATAGCAGTCTCTATATCAAACACTTGGATTGTAACCAGTTCTACCTCTTACTCCAGAAAATTTTCTTCGTTGATGTTTTATAAATGGTTTGTTTCACAGTACACAGATGTTTTTTATAGATCAGCACCTGCATATTTATGCTCATTTTAATCTATATTTACATGACAGCTATCACTCTGAAATCAAAACTTCTTGAATCACAAATTGGGATAAACTCAATTAGCTACATCAAAAAAGTTTGATGGCAAAAGTGTTCCAAAAACTCTTAGACACAGAGACTAGAAAAATCATTGAGTCCTTATACATGATCCTCATATCTTAAGGAACAGCTTTCAGTTTTAAACCAAAAAGTAGGAGATGTAGAAGTCCTTCAAAATAAAAGGCTAAAAGAGAGTTCCTGTCTTAAACATTTTCGTAAACCAACCGGGAATTCAAAGCCCACATGACACATTCCATCTGTGGCAGAATGAATTATTGTGTGGCTTAGTGTTGGCTGGTGCAGTTGGAGAAGACTTCTTGGGAGGAGAGGAATTCTCTGAATACAGGAGGATAAAGAGTGGTTATGTTCATAGAGAAAAGAGACAAGCATTTTAGGCTGTAAATCCCCATGATGGTAGAAAACACATCCACTCACTATTGTGTGCCAAGCACCTACCACAGAGGTTGGCTGAATTACTTTGAAGGAAGTTTGAGTTAGTGCAGACAGAAACTTATGGAGTGTGCAGAAAATGGCAAAAATTGACCTGGATTGAGTGAAGGGTGTATTCTGGGATGACTAATTTGGATGCACGGGGAGAAGCATGACATGGGCTGTATTCTAAAAGCTAAAATGGAAATAAACAGTAATTACAGACAGCTTAATACAGAAGTGATTACTGGGTGTTTTTTCGGTGAAATGGTGGGGTTATCTGGTTGTATAGGAATATACATCTTTGTGCATACTATCAACTAAGCTGTATTGCAACTCAGTAGGGGAAGAACTTAGGTTGTAGAAATCTGATGGTGATGCAAATAAATTTTGATAAAACTGATTTCAGCTCTCTAGCAAGGTGAGCCCAAACACTACATTTTGAAAATTTTACATTAGTTGCAGGATGAATTGGTTTGGGATAGAAATTCAAAGTCTAGAAATCAATCAACATTTTACAAAGAATTATTCTCCTCAATACTCCAGATCTGAGGTTGAGGTTCTAGATTTGGGTAACCACAGTATTTTGGAAAAGAACAGAAGAATTTGAGATATTTTGAAAAGAAAACCAGAATAGGATTTGGTGGTATGTTTATAGAGGAGCTAAATGATACTTACCGTACAAAATGGAGGTAGAAGTAACTCATTCCGTTTGTCTCTCTCTCTCTTTTTTCAAAAATTTTATTTATTTATTTATTTATTTATTTATTTATTTATTTATTTATTTGAGAGAGAGAGAGAGCACAAGCAGGGGGAGCAGCAGAGAGAGAAGGAGCAGCAGGACCCTGGGATCATGACCTGAGCCAAAGGCAGATGCTTAACCTACTGAATCACCCAGGAGCCCCTCACTCATCTCTTTACTTTGGTAACATCCTTCTCATCACATTGTGCTGGGGAAAAATGTGGTCCAGATCTTGACTTGGATCATTTACAAATGAGTTAGATTTTGATAAACAAACCTGGAAAAAACCTCAGGCAAAGCAAACCAGGGAAAAACTCTAGCAAAAATATACTTTAAAAAACATTGTCAACAAATACACCTTCTTTAAATGTACAAATTTGTTTTTCTAATTAAATTTTAAATACATTATTGTGATAGAAAGAATGCAAGCATTCTTGCATTCTTGCAATATAGCTCAACAATACTTACTGAATAAATGTCTGAGAAATCAAAATTTTCCAGAAAGTTTCCCTATTAAAAGCATCCAAGTTTCTCTCTGGCTTTGTTATAACAAGCATACAAGTGGTCAAGAAGAAAGCATATTCCTAAATAAATTGTTGTGAGTCAGAAACTGTTAAGTTTGACTAATGGTTCTAAAACCAGGCCGCTGAAACAGAATTATCTGGAAATTTATAAATACAGACTCCGGGGCACAACACAGGAGAATCTCAGTCAGGAGATCTATATTTTTGTTTGTTTTCTTTAGTTGAAGTCAAATTTTATCTGCAACTTAATAAGCTGCTGTATAAATTCAATCATAAGCAATTGTTACAATATCAATCACACAATCAGACTTTTTCATGAATGAATAATACTCCACTGAAAGAACATGCCATAATTTACATTACTTTTTATTTTCACTGAAGGCAGACGCTTGACTGACTGAGCCACCTGGTCGCCCCTCTAACATACTTTTGATTTATTTTCTTAAATAGTAGGATTCTGAGTACCTCCGGGCTGGTGATAGAGGTATTAGGAGATTAGGAACACTTAAGTATGTGGAAGTTATTAATAAGGACCTAGTTATTAGCTTGGATGAAATACTCATGAGTATTCATTATCTTATTATGCTTTATAATCAACATTTATATTACTATTATCTATATAAATTATATATTTGTGTATATAAATATATATATATCAAATAGATAAGAGAAAACAAAACAATATAAAAGTCCTGTTTAAAGGTCTGGATAAACAAAATTGGTTGGGGTGGCTCAGTCGGTTGAGCATCTGCCTTCAGCTCAGGTCATGATCCCAGGACCCTGGGACTGAGCCCCCATCGGGCTCCCTGCTCAGTGGGGAGCCTGCTTCTCCCTATGCACAGCACCCCCGCCCCACTCATGTTCTCTCTCTCTTTCTCTCTCATTCTTTCTCAAATAAATAAATAAAATCTTAAAAAAACAATAAAATTGGTTGATAACATAGCATATATTTGAAAATATACAAATCCTAAGATACAACTGAGTCACTTTTCACCATTCCTTAAATCACCATGTTGTTGGAGCTCAAGTTTTTCACTAGAACTTTTAGCTCGATCATCATAAATTTTGGTTGCACTAGGTTATTAATAGTTAAACAGTTTTCTTTACAGCTTGATATATTATTTAAAGTGTAGGCTAACCTGCAGAAAACTACACTGATTTAAACAAGATATGAATATATGTCTCTCTCATATTTGGTTCAGAGGTGGGCAGAAGATCCAGAGCAGGTAGAGGTTCTGAATTTTATCACTGAATCTAGACTAGCTGCTTAATTGCTACCTTCACCCTGACTTCAGAACCAGCGTAAGTGAAGGGAAGGGGAGCATCCTCCTTCCTAAAGAAGTGATCCAGAAGGTGCACACATCGCTTCCACTCATGTTGCTTGAGTCACATGAACACAACCAGGTGCAGGGGAGGCTAGAAATAGTAGTTGATGGATGGGGTAGTGGGGGTAAGAGGCACTCACAAAGGCTGGGTGGGAATAGGGGATTCTATATTTACAGTGAGGAAGGGGAACATGGACCCTGGAAGACAATTAGCAATCTTTGCTCAAATGCCTAAAGCCTTAATCCGCTAGTGTGTATGGCAAATATCCCGGCATGATAGGTGGGTTTGAGGTGGCCATGAGGTGGGATTTGATACATGGAATTTCTCAAACTGATTTAAATTGCTTCTTTGTAGTAGTTAGATGTGATGTGGCATATCCTGGGACTCCGACCTTACCCTGGAGGTGAATTGAGCATGACTGGGATGTTGAGCCAGCCGTGTGCAAGTACCCATACAGGTAAAATGGCACAAAATTATTACCTGTAGTGACAAGAGATCATGTGGCTTCAGTCTTCTAGGCCAGATCTGAACCTGCTGTAAGGTGGCTTTTTTTTATATTTGTGAAGTAATAAGGACAAGGCAGGGGAGGGTTTATCTCCGTCTTTTCGAACTCATGCACAGGGGCAGATAAAATGGAATCCTCAGGCACAAACTCTTAAAAATGGAAATAGTACTGATTTACCATGTGCAGTGAATAAAATAAAAGTCAATGGCGCCAAATGCCCATTCTCCCCAAAGTCTTATTACCCAATCTTGGTTCCAGGACATTTTTGAGGTTTGTAGGTTTTCCATCCAAGAAAACATGACTGGGGAAAAGTGATGATAATAGCTCATCTGAACTTGTGTCAAGGTTGAACTGGGTTTCTGCAAAATACCCCATCCAAAGGAATAGAATTGGGTCTCAGGGTGTCACCCTGATAGAACAATGTGGTTTGCAAACCGATGGAGCCTCATGCTGTGGCCATATCTCAGGCCTCTTTCTGAAGCAACCTTCAGGTTATTTAATAAGTGAGATGTGCTCTTAACTAATCTTAAAGCAAGGTCTTTTCTTTTTTCCCCCTCATTGTCCTTTTTATTCATAAGGGATACTCTGTGTGTGTGTGTGTGTGTTCTCAGTGGCTTTATCTTGCTTGAATATAAAAGTAAAATCACACTAGAAATTGGAATACTTTTGAGATGAACTAGGACAGGTATGAGCTCACCACTTTGGCTATCTTATCAAATTCATAGAGTTCACTTTATTCCCAGTAAATTGCTTTAGACTATCATATCTGCAATTTTCTTATCTACATTGTTTCACTGTTCAATGATAGGAATCTAATTTTCCTAGCTCATGAACGAAACTGAGCCAATACAAAAATCTTTGAAGCATTATTTGCATTTGAAATCAGAGTGGGAAATGTCTGCGTCCAAAATTAATTAGTTAACAGTGTTCTGCAGTGTAGAGTATCAGGAAAAAAGTATGTTTTTCTAGTTTATGATAGCATATAAGTAGTTTTGCTAATGGGTGGGGAGGATGTGGAAAAAGATTTGGGAGGAAAATGAAGAACTTTTGACCAGGGCTCATGTATAACACAGTCACAAATTTTTGTTTGTTTAAAGTCAGGCTTGAACAGAGTAGATCATGGTACCAGAGAATCTTCTGGACATCCTGAATTCAAGAATACTTACTAAGGTCCTTTGAATCATATTAAACTTTTTCTTCTCCATATAGGCTCTGATAATCACAGGAGTTAGGACCACCATGAGCAGTGATGAGGTAAGAAGGCTGGTCAGGAACACTAAGAGCTTCTGTAAACTTCTGGATGATTCTAAGGTAGCTCTAGGGTAGGGCTGCTTTAGTTTAGTTTTTTTGTTTGTCCAAAGCTGAAGATATTTATAAAGATTTCAGTAACCTCAAGACATAATATCACCCATTCTAAAAGAAACAAATGAAAAAACAGATAAAACATAGTTGCTTAGGACATTTTCATTCCAGCATAGGTCTCTGTAAAAAATTCTCCCCAACCTTAAAAGATTTTTCTCAACCATTATTGTCTTTACTGCTTTTTTCTTTTTTTATCAAGTATTTTTTAAGATTTTATTTATTTATTTTAGAGAGGGAGAGAGAGTGAGTGCGGGGAGGAACATAGGGAGAGGGACAAGCAGACTCGGCACTGACTGTGGAGCTGGATGTGGGATCATGACCCTGAGATCATGACCTGAGCCAAAACTAAGGGTTGGATGCTTAACCGACTGAGCCACCCAGGCACCCCACTTTTTTTCTTTTAGAAAGAACCAATTCCCTGTTTATTTGTTCTCAAGTCAATGCTGTATTCAGTAAAAACCACTTTCTTACTACTTTCTTAATAATGAACCACTTTCATAACTGCAGTTGATATAAACAACTTAATGAACCAGTTGCATATTTTACCAATAAAATTTCATTTTAAGTACTAAAGAAACAGTTTTTAGAAAGATTTAAGGTAGTAGTATAACTGTATTACATGTCTTCTCAACAGTTGTAATCTTGTTTTTGAGAAGAATTAATAACATTTCTCAATAGAGACATTGTCAGAGTAGAATAATTTTGTGATGAAGCATAGTGGGATTTTTCAGATTCAGAAGTTTTTGCTCTCCTATTAGGATTAAAAGTCTCATTTATTCAAGAGCACCATGACTTGTTCCATTATACAGTTGGGACAATTTGCAAAAGAAACTATAAAAGATCCATTTGGTAGAGTGTTATGCTCTTTGGCATGCTTTGCTAAAATGTTTTTGCTAATGAGCTAATTTTTTAATATTGCATGAATTTGTTGATATAAAAATGAGAAAGCTTACTGAAGACATTGCATTTCTGGCATACTTAATATTATAATCTTGCTTCTTAAACACGATAAGCTACTGTAACATACACAGTAAATTAATACGTTTGGGAAAAATAAACAACTTATAAGCTTAGTTACACGTCTATGCAAACTAATCTTCCTTCCTTCAAAGCTGATTGGAGTTTTAAAAATTCTATCCAACCCCATCTGATCTCATATAAGATTCCCAAATTTAGAAGGCCAATTCAAAATCAGTTTGGTTAATCCAAATTATATTTTAGAAACTAGAGAGCTACAGTAATTTTTTAAAGTAATTTTATATAACCTTAACTTTGTGATTACAATTCTTTTATATTTTTCTCCCTTTTATTTATGAGCCTTGGAAGTCATTTGAGTTCTTGCTAAAAGCTTTCCTTTTCATTGCTATAGTTTAATTGCTTATAATTTAATGATTCATGATATTTCACAATATTCACTTACATAGTTTGGCATATATTCCTATTGTAGTCATGCATATAAAATTAAGGGCAAATTGAAAGCCTTCAAAGATCTGATATGGGCAAGTTTGTTCCTTCTCACGCAACCACTGCCTATGATATTTAGAGTTATATTAGATCAACTCTAAATTGCCATTTTAAGCAGAAATTGCATGCACTCTCCGCATTATCTCATGTTCCTAACATGTGAAATAGTGACTTATAAATTATTCTTTTTAAGGCAAATATATTAATCTAAAATCTTTTCCTTTGCTGAGCAAATTGGAAATGAATAGTCCTATGAAAATAGAGTTGCATACGAGTGAATCATCTTATTGTTTATTCCAGATTCCCTGATATCTGCTGGTGTATATCATTGAGGCAAGTCATTGAATGGCGTCACTCGATTTTTTCAGTGAGGCGCACCACGTTTTAGACCACACTGATAAAATATACTTAACCGAAGGGTCTCAGAGCCTTCTCAAGCATTTTGCTGGGCCAGGAGAGCAATTGAATTATAGATTAAGAGAACCAACATGCTTCACTTGGCAAAAGGCTGTCTTCGTGCTCCCGGACTTGCCAATCTCTCTTCTTCCAATGAGGTCTTTTACTCAGAGAGCTGTAGTAAAGCATTCATTTGTTGTTATGAACAAATTACTTTAAAATGAGCTTCTGACATTGTTCTTGAAAATAAAATGTTTTCTACACACACATCCACCCACCTACCCACCCACCAAGTAAGCTATGTCCCAATTTATTTGTTCAGTAGAGAAAAGAAATACTTTATCTGTGTCATGCAATTATTCTTTTCTTTTTCAGATCTGGGGCTGGGATGAAAAAAGCAACAGAAGGAGTTGATGTAGGAATAACTAAACTTGGCTTAATGGGCTGTGAGCTAGAAACTTGCTGGTGAGACTTTAATTGTAGAAGGCTACCTATTGAATAAGCTTTATGGTTGACATTGGCTACCAGAAACTACGGGGATTTACAGAGGCAAACCCTGCAACTAGGAAAAGGAATCTGAAATGTTTCCTGTCAATGTATTGCTGCTCAGAGAACGAGATAGAGCAATAGTTGGGAATCGGGCGTTTGGCGTGACACTGCCTGTGTTTAGTTCCTGGGTCTGTTATTTCTCTCTCACTATTGTTTTCATCTGTATAATGGGAATAAGACTAGTATCTAGCATAAAATTCTGTGGTGGGATGTAAATGAGATAAATCCATATAAAACGCCTAGCATAGTGCGAGGCGCATAGTAAATATTAGCTCTGACTATCCTCATAAGAATTTTATCTTCAACTCTGAAATTTTTGAATTATAAAATGGAAAAGTATTCATTCATTTTGAATTGAATAAAGATGTAGGCTGTGTCTTCAAAAATTAGATGGTGGGATGGTGAATTAAAAATGAAATACAGGAAAGAAATGTTTTTTTCCTTAATGTTATGTGCTGGATTGGACTGCGCCAAAAATTGACTCCACCTCTCTCAATATGTTGGCTGTTTTATAAGGATATGTCATTTTTCACAAGAGAATCTGGATTAATACCAGTTCATCAACTCCATTCATTTATTTATCCACAAAACAGTCTTTATTTCATACCTACCACATCTCAGACCAGCGTTAAGAGCTGAGAACACAGGACTCAATCACATTCAATCTCTGACTTCAAGAAACTGGAGATCTCATGGTGTGAAAAGATATATGAGATAAATTATAATTAATTGACATAACACATGCTGTATTGGAGGGGTAAACTAAATGCCGTGTTTTATTTTATTTTTTTAAATTTTATTTTATTTGTTTTTGTTGTTGTAAAAAATTTTGTATACGAAGAGGAAAAATACAATACAAAGTAAAGTGCCCTCTCCTTTTTCACTCTGAGTCCACTCCTTGGAGGTAACCCCTGGTAACAGTTCGGTGACGCGAAGTTCTTTTTTATTCATTCATTTTGTTGTTGTGGCTGTTCTTGGGTGGGTGCTGGCCCTTCTGCACCAGCCCAAGCTGAGGAACACTGGAGTGGGGACAGATGTCTGAAAACCAATTATTCACCACTCTGGACTCCCACATACTGGATTTTAATTCAAGAGTTGGATTTAGAGAAGCAGATAAGCAAAGAAAGGCATCCTTAGAGTGTGAACACATGACCCAAGGAAAGAAGGAAGCAAGGAGAGGCTGCGCTTGGAAATGGAGAGATGCTTAGTACAGCCAAGCTGGGATTATATTATGAAGGGACTTCAACATCAAGCTAAGAAATATACACTTCTGAGAATTGGTAGTAACCAATGGGATTTTAAGCAGGTATTGACTTTGTTGTGGTGAGAAGAATGAACTAGAAGGAAAGATGCAGGAGATACTCATGATACACCTCTGATAAGAGATCAGCCAGAAGCTGGTTGCTGTACTCCAGATGAGAGATAATAGGGTTGGACGTGCCAAAGGGGCACAATACTACAAAACAAACAAATGAGAACTTTAAACGTGAGTCAAGAATAGAATCATTAAGAGTAAAGGCCCATATATATTTCCTTGTGATTTAGTGATTAATATACTCTAAAATTGAGGTTTCTGTATTTTGACATAATACCATAAGTGCAGAGATTTGATAAAGATATTTAAAATTTGACTTGTTTGTAAACTAGCCTGTAACTTGATGGATTTGTCTTAGAAACAAAACTGGCTTTTTCCTTTTAGTCAGGGTTTTTTGAACCCATATATGAAAGATGCCTTGATATAAAATTCGATATGCTTTGATACAAAAAATTTTCAATTTGTGCTCAGCTTTGCAGGAATGTATCTAAGATGGAAAACCAGGTGGTCATATTGCAATGCATCTTCACCTACATATTTATAGAAAATGACCCATGATCTATTTGGGATTATATGATCCTTATTCATAAATATATATGAAGATAATGCCTTGAAGCTTCTATTTAATGCATTTATGAAAAATGTTCACATTCTGGGAAGCCTTTCATTCAGGGCTGCTGCCTGGAAACACTTATGATCTCTGCAGAGAAGCTTTGAACATGCATAGGCATTTTGTGTAATGGTGCATTGTTAGGCAACTAAAAATCAAAATCAACACAATGACATCGTCTTGTCAGAGGTATGAGCTGGCTCTGTCATATGTAGGCTTCCAGAACTTGGGAAAATTCTTTTATCTCTCTGAACACCTATTTCTTCATCTGGAAAATGGGGGTGCCATTATTGAGTAAATAGTCAATTACAATGACCTTTCTTTTCTGTCACCTTCTTCTCTACTCAGGTCATATATGACCTAGCAAGATAACTCTTGGTAGAACACCAGTTTAGTGGGATACTGGTTTCTGGTTATTTCAGGACTATAATAAAATGTTGGCAATGCTCAACTCAAACTTGCATTTGAATTGGCTTTTAAAATTAGTAATATTCTTTTCTTTCTATGTTTATAAAGACGAGTTGATAAAAGGAACCCAAATCATAATTCAGAGCTCTTGGCATTGTCTGTCTATAGTCATAGGTTCACCCGGCTACGGCTGACTGCTCATATCAAGGCAGAGCATGTGATAAGCAACAGTGAGATGAGACGGGCCAGAGAGAGCTTTCCCAGGTGCAGGCTCCCTGGCTGAGGCCAGTCTGGCTGATAAACAAACATGGAACCCAGGGACTTCATGAATCTCCATGCATAGTACAGTTGGGAGGAGGCAGGATGACAAGATGAAGTTACAGATGTTTGGAGAAAGGAAAATTCCCAAAGGGATGATTTCTCAGAGGTTAGTCAGTCAGCTTTCAACATCTGCAAACTCTGCCCCCATGCAGCTGGCTCTGGACCCCAGACTAGTGCCCAGGAGAACCTCTCACTGCCTCTAGGGCAGCACTTGAATGTTTTGTGCTGAGCACTGCAAACCTGAAGCACCTTCATGCCCTTGGGCACTGCCACCCAGATGCTCTGAGCTTGAAGTGTCCACGTGTTCTCGTAGTTTCTGTAGTTGCCAATGACTAGAAGCCAAACTCTATTCTCTGCATAGAATGTCTCTTTCCCACTCTTGTGTTCATCTCATTAAATTTGACCTCATCAAGATTCAGTCTCAAGTTTTTTCTCCGTGGGACCTTTTCAGAACACTATTGCATCCAGAAAGCTACCTATGATATACAAAATGTATGTCATTATTGAATTATCTTGTGTTGTTCTTCAATTTTTCCTTAGTGTAGGACTTTTTTTCTCCAAGGAGATTATAAGTGCCTTGGAGGCAGCATCATGCTTTATATTTCTGGGGCCTCACACCTTTTGAACATACAATCAGACTGGTACTAAAGAGATACTTAGTGATTCATTTATTGAACTTGAAATCTGAAACTGCTTATTCCAAAATTGTTACTATGAATTTGTCTATTCTTGGGCTTTTTGAATGAAAATACTGTGTGTAGTATTCCTTTATATTCTTATTATTGGCTTCTATGAACTACCAGTTTATGTCTCAAATATTTTGTTCTGTCTGATATTGAGTTTACCACTTATTTTAAGAAGAAAGATTTTACAGAGAGAAAGCTGGCTTCTTTACTCCATTTTCCTATTTTATATATTGGAATTTGTCCATGAGGTATTGCTAAAGCAGGTAGAAGGAAGAGAAGGACCTAACATTTTCATTATTTACTAGAGCTGGGCAAGTCTGCGGCATAGATTAGCCCACCAGAGAGAGGTAGATCTGCCTGACAAATTAAAACTAATCTCTAATGTTACAGCTCTGACCACTGTTTTATTAGGCAGTGTTTAACACAAGGTCAAGTAGAAGATCACATAGACAGTTATATCTGAAAGGTTTCTCTGAGGGTTGAAGGACCTCATCTTTTTTGGAAGCAGAGCCATGGATTTAGGGAAAGTCTGGAAAGAAAAACAATGGGTTCAGCCTTCTTGAGGAAATGCTGGGACTAAACATTATTGGAAAAGAGATTTGGAATGAAGATTAAACCAGAAGCTTAGTTCTCTACAATGGAGAGACCAAGTGTATGCACACTGTGATTGGGGGATATGGTGCATTTCTGCATAGTGTCTTGCCATCAGAATGACACTGGGGAGGGAGCTTGGGCTCAGGGCACAATTCTAGAGGCACAGCATTCAGAGCTGGGGCAGCCTACAAGGATAATGATACCTGACTTAAATATATTTCATTTTAAATGTATTTAACTTAAAATAGGATGACATAAAACATGGTGACTTAAAATATTTCATACCTTTATTCTGTTTTGATTTATAAGAGTAGGGTGGGTAGGTGTATTGGTGAGCTTCCAGATAGGATTTTCAGACAAACATTTGGGAAGATATGGCAAGCAGGGGCAGGGACTATTCAACCTGAAATGAGAAACAACCCAATCCTAGTTGGTTTTCCGGTCTAACTAAATGAAATGTGTGGGTGATGATAGCCAGCACCTTGAACAATGGCATTATGAAACAGGGTATATTGGTTGGGGTCTTCTTAGAAGCAGACACCAAGAAGGGATTAAAGGTGCACGAACGTACTAGAGGAAATGCTAGTGGGAGAAGATGGGGAAGAAACAGGGAGAGGCTGGGAGAGCTGTCCAATCAAATGCAGGTCTGACCCCCAATGAAGGAGAGACAGGAGGAAGAGGGAATTTGTATGGAAACTTCGTAGACCACACAGAGTTCTACAGAGTCCTTGAAACAAACTCATCATCAGAAGAGTCTCTTGTTTACTGGAAAAGGGCCTGCCTCAGCAAAGCTGTTGTGCTCAGTCATTTGCTGGGAGCAGCTGGTGGGAAGTGTTAAGTGCAAACACGTGATGGTCTCACAATAGCTGGGACCCTTGGTCAACTAGACTCCCTGCAGCATAGAGCTGGGAGAATAATCTCAGGAGAGCCACACGAGCAATACAAGTGCATTACCATAAAAGAAGTGCTGTGTGGACAGTTTCAAGAAATGTCATGGGTGTCACTTTCTGTGGGTGAAGGGCAGTATCAGGGCTGCTGCATGTGTAGCTGATATGGGGAAAAGGTTTATTTGGGTAAAAATAGGAAGATTTAGAGTTGACTGCAGATCCTGGGAGCTGTTGTGTGGTTCTTCATCAAGGGCACAACCTGAAGACTCCCTGGTGGAGAAAGGGCCCACAGTGAATTCGACAGCTTGATGAAGACATGTCATATTCATCATTCAAGACTAAAAAATATGTATAAATGTAGCATTGCTATGGACTAAATTGTGCCCCCCTCACAATTCATATGTTGAAGCTTCATCTCTTATCTAAAGGATGATATTTGGGGATGGGGCCCTTAGGAGGTGATCAGAATTAGATGAGGTTATGAGTTTGGGACTCCCCTGCTGGGATTAGTGGCTTTATAAGAACAGAAAGAGAGACATATCTCCTTGCCATGTGATGACACAATGAGAAGGCAGCCTGTCTACAAGCCACAAAGCCAGGAATCCAGTCTGACAGCACCTTGATCTTGGACTTCCCAGCCTCCAGAACTGTGAAAAATAAATGTCTGCTGTATATGCCTCCCAGTCTATGGCATTTTATTATTGCAGCCTGAGCAGACTGATACAAATATTTAATAGAGAGAGCTTGAAGTCAAAATGAAGGAACTTTCTTAGTTTTTTAGTTTTATAGTGAAATGCTTTTGAGAAATCACATGCTGAAAGCTGGTGAGTCCTGTAGGTCTTGCTATGTTCTTTGTTCTAATTGTTGCTCTTCCTGATGGCTGGTTGGCTCTGAAGTTGGTCTGTCCTTTGTGGTTCTTTGTTGGAAGCAACAGAAGCCTACTGGGTCAGAAAAAGCAAACCAAAAATAAAAACAGAACACATTTATTACAAAGATTTGGAGTCACTCACCAAATTCAATCACTGAGTTGGAAAGCCAGGCTCAAGTTCCCTTAAACTTGGCTACTCTTCTGAGAAACTACCCCATTTGTCACTGGGCACTGGATGATACTGTTAAGAGTGCAGCCACTGAGCAGCTTTTATTTCTGCATGGAGTCCAATTCTATACCCACTGCTGCTGCTGCCATTCCCAAAGAGAAATGGCACCTCCCTCTGCTTTCTTTTTACTTTATTAGCTCCAACTGGCAGAGCTGAACTTGGATGCCTATGGCTAGCTGCAAGGGAGGCTGGAACACACTGAACAGTCTCAGCGCTTCTAGGGGGAGATAGTCTGTATGCCATACCAAGACTCAAAAAAATGGAGAATTCTTCAAAGAAAGAAAGACGTTCACTTGTTTGGTAGTCAAAATACCCGACACATGTCCACTAGAGTTGGGCGTCCTCTCTATCCTCCTCAGCATTTTATCCATGATAGAAAGTGTGGCCTCAATGAATATTTCTTGAACAAACTCATGTTTCTAGAAAAAGCACATCCTTCCAAACAATAGCAAATCATAATTCAAATAATGGGATGTTTTATACGTCTGTCTTTATGATATGAGATTTCTGGTTAGAAATTAAAACTGGGGGTGCCTGGGTGGCTCAGTCGTTAAGCGTCTGCCTTCGGCTCAGGTCATGATCCCAGGGTCCTGGGATCGAGCCCCGCATCGAGTTCCCTGCTCAGTGGAAAGCCTGCTTCTCCCTCTCCCACTCCCCCTGCTTGTGTTCCTGCTCTCGCTGTGTCTCTCTGTCAAATAAATAAATAAAATCTTTAAAAAAAAAAGAAATTAAAACTGATAATTTGATGGGAACATTATTAGCCAAAACTCTCATCGGATGAAATTTTACTTCTTACCTCTTCTTCTAAAGGGGTGTGGGTTTTCCAAATGTCTTTGTCATTAGCTACAGTTGACTAGTTCAGCTAATTTCTGTTCATTTTTTCAGCCTGTGGTTCGCTTGCTTTCTTCCAGTGAGGCTCCATGCCTAGTTGATGCTGTGCCCTTGACTGTATTGATGTCCCACTGGACTAGAATCTCTTTGCGGTCAGGAATTGTGTGTCTGGCTTGCTGTTGTATACAGTACCCACAACAATTCCTGGTGTCTATTGTGCATTCAGTACATGTTTGGTTGAACAAATGCAGAGTATCGTTGTCCATAGGCACCACCCTACTTAAAACAGATTGAAGAAATGATGAAATACATAGTTATGACAGACATTCATAAGGTATAGAGCAGATCTAATTTTCCATTATGTGGTTTGGTTTCTGAAAATGTATTTATTCAATCCCCTTCTGGAGTCAGATTCACATGCACACCGATTCTATGAATATATTCATATCATCTCAGAGAGCCATAGGATGACAAAGAACATATACTGATTGATAATTTTCCTTAAAAAAAAAAACAAAACGATTATAAGCAACTGTTTTTCACATTGTTCATTTTATAAGCAACACAGGAACTTTGCATTTAAATAGGAAAATTGAGTGAATTCTAAAGTCAGAACCTAGCCTATTTTGGATCATAATTCACTCAAAAAGAGTCTTAAGGACACTTCTATATTCCTGTATGTTACTTGCAGCCTCCAAATCAAGGACACCAGGACGTTAGTGATGGGCAGTATAAACTTGGCTTGGATTTGTTGGGATGATTTAGAGGTGGTGGGTGGAAAAGGTAGAACAAGAGCAATTCAGATTAACCACATCATTAAACCTTTTCTTCCGACATAGTCATTGCCTTGTATCTGTGACATAATGACTTTTTCCCCTTTACTCATTTCTTAGCCTGTGGCACTCAGCTCTCCTGTTTCCGACACTAGCACAAGGACTAACCGTGAAGTATGGGATGTCTGCCGATGGGATGCGTTCACACTGACCTCCACCTCCAACGCTTTCTTTGATCATCTTCCTCATCTTTTTCTTACTGTGTCAAGTATTTATCCATATGCTGGCTTCTGGCAATGGATATCCAAATTTGCTGGCGATTCCGAGCCCTCATGTTGACAGTCCTCTAATATTTGGCATCCATGGATGGGGCTCTTAAGCTGCGTGCTTCTTGCTGCTCTCCAGAGGCCCTGGTCTGCAGGAAGCTGCTCTCAGTAAGCTGTCAAGTTAGAAAAGGAAATAATGAATCATTAGCTGAAGAGTAAATATCTGGTAAGGCCTTATCTGCCAACCTTCACTGTAGTGCTTGCGTTTTCTCCTGGAACAATTATTTGAAAAATAAAAATTTTTAAAGAGAATGATAATATTTAAGGTCTAAGGTGCCAGGTAGTAAGGATTTGGGGGAACAAAGGGAGCATCCTGATGTCAAGAAAGCTGCATCTAAATAGCTTTTCAGTTGGGCGCCTGGGTGGCTCAGTCGTTAAGCGTCTGCCTTCGGCTCAGGTCATGATCCCAGGGTCCTGGGATCGAGTCCCCACATCGGGCTCCCTGGTCGGCGGGAAGCCTGCTTCTCCCTCTCCCACTCCCCCTACTTGTGTTCCTGCTCTCGCTATCTCTCTCTCTGTCAAATAAATAAATAAAATCTTTAAAAAAAAATAACTCTTTCATAGGATTGTTTAAAAAAAATAAAATAAATAAATTGCTTTTCAGTTTAGGACCATCCGTGAATTTTTATGATGATCCAGTCAAAAAGAAAAACAAATAGGGCGCCTGGGTGGCTCAGTTGGTTAAGTGACTGCCTTCAGCTCAGGTCATGATCCTGGAGTCCCTGGATCAAGTCCCGCATCGGGCTCCCTGCTCAGCAGGGGGTCTGCTTCTCCCTCTGACCGCCCCCCCCATGTGCTCTCTTTCATTCTCTCTCTCTCAAATAAATAAATAAAATCTTAAAAAAAAAAAAAAGAAAAACAAATATACTAAAAATGAGGAAACATTTTAAAAGAATTATTTGACTCAGTTTCTTTTTGAATGACTGGGCAACAACCATGGGTGCATGAGTTGTGCATGTAGATATGGCTTTAGTTATTTCTTGGGAATTTTAAATTTAATTAAACGTGAACACAAAAAGTCAAAAAGACTTTTATTTGTATAAGGACCTCTTTCCCCCTTCTATTATGAAAATAAGGACATAACCTTCTAGCAAAAGATAACTATAAAAAACTTATAGTTAAAGGACATATATCCAATTTCCAAACTTCTAAATTAGCATGAAAATATTTCTGTTTCTTTTCCCCTTCATTCCCTGCTGCAAAGAGTTATTTAAAACTCAACACAGAATATCCACCCCCACAGCTCATATACCCGGCATATAAATAGAGAGTGTATATCAACTTTCGACTTATAGATTCACCAAGTAAAAAATGATAAACTTTTAATGATTTCAACACTAGGGGGGAAATGTCTTAACCACGATAAAACTGGTGTCATTGGAAAAACAATCTATTTTACATCTCCATATTAATAATATTATTTGCACTGTTACACTTTTTCATAAATGGCAGAAAGTGGCTTGCTTAAGTTTATTATTGCATGCAAGGCAACATTTTTTAAAACATAGAATATATCTGTGTAATGTGCATCCAGGATGAGGCCTAGAGAAGAAAATCACTCATTGAAAGTGTCACTTGTTACTGCAACCATAATCAGTAGAGCATTAAACGTCACAGTTTATTGTAATGAATGGGGAATAAACACGAAGATCACAGTGCACTCTTGTAAATGGTATGACTTGTAAATGTCAGTGAGGACTTATTTAATACTAACAGGCTATAAGAATTTGCAAAGGGAGTTTTAAAATTCTTCCAAGACAGCTGAAGGTTACATGAAGAAAGGGCAGCTATATATAGCAGGCACACACACAGGTAATGTAAAATATGAATGGATAAAAAGGAGCCAAACTCAGTTCTAATTGGAGTCTTCATTATATTCGGTAGTCTAGAAAGTGCACATATTGTAGCCTGCAAGTTTGGCATTATGAATATTTTATTGCACGCCTTGTTTTATATTCACAAAAAAACGGGTTTTCTTTTCTCAATATAAGCAGTATACACATATAGGGAGAAAGAAAAAGGAGCCTGATAGATAAATGCAGCTGAGAATGCATCTTTCCGATGAGTTGCAGTCTCTTCCTGGGAAACTGTTTCAAAGTTTATTATATGCAACGTTTAGCTGCACAAAGTTTTCATCTCTTCACCACTGGAGTAAATTTGGTTTGATTGTTCTAGGTGTTGCTGTACAAACTTGATCATCGATAGAGAAGGTTCTTAGGGATTTTCCAAACCCCATGTTTTTATATCCAGAGTTTCATGTAGGACAGTCAGGACATTCTGACGTAGGTGGAGAATCAGTGTGACATGATAAGCCCCTGTGGCTTAAATTGATCAGGAAATGGACAGTATGGATTGAAAAAACCATATCTGAGAGATGACCTGGCCAATTTCAAAGCTAAATTCTCTTTTATGGGACTAGTTTCAGTTTTTCTCCGTGGATTTACTTCAAGTTGAAAATGTTAGGAAGACTCCATGGAAAGGGTAGGTATCATGTTCTGAATAGGCTGTCACAATTAAAAAGGTGATATTACAATTTTTACAATGCGAGTTTCAGTTAGCACTGTTCAAAAAAAAAAAATGGTGAAAGAAAAAGCCTGGGATAGTTTCTATTTAAACAAAAATTCATTACAGCATCCAGGTATTTTTAGTGGTCAAAAGGAAAGGAAGGAGGAATTCCTATGCATATCACCAGCTCAGCCCCTGAGAAGTACAATACCCCCCATGCTTCCAAATGCATCACAAAATTAGCAATCCAACTTTCTATATAAATGGATACAATAATTTAACATTTTTTTAGTTGGTTAGTAAAACCGTTGCTTCCAACGTAAGGGCAATCATCAAAACAGTGCAGTTGCTTTCTGTTTCTAATAATTTCTAAAACAGGATAGAGTGTCCTGGGATTTTTGTTTATTTGTTTTTGTTTTTGTTCTTTTTAGATTCCATAGCTGAAAATGATACCAATAGAATAGAAAGTTTATTTCCACACAATATCTAGAATTTAACAAATGGCAAGTTAACAAAATATATAAAGCAAGACCAAAGTAGAATGAGAAAAATATTAAATGGTAATAATAATGAAAATAATACTATGTGGCTGGCATTGCGTTAAGAACTTTTTGTATGTTCTATTAGTTTCCCACTGCTGCCTTAACAAATGAATCAAATGTGGTGGTTCAAACAATACAAATCTATTATCTTACAGCCCTGGAGGTCAGAAGTCTGAAATGGGTCATAGGGCTGTGTTCATTTTGGAGGCTGTGGGTCGGGGTGGGGAATCTTTTTCCTTGCCTTCTCTAGCCCCAAGAGGCTGCCCCTATTCCTTGGCTCATGGCCCCGCCTATCATTGGCGTTACAATTCCTCTGAATTTGACTTTCTTGCCTCACTATTGTCCCGATTGGCCCTTGTGGTTACACTGGGCTCACCCAGACAATTCTGGCTACTTTCCCCATTTTAAGATCCTAACCACATCTGCGGTGTTCCTTTTTCTATGCAAGGCAACATACGCCTTAGGCTGGGCAATGTGATGCGGACCTCTCTGGGGACCATTGTTTTGCCTACCACACATGGATGTTATAGAAATGTTGTATAATTTCTGGCCCTACTCTCTATCTGCTAGTTGACCTTTATCATCTGTTGTTTTGAAACTTCTCTTTCAATACTGGGAGAGAGGGGAACGGGCATTGTCCATTACTGGATATACAGGAAACAGAAATGACATCATTTTACTAAAAGCTGCAAACTCCATCCATGCAAACCTTTCCTCAACATATTTAACCTATAGCAAAATTGATTCCAGTATAAAAGGATTCAATTTTAATTACCTTTTCTGCTCAACTTCAACATGTTTGTTCTTGCAAAGGTGCAACTGAGCTGTGAAATGAGCAAAGGAAGTTAGAGAACCGGTTTACATGAAATAAAACTATGATTACTAGGGAGAATACACTCCTACCTAATAAACAATGGGATGAAAATTATTGAACTGTCTCTGGGGAGAAAGGTCATCCAGTGGGTTTTGCAGAGAATCATGGCAAGATGGTGTCTTTCCCATCCTACTGACCATCTTACATTGTAGACTGTGGTTTAACATTGAGAGAGACATGGTGTTTACTCCTCTTTTGAGGGAAAGAAACAAAGCAGAAAATTACTTAGGATCTTCTTTTAGGTCTCATTTTCTGTTATCCTGTGTATGCTGACATTTCACAGTAATGAAATTCTAAGTACTCCTGTCTGTGCCTTCAGGGTAATCAAACCAACGATACAATGAAGTTATCTACTTAAGACTGGTTTTATGAAAGAAAGAAATCAGTACATAAACCTGCACACACTCCCCCAATTCCATGTTCTAGTGAAAAACATTTAAAATAAGATCTAGTTTTAGAACAGGAAAATAGTTCTCGTGTTTCCACTTTGTATTAAAACCACTGATTTTGAATCTTTTATTTTCGACCCGAGTTGCCAAGATACCTTTATAGATGTAAGTGATTATTACTGGGGCCTACTCGGGTTAAATAATTTAGTTTCTCTCCTATAAAGGCTACTCCTTCACATGTGCTCTGGGTCCCAGCCCTTCTTACATCCTCAAGGACCACATCCCTTGCTTTATCATGTCTTGACTGGGCATCCTTAAATCTCCCTCTCTACAAAATAATTTCCTTCAGCAGAGAAATACCCTGTGGTATCATTGATAGTAAAAAACCAAAACTCAACTAAAAGCAAACAAACCTCTCTTTGATGCCTACCTATCTTCATGATGCAAATTCTCTTCACTCCTTTATAGCCAAACACGATCCAAGGGTTGTCTACGCCCACCATCTCTACTCCTTTGTCCCGTTTAGTCTTTCTTTGTTGCTAGTCGTACATATGTTAGGCAATAAGAAAAGTATAGAGGATGATATAATGGATTTCCCACTTAATGTTTTAAAGTCTCAATATTTTGGAAAATTTTCTCCCTAACTTCTTTTTAATTACTTTTTCATTGAAGTAGAGTTGGTGCACAATGTTACATTAGTTTTAGGTGTACAACATGGTGATCTGACAGCTATATACCTTAAGCTGTTCTCTCACAAGTGTGGCTACCATCTTGCTTTAAGATTTTTTAAATTATTATTAACATATAATGTATTATTTGTTTCAGGGGTACAGGTCTGTGATTCATCAGTCTTACACAATACACAGCACTCACCACAACACATACCCTCCCCAAGCAAAATAATTTGGTAGAGACAAATCTTCCATATACTGTCCAAATCCAAATTCATTCCCCTTACAAAGGTATCAGTGCTGTTCTGAATTCACGTCTATCACTGACTGTCTTCTCTCTAACCAGTTTTCTCTTTTCAATCCTATTTGACTTCTCCATTTAGATGTTTCATTGGCTTGTCAAATCTGACATATCAAAAATTGGACCCTTAGCCATTGTAAATTACTTCTCTTTCTCTGTCATATGTAAGTCAATGTTATCACCATCTGCCTCGTTGTTTAAGCCAGAGACATGAGGGTCTTTCTTAACTCTGTTTCTGCTTCTTTCTATACTTAATCTTAGAGTTGTTCTAGATTCTATCTTCAAAGCATATGTACTGGTTCCTGGTCTGTTTGTCCTTTCATTGTTCTGTTCTCCATTGAAGGTGGCTGCTTCCTGTGGTCTGAATTTCCCAGGCTCCAGCATAAGCTGGCTTCCAGCTGGATGTTGTCAATGGGAAGCACTTCGGGGTGAGTAACAGTGGGAGAAAGTGCCTCTTATCTTGGGCACCATCCCCGGAAATCGCCTCATCCCCTTCCTGGCTTCAGCTCCTTCTGAACTGGTCCACTGTGGTTCCTGCTTCCACCCGAGGACGCAGCCTTGGATTCTGCTAATATCACCTCCTCCCGCTGACCCTCCAGCCTTGGGGTGGTAGTGGTTTCTTGAGATTGTTTATCCATGAAGTGTCTCACTGTCATCTCCTGTTTTGTTTCTCATCAATTCTATTATAAGAAAAACCAATTCCTTGCATTGAATTCCTTCGTTTTAAGATACTTTGAGTAGATTCTGCTTTTCTGATTAGACCTTGAATGACACAGCATATTTCCCCCTGGACTATTGCCATGGAGTCTTCCAACTTGTATCTCTGCTTTCATTCTTAACTCCCCAGTCCATTCTTTTCACAGTAAAATAGACCATATCACTGGCTTATGTAAACCCTATGTTGGCTTTTCACTGCACTTGGAATGAAATATGAAGAGCTTAGCAAGAGTTGCATGCCCAGCCAATAGCATTTCGATCTCAACCTATATCAAACACACTCCCCAACTCCCCATGCCCCTCAATCAATACTCTGTAGTCCTGGTGGTCCTTTTTCTTCTACTGGAAATGACAAGATTTTCTTTGCTTCAGAGACTTAGTACATGCTGTTCCCTCTGCATGAAATGCTATTCCCCTTCCTGACTCCTGGCTGAAGGTGTTTCATCTTTCAGGCTTTGGTTTAAATCCCCTTCTCACACCTCTCGGACCACACAGACCAAAACATACTCTCTTGTTACTGGCTTTTAGAGAAGCTGCATTTTTTTTCTTCCTCGGATGTGATCACAATTTGTATTTAGTTAATCACTTATGAATTTGTTGGTTCAGTATTTTTCTCCACTTTCTTCCACAGGTTAGAAGCTCCTTGAATGTGGACTCATGATGTGTCTGGTCTGTCCACCACCAGTTCCTCAGTGCCCCAAATAGCATCTGACCCAGACAAGATGCTTCATAAGTATTTGTGAATGCGTGTTAAATGCGTCAAGAGAGGGATTCTTAAAGTTTATTTTTCAGTATTTTTTCAAAATCCTTAAATTTTATTTTTCAAGTAGATTAATAATTATTAACTTGATTTGAAATTGAACATGCTCCAGAATAGCTCCCGATTTTGCCATTATTGGTTGACATTGCTCTCACAGACCTGAGACAGGCTCTGATTTGTCTCCACACGGCCTAAACTGTGTGCTCTGCTTTTGTTGGGTGCTTCTCCTGGACTGTGGCATCTGATACCTATAGAAAGCAAAACGACACCAGACAAAATCTGGAGCTAACTCTTTTGGAATATAAGGGGATTTTCTGGATTAAAAAAAAGGCTCATTTCAATAGATTGCCAGGAAATCGTATTTTCCTTACCCATTTCCTCTAATCCTCTTCTCAGCAGTGTCTCCTAAAAATAGTTGCCGACTGCGGCTAAGGCAGAGCACTGCAGAGCAGAGGCCACTGATGCAGACAAGGGGGGGCATGGCGAGGGAGGGGCTGGGACGCATGTCTGGCTGGGGGAAGAAACCATCAGTAGACCGTACCTTACGTGAAAGGTCCTGTGATTCAATCAAGGGATTCCATTTAAAATGAGACATATGAAACAACTCTTTAGGATTCATGTATCCTTTTATTTCTTGCAGATACCCTTCCTTAAGCATGGAAGACCAAATATACCGTGGTCTATAATTATCTACCTTCCTTTCTGTTTGAACAAGACCCCGTTGCCTAGGAACTGGAGTGATAGGTGTGCCATAAATACATCTTCAAATCATCTTTTTTCTCGCTGGGTCAATTTTTTTTTTTTTCACGCTGCTTCTATTGTTATGAAGGTTCATTAGAATACATGCTCTATTCTGCATTTGTTTGTTTGGAGTATGTACAGACTGTGTATGGCCAATTAAGTATGAATAAAATATTCTAGTTGCCATTTGTCTTTCAATTTATTATTTGACATCACTTGGCTTCTGTGGTAAGCAACTATTTATGTATTAAGAAAAAAAATGACACAGTTAAAAGGTGATTTATCTAGCATGCTATCAGCTGGAGCTCTTCTAACTGTTTTTCCCACATGCATAGCACAATGAAAATTAATGTTTATAATGATGGTATTGAACAAATAATGACCGTGAATCATTGTAAAATTAGCCAATTAATCTAATCCCATAATTTTACGCACCAGAGAATGGAGCTTCTGAGAGATTATTTGCCCCCAAGCCCATGGCGAGTGGCAGGTCTGGGACTGGAGTTCTGGTACTCTTGCCAACATATTCCATATTGCATGCCTCGCCTGCAATTCTTTCCTTCCACCAATGTTTTCTATTCTCAGTTATTCTCAGTTGTCAATCCCTCAGTTATAGCCAAAAGCTATCCCTGTGGTTTTTGAGTGTCAGAAGCACTTTCATATCTAGGTCTTTCATCTGGATACTTAGTCACTACGATGGCTCATTTAATAAACTCTGGTGACAAATCCCTTTCAAATCTTCTGTATTATCAGAATCATCTATATTGAATATTATTTTTGTTTTATTAAGCCATTCATTATGTTATATTTTTCCAAAAACAGAATATAAGGAAGCATAGATAAGTTAGGTAGGTAATAATCATGCAAACACTCATGCATTCACCATATCATGTAAGAACTAGCACATGATCCGTTTAATTGAATGGATTGAACACCTTTGTTTCCTTCATCCTCTTAGTGTTAAGCATCTTTGTCATTCTTGAGTCTTCAAAAATCTCTATAGGGTACATAGTACCTGTCCATTCATTCGTTGAACCCTTAATGAATATTGATGCTCTACCAGGTACTATGCCAAGAGATAAGGAGTGATATTATACTACATTAAATAATATAATTTTATGCATTATAGGATAAACTGTATATATAACCAATATCTATATTTTTCTCAAGATATTTTAACTATTATCAAGGCCATGTTTCACAGGACCTATATATTTCTTTGGCCTTTAAATAATAATAATATCCATCAATTATTGAAAGTGTACTAGATGCTAGGCACTCTGATCACCATCTCATCATTCAATCTTTCAATCTTTTTTTTAAAGTCTTTTTTTAAATTCAATTAGCATCTTTCAATCTTACGACAACCTTATGAGGTGGTCTATTATTTGAGTATGTGAATTGCCCTAACCAAGCACTTCAAAATCTCAGTGACTTAACAAAAAGAGTTTTATTTCTTGCTCATTTTACAATCCCTATTCTTCAAATGGTGATTCCTGGAATCTAGCGATTCTGGGTTTCTTCAAACTGGGATCTCCACCATCTCTACCCTGAGACTCCACTTCCTCTACTGGGTCTTCTGCAAGCAGCTGGCCCAGCCAGTAAACAATTCAGGTGCCCGGACTGGAAATGATGGCATATACCTGTTCTGCTCACAAGCCATTGGCCAGAATTAGTTAATAGCATCATTTTGATCCAAGAGGAGCTGGGAAGCCTACCTGTGTAGCCACAGAGAATGAAATTGTTTGGAAAACCCATAGTATTTTCTCTTCCACAATTAGGCGCTATTATTATTTTCATTCTCAGTTTATAGTTGAGAAAGGCAAGGATTAGAAGGATAAAATGACTTGCTCATAGTAGTAAATTGTTGAGCTGAACATCTAACTCCGAGGCCACACCCTTACTCACTGCTACAATACTGTCCCCTACCCAGACTTTGGACAAGTCAGTGTTAATTGCGGACTTTGTTTGTATCACAGTCTAGCCAACAGGGAAGACACAAATGGATTTCTTTTAGAAATTGAGTAATTGCTTGTGCATTTTTCTAAAAATAAACCAGCATACCTATCTCTTGCCTTTTTAATTTTCTCTGTTATTGACTTCCAAGCAAGTGATTTTGGCTGTTCATAAATCAGATGGAAACTAATTATTTGTTTTAACTATATCAGCTATAATTAATTATTGGGCAATTTGAGCATTTTCTGATTTTGTTTTGTGGAATTTAGAGTCAGAGTTAAATATAACCTCCCTTAGTGATGATTAAATTAAAAAGAAATTATGGCTGTCTTGTCTCCATGGATGATTGGGCCATCTACATGAGGTGCTTCCAATTTTGAATTAATTAATTTAATGTGTTTTAGTGAACTGTGTTGATGCTTTGCAACAACCTAGTCCTAACTAAAATGGTAGATCAAAAAAATGCATTTCCTTTTGATGATATCACCATACATTTCAATTTTTGTGCAAATCTTGATTTCTTACACTAATCTGAATGTATTTTAAAAATAATCTGTTATCTGTAAGTGTTATTTGAGACCATCCTTCTTCACCGAGGACCTATATGAAATGTCATAACTATATAAATGTCTTACTAGAATTTGAGCATCAAGGGAGGATAGTCTGAAACTGAAGTCAAATGTTAAGGCAGAGTTCAAGTGAGCCGTGCATATCTGTTCCCTCTTTTAGCAAAACTGCCCAAGGTATCACTTTGATAAATCCAAATTCATAATGTGACTTTTGAAACAATTGTCTAGAAACATTATGTACTGTTATTTGAGTCATAGAGCTGTTCTGAAGTTTTTTGTTTGGTTTGTTTGTTTTTTGGAGGGGAGTGTGGTAAAGAGAGCTAATTTGTTCCTAACTTGATAGTCTGAAAAATTGCTAAATGTCTTAGGCTCCTTGGCAGGCAAGTGTGGGATAACTGTATTGACTTATGTACCTCAGAGGACTCTAGAGAGAACCAAATTGGTTAACTGGAATGAAAATGCTTTGAAAAACAATATAAATGCTACAGAGCATTGTTTATTTTTATTTTATTTTTTTATTTTTATTTTTTTAAAGATTTTATTTATTTATTCATGAGAGACAGAGAGAAACAGAGGGAGAAGCAGGCTCCCAAGGAGCGGGAAGCCCGATGCGGGACTCGATTCCAGGACCCTGGGATCATGACCTGAGCCGAAGGCAGACGCTTAACCATCTGAGCCACCCAGGCGCCCCAGAGCATTGTTTAAAAATAAATCTGATTTTGCCCTGGCCATCCCTCAGCCAAAACATGAGGATGGTTTTATAGGTTGAATTGTGACCCCTAAAATTATATGTTGAAGTCCTAATCCTGTACCTGTGAACATGACCTTATATGGAAATAGGGTCTTTGCAGAGGTAAGCAAATTAACATAGGGTGGGCCCAACCTGGTATGACTCATATCTTCTAAGAAGAGGGAAGATTGAATCAAAGACAGACACAGAGACAGAGAGCACCATGTGACAACGGAGGCAGAGACTGGACGACATAGCTACAAGCCACGATGGCCACACCAGAAGTTAGGAAGAGGCTAGGAAGGATTCTGCCCTGAGTCTCAGAGGGAACATGGTCTGATGATGCCTTGATTTTGGACTTCTAGCCTCCATAACTGTGAAAGAGCAAATGTCTATTGTTTTAACCCATCTGTTTGCGGTGCTTTGTTACAGTAGCCCTAGGAAATTCATATAGATGGCTGTATGTCCAATATTGAAAAGGGGAGAATCTCACTTAGTTGCTTCTTGTTTGCTTGTCTTAAGGTTAGGAGAAGACTCCCTCCCGTGGAACCAATGACCAAAGCCAGAAGCACAACTTGAGGCTTGCCAGGGTGAGTTTAGGCCCTTGCGATGTTTCTGAGGATGTGGTGCAATCAACAGCTGATTTGAAAGTCTCGAAAATACAGAGGATCAAAAACCTAAGTCTCCCCTCCACCCGTGTTGTTATGATAATGGTGGCAGAGGGGTGGAGAATTGGTAATAAAGCTGGCTGTTTTACAAAGCCTTTGTAAGAGACTAAGCTTGAAAAACTAAACAATGCATCTGCTCTCTTCCACCACAAACCCCGTCTCACTTTCCTGTTAGATGCCCGTGGTCCTCTCAACTGCCCACAAAGCTGGGTCATTCTTCTGTCTCAGACCCAAGACTGGGGAACATAGGAGAGCAGTTGGAAGCCCAGGGTCTAGCACCAAGGCACTCATCATGGGAACCAGTTACCATCAAGAAACTGCAATAACTTTTGCCAGCACTAGATGGCACCATGGCAGAGCCTGCAACACCCCAGTCTCCTTCTAAGAGCATGCCGCCCAGCTCTGTGCTGAAGAGTTAGATGAGCACCCCTTCCTTTGGGTGCATCTCTTGCTATCAGTAGTCTGAACCTCTGTCGTCAAGCAGAAGTGATGCCCATTTGTGGTCTGAGGCAGTGTTCAGCCCAAGACAGGGTTCATAAGTCTGAGAATTCAAAATCCTGCTGAAGCAGAAGAGGAAGGCAACACCTGGATAATATACTGATGCAGCAGAAAAGAAAGCCCCAACACTGGTGTTTTGAGTCCCTTCACGATGTCCCAACACCCTCTCCCAGCTAGGGCAGTGGTGTTTCTCCCTTGTCCTCTCCTCGCCATTTATTCAATAGAAGGCGTTCCCCAAAGTCCCTTTAGGATGCTGGGGGCCCTTCCGAGGATGGTTTTGACATTCGATTTAGTTATATTTCATCAAGAGGCACAAAGCGTGATTTGCTCCAGCTCACAAAATGTGGCTTTTGCCACAGTCATCTTGCCCTGGTTACTGGGAACTGTGCTGGCTCAGATGATCAAAGCCTAGTGCTGGATTTCATGGAAGAAGCCAGCATCTCTTACTTAAATTGGTCATTTCCTGTCAGAGGCAAGGGAATAGGCCAGCCACTATCCTTGCTTGAGGTACACTTCAAACGCCTTATCGTTTGTTTCCGTATCATCAACGTAACTCAGGTGAAATCAATCCCCTTTAAAGGCCTTTGGTTTGGAAGCGGTTTTATCATTTGTGTTAAATGCAGTATCTTGGGGCGCCTGGGTGGCTCAGTCGGTTAAGCGACTGCCTTCGGCTCAGGTCATGATCCTGGAGTCCCGGGATCGAGTCCCGCATCGGGCTCCCTGCTTGGCAGGGAGTCTGCTTCTCCCTCTGACCCTCCTCCCTCTCATGCTCTCTGTATCTCATTCTCTCTGTCTCAAATAAATAAATAAAATCTTAAAAAAAAAAATGCAGTATCTTGCCTTTCGGTGTCAGTCCTCAAACAAATTAAATAATGAAAACCAGTTTGGATTAATGTCACCATGAAAACTTAGATTTAAGAAGACACACGAATTAAATTCCTTAGGAGTTGAGCGCAACAGAAAATCCAGGTTTGTTATTTTATTTACAACTGCTACGTTTTACAAATCTATTCATTTCAAAATGTAGGTTCACATAAATCTGTCACTTGGCACGTTCAGTAGCCCAGGATTATTTATAATTTGGCCATTAAAACATTTTTTTAAAGCAGCTCATGTTTTAAGAAAGTACACTCTACTAGAGTTTATGGGATTTTATTTAAAATTAAGATTTTTAAGACACGGCATTCTCTTCTATTTCAGCGTTAGACTCCTTCCCCAAACAGTAAAAATGCCTGCATAAAAGTAAAATATTACTATCAGATTTAGTGGTAGCTGGTTCTGAGTTAAAGGTGCCACCTCGTGGTTACATAAGGAAGTTCATTTTTAAAACGTAATTTAATGATAATGTGAAGTTTGTCTTCTCCTTTTGTCCTATATTCGAAGAGATGGCCGCTGCTGGTGAAATCATCCTTAGTACGTATACAGATCCACCAGGGTGCCATGATAGGATGTTGCAGAAGTCATATGTTGGGGTATGGGGGAGACTCAGCAGGTGACGGTGGGTGCCAGCTAGTAAAATATGACTAAAACGAACACAGCTTACTTAACCTCTATTCAGAGACATTGCCTCAGTCATTCTACATAGTAAATTATGCTATACAACTAATGCATACTGTTCAGAAATAAATAAAATGGAGGTGTAGGGCACCTGGGTGGCTCAGCTGAGCTTTCGACTCTGGATTTCGACTCCGGTCATGATCTCAGGATGGTGAGATGGAGCCCCGCCTCAAGTTGGGTGCTCAGCGTGGAGTCAGCTCAAGATTCTCTCTCTCTCTTCCTCTGCCTCTGCCCCTCCCCCCACTCACACGCGCCCTGTCTCTCTAAAATAAATAAATAAACCTTTAAAAAAATAAAATGGAGGTGTGTGTACAGCTGCGGTAGGGGGTGGGGATGGGTGGGGGGAAGAAATTACAGTCCTGAAGGTAAAACTAATTTAGCTAAAGAGGAGTGGTCCTGGACCTTACTCCCGGAAGGGCTCACCACCTGCCCACTGACGCCCTTCTCTTCGAGCAGGCAGGCAGGAGGGTGGGTCCCCTCAATACCCAGTGACAACTCACTAGTATTTGCCATCAAGCCTCACCAGCTTCCTCAGGCATTTGGGGCATCTCAGCCTGGCAGGGTTCTTTCAACAGAGTCAGCCCTGCAGATGCCACCCTCTTTCTGGTGAAAGGCCATTTCCCCATGGCTCATCCAGCTTCCAGGAGCTTAGTTCTCAACTTGGCCACAAAAATGTCAGATGTCCATTTTCTTGGGCAGTTAAATTCCAACTGATATTTATTGCCTTTCAAGGTATCTGTTTTCATTGCCTACTTTGTTTTTTTCTACCTTTAGTAAAATAGCTTCTGACAACAAAGTGAGTCACCATAAGCTCCCTGACTTTAAGGAGGGAGTTGTTCCAGATTCGTGTATCTTGTTGTCTTTTCCCTTATAATGTAAGACTGAGAAGGAATAGTCTGGTTGGGAGATTGTAGATGAAAAGTGGTGATAAAAATACAGCATTGCTGGAGCTTTCACTATGGGGCCTGGTGATTTGTTAAGAGCTTTCCAAGCATGAGCTCTACTGATAACTGCAACCGAGTACGATGGGACGACTATTGTCCCCACTTAACAGGTGAGGAAAATGAGGTCCAGGGTTGTGGTAAAACTTGTCTAATGTTACACAGTTGGAAAGTGCTGGAGCCGGGATTTGAACCCAGTGCCCTTTTGCCGCCAGCATACAGGCTCTTCATCCCAACGCTACCCTGGATTTTGTAGTACCAGCAGAAAATCAATGTTGCTTCCAACTGCTTCAGTTCAGCACACATTTGTGAATGCTGACTAAGTGTCCGGCCCTGTGACGAGCACGACGGTACAGAGGTGGATGACCTCGTCCTGGCTGTCGAGCCTCTAACGAGTTTCTTCTTTCAACCTTTGAACACAGCTGTGAGAAACTTCTAGCCACACAGCTTTGGCCCACCGAGCCATTCCAACAAATGGTGTCTAGACACCACATACGGTCGAGCTGCTGCCTTTGCCGGCAGCCAGGTCACACAACGCAGGGGCTGAGTTGGTGGCGTCCCCGGCTTGCGAACGGGGAGAAGTGCAGAGGGTGATGACAGCAGGCCACCCACGGAGCTCTGGCACAGCGAGCAGGAGGAAGAAGTACGATGAAGCCTGCACTGCAGCCTGGCGGGGATGCCCGGCAAACAAGCCCAAGACCATCCTGGGAAGTACCAAGAGGAAGCTGGCCATTTTTAGAAGGGGAATCCCCTAATCTCTAAAGCAAACAGTAGCACCTCCAAAATGAGACTCTGGAAATACATGCAAATGTCCAGCCACAAACCTGCCATACACACACACACACACACACACGCATGCATGCTCAATAATCATGGCAGAAGCTGTGGCTTTCTCTCGGGAGTAGAGGGACATGCTTTTGGGGGAGAGTCTTCTGACCATGGCATCTCACGTAGATAGAAACAAATTGGGGATAAAAAATATACGAAACCCCATCTCAATTACTATTTAAGAGTTGGTTGGAAAAGACTATGAAAATGTTAAAGAAAAGTAGTAGAGCATCTGCAGAGTTCATCCAACATTGTATGCATTGGCAGGAATGTTCTAGAACACCAAGAGGAATGAGAGGAAGTCACTTGATTCCAGGACTTTACAGTGTATTGGAACAGGCAAATAATTGAGAAGTTGGGAAATGCCCAAAGTTTTAGTGGGAAAATATCCATTTTTACATGAACTGATAGATGTTAATTTTCTTTGAAATGTATAATAACTGATATTGAATTTTCATCCTATAATCGCATGAAACATGCATTGCAGGTGTGATCTGTTATGATTTGAGTGGGACTTTAAAAATAATAGACATACAAACATGAAACTAATGAGATGTAAATACAAAAATAGTGTGTATATTTTATACTATGGAATTTTTTTTAGTTAGGAGCCAATAACAATTACTTATTTAATCTACATATTTGCAATTAAACCATAAGTTAGCACCCAATACCTATTCATTTTCTTCCATGTCAAAAGCTATCAGTAAATCAGAGATACTTAGAACATTTTAATAAATCACTTTCTTTTATTTCAATAGCTTGTCTTTTGCAATGGATTTATTATCACAAAATACCTGACAACGATTCTGTCTCATTTGGATTTTGCAAGAATAAAATTGAGATAATATTGATGAAGTCCTTTAAGACCCTTGTTATAGAGATTTTAGATAAATGTTTCACTGTAATTAGAAGAAGCTAAAGAGATCTACTAAAGCCCCACAAAATTTATTTATTTATTTATTTTTTAAAGATGTTATTTATTTATTCATGAGAGAGAGAGAGAGGCAGAGGGAGAAGCAGACTTCCCACAGAGCGGGGAGCCTGATGCGGGACTCGATCCCAGGACTCCGGGATCATGACCCGAGCCGAAGGCAGACGCTTAACCATCTGAGCCACCCAGGCGCCCCAAAATTTATTTTTTAATTGTGGAAACTTGAAAGCTATTTTGTTTCTATTATGATTGTAATACTTAGATTAAACACACAAAAGTCACAGGAAAATGAAACTTATTTGCTAATGTTTGGATGTGTGTGTGTGTTAAGATGAATGATGTTATCTTATATGGCACAGGGATTTCGCAGATGTGATTAAGTTAAAGATCTCGAGATGAGGAAATTAGTCTGGATTATCTGGGTAATCACAAGGGTCCTTTTATTAGTCAGGATATATATACACACATATATGTAATTATTAATTAAATAATTAAAATAATGTATAAATATTATATATTATAATTTGTTATTAATTAATATATAATTAATATTTATAATTAATTATCAACCATATATTAATTAAGCATCTTATATATTATATATAATATAATATATATAAGACACTTTATATATATAATATATATAAAAGAATATGATGTTCACATATAGATATGTGATAGAATATGATGTTTCTTTTTTGGCAGGGACGAACTCTGATAATAACTGATAATAACTACAGAATAGGTTAAGCTTTCATTTGCATTTCTTCATTATCACATTTATGTGATAGATTGCATCTATCACATAAGAACTGGCTTATGTGATAATGGCAAGTGAGTAGTCTAGACCCAGGAGAGCCAATGATATAGTTCTAGGCTGAGTTCACAGGCCTGAGAACCAGGAAAGCTGATGGTGTAACGTCCAGTTCAAGTCTAAGTCCAAAGTCAGGAGAAAACTGCTGTCCTAGTTTGAAGAGCGACAAAGAGAACTCTTTCTCAGATGTTGTTCTATTCAGACCTTCAGCTGACTGGATGAGGCCCACTCACTTTGGGGAGGGCAGTCTGCTTTACTGAGTCTACGGATTCAAATGCTAATCTCATCCAGAAACACCCTCACAGACACACCAGAAATCGTACTTAACCAAATATCTGGGCACCCTGTGACTTAGTCAAGCTGACACGTAAAAGTAGCCATCACAGACCTTACAAAAGGGGGGCAGGAGGCTCAGTAGCAGGTGTGATTGTGGAAGAAGAGACTGAGCGATGGACGGAAGGACACATGAGCCAGCACCAGAGGCTGAGAAAGACAGGGAGGCAGATTTTTCCCTAGAGCCTCCAGGAGGAACCAGACCTGCCGGCTCCTTGTGAGATTGGTTTTGGACTTCTGACCTCCAGAAGTGAGATACCAGATTTGTGTTGTTTTAAGTCAGTAAATACTGGTACTTTGTTAGAGAAGCCACAGAAAATGAATATTGCGTGTGTGTGTATATGTATGTGTGTATGTGTGTGTAATATAACTATATATTAATTATATATATATATATATAATTCTTGTGTGTGGTATATATAATAGTAATTGTATATTAATATTTAATATGATTTTATAATTTTATGTAATTAATGATATTATATGAAATTTTATATTGATTATATATGTACATATATATATATGTACATATAAAATTCTATATATGTGTATATATATCGACATATATATATAGATGTGTGTATAGATGTACATATATATGTGTGGGTATATATATATATATATATACACCCACACTTCTTGTTCTTAAAACACTCTGACCCACCATGGTGTGTTTTCTATAAAAAACAAAACAAGGGTCAGCTTTCCTCCTCAAGGGCATGATTATTTGTTGAAAATTCTATCATTAATATTCTTTAGAGACCATCTGGAAATGCTCTTCACTGGGAGAAGAGAGGCTTATTTATTTGGGATAATGTATGAGCGTGAAAGAACACAGACACAAACAGTTACTTCAAGAAGACTGCTTCTATTCAACATCAAGTGCCATTGGCCCTGATTTCTCTTGGCCAGTGCAGGAAACAAGGGTAAGCAGCTCTTGTGGCAAATTACCCGTTGAGAAATTTCGACTTCAAGGCCTTCCCAGACATTTTTTCCTCTGTATGCTTTCAGAGAACAAGGCCAAGATATTTCTGGTTCTAATATCCAACTCCTATTAAAATGAAAAGAATATGATGTTCACATATAGATATGTGATAGAATATGATGTTTCTTTTTTGGCAGGGACGAATTCTGATAATAACTACAGAGTAGGTTAAGCTTTCATTTGCATTTCTCGGTGTCCGTGATTTTGGAGTAATTTTTAGGCGATGATTAGCAATGGTGGGGGGAAAGCTGGAAGGTTCCTTGTGATCAAGGCATGCAGGAGACTGGGTTTGAAGCCTGCTTACCTCACCTTCGGGTGTCTTGGTGGGTTTACTCAGAAAGCTAAAATGTTCTAAAGCCTGGTAACAGTCCTCCACGACGGTGCGCTCACACAGACTAGCAAGAGCTGATAGATAAATATCCAGGAATTCTTAAAACTGGTCGTTAAATCACTCATAGCTTAACATTGGCCATGGGAGAGTATTTACACCATAAAAATTGGCAAAAGCTACAAATCAGGGCTCGTGTTAACCCTGCCCTTAGAGAATCGGTTTTACCTAGTCATTACTGTTTATTTCCCTTCATTTCTTTCTTTTTTTTTTTTAAAGATTTTATTTATTTATTTGACAGAGAGAGACACAGTGAGAGAGGGAACACAAGCAGGGGGAGTAGAAGAGGGAGAAGCAGGTTTCCTGCAGAGCAGGGAGCCTGATGCGGGGCTCGATCCCAGGACCCTGGGATCATGACCTGAGCCGAAGGCAGACGCTTAACGACTGAGCCACCCAGGCGCCCCTATTTCCCTTCATTTCTTAAAAATAATCTTTCTTCTGGGGCGCCTGGATAGTTCAGTTGGTTGAGCGTCTGACTCTTGATTTCAGCTCAAGTCATGATCTCAGGGTTGTGGGATCGTGCCCTGCGTCCGGCTCTGGGCTCTGCTGGGCGTGGAGCCTGCTTGGGATTTTCTTTCTCCCTCTCCCTCTGCCCACCTCCTCCCACCCCCCATCACTGGCTCTCTTAAAACAAAAAAAAACAAAAAACAAACAAACAAAATCTTTCTTCTGTTTTCCCTGAGCAGTAACACTCAGGGAAACAGTAACATTCAGTCAGTGACTTTGGGTCCACACTCTCTGTGGTTTCCTCTCCAGCCAATGCTACTTCCTCTGCTAGGGCCCAGGATACTTTCAGAGGCCCAGGAAATGCTTAGTTTCTTTTCAGGTAAGCAATATGGACATAGTAATAATAATAATAACATATAGGAATGCATTCAGCCTGGGTTATATTCCTCTACCTCGTGACATAGTTATAAAATAGAATTTTTTATATTTTTTTATGGAGAAAGGGGACTGTGAGGGCAAAACCTTTTAGGGCTCACAGAAGTCATAATGCAGTCCTGTCCACAGGCCTTCTTCAGCCTCATGGCCCAGAGCTGATGTGGAAGGAAGTGTGTTCTTTCAGCCACCCTCTTTGATAAATGATTGCCAATATGGTGTAATGCATATTAGCAGAACGACTTCAGGTATCTTTGGCATGGGCAGCAACATTGCCCCTAGAAGCCTGATTTAGCCCCATGTTTCATGTGTCTCTCCCTGAGTATATTTGTTTTTGACTAATACAGTCTCACCATCTTGTCTGATTCTTTCAAAAAGATGGTAAAGAATACCAAACCAATATTTGGGTTCCAATGACTAAAACATCTGCTGCCTGTCATATATTTCATATTCATGCTCAGTTTTTTGTTAAACTTGTAATCATTCAAGCCAATAATAAGAATTTCAATGAAATCTGCTTCCTTTGATATTTCCTGGTTTATTCATATGGAAGTTTCCACAGGATGTAGGTTTTGTTTTGTTTTGCTTTGTTGTTGTTTTTTTTTTTTTTTAAGTGTAATCCTATCTTCATTAAAGTCTTGGTTTTTGGAGTTTATTTTAGGGGTCATTTATTAGGGCTATCAACTAGAGCTGGTAACTCTGTGGTAGGCTTTGAAGGATGTTGAGGAATTCTTTCTCGATAATATCTGGCCCGTGGGCCTACTAAACTCAGTCTTTTTATCTGTATTCAAATCCTTCCTTCACGTCTCCTGACCTGCCACTCCTTCATTTCCCCATACCTTCATCCCATACAAAGATTATATCTCAAATTTTATGGGCCAAGAATCACTGAAGAAACTTATTAAAATGGAACCATCTGGGTCCCACCTCCCAGGATTCCCACTGGGAGGCTTAGGGTGGAGGTTCAGGATCTATATTTTTGCTAGATCCTACATGATGCAGAGGCAAGCTGAGGGGAGCTGCCTTAAATTCTTATTGGCTTACATAAAAATGAAGCTTTATTTTTCTGGTACTTCATAAATTGTGACAAGCCCAGAACCAACTGTTAAAAATGACTAAAGAAGACCATTTAGGTGATGCAAACAAACTTCATTTAACACTTCACGAAGTAGGCAGTTTCTGTTCTCGAGTCCAGAGGACTGCAAAATGGGGCAGAAGGCAAGATTTTTTATAGAATAAGGAACAAGGGGGGCGCCTGGGTGGCTCAGTTGGTTAAGCGACTGCCTTCGGCTCAGGTCATGATCCTGGAGTCCCGGGATCGAGTCCCACATCGGGCTCCCTGCTGAGCAGGGAGTCTGCTTCTCCCTCTGACCCTCCCCCCTCTCATGTGCTCTCTCTCATTCTCTCTCTCAAATAAATAAATAAAATCTTAAAAAAAAAAAAAAGAATAAGGAACAAGGAAGAGAAAAATAGAAACTGAGTAAGAAAGTAAGTATAGAGCCCTGAGTTGGCCTGGTGTTTGGGGATTGGCTGACTGAATATGCCATTTTTCTGGTCAAGCAGAGCATTTGTAGGGACATGAAAAGTTATCTAAATTTTGGTTTGCTGACAAGGCATGCTGGTCAGGATTGGCTCCATCCTGGGCCTAGAAATTTATTTTATACAAGTTAAAAGAAATGTAGAAGATGGGGGAGGAAGACAGTGGAATAAAATATTAATAGGTGCCATTAATGGACAATATGCTTGGCATTTAACACCTGTTACTTTTAATCATCATAACAATCCCAGAGGAAATGCTATGATCATCATTTTACAGTTAGAAATGGAGGCCAAAAAAGATGGGTAAATTGCTCATCTTTTCACACTGTCAGCAGTTGAGACAGAATATGAATCCAAAGGTAATCCCAAAGTCCTTGCTTTGAAGAGGGGAGAAAATGTATCTACTGATCTGATCCCAGCTAGTGGCTAAGGTCATTTCTTACCCAACAATCCTCAGCTCCACTTTGAACCTACAAGACATCCCAAGTCTGTAAAAAAGGATTTTGTATGTTTGCCAGTTTAATTGTTCTCTGATGCTTTTGGTTAAGAAGTTTTGAGTTCCTGCCTATTTTGATTGGAGCCCAAAGGAGAACATGTCCATCCTTAGACTTATTGAAAAGGCAGGTTCCTCTATTTCCTGGGCAGAGAGTTGATTACGTGGACCGGTCACTGGCCACTGTTCTCTGCTCGGCCAACTCGAACTACCCTTGCTTAACGCTATTGTCCTGGCTCCTACACTAAATTGCTATAATCCTCTCTCTGTCCTTCTTCATGCAACCAATGTGAGGTTTTCAAAGTATAAATGTGCTCAAGTCACTATTGCTCTCCCTGACTCTCTCCTCTTCTCCAGTATGATTTATTTTAAATTACTCTTACTGTACCAAAATGTAGTTCAGAGGCATGGTCTGCAAGCCCGCCTGTTCCCTGTGCCCATTTTATCTCCTCTTGCTGCATGGCTTCATGCTTGTCTTACCTCCACTTCAGGCCACACTGCAGCTTCCACTAAATTTCCTTTCCAACCTCTGTACCTCGTCGTCAGTGTTGCAGCAGGGTTTTTGCGTTTGCTTTTCCTCCACACCTGGGGTGTGCTTTCCTGCCTGCGTTGCTTGATTGCCCCCCTTTCTCTTATAGATCTTACAGACCCTAATCCATGCGTCACTCCCCTGATTTTCAACTTTTAAAACTATATCAAAATGTATTCAACTAAATGAAATGATCATAGCAGATATCCTTTGAAAAGGTTTAATTGGATGAAATTCTTAAAATGCTCCAAATCCTAAGAACTTAATGTGTTAGCTAAAACTGCAGTTTCTAGATCCTTAACTAGCTTTAAGGCTCGCACTGTGCAATATGGTAGGCCACAAGCTACTTAATCAAACATTTGCAATACGGTTAGATCATATCGATATACTCTAAGTATAAAACATACACCAGATTTTGAAGACTTATTACAGAAGAATGAAAAGAATGTAAGCTATCTCATTAATAATTTTTATATTGATTATACATTCACATGATAATATTTTGGATATATTGGGTTGAAATATATTTCTATTGGACAGATTGTCTCTAAAAAAAGTGCTTAAGTTAATTAAGAAATAATCTTTGGATGACTGAAGAAATTCTAAGTAATGAACAGATACAAAACACTGGTTAGAATTGTAATTTACCCTAATTTTTCCAAGGTCTATAAGTTAACAAAATATGAAAATTTCTTTGAAAAGGATTTTATAGATGTGTATATTTATATGTCATACTTCAAATTATTAAATGACATGATATGACTGTTTGCAGAGAAAAAGGACAAAACAGTTCTTGTTCTTTTCCCCCCAGTCCTCCAGTTTCCTCTTGTTTCTGGAGAAAAAAAAACATTGGTTACTTAAGTCAAAGATAATAATATAAATGACACTCCAGAAAAATAGAAATATGTGTACATGACAATGAATATGATTTTCTCTTTTTTATTAAAAAAGTTATTACAATTTATCAAGATGGTAAATTGAATATGATATATATTCTGTTTTGTTCAACATATTGATGGGTTAATCACATTTTAAAGATACAGTTAACTGTTTTAAATTTATCCCTTACATGTATATTAATATATTTGTGCATACTTAATACATACAGTTATATAAACAAATCTTTTACCACAAGTTGTTAAATAAATGATGAACAAAAGGAGTAAAATTAAAATTTGGGTCTTTTTTTTTTTCTGTTAAATGACTAAGTTATTTTATACCCAGATTGGCAGAGGTTCCTTATGTTCCTCAAATATTCTGTTAACAGATGTTTAAGTGCATGAGTGGTACAATAAATGATTATGGAAATGCTTTGTTTTTAAGATTTTTTACTCATAAACTCTTTTCATTTTTACTCACAAGAAGTCTAGGCAGGTTGTTGGCTACTATATTAGTCAGCTTGGGCTGCTGTAATAAATACCACAGACCTGATGGCTGAAACTATAGAAATTTATTTCCTCACACTTCCGGAGGCTGGAAATTGGAGACCAAGATACCATCATGGTCTGTTTGTGGTGAGCACCCCCTTCCTAGTTAGCAGACGGCTGCCTTCTCAAGGTGTGTTTCTATGGCCTTTTGTTGGTTCATGTGCACAGAAAGAGAGAAGTTGAACTCTTTAGTGTCTCTTTCTATAAGGACACTAATCCTATTGGATCAGGGCCCCACCCTATGAGCTCATTTAATCACAATTACTTCCTTATTCTGAATACAGCCACACCGGGGTTTGGATTTTAGCATATGAACTTGGCAGGGGCGGGGGGGGGGGGGGAACGACACAGACATTCAGTCCATTACAGGGTACTGAGTCAATATGTAGAAGTCATCAAAAGCCAATTGCCCATTTCGGTCTTTCATTAGATGCAGTAGCCAAGGCATATCCATTTCGTCCTAGAGCAGTTACTTCATCCTTGTGAAAGCTTCAACTGATTTAGTTCTAGGGTTTCCAGTAAAATGAATGACTTCCTATGCAGACAGAGCACATTCAGAATTTCTCAGCTAGTTACTCTCTTTCCCACTGTTGCAACACTCTAAGCCCAGCCACTCCCTTTCTCTTACCAGAAGAAGAATGCTATGATTGCTCACCTGTTAGGAAAATCTCCAAGCCCTGCAGAGACCTGGTAGAGACTCCCTTGAATATCCTTCATTTAATTTTGTTTGGTGATGGCTTAACTTCAAAAGAAAAATCAAAAATTGCCATGCAGGTTATGTTATAACAGATCTGAATTTACTCTTGAAATATAAGCCACTCCCCAAAATTAACTCAGTTCAAATGGTGAAATTAATTTTCCATGTCCAGATATGCCAGCTAGGAAAAGATAAAAGAGCAAATATTTACACTAAAAGTAAGTACGATTTTGGGGCTAGTCTATGACTTCAAATGCTACAGTGTTTCTTAACTTCTGCAGAAAATTTTATGAAAACAAGTTTAAAAAAAACTATATGCTTCTCTATTACCTAAAGAGATAGACATAATAATAGAGGAGTGTAGCAAAAATGCTTCAGAGTATTATCCATAATAGCACAGCTCAAATGGCAGTGATATTGACTCAATATCGGTGAGGTAATTTTAAGGGCATTTCCAAGGATGTTTGCAATGCATGTCCTACCCACCCACATCATAATTCTGATAAGACTGTAAAAATAAGAAATGGATAGAAACCAAATGGACTATGAGGTATCCTGGTAATTGTTTATTCTCAGAATGGATTGAGAGTCTTCTTGGAGTCTCTGATATAATAGATATACTTTGTCCTAAAGAATGGCATCCGTTTATTCAGTGTGATTTCTCAGAACTGGAGAGCTTCAGTTGTACCTTTAGAAGCTATTCCTATGTTCTATGAGGCCAGCTGCCTCTGGATGGCACAGTGGGTTGTCCTGGGGCACTCCTATACTCCGGTTTGTGGCTATGCTGGGTGGGATTCCATGGCTGTGAAAAAGGCATCCAATAAGCCCCCAGATAGGAATGGTAGCTGAAATTCTACTCAGGGAAGGAAAATCTGTATGTGAATAATGCCTGTCCTAGTGAGGACAAACAACTGGCCTCTGAGATGGAAGGGATCAAATGTTGTGCTGTTATGGGTTAAATTGTATCCTCCCAAATTTCATGTGTTGAAGTCCTAATCCCCAACATCTCAGAATGTGATCTTTGGAAATAAAGTCATTGTAGATGTAATTAGTTAAATAAGGTCATACTTGAGCAGGGTGGGCTCTTATTCTGATATGCCCCGTGTCCTTATTAAAAGGAGAAATCTGGACACAGATACACAAAAGGCAGAGAACGTTTTGTGAAGATGAAGGCAGAGAGCTTCTATAAGCCAAGAAACACCAAAAAGTACTTATTAAACCATCAGAAGCTGGGAGAGAGGCTTGGAACAGTTTTTTTTTTTCCTCACAGCCCTCAGAAGGAACCAACCCTGCTGGCATCTTGATCAGAGTTTTTAGCCTCCAGAACTGTGAGAGAATACATTTCTGTTGGTTAAACCACTCAGTTTGTGGTACTTTGTTACAGTAGCTCTAGCAAGTTCATATATCAGGGTCTTAGTATTGGTTTCCTTTGCTAACCAGTTGGGCATTCAGAGGCAGGAGTTGCTTGACCTACTTTGGTAAGTGAGAGTCCATTCTATTGGGTTCTATGTCTGCCACCATGACCTCTCTGCCATCATGCAGTACTGGGATGGTTAATGACAAGGATCGACTGACATCATGCAGCCAAGTCATTTTGTCTACTAAGTTATTCAGTGTCTTTCCAGTGGTGGCCACTAATGTTTAATTCACATTTAATACCCACCCTCATAGGTCATCCACAGGCCTCTACCATAGACTTGCTTGTCTCTTCTTTCCCAGTCCTTTTCTTTCCAGGTCCGTGATCAGACATCCACACTAATGGCCACTGCATGGAAATCTATGCTTATTCTCACCTTAGGCTACTTCTCCTTGCACACAAAGTGAATCACTAAATATACTGCTCATAGCTCTATTGGGAAGAATTTCCTTTTTTACTGTTTTTCAAGGCTACCCTTATATGTATCTGTAATGTAGCCACCATCCATTTTTGGCTTGTACCCATGAACTGAGACAAGCCATCTATAAACCAATTTAGATGTTTTCCTCATCTTTCAGCTGGTTGTAGAGTCCCTTCATAAAGCCATGAGTGCAAGTCAGGGAGAGGGCACTGGTGCAACTATGGATGACATGAGGGGTCTGAGCTACCTGCAGCCTATTCTATCCTGCTTGAACTCAATCCAGGTGTACTATTTTCATCTCATGATTGATTGCTGCTGGGCTCATCTGAATCTATGATGTGGTGAGTCTGACAGAATCCAGCTCATTATGAGCATTTTTGAATACACAGTCATTTGGTATCCTATGGTTGAGCATTCCATCTCTACCAGGGCTCAGAAATATGCCAAAGGCTGTTTCTCAAACACTGTAATTCCTACTATAGATGGTGAGGCCTTGTTTCAGAATCCCAGGAACCTATGTTGTGACTCTCCCACTGGAGCTTGTCCTAAGTTCCATATTGCATCTTCTCCTACCATCCATATGTCCAAAACCATAGGACTTGCTGCAGTGTCCTTTCCTGCTCTGGGTCATTCATTGCTGGCAGCCTTCTTTGTTATGCAGGGCATTACTTTTAGAACCCAAAGAGGCCTGCCAGGCTTTATGCTTCCTTCTTTTCATTAGACGATGTAAGAGGCAACAATTTGTCTTTTAATTTTAGTCCCGCATGTCCCTGACCGTGGGATCTCTTAAGTGGCTGGTCCCTGAATCTTAATAGGGGTTATCCCTCATCCTCTGGAGTACGTGTGTCTTACCAAAACCTCCAGCACACCAGCCACTTCTTGTGTTTTCTGTCCAATCAGCATGATGTCATTAACACAACAGATAAGTGTGGTGTTCAGAGGGATGTCGACAGTCCAGATATTTTTTAATCTGTCTCCAAATACTTGTGATCATGTTTTAAAATCAGAAAAGAAAACAATATGTTTGCCAAGTCAGTGGCTGTGTACCATGTTCCCCAGACCTTATTAAGATGCCCTAGCAACTCAATCACATCTAGCACAGCTAGGATCCCTGCAACTACTCAGTTAAGTCTATACTAGTCTACAGTTATTCTCTAGGGCCCATCCATTTTCTGCAGGGTCTGGTCTGGAGAATTAAAGAGATTTCTGATAGGGACAACCAACCCCATACTCTCTAGGTCTTTGTCAGTACCAGCAGCCTCCACCATTTCTCTGGAGATTCAATACTGTTTTTGGTTTACTATGTTGGCCAGCGTTGTGGGGGAGAGCAGTTTCAGGTTTATATTTGGCTTTCCCCACATGGTAGTTTTTACCTCATGGATCTGGTACAGGGGTTACTCCAATTGCCATATATATAAATTCCAGTGATGTACGCGGGGGCTGGGGAAATGATTACTTAGCGGCTCGTGGATGTGGTGGCCACACTACAAGGCAGAACTCCCTATATTACATGGACATATAGGTTTCCCCTTCAAGGTGGGGGCATGATGATGCTTTGGGTCTCCCAATTATCAATGTCAGTTCAGAACCTGTGTCCAATAGTCTTCTACATGTCTTGAGATTTTCATTTCCCCAGAATACTATCATCTAAATAAATGACTATAGGTTTCTTTAGGCAAATACCTAAGGGAGTAGTTATGGTATATACTTGCCTTGATGTTATAAGATTCTTCCTCTTAGGACTGCAATCACCTCTTCAGTCAATGAATTGTAGAAACTTAGCAAGAGGTCTTTTTGTTTGTTTTTGTTTTTGTTTTTTTAATGAGAAACTAGTTTTAGCCTCCTGTTCTTCAATTCTTGTTCCTTTGGTTATAGATGATAAGCAACTCTCTTGCTGACTGCCTGTCTACTTTGTCTCTAGGAACACCGTGCTCAGTGGATCATGGCCCCTTGTCTCTCCCTTCCACATGCTGCTCATTATGGTAATTGTGACCTCTTGGTTTGTGGCCATCAAGTGCTGGCATCTGGTCTCTGTTTATTCAGTGTCCCATTATCCCCATGGCTGTTAATGATCCTAGCTCTGTGACTGCATCTTCCACCATACATTTATGGCTTGCAGAGGAGGCCACAACTAAATTCTTGGTGATTCTTGTGCCCATCTCACCGCACATTCCCAATGGCATTGGGAATGGTGTGTCCTCTGGGTCCTCACCTGGAACAAATCCTCTTGTGGGTCTCTGACATTGTGTCAGATAGCCATTCCATCATGCCCTCTTGTTAACCTCTTTACTCCCTCTTCTAACATCTGCCAGAGCAAATCAGGATTCCCATTTCGTTGAGATTTGGCTGACATTTTTTTCCAGCAACTCTAGAAGCAAGTTTACAGTCTCTGAGAGGTAGTTGGTTGTATATTAAATCCTGAGTCCTAAGAGCAAGGGCCCCCAGGTGAAGTTTTTGCTTCTTGAGTCTTTTATTCTGGCCCCCTTCATCAAATACCTTCAAAATCCAATCCCAGAGTACTCCCCTAATCTATGACCAGTACATGTCAGCTAATTCTAGAAACTATTTCATCATATGGTCTCTTTCCTCTCTTATCAGGACCACCATGTCCCCAGGTCTTTCAGGCTGGAATTTGGCAGCAGTGATTGACCTAATGGCCAGGAAAGAAGAGAGAGGCATTTCCTGACAGGACATCTGTTGTGTTGTAGTAGAGAGGCCTTCTGCAGCATATTCTAGCACAGTGTGAGTGGTAGACCTCACCAAGGAAGGATGGGCCAACTCTGCAAGCCTGAAGGGTCTAAGGGTAGACATATGGTAAACACTGACAGAGGCATCAATCCAGATGTTCCTGTCTTCTGTTTCAGGATCCCAGAATTTTTCTACCAGAGCCTCAACTTTCATACAATAGCCTGCTTTGGCTGAGGGTTCTGACATCTCTGGAGCTCTCAGAGACTTTGATCATTTGATCTTCTGCCTGTGGCTGTCTTATATTTGTCCTTCCACTGAAGGTGACAAGGACCTTTTCCCACCTAGATTTCTGTCTCTCGTACAACCATTAACTATCTGCTAGCAGGTCTCAATTTCTCATTATCCTTCTGTAGTATAGCAACACACCGTTGTAATAATCAGCTAACCCCAAATTTGTTGTCTTGCTGTCTTTTATAAGACATTGTTTCTTCCATGTTTGTCAAATGTTTGCAGCATCACAACTGACACATTATTATGCCATATCATGACATTGATCCAGATCACTGTCAGTGCAATCTTTAACCATTAAGCCACCACCACATGTCAGGGATTATTCATGCCCTCTCTACCAAGCAGTGACATCCTCTCATCTGCTGAGCAATGAGTGAGCCATTCTCAAGTCCTGTTCTTACCACCTATTTCCTCAGATTATACCTGGTACCATTTGTGTTAGTCCAAGAAGAAGCAGATTCAAATAATTTTTTTAGAGGAAAAATGAGGAGGAAGCAGGGAGAGGCTGGGAGAGCCATCAGAACTCAAGTAATTCTGAACCTGATTGAAGGAGAAGAAAAGAATGTTGGGTGAAAGCATCCTGGACCACTGTGCAATCTAACGAAGTTAGCAAAGCCATGGGGAGTCCACAACGCAAAGCTGCTCTTTAGAGAAGTTTTCTGCACCCCAGGGTTGGTACTATCTTTGTATCAGTGCTTACTTACTTGCTGGCAACAACCTATGGGAAGCACAGTGTCCATTTAAACATGGGGATGGATTTTGGAGAGTAACAGCTGGGGCCTGGGTCAGTTATGCTCCCTCTAGTTGGAGGTCTGCAACATGTGCTCTCATGGCCACCAAAATACCTTTTTTTTTTTTTTTTTTTTTAAGTAGGCTCCACACTAGGTGTGGATTTGGGACTTGACATGGGACTTGAACTCATGATCCTGAGATCAAGACATGAGATCAAGAGTCGGACACTTGACCAACTGAGCCACCCAGGTACACCCCAAAATACACTTCTATAGGTTCCTCCTGGTGCATACATTATGAAATTAACCTAGATTTCAGTCTTGTAAAAATTGGACCTTGACCCAATATCAATAAAATATTTCTACTGAAGTTATTACAAATATTCATGGACATGTGACTTTTGCGGTCTCACATAGCCCTGCCCTGAGAATTTCAGGATGGTTTAATGTTTTGCTGTTGCCGTCTTGAAATTCTTAATAATTTTTGAACAAATGGGTTGTTATTTCATTTTTCGTTAGACCCTGCAAATTATATAGCCAGACCTGTCAACCCTACCAGAGAAATGTAGCCCATCAGGCGTGAAAAATAGTGGGACTTTTTGGCTAAAATATTGTTTGTTCTCTTCAGAGATATTCCAGAAAACTTTTTAGCAGCTATTTAACTCTACTCTGGAAAGTTTCCCATTTTAAGAGACCAATCATCAGCTCACTTCTGTTGAGATATTTAATACTTATATTTCCATTGGATTCTATACACCTTTAAATCACTACTGTTTAGGAGAACACAACTTCTGCTCTGTAGGTCCAACAGAACAGCTTGAATTCAGTAACCAGCATTATCACGCTCAATTACATAACATTCGATTTCCTTTTAGTAAGCCAAAGGGCAGTTTATGCTTAGAATAAACACATCTGGCTACACCTATATAAATATTATAGATCAAATAAAAAAAAATCCATGACTGGGGGAAAAAAGCCAACCAGATCTGTAGAAAAGACCCAGATGAATGTGGGGGCATATTTTCATTGCCTGGGTTTGGTAATTTAGACTCTTGTTTCAGGTTCTCTTACAAGGACTAATCAGCACTTTTCCCACTGGTGATTAAATGAGTTACAGTTGGCCAGTGGATCCTTTCCAGAATCTTAAGAGTTATTGGACAGTCATCGTCACATCAAATGGTTTACCTCCACCTCCTCTAGCAAAAGGAGCAGGAAGGATTAACCCAAGTCCAACTATAGACAGTGTTCTCCAGAAAATCTCCTAATAGGAAAAATCATGGCAATCACAGCAATAATATTGTAAACTCATGTCTGCATGATTCCCCATGGCCAAAAGAGGGTATTAAGAAGACAGAAGTAGACCTGATGACTGTCAGCTGAGCTGGTTTGGCTCTAACAGCTGGGCCATGGTGTTCTGCTGGACATAAAGAATGTCACAGAACATAGCAGACAAGGCCACTCTATGACTGTGATGGGGCAAAACAAAAACAAGGCCACTTGTTTTTATGGAATTTTATGGAGTCATGTCTGACTGAGCACAGCCAAATTCAAGAACACGGTCCAAATCACAAAATGACCAGACACACACCCCCTCCTTTAGCTACATGAATTACTGGTGTTTCTTGACCAATTGTAACTTTATCTTCATCCTCCTGCCTTGAGATTAAAAATTATTGAGGTACCTTAGAATTGTCCTTACTTTCTGACAGCACTTAATTCAGAGCAAAAATATGCTTTCTTGAATCTTCTCCAAAATCATGAAACATAAGCCCCCAGTTCTACAAGACGCCCCCCGCAATACTCATTGAGAAGCTCCATGACTCACCATGGTGTGTATTCTCCCTCATAGCAATGCACCAATAAACCCAACTTTGTTTTACTACAGGTATGATTCTGGTGGGCTACAGCTAGAGGGCGCTGATAGTTTGAATCAGCTTTTAAATTTTGGTTATATCTTTATTTGTATGATAAAGATAGAAATGTAAAAGCAGGATTGTGTCAATTTTGTTTACATTGTATTCACAAGGCCTGTACAAAGCCTGGTATTTTGTATTCTGTTCATAAATACTTGTAGAATGAATGGAGAAGAAAGGAAATCTGAGAATAGAAAAAAAAATCAATATATTTGACTTGAGAAAGTTGAAAAAAATGATCCTTTTTACTTTATAAAACTCCAAAGCAAATTTCACCACGTATGACAAGCCTAGAATCAATATCCTTATCTTATAAAGATTTACCTTATTGGGCACCTGGGTGGCTCAGTCGTTAAGTGTCTGCCTTAGGCTCAGGTCATGATCCCAGGGTCCTGGGATCCAGCCCCGCATCCGGCTCCCTGCTCAGCGGGGAAGCCTGCTTCTCCCTCTCCCACTCCTCCCCCTGCTTGTGTTCCCTCTCTCGCTGTGTCTCTTTCTGTCAAATAAATAAATAAAATCTTAAAAAAAAAAAAAAGATTTACCTTAAAAACATAGCCACTGCAATGGGATATTATTTGGCCATAAAAAGGGAGGAAGGATATACAGCATGAATGAAGCTTGAGATATAATTTATATACTTACTTATATTCATATAATTCAACTATTTAAATGGGTGAATTACATGAATGTAAGTATATAAATTATATCTCAATAAAGCTGTTACCCCCCCCCAAAAAAATGACCATCAATAGAGCATTTTCCACCTACTAGAGATGATACTCTTGAGGTTTTTAATGAGGTGGAAACACACTATTAATATGATGCTATGCAAAATGGCAAGGCACGGAAATAAATACACATTGTTTTGTAAAATATATTTATACACACAGAAAGTAAAAGGAAATGCCCTAAAAGGTTAATGCTATTTATATCTGTGCTTTAAGTGATTTTTATTTTTCTTTGCATAGTTTTCATATTTTCCAAATATTCCATAATGAGAAGATATTACTTATAATCAGAACAATATTACAGAAATATTTGGCTAAAATACGATGACTTTTGTTTTGACACGGCTCTATTGCAAAATAGAAAAAAAAGCTTTGGTTTCTTTCAAAGTAACCATGCCTCACAGAGGACACAGGAAATATATATACATGAAAATGGTGCCTTTTTTTTTTTTTTTGACACATAATGATCACTTTCTCAAGAGATGGCCTGCCAGGAATTAACACTTTCTGATGGCATTTAGTGATGGCAATTGGATCAAAATTACCCGCAGAGTCAAAGGTAAAATTCTAATTTTCCATAACTCATCGTAAGAATATGTCCTAAAGAAGGCAACATTAAAATGCTTGTCATTCCATTTATGACTTCCCAGAAAAAAAAAAAAACAACCCTGATCTTAAAAAAATCCAAACTCTTCTTTAAAACATAGTTTAAGAAAATCTCGAGTGGTATATAAAAATGCTAAATGTAAACTACATATGACTTTTGTAGAGAAAATTTTGAAAGCTACAATGACATGTATAGAAGAAAGGGAAGATGAATTAATTAAAGAAGGTGAAGCTGGAGAAAATGTGAGATCTAGTGTGAGAAGGACTATGAAGGAGAAGCAAGAATTTTCGTAAGTAATTTAAAAAGTAACATTATGTTACAGAATGCGATTGGCTACTAATGAAATGTACAGAGGAGGTGAGCAGCAGAGTCTGCCCTCAAGAAGCTTCATACTAGTTGGGGATACTAAACAAACACAGATTCAAAAATACATAAGGATGTTTCTGGAATAATATGTGTCAATAGCAAATTCACACAAACTAAGAATAGACATTAAGAATACAGAGCAAAAGAGTGTGAAGTAGTCCAGCCATTCAGCTCCTGCAAATCAGGTAATCAGATTAGGAGTGTATCCTGGACAAAAAGGACATAGAGTCCCCTCAGAACCCAGAAATAGATTTTATTTTCTTTGGAGAGTGATCTTAACTGACCCAGCTGCCTTAATTCATCAGTTTTCTTTTCAGAAGTATCCTTAGGCACTTCTCCCTGTCTAGTCACCTCTGCTTCTGGTTCCCTGCCTCCTATAACTTGGCTTTGACCCTGATTTTAATTCTGCCTAGAATCTCAGTTTGGTAGATGTTAAGGACTGAATGTTTGTGTCCCCCTAAAATTCATAAGTCAAAGCCTTAACTGCTAGTGTGATGGCATTTGGACATGGGGCTTTAGGGAGGTAATCGGGGCGAGAATAGATCAGGAGGGTGGGGCTCCATGACGGGATTAGTGCCCTAATAAGAAGAGACTCTGGAGAACTTGCTTGATCCCTCTCTCTCTGCCATGTGAGGACACAGCCAGAAGGTGGCAGTCTGCAAGGCAGAGTGAGAGCCTTCCCCAGAACTCAACCTGCTGGTACCCTGATCTCAGACTTCCTGCTTCCAGAACAGTGAGAAATACAATTCTGTTGTTTAAGACACCTAGCGTATGGTATTTTGTTATGGCCCACCCAAACTGACTTTCCCCTATTGCCCCTTAAAGAACTTTTGTTTTAAGACATTTTAAGTATTGGAACTTTGGTAGAAAAATATTGAGAAAATGAAAACAGTAAAAAAGTGTTACTTCTATAAAATGATCGGTGTGATTAGTGTGTCTGTAAATTTTGAAAATGCCACAACCAAAAGCAAGAGTGAGCAAGAGTGAGCCTCTCCTTGGTAACATATCTTATATAAATTTTCTATCCTGATTGCTTGAAACCAGTTTTAGATTAACTGATCATGTGATTCCCTTAAAACAGAGAGGAGGAAAAGCATTTTCTTGTACGCTGCCTGCTTGTTTTCATCACGATAAAATAGAAATGACTTGAAGAAACAACGGCCTTGCTATTTTTTCATTTCCAAAACATTAATTAACATTACTTTTGAAAATCTTAGAAAGACTTTTTTTTTTTTGCATTTTGAACAGCACTCATTTAAGTAGTCAGTATAAATCACTCTTCCTATGTGATTTATTTGATCGGGCTTCACAAAACTGCCTTTTGTAGTAAATTAGCTTGGCAGGCACATGGGGAGATCACGTTCTTAGAACTTGATTCTTGTTCTGTTGTATGACTGAGGTTTTTCAGCTGTGCTGATGTGCTTCTGGCAATGGATGCTGTGAACCTTTTCAGAGTGAAACCATGTTTGTCATGCTCCATGGTGAGGAACTTGAAGTCCTTACCCAAGCATGCATGCAGGAGCTGGAGGAGATATAATTTACTTCCTAAGAAGCTGGCTGTACCCATCAGATTGCTGGCAGTCCACCTGTCCTGGCATTTCACACAGTGCTTGTTTTCCAAACCCAAGAAATATAAACTGCTGTCTCTAATTAACAGTAGAGCATACCTATTATCCAAGTCCTGGATGAAATTATCCTGCTGCTTGGTCTGGCATAAAGCTTCCATCAAAGTCCTGGTGGAAAGAAAAGATATTTCCAGAAGGTAATTTAGGACACAAGCTTCATGTCCACTTTTCTAAGTAATTTAAGTGAATCTTTTGGATCAAAATATCGTATTATGGCTGCATATTTCGTTACGGTGCCTGAGCATATAACAGATCTACCTTCACTGGACTATACTCTAATGGGCAGCTTTGGACTTCCTAGCAAAGCCATAGAGATCCGGGAACTGAATTCACTGTAAGAGCTAAGAGAGTTATGATAGGTCACATTTTCCTGTTCGTTTTGGATTCTAAGCTGTGTTGTTAGGACTTGTCTTGATACTCAGCTAAGGTGTGGTATAATTTGTTTTTTTCCTTTTAATTCTGTTTTGTTCCTTTTCTGTGTTGTTATTTTTATTGTGTTCCTCTTCCTCAATTACTCTCTTCAAGTCCTTTTTTTTCCTTTATAATGGGAAAATAGAAATATGTGATAATTTGGTTTTTAAAATTAATGTTGAAAATAAGAACAGTATAAAGTTAAATTGATTCGTTATATCCTAAAGGTTTAACCCCACAGATCCCTCTCAGGAAAGAGAGAAATCAGCACTCATCTAAGCCAGCGGGATGAGGTGGCCCACCCCAATCTTCCTTACACTGACAATACAACAGACATTACCAAACACTGAGAATCTTGCTGGTAAGAGACAAAAAATGATTATGGCTCCTTCTTACTCTCAAAAGTGTATAACACTTCATGAAATCTAAAGGCAGTCATAACCGTCCTAAAACTGCCAACACAAGGCCTTAGGAGGTTGTACTCAAGTGTGCACAAAGCTTTATCATATACCTTGATACTATTTCTGTGGACTTACCAGTAAGGCATGGAAAATTCTGGCTTGTTATTTCATCTAAACTTTACATACTAAGATAGATGAAAAATTGCTAGGCTCACATACTCTTTTCAATATTATTAAATTTTAATATGTTGTATATATTTAATTTCTGATAAAAGAGAAAAGAAAGAAAACATCGGCTTCATGCAAAAAAGGGAATTGGGCTAGGACTAATATGTAAACGTAGACTTCTCCCCCCCCCCTTTTTTTTTTACCAGTTTACAATGATTTGTTTTATTCAGTAGGGTTGGTCTAATAAAGACGGATTTTTGCAACTTATCATTTTTATCTATTCATTTGACATTTTCCCAAGATGTCCAAAATGCTGAAGGAAAAAGTACATGAATGATAGGTCAGAATTGTTTTTCTCGAATTCAGGGCATCACAACATGGGCTTCCTATACTGATATTTTCATTAGGATTGAGATTTGTAGAATACTCAATATAAAGCAAAAGGTATGAGATTGCTCAGAAGACCACAGACCATGTAACCAAGAGCCACACCCTGCACTTTTTCTCGGCTAGACATCTCTATTCTGCCTTTTTCTTACTTTATCTCTGAATGCTTACTCTCTGTGATGAATCCTATGGATGAATGTTGAGCCCTCTCAACAGAGGAGTTAGTTGCCAGGTGGTGAGATTTTTTTAAATAGAAAGGCATATTTTCCTTATTAAGTTTTCTTATAATTTTCACAGGTGTTTGGATTTCCTGATGCTAGGTGTTTGGATATCTTTTCAAATGTAGTCAGTAGGGCATAAGGATGTATTTAATTTTAGTTAGAAAAATTAATGTGCCATTTCTAGCTCCCAGTCGTTGTGCATTGAATTGAGATACATGGCATACCTGATTTTGAATCACACCTGAATTTAGTTCATTTAATTTTTTTTTTTTTTGGTGCCAACTTGGGCATATTCCCAATAGTACCAGAGACATGAAAAGAGCAAGTGGACCAAAATAAAAGGTGGGAACCATGGGTTCCCCTTGCTCTTGAGCTTGTCACTGAACAAGCCTGACAGCTTGCAGAAAGTTCTTGCTTAGAAGTGTACCTTCATGTGATCTCCCTGAAGTAATTATTCTACTTTATCCAGAAAGTTTACCTTCTTCCACTGAGCAGTCAATTTCAGGAGTGTGTAGAATATTAAAAGAGAAAAGTGGACAACTTCCTAGCCATTCCCACCTAGATGTTGGAACCCGTAATGAGAAGACATCGAACAATCAGACAACACATAGCAAGAGTTTTTACACAGAATGATTCTGTTTCTAGGAATTTATATAAAAATTATATATACAAGACAACACGGTAGAATTCTTAATATTTCACATAAATTGCAAACAACATCAATGTGTAAAATTGACAATGAAAAATAAGTACATGCATCATCTGGGGGAACTCCCTTCTGCACTTTTCTAGTAAGATTACCTATTTCCTGAATCCCATGTTCTCTTTCTTGGTTTTACTCTCACTTTGTTGAATCAGATCTTCCAATAGCTTCTTGAAAAAAGATGCAGAGAAAGGACGCCAGGAAAGTTACTTCCAAAAATATTTTGTGCTTCTGAAAATGGCTTTAATCTATATATTCACTTAGTACTTTGGATATTCAATTCAATGGCTTTAATCTGTATATTCACTTAGTACTTTGATTGGATATTCAATTCAGTTAGAGTTTTGAAGGTATTGTGCTGTTGACTTCCAGAGCCCAGTGTTGCCTTTGAAAAGTCCTATGCCATTACAATTTCTCATCCTTTGTATATAACCTTATGCTAGTGTTCGGAAATTTTAGTCATATGCCTTCATAGGATTATTCTTTAATTTATTGCACTTGGGGTTTTGATGACCCCTTTAAAATCTAGAGTTCTAAGTCCTTCGGTTCTGAAGAGTTTTGTCATACAGTTTTCTTTTTTTTTTTTTAATTTTATTTATTTATTTGACAGTAAGAGACACAGCGAGAGAGGGAACACAAGCAGGGGGAGTGGGAGAGGGAAAAGCAGGCTTCCCACAGAGCGGGGGGCCCGATGCGGGGCTCGATCCCAGGACCCTGGGATCATGACCTCAGCCGAAGGCAGACGCTTAACGACTGAGCCACCCAGGTGCCCCGCTAAAATTTATATATAACATATAACTTATACCCAAGAAATTTTACTGAGAAAAGCAATAGCAAGCCAGGATAATTCTGAAAAATGATTTCACCATAAATTTTTTCAGAAAATGCCTTATAAAAGAAGAAAGTGAACAGATTTTTCTCACAATACCTATAATTACAAAGCAGAAAGTAAAACTCTTTCATCTTTATGGATCCAGGAAATGAGAAATGAGAACAAAATACCTTTTTTTATTTACTTTCTGTTTACTCTAACTGGATTTTTTCTTTAGAATTTAATGGAGATATAACTTTGAATATAGAATATCAGCCTCTAATTTGATGTCTATCAGACACATCAAAGACATGTAGAAAAGGTGTATCTGCATCCACAATAGATTAGTTATATGATAATATAATAATATATAGAATATATATTTTATAAATATAATTATATATAAACATATAATTAGAAATGTATAACTATAATTATAATTATAAAGAAGAGCACTGTTTTGTATGAATAACAAAGTATAATATATTCAATGTTTTCAACATTGTAAAATAATTATTCATTTTGTTCTATTATGAATAATTCTAAATAAATACATTCTAAAATCTATTTATGATAACAATATTTCAAAGTATTTTTAAAAATAGATTTATGGGGCACATTATTTCACTCTACACTATATAGATTTGTTTAATGATTTCATTTTTATTATTTCTTTTTTTTTAAGATTTATTTATTCATTTGAGACACAGAGATACAGAGAGAGGGAGAAAAAGCATGAGCAGGGAGAGAGGCAGAGGGAGAGGGAGAAGCAGGCTCCTCACTGAGCCAGGAGCCCAATGTGGGGCTCGATCCCAGGACCCTGGGATCATGACCTCAGCCGAAGGCAGACGCTTAACGACTGAGCCACCCAGGTGCCCCGTCATACAGTTTTCTAATGTCATCCTCCCCACCCCCCACCTTCTCCCTGTCTTGAATGTGACATTTGACTCCCTGGACTGATGATCTAATTTTCTTAATTTTTCTTTACAAGTTTGCAACTCTTTTTACTTATGTTTTATCTTATGAGAAATTTCCTCAACTTTATTATTCAATTATTATTATTTTTATTTTTGCCATCACATTCTTTGAATTTCCAGGAGTCCTTTCTTTCTTTAAATTGTACTTTTATACTGTTCCATATATTCAGTATTAAGGTATTTCTATTCTTCCATCTCTAAATGTCTTTCCTATTTTCATTTGTCTTTTACAGATGCATTTTGCACAAATTTTTAGTATATATGGGATAATAGAAAAGAACAACACCTCAAACTAATACAATATTGTATGTCAATTACATTACAATAAAAAAGAAAATGAAAGAACAAACTTTTGCCTCAGTTGCCATTGTTGATCTTTGCTATTGTTATATTTGGGGACTATTAAATTTTGCTCCTTTCTTTTATCTTTCTTTTAGTTTGTTTTTCCTGTTCTTTTTTCTAACATTTAATAGGGATGTTTAGCTTATTAATTTTCAGCCATTCAATTAAAAGTTATGATCCTGGTGGAATGCAAATAATAAAAAAACCTCAAATTGACTTCAAATATATGTGATCATTTTAATAAATAAATTGGAGGAAGTGTTTGATGAAATTCAATATCAATTCATGGATCTAAAATAAAACAAAACAAAATGAAATTATAAACATATTTAACTTCAAAAATCATATCTATGATAAATCATTTTGGAGACATCACAGTTAATGGTGAAATGTTTATTTTCTTCAGGGCGCCTGGGTGGCTCAGTTGGTTAAGCAGCCAACATTTGATTTTGGTGAGGTCATGATCTCAGTGTAATGAGATCAAGCCCCTTGTCAGGCTCCACACTCAGTGTAGAGTCTGCTTGAGGATTCTCTCTCTCCCTCTTTTCCTCCCCCTGCTGTGTGCTCTCTCTCTCTAAAATGAATAAATAAATCAAATCTTTAAAAAAAAATTATTCTCTTCAGATCAACAAGAAAACAAGAGTGACAACTAGCATTTCTATTCAACACTATTCTAGACAAGCCAGTACAACACCAACAAATGCCAACGATAACAAGATAAAAAAATATAAAGTTATTCATAGTTTATTCCTTATATCTATATAAACTGCAAATTATTCAAATACTTAAATACTTAAACAAAAATATAGAGCTCTGAAAAATCATGAGATCATTTCTTTATGATCTCAGAGTGAAGGGGGTTTTCTTAAAACTAAGTCAGTGGCAACAAATAATTTCAGCCACATTAAAATGAAAATCTTCTGGATGGCACACACACATGCACACGCACACACACACACAAGTTAATTAAAATTGACCCAGCATTTTTGCCTCTGGAGTCTATGCTGTGGATATACCTATACTCTCTAAATGACATTATGAGATTGTTTGGAATAGTAACATCTTGGAAGTGTGCGTGAAAATAGAATTAAAATTATTATTACTGAAAAGAATGAGAATACTCACTGATAACATGATATCCAGGGTATACTGCTAAGTTAGTAAACTAAGATCCAGAACAGTGTGTGTGTGTGTATATATATATATATATATAATATACATATAACAAGCCAGTTTTGTGCAAGAAAAGGAAAAATTAAGAACACGTATGTTGTGCTTCTTTATAATTGCATAAACATTGAAAGAACACCCAAGAAAATAATAAAAGTAGTTACCTATAGGAGGTGGAAGTGAACAAGATGGGTAAAAGCCTTCTTAAATTTGAACAATTAACAGATGGGAAAGAAATATTTTGCCAAATATGCAGATTTATTTTAAAGCTATAATAATAAATACAGTACAGTCATAGAACAGAGATAGGCACATAAACCAAGAGGACAAATAAGGAATTCAGAAACACTGCTATGTACAGATAGATATTTGATATTTGCTGTATCTCTATGGTAGGAAATGTTCAGATTCACCATGTTTCTATGTGCTTCCCCACATTTCTCTCACTCTGTCACTTAGACTGAAGCTATGTGACTAGTTCTGATAAATAGGCCATAAGTAAAAGTGATGTGTATCACTTCCAGGCCCAGGCAGTTATTGAGAGACAAATGACAGGCCACTAGGGTATGGTGACATTCAGTTTCTTGTTCTGGGTAGAAGGTATGGAGATTTCATGTTCTTATTTTTCCTTAAAATGTACATATACTATTTCATATATATTTTTGTATTAGAGTTCTCCAGAGAAACAGACCCACAGGAGACATATGTATGTGTCCTCATGATCTACATTTCTTATAAGGAATGGCTTACAGGACTATGGGGTCTGAGAAATCCAAGATCAGCAGTCAGCAAGCTGGAGACCCGGGAGAGTTGATGGTGTAAGTTCCGTTCTGTGTCTGGGTCAGAAAGCAGAGCAAGACCAATGTCCCTGCTTGAAGACAGTCAGGCAGAGACAGCAAATTCTTCCTCACTCAGTCTGTTTTTTCTATTCAGGCCTTCAAAGGATTGGATGAGACCCATTCACATTGGAGAAGGCAATTTGTTTTACTCAGTCTACCGATTCAAATGTTAGTTTCCTACAGAAATGCCCTCACAGACACTCAGAATGATATTTGACCAAATATCTGGGCACCTTGTGGCCTGAAAAAATTTACACCTAAAATTCACCACCACAAATCCGCCTTTGCCAATGGGCACTCATACACGTCTCCTTAAACAATACTCGGTCTCCAAATGTAATGTATGAAGGTTTAAATCACCCTACGAGGCAAAGAACCATGACCAGCTGAGTTGCTTGCTGAAGACAAAGGGAATACAGAATGGATAGTGGAAGAAGATGGTTATAAATACCAGCTACTACCACACAGAAATGAGTACCGCAATTGTCATGAGTATTTCCTTATTATTTTCTTATATATTTGTGTGTGTGCCTTCATTCCTGAAGGGTCTGGATCTGGTTCTGCCTGTATTGGTTGTTGTAGTTTTCCATTGATTTTAGTCACAAGTCATGGTAATGCTAAGAGAAACCCTAAAGGATCTCCTGTATTCCTGACCTTGCCTCCATTGTGAAGTAGCAGTTCAGTTTCCCCCAAGTAGTCAGGATCAATCACCCCAGCCAGCACTGTAACTCTCTTCTCTGCCTGTTGATTCAGAGGCATGAGGAGCTGAAAATGCCAGATGTCAGTCCTAACTTCCAGTTCAATGGAATCATTGCTGTATCTCTTGGTAGAAGCATTCCTTACTCTTGAGCTAACCACTAGGCCTAACTACTAGGTCAGCAGAGCATAGAGTCAGGAGAACAAGAAGCAGAAATTTTGCTATTGGGTCACTAGGGGTAATACTGAGTGGGGCCACTCTCATTCCCACCCCTAGATTCCCAGACCCATGAATCCTGGCTATGGGAGAATGAGCACCTTTTTGGTTATAGGAGGGGCCAGAAGGGATATGTCCACATGCCCACACTGTTTACTACTGGAAATAAAGTCATTACAATCTTTGAATCTAATTAGATTAGAGATCCCATTCCAGGAACTCTCAAATGAATTCAGAAAACTCATCCTTAATATTCTGTTCCTCTAGAACCACTCTCAGTACTATATATTAGTCAGAGTTCTCCAGGGAAACAGAATCAGTAGGAGATATTTACATAGATACTTACCTCTATCTCTAGCTCTACCTATATAAAAAGATTTATCATAAGGAATTGGCTCATGTAATTGTGAAGGATGATAACTCTCCAAATCTATAGTTGGCAAACTGGAGATCCAGGAGCCAATGGTGTAGTTCCAGTTTGAGTCCAAAGTCCTACGAATCAAGAGAGCCAATGGTGCAAATTCCAGTTTGAATTTGAGTCCAAGGGCAGAAGACCAATGTCCCAGCTTGAAGAAAATCAAGCAGAGAACTGAATTCTTCCTTACTCAGTCTTTTTTTTTTTTTTTTTTTCCTATTCAGACCTTCAGAGGATCGAATATGTTTCTCCCATATTGGGGTGTGCCATCTGCTTTACTTAGTCTAATAATTCAAATGTTAATCTCATCAAGAAATGCTCTCACAGACACACTCAGAAAAATGTTTGCCCAAATACTGGGCATCCTGTGGCCCAGTTAAGTTGACACATAAAATGAACCATCATAGCTTTCTTATATCTTTGCTATTTTTTTCACAATTCTTTGTGAATTATACATATGAGAATGGGTGAGGGATAATTTCTCACAAATGTTCTAGACAAATAAACTATTATCAGTTAGTGTTGTTTGCATATCATATCATGTTTTCCTAGTTGGTACATAAAAGATTTTTTACTATAATGTTTTCATTACAGATTTAACCTTTTTGACAACATGAAATGATTTACTTTATTCCTTTAATGACTTTTAACTTAAAATATTTTGTCTGATATTATAATTTCCACTTGCGCTTTCCTTTGTTAGTGTTTTCCTGGTAAAGATTTTGCTTTTTATTTTATTTCTAAATTATGTGTGTAATTTATAATAAACTTAATTTAAAAAGCATTTAATTTAATTATCAAATTTTACTCCTTTTAATGGGCAATATATTTCACAGTGAAAATTTACTATCAAAATCAAAGTATGATTGACTTTACTTCTACCATTTGTCTTATACTTCCTTGTTTTGTTTACTTTGTTTTATACTTTATTTTGTTTAATTTGTTCTTGTTGTCTTGGTCCATTTGCTTTTACTATGTAAACTCTCTTGTAATTGTTATTTTATTTAGCAATTTAGAAGATAGAGATCCTGCCTTGAATTCTATGAGTTGTTCATTTTGGTTTTTCAAAATGGTTATTGGTGGTGGTGACAGAGGTGGAGGTGGTGGTGGTAATGGAGGTGGTGGAGGTGGTGGAGGTGGAAGGAGTGGGGATGGTGGAGGTAGGTGGAGGTAGGAGGTGGAGGTGGTGAATGTAGGAGGTCGTGGAAGTGGTGGAGGTGGAGGAGGTGGAGGTGGAGGTAGGAGGTGGTGGAAGTGGTGGAGGTAGGAGGTAGAAGGTGGGGGTGGTGGTGGAGGTGGTAGAGGTAGGAGGAGGAGGTGGTGGAGGTAGGAGGTGGTGGAGGTGGTGGCGGTGGTACTGGAGGTGGGGTATTTGCATGTATGCATGCACGTAAAGAAAATAATGAAGTGACTTCTATAAAGGCTAAGATTTCTACAAAGATTAGGCCTCATCAAGGAAACAAATGATCTGATGAGCAAAGGTAGGCCTGAGAGAGGCTTCAGTGCACTCCTGCACTCAGGGTCTGGAGAAAGTAAGGGGAGCCTTTAGCAAATAGGATTTGCTTCAAAGTCCAGCTGCTGGTTGTTTGATTCAGTTCACAGGACAGCTGCAGCATGAATGTAATTGTAGGTAGAAAATACTCTATAAGATTTTTAGATGTTGAGTGGAGTGATATGTGGATCTTGAAAATTGCAAGGCACATGATTTCAGTGTGTTATAGTGTTCAGGCAATATGCTAGCTTTATATTGTTGGGCTGGGCCTGGGTAGGCAGTGGTACAGATGTATTTGCTGCCCCAAATTCTGGATTTGTGTCAATGACTGAGGAGACTGTCCTTTGATTCATGTGGTTTGTCCACAGCTCTAGTTACATGGTCTAGGATGGACTTGGGATTGACCAATGCACCCACAGAAGAAAATGTCCTTAAGAGTCAGGTTTCTCAGGTCTAACCAATTTCTTGTAAAGAGGCAGTGGAATAAGACATAGGGTCCTAGACTGAACATGTATGCTGGAGAGAAAATGTGGAACTGGCGACAAAGGTGGCCACCAGGGCATATTTCTATTCTTGGCCAAAAGAGTGCAATGGATCAAACGTGACTCTGAAAGAGATACAACATGCACCAAGAGTTTTCCCCCAAGACCTGGCAAATATGCGCAAAATTACACAAAATTGGTAAAGGTCCCATGAATTAATTTTAAGCTAGGAGAATGTTTTCCCTCTTGAATGTAAGTTCTCAGGTTTTGTCTTCTTGACCAGCTGGCATCCCATTGTGGCTGGAGTCAATATGGTTTTCTTCTTCTCTTTGACACTTTGTGTGCCTGCTATGGTTTTTGATAACACTAAGCATTGAATCCTATGAAGATAATTTGGGCTAAGGTGATAACAGAGTTTAAGGATGGCTTTTTCTCTAAACTCTGTTGGTGTGGGGTTAGTGTTGAGATAATATTGCATTTCTTATTAAATCATTAAATTCTTTATAAACAAGGCCCATGGGGTATATGGCATGATATGACTCCAAGCTGTGAGGCTCTGGAAATGATCGCACATATTCCACCAAGAAAGAGCTCAGGCTGATGAGAGTACTTCACCACCATTCAGGCTAAAAGAACTGTCCTCCCTGACACTAAAGAAAATAAGAAATTTGAGAGGATAATTATTAGTCTTTAAACTGAAAATTTTGAACTCTGAAATTTCACTTGTGAAACTAAAAATCTTTGACTTTGGATTTTACCATTCTCGAGTTTTAATTGGGAAGAGTGAGATTTAAACTTTTAAATGTCTGTTTTGGAGTTTGACAATGGGAGGAGATCCTCTTGGCATCTGTATAGGGTTAGAAATTTTTATTATTAGAGTGACTTTATATGTGTTTTATATTGAGTTTTGCAATGTCATTCAATTTCATCCAGCCAGTTGCTTCTGAGTGATAGGTACAAAAATCCCACAGGTATAAGTCCATTGACTTGGTCCTTTGTTGTAAAACGTATGTCGACCAGGTGCATTATTAGGTGAGCTGAGCCAATACGTTGATAAATGAGGCATTGACTAAATCAACAGACAGTGGCAATGAAAGAAGTATAGTGAGTGGGGGAGGTAAATCCACATCCGGAGTGAGTCTCTGTTCATGTGAGAGCAAACTGAAGCTCTTTCCATAATGGAAAATATCCAATGTAATCAAGCTTCTGCTGGCTAGCTGGCTGCCTCCAATTTGTTATGGTGCCAATTTTGAAAATCAACACTGGTTTTTGCTATTGGCCATTTGGGCAGTCAGAGCTGGTGGTAGTTAGATCCGCTTTGTGAAGGAAAAATTCATGTTGTTGTACCCATAACCTCTGGCTCTGGCATTATCACCATTTTGTTCATAAGCTCATTGAGCAGGTACTGGCTGGCTTAGAAAGGGACTAATGTACATCCTCAGAACAGATCATCTTATACAGCACTTCACTGAGAAGATCCTATGCAGTCAGCCCTGTGTGGAGTGTTTGCATGAGACATAATATTCTTCCTCAGGAATATTCTTAAAAGTCTATATCCACCTATGTGTCAGATGTCTTTGTAACCAATACAGTCATTCTTTCTTTCCAAATCCCCAACAATCCAGTCAAAATGTTAGTCACTGCCCATGAATCAGTATAGATACATAATTCTCACCATTTTTCCCTTCATTTAAAGTATTCAGAGAGATAAATGTTTTGTTCTACTCACGCTCCGTCCTCAAGAATATCTGTGACCCTATGGAACTCCATGTCTTCCTTAGTTTTGAACTCTTTATAAACCAGATTTAGTGTTTTTCTTCCTCTATCAATTGGTCATGGAGAACTCATCATTAAGCCATATATGTGGAATAAGGGAGACATAGTATAGCAGTAGATGTCGGAGACCCGGAAAGATGAGCCAGATGCTCATAAAAATTACTTGTGCTCTGGGGCACCTGGGTGACTCAGTCAGTTAAGCGTCCAACTCTTGATTTTGACTCAGGCTCAGGTCATGATCTCAGGGTCCTGATATTGAGGTCCAAGTCGGGCTCCGTGCTAGGCGTAGAGCCTGCTTAAGATTCTCTCTCTCCCTCTCCCTCTGTCCCCCACACCCCGTGATTGCACACATGCATGTTCTCTCTCTCTCTAAAATAAAAAAATTAAAAAAATGACTTGTGCCTTTAGAACTGGCTTTATCCTGATCTTGTTTATAACTGTTTTCCTTGATGATGCAGTACTATTTTTTTTAAAGATTTTATTTATTTATTTATTTGAGAGAGAGAGTGAGAGAGAGAGAGAGCACAAGAGGGAGGAGGGTCAGAGGGAGAAGCAGACTCCCTGCCAAGCAGGGAGCCCGATGCGGGACTCGATCCAGGGACTCCAGGATCATGACCTGAGCCGAAGGCAGTCGCTTAACCAACTGAGCCACCCAGGCGCCCGATGATGCAGTACTATTATATTCACACTCAAATTTATGATTTAGAGGATCAGAGAAGAGCTAATTCATGACAGGCATCACAGGTCACATGATCACGTACTATCTCATGGTCAGGAATTCAGACTCTTCCAGGATTCAGTAGTGAGCCAGGAACTGTTTCAGATCTGTGTGTGTGTGTGTGTGTGTGCGTGTATGAGAGAAATCGAGAGAGAGAGATAAAGAGAGAGATTGAATTTGTTTGCAGAAAAGAGCATCGGGGCACCTGGGTGGCTCAGTTGGTTAAGTTTCTGCCTTCGGCTCAGGTCATGATCCTGGGGTCCTGGATAGAGCCCCACATCAGGCTCCCTGATCATCAGGGAGTCTGCTTCTCCCTCTCCCTATTCCCCTCCCCCTGCTCATGTTCTCTCTCTCTCTAATAAATAAATAAAATCTTAAAAAAAAAAAAGAAAAGAGTATCAATTCCCCCAAATCCTCAGGGTTCTGCACAGTGGGTCTCCTATCCAGGTTTGTCAGAGGCTCCATAAAGACTTCTCAGCTGCCATGGATACTTTGAATACAATTTATTTGCTTGGTTATGAAGCCCAAATGGCAGAACAGCTTGCGCTCTAGCCTGGACCAGCTGGAAAGTCTTTTCTTCATCTGAACTCCAATTCAAAGCTGCCATTCTCACAGGATTTTTGGTAAATGGGTCAAAACATCTCACACAAAATCATTTGCCTCCAAAATCTAAAGAAGCATAAAAAGCTTTATGTCTCTTTCTCAGAGGAAAGAGGTACAAGGTAGAATAAATTCTATTTCACATTGTGTTGAGATACTTTTATCTTCTCCAGCCCCCTGGACCTTCTAAAACTTCCCAAAGTGACAGACATCTGAGTTTTTGTAAAATTCTATGCTGACTCACATTTGCCTTACCGAGGAACCAACGGTGCCTACTATTTCTTGCTCACCAGGTATTATTGGCTCACCTTCATTGGTAGCGTGAACCAGCCTGTATCCTGTGAGATGATGAAACAATAGGTCCTTGAGAAATAAACAGTAGCAGAGAGTCAGAGAATGGATGTAGTCCTAACCAGAATAGTGAAGATGCATTGCTGCCACTGACAAATGAAAAGAAATTGCTCTGGTGGTCTTCAATGATGATACAAGAAACAATGATTATGTGGCAGTGATTTGCAGCTGTGTTGAATTACTACAGTAAAAGGACCAAATCGAAGTCACTATCTAATTTCATTTCAGGTAAATCTACTTTCATTCTGCAAGTCACATCTCCCAACTGTGCATGCTATCCAGGCAAGTTAAATGAGGATGTACAGGAATTATCACAGCTTCATCTCTCAAGTCTATAAAGAATGTAGTATTGTTTTGCTTTATTCGTCTCGTGAGAGAAACAGAATTCTGTGAGCTCTCCCACTATAATGGCTCTTGATCCATGTTTCTGGAAGACAATGGGGTCTAGGGATTTTATTTTCAGCTATGCATTTACAATCTGGGTTCCTCATCCTGTGGGATGCAATGAACAAATTAAGGAAGTTCCTGGTCCCACTGTAATATAGATTTGGGTATACCTATAAACTCCAACTCTAATTGGTGGACTTATGATGGTGGCTGGGTCTATAGAGATTGGCATTAACTAAGGTCTAACAATCACCAAAAGGTATGGGTGTTTCCCCTCACTGCTGTATGTTCACCCTGATACATAATTGCTGGGCTCTTGGGAAAGGCCAGAAGGAAGATCAATAGTACACACTTATGGGAGTGTCACAGGACCCTTGCTTCATGGTGCACGAATGAGTCTGCATAGTTAAAGGCACAGACTGGAGGAGATCAGGCCCTCCTATTACCTGAATTTTGGCAAAATTTAACAAAGGCAGACTCACAGACAAGTTCTATTTCAAAAGCAGTAGAACTGATCCATGGATTGAATGCATAAACAAGCTGCTAGATTGGACTTATCTAAGATAATGAATGTCAACAAGTTACTGTGCAGATATGTGCCCAGAGTTTTAGGATCATAGCAACCAAATAAGATCTACATGTCTTATCAGTAGGGTAATCCAATGTTCTTAGTTGGCAAGTTTGGCAGAGTGCAATGACATAAGGCTTCAGAATACCTCAAAGAACTCTGTTGAGCCAAGGATCAGAGAGCAGCATTTCCCAAGGGTGGTGGTGTTCTTCTCCATAGTAGGGTTACAAGTTTCTACAGTACCACTTGGTCTAACCCCACCCTTTTAACACAAAGATATATAATATTGTATATTATACTTGCCTGGTATTGACATTCAGAATGAATTGATTTTCTGTGGTACAGGATGATGATATAAATAAATGTTTGTTCAAGGAGTCATCAGATTCTAGAGAATAGATATGCAGGGCTATCTGGTTCAGCCCTCTAATTACCAGCACAAAGATAAGAAAGATTTCCCAATCATCGGATTGACTTCTGTACCACCATATGTGAGTTTTCCTCATTTTTTGCTCCATGTTGTGGTTGGGGAAAGTAGAAAATACACAGTCAAACACTAATGTATGGGTTTTATTAATGTTACATTGAGAACCATGACATTATGGTTATATTTTCAGATGAGCAAAACTGACAAAAGAAAAGCATTGACTGTACTAATAATAATGTACTATGGGTCGTATGAGACCAATGGATATACAGTTTTGATAAACAAGAATATTAAGATCATTTCTAGTGGAGAAGGTGGATTCTTTGACTACCAAATTGTATTCTGTGCTGTATTTTCTGTGCTGAGTAGCAATTTACTACAGATTTAGTTGCTTAAAAGAACACACATCTATTATCTGTTTCTGTGGGCCAGGAGTGCAGGCATGGCTTAATCAGGTCCCTTGAAAGGCCACAGCCAAGATGCTGGCCAGGTTTGGGTTCTCATCTGGAGACTCAAGTAGGAAAGGATCCACTTGAAAGTCACTGAGGTTGTGGGCAGAACTAATTTTCTTGTGGCTGTAGGACTCAGAGCAGCTTAATTCTTCAAAGTGAGCATAGAAGAGGGTGATGGTTAATTTCATGTTTCAACTTGGGTAGTGTTTTTGGATGACATTAATATTTAAATCTCTGATCTTTGGATAAAGCAGATGGTCCTCCATGATATGAGTGGGTCTTGCCCAATCAGAGGAAGGTCTGAATAGAACAAGACTGGCCTCTTGGAACAAGATGAAATTTTCCAGCAGACTGCCTTCTGACTTTACATGTATCAGAGGCTCTCCTGGGTCTCCAGCCTGCTGGCCCAAGCTGCAGATTCAGACTCGCCAGCCTCCATAATTGTACAAGTCAATTCCTTATAATTTAATAAGGATATGAAATATTCAAATATAAATAGGGATATTTAATATGGATAATTTAATAATTTAATAAAATATAAACATTTATATATATTTATGTATATCTTTATTTTTTCTCTGAAGAGTCCTGATTAATAGAAACCTTAGAGCCAGTCAGCTACCTGGATGGAATCTTACAAAATGTAAAATGTTTGGCAATCAAGAGGGTGACTTTCCATCATCTTTACCATATTTTATTAGACTAGAAGCAGGTCCCAGGCCCTAACTACACTCTGGAAGAGGGGATTATACAAGGTGTCAACATCAGACCATAGGGACCTCTGAGGCCATCTTAAAGTCTGTCTGCCACATTCTTTATACCTTTAACTGAAAAACACTATGGAGAAATTGAACATTGGACACAGCCACAGACATATTCTAGGCCCTCAGCTTAAGATCTACATCACCTTGAGCATTTGTCAACATGGCAAAGGGATCTCCAAAAGAGAGGAACCAAATCTGCTGTGCCAATGGGGGTAATCTGGCTATTAGCTATGGGAATGCAGGAATTTATAGTTGAGGTTGTGGACAACACAGTGGGGAGATGGCGTGAATCTCCCCCCGGAGAAGCGAGGAGGAAAGAAGCAGGAAGAGTGACCTACCCTTTCCTGCTAGAAAGGACAGTGCCATTAGTACCCTTATGCCTCAGAATACAGAGATTCTAAGAGGCCAAAGGAAATTCAGCTGTAGGATAGGGAGGAGAGTGATTCCTACAGATGTTCCCACGTTTAAAGATCATGGAATTTGATTCCTACACAGCCTCCTACATAGACTCAATAGAGTCTACCCCAGGCAGTGTGATTCCAAGCAGACTCAGACTAAGCTATGAAGTGGACCATCTCAAGGTGCCTCACCTGGGGCATGGAGGTCAAGATAGAAAGAACAGAAGGAGCTGACATGACAGAAGGGGCAGCAAACCTGGCGTCACTGAGTGGTGGCAAAATTCCCATCACTGAGGAGAAAATGGGGTTTAGAAGGAGAGTCTAACCATTCATCCAGCACTGTCCAATAGGAGCATCCCCAGAAATTTGGTTTTGTTGTCAACAGTGGAATGATCCATCAGCTCCATATTATACTGTTCTGGACTGATGGAAAATATGAAAATTTCCCTCACAGGATTGTTATGAGGATTCAACAAGATAGAGTATAAAGGTTTCCAACATATATTAAGTACTCAGTGTATACCATTTTCATCTCAAATTAATGAAAAGAAATATCCAAACTGGTATCTGCTTGATAACCCTTTTTCAGGTTGAGATCATTGAATTGACTAAAATATTTTTACTTAAAGTAGGATTTGGGTAAATTCAAACAGCTAAAGCAATCTATATGGTTTTGTGGGGTTTTTTTGGACTCTAGGCTCTTCTACTTCCTTCATAATTTGCATTTAGCTAGAACTTGATTAACAGATATGGCAAAACATATATAAACAAAGACATTTATTTTGTTCCTGTTGGAATGGGTAAGGGAGAGAGTGTTGGTGGGCTGGCCTATCAGAACTTGAATTAGGGTAGGATCTTGGGAGACCAAATAGACTTGCTGTGGACATTGATCTAAAGCTACCCACAGAAAGTGAAGCAGAGTAGTATTCAAGGGATATTAACAAGCATGAGGTATGGGTTGTCACCAACGATGAAGAAAAGAGTCAAGGAGTTAACTAGAACACAATCCAGTGGAAAAACAGTAAAAACTTCCCAGCCAGGCCAGCTTAATGAGCATGCGACCCATATAGTCATACATGACCCCACACTAACAAAGATTCTGTGCTTGGCTTAATGTTCTGCCATTGTCATCTTGAACTTCATAATTTTTCAGTGAGTTTCAATAAATGTTTCTCATTTTCACTTCACACTGGATTCTCCAAATTTTGTAGCCAATCCTGTTGGAATCCAGGGCCCAGAGTCTCCTAGCAGGATGGCCTAAGGGGCAGCTAGAGTAAAAGACAAAGCCACATGGGCATTGAAAATAGGTAAATGTGACAATTCATCTTGAGCAAACTGCTATTCACTGCTCAGGTTCCAGAGTTTACCAACTGGAAAATTTTCAAAGTCAAAGATTTCTACCTGTACTTTATGGTTTGTTTTTTAATTGCTGTTACTATTTAGTTAGATAGTTATTTAAAAGATTTTTAATGCTCTCCCTTCTCTGACCTTCCAGAAATTATTTGTGACTCTGTTTATTAGTTTCCTTATCAGCCTGCCAGACTGATTAAGTTAAAAGGAAGAGCTGTGAGCATTTTAAGGGGAAATCAGTGTTACACTTGTACACACACACACACACACACACACACCCTGTGTTAATATCCAAAAATAGAATTCTGTTACTTTCCATATAATATACAAATGAATGCTTAAAAATATGTAAAACATCACTCTGTATATATTTGTGCAATGTTTTGTGAAACCAAAACTTGCTGTTTAGGTATAGGTATATTTTTAGACATGGTTTCCAAAAGCATTGACATGGCCTATTTGAAACCATGTGAAACAGTGTCTAGGCAGTAAGAATAAAAACAGATGAAATAAACAGGCTTATTTATTTATTCTTTTTTTATTAGATGGGTTCAGATGGCAATTCACAGTTATATATAATCTATTCTGAAAAGTTGTAAATAATGTCAACATTAGTCTTCTGACAAGAATTTTTTTCTAGGCAGTTCTCTGTCTCTGTCATACACACACAACACACAGACAGGCAGAAACACACTCTTGTAGCTTCACACACATACATGTATAGCTCATCTTTCTTCCCCCATCATCCCTATTTACTAGCCTGAGCCAGAAATGGAAAAATAATAGAATAAAGGGGGCCTGCAGCAAGAGTCCATAAAGATAAATTCACTTTTTCCATTTGGGTTCAGGAAGTAGCATGAGACTTGCTATATATTATAGCACATCCCCTAAGCGATGCTCTCCTACCATCCCAGTGGGTGGAGGTGGGTTGCTTGGAATGCACTATGTCATGATGCACACTCCTTACCTCTAATGACCCCACCCAGTGAGGTGACCTGAATTAGCCTCGTGGGACAGAACGAGGGTGAATTATCTATGTGGTCACATTTCATGCCTTGATAAGCACAAACTTCATGGATCTCATGACCTCATCTAATTATTTTTTTTAAATCAACAAATAAATATCTTACCTATTACACTGTCTAGCAGAGAAGAGACAAAGGGTTCATTCAGACTAGATTAAAAGTCTATCACAACCACCAACACAAAACGAAGGAAACATGTCCCAACCAGATATACAACAGAAAACACAAAAGCTATTCGAGCCAGAAAGCTACAAAGGTAGCACCCTGACTTCTCTGGGAGAGTATGTGGATGCTGTCCACCATCCCCCACCGTCTGGGGAATGAGCTCTCGGCAGCCAGGAAGGAGCAGCAGCCCTCACAGTGCAGGTGTTTCTGAGTCATAGAAGCAGGCAGACAACCCACAAAGCTATAGTTGGTGAAAAATGAGATTTTTAATCTGTGTCTTGCCTTAAAGGTCTATTGAAAGTGTTTCCTATGAAGTGAAATCTGTGCTGAGTCATCAACCAAAAGAACACATATACTGCCCTCCAAATGACCATGAACTAGCTTTCCATGAGGGTTCCAATGTCATCTCCCCACGGCTGTCAACATTTATGTTCTTCTCTCTCTGTTTGTAAGCTCTTTTACATTTTCTTCTCTTATCCATACCAATCTGGTCTTAGACTCAGAGACTGACCAGTTGACCAGATCTATTGTTCCAGAATCACAAAAGGCATCGCATTAAAAAAATGGAAAGAACAACCATGTCATAGGATAAAAAAAATGCCATTTCATAAAACAAAAAAAGAGCATTCATTCCATTTCAGCATGTAAGATAGCACTTGGAAACATTCTGTTGAATTACAAACGTTCTTTGATGTAGGACCAAATCAGATGAAGATTTTCATAATGTAGCAATGAGCAATATGTCTTCATAGCAATCTTCCTTTTTTTGTAAATCTTGCTAGCATTTGTTAGGATACTAAGATGACAGAAGTTGTTGATATTTGGACTCTAGATGTTTCCTAATTCAGGAAGGCTGAAAAAGCTAAGTATTTTTAGTATTTAATTGTATTTAAACATTAAACATTTTGCTATTTTCTCTTTATCGGAACTTTTCTTTAGAAAAACTTGACAGTTTAAATTTATTCTTTTTTAAAGATCTTATTTATTTGAAAGAGAGAATGAGCAAGAGAAAGCAGAGCACAAGCAGGGGGAGAGGCAGCAGGAGAGGGAGGAGCAGACTCCCTGCTGGACATGTCAAAAGCCTGCTGAGCAGGGAGCCCAATATGGGACTCAATCCTAGGGTCCTGGGATCATGACCTGAGCTGAAGGCAGATGCTTAACCAACGGAGCCATCCAGGTGACCGAAAGTTTAAATTTAAATAAATGGCAACTTCCAGAGATAAAGTAATACACATGCATGCTTTTGCTCACAAATACATATGCACATGTGTATTGTAATACATACATGATATATATATATGTGATATGTATGTTACATATGATGTCTAGAGTTTTCTATGTTGGTTACTATTTCAAGTATTCTGTTCTATAGATGAAGATCATGTGGCAGGTCATGGGTCACAAAAAGTAGATTCAGAAAATACTCATTGTCAAGCCTCATAGGTCAAGCTCAGCCTTTAGCGTGTCAAGGTCTGGGGCCAGATTCGGATCCAACTTCTCTATCAGACTTGCTGTAAGCTTCCTAGTAGTTCCTGAAGATCAGGGCTTTGGTTTTCTCATCTCAGAGATAGGGGTGTACACTTCTTAACTTACACACTTCACAAGATTATTTTTGAGAAACAAGGGAAATTTTTATGTGAAAGCACTTTTGAATCTATAAGATATTTCACAGGCACATTTTTTTTTTTTTGTCCACAGCTATATCCATTATTTTGAGAAAAAGAAAGTGATTGAATTCCAACATAAATTGCTCAACGGAGTATTTTTCACAATGTTAATGTGAAATCAAAGAAAGAAAAAAGTAAGAGTTCTAATCACAGGAAAATGATTTCTTAGAAGACAGAAATTGTATTTTAAGCAACTAATAATGTCTTAGAGACACCTAATAAATATTAAGTAATTTTTCTACTTTCATAAAATAAGAGCATATCTAAAACTAGGTTAAGAAATGACCATTTTCTTAAATGTATTTTACCATGGAAAACCAAACACAAGAGGGCATCCCTACGTTTGTCTAGAAAGATGCCCCAAAATGGATTTTGTATACTTAGTATGTGTTTTTCACTTGATCTGAAAGCTCCTTCTTCGCCTGAAACAGAGCACACTTCCTAAAATTTATTAGTCCCAAATATCACAGTCTTTTTACATTATGATCTTCACATACTATTCATAAAATACTCTCTCTCATGAGGCTGTAACTCCTTTTTTGGCTTAAAAATAGTTTCAACATACTTCAGTAAGTTTTCTAACTTAAAGTTAGAAAAATCTAACAAAGACTAATGTGTAGTGCACGGGACATAAATACCCTGAATTTTAAAGCTTTAAAAAGACTGTTGAATCACAGACCTGTACCTCTGAAACAAATAATACATTATATGTTAAAAAAAAAAAAAAGAAGATAGTAGGAAGGGAAAAATGAAGGGGGAATCGGAGGGGGAGACAAACCATGAGAGACTATGGAGTCTGAGAAATAAACTGAGGGTTCTAGGGGGTAGGGGGTGGGGGGATGCGTTAGCCTGGTGATGGGTATTAAAGAGGGCACGTACTGAATGGAGCACTGGGTGTTATATGCACACAATGAATCATGGAACACTACATCAAAAACTAATGATGTAATGTATGGTGATTAACATAACAATAAAAAATAAAAGGTAAACCAACCAAAAGCCCTCAAATCTCTCTTTTGCGCCTATCCCTTCCTTTTGCCCAGCTATTGCACAAACCCCAATTCTGTCAACAGGCCCAGAGGCAACACAGTTTGATTTAAGGTCCCTGAGGAGGGAATCTGCAATCAAAATCTTCCCAGGTCTAAGTTATGTGAGGAGCAAGTTAATAGAAATCACAAATAAGTTCAGTTAGAATAAAAAATACAGAACACTTATCTCCCACCCTCCATCTGGAACAGAACTTTGGAATATACAGGAGTATACAGACATACTTTATTGCACTTCACAAATATTGTTTTTTCTATGAATCTAAGGTTTGAGGAAGCCCTGTGTTGAGCAAGTCTATTGGCACCGTTTTTCCCACAGCGTTTGCTCATTTCATGTCTCTGTGTGTCAGTTTGGTAATTCTCCCATTATTTCAAATGTTTTCATTATTACTATATTTGTTATGGTCATCTGGGATCATCGATCTCTGGCGTTACTATTGTAATTGCTTTAGAAAGCCACACCCACATGCACATAAGAGAGTGAACTTAATCAATAAATGTGTGTGTATTCTTCCATTCCCCATCTCTTTACCTTTCCTTGGGCCTCGCTATGCCCTAAGACAAAGTGAAGTTGAAATGTAACCAATTAATAACCCTACCATGGTCTCTAAATGTTCAAGTGAAAGGAAGAGTCACACATTTCTCACTTTAAATCAAAAGCTAGAAATGATTAATCTTAGAGAGGAAGACATGTCAAAAGCCAGGAGAGGACAAAATCTAGGCCTTTTGCATCCAGTAGTCAACCTAGCTGTATATGCAAAGGAAAAGTTCTGGAAATTAAAAGTGTTACTGCAGTGACATTCAAATGATAAAAAAGTGAAACAGCATTATTGCTGGTATGGAGAAAGTTTTAGTGGTTTGGAAAGAAGATCAAACTAGCCACAACATTCCCTGAAATCAAAGCCTAATCCAGACAGAGCAAGGCCCTGACTCTCTTCAATTCTAAGAAGGCTGAAAGAGGTGAGGAGGCTGCAGAAGAAAAGTTTGAAGCTAACAGAGGTTGGTTCATGAGATTTAAGGAAAGAAACCATCTCCATAACATAAAAGTATAAGGTTAAGCAATAAATGCTGATGTAGAAGCTGTAGCAAGTTATCCAGAGTATCTAGCTAAGATAATTAATGAATGTGGCTATACCAAACAATAACGGATTTACAATCTAGATGAAACAGTCTCCTATTGGAAGAAGATGCCATCTAGGACTTTCATAGCTAGAAAGGAGAAATCAATGCCTGGCTCCAAAGCTTCAAAGGACAGGCTGACTCTTACTAGGAGCTAAGCAGCTGGTGACTTTAAGTTGACTCCAGTGTTTATTGACCATTCCAAAAATGCTAAGACCCTTAGGAATTATGCTAAATCTACTCTGCCTGTAGTCTGTAAATGGAACAACAAAGCCTGGTTGATAGCACATCTGTTTATAACCCGATTTACTGAATATTTTAAGCTCACTGTTGAGACAAAAAGATTACTTTGGGGTGCCTGGGTGGCCCAGTCAGTTAAGCATCCAACTCTTGATTTTGGCTCAGGTCATGATCTCAGGGTCATTGGATCGAGCCCCGTGTCGAACTCCGTACTCAGCAAAGTCTGCTGGAGATCCTCTCTCTCCCTCTGCCCCTCCCCCTGCTGGTGCTCTCTAAAATAAATAAATAAATAAATAAATAAATAAATAAATAAATAAATAAAATCTTTAAAAAAACAAGAAAAGATAACTATTAATAATGCTCATTGACGATGCATCGGCTCACCCAAGAGCTCTGATGGAGATATACAATGAGATGAATTTTTTTTTATGCCTATTAACACGACATCCATTCTACAGCCCATGGATCAAGGAGTAATTTTGACCTTCAAGTCTCATTATTTAAGAAATACTTTTCATAAGACTATTGCTGCCATAGATAGTAATTCTTTTAATGGTGCTGGGCAAAGTAAATTGAAAACCTTCTTGAAAGGATTCACCAGGAAAGAACACTTGTGATTCATGAGAAGAGGTCAAAATATCAACATTAACAGGAGTTTGAAAGAAGTTGATTCCAAAGACATACAAATGGCTAACAGACACATGAAAAAATGTTCATCATCATTAGCCATCAGGGAAATTCAAATCAAAACCATACTGAGATATCACCTTACACCAGTTAGAATGGCAAAATTGACAAGGCAAGAAACAACAAATGTTGAGAGGTTGTGGAGAAAGGGGAACCCTCTTACACTATTGGTGGGAATGCAAGTTGGTACAGCCACTTTGGAAAACAGTGTGGAGGTGCCTCAGAAAATTAAAAATAGAGCTATGCTATGACCCAGCAATTGCACTACTGGGTATTTACCCCAAAGACACAGATATAGTGAAAAGAAGGGTCATATGCACCCCAGTGTTCATAGCAGCAATGTCCACAATAGCCAAACTGTGGAAAGAGCTGAGATGCCCTTCAACAGATGAATGGCTAAAGAAGATGTGGTCCATCTATACAATGGAATATTACTCAGCCATCAGAAAAGTTCTTACTTTCTTTTGGTCTAATCTGTTCTTTATCTAACTCAAAAATTCTCAACTAGAGGTATTATCTCAAAGAGGACTGAACAGTCATGAAATCTCTTCAACTTATTTTATGGAGCTGACATAACCTCAGTAGTAAAACCAGAAAAGGATTGTGTAAGAAAATTAAATTATAGGCCAGTTTACTCATGACGATCAAAGCAAAAATCCTAAGCAGAATATTGGTAAACCAAACTCGCAAAATAAACAAGAAAAAGCATGACAGTGTTGGGTTTAACCCAGGAATGCAGGATTGGTTTATCATTAGAAAATTAACTTGTGTATTTAACTCTCTAAACAGACTAAAGAGGTAAAAGTATGTGATGTATCCATAGATACAGAAAAAAAGTTTTTAATAAATTTAACATTCATTGATGATAAAAGTACAACAATAATAAACTTGGGTAGAAGAGATTTTATTTAATTTCTGAAAGAGCATCTAAAATATTGCAAACATTAATCATGAAACATTAAAAGCATTCTCTTTAAATTTGAAGAAAACAAGAAAACCCACTACAGCTTCATGTATTTAAAACTGTAACAAAAGCAGTAGCAAACATGGAAAAATGTATAATAAAAGTCATAAATACCAGTAAGGAAAACATAAAGTTGCTTTAGCACTTCTCCTGGCCGTTGATATAGGATGCCCAAGTGGATTGTCAAAAAATTATCAAATTCATGAGAGAATTTAATAAATACATTGGAGATAAAATTAAATTAATGATGTTAATAGGGAATGAAAATACCTAGATAAAAGTTATTATTTCCATCATATCTATGTTTATTACTATGTATATATATATGTAGTTATATGGTTTGGTTCTTCTTCAGAAACTAATGTTATCTATATTTCAATCTTTGTCTAATATTCAATATTTGTCACTTTCTTTGAAATCCTCTTTACCTTTTGATGCTTTAAATTTTTGTTCTTTTTCACTAAGTCATTAACAGTTATTACTTGTTCATTCTTATATTTCTTCAAAGTTCTTCAAACTTTGCCTTAAATTCTGAAATAATTTTTTTCTTTTATTTCTAATATTTTCTGAGTTCTGTCCGATTTATGCTGTTCTTTAAACTTGTATCATTTTCTTCAAGTTTTCTAGCTTATTTTGAATGAATAAGTTATGTTTTTCATCAGTTTGGGGGATGTATCTTTCACATATATTTCACAGTGTATGAGGATGTTACCCTGCTTTATTCCCCCTCCCCCCTGCTCTCATTTTCTCAAAATATCTTTGTATGGCATTTGACTTTGAAATCACTTTCTGTTCCTCGTTTTTATGTGAAATTAATTTTTCTGAACGTTTTAAAGGAGGCAGGGTTTCAGATAGCTTTTCTAACTTCCCAAGCTCATCCATTTAGTTATACAGCCACTTGCTTTTTGCAGACTCTTGGTTTGGTCTCCTTCCTGCTTTTACCTGGGCCTTGTAACTCCTCCATTCTCATTATACTGTTCAATCTTTACTCCACTCTCACCAGTTTGTCTTCAGTGTAAGACCCAGGCCTAAAAAGGGATGCTAGGTTGGTGAGTTTCAACAGTTCTCAGGGGCCACATGGCTGCAGATCCTTCATCTTTGTATGGTGGACCTCTTGCATTCATAGTTGTCATCACTGATGAAAACCCTTCCTGATTTCAGCTTTTGTTTGCAAATTGGCCCTCCCTGCCTTTCAGTAAATACCTGCTGGCTATTTTCACATTTTTTCTCTTCTCAGGTGAGGGAGATATCATCTCTTCCCTCTTCTGTTTTTCTACACAAATGCTGAAACCCTGAAGTCTTGTGCCTGTGAAACATTTGTTTTGATGTGCTTCAGTTTTGGGGTTACCTTGATGCATTTTATTTTATTTTATTTTATTTTGTTATGTTAATCACCATACATTACATCATTAGTTTTTGATGTAGTGTTCCATGATTCATTGTTTGCATCTAACACCCAGTGCTCCATTCAATAGGTGCCCTCTTTAATACCCATCACCAGGCTAACCCCTCCCCTCACCTCCTTCCCCTCTAGAACTCTCAGTTAGTTTCTCACAGTCCATAGTCTCTCATGGTTCATCTCCCCCTCCGATTTCAGCCCCCTTCATTTTTCCCTTCTTACTATCTTCTTCTTCTTCTTTTTTTTTAACTTAAAATGTATTATTTGTTTCAGAGGTACAGGTCTGTGATTCAACAGTCTTACACAATTCACAGCACTCACCATAACACATACCCTCCCCAATGTCTATCACCCAGCCACCCCATCCCTCCCACCCCCCACCACTCCAGCAACCCTCAGTTTGTTTCCTGAGATTAAGAATTCCTTATATCAGTGAGATCATATGATACATGTCTTTCTCTGATTGACTTATTTCGCTTAGCATAATATCATCCAGTTCCATCCATGTCGTTGCAAAGGGCAAGATTTTTTTTTGATGGCTGCATAATATTCCATTGTATATATATACCACATCTTCTTTAGCCATTCATCTGTTGATGGACATCTTGGCTCTTTCCATAGTTTGGCTATTGTGGACATTGCTGCTAGAAACATTGGGGTGCACATACTCCTTCGGATCCCTACATTTGTATCTTTGGGGTAAATACCCAGTAGTGCAATTGCTGGGTCATAGGGTAGCTCTATTTTCAACTTTTTGAGGAACCTCCATACTGTTTTCCAGAGTGGCTGCACCAGCTTGCATTCCCACCAATGGTGTAGGAGGGTTCCCTTTTCTCCACATCCTCACCAACATCTGTCATTTCCTGACTTGTTAATTTTAGCCATTCTGACTGGTGTGAGGTGATATCTCATTGAGGTTTTGATTTGGATTTCCCTGATGCCAAGCGATGTTGAGCACTTTTTCATGTGTCTGTTGACCATTTGGATGTCTTCTTTGGAAAAATGTCTGTTCATGTCTTCTGCCCATTTCTTGATTGGATTATTTGTTCTTTAGGTGTTGAGTTTGATAAGTTCTTTATAGGTTTTGGATACTAGCCCTTTATCTGATATGTCATTTGCAAATATCTTCTCCTATTCTGTTGGTAGTCTTTTGGTTTTGTTGACTGTTTCCTTTGCTGTGCAAAAGCTTTTTATCTTGATGAAGTCCCAATAGTTCATTTTTGCCCTTGCTTCCCTTGTCTTTGGCGATGTTTCTAGGAAGAAGTTGCTGCCGCTGAGGTCAAAGAGGTTGCTGCTTGTGTCCTCCTCTAGGATTTTGATGGACTCCTATCTCACATGTAGGTCTTTCAAACATTTTGAGTCTATTTTTGTGTGTGGTGTAAGGAAATGGTCCAGTTTCATTCTTCTGCATGTGGTTGTCCAATTTCCCCAATATCATTTGTTGAAGAGACTGTCTTTTTCCCATTGGACATTCTTTCCTGCTTTGTCGAAGATTAGTTGACCATAGAGTTGAGGGTCCATTTCTGGGCTTTCTATTCTGTTCCATTGATCTATGTGTCTGTTTTTGTGCCCGTACCATACTGTCTTGATGATGACAGCTTTGTAATAGAGCTTGAGGTCCGAAATTGTGATGCCACCACTTTGCTTTTCTTTTTCAACATTCCTCTGGCTATTCGGGGTCTTTTCTGGTTCCATACAAATTTTAGGATTATTTGTTCCATTTCTTTGAAAAAAGTGGATGGTATTTTGATAGGGATTGCATTAAATGTGTAGATTGCTCTAGGTAGCATTGACATCTTCACAATATTTATTCTCCCAATCCATGAGCATGGAACGTTTTTCCATTTCTTTGTGTCTTCCTCAATTTCTTTCATGAGTATTTTATAGTTTTCTGAGTACAGATTCTTTGCCTCTTTGGTGAGATTTATTCCTAGGTATCTTATGGTTTTGGTTGCAATTGTAAATGGGATCGACTCCTTAATTTCTCTTTCTTCTGTCTTGTTGTTGGTGTATAGAAATGCCATTGATTTCTGTGCATTGATTTTATATCCTGCCACTTTACTGAATTCCTATATGAGTTCTAGCAGTTTTGGGGTGGAGTCTTTTGTGTTTTCCACATAAAGTATCATATCATCTGCAAAGAGTGAGAGTTTGACTTCTTCTCTGCTGATTCAGATGCCTTTTATTTCTTTTTGTTGTCTGATTGCTGTGGCTAGGACTTGTAGTACTATGTTGAAAGCAGTGGTGATAGAAAAAGAGAAATGACCCAAATAAATAAAGTCATGAGAAAGAGGAGAGATCACAACCAACACCAAAGAAATACAATTAGAAGAACATATTACTAGCAACTATATGACAGCAAATTACAAAATCTGGAAGAAATGGATGCATTCCTAAAGATGTATAAAATACCAAAACTGAACCAGGAACCAATAGAAAACCTGAACAGACCTATAACCACTAAGGAAATTGAAGCAGTAATCAAAAATCTCCCAAAAAACAAGAGCCCAGGGCCAAATGGCTTCCCAGGGGAATTCTACCAAACATTTAAAGAAGAATTAATACCTGTTCTTCTGAAACTATTCAAAAAAATAGAAATGGGAGGAAAACTTCCAAACTCATTTTATGAGGCCAGCATTACCTTGATCCCCATATCAGACAAAGACCCCATCAAAAAGGAGAATTACAGACCAATATCCCTCATGAACATGGATGCAAAAATTCTCACCAAAATAGTAGCCAATAGGATCCAACAGTACATTAAAAGGATTATTCACCACAACCAAGTGGGATTTATCCCTGGGCTGCAAGGTTGGTTCAACATCTGCAAATCAATCAATGTGAAACAATACATTAATAAAAGAAAGAACAAGAACCATATGATCCTCTCAATAGATGCAGAAAAAGCATTTGACAAAATACAGCATCCTTTCTTGATCAAAACTCTTCAGAGTATAGGGATAGAGGGTACATACTTCAATATCATAAAAACCATCCATGAAAAACCCACAGCGAATATCATTCTCAATGGCGAAAAACTGAGAGCTTTCCCCCTGAAGTCAGGTACCTCGAGGCTTTTATTGAATGGGTTGTACATGAGATTTCAGACTTGCAATCTCATTGCTCTGTTGAGTTTTATGCGGGGATTCATGGAGAGTCACACACTATGCCTGGACCAATGCTGCCAGCTGCCCAGCATCACGTGTTTTGAAATTTTTCAAGGGAAAAGGAGCATTTATTAATGGGACTTTAATTTTTTGCATGAATGTAATCATAGAAAGTGGTTCAAATTTACACTGTGAGCATTTTGATTTTGCTAGACTTTTATTATTTGGATTATGTGGGCTTTCCTGGTGCGCAAGAATGGATGCAAGGACTGGGGTAATTTAACTTTCTTTTTCTTTCTTTCTTTCTTGAGCACATGAGCAAGGACGAGTGGGGGGAGGGGCAGAGGGAGGGAGGGAGAATCCCAAGCAGGTTCCCACTCAGCATAGAGCCAATCGCAGGGCTTGATCTCATGACCCTGAGATCATAACCTGAGCTGAAATCAAGAGTTGGACGCTTAACCGACTGAGCCACCCAGGCGCCAGGACTAGGGTAATTTAAGATGAGAAATAAAATAGCGATAATATGTAGGTTTCCAAGGTCATTTAAAAAGGTTTCAGTGAAAATGACTGAACATCCATCCTGTGCCTGGCTCATTTCTGTAGTTTTAGAAAGATACATAGGAGGAGCAAAGGGTAGAGTGGCCTCATGCTTCCCTAAGGGGACAGTCAGTGGCCCTTGTAGCCAAGGGCTCATTATAAAGACTCAACACTCTGGGCCTTCCAACATAGACTTCCCATTATGTGGAGCAGTGTCAGCTTAATTGTTCTTATTTATCTTCAGCTTAAACCCAGGACCATGGAGTCCATTATGGACCTTCCAAATTTTGAAGGCCATATTTTAGTTAATTGCACACAGGTCTGGCTCAAGCTTTCAAAATTCCATTTATATTTAGTACTGTATTTGTCAGGTTTCTTCATTCTTAATGTTCTGTTCTTTTAGAACCCCTCAGTACCAAAGTTTGTAATAGTTAGTTCTCCAGACAAGTGGAGCCAATCAGATGTATGTAAGTAAAAGGAGATTTATTACAAGAAACTGGATCCTACAGTTATGAATGCTAGTAAATCCAATTTGCAGTGTGGGTCAGCAGGCTGAAGACCCTGGAAAGCCAATGGTGGAGATAAAGTCCAAAGGCAGATCTGCTAGAGAATTTCCCTCTTGCTCATGGAGGCTGGTCTTTTTGTTCTAGTCAGGACTTCAGTTAGTTGGATGAGCCCACTCACCTTATGGAAGCAATCTGCTTTCTCAAAATTTACCAATTAGAATGTTAATCTCATCCAAAATGCCATTTAGATTGACACATAAAATTAACCATCACATTTACCTTGGACTAGATTAAGTTTTTAGACTGGGAATTCTCCCAAGTACCTAACTAGGGAATTAATTAACAAAACAAAACAAAAACTTCATGATTCTCTGTTCAAGAATGATTTGTCTTTTATTTATAATTGAGTCACTTCCGTAGAGCATCAAGAGATTTGAGCCAAGAGTGGTTCTGAAACCCCTCCACCCTCCTTGTAATTCCTTTTTTCTTTTTTAAGATTTTATTTATTTATTCTAGGATGGAGGGACAAGCAGACTCCATGCCCAGCACAGAGCCCAATGTAGGGCTTGATCCAGAACCCTGAGATCATGACTTAAGCCAAAACCAAGAGTCAGAAACTTAACCAATTGAACTACCCAGGCACCCTGTAATTCTTCTTTAATCTGTTTAAATTATGTATTTAACCTGGGCTAATGAACAAAAATTTGTGATATAACATTTTACAGTTATAAGTTCATATGATAGTAATTATGATTTTTTTCTTGAAAAATAAGCTCAAATTAATATGAAATAATATTATATCTTAAACACACTCCAGATTTTTCATATTTTATAAAAGAGCTACATAGTCATGTACTTCTTTCCCTAAATTTTTATCATTTTAAAACATTTTGAATATATGTATTGATTTCTGTGAAAAATTTAAATGTCTTCTTTTTAAGAGTCTCCGAAAAGACATAAAATTATATATAGTCTTTCTTCCCTAATTATTGTCCTGTAATGAACAATAGTAGCACTCTGAGATCAAGAAGGAAATATTGAGGGGCACTTGGGTGGCTCAGTCAGGTTAAGCATCTGCCTTCAGCTCAGGTCATGGTCCCAGGGTCCTGGGATCGAGCCCTGCATCGGGCTTCCTGCTCAGTAGGGAACTTGCTTCTCCCTCTCCCTCTGCCTGCCAATCCCCCTGCTTGTGCTCTCTCTCTCACTATCTCTTTCTCTCTGTCAAATAAATAAATCAAACCTATAAAAAATTTTTAAAAAAAGAATGAAATATTGATTCAAATGATAGGAACATTGTGTACCAATGTACACATTTATTTAATTTTAGCCATCCTCATCTCTATCATTTTGATTCATTTTCTGCAATTTCCATTCATTTCCCATATATATGGGTGCCTAAGTTGCATGAGATGATGGAACAGTGGTCTTGGAGTAATAGTAGCTTGAGGGTCATTCTGAACTTTATCTTAATTAAGTGCTACCTATCTACATAATACTGCCTGTTCTCACCAGTGTGATGGCACTGGACTGATTCTGCTCTGAAGACTATATACTTATCTCTAGTTTTGCTGTGATGGTTCCTCAAGCTGCTTCTGTGAAGAGATTCTTCTTGGTTATTTGATTTTGAAGGAAGAAACTCTGATCATCAACACTGATGTTGGCAGCCATTACTAAATAGCTAAGCCAACCAGCTACATATTCGATGCCCAACTAAGCATCCATTGTGTGCCAGGGGAAGGGATAATAAGATAATCCATTAAAAAAAAAGCTAATATGAAAAACAACAACAACAAAAAAAAACTTAGTTGAATTTTATCCAGTTCATGTGGTATAGATCCAGGAAAAAAATCATCTGTTAAAATATAGAAAATCTTACATATTTGATGGCCATCATAACTTATTTCTGCTTCATTGATTTGTAAAGTACTCTCTAACACACTCACCAATGTATTTTTCAATGTTGCTGATTCATCTCTTATACATTTTCTGAGAAAAATATGTTTAATGTTCTGGGTCAAATTGAACTGTTGAAATTACTGAAGGTAAAGTATAATTAATCTACATGAAATAATTAAATTATAAGAAAACACATTTGGGTGAATCCAGGAAGTTTACTATTTATTTTTCTTAATTAATTTAGTGTCAAGAGTGCTTTTTATAAAATTTATGAGACACTGTGAACTTAATAGCTTTTCCCAGATTTTAATATACAGCAAATGTATCTTCCATGAAAAATTGAAATTGTTTTCCTCATTTTTATTTGTAGCAATGATATTTATCAGGTTCTGTTTTGCAGTTCATAGTATATTTGATTTCATGAGTGTTCTTTATTGATAGCAATTAGCTATTTTATTTCTATTTCAGAGTAATTTAAAAATGATGTATTTATATCATACACATTTTTGGTCCAGTTCAAAATAACAAACAAGAGAATGTTACTATTCTATTTATTCTAAATTTTGGCAGAATAATTTCATAAGGATATAAACATTCCATCTTCAACGTAATGTTAGAAATCACTGAAGAATCAGCATCAATTAATTCCCATTATACAAATACATTGGTACAAAGCGAAGAAACCATAGTTTGGATTTGTTTTAATCTGATAATGTTTCAACAGAGCTAAAGATAATTTTAAAGTATTAGTGCCTATTAAAGTCACCCAAGAAACACCACCTGACCTATCCTTAAAGTCAGGTTTCACGGTCAAAGCTGAAGACTGTTTGAAATTTAAAAGTTGGCCGAAAGAAGGTCTTATTTGCACATATGCCCTGATTGAAAGTGATTCCACATATGCCATGCTAAGCTGTGGAGTACATTTTAGTGATATTGAAAAGCAAGTCTATTTCTTTGGCTTTAAATGTCTCAGTCACTCAACTAATGCGCAAAGGATTTGAGTTTGTGTCAGTGCGAGAACCCCTTCTACTCTCTCCCTTGCCAGTCAAATTTTAATTTCTGTTCTGAAGACTTTCACTTATCTTTTACTTAATTCATAGGCTTCCTATAGCCATTAGTTTTTGTTGAATAACCAATTACTACAAAATTTAGTGTCCTAAAAACAATGATCATTTATTATTTCTCACAAGTTTGCAGGTTGGCTGGTAAGGTCTATTGACCTTGCCCAGGGTTGTCTGGCCAACACTAAACTCTTACCTTAAATCAGAAAATAATCCAAAACTGCTCCCATCTCTGGATGTTCATCTGGGACTCGCTCACATATCTGGCAGTCAGCTGACTGTTAGCTGATTTAAGATAACCTCAAGTGGGAAAACTGTCTCTGATTCATGTGGTCTTTCATTCCTCAGTAGGCTATCTGTGCCAGGGGTTCACAAGACCACTTCCAAGATTCAATGATTCACTAGGAGAACTCATAGGACTCAGTGTATAGTCACATTCTTGGCTTAGATTCATTAGGGGAAAGGATACAAAGCAAAATCAGCAGAAGCAAAGGCATGTGGGACAAAGTCCTAAGGAGACGAGGTACAAGTTTCCAAGAGTCCTCTCTTATCAGAGTCACATAGGGCTATGATTAATTCCTCCAGCAATGAACTGTGACAACACATCTGAAATGTTGTCTACCAGGGAATTTCATTAGAGACTCAATGCCCAGGATTTGTGTTAGGGGCTGGTCATGTAAGCACCCTCTACCTGGCACATACCAAAATTCCACACTCTCAGAACAAAAGCAGGAGTTCAACATGAGCCATACTGTTTAAAAAAATATTTTAAGCACAGTGAGCCACTTTTAATAGTTTCAGTGGTAGGAATATTTGAGAAATCCAAGTTTTCAGATGCCAGCTTAGGGCCCATTTTGCAAGCAGGTCTTTCCAAGGATAGTAACCTCAGACCTGCTATGTTAACTTTTTTTTGGAAACTGTCCCAGGCTTGTTCCCAAGCTAAGGCTAAAGTTCCAAGAAGGCAAGTGGAAATTCAAAAGGCCTCCTGAACCCTAGGCTAGGAATTAGCATACACTCATTTCTGACAGCATACTGACCAAAGTGAGTCCAAAGCGTCAAGACAAGAGGATATAGACTCCATCTCTTTATGGAGTGAATGCAAGATCTCATCGACAAGAACATAGATAGTCATTAATTGTGACCACAAAAGGAATCAATCTGCCATACTTCCCAAACTTCTATCCTTTATCTTAGAAAGTTGTGTGAAGCTTATTACTTGCCCCCATCCATAATGATAATGAGCTTCTATCACATTTCCTTTCAAGCCACCCCTGGATAAGATTCTTGTCATTTTCCAAAAGCTAATTCTCAACTTCAGTTCACTTTGGTGTCCCTCACAGAGCTGAATGCACTGGACTGACTGTTGGGGTTCTCTAATTTCTTCTTTCACCCTCAGTGTGTGGGTTTGCAATGAAACAGCTGTAACTTCTCAGGGATTTGGGAGATGACTCTTTAGGCAATCCAAGAATGGACGTCCATCAACTTCAGCTCCAGGGACTCAAAGTGTCTATATCCACTGACAAACCGTAGTCACTGTCACACCCAAGAGGTTGAAACTCTCTGGACTCAGTCCACTAAAGAGCAGCCAAATCCCAGACCGATCCCATCTTTGGAAGTCCAACTCCATAACTTTCCAAGAGCTCATCCAGCACTTCTTGGGCAGCTGGTGGAGAATACTTCAGGAAAAATTCCAGGACAGACCAACAGAGATCCCAAATTCTAAGTTTGGGGGAGACTAATTACATGGAAATTAGAAATAATTGATGCCTAACACTCATTCTCCTTGACATTTTCAGGCTAGCTATGATCAAACCAGAGCATGTCACTCATGGGAGAGTGTTATGGCTTTTATTGGTAAAATGGCACAGCTGTAACAGTTTCTTTTCAGTGGAGTATAGTCTTAATACCCAAAATAGCAGATTTTAGCATGGACTTTAAAGGAACATTCCTCTTAGGACTCTTTCCCGGACAATATAATTCCTCCCCACGACATTTCCTTGGCAGGACAATCTGACCAACTTTGTCTCGGCCCAGACATGACAACACTAACTGCTCTTTCTCATGAGCTAAAGAACTGCTCAATCTGATCACCTTCTTCCCGCATTCATCTGGCCTGACTTTTACAGCTAATTCAACAATTTTATGCCTGATAGAATGATTTTGAATACAGCACCATTCCTTTAAGTTAAAAATTGCTTATAATATTTTTAAAGATTGACATTCTATGGTGAATTTTTGATAGAAAGGCTTTCATGCTGTACACAAACACCATAAATGTATATAATTTAACATCCAAAGTAAAGACACGCCACTGAAAAGATATTTGGATTTAATCAAAACTGGTCTGTTTTCAGTTAAGACCTCAATAAATTTAAAGGATGAAATAAAACTTTTTCTCATCTAAATGACATTTTTTTACACAACATTCTTTGCTAAAATCTTTCAAAAGAGTATTCTGATTTTGTTAGAAGTGAATTATTTAGCAAGAAATAAATAACTAGCTCACATTTGTATTATTATAAGAAAGGCATGACATAGAAGACTTCATATATTTTATCATAATCATAACCATAAATCAAACAACTTTGCTCGGGGGTACCATTTTGCAGATGAAAAAGTGAAGAGTTACAGAGCTTTAGTGGCTTAATCAAGAACATACTGATGAGTAGCAAGATCAGATTGGAATTCAGTTCTGTCTGACTCAAGAGACCAAACATGATTTAAAATAGTCAGTATACTTAGATATATACCAGATACCAACACATGAGCACACGCACATACACACACAGATTATATTTGGACATTTTTTTTTTAATCTTCTTTTTTTTTTTTTTTTAAAGATTTTTATATATTTGACAGAGAGAGACACAGCGATAGAGGGAACACAAGCAGGGGGAGTAGGAGAGGGAGAAGCAGGCTTCCCGCTGAGCAGGGAGCCTGATGCGGGGCTCGATCCCAGGATCCTGAGATCATGACCTGAGCCGAAGGCAGACGCTTAACAACTGAGCCACCCAGGAGCCCCTATTTGGACATTTTTAAATTTAGAAAAACTTTACCCCCTTAATGACTTTATAATCTTCAAAACAGTATTATTTAATACTTTAATCATGTGCCATAACTAGAATGAAGCCACTTAAATACGTTACACTGACTATATTCTGGAATGTTCCCTTAGATTCTAAGACTTAGAAGAAGATTGTTGCTAAGATTTTATTTTTTTTCCAAAATGATGATTCTTGGCAGTCAGAGTATGATTTTATTCACAGGAACATTGTCTTAGGGAATTTTCTTGGTAGGAAAATTTTGAAGAGAATTTATAGAAAACATCACTCAGAAAGAAAACTTCATTTTCTAGGCAGTCTGTAAGATGACTGGCCCTGTCATAAAATGCCTAAGAAGAGATTCCAAAATGAATAATGTAGACTTTCTCAAAAAGATTCTAAAAAATATTAAGAACATATACTCTAACTTGGAGATGAATTTAACTTTATTCAATGGAATTTTATCTAAAGCATTATAGAGATATCCTGTTATGGTTTCTTTCTTTCTTTCTTAACTATGTCTGTCATATCTAATCCTAGGAGTTGGCTAGTGAGAGCCTGAGTAGGGGGATATACATTTTGATTTTGCCAGAAAAACTATGAGTGCATTGGTCATAATCTGAACCAAAACACATCAAGTTTTACAAAGATATTTTCAACAGTTAAACTGTCCCTTTGGAGATGAGAGCAAAATAAAGAGCATCTGAAACCTGTGTTTATTTTGTTTGTTTGTTTGTTTGTTGTTTGGCAAATCTTCCTCCTTGCTCAGATTCCTAGAAGAAACAGAAGCAGTAACCCTCAAGAAAGCACTTTGATTTTGGAGTTCATCAATTTCCTACCCTATAGAACATACAAGACTCAGAGCCCTTGTTTAGGGAAGACTCTAGTTACAGGGCATATGAGGGAACACTAGCAGGGCTCATGGATCCAGGAATGTGCATAGTTCCAGAGAGAAATAAGTCTGTGCTCTACCTTAGGATAGTAAGATCATTAACTAACACTTAAGTGAAACATGTTATAATCCAAACACTGTATTAAGCACATTGCATGTATAAATATAATAAATCCTTGGAGTACTCTTATTTTCTCCCTTGCACAGATTAGGAAACTGAGAACGGAGGTTGGGTAGCCTATCCATGTTAACACAGAATCAATGTAATGCATTGAACTTGACATCAGCATTATCTCTCCAAATATTTTCCTCCCATCCACTACACTATCCTGCCTCTGAAATAAAATCACAACTGATGGGACTGAGAACACATCTTTGGGATCACCTTTTCCTAGCAGAGGCCTGATGGGCTCCACATCACACCATAGAGCCACTTACAATTCTGGACAGATCCTGCAGTTATGAAGAGAGGAAGAAATCAGGAAGAACTGGACATTCTCACCAACCCAAAATTGGTGTCACTGCAGTGAAAATCCAGACAATCCATGTCATATGAACTTCATTAGTGCAGAATGAATAACCCCTTGAGACATGACCTACCGCATACAAAACCTTTTCCGAATCTTGCCCAAGCTTCTCTATGTCACCAACAAGAATCCAGGAAGGGAACTCCAGATTAAAATTAGGGCTTCCTAAACCCATCCATCTTTTTGTTATGCTTTTAATCATTCTCTTCTATTTTTCTCCCTTCTTTTCCCAAGATGGTTTGTGTCTTCCCAATTCTCTCTCTTTCCGAAGTCCTTCTCTCCTTGGACTTATTGTTAAAAAAAAATATTATGAGATGTACTTTTCCACACTGGAACCGTGAGGGATACAAATCAGAAGAAAGAGTCCTGAGCTTGTCTCTTTTCCTTATATCATTTCCCTTTGCATTTATGATGACGATTTTTAACCCTATTCTTTCCATGACTGCTTCCAGTGCTGGTCCCCACAGAGCTTGGAGTTTTGCTTGAGAGAGGGATTCTGAAAAACAGTTTATCCACCAACATTCAGGCAACAAATTCAGTAACCTAAAAGCAAATACAAATAAATTAAACTTTCTAGACATAATTTTATTTTAGGAAAGTCCAATGTAGAGCACATACATCTCAGCTACGTTGCATGCTTGATAACTTCTCATCAATCACAGCCATTTAGAGACAAATTTAGGGTAAACTTTCAAAGAATAATTCTGTCAGACCACAACTGTTAGTGGGACAGGTGTTTGGAAAGCCCCATTGGAGAACTATGGATTCTGCTCTTTGTTAGCATGCTGCTCTAAGCCCAATATATCTATTCAGATTTCTGTCCTAGGAATTTTATCTTTTGTCTACACAGAAGATTTTTTTCTTCAGCTTCTAGAACATTCGATACGTAATCCTAAAGAACCACATGTTTTAAAACTGTGTTTGGAAAGCTTCTTCAGCCTTTGAGATTTCCACCTCCTAATTGCAAAATGAGCAGCCATTCCAACTGGAATCAGACCATTCCAGTTTACCAGCATAGTCCATACCCAGGACTTATTAGGTATTAGAGTGATAACAATGAGCTTACATTTGAAGAAATTATATATATGAAAAGAGAAAAATTTATCCACTTAGATGATTTATGTGTGCAATTACAGCTACTGAGTGTGAATTTTTTGTGACTCTATGAACATTTTCTTAGGAAAACATAGCTACAGAATTCCACTTCATGTGCAAAACAATAAATACATTTAGAATTTCTTTTTCAATCCATAAGAAGCTTAAAATTGGATGGAGTTCAATTTCTCTAAATTTATTTTGTAGGAACATAAAATGAAATTTCTAAAGAATTAGACTCTACCCATTTCGTACCTTAGTTTCTTTTATTTGCTTACATATTATGTGATCTTGACTTAAAATTTAAAAGAGTCTTCCTCACTAGTTCTATTTGAAATTGTTGCAGACTTTATTTTCAAATATGATTTCACCCAATTTCCCCTTAGATGCATGAGTCATTGAATGCTGATTTTATAGACATCAGATTCAGAATTAAATAATTATAATCAAGGTTTGAGTAGTAACTTACCTCTCTGAACACACCAACCAGTCAGTTGCTAAAATGTACATCAGTATTCTCAATATAATAGAATATTTTAATATTGTGAATGCAGAGGCTATACAACAAGAATTCTAGTGTTTGAAGAAACATTAAAAGGTTAAATTACTGCAGAAATTGCCTCTTGTATATTTTGACCAGTGATCACATGGCCTCTTCTGGAACACTTCCAGAACCTCACTACTTCACAAAACAATTCTGTCAGTAAAGCTTTTTCATTGGACTGAGCACTAAATTTCTCTATTTAGTTTAGATTTTGCGCTTAACCAACCCAGAATAATCCTAGTAATTTTTATCCAAGATAATTCCTCATATATATTCTATTCTCTATAAAATTCCCCTTTATTGATGTTTATAGAAGTCCTAATAAATGAAAACTAAGAAAACTAAAGACTTAGGATTTCTTCAGACACATTGTGCATCTAAATTATATCTCACATATTGAGAAGAAAAATTAAACTGAAGGTCAGGAATAGGAAAACAATTAGGAGAAAACAAAATATATATTTGTTTTTAAGGCTGGATTTCCTAATTAAGGGTATTTGAGGTACATCACACACCTAAGTCAAATATTTTATAATTTAAGAGCTTGCACTATAATATTAATATAATCCACATGGTTTTTAATATTTCTCCTTTAAAAAACATCCAGAAATTGGCTTAATCAACGTAAAACATCTTCCATATTATTCTTATCTTTATTGATGTAACATGACACATGAATGGCTCATCCATTGTTTTGTGAAAATGATTTCTTTTTGAGATGTGAGGACTTGTTTAGTTTAGTCTAAAAATAACAAAGCTAATCTTGAAGAATATAATAGACTATTCTATTGGCTTTTCTATAACAAATGGAACAATAAATTTCTAAGGATGTACATTGTTATTACTGAACAAAACATAAAGTTAGTGAGATGTGTCCTTAACAGATAAGGATGGCTCTCATGACGTAAATGAATTTAGATTTTAGTCTTCTGCGTGGCAGACTCTCAGTGTCTTTGTTTTGATTTTGTCACTACTTTCTCATGAATTATTCTATTTGACAGGTAATTTTACATGAAGGTATCCCCTGCCAGGGAATATTCTAGAAATGTAATTTTTGTATCTTTTATTTTTAGAGGGTGGGCCCCTTAGATCATTTCCTTAAGATGAAGTAATGAGAGAAAAATAAATGTTCTTCCCTGGCCTTGAAATGTATTGGTGTCACAGTGACACTAATTTAAGTTATTAACACTACTTTGAGTAAACTATTACTTACATTGTTAGCAAACTTGATAATATACAGGCTGTCTAAATTTATGTATAGTGTTGAATCATCATCTTTTTCTGCTTTTATTTTTATTTTCCTTGAAAACCTTTTTCTATGTTACACAAACATATCTTTGTATTTCCTTCACTTGTTTCTTACGTGTTCCCTAACGTCGATTGATAATGGTCACAGTCTGAACAGTTACGCTTGTTTATATTTTGTTTCACTTGTAATTTGTCCATGATTTACATAAGAGTTCCCAACCTGAGTTGCCTTGGCGTTAGCAGTCAAGTTGGAGAGGGATATTATCAACAGATTACTCTGCTAAAAGTAGATGTACTCAGCTGGGGCCAAATGCTGGCCGTCAGTTCCTGCTGCGCACAACTTCGGGGTCAGTTCCTGCCTTCGTTTTCTTACGCACAAGTGCTGTGGAAATCAACATTGATGCAACTGGAACTGAGCATGAGTGCCTGGGGGAGGGTTTGGCCCAGCAATCACTGAAAACAGGACTTGGCTCGGGATTTGTTTAAATGGAGTACCTCACGTTGGACCACGGGGAAGGAGGAGGGAGAAAATCAAGAAAGGAGACGTCTGCCTAGTTTTGGGTTGTCTGGCAGAACAAAAAGCTCGGAGCCTCATATATAAAACAAATGAAGGTATTAAAGGAGAAATGACGATATGATATTAAAACATAAAAGTGTACATGACAAATTAAATTCCTTACAACAAAACACCTCTGACATGTAGAACAGCAAATTGATAATTTTATGCATTTCTAAAGATTTTTTTTTTAAAGATTTTTATTTATTTATTTGTCAGAGAGAGGGATTGAGAGAGAGCACAAGGGGGGGGAGGGGCGTAGGCGGAGGGAGAAGCTGACTCTCTGCTGAGCAGGGAGCCCAACTGTGGTTCCACCCCAGGACCCTGGGATCATGACCTGAGCTGAAGGCAGATGCTTAAGCGACTGAGCCACCCAACCATCCCAATTTTATACATTTCTTATGTATTTCCAGCATATTCTTAAACCTATTCAAGGCCTTCCTAGGTTCCCTTCCAACCCTACCAATAGCAAATAACTGATTTAATCCAATGGAAAATCTTTCATACCCTTCTGTCTTGCTCACAGACTGTCCTTGGCTTTATCCTCGATTTATTTTCCTTTCTATTGCAGATGTGAAAGTCTTTCTTCTTCAGCAGGACTCACCACTCGTTGTCTTTCTGGTTGTGTTCTGTCCTGAATGTTCTAGGCTATCGCTCTCCCTCTTTGTCATTGTCCCTTTCTTTTATCTTCCCTTTTGCTTTGTCTTTGGAGTTTTAATTAGGGTTTTGATTGCTAGAAACAAGGATTCATGAGGATAGCTCAAGAAAAAGTAAGGCAGGCCATAATAATATGAAAGTGGAGAAAGCAGAAACTTTATGTGTTTATGTGAAAGCGGTAGTGTTATGAGCCCACATCACTGACTTCCGAGGCAAGAGGCCATGAATCTTTGATGTTCCACCATTAGCTTGCTTTGCCCACTCTTTCTGTGCTTCTCCTTCATCTTGTTTCTTTAGCTCTCTCTACCAACTGGATCTTTCACTGTCTACTGTCTTTCTTGTACTTAATGCTTACTCATAGTCTTTTCTTTAGAACAATGACTCACCTTTATGGATTTGTTTATCCTCTGATCCCACTGCTAACTAAATGATTCTCTGTGCATTCTTAATTCAGATACCTGAAAGTTAGAATCTATCTGATGTAATTCATACCTGACTGGACAGAAGATTCTGCCATGGACAACCTCACAGGCTTTGGTTACCCTGTTCAATGTTTGTCTCTGATGCCCGGTTCTAGTCTGATCACTTACGAGCTAGATGAACAAGATTCTATAATAATAAATATTGATACCTAAGGCCATGAAGAGTATTGAATAACTTCATTTACATGGGTCTATGACTATTTCCGCTGGTTTTTGAGCATATATTGATTATTTTCTCCTCTGCCATCAAATGTGAAAGTTTCTAACCAGTGCCTCATTCAGCTTGAGATCAAAATTTAAGGGGGCAGCAAAAAATTCAGGAACCAAGAGAAATAACGTTAATGCAATTTTTTAAATCTTTTATATATTTTTTAAATATTTTATTTATTTATTTATTTATTTTTGTGAGAGAGAGTGCACAAACAGGGAGGAGGGGCAGAGGGAGAAGCAGACTCCCCACTAAGCAAGGAGCCTGGAGTCATGACCTGAGCCAAAGGCAGACGCTTAGCTTAACCAACTGAGCCACCCAGGACCCCTAATGCAATAGTTTTTAAAATCAAAATTAATGCAAAAAATCTGTGGTGAACGAACTATCAGAATGTTTTATTGGTTTTACTTTTTGCCTTGGGTTCCAGTATGGCCTGGCATGGCACTCATCACAAATACACCAACTAAAAGAACATAACATTTTGCCCTCTTTAGTCTCAGTTTTATTTCTCTTGTCTTTCTTACAAGTTAAGTCTATTTCCTTGAAGTCTATTTTTCTTGAATCTGTTTTGGAATAGCAATATTTGCAAATTTAATTCTGTATGGTTATCAGTGACTTCCTAATTCAGAGCATATTGGGTGATTATATACAGCTAAGAAAGTTCTCACTAGCTGAACTGATGGTTCTTGCCAAAACTGGGAGTGCGGATAAAAGGGGGATGATTCATTTCACAGGAAAAGCCTAACGATTCTGGAATAATCATATAAAAAAAAGTGTTAGGCCATCAGAATAAAGTTCTGTGCAGCTAAGAAAACATATTTTTCTCCTGTTATTGTCCCTTTCCCCACTGACCACCCTTGACCTCTCTGTAGCATCCACGGTATTGACTGGCCCCTTCTAGTTGAAATCTCTTCTAGGACACCCGGCTCTCAAGGTTGCCTCCTACCTCTCGGCCATGGCCCTTTGTCTCTTGTTTCTACTGCTTCTTTCTTCCATTTCCTCAAGGAAGGTGTAATGCAAGGCTCAGTCCTCAGAAATCATGCTTGTCTTTTCCATAGCATGACAGCTTCATTCACCCTCAGAGTCCCATTTTTATCCCTCCAGAAACCCTTCTGGAGAGGGAGATTCCTCCAGAAGATACATCTTCAATCCTCAGCTTCTCTAATAACTCTTATATTTGTCCCTTCATCTCTACTTACTTCCTACCTTCATGTATTGCCATATCACCCCATGCCCAGACCTAGTATTTAAGACACAAAGAATGATTGTGTGTTTAGTCCCCAGACCACTGTTTCTTTTTTGTTTTGCTGAAAGATACCAATATTTTATTCTCTTCAGATAATTATGATAAAATTTCATTTGGATGTTTCTCAAAGCGAAATAGTGTGTGAAATGCATTGTTTGTGGGAGGTCCTGAAAATATTATGAACAAAAAGCTTATGATAGGGACCTTCACTTTCTAATAGGGCCATTATCTGGTGGAGGAATATGAATTACAAGCTTATAACCTTGAAGAAACTAATGGTCATTTGAGGAGATTTGCTTTGCAAACCTCTCTCTTTTGCTTGTTTTTAAATGGTTTATTTTGGAAAATTTCAAACCATGCAATGTATAAAAAATAATTTAATGAATTCAGTGTACTTATTACCCAGCTTTAACAATTATGGACTCATAACTAATTTTGTTGCAATTCTACTCCTTCTTACTTCCTTTCCAGCCAAACCAGTCTTTTGATCTGTTCGTACTTCTCCTGTTTTCTGGGTCCACTTTGCCCTCTCCCCCTTAATGTGATGCAAGTATTGGTCACTTTATTAGCTCCTCACCTTCAAACTCCCAATTTCAGTCAACTGTCCTGATGTTACATCTAATAATAGACTCCGCTTGGGTGTAGTCCTGGTGTGAGCAAGCTCTTCTTTGTGACAAACCATCACAGAATTTAGAAGACTTTGATCACAGCCATTTTATTTATATCTTGATCTTGTTCTTTCTCAAATCTAGGATATGCCTCTCTCAGTCATTGTCCTGATCATTGCACAAAATCAAAATGTAATTTCACTTTCCAGCCATGGGCTGGTGAGATCAAGGACATCAGAGTTACATACCTTTCCATTAGAAATTTTGCCTGAGAATAAAAAGAATTACTTGATCATCTGGGATGATTTTGTCTAATATTAACTTTCGGGACCGCAGAAAAATGAAAGCTACAACACTCTCAAATTATCTCTTAACTTGAGTTTTGAAGCCATGAAATTTTAATCACTACATTTTCAAGCCATTTAGACTGGCAGGCCCATTTCCTTTTCTTTCTCTTGTCTTCCATGTCTGTCATCCCCTGCTTCCCTTGCTCCACCCAAGAACACTGGTGTTGAGTTTCCTGTTGACATAAACTTACACATGTTCCAATATATAATGAGGAAGGTGATCTCTTATAGTAATCAAAGATTAAATAAAAATATAAAGGAGATAATGCACATAGTTAGGTGCAGAGCTTCGAGGGTTGTGTTGGAAGGACAGGCAAGAAAAAATGTGTTCCTCCTCAGCTCTGTTCTGTTGCTGGTGTGGTAAGGTGGAGCTATGTTTGCTTCTGGCACAAGAGGATTCTTGTCTTAACAGAATTCTTTTTTTTTTTTTTTAAGATTTTATTTATTTATTTGAGAGAGAGAGACAGGGAGAGATCACGAGCAGGGGGGAAGAGTACAGGGAGAAGCAGACTCCCCACTGAGCAGGGAGCCTGATGTGGGGCTCGATCCCAGGAGCCTGGGATCATGACCTGAGCAGAAGGCAGAGAGATGCTTGAATGACGCTTGACCTACTGAGCCACCCAGGAGCTCCAGGCTTAACAGAATTCTTTAGGGAATGGTGGGATCTGGGGTAAGGGGTACCTTATCTATGTCTGGATACCATCTAGCCTTTAAACAAGGATATTTTTATAAGTCATTGTCCTCTCTAGCCTGTTTACCAGGTTGAGAAGCAAAAATATAAGGGGGAAAATCATACATTCTATCCAGAATTAGTAGGTGTGTGCTAATCTCATTTCCTGATTCATTTATTTTTCCCAACGTTCAATAAATATTTTTAGTTCCCACCATGAACCAGGCAATGGGACCAAGGCAAAATTGAGAGTATGGCAGTGAATAAAAGAGTCTAAAATGTGTTCTCTAATGAAGCTCACATTTTAAGGTCGCTTTAGCATATAATATATTAATGACAATGATTGCTAAAGAAAATACAAAAGCATGAAGGGGAGTGTGGAAGAGGGATTTCATAACAGGAATTAAAATAACTGAGAAGATGGCATATGAACAAAGAACTAAGAAGATGAGGAGTTGGTGATGTAGACCTTTGGGGGAGACAGAGGAAGAAGCAGGAGCAAACGACCTGAGGGAGGAACATACCATATAGCAACCTCTATAGCAACTCTAGTTGTAGCTGAGTTGAATAAGGAAGGAAAATACAGAAAGTGAGGTCAGAATAGTAATGAGAAGGGTGTCAAATCAGGTGAAGCCTTGTTAGATATGGTAAGAACTTTGGCTTTTACTTCAAATGAATTGGAAAGGAGGATTTTGAGCAAAGGAGTGACAGGATTCTACTTACACTTTCACAGGATCATTCTGATTTCAAAACAGAATTGAGCGGGGTCAGGCAGAACAGAGATAGAGGTTGGGAGATGCAGTTGGAGGCTATTGCCATAATCCAGGTGAGAGAGAATGGTGGCTTGGACAAGAATGGTGTCCGTATAAGTTGTAACCTTGTTGGGATGGGAACATTTGAAGGCAGAGACCACAGAATTTGCTGATGATCAATCACATGCGGAGTGCATGAAAAAACAAGTGAAAGTTGATTCCACTGATTTTAGACTGAAGACATGGAAGGTGAAACTGTAATTTTCTGAGGTGGGGGAGACTATAGAGCAAGCAGTCTTCATCTTTTTGTATTTTTAAGGATTTTTATTTATTTATTTTAGAGAGGGAGAGAGAGAGCATGAACACAAGCGGGGGGAGGGACAGGGATAGGCAGACTCAGTGCTGAGCACAGAGCCTGACAGGACTCCATCCCAGGACCCTGAGATCATGACCTGAACTGAAATCAAGTCAGATGCTCAACAAACTGAGTCACCCAGGTGCTCCGTCTTTGTCTTTTTTTTGTTTTGTTTTGTTTTTAATAAAGTAAGGATGGTGGTGACAAGGCAAAGGAGATAAAGAGCTCAGTTTTGGACATATTAAGTTTGAAATGCTTTTAGACATTCAAATGGAAGTATCTAAATGGTAATTGGATCTAGGAGTCTGGAGTTCAGAGGACAGCTCTAACCTGCAGACATAAATTTGAGAGTTCTCAACATAATGATAGTATTCAAAGACAGAATAAAACCAGGCAGAGAGTTAGTGAAGACACAAAAGAGGAAAAGACACAACTTTTATAGATTAGGGGTAGGAGACTGAGAAAGGGCAGCCATTAGGTAGGAGAAAAATCAGAAGTGTGGTTTCCTGGAAGCCGAATGAAGACATACTTTCAAGGAGAGAGGAATGATAAAATGTGTCAAATGTTCCTGATGGGCAAGAAAAACAGGGACTGTGAAGTGATTGTTGGCTTGTCTTTTGAGTCACATCTCTAGGAATGTTTAATTAAGGGTCAGAGATATGAGAGATGATAATTTGGCTGTGCATCTGTCTGGTTTTTTTTTTTTTTTGTGGTGTAGATTCACCTCAGAAGGCTGTGCGAAGCTACATAGGGATCTCCTTTCTCCCTCACAATCCTGTGAGGGACCTTCCAAATTTCAGTTCAGGTGGATGGCTTTCCCCTGGAAAAAAAGCAAAAAAACTGTCCTCTGGGGATATATGTTTCTCCATTAGCCTTTCATGATTGTGAAGGATAGGATCTCTACCAAGATTTCTGTCCAACTTCTCAAACACCAGAGTGGACCTCAGGACTTGGGAGAAATGAAAAATGTCTCATCAGAAAAAAGGTTATTTTTAAAGTTGTTGATAACATTTTTTAAGCATTTAAAAAGTGGCTAAAAAGTAATTATAGACAGGGGCGCCTGGGTGGCTCAGTCGGTTGAGCGTCTGCCTTCTGCTTAGGTCATGGTCTCAGGGTCCTGGGATCAAGCTCCGTGTCGGGCTTCCTGCTCAGTGGGGAGTCTGCTTCTCTCTCTCTCTCTCTCTCCCTTTCATTCCGCCCTTCCCCCTGCTCTTGCTCACTCTGTCTCTCAAATAAATAATAAAATCTTTAAAAAAAAAAGTAATGACAGACAGAAAGCCACCTCTTTATGAAGGGGTAGCCATGACAACAGTGGAGACTGGGTAATGACCAAGCCGCTGTCACAGTATTTGAAGGGAACAAGGCTAGGCATGGACATAAAGAAGCAGCTGGGTTTTTTTTTTATTGTTGTTGTGTGTTTGTTTTTTGAAATTTATTTGACATGTAGCATTGTGTAAGTTTAAGGGGTACGGCATGTTGATTTGATATATTTATAGATTGCAATATGATTGCCATTCTAGCCCTAGCTAATACCTTTATCATGTCCCATATTTCTTATTTCTTTTTTGTGGTTGGAATAATTAAGAGCTAGTCTCTTAGCACATTTGATGTTTATAATACAGTATTATCGTCTATAATCACTCTGCTGTGTGTTAAATCTCCAGGACTAATTTATTACTAGTTCCAAGTTTGGACCCTTAAACATCATTTCTCCTGTGTCCCCATCCCTGCCCCTGCTAATTACTGTTTTATTCTCTGTTTTTACAAGTTAGGTTTTCTTAGATTTGACATGTAAGTGATATCATACAGTATTTGTCTTTGTCTGACATCGCACTTAGCATAATGTCCTTGCATGTGTGTGAATGTGCGTGGTTGGAGGAGGCTGGTGGAACAGGGTTAGGAGAAAAAGTAGTGGGAAGGCTGCCAAAAGAATTCTTTCTCTAAAGATAGCTAGAAAGAAAACATAAATAAATAAAACAGTGATTCATTCTTTGTGATGCTGTAAACCTTGTCCAGCAGGCCTTATTTACGTAGGAGAGGGGCCTATGATGACTCCAGTTGTTTTGAAAGCATAGAAAAACTATTGGATTGAGCCCTAACTTGGCTCAGATTACCAGTCCCTAAAGATTGTCAGTTTTATTTTCTTTGGGAAACATTAAAAAGAAAACAGCATACACTTAGGACAAACAGAAACTAATATGAAATGATGGGCAATATCCAGAAGCTGGCATTTAACTTTTCAAGGAAATGCTTATCAAACTAGTTCCTAAATCTGTGAAACACATCGAGTTTCTAATTGAAGATTTCTGAATGAAGACACATGTCTCTTAGTCACTCAACTAAATCATATGAAAACTATATCCCAATGGACATAGCGTTTTTAATAAAATCATCTACAACATATTCTCTCTCTCTTTTTCTCTGTCAATGTATATGTCAGTATATGTCAATGTATATATGTCAGTATATACATTGTCAGTATATGTCAATGATTATAGAATATTTTGAAATCTTTCTGTAGAAATAAACACAGCATATATTTCCATTTGTTTAAGAGTATCTCTATGAAGGGCGCCTGGGTGGCTCAGTTGGTTAAGAGTATCTCTATGAAACGATGCCAGAAATAGATCTTGGAATTTGCACAAATAAGAAATCGAATCATGATTGCAAATGCTTTCTTCTATTGCCATTTATTCAGTGCTTTCAGGGATCACCTTTAAGAATGATAGCTTTCCTTCTAGCAAGCTAATCAAGAGATGTCCTTTCTTTTCCCTAAATCCTTCCTTAGAATGATACCAGATTTTCAGAAAGACAAAAAAAAAGGTCACAAATGTGTTTTGCTGAGCACTCACTGTTATACTGATTTGGGCTGATGGTACAGTGCTTTCCTTCCTTTGGCCGGGACTGGAAATCTGACATTACACAGCAGTTCAAGAAAGGACTCCAGTGGTTGGAGGCAGAGGTCCTTTTCCAGGAAAGAAGCACAGCAAATACCAGCGATGCATTCCACTCTGACTTCGTCCAGAGTTGCAAGATGAGTCTATAAACACAGTGTGACTTCTCTGGCCTCTTCCTACTCCAACTATAAACTCATGTTTGAAATTCCACTTTAAAGATCCTTTTTTTTTTTTTTAACTTTTTTTTTTTTTTTAAGATTTTATTTATTTATTTTTTGAGAGAGAGAGAATGAGAGACAGAGAGCAGGAGAGGGAGGAGGGTCAGAGGGAGAAGCAGACTCCCTGCCGAGCAGGGAGCCCGATGCGGGACTCGATCCCATGACTCCAGGATCATGACCTGAGCCGAAGGCAGTCGCTTAACCAACTGAGCCACCCAGGCGCCCGCCTTAGAGATCCTGTTAGACATGTAAAGAACATGGGGAGGGGTAGTTTTAAACTCTGAAAAGCCTGATGACTTTCTTTTTTTTTATTCTTTTTTTTTTTTTTTTTGCAGGTCAGTTGCTACCAAGATGTGCTATCTCCACCATCTGAAAGGGATATACTCTTTCAATAAATAGCGACCTGGGGATCCACAAGCCATTTTCTTTTTTTTTTTTTTTTTAAAGATTTTATTTATTTATTTGACAGAGAGAGAGATAGCGAGAGCAGGAACACAAGCAGGGGGAGTGGGAGAGGGAGAAGCAGGCTTCCCGCTGAGCAGGGAGCCCGATGTGGGACTCGATCCCAGGACCCTGGGATCACGACCTGAGCCGAAGGCAGACGCTTAACGACTGAGCCACCCAGGCGCCCAACACAAGCCATTTTCTTAAGCTTTATACATTGTCACTTATTTTTTTTTGTGCTGAGTTAGCACCAACCTAAGCTGATACAGACTAACCCACAGATGCTCAGACAGCTACACAGGAAAACACACAGTTCACCCCAACACAGACACACGCTCTCATCACATGTGTTCACACACATACATCCTTCACAGTAAAGTTTCAAAACCTCCCATCTAGCTCTCTGGCCTAAGCCATCACCATCTTCCCTAAAGTGTTCCCTGGGGAAGTGTGTAATTCCCCAGAGTCAGACTGGGTCAATCAAAGCTGCTTCCTCTTGCTTTTCTGCGATGTATTGTTAATATGAGTACGTGCCCAAGAGACTTTGTAAGAATTGGTTCAATTCATGTAGAATGTTTAGAACAGCGCCAGTGCTCAAGAAATATCACCCACCGTCACTGGGGAGTATATTGGTTTCATATTGCTGCTATAACAAATCACTCTACACTTAGGAGCTTAAGACAACACACATGTTGTTATCTGACATTATCGTCGGTCAAAACTCTGACATGGTTCTCAATGGACTACAGTCTAGGTGTTAGCGGGGTTGCTTTTCCTCCTGAAGGCTTGAGGGAAAAATCCAGTTCCTTGCCTTTTTCAGTTCTAGAGACCACCCGCATTCTGTGGTTCATGGCTCCCTTCCTCCCTCTTCCAAGCCAGCAACACTGCGTCTCTCTGGCCCCTTCTCCATCTTCATCTGACCACAGCTGGTAGAGGTTCTTGGCTTTTTAAGGACTCCTGTGATTTCACTGGGTCCATTGGAATAATCCAGGATAATCTCAAGGTCCATAAACCTTAATCACACCTGCAAAGTCTCTTTTTTTCCTTGTAAGGTGACATGTTCACAGCTTTCAGGTTTAAGACATGGACAGCTTTGGAAGGCAGGGCATTATTCTGCTTACCACGGTGGGAGGTATGACTGATTATAAATCTGAATAGAAAGAATATTCTCGGCACATTGACGGTCTCACATGTTTCTCTCCATTTGTCGCTGCGTTAAACACTATGCAGTAATAGGCCCGGCCCTATGGGGAGCATGTCTGTGCCCTCATGGAGTTGGCATCCCCATAGAGCCGTGCAGTCATCACAGTCAACCAGATACAGCAAAGTACTTTAAACGAGCCTCTGCTATAGAGTAGATAGATACATACAATTATAAGATCCAGATACTGCACGTTCACTTGTTTTTTCAATCACTCAGCAAATATTTATCAAGTGCTTAGCATGAAAAAGCCAATCCACAAAAGGAAATCTTGATTTCTGACAAACTTTCAAAGCTATGAGCTATGACATCATCCTCTCTCAAACAAACCAGCCATTATAAACATCCCCAAAGAGGCTTTATAAAGGCTTCTCTAGACAAGAGTTCTTAACCTAGGGCATGAGCAGTGGCTCTAGGGTCTGGGACTTCCTGGCAAGTGCATGCCAACTCGGACACGTCTGTGTGGCTGTGTGCTTGGAAGCAGGGCAGGGGAGAAGGTTCATTGTCTTTATCCAGTTCAAAAAGGAGTCGGCACTGCACCGCAGGTGAAGCCTCACGCCTCCAAGGTATCAGTTCGAGGCGTCAGAGATCTTCCTGCTCGGTTTCCACATTTGGAAATGTGGCTCCATGGGGCTGAGTGAATGGTGCTTGTTAACACCTCTTGGGTTACTATCCCAGCATCACACTCGCTCACTGTCTGATGAATTCCCTTCTGTCTGCTTCATTATTATGCTGTGAACAAGCACCACCACCTCTGCCTTACCATGTATCACGTGACGAAGGAAGACTCAGAGATAGACCAGGCAGAACTTGAAGATAAGCTCTGGAGACTCCTTTGCTTTTCTGACCCTGGAAAATTGCCTGCATCAAAGTCCCACACCATCATTATCCACATCCCATTACATATTATAAATCATGCGTGAAAAGAAGTTATCAGAAAAGGGATGGAGTGAGGACTATATTCAAAGCAAGCCCCTATGCGTCCCACATTAAAAACACAGCAACAACAACTGAAGAGAGAAGTAAATGAAATTATGTCCTTCTGCGTAGATTGAGTAAAAATCACTCCCTTCAACTGCCCCCTTTTCAAAGCAGCAAATAGAGACAAGCATTACTTCTTAGAGAATACACTTGATTTCTGTAGGTCAAGGCCAAATGTGGGTGGTTTATTCTGGGCTCACATTTAGGAATGCCTCCAATCCAGACTCTCCAGACCCACTGCCTGAATTGCTTATGCCTCCCTCCCACCCTCTGTTCCTGAGAAAAGCGTGAGAATAGATCATACAGTCCCCTGTCTGAATATTTCAGTTGTCCTATGTGGAAAGTGCTGTTGCCCATTCTGGGCAGCCCTCCCCCCATCAGACCTGAGAGTAGAAGGGGCAGCAGATGTGACTGCATTTCTTTTTTTTTTAAGATTTATTTATTTGAGAGAGAGAGAAAGAGAAAGAGAGAGAGAGTATGCAAGTGGGGGGAGGGGCAGAGGGACAGAATCTCTTGCAGATTCCCTGCTGAGCATGGAGCTTGATGAGGGCTTTGATCCCACGACCCATGAGATCATGACCTGAGCTGAAACCAAGAGTCCAACGCTTAACCAACTGAGCCACCCAGGTGCCCCAGACTTGACTGCTTTTTAAGAGCTTGTCTGGCTCTTGGAGTGCTCACCCCATGGAAGTCTAGAAGGAGGCAGCAGTGTGTGATGTATTGTATGGAGATGTGTAGGTGCATACACACAGTACAGGGATTGTGAGCTGAGCCCTTTTAGGGCTTTGGTATGTATTTTTCCTGCTTCATTTAAGAGTTCCCTTGTCTCCCCTTCCCAGTCTCAGGCTTTACTACATTTTTCATCACAACTGTCCTCTTAAACCCAACCCCATCTACTTGCATTTCCTGAACATGCCATGAGCAGATGCAATGTTCTTTGTTCATTCATTTTATGACTTAAACTTCACTGGGCTGGTATCAGGAGCAGACAGAATGAGGGAGATAGTAAAATTAGATGACTATTGTCAAGCTAGAGCTTGGTTTCCAAGTGACCTAGTTGAAGAGGATGAACACAGTCAATTTGTAGAATAGCCATGACTTTACAGTGTGACAAAAATAAAAGAATGGGTTATAACCTGCATTTTTGGGGGGCGCAGAAGAAGAGGAAGAGAGAGAATCTTAAGTGGGCTCCACGCCCCTCAAGGAGCCCGATGCTGGGCTCAATCTCACGACCTTGAGATCATGACCTGAGCTGAAATCAAGAGTCGGACGCTTTACCATTTGAACCACCTGGGCACCCATACCTGCATTTTTAAATTAGGAATTGAGAGTCCATATTGGATGAATTCATTTTTATCAAGGACTTGGGACCCACTATATGATCTCTTCTTCCTATCTTCATCTGTCTCTGGGATCACATGGTCATGCATGATGTTACTTTCATTTTAATCCATCTGGAGAGTTTCCAGAAGACTGAGAAAGAGAAAATGCTAATTTGGGAGTTTACTCAACATCATCTCATTTTATAATCCATAGAAAATAGATCTGAGCAAATGGTCAGATAAGTACACAACCAGGTCAGGGTCCCACGCTCTATTCAAATTCTGTTTTCTCATTAGTGGCCTTCTCATGACAGAACCCTGGAGAAGAAATGCATTTGAGCAAGTTTCAAACATCACAACATCTGCTACGAGCCAGAGAGAGACTTCAGGAGAAAACTACTGGGAAGCAAGGATGCAATTATCTCAAATTAAAAGCAGTTACAATGATTAATTTTAGTGTCCTGTGCACCACGGCCTCAGGACATCATGGAAAACTCCAGTGATTCATTACCATTCACATGTTCCGCCTGAGAGACAAAACTTTTCAAAAGAAAATGTTACAGTCTTAAATATTAAAATACATTTTTCCTACACGTTCAATTCTTGATGTGAAATAGTAAAAGTGAAAAAAGATCTCAAGTGAAAACAAACGTCTTGGCAAACCAGCGATTATCAAAAGAGAGAGAAAATGATGAGAATTTTATAGGCACTGGTGGGGAGAATTATGCCATTTCCCACCATGCAAACTTTTACAATTGTAACTTTTGATACCTTTTAAGGAGAAAATAACCATCAGCCTGCAACTTGAGAGGTTTTATGAGAACCATGAAGGGGCTTTCCCTTCACTAACATCTGTCTTCATTTGCTGGGTGCATGCTGTAGATTTCATGCTGGTTAGCTAAATCTAAGAAGTCAAAGACTTACTTAAATCAAGCGAATGAATAATGTATCCTTAGGCTAGAAATACAAAAAAAAAAGTTATATGAGAAGATTCTGGATTTTCTTATTTGTGTCCATTGTTCCCAGTAACAAATGAGCAGAAAGATCAATATATGCAAATTCATAGACATTAAGTGGGGATCTGGGCTTATTTAAGTGGGTGAGAAAAAGGACTATATTTCAAATGACATTGTTAGATATCTTCACCACATTTACGTTTCTAATATCTTTACCACGTTTACGTTTCTAAGTAACTGGATGAATACCTTTGTTTGTTTTGGTTTGCTTATGTTTTTGTTTCTGTTTCTTGGTCCTTTCCATACCCAGGCAGTTAGTATTATGGAATCACAGAAACTTTGGTTTTATTATGATTTCACCAGGATCTCAAACGTGTTTTTGATAATCACTTCCTGCAGATAATCATCATCGCAGGTATTGTTATTTCATTTTATTTGTTCATTGATATTTACTCATCAACTGAATTTCCTCAAGTACCAATAGCTCTAATAAGAATTCATCTGTTAACACTGGATGCATGACAGATTGAGAGTCAGAACCATGTGGTGGACACATACTGATTTATCTTTGGTGAATATGCCATAGATTTTAATCTCTCAGGTACATTTGATTTTTTTTTTTCCAAATTAGGCTATACTTAACATGCTAACCATTAGAATGAACACTGAGAAATTGAATCAATTACCAATCAGCCAGCTCTTGGGTACCATGAAGATCCAATCCCAGCTCCTTATGGATTGAAGGCATGTTTTTGTGGGGAAACTAGACTAGAGATTTGTGGGTATGCAACCATTAAATTTGAAGGTTCTTCTTGAGGGGTTATCACTTCCTTGTAGAAACAAAGTATCATCTAACATATAATTGGCAGCGGAATTTTAGTTTTGATATTATGATTGTGTTATGATTATGTGTTATTATCTTTTGTTATTTGATTTATTTTATTATTTTTAATTATTTATTTATTGAATGAACATACAATGTTGTATTAGTTTCAACAATTCTCCACATTACTCAATGCTCACCATGATAAGTGTAGTTGCGTGGTTTTTATATTTAGTATTAACATTTTATTCATGTTGGATGAAACAAATATGAACTCAGTTGGAAAACATTTTATACAGTTCTCTATTTGGCATAGCACAACTTTAATTCTGGAATTCAAGTAATGTCTTCGAATATTTGTAAAACTCAACAATTACATATTAACCAGCCATCTTAGAAAAATTCTGGGGGAATTTGTCAGAATCTATGTAATCATCATTAACAATTAAGAAAACTGTCCTTAAGCTCTGCCCACCTCTACTACACCTTCTTCCTTTACTCTTGTCTTCTCTCCTTGTCCCTCTCTTCTTCCATCCAGTTTTTGCATAACCTGCTCCCTTGTGGCTTTGTGAATAAGGGACAACTTCTGGTTTTCTTCCAGAGACAAATTAACACTTCTTAAATTAACAGGGTACAGTTGGGCCTAGTAGCAGTAGAAAGAATTGCACACCTGCCCTTACTCGTCTGTGAATGTATTTGAAAAGTTGCTTTTGTAATAGCGCATGGCCTCTTTCATTTCTTTTCCCACCCTGCCTTGTCTTAGTGTTTCACGTTTTCCCACAAAAAGTCTTCCCCCAACTTAGCAAAGAATATCTCATAAGCAAAAAACCATAAAGGCAGAGGAGGATAATGAGTTTTGGAGGGGTATGTTCTGGTCAAATATTCTTTTTATCTGTAAACATAATTTCTGAGATTTTTTACGTCCAAATTTTAGAACCCATTCTTTCCTTTTATTTCAAAGATGTCATCTATTGCACTTTTTGTCCAAAATAACCAAATCAAGAGTAACCCTGTGGACATCGGCTGCTTCCCAAAAGTCTCTTCACAGACCCTAAGGTGGGAAATTGCACCCCCAACTTTTTGGCTTCCTTCCTTATGGTAGGAAGCTGAGCTCATGGGTCACACAGTTAAGACATCTACTTGGTTAAGTGAATTACTACTAAGTATTCTGAAATATAATGGTTTAAAAAAATTAACGTATCCAGTCATGGCCCACCTAATTCATTCAACTTTAGTCCCTGGTTGGATATCAAACCAGTAGGAAGGACTCAATACATAAATACCAAATGAATGAACCGATTCAGAATCACTCAGGGAAATAATTTTGGGGTGCATCTAAGTGGTTCTGGTGCTAGGGAGCCCAAGCTGTTGGGTGACACAAAATGAAGAATTAACTGAATATCTAGCATCTCCTACAAAGCTGTGTGCAAGGTGAGCACTCCATGAGTATTTGATGGACGAAACTCATTTCATTTCTATTCCCACTCCAACTTGGATATTTTTGGTCTATCGACTTGACCCACTTTTGGTTTGCCCCGGAAACTGAATCCGATAACTCCTGCCAAAAAGCAGTGGTGATATCCAAAATATTTATTAGTTGGTACAGGGAGTGCCCCAACCAGTCAGCATTGGTACTTGCCCACTAAACTCATGGGGGGGCTTGCCCACTAAACTCAGTCGTGCCCACAAATCCTGCAATCACAAATCCTTCTGGAGGCTCAGCAGTCTCCAGGAGGCTGCCTTTCCTTGCTATGAGAAGACCTAGCCCCTAAACACATTTTCTCTTTTCTTTTTTCTTTCTTTCTTTCTTTCTTTCTTTCTTTCTTTCTTTCTTTCTTTCTTTCTTTCTTTCTTTCTTTCTTTCTTTCTTTCTTTCTTTTCTTCTTTCTTTCTCTCTTCTTTCTTTCTTTCTTTCTTTCTTTCTTTCTTTCTTTCTTTCTTTCTTTCTTTCTTTCTTTCTTTCTTTCTTTCTTTCTTTCTTTCTTACCAGCCATCTTAGAAAAATTCTGGGGAAATTTGTCAGAATCTATGTAATCATCATTAATTTAGCAATTCTCAAAGGTAACCCAGAGTTCATCCAGCTGCAGTTTATTCCATTGATCACAATAATCCGCCCCACCCAGAACTTTCCCCATGAAAGGAATCTTCTTGGAGTGGCCATCTGGATTGTATTATCCTAATCAGAGTGTGTGGAGCGTACAAGGTGCAGACACTATTTCCACTGGAGAGTCGGGCTCACTAATTCTTGGATGTGCCTTTTCCTTTTCTTTTACCCCTCTGTTTCTTTTATCTCTTCTGAATGGCTGTTTGATGGTTTTACTGAACTTAAAAAATTAAACTGCAATAAATTTTGTTTTGTCGGCGCAACTCATATGGCCGAAAACTGCTGCCCCCATTTCTGCACATTAGGCCTGGGGAAGAGGTGGGACTAAAGCTTTACCACAAAAACCTTCCCTCTTGGCGATAATTCTATAACCTGGAAAAGCTTCAGCTCGAGCCTGGTTGAGGCCTGTTTGCCAAAATGCAGACCAGGCCCCCAAATTTAGCTTACAACTTTTTTCGAGGCTTGATTCCCAGGAATTGTTATGCAGATACCTACAGATTTTTGTGTGTTCATATAGAATAAACCACTTTGATTAACAATATGGTATAATACATGTGAATGTACAACATTACTGGCAAACAAGAACTGAAAACCAGGGATATTAAAATACTTCCTTTTTGGTGTTTTTAATTTAATGTCACTAAGGCCCTGGAATTTTGACTCTCTTATTTATAACTTAGATAAAAGATGAAAGCTAACATTTATCAATTATCAATCAGTTAATACATTAGGATATTTTTATCTCCATTTATATTGCCCTGCTATAAAAATGAAAAGAAATAAAAGACAATAAGTGCAGATATGGTGTTCTGTCTTTCAAATGAACAGTTTCCCTTCAAAGGATCCCACGTAATTAATGAGTATTTGATCTTTGTTCTGTACCAACAAATGTTGGGGGTACAGAATATGATCAAACAAAGATGAGCAAACAAATGTTGGGGGCTCTTTTATATGTCATTTTGACTAACTGAAAAACAGTAAATTTAGATTTGTTATCAGCTAAGGAAAAACTTATTTAGAATAATAGAATATATACCAAACAAAACAATTTAGAAGCCAGTAGGCTACATGTGAACCGGCAGCCAAATAGTGGCTTAAATAAATGGTTTATTTTCTCAGATGCCAGAAAGTCTGGGAACAGACAGTCCAGTGCTTTTGCGGATGTCAATAATGCCACTAAGAACCAGGCTCTCTAGCTTGTCTTATATTGCATTTGACTTCATGGTCACAAAATGATTCTCACAACTCCAGCCATCACAACCTCATTCCAGACAGAAAGAAGAGGGCAAGTGTAAATGGCCAAAGCTTTCTTCTCACAAGGTCTTGCCATTATCATCTGAGAAGAATTCTGTGAGTCTCATGGGCCCAAAACCATTTCACATTGTCACTCCTTAACAGCAAGCAAGAATGAGAATTTTATTTTAAATTTTGGTAGGCAGGAATGAACAGAAGTTGAATAAGCCAGCTCATAATATCTGCTGCAAATTCTTCTGACCAACACAGGCAGCTCTTTATGGGTATAACATGGGTTTCCTCAGACTGCACAGGTTTTCAGGCAAAAATATGCATCATCCTAAGTCTCCCTGACTGTTCTCGGACTTCTCCCCCACATGCTATTCCAGACCTACAGGACGCTGCATCAGTCCTCCTAAATATTTCCAGACACCTCTAGAGGATGTTTTGTGCATACACACAAACTCAGCTCTGAAATATACCGTGCATGTCCATTTTCCTCTTGTCTTACACTGGCTTCACATAGTAATCCATTGTTGAGGGGTCTGATGTTTCTAAAAGGGCAACAAGTCAGTGTCAATGCCACCGTATCCTATTGTTTCTTATCACTGTGGCCATTGGCAAGATTGTCCATGCAGCTTCTCTGCAGAAACTCTCCCCCAGCATTCAAACCCATAATCCAGCTAACAGTGACCTGTCTTCCTCGAGAGGCCGTGTGGGGAAGACATACATACCTCCAGAAGTGATGAGTATCCCTCTCATCACCTGTGAGTTCCCTGCGTCAGGTCATCCTCCTTTGTGCTCTTAACCCCCTGCAGAGTGTTAGTTGGAAAAATTCTTTCTGTTTCTAGTTTGGTCCATTCCATAGGGCTCAAGTAAAATTGCTTAAGGTTGTCCCTGGGACCATGCAAGTACCTGCCATATTCACATTTATTCTCCTTTCAATTCTCAGGATGATTTTCTTGGTCCAATTACATATGCCTTAACTTTTTTTTCTCTGTGTATGATTTTTCATCTTAGGAAGCTTTCCCAAGCTTCATGCCAACCTCCCACAGATACTGAGTACCCTCTGATTTATCCAAATCAAGGGGTAAATTCAGTTTAGGTTGCCAAGCTGGGATTTATTACCTTTAATAAATAATTTTTATTTATGTAAAAAAGAATGTTACCATTTAGTAAATGTTAAGTACAATATATCTTTCCCCATCTTAACTTCATTGTCCATAACCATCCACACCCATGCCTATTTCAGGATGTCAGAATGATTTTCCTCTTCAAACTCCAGGTTCCACGTGCGTTTACATTTATGCTTTCCACCTCTCACGTCAAGTCAGTATACTAATACTCTTGAAATTATGAGCCCGATGCGTCATGGAGGGTTCACTAACAAAGGAAACCACAGTTTATGGTTTTCGATCTGTTTATGCCTCTGCAAGGAGAAGAAATCTGATGAGCTTCTTAGATCATCATCACATTCGAAAACCTCCTTCAAGCCAGCCCAAGGAACTCTCACTAGGGAATGTTTGTGACAAAGAGAAACTACATCTTTGTTTCTTCTCCTATCCCCCAATCTGGAATTTGAAGTTCCAGATGAGATTCTGTGCGGGATGGAGATAAAGCTAGCAGTGTTGTAGAAGCAAAGCGTGGCCTTCAGAGATGAGAAAAGAAAGGCAAGTAGAGGGTGCCTGGGTGGCTCAGTCAGTTAAGTGTCTGCCTTTGGCTTAGATCATGATCCCAGACTCCTGGGATCGAGTCCCTCGTCGGGCTCCCTGTTCAGTGGGGAGTCTGCTTCTCCCTCTCTGTCTGCTCCTCCTTCTGCTTGTGCTCTCTCTCAAATAAATAAATAAAATCTTAAAAAAAAAAAGTCAAGTAGAAACTAGAGCACCAATGTACCTAAGGCCCCCTAGACCATAACTATAAAACAGCTGGTGAAGATTAATGCTGAGAAACGAGTGCCATAGAGCTCATTAAACCCTGGTGTGAGAATCTAGAATGAAGTTAAAATACACGTATGGAATAAATTTAGTACAAGTAAAACAATGGCAGTTATGAACACAGTATTCAGAGGGCACCCACATCCATGTGTAAACCAGATTTTCAGGTTTCCTGGCACAAAGGAAGCTACTTGGGAAGAATGTATACCTAGAATGAGAATGAATGAGATAATATTTTTAAACTTACCATACCAATAAATACCCCTGACCAAACTGAGCATCTCGTCTCTGTGAGCGATTGCCTCCAGAAAAGTCAGAAAATGTATGTGATCTGGTAAAATGTACCAATATTGAGTTTTGTGAGGGTGTGGGTTTGCGGTAACACCTTTGGAGTAACCCTTTTAAAATCAGAAGGGCCTCCAGGGCGCCTGGGTGGCTCAGTTGGTTAAGCGACTGCCTTCGGCTCAGGTCATGATCCCGGAGTCCCTGGATCGAGTCCCGCATCGGGCTCCCTGCTCGGCAGGGAGTCTGCTTCTCCCTCTGACCCTCCCCCCTTTCATGTGCTCTCTCTCTCCTCTCATCCTTTCTCTCAAATAAATAAATAAAATCTTTAAAAAAAATAAAATAAAATCAGAAGGGCCTCCAAATAGAACATTATTAAATAAAAACCAATGGCTTCAGACCTTACAACGTGATTTCGGTATTGGACTGTTGAGATCCACTCAATAATTGAGATCCCAAGCCTTTGGTTGGAGATCTTGCTAAGTCAAAAGCTATACCTTTGCTCTTTTTCCACCTGAGGTAAATTATTTCTTCCAAGAAATGACTTTTATTTTTTTGGCAAGTAACCTTCTGAGATGCAAAAAGGAACTGGAACTTTGAAACAGATAATTTACCTCAGATGGGCTATGCCATTTATTTCCAGAAACCAGTTTAAAGTGTTTCTTTACTCTGACTATTGGGTCAAATCCTTATTAATAAAATGTGTGCTACTGGAAAGGGAAGACACCTTTGTTACTTAATACATGTGTGGTCATTTATATTTGGCGCACATAAATGTCATGGAGAACAGGAAAAAATATAATTCATGAACAAAATGCATTTTTATGCTACTGTCCCTTTGCCAAATTAAGTATTATGGTTGGAAATTTAGGGTGGAGGCTCACTTTGGAAAAAAGGACTCAGATTGTCTTGGGAGTTTGCTTTCATCATCAAAGGGCTTTTATGTGTTTGGAGGGATCATCAATTCCTGATTTGGTAGTAGAGAATATTCTTACTTTGCAAAACTACTGCCGAGTTCTAAACAGCTTGGTTACAACTCCTGCTTTTGACTAGAAGCTTCTTCCACTTTTTTTTTTCCAATATTCAATTTTGAGACAGTCAAAATAGGATGGAAAAATACATCGTCTATATCAGAAATAAAACTCTCTTGAAGTTACCTAGACGATGCTGTCCTGACAAGCTTTTCCTGTCCAAATCTATTTATGAAAGATTCATTAATCTCCAGATTTTAGAACTGAGAGGAAAATTACAAGAGCTTTTTTTTTTTTTAATTTTTTAAGTGATGAAAACAATGCCTGAAATTCATTTGTCATTAGCTTTGTTACAAGGACAGTGTTGTTCTAGCCATAACCATTTAGGATCTGAGCCTAGGTACCTAGGGCCTACTGGAAAGACCCACATAGTTCAAAAGCCAAACAAACACACAAGCGAAAACCAACTTTGTGTTCATATTTTCTGCCTGCATTAAATGTTAAATTGGAGTTTAATTCAGAAAACAAACTTACTTTTAAATACTTTCACCTTCTAAACTGAAGTTAAAAACACACATAGAAGGAGCAGTATTTCTTTGACCTGTTCAATCATCCAAGGTACTAAAAGTCACTTGCTCACACCATGATGTAAAATGAGTGAGTGATAAAGACACCTGATTTTATTTCTGCCCACCTGTCCTCTGGTGACACAATTTGAGATGGGTCAAAAGAAATTTTTTTTTAAAGATTTTATTTATTTATTTGACAGAGAGAGACACAGCGAGAGCAGGAACACAAGCAGGGGGAGAGGGAGAGGGAGAAGCAGGCTTCCCGTGGAGCCGGGAGCCCGATGTGGGGCTCAATCCCAGGACCCTGGGATCATGACCTGAGCTGAAGGCAGTCGCTTAACCGACTGAGCCACCCAGGCACCCCAAGAAATTTTTTTTTAAGATTTTATTTATTTATTTGACAGAGAGAGACACAGCAAGAGAGGCAACACAAGCAGGGGGAGTGGGAGAGGGAGAAGCAGGCTTCCTGCGGAGCAGGGAGCCCGACGCAGGGCTCAATCCCAGGACCCCGGAATCATGACCTGAGCTGAAGGCAGACGTTTAACAACTGAGCCACCCAGGCGCCCAAATAAGAAGTATTTAATAGATGGAGCAGTTGCTGTTACATCTGTCATGAGTGCGCTATGAAGGTACACACACGAGTTGTGTCTTTCCACAATGTCAGCTTTTTTCAATCATAAAGCAAAGTTAAATCACAATTATAAAGCAGATTCGGGATCCAAACTCAATGAGGTTTCACCAGGTGATTCAACTTGGCTTCTTACACAGCACACAGAGCAGGACAGAAGACAAGCCACACAACAGGCAAGGTAACAGAAGGCTGTAAGAAGTGAAGGAACCAAATGTGGAGTCAGTCTGTGGGCACGGGGTTGAGATGAGGCCTCGGTCTGGTCTGGGTCAGCTCTCTGCACTTACAGCTTCTTACGTTCAAGCAGTGAAAGGTCTCGGTTCTGCTCAGAGATGGTGGCAGCAGCCTTTTTTAAGTGGTCAGACATAGAAGGGTCACATCTGAAGAGTCTGACAGTTGGCTGCCAAAATCCGCGTCTTTTTAAAGGGATTTAATCAGTTTCAGGTCCCTGCAGACATCCTCTGGTTCTGCTCGTTCTCAGATCTGGGGTGTCAGCTGAAGTTGGTCCTGGAGATACCTCCCAGCTGCAGTACCTGAACTGCTTCCGTCACTGTTTGACACAAACTCCTGCTTGACATGAGAGACTCCATCTTGCTCTCTCCAACATCTAAGTTGATAAGCTCTAATAACTGCACTTTGCTTAGGAAGTCATGAGGAACTTTCTATGACAAATATTCAGCGTACAAGTATTTCCTTCACTCCTCAGATGTGATCTTCAAATATTCACAGACTACTCTTCCATTCCTAAGTTCTTTAAAAGGCAAAATATGGTGAGAGGTCAGCAAACTCATCAGTGTTATTCCATGCTGTAGAAACTGCCTTTTGTATCTACTTACCTTTATGTCCAAGGTTGAAGCCCCTTTGAAATTCCAAAACCAATGACCAAAAACGCCAAACCAACATAAATAGACCATTTCAAGAGCCTGAAATTTGTGTTGAAAACATCTGGCTCACACTGTCTTTTCTCCCCAGTGGTGCTCTCAACTTGTCATTTGTTATTCATATAAATGGTGAGCAAGGTTTGGTGTCTGAATGTTTACTTCTAGCTCCTGTCATGTGCGCATGTGATTTTTGCCCAAGTATTCATCACCACAATCCTGTATGATATGAAAAATAAATTCAAAGTTGCTATAACTCAGCTTTTTTTCCTATCATATATGATGACAGTACCTGCTTTAATTATCTTAGAACTTATTGTGAGGATAAAAGGAATTTTTTTTAAAAAGGAAATGTGTGGAAAGAACTTAAAACACAAACACCAACGCATTAAGCAAATGTGTATGCATGGCATGCAACGCTGTATCTGTTGAGCTTGGCAACTGATTGTGAACATGTTTTTACCACCAGAACTCTCATTGTCATGGGTAATGTAATCCAAATATTTTAGTTCCCACTGAAAGAGTCAGGAATAAATAAGACAAACACTGCATGTTAATTCCGGCGTGGAGCCTGAGCATAACAGAGAGTTGAATGAGGAAATCTGGTTTGGTGTCAAGCCCAGTAAAATGAAGAGATGTTTGTTGATGGGCTATGTTCCCTGCTGAGAGAGTAGTTTGAATTTGGACAAAATAATATTCAGCTTCAATTTCTCTTTGGAGTCGTTATTGCTCCTGGATTCTCTCTAGTTTGAACCTTGTAGGGGTCATCTGTGCCTCTGTCTTCTCTAATACTCCCTACTTCAATGAATCATACTTCATGCTGCCAGGATGACCACCCAGAAATCCTGTTTATGTAGGACTTGGCTTCTGCAGAGTTCATCTTAAGTCCTGAACAGCTGAGTTGGGAGTTCCACAATGGTCTCCTGTTTGTCTCTGGGCACGGGTGGAAACATGGTCATCAATAAGGCCTAACAACCATCTGGAAGTTCATCTGTTGGGAATTCTCTTCTTCTCACTGCATCCATTGGACTATCTGAAGTGGGCATGTGTTTCTTGAGTACGGTCTTGGTGGAAAAGAATGTATACATCAGGAAAGGCAATGTGCATAGGAATCAGGAAGTTGAGATGAAAGAATCTAGAAATGAGCAATCCACCAATGTACACCTTGTTGCCTGCTCCTTCTATTCCTTCTATCTGATCTTATAGTCTTATTACTTTTACCACTAAAAACCAGTGGGGTCTGATTGGTGAAGTCAGTAATGCTGATACTTTAAGATTTAGGGAGGGTCATGTTAGATTTTGAAATGGATGGAGGAGCTTATTGAATTTCCTTTCAGTGAAATGCAGGAGGCTCTGGAGATTGAGTTATCCTACAGGGGGGTATGCCTTTATCTTTGGTTAGGTTCTTGTACATCTCCATAGAGACAGAAGCTAACTTGTAGCAATCAATAGAAATGGAAATAGGTCCTGTCTGTGAAAGTATAAATTGTGTCCCTTGGAAATCGTAACCGATGATCAATACCTGGGGGTATTGAGCAGTTTATCGGGTTTTGCATGCATCCATAAATTTATTTCAACATTTCTACTATAAATGTGCGGTCCTTTGAGTTCTTTGAACCTGTCATCACATCTCATTGGTTCACTCACTAATTAATGAGCTAAAAAAAAAACCTTTGACACATATCCATTTTATATTTATATGGGAATTGTGATTTTATCTTATTTTAAAAATCACCTATCAAAAGATAGATGTGTCACACGCACACACACACATAGCATATGCATACATATATATATCTCAAGCTCTCTATCAGTTTTCTATATCAGATATGAATTTACTATAACAATTATTTGGTAGGTTCAAAATGAGGGAGCTAAAGATAAGGGAAGAATAACATAATACTATCAGTCATGATTATCAGAAGGCCACCTTCAGGGTCAGAGCTAATGAAGCTTCTAGAATTGACCTGTAGAAGAGTGAAGGGCCCAAGGGGAGTAGGTGGAGTAGAAGGAGGGACTGGTAAATTGATAAGGTGCCAAAAGTAAGCTTAACTTCATGATATCACTTTTAGGGGAGCCCATGTATTTAAGTCTGATATTCATCATAAATTTAACTAAGCTCAAATTTTAAAATTGGTATTTGGCTGTATTTCTCCTTTATCATTTCCAGGGTGGTAAATGCTATTTTCCCCAAATGACTGGAATAATATCTATTCCACATGCTGTGCTTACACTGTGCTGTTGACACTCATCTCGTTGAGGGGTGAGGGGTAGTTAAGTCCTCTCCTCCCTCTTTGAAACTGATCTAGGTAAACTAAGACTAGAGCGAATTTACATTAGAACCAATAGGACTTCCAAGGCTACCTTCTAAAAAACACGTTCTCTTGGGACTATTGCTCTTGGAATCCCACTCCCTCATTGTGAGGAAGCCCAAGCAGCTTGGGATTAGGGCCACATGGAAGGCACGTGTGGAGAGGAATCAACCCACAGGCTCTGATGAACTCTCAGCTGTTGGCGAGCATCGCCTTCCCAGTCGTGGATGAACCCTTTTGGAAGTGGCTCCTCAGGTTCTGTACTGAGTTGTTCCAGCTGATGCCTCAGAGAACAGAGAAGAATCTCTTCTACAAAGTCATGTTCAAACTACAGATTTGTGAGCTAATTCAATGATGGTTTTTTGAAGTCACTACATTTTTTTTTAGGAGTTTTGTTTGTAGCAATAGACAACCAACATATCTTGCTATATTGGGGTCTTGAAAATTTGCATTTTGAATATTTCTAAAGAATTAAAATTCCTCTAGTAAAGAAGTAGAAAATGACCATAACATATTAAATTAAATTTATCCATACGAAAAGAGAAATGCAGACAAATGGGAAACCCATATAGCCCATGTTCTTTCTGTGCTCAGTTGGAGCTCAATAATTTTTTTTTTTTTACTTTAATTATATGACTATTTCAAGAACAAGTTCAGAATTGTTTGCAATCACCACTATTATTCATGAATAAATATTTAGATGGAAAGTTCTTGTGTGTGTTTTTGTGTGGGGGTGTATCCTCTGAGAGGCTTATGCTGCTCACTACCATGTGTATTTTGGCTCATTCAATTCTTACTGGCTCGGGATACAGACACTATCATTGTCTTGAGACCCTCAAGTTCACATTCAGCAGATTTTTTTATCTCCGTCCAGTGTTAGTCCCAGTCTAATTATCTTTCTCTTCCTAAACTCAGGATGTCTCTGCCAAACTCTGATAGCTACTAATTTTTTCAGCCCCCTTTACAGGCTCACTTGCCTGCCCAGAAAAGAGGTACTTTTTTATTGTGGTAAAATATACAATGCAAAATTTACCACTTTAGCCATTTTTAAGTATACAGTTCAGGGGCATTAACATTGCTGTGCAACCATCACCACCATCCATCTCCAGAACTTTCTCATCATCTCAAACAGAAACTGTACTCACTAAACAGGAGCTCCCCATTCCTTTCTTCCCTCAGCCCTTAGTAACTAACATTCTATTTTCTCTTTCTATGAATTTGACCATTCTGAGTACCTCGTGTAAGTGGAATCATTCAACATTTGACCGTTAGTCTCTGGTTTATTTCTCTTAGCATAATGTTTGCGAGTTTGTTTGTTTTAGAGAGGGAGGGGATAGGAGCAGAGGGCGGGGGTAGGGGCTGATGGGGAGAGAGAATCTTAAGCAGGCTCCGCGCCAAGTGCAGAGCCCAATGCGGGGCTTGATCTTACAACACTGAGATCATGACCTGAGCCAAAATCAAGAGTCCAATGCTTAACCGACTGAGCAACCGGGCGCCCATCTTAGCATAATGTTTCTCAAGTTCACCCATACTGTAGCATATATCAGAATTTCATTCCTTTTTGTGGTTGAGTAATATTCTATCATCATATCATATATCATACATGAACATAAAATATTTTGTTCATTCTTTTATTCACTGATAGACATTTGGCTCGTTTCCACTTTTTAGTTATTGCGAATAACACTGTTATGAATATTGGTATACAAATATCTGTTTGAGTCTCTGCTTTCAATTCTTTTGGGTATATACTCAGAAGTAGAATTGTTGGATCATATGACAATGCTATGTTTAGTTTTTTGAGGAACTGCCGTACTAGAAAATCTATACTTTGAAAGAGGAGCATCCTCCTAGTAAATATATTATTTGGTGATATAAAAAATTGTGTAATTTTTCATTTTTTCCTAATGGCTGCATTTCATTCATGTTATGTTAATGCTTAACATAAATCATATGACTCTAGGCCAATTCACCATTACCTGTGTTAGGGTAGACCATTTTCTCACTGGTTTCCACTTCTAATTAACTTCATTTCTGATCATGCTTTGAAATGAATCTTCCATTCCAAGGAAAAGAAGACAAAACAGAAAAAGCCCAACAAAAAGCATTTGAACATCTGATGAAGTCCTCTACACACAGGGATTTGTTTGCTGCTTTTATCTGTGTGTGTGCATGTGTGTGTGTGTGTGTGTGTGTAAAGAGAGACAGAGTCAAAAATTTATTTTAAGGAATTGGTTCATGTGATTGTGGAAGCTGGCAAGTCACAAATCTGCAGGGGAGGACAGCAGGCTGGAGACCCAAGGAAGAGCTGGTGTAGTTCAAGTCCAAAGGCAGTCTGTAGGCAGACTACCCTCCTCCTTGGGGGAGGTCAGTCTTTTTCTTAAGGCCTTCAACTGATTGGATGAGGCTCACCATATTATGGAGAGTAATCTGCTTTACTCAGTCTATTGATTTGAATGTTAATCTCATCTAGAAAACAGCTTCACAGCAACATCTAAGCATGTTTGATCCATATCTGAGGACTGCGTCCTACCCAAGTTGACACATAAACTTAACCATCATAATAACAACGTACTTCCTTTAAAAACAGGATGAATGTATAGAAAGTTTAAATTCTGCAACTTCATTGGTTCATCATTTCTTAGCCTCTGACTTATCTTAGCCATTCATCAGGTTTCATTTTACTCATAAGTTATTTGTATGTGTTTCCAAATATTTTTGAGGACAAATTTTATCTTGACAATTGACTTACATTTTACTTAAACCTTGCATCAAGATTTATATTTTTTAATATCCTACCAATATCACCTATTAAAGCACTCAGAGGAAATTTACTGTTTAGCAAATACTGATATGGAGCCTCTGAAGCCTCAGGTTATCACCGACTTCCTTCCTAGAATCACCAGCATCTCTCCCATAGCACCCATCAGAATCTTTGTGGCTTATAGTTATTACCTCCATTCTATCCCAAGTCCAAAATAGTTCAGTGGGTCTTTTTTTTGTATACCTTTTTTCCCCCATGATTTCCATAAAAGAAACTCATGTCCTAAGTTCATTTCTAGGGCTAAGTTTTTGCTGCCATACCCCTAGGAATGCCTTTCTTCGCCTATCCCAATCCCACCCATTGTTTAGGGAATAGTTCACATTCCTTCTCCTCCACAAAGTCTTTCCCAAGCATCCAAGTCTATATTACTCTCTGCTCACTCTATGGCCCATTTTATCTGTAACTTAACCGTTGGTAACAAAGCATCCTACACGTGTTTGTTGTTTAGTAGTTTCATCTGATGTTGACCTCCCAAAAGAGAGTTCAAGCGTGGAGAAATTCATTCTTTTATCTGCTTTACCCTTCTCTATACAGAGAGATAATTAGTAAGTATTTTCCCAAAAAATGAATTAAACGAAAGACACCGCGATCCTGCTCTGTATAAGATAAATCCTGTGCATTTCTAAACTTTACCTTGGGTTTGCAGTAAGTGTATATGTGTTGGGCAAGTGTTTTTGACATTATGTTTATGTATGACTTTGGGAACAACATTCTTCATTTTGAATCACTGGCATTTTAATGGTCTTGTCAAAACCTTATCTTTGACCATTTTTTTTCCTACCGAATGCAGGGCTATTTCACTTGAACTCAGTGTTTACCAAGCTGAATCGTCTCATTCCCCTTGGATAATCTCCAACCAGAGTTATCTATAAATGATACCTTAGGGATCCTCTTTTCAGACTCAATCTGGTTTTTGTTTTACAATTGCAAATAAATAAAACCATAAATTAAAGTACATGGAAAAGCATACGAACTAAACTGCTTTTTCAGCAAACTCATGTACAGCTGTTTAAATCTGCGCAGACATTTAGGTTCTGTTCACAGTCCCATTATTAATATTTTGTATAACTTCCCTTTCGCCATTTCTCCTTCCCAAATTGGTCTCATATTTCAGGAGGTATATTGCAGTGTGTATCATTTGGTTTGGGCTTCGGATAGTGACACAGGACTGCAACACTGCTTTCATGTCACAGTATGTCAAACAGTGTAGAAATGTCAAGTATTTTTAGTCTCTGCATCATAGTTGCGACAGGATTCCAGACTCCCAGTGTGCCCTTCATCCCCAGGGCCCAAAATCACAGTGAGTCATTTCGCTAGGGAATAAAAGAGGTTTCCATCCAAAAGAAGTTTTAGTTTTCAGACTGTATGTTAAATTCCCAGCAGCATTTATAATCGTAACAAGTGGTTTTGTGTTGTTTTGTTTTTTAAAGATTTTATTTATTTGACAGAGAAAGACACAGCGAGAGCGGGAACACAAGCAGAGGGAGTGGGAGAGGGAGAAGCAGGCTTCCTGCCGAGCAGGGAGCCTGATGCGGGGCTCGATCCCAGGACCCTGGGATCATGACCTGAGCTGAAGGCAGACACTTAACGACTGAGCCACCCAGGTGCCCTGTTTTTGTTTTTTAAGATCTTATTTATTTATTTAGAGAGCTTGAGCAGGGGGAGGGGCAGAGGGAGATGAAGAGAGAGAGAATCTCCAGCAGACTCTGAGCTGACCGCATAGCCTGATGCAGGGCTCCATCACATGACCCTGAGATCATGACCTGAGTAGAAACCCGGAGTCAGACACTTACCTGACAGAGCTACCCAGGCTCCCCACAACTGGTTTTTCAATTTATATATAATCATTTTCACTCTTAACTATGTAAAGATATAATAAAATGTTACTACTAACTGTTCAAGAGGTAAGAAGACAGGTTTTGAAAAGCTATTGGAACCCCTACATATTACAAGGGAAAATCTGTCACCGTGTGAGGTGAAAGCAAATGGAACATTCCCACTTCACCCCACTAGAGGTCTCAGTTTATATTACTTTTTTTCCAGGAAAGTTAAGATACTGCTATTGTGGATTCTCTGATAAGCAAATATTGCTAGAAAGAGCAACTGCCATGAGAGTAACAGTACTTATTAGAATCCATGATAAATAAAAACAAGTCCTAGTACCTTTTCCCAGTGTTTAAACTTTTGTTCATTTCCTCTTATGGTAACATTCGTCATTTAAAAAAATCTTTTTAAGAAGTCACAATACTCTCTGTATCTGAATAGACATGACAATGTGTTTCTTTATGTGAAAAAAAGATCGCAATAAATGAGAAATATAGTTTGTGTCATTTCTAGTGAACTTAGGAAAAAAAAATAACACCCACAGGCTCGCCTTTTCTTATAATTGTGATTTGATATTTCTAGAAGCCCTGACTTTCCATCAGTAAACTGATTGATCAAAAGTGTATGCCATTTATTTTATAATTTATTCTGAAATGTGAGCCCAGGAAAGGGGGGACATGGAATTTTGATTTCAAGCACTGAGACAGTAAAGTAGTAGTCCAGGACCTTGGTCATCTAGGATAGCCATTGCCATCATCATCTGGTCTCAATTGTAGTGAAAATAAAATTTCTCAAAAAGACACTCATAAAATTGGGAATTGATTAAATTCATCATCAAAAAAATATTTTTACTCTTAACTCAATACTTGGAAACATAGATTGATCCTGTGGAGTAGACTTTACCACTCGATGACTTATTCTAGTGCAGCATCCTCCAGGGCATGGATAACTCCAGTTTGTCCATGCTTTTGTTGGAGCTGATAAACTTGTCAGTTTCTAGAAGCTTCTGCAGGCTAATTTAATTCAGATCAGTTCTTATTACCGAGAAACCTTCTGAAGTAACTGAGCTGGTGAGTCCGTATGTCACGGTGGGATTAAGCGTCATGTGCGCCAGATACTAATCTCTATAACAATAGTATCATTACTCTGGTGTGTCAGAAGCTTTACCTAGAATGTCCTTTATTTTATTTAGAACAATCCTTTAGGTAGATCTTTATTTACAAAAGAGGAACCTGAAACTCAAAAGAGATGAAGTGATTTGCAAGCTGCCAAAGAAATATACAAGCCCAGACCTGTCTGCTTCAGGAGCTGCAAGAAGGCAGATTCCCTTACAAAGTCACCTCATTGCTAGTAACTGGTAAATGTTCGAAGCCAAGGTTGCTCTTTGCGGGAAGCCCCTGTTTGTCAATGAATACAACTTTTATTGAGTTTCTACTACGTGTGAACTACAATTCTAGGAACTCAACGGGAGGGAGAGCTATAAAAAAAAATGTGGTTCTGTTATTAAGAAACATAAAATCCACTCAGAGAGAGAGAGCAAAAGAGCATAAAATCCGGATGAACGCTTTTATGGGAAATGCATGCTTGCTGGAGAATTTAGCACATGAAAAATGATGCAGTCAAAACTGAGAAACTTCAAGCGATTCTGGGCTAAAAAAAGGTCATTTAAACCAAATCTGGTATTTCTTTTTTAACAAACAACTAAAATGACACTATAATAGGGGGGGAAATGAAAAAAAAAGTAACATTTTAAAAGAAGATGGCTGCATGATGTTAGCCTCTCTGTGCAACTTTGTGAGTTGAATTCTATTATCAGGATAGAATTAATTACAGTGGGCAAACCAAAACGCATGTTCAACAACACTCTGGCCCTTTTAAGGTTGTCATTTGGGAAGTACATACACCTTTCCTGGTAATGCTGCCATAGCTTCAATATTTTTGGAATGGATCCATTGAAATTGCCTTTGGAGCCTGCAGCTCATTCTTTGAATATCTCTTGTGGTGGCAAATCGCTCTTTGAAGGAGGATTTTATTTTGGATGAAACTAAGGGTCTTTGCAGCCAAGTATGATGACTAAGGTGGGTATCTAAGCTGGATTATGCCATTTTTGGTCAAAAATGAAACACAGCTGCAAGGTCACAAAACAAGTTGCTTCTCTGACTGGCTGCTCTTGGTTTCATGACTTACAGTCCAAAGTGATGAATCTGGGGGGAGAGGGTCATTAATTTAGGTATGTGAGTTTTGGCATATTTATCTTCAAAGGTCACATTACTTGCTTCTGGAACTTCTGTTTGTTTATTTAAAAATTATAATACACAAATAGTCAATACTTTCTCTAGGTAACTTTTCAGCAAATTAAGCTGACCTACCTAGGGGAGTACGTTGGGATGGAGCCAGCAAGGCAAAAAGCATCTTTCTGGGTCTCTTACACATAGTTTTTATTCTTTTCCCTGTTTCTTCAGTCCAACTGGTGGTACCATCTATGCATTCCACTTGTCATCATGAGGAGCTGGGAAAGATGGGGTCACATGACTCAGTCACTTTGGCTACTGCTATTCCTCTCCCAATATCTGGAACATGTCTGCAGTGGACTGAATGTTTGTGTCCCCACAAAATTCATAAGTTGAAATCCTGACCCCAAGGTGGTATTTTTTTTTTTTTAAAGATTTTATTTATGTGACAGAGAGAGACACAGAGAGAGAGGGAACACAAGCAGGGGGAGTGGGAGAGGGAGAAGCAGGCTTCCCGCCAAGCAGGGAGCCCGATGTGGGGACCATGACCTGAGCCGAAGGCAGACCCCAACGACTGAGCCACCCAGGCACCTCTCTCTCTCTTTCTATCCCTCTGCACTTCCCCCTGCTCTCTCTCTCTCTAAAATAAATAAATAAATCTTAAAAAAATACAATTCTTGGGGAGCCTATGAAATATATATTTCATATATATGAAATATTTTATATATCTTTATATATAAATTTATATATATGAAAGATTTTTTTTTATTTATTTGAGAGAGATTTTATTCATTTATTTGACAGAGAGAGACACAGCGAGAGAGGGAACACAAGCAGGGGGAGTGGGAGAGGGAAAAGCAGGCTTCCCGTGGAGCAGGGAGCCCGATGCAGGGCTTGATCCCAGGATTCTGGGATCATGACCCGAGCCTAAGGCAGACGCTTAACGACTGAGCCACCCAGGCGCCCCATCCCCAAGGTGGTATTAAGAGGTGGAGGCCGTTGGGAGGTGATTAGGTCCCGAAGGGGGAATCCTCATGAATGGGACCAGTGCCTGTTTGAAAGGGATCCTAGACAGGACTCTTGACTTCTTTCCATCATGTGAGGATACAACGAGAACTTGGCAGTCTGTAACCAGAAGCGAGCTCTCGTTGGAACCTGACCATGCTGACACCCTGACCTAAGATTTCCAGCCTCCAGAACTGTGGAAAATAAACTCCTGTTGGTTATAAGCCACCTAGTCTATGTACTTTATTACCAGCCCGCTAAGACATCACCCCCTGCTTATTTTTCAATTCCGTTTGATGTGAAGTGTCATGTTTATATCTCCACTCCTTCTCTGAAATTATTCTTGACACTTTGACCTGCTGTGATTTCTCCCTTCCCTATCTCTGAGCTCACATTACACGTACAACTCCTTGGACTCACTTCCTTGTATTGTTAATTAACTTCCACTTGTATACATTTTATTTGTCCAGCTATATTGTAAGACTGAAGGCAAGATTGTCTTTCTCCATCTCTTCCATCCTCTTATCTTTCTCTCTTGCTTTCTTTTTCTCGTGGGCTCCTCAGTTCCTAGGACAGTGCTTTGTACAAAACGGGCTCAGTGATGCTTACTGATTCTTACTGATATTTGTTGTATCAGTGGAATGATGATCTAATGGCCTGCCCTACAGATTTATCCTCTTTATTATAATATTCTTGAGAAAATAGTAAGTTGATTTTTTTTCTTTTGTGTGTGTGTGTGTGTCTTGAGCATATACTTCTTGAAAGATGTGTAATTATATTTTAGAGAAAGGCAGGGTTTCTTAACAAGTGACTTTTTTCTTTAACATAGGTCGTTAAATTTAATGGCTCTTCTTGCTCCATTAAACCTTTGGGGTTGACAGTTTGATTTTTCAGCACTCTCAGCCAAAATATTGCTGAAAACTAAGCATTTGTTTTTGACAGTGTTAGTTTCCTATCTCCTTTGGGTTCTAAATCAAAGAAGTATGACATCCGGCAATCTGCACACAAGCAACTTTATTGTGATTGATGCTCTGTAATTCACAAAACTTCACATTTTAGATTGTATCTTTTTGGTGGTTATTGATAATTTAAGTCGGATATGTTAGAAAGAATTAATGGTATGGTACTTTTCCTCCTAAAGTCCCACAGTTGTGAAAGGCAAAATCCCTTAGAAAAATAAATGCTCAGTTCTCTGAATCTGGACTCTCAAGAATGCTTTTTGGTTTTTTATTTTTGTTTTTGTAAATTATACCTTTTGCCTTGTCCCAGTCATGCTAAGAACTGAATAATCCTGTGTTTCATCTGTGCCTGCAATTTTTAGTGTAATCCAAAGTGAGGATTTTAGACATGTTTACCTCTGTATGGGATCACAGCTTGTCCAGGTGTTCAGCTTTATTTACATTTTGATCTTTTAAATGTCTCATAGGCACAGTTGTTAAAGAAAATAAAATGCAATGTTATCATGGCTTTTGGTAGAAAAAGCAATGGCCTTTGTTTTAAGAAAAGAAAAGAGAGAGCCTAGACCAAAACCACATTTCTTTAACAATCTTGCACAGTTGTTTCTTAAATGTGGAGCTCTAATCTAAAGTCACGCTCAAGGTCTATGCAAGAAAATTCTATTATCACTGCTACCTACTTGTAGGATATTAACAAGGTATGGTATTGGAATGTCAATATCAGAGTATTTTAATTAGAAAAACAGAGGGTTTCACTGTTGTCCAGCTTCTAAAAGAAATTGTCCTAGTATTTTGGGGAACATTCCAGAATATCTTGTACTTTAAGAACTAGATATCATCTCTCTGGATCTGTCAGAAGGGAGGACCTTGCCCATAGACTTGAAGATCTAGCATTTGATATTCTGTGACCTTTTTATTCAGAATTTGTTTATCAAGCCAATGGATGGTATATGCTCCTGCTCTTCTTCCCTTTCCTCTCCAGTATCCTTTGGAGTGAGTCCCATTTTATTCATTACCTCTGGCATGCTCTGAGAAGAGAGGGGATGAAAGCCAAGCCTGTTGCTTCTACTCTAGTTAACAACTTTGGTGAAAATTTTGAAGGTGAAAGGTTCTGGAACATTCAGAACTGAGTAAGCCAACTGGAAATAAGTGAAAAGCCAGGACAATATAATAATGTCCCTCATTGCAGGCGGCTGCTCGGCTCTGGTGCTCTTTATCTGGTGCCTTTCCCTGCTTTTAGGCACCATGCAGCATGAACTGGTAAAGTCTCAGCCCACTTTAAAGAAGAAAAAAGGAAAGAAACTCCGCACACAGCTAATCTAATACATCTGGTGAAGAGCTTCAGATAGAAATCAGAGATCTTTGATCCTTGCCCATTTCTTAAATCTTTCAGCTGAGTTCCCTCATCTGCAACTTCAGGGTTGCCAAATGTGCCCTTTGTCTGTGCCCAAAATTGTGTTCCTGTTTCACCAGTGGTGGCCTCACCTCCCTCAGCTTCGGGGAACTGAGAATCCCTCTGGGTCTCTTCATATTCCCCCCACTCAGCTTGCCTTTCATATCTATTTATGAATAAAAGTGACTTTCCATTTTCATTCTCTTTACTTGCTTTTCTTCCTCTTGATGCAAAACCTGTAACATGTAATAGTGAATTTTTTTTCAGACTCTGATAATATGTAAATCAGGCCTCAGTAGAAAAGTGATAAATTCACAGCCAATTAGAACAGAGAACCCATTGAATCACTCTACATTTTGCAGTGCTACAAGTAAAAAGAATGTCTCTCTCCCTCCCTTCCTTCCTTCCTTTCTTTCTCTCAGCTACCACGTGATTGCCTCTTGCCCTCCACACCAAGCTGTTTTAGAGAATGTTTCTGTGCTTTTAAGTATGTGTATTTTAAGTACATTTATTCTTCCCCCAAAACACATGGGAGAGTAGAAAAGGAGACTAATACATTTATATCTTCAATTACTTCACGACTGACTTGATTTGTAAATTGGACAAAAGAAGTATAACTTCTCTTTAGTTTTTTGGTTTTTCTTTTTACTTTTCATCCTAGAAAAAAATTAATTACACAGAAGTAGAGAACAAAGGATAATGAGTCTCTATCCATCACTCAGCATTACCAATTATCACTTCGCTGATCTTGTTTCATCTATCCCTACCTTTTCTGTTTTTGCTTGAAAATTTTAAAGAAAATTCCAGACATATCATTTTACTTCAGGATCTAGTTTTAGTTTTTGAAACAAGAGACAATTTGGAAATATCTCCTCGTTTATGAGATGATAGGACCTTTCCACTGATTTGTTCAAGGCAATAAACAGCGCTGAATTAAAAGGTCATTATTCCATCTTAACATGTTACTGTTAGTGCTTCTTGGATATCCTTTTTTGTATATGGCTAAAAGGAAAAAAAAAAATTCTCTGCCCCTCTTGACAGTTTCCATAGGAAAATGAGGACAACTGAAGAGGACAATTTAAGTAATGTGAAAGTTATTTTCACAAATTTTTGTAAATGAAGAGGACTATTGTTGTCACATCTTAGCTTTATGGAAAATTGTGGTTTATTCTTTTGCTCTTAGCTTTGATGAATTCTTCTGTTTTATAGATAATCTAGGATACTTGAGAATGTCAGTGTGGATCTTGAGCCCAGCTTTTTCCTTAACACTAACATTTGGCTACTTTTGCACCCTGCACAGCTTGGGAACTAAAGCACTTGTTCCTAACACAATGAAACACACATAGATACACGAGCCATATGGATTTTATGCCTGATAGGAATTTATGAGTTTGATTCTCCTGGATCTCCTCCAGTTGCTAGGTACACACTTTTTTTCCTTAAATTAAAGCGTCAGTAACTCTAAATTCTTGGGGATTTGCTGCTCATTCATCCTCTTCACTGACAAATAGAAATAGGGAGGTAGAAAAATATAAAATGGTGGAAAATCCAAACACACTTGAATTTGAAATCGATTTTTATTTTTTAATTTTTTTAATATATCTTTTTAAGATTTTATTTATTTATTTGTCAGAGAGAGAGAGAGTAAGCACAAGCAGGGGGAGCGGTAGACAGAGGGAGAAGCAGGCACCCAGCTGAGCAAGGAGCCTGATGTGGGACTGATCCCAGGACTCTGGGATCATGACCTGAGCAGAAGGTAGCTGCTTAACCGACTGAGCCAGCCAGGTGCCCTGAAATTGATTTTTAAATAATTTTTAGTGATATTTAGTATACATATCTTTGGAAAGTAATACATATACTGAAATTGTAATACAAACTGACCAGTTTTATCTATCTTGATTTTTGCCTCCATACTGAGAATGGCCATCATCATTTACATATCAACAAAACTGACTTTCCTTAATGTTATGCTATCGCAAAAATGCTTCAGCTTTTAAAGGGCTTATTGGGGGCAAACAACAACAACAAAAAACATAACATTTACAGCGTCTCTAAATTACTGACTAGAATGAATTCACACAATGAAAACCACTCCACTTAAGGTTTTCCTACCCTTTAAAAAATAACTTTTTTTCTGATTATAGAAAAGATACAGTTGTGTTTTGGTAGAAAATTTGGCAAATACATAAAAGTACAAAGAAGAAAATAAAAATAGCCAGTTGGGTTATTTTTGTGTATATGCATTTTTAAGTGTGAGAATGTGTATATGTGTTTGTATATACAACTTTGTAGCAATAATACGGTTGTTTTTTTTTTAAGATTTATTTACTTATTTTAGAGAAAGAGAGAGAGAAAGGGTGTGAGTGGGGGAAGGGGCAGGGGGAAAGGAAGACAGAATCCTTAAGCAGACTCCACACTGAGCACGGAGCCCCACATGGCGCTTGCTTCCAGGACCCTGAGATCATGACCTGAGCCAAAATCAAGAGTCAGACACTTAAATAACTGAACCACCCAGGTGCCCCTAATATGGTTAAATGCTTAAGAGTGGAGAGGGTACAGCTCTTAAGGTTGGCTACCTGGATTGGAATCCTTGCTCAGCTGCCTGCTATCTGTTCTATCTCAATCAAGTAGTTCAATTTCTCTTTGCTTGCTTCCTTTTCTAACAGATAGTAATAGTAATAATATCTACATCAGAGTTTTTTTTGGGGGGAGGTGGTTATTAACAGAATTAACTTATGTAAAACACACAGTTAACTTCCAGGGATGTTGGCCATCATTATTACTGTCTGTGATTCACGTTTTCTTATGTCATAAATAGTCCTCAGCATACTCCTTTAATGCCTGTATTCAGATTTATGTAACATTCATATATAAATCTTTGTGAACTTTTTTGATTATTTAGCACAGATTCCAAGGAGTGAAAATTTCTATGACCAGTAGTTTGACTATGTTTAAGGGTTATTCATTGAATAAAAATATCGGACAGGCAAAAAATCTAGGAACTGGGGAAATAAGAGTGAGCAAAACAGGCCCAGAGCTAGAAGAGTAGAGGATTTTTGTGAAAAGTGGCAAGAAGGGAAAGTGCAGAGTGCTTTTAGAGTGTCACCTAGCTAAGGGTTCTAGGAGGGTTTCCCTGGAAAAGTCACTAGATACGTGTTTTGACCTAAAGTTTCTTTGCTGCCCAAATGGAGTATCTTAAACTGCTTGGTTTATTGATAAAAAGAAAATCTTACCAACAGAGGGCTGAAAAAAAATAATGAGGCAACTTAGAAAGTTGTTTGGCATTGCCTTGGATGGAGAATAAGGGATGGTGGAACGTCTTTTGGCTGCTTTTATCTTTGTGTCCTGAATTTCAACCTCCTGCTTACCACATCCAATCAATGGAAGGCTTTTGAGAGGAAAGGAAGAGAAAGAAAGAAAGAAAGAAAGAAAGAAGGAAAGAAAGAAAGAAAGAAAGAAAGAAAGAAAGAAAGAAAGAAAGAAAGAAAGAAAGAAAGAAAAGAAAGAAAAAAAGAAAAGGAAGGTAGGAAGGAAGGAAAGAAGGAAGGAGGAAGGAAGAAAGAAAAAGAAACACCTCATTGGTGAACTAGGCGAGATCAGCAAATGACTTCTTTATATTATAGATTATCATTTTAGGGATACATTTATCTTATTTTATCAAATAGCTTGTATAGTGATTGAGGTTAAGGGCATTTCTTGCATGTGTGCATCCTCATTGTCACTTACTATGGGGATTTGTACACAGTAATCTAGGCAAGTAAATAATGATGGTAGTTGGAACAAAGAGCATGTTTGGCCACTGAATTGCATGGCCAAATTCTATGTTTAACTGTGTTCTATGGAACCAGGACTAGTTCCCAGGGTAAGACTTACTTGACTTTTACCTGTCAGTTCAGTGGCCAGTAGGTAGGAAAAGACTAAGCCGGAGACTAACATGGCTCTCCCCTCCCCTGCCCCACTTTCTGACCTATGCACCTGGAGAATCTTATATTCAACTGTTCAGGGGAAGAACGCTTTGAGTAATTCTGAGGGCAAATTAGAAATGATCATCTCAATCTGAAATTAGCATGTTATATAGAATTACTTGAGAAAACTAAGAAGGGTGAAAAAAAGGATGAAAATGTAACATGGGAGTTGTCTATGGTTAACCACATAATCCAAGTCTTCTAGTAAATAAGCTATTTCCTGAGAGAAATGTAGTTACTTTGGAAGCGGTCTCAATGTTTAAAATCATTGATGTACCCTTTAGTATTTAAATTACAGTGATTTATGGAAGGCCTCCCAGAGTGTTCCAGGGTTTCTCCAAACACCTCATGTTCCTGAAAAGCAAGTAGAACATTCAGACGGCTGGGCTCACCACGTAGGTCTATCCCCAAATGTTATTTATGAGGCATCATTTTCTACTCAGCACCTTCAATGCTTTCACAAATTTTACTCACATGATATAATCGAAGAGACACAAGTTCAGAATGCATCCGGAACCCCACCTTTTCTCATTTGTGTTATATGTCCAAAGTTGGCAAACTGCCCACAGAACGAATTTGGCCCGGTTTTTGTAAATAAAGTTTTATTAGAACACCACCATGCCCATTCATTGATGTATTGTCTATGGCTGTTTTCATGCTACAACAGCACAGGAAAGTAGTTGTGACAGAGATGATCTGGCCAACAAAGCCAAAAATATTTACTATCTGGCTCTTCACAGAAAACATTTGCCAACCATTGTTGTACGTTTAACAAAATCTATCACAGAGGATATAATAGGTTTCTCTTTTGGTAGCAATCACATACATTAAGGATACATAAAATACATTTAATTAGAATGAAACCTTATTTCTATAGAATTTAAGAAAATTATTCAGTCTTCAAATTCAGTATTTGTGTCTCAGATTTCCTTCCCAAGAATTAATTCCCATTTAAAAAAAAAAGACACACACATTCAAAAAGTGTTTTCTTTTATTATTTCTAGTAACATATATCGTATAAATACTCTATTTTTATATGCCCTTTTACAAAAGCGATATAACTTAAAAGTTTTATCATTAGAAAGAAATGTATAAAAATAAATATGTTATTATAGGCATTTATTACAAACTATAGTCCTTCTTAGAAGGAACACACAAATACTTATAAAGTATATAGGATTTATAGTAACATATTTTACTATATACATATGGAAAAAAAAGTCATATTCTCTTTCATAGTAGAAGAGCTGAACAGACATTCACCAGGATATGACTGTTGGACCAGCTGCTGGGGATGGACCTGCTACCCCTCAGTAGCCTCCCCACTGTGAGACAAGTGATCTCCATGTCCCCAAACACTGGGGATCCCATTCTACACACCCCATTCTTATACTGGCATTACATCCTTTTTGTATGATCACCCTGTCTTTCTTGAGACATGAACGGTTTTTTTTGTTTGTTTGTTTTTTGTTTTTTTTAACATCCACATTCCTAAAGTAGGCTTACATATAGAGGAAAGAAAATAGGAGGTACTGAGCCCACCTTGCCTCCTCTGGCTTTTCCGAGCATCTGATTCATTGCTGCTTTTTTAACCCTTGTAGACTTCCTGCATTTCTACAAACACGTGGAATTATTTGTCAAAATGAAATCACGAATAAAGACACAACAAGGGAACAAGAAAGTAAAGATGGAGTTCACTTGAGTCATCTGAGGTTGTTAAGTATTTCTCTCGTGGTGGACAGTCTTGAATTCTTACCTCTGGGTAGAAAAGATGGCAGAAACAGGTAGCAGCCATAATCAGTGCTGGTTAAAGATGCTATTTGTACCCTTTTCCTCCCTCTGTTGTTAGTGAGGTAAAGTAAGCCCTGTCTGAAACTAAAAAAAATCTCTTCTCTCTCCTGCTTTCCATTCCCCAAACCGCCTGATACAAAGTATTTAATCAGTACCACAAAACAGGGATTGTATACTTCTTAAACTAAGTGTGACAATCGTTTCTATTTTTTTTTTTTAAACTTGTCATAGATGTAACAAAAGGAATAATAATAATGCCCTGGGGCTTTATCATGCTATATCATTGCTCAGAGATTAATAACCCTCATTAACTACCCTATCAGATTTGTAACTGGCAGGATATTCTGACGATCTAACTTCTTCTCTACCTACCTCTACCCTCCCAACTCCTCGACACTCCTTGTCGCTCACTGGCAAGGTACACTGGATCCCTCCAGCCTTCTTGATTTCAGTGCATCAGCCCTTCCACACCTCGTCCTTCCCTCAACGCCGACGCTGCTTAACTACATTCTGCCATCGTACAAAAATCTATGTAATGCTTCGGTTTCTTCAAAGGATCACAGCTCTCGTGAGACAGGACCCCCCCATCGTGGGACAGACACTGCAAGGTTCTCTTTTTGTAACCCTTCCCGCAGGTCTTGGAACATGGGGACCAATCCCCTAGCTGCCAGTGGGGGCAGGGCAGGTCCGCGCAGGGTCTGGTGCTGGCCGGCTTCACTTCCTTGGCGCACTCGGAGGCGGGCTGCCCGTTAATGTCCCGGCACTCCACCAGTCTCCGCTGCCAGCCCCGTCCGCACGACTTGGAGCATTCGCCCCACTCTTCGATGACCCATTCGGAGAAAGTAGGGATGGCGTTGAAAGATTCCTTCTTCTTCTTCACAAAGTAGGTGTACTTGATTTTGGGGCGGAGGGCATTGCCCACTGTGAGGACCTGGATGGTTATGGGCTCTTTGAGAGGGCTGAAGCTGCGGATTCTTTCCAACGAGGCGGAGGAACCACTGTACCTCAGGACGGTCCCTTTGTAGGTAATGTCTTGCTCTAAAGTGGACAGAGTGAAGTCGCCATTCAGGATATAGGTGCCATCGGCAGCTCTGATGGCAAGATAGCTCCCGTTATTTCTGGATCCCCGGTGATTCCGCTGCTTCACTTCAATGTTTGTGGCTCCAGCCGGAATTGTGACGATATCGTGATATCCAGGTCTGCGGGCCAGAAAAAACAGACAGAAGAATCTCTCAGTCCCTTGGCTAATTCTGTTACTTAGCCTGAAACCGTGCTCGTCATTGAGCGTGGGATTTTTACCAGACTCGTAAGATCACATCTAAATAATATCTTTGGGAGTACGTTTTAAAACTCACTTTGCACTGGTCACCGAGCCTGATGTTTTCTTGCACGTAGATCCATTTCCTCCACAGATGCCACATTTATCAAACTTCTTTTTGGAGTCTATGATACGATCGCAACCAGCTTTTACACACTGTCCCTGCACGCAGACGGAGGTGGAATCTGGGCTACACGGGGTACCGTCAACCACCTGAAGAAGGGAAGAGCAATATATCTGGTGTTACGCGTTAACATAGGAAAGAGATGGTGCCCTGATAATTAGGAAAGTTTCTCTCGTTAACATAATGTCTCTGCTTTCCCGACCATCATAGTTAAAAGAGAACTCGACGTCGGTCATGTACTACCCTTCTTGGTGACTTTTCCCCCCAGTAGATGCAGACGTCTGAAAAAATTATAAATTGTTTTGATGATTTGTTTATTGACCCATCTCACTGCTAGGGGTCAATGAAAGCAGAGCTTGTCACTTTGTTTCCTGCGGTCTGCTCGGTGCCTAAAATAATATCCGGCAATCGTAGATGCTGAATATTGTATGTTAAATCTGCAGCCGGGAAGTATTTTCACAGCCTACGGTGATTACCGCACATGACAACCTCAACCAAAATTCATTTCCTTTTTTTACCTCAGAACCAGATTTATCCCCTCGGCAAAAGAGCAAAATGATGCTTTTTCTAGTTCCATATAAGTCCTCAAACACAAGAGTTACCGACGCCCAGACTTCATTTTAATAAGTCCATTTGCACATGCTACTGCCAATCACCAGTTAGTACTTTGGTCCTTGCTTAAGCTATTTTCCAAAACCACTGGGTGGTTGCCATGTGAATTTATCTAACCATAATGGGCTTTTCTTTGTATATCAGAGTAATAACAAGCAATGATAAGAATCCTGAGCGCTGGATTCAAGCTTTATTCATAACTGACAACGATAGTACACTCAAAGTGGGCAGTTGCCAATGTATCTAGAAGACAAGGAGATCCGATTTGAAATGGAACAGGTTAATATATAAACTAATGAAACTGCATCACAGGTTGTGTGAAAAAGTCACAGTTCAAGCCCTCGTTTCTTAGGCAAGAGTATGAATGAAAGTAACTACCTTGGGCTGCAAAACGAAGAAGAAGCCAATGCCTTTGGCTTGACAGATGAGCTTGCATCTGTCCTTGGGTGAGACTCCAGCATACTTGGGTGTCCACTCCACTGCGGGCCCACTCCCAAAGGAGACTTTAGAAAACTCATTGTGTGCCTCACATTGTTCCTCTCTAAAGGTTTTTCCTGGAAAGAAAAGGATACAATGACATCATCAGTTTTCAACCCTTATCTGCTGGCTTGTGGCCACATGGTTTTTGGCCCATGTCTACTCACCATTGTTGTCTGGACAGTCCTCGATGTTACATGACCTGTAGCGCACGCGCTTGCCTTCACAGTACTTCCCTCCATTTTTGGGGACCGGGTTGTCACATTCCCTCATTGTGTACTGAACTCCTCCACCACACGTTCTCGAACATTCTCCCCAGGGTCCCCATGGTCCCCAGCTTCCATGAACAGGAGTCTGAACGGGGACACAAGCGATCAACATTAGAACTCTCTACGGAGGTCTTTTTAGGAAATACAAAAGAAAAATAAGGCATAAAGAATCAGCTGTAAAAAGAATCATCAAAGCCACAGACAGGGATGTTTATGGTGGTATCCGATGCTCTAGCATCACTTTGCTCCTTCCAATTCTGGATTTTAAAGGAGTGTGCACATGTTGCGATAGAAAAACTCACATGGAAGTGCATCTTGTCCGTCTTGTTGACACACTTGCCGTTGATACACCATCTGCCTTCCCCACAGCTGGTGCCGTCTGCCCAGGGGAAGTGTTTGGTCTGACACACCAGCAGCCCGCCAGACGTGCCTGTGCACCAGAGAGTCATGCACGTGCTGGCTGCATCCAGGCAGTGTTTGGAGTCCTCCCCAAAGGTAAACTGGCACTGCCGGTTGGCATCATACAAGGTCCCGGGGAGATCCGAGGGGAGCTGGATGGGGCTCTGGGGCTTGTCCATCAGACATTCCCCTGCAAAGGAAATGCCAACTCGTATCATAAAGCAGGAAATGAAAACACAGTGAAGGCAGATCAGTTTCAGAAGATAGGTATCACAGGACATGCGATACAGCAGAGTGATCTGAACACTAGAGCTTCTGGGGAAAATGCCAGAGAGGTTTTAAATGATTTGTAAAAGATTGTCCTCAAAGGGGTATTTCTGCGTTAACAGTGATGGTAAGTTACTGTTCTGCTAAAAAACTCAAGTTAATGTACGTTAGGAGTTACTCGGCCAGAAGAATTATCTGTTATTGGGAATTGAGATCTAAAAACGTATGCTCTTGACAATGAGAGTAATTTGGAAGGAGGAGAAATAAAAAGAACCAAGAAGGAGAGAAAGAGCTGGTTTAACTAGAACCTTCCATGTGGAAGCTGGATTACATCTAGAAAGAGGAGCTCAAGTATCTTACCATGACCATTATCCAGAAATGATGTAATCATGTAGGCACTGCAGGGAGACCAGGGCTGGCTGTGGTTCAAGTTGGAAAGCATTGACGCCATCATGTGGGAATTCTGGTCAAGGTCATTAATGCTGGCACATTGCTTTGCATCGTCATGGGGCATGTTAAACACGTGGCCTAAGGAGCAACCCGAAACCCACATCAAAATATAGGTCATTTGCAGCATTTCCCCCCCCATCGGGGATCCATCTGTCTCAAAGTGATATTTCTAGAAGAAATGAACTAGTTTGGACACGACGTGCCTGTTCTTCACAAGGTGCAAACAAATAGGTGAATTTCCAAAGGTCCAGAGCCCCTCTTATGTTATTTTGAATCCCAATATGGTTGGCCGTGTTTAGAATAGTGGAAAAAAAAAAATGCTTCCCGCAGTTTCTAGAAAGCTCTGGAATCTAAAATAGCAATATAACCTGCCAGCTCCCCCCGTCCCCCATTCAATGAGCACACGGTTTATTGGTCTGATAACTCATGAAGCAGACTCCACTCCTACCCTGAAATGGACTCACCTAGTTCATGAGCTGTGGTGAAGGCGGCTTGCAAGCCATCATCTTCTATGACTGAGCAGCTTCGGCTGGGATCACATATGGTTCCAACATCAGCCATCCCAAGAGTGTCACACGTCTGGGCCCCACACAGGTCCTAAAAGGAACAGAGGTGGGTCCTGACTCATAGGGACAGAGAGCACGAACCTTGGGACCTAACCTTTTGGCAACATGTATCCCCACGTTTGTTTGGGAGCACTTCCACTCACTGTTGCTGAGCTGTCCTTTTGGGACCACTCTGGGCGACTTTAATTAAGATTTTTCTCTAATGCTATTCAAACAGGACTGTGAGACTTGAGATATTAAAATTAAGGAAGACCTAAGGAAAGGGGACCAGGCTAGCCAATTAAAAAAAAAAAAAAAAGGAAGAGCAAAAACACTGGGGAAATGCCTTGTGAGTGTTTGCTTGTGATACAGCGGCCTCCCCAGAGGCCAGTCCCGATCTGCAGGGTCTTGCTCTCACCTGTCTGGTGAAGAGAATCGCCGTGTCATAGTGCTCTCCATCCCGGTCACTGGGTGGGTTGTGCTGCTTCTGCCAGTGGCAGAAGTTCCGTAGCGTGAGGGCGGCGTTGGAGGTCACTTCTGGCCCCTTCTGCTCCTCGTAGATGACCAGGATCTTCACCACCACCAGGCTCACTGAATTCCGGATGCTGGGGTGTTTGTACAGTCTGGCTGCCACCGAGAACAAGGTAAGCAGGTAGTGCTTCAGGCCGCTGCCGTGAAACTCGGCCATGGACTGGTCGGCCACGAGCATGGTCTCCACATAGCGGTGGCTGGACACAAACCGCTTCTTTCTTACGCTTCCAGCTCCTGTCAAGAGACAAAAAAGATCGTTTGCTCAGGGGCAGTCTTGCCAAGAATAGTGACCTGCCCAGAGTATATAAGGAAAGCCTAACCCGTCAAAGCAAATAAGCCAAAAATACACCTGGAACAACAATAACAAAAATATTTGCACCTCTTTTCACTGAGAGTGTTATTTTTAAAGTTTTTTTTCCCCTTTATTATTATTTTTTTTTCTGTCTACCTGAAATATAAAAGCCATGTGAGTCAGTGAGGGTTCAGCCTTTTTTTTTTTTTTTTAATTTTTTTTTTTTTGGTGAGCAGGATTTCTTTTGTCCTCTTTGAAATCCTATAAGCTGAACAAGGCAGTATGCTCATCATCCTACCCAGCTGTAGTAAAAACTTGGAGCAAGGGCAGCCCGCAGAGCCCCTGAGTCACTCTTTCACAGGCCAGGACTCAAATCCTGAATGAGATCATCCGACTCCACGTGGAAGGCCCAGGGCAGGGCTGGGGCCTCTGCCAAGGGGCCGGGCCTGAAGGAATCTCAGCCTGCTCTGCTCTCTCATTCCAGGGGTCCCTGGGGGTGTTCCGCTCTTGCCAAATCCGGGCACAAGGACCACACACTCTGCCCAGCAGCCTACTGCCCTACTCCCACTGCCCCAGGGAACTAAAGTTCCTGCCTTGAGCTGTGGGGCCACGTTTGATTATGCAGAAGAGAGCCCTCTGTCTCTTGACTGAAAACCCAGCCCCCAGGGGAGCCCTAACTGGACGCGGACCCTGTAAGGGCTTCAAGGAGCAGACGTCCAGGGGGAAAAGAGGAACATCCGAAAACAAGACACGTGAGAAAGTTCAGGACGAAAAAAGGCACCAAAGGGATAGAATGAAGAGGACAGGGCAGTAAGCACCGCACACCCCTGAAAGAGTCAGGGTGAGGCGTTGCAGGAAAGATGAGCAGTGACTAACGCTCAACCGAGCTTGAGAGCAGAATTTTGGCCGCGAGAGGGAGCGCAAACTGGGAGGCCCGGTGGGAGGCGCGGAGAGGCGGGGCCAGCTGGGCAAAGACCTCCCAAGCAGGTTCTGCAGAGGGGCCCCGCCGCCGCCAGCCGGTCGGGGTCAGCCGCTTAAGGGGGAAAGGGGCGCAGGCGGAGGCCAGCGGAACAGAAACCTAGCGCAGGCTAGGATCCTGTACAGGCTCGCGGGTTGCGCTCGGCGAGTTTGCCGCCGCTCCTCCGCCCGCCATCTCCGCCCTCCTCCGGGCGCAGGGTGCGCGCACGGGCAGCACCTACGAGACCTAAGCGCAAAGTTGCAACCCGACCGAAGAACACATGCACCGGCGTTAAAAAGAAACTAACAGGACGGCAAGAAGTCATACGCGCTCACACGAAACTAAGGTGGAAGGAGTAGGGTTACCAACTCCTCCCTTCCCTGTCGAAACGCTGCGCCTTAGCAGAAAATCGCTGATTTGTCTGTCTTCTCTTGATCATTCGTTATTCGGGCAAACGGGATTCTGTTCTAGCAGGCTGGGCTGAGCTCGACAACCCAGACCTCAAGCCACATTCTTCCACACCTGGCCTCCGTCCTTTCCGCAGACATGTGTGCCCGCCTGCGCACAGGAGTTCACCCTCAACACGCGCCGCACAGAGACAGTGGGGAAAGGGGGATGAATGGAGAGACAAGTGAGAGCAACTCTCCAGGGATCCATACCTGTCGGCTGTCCCGCCCGCTGCGGCGCCGGATCCCGCCGCGGCCACTGCGCCCGGGCGTCCTCGCCCTCCCGGCCCGCGCCCCTCGCGATCCGGGTCTCGTCGTCCGTGACCCCGCACTTGGCGCCGCCGCCGCCCCGCCGCCTCCGCCGCAGGAGATGGAACTGGGGCCGCTCCGGCGGCTCCTCCCCGGCGGCGGCGGCAGAGGGGGCGAGACGCTCGGTGGCGGCGACGGGCGCGGGCTGGATGAAGTACTCCTCGCCCTGCAGGTAGAAGGCGCCGCGCACGCCCTCGCAGAGGCTGAGAGCGGCGGCCGAGCCGGAGTCGCCGTTCACCGTGCCGGAGTAGAAGCAGTGCGCCAGGTCGCCGGCGGTGTCCGGACGCAGCGCGTCGGGCCCGGGCCTGCGCCCCACGGTCTGCAGCGTGAAACCCGGCGCCAGGAAGCCGCGGTCGGGCTGCAGCTCCAGGTGCAGCTGCCGACCGAAGGCGTCCAGGCGGAGGTGCGTGGTCGTGTGTCCCGGCGCGCGCTCCAAGGCGGGCTGCACCAACTCCTCGTCCTCCTCTGCGGGGCGCCCGCGCGCGCCCGGCAGGAGCAGCAGCGCTGCAGCGGCCGCGAGCAGTAGCAGCGCGGGCGCAGGCTGTGAGCTCCGAGGCCGCCGCGCCGGCTCCGCGTTCCCCATGTCGCTGCCTCCTGTGCGCCTTCGAAACCCCGCGGGGACCGGTCGCTGCGCCCGAGTCCCGGGAGGCACCGCGCGCCGCAGTGCACGGCGCGAGGGGGCTATTGTTCGGGTCGGGGGCACAGAGCCTCGCTGGCCTCACTCTGGGTTGTCACAGTTACTGTTATTCTTTGAAAGTGCGCGCAGAGCCGGCCGCGGACAGGACTCCCGGAGTCACTGGGAAAGAGGCGCTGCAGTTCCGCGGGCGCGCGGGAAGTTTTTCTTCTAGCGCAGAGTTGGAGGCACCGCGCAGCAGGGACTGCAGGGAGGCTGCTTGCAGGGACGAGGAGTGCCCTGGGACGCCTCCGGGGCAGGGGGCAACGGGCAACGCGAGGATCGGTGCCTGGAGCCCCTCTTCGGTCTCCGCCTTGGCCGCAGGGCTGCTGGCTTTGCGCAAGACTCGGTCCTCTCGGCCCTACTCTGCTGCGCCCTGGCTTTGCAGTGGCCCCTGGCGTGGAGCCGCTCTCCAGCGAGTGCAAAGAACCAGGCGGCCCGGGCCGCCCTTTTATAGTCTCGACTGCGTCTCCACCTCCCTCCCCCCACCCTTCTCTTTCCCTCTTGGCCGCCTTTCCATCCCAAAGACACCGCCCCCTAAACTCAGTCGGTGCTAAACCGCGCTCAGCGCCGCGGGCCCGGGCGGGGGAGGGGACGGCCTCCGCGCTGGCAGGGCGCCAAGGCCTCGTCAATCTGGGGGCGGAAGACGCAGGAGGGCCGCTGTGACCAGCACTTTGTGCGTCTGGGGCTGATGCGGGGAGAAGGTACTCCCTTCCACTGCGCCTTCGCTTTCGCGGGCTTCCCGGACCACCCTCCCTTCTCGCCGCCCTTGTGCGGGAGCGCAGTTCGCGCGCTGGGCTGCAGTTCCCAGAAGGGACGGTGGGGGTGGAGAGCTGAGTCCCTTCTCCCAAGATTTCCCTGCCCGGGGGCTGTCACTGTGCCTCCTCCCTTTGTCACTCCTTCCCGCAGCCCCTTACTCCCCAGTTTGTGAGATGAGCCAGGACTGCCCTTTCTAGAAAAATACCCCACCCCATCTCTCCATCTCCCTGGCCTGCCACGGCCGGTTTGTGCAGCTTGCTCTCTCTTCGCCCCAACATTTCCCCGGGAAAGCTTGTTTGGTCAGTGCCTCCCTAGAAAGCATGCCTGGGTCTGGGGGACACTTCCCAGGCTCTGTGTTTCAAAATGCGTTCGCAGTGACCTTTACCGCCACCCCTCTCCTCCCCTGACTTAGAGACTTCTCTTTGGGGACCAGGCTCATACTTCCGGAATAGGTGATCTGGAACGCGTTTCAGTTCCCTAAGAGCCTAGGGAGGGACTTGCGCTTTCTCTTCTTCATTCCAGAAATAATCAACTCTCGCCCAGTCTGCCTTCTTCTACCTAGTAGCTGCCGCAGAACGTAGGCCAGGCTGGCAGAACCGTGAAGGAACCCCACTTTTCCAGGGGACCAGCGGGATCGCTGAGGCTAGAAAGTGTGCAGTGGGGAAATTGGGAAGTTGGCTTGCTTCCCTGACCCCTCCCTCCTCTTCCCACCAGGAAGGGAAAAGTCTGCATCCGTGTTATGAAAGCGAGAGCAAAGATGAGCCTTTCCACCTCTTGGGTCCCTAAGAAAAAGCTGAACCGCCTCCTCCATCGAAAAAGAGGGAGGGAGGGGCTCAATGACACAGAGGAAGGAAATGTTTCATAATGCTTCCACGGGCGGAAAACCAGGGGACAATGGTGAGAACGGCCGCCTCAGTCTCGGGGCAGACCTGTGTCCCTCTCCTCTTCCTTGCCCGGTGTCCTGTTTTGCAGCCCCCGCCCCTCCATTTTCACCAAGTTTTGTGGCAGTCCTTTCACTCCTCCCCAGACCTTCCCAACTTCATTCTGCCCCAGCCAGAAGCGCCCCTCCAAGTGCTCCCACACGCCCCTCTTCCAACTTTTGCTTTCAGAATACTTTCCAACTTCCTCTCCTCTCAGAGTTCTAGATTGCCTGCTGGAAAAAAACAAACACAAACACAAAAGCCTTGCTTGCCACTCTTTAGGAAAGCTCCAATGGGAAAGAATGGCACAGAGAAGCACACAGGCTTCACTCTTGCTAGAGCAGTAACAACTCCTGGCCCCACAAGCTGAAGGATGGATGCATTCTTGAATGCAATTGTCCCTGGCTAGGGTCAGTGTCATAGTGAATTGCTGAATGATCAACCCGAGAATGACATACGTTTTAATAGCAGCTTAAAGTACGTGGATGACCAGTTTTCCCCTTGGCTTTGCTGTTCCACTTTCCCTCCATCTAGCTAACATGTTGACACGGTGTTTCTGCCCGCCTCCTTTCACCCAGCCTCCCTTCCCAGCCTACTTACTCCATTGCCTTTCTCCTTCAAATTTAATATTGACGTACACTCATGAGTGGTCTCATTCATTTCATCATCTAGCCTAAATTTCTGTTCATCTTGGAACTAAGCGATTCACTTCACTCTGCTGCAGCATGTCATTTCCCATGCAAACAGCCCTGCTCCTCCAGGTTTGGTTTCTAGACTTTCTTCTTCCCCTTCTCTTTCTTCTACCTCCTCCTCCTCCTCTTCTTCTTCCTCTTCCTCCTCCTCCCCCTCCACTGTCTTCTTCTTCTTCATTTTTACATCTTTCTCCTCTGTTACAGTAGTTTTTAAATGTGCCACCTTTTAATGATTTCAATTCATTTGTTCTTTCATCCTACCTAGAAGAAAGGTAAGATACTTGGGAGAACATTTGAGGAGAAGTCACTTTACACTTACAAGATACTGACTTTGGAATCATGAAAACATGATGGCAAAGCCATCAGTAGGTTTTCAAACCCTTTGCTTAGAGGAGGGTTCTGGAAACAATAGATGGTGACCAGAAGGTGGTGATCAGACTGGTTTTGAGATGAAGGTATCAGGTACGTGAGGTGGCCCAGGGGCTGAAAGACTTACCACATCAGTATGGTTCAATGTGATTCCCTTGAATGGGGACAGGATGGGAAATTCAGAAAACCAGCAGAAAGAAATGTGTAGTTAAAAAAAAAAAAAATCATGTAATGCATTCCCAACTTTGAACTCCCCTACATAAAATTTAACTTTTATATCAGAGCAGGTTGCGCCGTTAGCTGCTTTCTGCCTCCAGTGGGGTTCTTATTGGAAGTTTGTTGCATTCAAGGCATACATTTCTAATCTTGAAGAGTTTACTGCAAATCCATTATAATTTTTGCAGATTTCACGTTGTATATAGAAATAGAGCTGAAAAAACAGAGAGCTAACGACAAAAGGATGGCCAGAACATGGCTTTTTTATTCACTCGGTTTCTCTCCAGATTTCTGTTCTTTTGCATAATGACTCCAATCTGTTGTGCACCTGTGGTTCTGGGAAATGATTCTTTTTTAATAGCTTCAACAGAGGCATGGGCATAGAAGTTGCCAATTACTAAGCTTGAAAAACTCCATCCATGCTCAGAAGAACATTTAATCTACTTACTTTTTTGTTTTTAAAGACCAGCATTCTCTTCAGGCATTTGTGGTGTGACACAAATATGTACGTATATTTATAAACAAAATTGTGAATTGAAAAACATACTTTACTAGATAAACAAGACCAAAGGAATCAAATTTGTACATGGCGCTAATAAAAGTGACATGTGATATTGGATCCTTGTAAGTCAGTTTTGCACTCCCACTCATTAAAGTTTGCTTCTTGATTTAAACGTGTACCCGATGCTCACATGCTGAATTCACCCTACCATATTTCTCGTTTTCTTTTTATAGAACACATATGTGCTTATGGAAACATAAATCTTGATATGTTCTAATTTATAGACCTTAACCAGTTTTTATTATTGGTAGAGATGACCTAATAAAAGTTAAAATATTTGGCATAAAAATATTTTTACAATTAATCGTTTGACGTTTTAAAAGCATCCGTGTCCTCTATTAACAGAGAAAAGAAAAAGCTTCATGCATTTTAAAGTACAAGAAATAAACAGTATGCATTCTTATTTATACTTTACATGTTTGTGTTTCATTTATTTATATACTACAGACACAATACTCTATTCATAATTCTCAAGAAGTCTACCAAATTAAGTATTCAAGTAACCATGAAATGAAGGAATCTGGTAAAATACATGAGCTATTAGCATTGTTTTAGTGTAAAATTGTCTACAGAAACAATGTACATATTTCATAAACATGTAATGCTATTCATATTTTCAAACCAGAGGATTTACCAATTAGAAGAGGAAAGCTGTTTAGCATTAGTACTTTTTTGGGGGGAACATATGGTCCTAAGTAATAGTAGACAAATGGATACTTTATTTGATTATAAATGAGAAGATAGATAGAAAACATCTATGTTAAGCCAGTTACATACCCAGAAATACAAATAATAAAAACAGAAAAATTGCTGTAAATTGCATTTGGATTTAAAATAGCTATGACCTCAAAGTCATGCATTTGCAAGAACTGAAAAGAGTATGATCTGTCTAATCCACTCCCCCTTGTTTGACAGATGTGTAATTGAGCCTCCTAAAGGTTAAGTGACTTGCCTTAAGATATAGCCAAATTGGGGACTTAGAAAGAACTCTGGCTCATACTTTTTTATCAAATGCCTTTGGGAATTTTAACCAATTAATTGCTTTGGTAAGTATGTTGTCAGATCGGTCATTGCTGTTGTTTCCAATGATTAAGTTTTATTTATTCTGTTACAGTAGATTTTAAATGTGCCACCTTTTCTGGCAATAAAAAATTTCTGGCAATAAGTAGGAACTTTCTGGCAATAAAAAATTTCCACCTTAAAAACTCCACAGCCTTTGGTACTTCTTTTTTTGTCCACGAGGGGGCGACGTTCTACAACAAATGATGTTCAGCTGTTTTTCAACTAGTTCAAGGCTGGAACTTGCAGTTTTTCACCTTTCCAATCTTATTTGATACATTTTCACCCAATTTTCTCTTACCTTTTGGTATCATGGAAAATATCTTTTAAATATTGTAACTTGTATCCTTAAAATAATAATAAAATGCCTTAGCCAACTCCTTAACCATGTAGCTCTATTAGCTTAAACCAAAAATCAATTAAGCTTTAAAAAGAGGAGACTACCTCTGATAAGGTAATACTGTGGATCACTTTCTTTCATCACATTTGAGGGCTTTTTGCGATTCAAATGAACAGATCATAGACACTGCAATTTACTAAGACAAAAATTCATTCATTAAACAAATGTTATTATTAAGTGCCTAAGTATGGCTAGTATACTTTAATACTTGACTATCAAGGCTAAAGCTACATACTTGCTAAACTTATTTTCTTGGTTTAGAGATTTTCCTTGGCAACAAAAAAGAACTTCAAATGCAAAATTCTAAGAAAATGAGAAAATGTTCTACCACCAGGTGGTGACAAACGATAAAATTTAAAATCACTCCTAAGTGCCAGTACTTCATGCAAATGTTTGACTACCTCAGATACAAGTGACTTCCAAATGTCACATGAACTTAAAATTGTATTAAGGATGTTTTATTACTTAAAATTAATTAATGTTAACATAGAATCTCTAGTTTAATAAATTCTGGAATTAGAAGTGGACAATTTTAGTCAGTAGGAGGCACATGAGACCACAGAATAAGAAACTTAAACTATTCCCACTCAGCTTATAATTTATTGATTAGCTGATTGAGATGGAAGTTTTTTTTTTTTTTTTTTTTTGCCCCTCCGCCCAGCTATTTAAGCAGAGACTGGAAAATCAATTGTCCAGATATTTTGGAAGTGATTTTTGAGATTCCAAAGAGCAAATTTGATGATTTCTAAGCTTCCTTCCTACAAGAAGGATTTATGACTTTACAATGCTCCTTTGTATTTTATTGATAACCAATGACTGAATTATGAAGTTCTGTGGTTTATTGGCAATTCACTACGGTGATTAGAATGAGTAACTCAGAATTACTGATATTTGAATATCTTCAAAGCCCTAGGATTGCTGCCTACCTCACATTCTCCTGGCCCTTATTCTGGGCCCTCAACTCTGGCCATTGCTGCACTAAACACTTTTGGGCACGTGTAACCTGGCGGTATTTCCCAGCTGCACCCTATGTCTTGGATGTCTCTCACCTGGAGCCCGTATAAGCGGCAGAATGATGGTCCTGCAATGCCACTGGGGAACTCAGCGTAGTTAATAGCCAAGCAGTAGCCCTTGACCAGAATAGGAGCCAGTGGGAAATGGGTCCTTGTCATGAGCGCGCTATGAAGGCACACACAGAGTTGTGTCTTTCCACAATGTTGGCTTTATGCAGTCACAAAGCAAGGAAAACATAATTATAAAGCGGTTTCAGGATTCCAAACTCAAGGACATTTTACGACGTGTTTAAATTCTGACATATCACACAAAGCAAAGAACAAGACAAGTGCCACAACAAACAAGATAGAACGGGATAGGAAGTGGACAAACCAAATGCAAGGTCAGTCTGTGGACACACAGTTGAGGTGAGGCCTCTGTCCGGTCCGGGTCAGCTCTCGGCACTCACGGCTTATGATGTTCAAGCGGTGGAGGATCTCTGTACTGTTTGGAGATCAGTCTGGCAGAACGTTCAGCAGCAGAAGCCTTTTTGAAGTGGTCAGACATAGAGGAGTCAGTGTCTGGAGAGTCTGACGTTTGCTGCAAAAATCCTCCCTTTTTAAAGGGATTTAATCAGTCTTGGGCCTTTGCAGACCTCCCTCCTCTGTTTCTGCAGCTTGTCAGTTCTGAGTCTGTTATCCCCCAGTGCTGGTCTCAGCAATAAATGATCTTAGCTGCAACACCCTTCAGTGCTTGAGTCTCTGCTTGACGTGAGCGACTCCATCTTGCTCTCTGTCATCCTCTTCTTTTCCTTGGAGACAGTTAGAGATCCACTACACATGTCTCTTCAGAGGGTCCTGATAGAACCAAGTTGCAAGTGTCCCTAATGCCCCCTTACATTGTCTTCGTCCTTTCTCAATCTTATTCTTGCTTGTCTCCCTCTCTTACCTGCTCAGTGCCCTTCCCACTTCCTCAAAGACTACATGCCCACAAACCCTTTCCTGAGGCTGCTCTCTGGGCTCCACTGAAGGTCAAACAATGAGTATCGGAAGACGTGGTGAGAAGGCTCCCTGATCAGACAGCGATAAACATCCTTTGCTGCTGGTAAGTGGGGCGGCCTCGCAGTGACATTATAATGGCAAAGACTCTTGCTGTGGGGGGGGGGTGGGGGTGGGGGGGGGTCGCAGGCTTTTGTGGCGGCCGGGCACTTAAAGAGAATGGGGAAAAGAGTAATTAAAAAGGGTGTACGGTCAGAGGGCCTTTGACAGTTGCTTAGGAGCGAGCAGGGGTTGGCAAACTGCAGCCTGTGGGCTGGCCACCTATTTTTGTAAATAAAGCTTTACTGGAAGGAAGCCACAATCGTTCATTTCTGTATTGTTTCTGATGGCTTTTGCATGGCAATGTGGAATTGGACAAGTGCAAAAGGGGCCACGTGGCCCACAAGCCCCAAATCTTCATTATCTGGCTCCTTATGAAAACGTGTGGTAACCCCTGCTTTAGAAGCCTCGAAAACATGTTTAAGAAGAGAGATTGTTTTTCTGATTCTTAATTTCAAGGCATGTCGTGAAAGTCATCCTTATCCCCTGTGGCCAGAGAGCAGATGGTGCTGAAAATCTGAAAATGCATCCTCTTATAGTTGCCTTATGCCAAAGTCAGGGTCCTAATAGAAAAACGTGGGACCCTGAGACATAAGATGGAGACAGTTGGGTGGATTAGCCTGAGACTCTTGAACTTCCACATTCGCCTGGGCCCTCCAGATTGTCAGTGGTGGGTATCACCTCTTTGGGACCCCAGAGCAGCCTCCTGTTGCCAAGAGACCCTAAGGTTCTCAGTAGGGGCAAGTTCAGGGCTTCTCTGAAAGATGCTTGCCCTCTTTAATGTCTACCCCATCTCCTGCATTTCTAGCCTCTTCTTTCCTGGAGAAATTTTTTGAAGAAACATTGGCCATAAAATTATGGTCCCCAAATCTTTTCTAAAATCTAAGAATGGAAAAAATGTTAGTCAAAAGCACTGCATTAGTAATGGTAATACTATCAAATTATATTTGATTAAGACAATTATAAGACAATTTGGTTATACATATGACATTATAGAAGAGTTTAGTATGCTCTTGTGAAAGTCTTTGCCATCACACACAAAAACTCTGCAGTGAAAATGCAGAATTGTATTATTTTAAGGTGAATTAGATATGGATATGCATATTGGAGTATATGCAATTAGCTAGCGAGAAATTCTGGGGGTCTAGAAGTGATAGCCAAAAAAACAGATTGGTCCCACCTGCTCTCTGAGAATCAGTGGTGCTTGTCCACTATGGATTAATATTAATGGGGATGGTTCTTATCTGGTGCCTGCCTGAGATTTCTAGGCTAGGCTAGTAGCAATAATTCTAGGAGACTTTCTGTTTGTCCATCTGATCTAGGGAGATTGGGCTAGGAGAACACTGATGGTGTGTGTGTGTGTGTGTGTGTGTGTAGAGTAGTAATCCCCTATTCTTTTCTTCTTTTTAGAGGTGGGGCAGGGGCAGAGGGGGAGGGAGAGAAAATCTTAAGCAGGTTCCACATCCAGTGTGGAGTCCCACTGGGGGGCTTGATCTCACCACCCTGAGATCATGACCTGAGCTGAAATCAAGAGTCGGACGCTTAACCCACTGAGCCACCCAGGCGCCCCTGGCTAACTCCTCCTCCATCTCCAGTTCCCTGTTTTCCGAGCGGTGGCTGCCCGCTGTTATTTGCTAAGCTGTGCCTTTTATTCATGCTGCTCCTCAGTTAAGAGCTCCAGGACCCTCAAGAAAACCAGGCAGGGGAAGGGAGCCAATTGTGAAGGGAATTATATCTGAATTCATGTTTTCTTGGGCTTTCCCATGACAATAAGGTGTGGTATTTCTTTAATGTTCACTGTATGCCATGGTATATTCGGTATATTTAAGCTAATTAATCCTCACACGTAGTTCCATTGTTATTATTATCTCTGTCTCACAGATGAGGTAATTGAGGCACAGAGAAGTTAAGAAATTTGGCCAAGCTCACACAGCTAATAATTGATAGAATCAGGTAATCTGTTCTTTTAACCTTTAATACAATCAAGCACAATATGGATACAACTCTAGTTAAAACTTGTTAAGGGTGGTGGGAGTGTACAAGAGAGAGGACTGGGTGAGGAGTCAGGGCAACTCATTTCAGATGTGCAGCCACCTGCCCAGTGACCTTAATCACAGACTCTCTGGAACTTAGTTCCTAAATCTGTGAAATAGGCAGGCTGGAGAGTGTCAGCTCCAATATTCTATAATTTAAAGGTAATTTTAGCACCTGGAATGACAACAGGTATCCAAATTGCTGTATATTTGTTTAATGGTATAGCTCTGCTGTGCAAGCAATTAATTATATGCTGTGTCTTTGATGAGGCAACTATTCCTCAATAAAATCTTGACATAATTAGAATGTTGTTCAGACGAGAAAATCAGACACACTTTTTTCTTTTTCTATGAAACCACTGTGGCTAATGGTGTTATTATCACCAGTGTGAGGACACAATGAATTAAGACATGGGATGAGATGATTTTGTCTTACATAATTAAACCTATAAAAGAACTGGAGAATATAATGGCATAAAGGGATTTAGTTTCCAAAGGATTCAGTGTTTCATCTTGTAGATTCTATGACTTAATTGAAAAGTCACGCATATGTATATGTGCATCACATAAGTATAAATATAAATATTATGTATGTATGTGTATATATATATATATATATATATATATATATATATATATCAGAAGGAAGAAATAGATTCCAAATTTCCATATTGTATCCCCGAGGCAGGAAATATAAAATAGTCTTCAGTTTTATGACTTTGTAACTTTAAAGTAAATACACTGGACTCTGAGTAGGTAAATGTAATGTTTTCTGGAATCCATCAACACCACCCTCATCTCTAATATATATTGACTACTTCAGTACAGAGACTGATCCATGTTATCACAGCTCTGCCAAAAAGCCATTCCTGAATTTATACAAGAAAGTTTCAACTAAGAAACGATAAATAGATGGTAAACTTTACAATTAGGACAAATCAACTTTGCTACCTAGAAGAAGAATGTGACACTTGCTCAGACTTGCTCAGCAACGGATGTTCATCCAAACTCAAGGCAGCTGCACAAGTGATGTATACTTCTCGTTTGAAATTAGAGATCAAATAAAAGGAAGCAGGTGAAACCTAAAAGAAAGTTGCAAAAGAGCTGCAGAAACACACCTGTTGGGCACAAGCACCCGGGTCGGAATACCTGCGGAGCAACTGCAGGGCAGGGACGCATGCAGGGCGATGCCCAGAAATACTGCAGCGAGGGGGAAGGCGCAGCTCAAGCATTTATTCAACTTCTGGCCAGATTAGAAAATAAAACACAAGGGAATTAGTGACATGACATGGAATGAGCCAGAAGTATAAGGCAAAACCATACCATCTTAAAGAATGTAATGAATTTTTTTAAAGATTTTATTTATTTATTTGACAGAGAGAGACACAGCGAGAGAGGGAACACAAGCAGGGGGAGTGGGAGAGAGAGAAGCAGGCTTCCCACCAAGCAGACAGCCCAATGTGGGGCTCGATCCCAGGACCCTGGGATCATGACCTGAACCGAAGGCAGGCGCTTAATGATTGAGCCACCCAGGCACCCCCAAAACTAGAGACATTTCAAACAACTGACCACCAAAGTACCATCTGGCCATCCAGACTCAAGTAATGAATTAGCCCTCTAACCCAGATGTCATTTCTGAGTAGCTGGGGTCTTTGGATATGGCTTTTGACAGAATACGGAGACTGTCGCCTACCCATTCCTTGTCTGGAGCCCAGGTGCCAGGAGGTAAAGCAATTCTTACTTGAGGTTTAAGAATAGACTTGATGATTTTAGGGACAGTATAAAACTCATGTCATGAAACCAAAAAGACCGAAAAAAGAGTTAGGTTTTTCTCCCCGTCAGCGGTGTGTCAAATTAGAGATATCTCTGTTTATGTACTTTGCACATCAAAAATGAGTGCACAGTGTGAAAACCTCCCTTAAGTTGATAATATGACTTCAGCCATTTCTTTCCCAAGATTTAGGATTTTGTTGTTGTTGTTGTTGATTTTTAAGTTTATTACTAATTTATTCATGGAAATAAAGTAGCCATTACCATTAAGAACTTTTTTTAGGATGGTATTTTATATTGCTATTTTTTCTTTTCCTTTTTACATTTTACATTCAATTCTATTACAGCCAGTACAGCCATCTTGCTATTTCCAGGAAAATTACTCACTTTTGTTGGCTGCTGAAAGCTTCAAGTCATTCACTGTAGGCATAAAATCCAGGTGAAAAAAATGGGAGAAGAAACTTTGTTACCAATTCAAATGGATTTTTAGCAATTGTTTCAAGTTTTTCCTTTGGAGCTTTATCAATCTTCTTCCCTCCCATCTTCCCTCTTTCCCATCTTTCTCTCCTGTGTTCCTCCTTTTTTTTTTTTTTTTTTTTTTTTAATGTTTATTACGTATCTGCGGTGTCAGTTGCCCTACTGGGCATTGATGATATTCACCCTGCACCCTGAAATTTCACGGTCTTATACAGGATTGTTTAAATAATTGCTTTTGAGAGTCTTATACAAATGTATTTTTTTTATTTTGCGCATTTTATTAATCTATTGAGGCAATCATCTAAGTTTTCTCCATTATTTTGTAAATGTGGGAAGTTAAATTTTAATGTTAAATCACTCATGATTCCCAATAGAAAGCATTTTTTTTTTTTTTACTTAGTTTGAGTTAAAATTTAGTGATTCACCAGTTGCATATAACACCCAGTGCTCATTACATCAAGTGCCCTTTTTTGTTTTTTGTTTTTTGTTTTAGAGCTACCCTATGACCCAGCAATCGCACTACTGGGTATTTATCCCAAAGATACAAATGCAGTGATCTGAAGGCGCACTTGCACCCCAGTGTTCATAGCAGCAATGTCCACAATAGCCAAACTGTGGAAGGAGCTGAGATGCCCTTCAATAGATGAATGGATAAAGAAGATGTGGTTCATATATACAATGGAATATCACTCAGCCATCAGAAAGGATGAATACCCAACTTTTACATCAACATGGATGGGACTGGAGGAGATTATGCTAAGTGAAAGAAGTCAATCAGAGAAAAACAATTATATGGTTTCACTCATATGTAGAATATAGGAAACAGCACAGAGGATCACAGGGGAAGGGAGGGAAAACTGAATGGGAAATCATCAAAGTGGGAGAAAAATCATGACAGACTCTTAACTCTAGGAAACAAACTGAGGGGTGCTGGAGATGAGGTGGGGGGAGTAGGGTAACTGGGTGATGGGCATTAAGGAGGCAATTGATGGGCATCACATCACAAGATGTGATGAGCACTGGGTGTTATACGCAACTGATGAATTGTTGAACTCTACGTCTGAAACTAATGATGTACTATATGTTGGCTAACTGAATTTAAATTTAAAAAATACAAATGTATTTAAATAGTTGCTCCCAGTGTAGTTAGGGATACATATAAAGTGGAGGGGATGGCATAAAGATGGAGGCATTAACCTTGTCCAAGGCAGATGGGGGGCAACAGTGAAGGTTTCACAAAAGAGGAGTTTTCAATCTGATTTTCTTCTTTTCTTTTCTTTTTTAAACTTCATAAAAATACATAGTATGTGCATAGTACCACCACTTCTGTACCTTTTCTAAGTAGATAAGAATATGGGGAAATTCTCTTCTTATGAAAAGGGTCATATACTTTAGAAATAATTTTTCAATTTAATTTTTTGTCATTTGGCCTAGCACAGATTGTTTTGTATGGCTTAGTTTCTACATTCTACTAAATTATCTTTATTAATCATTCTGTATAGAAACAACATAGAATTGGTATGATAACTCACAGATATTCACAGATGAAAGGGATTAGTTACTGAAAAATTCAGTTTAGATCCATTTAGCAGTAGGGAAATGAGAAAGAAAATTATGCTAAGGTCTAATTTTGAAAGTCTAATGAATGGCTTGTACTGTTTAACTCTTTCTGCATTCCTGCAAAACTTTTCTTTAGTATCATTTAGGAATGTTATCAATGTTTCTTTGTTTTTTGAAAAAAAAAGGAAAGATTATGGATGCCTATAAAACTAAAATACTAAAATGTTATTATTTGGTGTAAAGAATGACTGGAGCATTGTAAAACAAAACAAAACAAACCCTTAAGCTCGAAGACTTCAATTTAATATTAAAACTTTTAATATTTTTAATATTCTAATATTTTCTCCTTTACACGATTTATTTGTTCTTTCAAAAAGGATTGGGAAAAGTAATAGGAATAAGTTTTTGGGCTCCTTACACGGACTTTCCTTACTTTCCTAATGATTCTTGTTAATGGTGGTATAAAATAGTGAAGCTATGAAGAGAATCTTATATTCTTAAGAAAAATAGATTCCTTTGCATTCTTTTTTCAGATTAGAGATTGGAAATGCTTCTATTAAGGAATAAAAATAGTTTGTGAAAAATAATTTAATTTTTATCCTACAACTAATTTCTGGCATGATATTATATACACATATATTAGAGAAGTCCATATATGCCTTCAATCATATTTTTACAAATTGTGATAATACTGCAATTTTGAGCACATTTTCTGAATTGGCACTTTGAATAATATACTATATTTTTAAACATGCATCTTTTGAAGAACTGAAAGTGCCATTTAAATGAAACACTTATTGGGGCGCCTGAGTGGCTCAGTTGGTTAAGCATTGCCTTTGGATCCGGTCATGATCCCAGGGTCCTAGGATAGAGTCCCGCATTGGGCTCCCTGCTCAGCGGGGAGTCCGCTTCTCTCTCTGCCCCTCATCCCTCTCCTGTTCTCTCTCTCTCTCAAATAAATAAATAAATAAATAAATAAATAAATAAATAAAATCTTTAAAAAAATAAATGAAACACTTATTCAACATGACTCCTTTTTTTCCTTCACTCTCTGGTAGATGCTGAAGTAGACATTTATGTATAGGCCCAGAATAGTCACCAAATAATCAAAAAGAATTAAGAAAATAATCATAATCAAATGTAAGTTTTTCTGATTGATGAAGGAGTCAAAGGCAAATAATTCAAAATATTGGATGATCCAAGCTAAACATATATAAAATATTTTTAAAAACTTGAATGAAATTGGGGCGCCTGGGTGGCTCAGATGGTTAAGCCTTTGCCTTCGGCTCAGGTCATGATCCCAGGGTCCTGGGATCGAGTCCCACATCCGGCTCCCTGCTTGGCGGAGAGCCTGCTTCTCCCTCTCCCTCTGCAACTTCCCCTGCTCATGCTCTCTCTCTCTGTATCTCTCTGTCTCAAATGAATAAATAAAAAAAAAAAAAATCTTAAAAAAAAACTTGAATGAAATTGATTTGGATATGTGATTATGAGGATAGTGATGGTGGTGGTGGTGGTAGAAGTGAAGACAACTCACGTGTATTGACAACTTTTTGATTGCCTGGCATCACTACACCAAAGACTTTCTGTGCATTAGCTTATCTGCCCTCAAAACAGCCCCATGAGGTATATTCTATTACTATCAGAAGCTCAGAAAGATTAACTGACCTGCTCAATGTTCCATAGCTAAGAGAGTTTATGTAGTCATTGGTGTTGTCCATGAAATATTTCTGGTGTTCTTTCTTTCTTTCTTTCTTTCTTTCTTTCTTTCTTTCTTTCTTTCTTTCTTTCTTTCTTTCTTTCTTTCTTTCTTTCTTTCTTTTCTTTTTTTTTTAGATTTTATTTATTTATTTGAGAGAGAGAGTGTGTGCACAAGCCGGGGGGATGGGGCAGGGGGTGAAGAAGACTCCCTGCTGAGCAGGGAGCCCAATGTGAGGCTTGATCTCAGGACCCTGAAATCATGACCTGAGATGAACAGACGCTTAACCGCTTACCCAACTGAGCCAACCAGGCGCCCCCTGGTTTCCTTTTTAAGCACATGTTAATATTTCCCTACCCACTCTAAGTTAGGTACGTTTGTGTGACTTCAATATATTGTGAACAGAGTGACTTGTTTTGGCCAATGATATGGGAGCAGAATGTTACTTCCAGTTGAAAACTCTCAGAACCACTGAGTGATTTGCCATGCTCTCTTTCCTTCTTCTCTGTCATGGTTATATTGAATAACTGGTTGCTCCATCAGCCTGGGTCCTGGAAAAGTGATATGACAATGAGGAAGCCAGCTATAATAGACATATAGTATAAGTAAGGAATAACTCCTTGTTTTCAACCTCTGAGATTTGGAGATGTATAGCCATATAATCTAAACCATCTAGACAGATAAAATAGTAGAACCAAGGTGACCTTGAAAAGCATGACCAGGAACAAAGCAGCAAATTATTACTTTAGGAAGCTATATTAGAATTATTAACCAGCTGCCATTCATGATCTTTTTTTATACAGGTACCAGGCTAGGCTGATTCATTAGTTTATATCTTAAAAGTTAGGGAAAATATTTAAAATAAGAACTATTTTTATTCCAGGAGTAAAAGAATGGCTTATTATAGGTATCTACTAATACAACTAAATCTATCAATAAATAAAAATAAAAATCATAAAATAATCTTTATAAGGGTGCCTGGGTGGCTCAGATGGTTAAGTGTCTGCCTTCGGCTCAGGTCGTGATCTCCAGGTCCTGGGATGGAGCCCCGTGTCGGGCTCCTGACTCAGCAGGGAGTCTGCTTCTTCCTCTCCCTCTGCCTCTCCCCCTGCTTGTGCTCTTTCTATCTCTGTCTCCATCTCTCTCTCAAATGAATAAATAAAATCTTTTAAAAAATAGTCTTTATAGATACTTAAAATCAATTTGAAAATATTTTAATCATTCTTGAATTGAAATAAAATTAAATCCTCTTACCCTCTAGAAACAAAATAAAACCCCCCGAATGTGATAAAGAATAACTACATGGTCTATATCAAACTCATTTGAAAAGCTCTAGAATTATTCCCATCAAAATAAAGACAAAGATACTTATTATTAGCATTATCATTCAACATTGTTATGGAAATTTTAGCAAATGCCTTAAGAAAATATTAGAAAGAAAGATGTGGAAGAGAGGAGAAAATCTGTTTTACTTATTTATTTATTTATTTATTTTTTGAGTATGGCAGACACATAATGTTACGTAAGTTTTAGGTGTACAACACTACTGAATGGGAGAAGATATTTGTAAATGATATAACTGATAAGAGGATAATATCCAAAATGTATTTTAAAAAATATAAAACTCAATACCAAAAAAGCAAACAGATTAAAACATGGGCAGATGGAATGGCCATTTTTCCAAAGAAGGCACACAAATGGCCAATAGACACATGAAAAGATGCTCAACATCACTCATCATCAGGAAAATGCCAATCAAAACCACAGTGGGATATCACCTTTTATCTGTCAGAATGGCTAAAATAAGAAAGACAAGAAATAACAAGTGTTGCTGAGGATGTGGAGAAAAAGGACCCTCTCACACTGTCGGTGGGAATGTAAATTGGTGCAGCCACTGTAGAGAACAGTATAGAGTTTCCTCAAAAAATTAAAAATAGAAAAGCCATATGATGTGTATTTTATTTAAATGTACTGGAGAAGACTTTATATAAATTTAAGTCTGTGTTTACCACATATGTTGTATGCCTGGATCATTTATTCTGGAAAATTAATCTTACATTCTTCTAGCATCTTGGTAAGAATGTTCTGGGCTTTTAACAGAAGTTGCATCTGATAAACAGGCATTCACATAACACAGTCAGAGTCTCTAACAGTTGAAAGGAGGCAGAAGGATACCTTTGGTTCCCTAGCACCCACAGATTGTCAGTGAGAATAGCCAAAGTAATTTCTCAAAGGACTTGCAAGATAATCTTCCCAAATCATATTGTATCATCAGCTGCTGGTCACATTATAGAAATGTAAAGGCCAGTTAAACTTCCTGTCTGTGTGTAATAAGTCATGAAATTTTCTTCCTCAAAAAATTAAAAATAAAACTACAGTATGATCCAGCAATTCCACTTCTGGTTATATATCTGAAAAAAACAAAATCACTGCATTGAAGAAATATCTGCATGCCCATGTTTATTGTAGCACTATTTACAAAAACCAAGACTTGGAAACAATCTAAGAGTCCATCAATGGATGAATGCATAAAGAAAATGAACACACACACACACACACACACAGAGTGAAATACTATTAAGCCATAAACAAGAAAGAAATTCTGTCATTTGCAACATACATGGACTTTGAGGGCATTATGCTAAGTAAATAAATCAGACAGTGAAAGATATAGACTGTGATCTCACTTATGCATAGAATCTAAACAAAACAAAACTCATACAAAAAAAAAAGGATGAAACCAAATCAGAGAGGGAAACAAACCATGAGAGACTCTTAACTATAGGAAACAAACTAAGGGCTGCTGGAGGGGAGATGGGTGGGGGTGATGGGGAAAATGGGTGATGGGGTTTAAAGAGGGCACATGATGTGATGAACACTGGGTGTTGTATGCAACTGATGAATTTTTGAACTCTACATCTGAAACTAATGATGTAATATATATTGGCTAATTGAATTTTAAATTAAAAAAAGAAGAAAAAACATAAAAATAAAACCTAATTCATTTTTATTCACCTAAAAACTGTAATTGGAAAAAAACCCATATAATTAATATTTAAACCTCACAAAGTTTTCTCACACACAAAAATATTTAGATCAGTTTTACTTAGATTATGAACAAGATCATAAACAAGTATGTTTTAGTCCAGAAAAGCAAGCATAATTCATTATAATGAATTATTAACAGTTTATTATTAATAGATCTAAGGGAAAAACTGTATGTTCTGAACTCCTTAGATGCAGAAAAAAGCATTTAATAAATATAATATCCATTAATCATAAAGGCTCTTAATAAAATAAGAAAGTTAGATACTTTAAAAATATTCTCTGGCATTCCTACCCAAATGTTAACATCTTTTTAAGTGAGCAAAAAATGGAAGTAGCAATGTAAGAATTTCACTATTACCAATATTATCTAACATTTTCCTGGAGGACCTAACTAATGATATTAGGCATGAGGAATAAATCACAGGAAAAATTGGGAATGCAAAGTAACGTATTCCACATTCAACAATTTGATATTTTACTTAAAACTAAGAAAGTCAAGTAAAAACTATTATATAACATAAGATAATTTAGTATGGTCATAATATTCATACATATAGAAAGTAAGTAGTTTAAAGATACAATGTAAGAAAATTCTCCTTTACAACCATAAAAAACTATTAAAATCCTGGACAGGAACATGGCAAAAAAAAAATTAACGAGAACATAACAAATTTAGAACAACTTTTGAAAGATGCAAAATGATTTGGTCAAATGATGTCATATCCATGTCCATGGACAACACGGCATCATAAAAACCCTTTGGTACCCTACACACCACCCTGAACACAATGTAGAAGTCTATGGTGCACTGAAGGTAACAGAAGCTAATCCAGTTCAACTACTAAGTAGCTTGACTCTCTCCCTTCCCCATATAATGACTGAACCAAAGAAAAGGTGTACCCATTTCTGGGAATAAAGTCCAATTACCTTGGTTTCTACTTTTCTACACACAATGACCATAATGCAACAAAAAATGAAAATGCACCCTAAAAAAGCAAGAGGAAAAACATCAAGAGATAAAGGAGTCAACAGAACCAGACCCAGAATGACACAGTTGTTTAAAGTATCTAGGACTTTCAAATAACTATGAATAAATGTAGGCAACATGCATGAACATATGTGTCACATCAAAAGAGAGATGGAAACTTTCTAAAGAAGTAAAATGAAAATGCGAGAAATAAAAACACACCATCAGATATAAAGAATCCCTTTGATGGACTTATCAGTAAACTGAACATAGCTGAGGAAAGAGTCCCTAATACTGAAAATAGGCCAATAAAAATTATTCATACTTAAATAGGAAGAACATATTTTAAAATAACAAACAAAAACCACTAGCACATCCAAGATCTGTGGGGCAATATTCAAATTGTTAACATACAAGTAAGTGGACTTGCAGTTAGGGAAAAGAGAGAGAATAAAGCAGAAGACATCTTTGAAGAAAAAACAGCCAAGAATTACCTAAAATTAATGAAAGAAAAAAATCATGGATGTAAGAAACACAGAAAACCCCGAGTGATAAGTAATAAGAATATGAATAAATTCCTAGGTACATCATAGTTAACTGCCAAAAAACAAAGAGAAAATTTTGCAGGCACCCAGTGAAAAAGAAACATTACATACAGAATAATGAATATCAAAGTTATAGCAGAATTCTTATCAGCAGCAATGCAACCAAGAAGACAATTGAGTGACACGTTTCCTGCACTGAGACAGGAAATAAATCTTTCAACCCAGAAATCCATATTTTTTTTTTAAGAAACAGGATAAAAAACCTGTATACTAGTGATGTAGGAAAGATGTTGGGGTTTGAAGCTGACGGCCAAGAAAGAATTCTTGACATGTCTTTGGTGCAAAAATGTGGTTTTATATTAAAACACAGGGACAGGACATGTGGGCAGAAAGAAGGGTAATGAGGAGTGGCCCATTCTATACTTTCAAGTGGGGAGGGGGTTAGGGATAGTGTAAGTCTCTAAGGAGTTTTGGAAGCAAGGTTTTCAGGACCTTGAGGGGGCTAGCTATTGTTGGGAAAAGGTCATTTATTACTGTCTAATAAAACCTTAGTCATGAGGTCCTTCAGATGTGTATCAGTGGATCATATGTTTTGGGGATGACTGCCTACATGTGTCTTGGGGGGTAGAGATAAAGAAAGTTTCCAAAGGAATTTTTATATCTTAAAGTAGACTTAAAAGATCCCTATAGGCTAAGATTGCCTTTTGTCCTTAGCAGAATATTAACACTGAGGCAGCTGAGTTCCTAGAGCAAGGTCACTCTGCCTGTTTCAAGGACTTGTCAATGCGCTGTAAGTGGTAAGGAAATTTAATTTTTCTTTTGTCTTTGTTTCCCACATCACTAGAAAGGTAAATAGATTAGACTTTTCATGTATATGCATGAAATAGATCTTAAAGATACACAGTAATTAATACTGATTGTCTCTGCAGAAGAGACTTCAGTATTTGGGAGTATATGGGAGACACATTTATCTCTGTAGGCTTTTGTTCTCTTTTTAAAAAATTTTTTATTATTTTATTTATTTATTTATTTTTAAGATTTTATTTATTTATTTGAGAGAGAGAGAGAGAGCATGTGTGCCTGCTGGAGAGCGTGCAAATGGAGGGGGTGTGGCAGAGGGAGAGGGAGAAGCAGACTTCCTGCTGAGCAGGGAGCCCAATGTGGGGCTCGATCCCAGGATCCTGGGACCATGACCTGAGCTGAAGGCAGATGCTTAACCAACTGAGCCACCCCGACACCCCTTCCTTTTATTTTTTAACTATGTGGACAAAAAGTAATAACATTTTGACGCTTGGAAGAGGCTAAATGAAGTTACTTTGGTAATATGACAAAATCATTTTGAATTTCATATACAAGAATTAATAGATAAGAAGAGTCAGGTAATCTTTGACAAACAACAATGAAGGAGAATGTACAGACATTCAGTGTCATAAAGCTACTCTTGTTCAAACAGCTAGTTCATGAATAGATACACCACAAAATAGAAGTCTATGAACAACTTATGATTATTTATAAAATCAGTTTATGACAAAAGTGATATTTTGATCTAGTAGAGACTATATTACTATTGCACTTCAGTAAATTTGCCAAATTCTCAAGAAATAAGTTGTTTTCTAATACCACATACCAAACAAATCCTAGTTGAATTTTAAAAACTAAAGTTAAAAATTGAAGTAATAAGAGAACAAGAACATAGACATATATATCTGTTTTATCATTGGGAAAGGAAAGTGTTTTAAAGCATAACAGCAAATAAATTATTAAAAGGAAACCACTGATAGATTTAACTTAAAAGTTGTCATGTGTTGGGGTGCCTGGTTGGCTCAGTTGGTTAAGCTCAAGTCATGATTCCAGGGTCCTGGGATTGAGTCCCATGTTGGGCTCCCTGTGCTCAGTGGGCAGCCTGCTTCTCCCTAATACCCCACCCCCCACTTGTGCTCTCTCACTCACTCTCTCTCAAATAAATAAATAAAATCTTTAAAAACTGTCATGTGTCAAAAAATGAAAGAAAAAATTAGATTGATTATAATTGTGATAATATAAAAAACATGTGACAAAGGTTCTCTCTTTGACCAAACTCTACTCAAGTTCCTCTGAATTCTCTAATCCTTGACTTGGGGGCTTCCATGTTTATCTCTGCAATGTCCAATTTTAGCAAGAATCCTGCTAAGTCAGTTTAGCTAGAATCCCCCATCCTCTGTATCTGATCATCCGCCATATCTGATCATATTCCTCATTCCTTACCACCCCCCCAGGTGATGTCTGACCACCCTGCTTTCAGCAGAAAATCCTGTTGGGCCAGTTATGCCAAATCTCCTTTTACCCCTGCTATTTCTTCTGGGTAGTTTTCCATCCACTGACCCCTGCAGTGCTCCTTGGCTCTAATTCCTACTTTTCCTTGTTGTGTTCGGAGTAGAGCCTCATCTCGCCCACCAGTGCAAAACCCGATTGCAGTGGTCCCTACACCTATCGCTGTGGTCCCCTGAATAAAGTCTGCTTTACTGTTCTTTATCAGTTGAATCATATATTTTCTTTAACACATGTATGACAAAGTATCCATGTTTTTAGAACACAAAGCTCATTTACAAACAATCATTAAAATTTGGGCATTGCAATGAAAAAATTAAAATAATATAAACAGTTCACCAAAGAAGAGACATAGTTGACTTCAAAATAAATATCAAGAAACCCTTTATTAATAACCAAATAAATTCAAATTAAATCTCAGATTACATTCCCATGTTGACGAGAGTATGAAGAAATTGGCATTCTTTTGCACTCTTTGGAGTAGTGAAAATGAGCATAACATTTTGGAGGTCAATTTGGAAATGTGCCACAAATGTTTTCCACATGTTTTTCACCTTTAACTGGGAAAAATTCCATTTTTATTTATATAATTTAAAGAGATACCTAAAGGTATGCTAAAGCATTTTTGTATGATGATGTTTCCCTGTGTGGTTTTTTTTTTACTAATAGTGAAAAATCAAAATATATTCCAATATAAGCAATTTTATTTTTATTTTATTTTTTAGGATTTTAAAATTATTTTTAATTAAATTAAATTAAGTAATTAAAAAATTATTTTTAAGTGCCTAATGTGGGGCTCAAACTCAACCCCAAGATCAAGAGTCACACTCTCCACTGACTGAGCCAGCCAGGCATCCCTAATATAAGCAATTTTAAATAAATTAGAATAATGTCATATGATTTTGTGCTATGTAACATAAAAGTATCGTGAAAAAAACCTTAAAGGCCTGGCAAATTTTATGGTACTTTTTTTTTTAAAGATTTTATTTATTTATTTATTATTTATTTTAGAGAGTGCGAGTTGGGGGGAGGGCAGTGAGAGAGGGAGAGAGAGACTCTCAAGCAGACTCCACACTGAGTGCAGAGCCCAATGTGGGGCTCAAACTCGTGACCCCGAGATCATGACCTGACCTAAAATCAAGAGTCAGATGCTAGCCCCTTTCATGGTATCTTTTTTAAGCTAATAAAAAGTTTACAAAACATTGTGAACTGTGTGTGTTATGTACTGTATGCTTTAAAAGACTATGTAAACATACATAAAACAAAATTTATATGTAAATATACACCTATCTCTCCATCTATCTATAGATATGTATAGATAGATAGGATATATATAACTTCTGATGGTTTGTGTGGTGTGTGTGTGTATCAAATCAATTTTCTTGGTGACAAAATGATATATTTCCATTATAATGATAAATAAATGCTACAGAAATACATAGAAGAATCTGTAGAAGATGCTAAACCCAAAATAAAGAAATTCAATAAAGAATGAAGAAAAAACCACGTAGGCATGTCCCACATATTCCACCCTCCATAAATTTCCTAAACAACATATCTGTTTTACAATTTGTTTTGTCCCCTTTGCTGCTTAAAACAATGCTTCCTACTCATGTGGCAGATAAAATTCACATTCCTTCCCATGACCCATGGCAATGCGTACAATCTCATCTTTCACAGGCCTTCTTGCCATTTGAATCTTCAGGGTAAATACTAGTTGTTGTTTCCTGCATGCACAATGCTGCTTTCTATCTCTGTACCTTTCTCTGTTCTATTTGCCCCTACTGAATTCCAGAACACCCTTTAGCCTCTTCTGTGCCGGAGCAATTTTGTTTACTTTCAGTATGCTTCTATGACGACTCCATGGTGAAAAAATGCTGGATGATGCCAGTTCCTCCCCCACATACAAAGAGACAGGCTGAGGTAATGAGCACCCTTCTTCTATTTTTGTTGCTGTATCCATAGTTCTTTTATTACTTTTTATATTTATCAAATTTTGGTAATTGGTTACTTATATAATTCTCCCCCTGGAGGGTAAAGTCCTTGAGGGCAGTGACTGGCTTATCTCCACCCGCAACTTTTTTTTTTTTTTTTAATTATAGACACTCAGCCAATAAATGTTTCTTTCAGGTCAACTGAACTGAAGATGATTAAGACTAATATACAAATGATGCTTGCCCATGATGGGATGCAAATAAGGGTATATTTTAAAGGAATTCTTTTATGATGAGGGAATTACTTGGAGACAGATTTTTCAATGTTTTCCTTGATCTTTCATAATTTAAAACAACAGGTGTTAAGTTACTGTTTAATTATTATAGACAGGAACTCTTTACTTTTTTAGTTTTTGAATTGTTGATCTGCTCTTTTTATTAAAAAAAGTTAAGTTTTTATTTAAATTCCGGTTAGTTAACATACAGGGTGATATTAGTTTCTGGTGTTCAGCATAGTGATTCAACATTTCCACACAACACCTGGTGCTCATCACAGGTGCATTCCTTAATCCTCATCACCTATTTCCCCCCATCCCCCACCTCCCCTCTGGTGACCCTCAGTTTAGACAAGAAATTTTTAATACAAGAGTTGATAACTGAGAGTTGGTATTTCAATTTATAATATAGGATTTAAACGTGAGCAGGATTTTATTTCTGTTTCAGGCAGTGCTATGAACTAGATTGTCTTAAGACCCCTTCTGCTGCAGGGGCGCCTGGGTGGCTCAGTCGTTAAGCGTCTGCCTTCTGCTCAGGTCATGATCTCAGGGTCCTGGGATCGAGCCCCGCATCGGGCTCCCTGCTCAGTGGGGAGCCTGCTTCTCCCTCTCCCATTCCCCCTGCTTGTGTTCCCTCGCTCACTGTGTCTCTCTCTGTCAAAGAAAGAAAGAGAGAAAGAAAGAGAGAGAGAGAGAGAGAGAGAGAAAGAAAGAAAGAAAGGCCCCTTCTGCTGCAAACAACTAAAAAGAGAGGGAGGAAATATTAAAAATAAAATCTTTATGAATGCATCTGTGAATAGTTAAGAAAGTAAGGAATTCTTAGAAGTCAAGGAATCAACAGAGGAAAACAAAACTCTGAATCAGTTCCCTTTGAAGGAATTTTCTGTATGGATAAAGTTTGTTTTCTGGAACTGTTTGGAAGTGGGGAACATAGTTAAACCCTAGGTATATACAAGATGGGATGCTCACAGGGAATTGGGTCTCCATACTCCACACATCCACATGTTGAAAGAGGACAAGAAAATTGATTTGTGTTGAACTTTGATACTGTATGGAGGGGAATAAAAAGCTTTCTTTTATACTTAGTAATCACAGCCAACTGACTTTAGTTTTACTGACTGAATTCCTACTTCCTGGGTGGTCTCAATACTCAACATACAAGTATTCAGTGTAAAGTGGTCCCGGATTAGGAGTGCCCTTGGGGCATGGCAGGACAAAAGTTTTCTCTCATTTAAAAAAAAACCAAAAAAAAAAAAAAACCCCACAAAAAACACAAACACCTCAACTCAGGGCTCAAATAATATCTATAGTAATATGAGCTCACAGTAAAAACAGAAACAATGCAAAGCAAAATAAAATAAAACAAACTAAGCAAGCATGTTGAATGAGAACCAGCAGGGAAAAAAACAAAACAAACAAAACAAAAACAAAAACCAGACAAACAAATCACAGAGTAAAACCTGCAAAAACATTGTATATTGGAATTAACAGATACAAAATATAAGTAAGAGTCTATAAAAATGACTGCACATAAAATTTGAATGAGTTTAGCAGTATATTAGACAAAGATGAAGAGCAAATCTGTGAACTGGAGAGAAATAATGGAGAAATTTCCATGAATGTAAGAGAGCCCATTGGGTGGAAAACAGAAGAATACAGCTTAAGAAAAATAGAAGATATAGTTTTAAAACCCCAGCCAGCAATGTAGACAGTAACATTTAGAGTTAAAGACAGTTGTTCTGAGATGATTTATTAACAGCAACAGTGAAAGAATGTACAATAATGTATTTAATATACTGAGAAAGTACAATAATGTATTTAATATACTGAGAAAGTACAATAATGTATTTAATATACTGAGAAAAAATAGCTATCAGTGCAGAATAATGTACTAGAAAGATGACAAGAATGAGCGCAAAACAGTGGCATTTTAAGAGAAAGAAAACCTAAAAGAATTTGCCTGCAATAAACTCTCAATAAGGAAAACCTAAAATATGTACTTGAAAATAGGCACATCATCCCAGATAGAAGGTTTTTCTGGGGGGGAGGGGGCGGTCAGTCAACAACTTAAATGTTACCATTAGTGATTCTAGAGTATACAGCAAGAGACAACATTCCAGCTCATTATATAAGAACAGCATAAGTTTTAGACCAAAAGAGTGAATGAGGAAGATTTCAGGCCATCTTTCTGTGACAATGATGCAAAAATGTTTAGCCAAATATTAGTGTAAAAAATAAGATAAATACTGTTTGGCCAAGTGTCAAAGTGCAATAGAAGTTTAATACAAGAAAACCAGTGAGTGCAATTTACTACAATTAACAATTTGAAGGGGAAAATGTGACAATTGTATTAAAAGATACAGGAAAATAGTAAGTGCAACTTAGCATCCATTCACTGAAATGGATAATGGTTTCATAGGAAACCAAGGATAGAAGGAATTTTATGATCTAACCAAAGGTTTCTATAAAAATTCTATAGTAAAAATTATACTTAATGGAGAAGTGTTGGAAATATTACACATATGAACTAATCAGGGATACCTGCTACAGCCATTTTTAATAAACATTCTTTCTGGAGAGTAAGAAAAGATATAATTAGATGTAAATTATGTGGTTGTCATTATAGAAGATCTAATAAAAATAATTTGTAGGTAATTGGAATTAATAAGAAAGTGTATCAAATTTTTGCACATAAGATTAATATACAACATCCACAATAGCCAAACTATGGAAAGAGCCAAGATGTCCATCAACAGATGAATGGATAAAGAAGATGTAGTGTATACACACACACACACACACACACATACACTATGGAATATTATGCAGCTATCACAAAAATGAAATCTTGCCATTTGCAATGACATGAATGTAACTAGAGGGTATTATGTTAAGTGAAATAAGTCAATCAGAGAAAGACAAGTATCATATGATCTCACTGATATGAGGAATTTGAGAAACAAGACAGAGGGTCATAGGGGAAGGGAGGAAAAAATGAAACAGGATGAAACCAGAGAGGGAGACAAACCATAAGAGACTCTTAATCTCAGGAAACAAACTGAGGGTTGCTGGAGTGGAGGGGGGTGGGAGGGATGGGGTGGCTGGGTGATAGACATTGGGGAGGGTATATGCTATGGTGAGTACTGTGAATTGTGTAAGACTGATGAATCACAGACCTGTACCTCTGAAACAAATAATACATTATATGTTAAAAAAAAAAAAAGAAGATAGTAGGAAGGGACAAATGAAGGGGGGAAATCAGAGGGGGAGACGAACTATGAAAGACTATGGACCCTGAGAAACAAACTGAGGGTTTTAGAGTGGAGGGGGTGGGGAATGAGTTAGCTTGGTGATGGGTATTAAGGAGGGCACGTATAGCATGGAGCACTGGGTGTTATACGCAAACAGTGAATCATGGAACACTACATCAAAAACCAATGATGTAATGTATGGTGACTAACATAACATAGTAACATAAAATTTAAAAAAAAGTAAAAAAAAGAAAAAAGATTAATATACAACACTAATTTGCATTTTGATATTAATAAACAGAAAATGAAATCAAATAAAATAAGCCATTTTTAATTATATTGAAAACAAAATGTGTGTAGGAGTAACTTTCATAATAGATACACAAAAGTCTTGGGGCGCCTGAGTGGCTCAGTCAGGTGAAGCACCCAACTCTTGGTTTCTGCTAGGGTCATGATCTCAGGGTCATAGGATTGAGCTCTGCACTGGGCTCTGTGCTCCATGCTCAGCATGGAGTCGGCTTGTCCCTCTCTTTCTGTTCCTCCTCCTGCTTACGCTCTCTCTCCCCCACCCTCTCTCAAATAAATAAATAAATAAATAAAGATACAATGCTTCTGAAAATATAAAATCTTAGTGAAAGGCATTAAAGAAGACAAATGGACAGATATAATACATTTATGGATTGAAAAACATCTAAAGAAAATAGTTAGCACTTGAATTGATCAATAAATGAAATGCAATTAAAACAAAAACCTCAAAAGTTTATTAGTGGATTTGACAAACTGGTTCTAAAATTTACGAGAAAGAAGAGAGGGACAGAGCACACTCCTGTAAAGGGAAATATTATCTGATAAGAAAAATTAATGTGGAGGGCTTCTGATAAGATACAGAAGGTTAAAGCAGACCATTGTTTCCATTGTACTAACTGCAAAAACTGGATAAAAATTAAAATAAAATATTTTTTGAAGGACTCTAGAGAGTTATGAATAAATAGCTCATATATAAAAAATGAATAGCAGCATGGGACAAATAGAAAACAAAGTAACTATATGAGTAGATACATTAAATGTGAGTCTACTGAATATTCCACTTAAAACACAAATTGTCAGATTAAAATAATAAAAAAGAACCACCTCCATAATTTTTATGTCTAAATTAAGAAGCATGAAATAAAACAAATATTAAAAAATATATATATAGATTGAAAATGAGGATTGCAATGAAAACTTAAAAAAAAATCTATGTGTTAGGGATGCCTGGGTGTCTGAGTCGGCTAAGTGTCTGCCTTCAGCTCAGGTCATGATCCCAGGATCCTGGGATTGAGTCCCGCAGTGGGATCTTTGCTCAGTGGGGAGCCTGCTTCTCCCTCTGCCTGCCACTCCCCCTGCTTGTGCTCTCTCTCTCTCTGACAAATAAATAAATACGATCTTTAAAAAAATGTATGTGTTATAAGTATCTTGTCCCAATCTGTGGGCAAATCTTTTGAAATTCTAAATGGTGTCTTTAGAAAAACAGAAGTTTTAATTTTTCTGAAGATTTTATTTTTTTGAGAGAGAGCATGTGCGTGAGTGGTGGGGGAGGGGCAGAGGGAGAGGGAGAAGCAGACTCCCTGCTGAGCACACAGCAGAAGGGGCTCAGTCCCAGGACCCTGGGATCATGACCTGAGCTGAAGGCAGATGCTTAACCAACTGAGCCACCCAGCCGCCCCTAATTTTAATGAAGTACCATTTATCAATTTTTGATTTTATGTTTAGTGTTTTCTGAATCGTGTTTAAGAAATTTTGCCTAGTCCTAGGTCACAAAGATTTTCTCCAGTGTTTTACCCAGATATTTTATAATTTTGCCTTTTACATTTAGAGTCATAATCCATTTCAAAATAATGTTTGAATATGTGAAATGAAGTAGGAGCCAAGTTTTACATTTTTCCCCATAAAGACTTTTTGAATCAGGAATTCTGCGAGGTCTTGGTAAGGTGGTTCATTTCTGATTTCTGTTATCAGCGGGGGCACCTGGAGCTGAAGGATCTACTTCCAAAATGGCTTCTTTGCTCAAATGAGTGGTAATCAGGCTCCCTGACCATTCTCTCTTGCTCTCAGTCTCACATGGTGGCTCATCCTCAATTAGGGCTTCTTCATGCGCCTTGGGATTCTCATTGGTGACCTCAGAGTTGTTGGACTTCTTACTTAGCAGCTCATGATATCAAAAGAACAAGGTGGAAACTGTTAGCCCACTTATGATCTAAAATCAGTATAGTGTCAATTCTTTCATACTCTTTTGGGGAGAGAAGTCACAGGAAGCTCAATTCAAAGGAAGCTCAAGGGAAGAGAGACTGACTATGTCTCAGTGGAAGGGATATCTACAGATTTGTGGCCATCCTTACTCCACCACGGCATCACACTGATAAGATCATTCTTTTCCCCATTGAATTACATTAGCACCATGTTAATAATTTAAATGAATATCACTGAACTCTTCATTCTGTTCTTATAAAGTTAAACGTATACTTACCACATGACTCAACAATCTTTTTCCTCAGTATTTTTCACATGATAAATAAAAGCCTATATTAACATAAAAACCCTTCTATGAATGTGTACAGCAACCTTATTCCTAATTGTTCAAACCTAGAAACAACTCAGTTGTCCTTTAACCAATGAAGGAATAAAGACACCGTCGTACAGTCGTAAAATAGACTATCTATTTAGCAATGTAAGAGAGCTACCGATTTATACAATATAGATAAATCTCAAATATATTTTGCTAAGTAGAAGAAGCCAACTGCAAAAGACTACACATTGCTTGATTCCATTTACACGCTATTAAGGAAAAAGCAAAATTATAGGGTTGGGAAACAGATCCATAGTTGCTAGGGTAAGAAATGAAGGGAGATGTTGACAACAATCCTCTCAACATGAGAGGATTTGGGGGAAGTTGAAACTGGTATCACAACAATAATGGCGGATACATGACTTGTTGCATTTTTTTAAAATCAGCACCACAAAAAATAAGTGGATAATCTAAAGCCAAATACAAAAAATGTGTTACACAAATAATGCACTGTAGTGAGTAAATTTGTTTCTCATAGAGTTATGGGTTAGTAATTATGAAACCACTTTATGTAGTATGATTTTCATTATAAATAAATAAATAAATAAATAAATAAATAAATAAATAAAGGTACTGTAGAAAATGGGAGCCGAATTTTTTTTCTTATTGTCTGAGGAAAACCTTACAAACAGGCAAAGGAGGAAAGGCAAGAGGGAACTCTCACAAGTTCATACAGATATTTCCAATTCCCATCCAACACACATATATATACATATATATATGTACATATATTTGAATATCTAATATTAATATTTTCAATATTCCCAATATATATACTTGCATCTCATTTTCTAGAAAATATTTATGTTTTCAACACACAAATAGATATAGAAATAAATATAATGTGTATGTATGCATGGGTTAGTATACATAAACATATCTCTGTATTCTATGTGCTGAGCAGGTCTGAAAGTAATGACAACCCAGTAGAAATAAGCACACTTGGAGCCCAGATCTTGATTCCTAAATATCATTTTGCAATAGAAGGAACCACGGCTCCTTGTGAAGTGGTTGGCTGGGAAAAGGAAATATAAGATGTGCTCGGAATACCTTATGGTGCCAGAAAATAAGATCGTTCTCAAAAAAATCCAAAAACCAAAACAAAAAAACCACAACCCTAAGCTGGATTAATTTATATAAATATAATTTTGATCAAACAAAGATATATTGCAGAATATATACAGTATCATTCTATTTGTATGAAGGTTAGAAACACCCAGACATGGGCATGCTGTTAAAGGAAGGAAGCCTAAGTGGCGACACTCTAAAGAAAATCAAGGACATGATAGACATGCAATTCTGCTAAAATTGCTATTTCATTTTATTTACTAAGAACAAAAATAACTGCTGAACTTACAACAGTTTAATAACTTCCACAATCAGGAGGAGTTTTTCTTTCTTTATCTCACATATATCTTTCCATTGTTACAATTAATTCCATCTGTTATGGGTTCAGTAGATGTAGTAATTGCATCCGCTGGGTAGTAGCCAAGCTTCAAACTGAAGATTGATTTTAGCTTACTTTCTTTAGAGTAAATAATTCTATGTCTTAAAGATTGTGTTCTCTAATTATTTAACCATATTTGCATGATTCCTCTGGTCTTCGAGTTTTTCTTACTTTTTGGCTTAAAAACCTTGTTCAGTATAATTGACGACTCCTGAGTGCAATGGATTAATGACCTCTTGATTCCTGCCTGCTGTACCTCCTATGATATCAGTTACAAGTCCATAGGTAGTGGTTCCAGATTCAATTTCCAAAAAGTCTTTAATAAGGTTGCTCTCTATTCACAATTCCTCAGATATACCCAGGCCTGATATGGCTGAAGTTTCTCTCTCTCTCTCTCTCTCTCTCCCTCTCCCTCCACTTTCTCAGATATGTCATCTACCATCTCCACATAAATTGTCCTTTTTTCTAACCCAGATAGTTTGTGGTCATGGAAACCCATCTTTATTTTTTTAATTTAATTTTATCCGAATTCAATTAATTAATATATAGAGGTAGAGTTCAGTGATTGATCAGTTGCATATAACACCTGGTGCTTATTCCATCATGTGCCCTCCTTAATGCCCATCACCCAGTTACCCCAGCCCTCCCACCTCTTTCTATATACTGTGCAAATAATACTATAATAAACACGTGAAAATATAAATTCCACTTTTTCAGAGCTTATGTGAATTTATTATTTCAATATTTTCATATTATTTTATGCTTCTACAATAAACTCATGTAAATTAATAATAACTGAGAGCAAACGAAAATAATAATTACACTAAAGGTACCAAATGGACTAAAATCAGAGACATATTTTAAAATTTTTTCTATGTTTTATAAAAACTTATTTTAAAAATTTAAAATTTTTAAATTTATTTTAAAAATTTAAAACTTATTTTAAAAATTAAAATAAGATTTATTGTATTAAATAAATAATATTTATTTTCTTTATCCAAAATAAATATAAAGATGTTTTTATTAGAAATAACATAGTGAAATGCAATGTAGTTTCCTGGATTGGATCCTGAAACAGAAAAAGGATTATGGGAAAAACTGGTAAAATCTAAATGAAGTTTGTAACCTAAGCAATCAATGTCTCAATGTTAATTCATTAATTTTAACAAGTAAACTGTGATTATATAAGAGGTGACATTAGGAAAATCTGAATGCAATGTATATCAGACATCCCTGTATTTTTTCTTTGCAACTTTTCTATAAATCTAGAATTATTAAAAATAAAGTTTAATTGAAAATAACATATGTAATTTTTAAGTAAAAATTTTATTTCACTTAATGTATATATCAGAATTTCTGAAGTTTTTTTTACTTAAAAGGAGAAATTGCATAAGAACCTAGAAATTTAGGGGCACCTGGGTGGCTCAGTCGGTTAAGTGTCTGACTCTTGATTTTGGCTCAGGTCATGATCTCAGGATTGTGAGATCAAGCCCTGGGTCAGTCTTCATGCTGGGTGTGAAGCCTGCATAAGATTCTCTCTCTGCCTCTCCCTTTTCAAACCCTCCCCACCGCCTCCCTCTCTCTCTAAAAAAAAAAGAACCTAGACATTTAGTTTCTAGGTGCATTAGTTAATATTATGGATTTTATAGATTAATGGTAGTTTTTAGTTTTTTTCCATCATGTAAACTTATTCTATATAGTATACAATAATGAATATAGTTTTAGTTTTGAACTAATGTTTTAAAACTCTGTTTCCTGAAAATTGGGTTATATTTAATGTAATTTTAGAATTAGAAGTCATATAACATAATTTTTTCTTATTTGAGCAATATAAAACATACAATTGCCTGTAGAAGATATAAATCCACCTTAGAAAACATTTCTTTTAGATGAGTCCAGGTATAAATTTCAGATAAAGTTCTCTAAGTATCAACCAGATCTTCTGCTGGGAGCCAAATGGGCAGAGCAGATAACTGTGGACATTCTTTAGGGTTTTAATATATAAATATATAACATGCAAAAGCAGCATTAAGTTAGTAAATTTCCTAGAGTTCAATGAGCAAGTCAAATTTGAATGAACTTGGTAAAAATCAAGTAATTTCTGAGGCTGTATTTCCAGTTTGTGAAAGAGGAACAATCAATATATTGAAATTCTCAAATATGAAGACAAGTTTATGGGGTGTTTAAGCACTATGTGAGGATTCTATTTAAGTAAACAATTAACTGATTTGTAGAATTTGTAAATAGAAAAGAGAAACAATATCACAGATGCTGTATTTCTTTTCTACTACTAGAATAGTTTCTTGAAGTAGTAACAAAGAGGGCAATGAGATTTGCATTTTATGTGTTTATTTATTTTATAGATTTTAATTGGGGTGCCTGGGTGGCTCAGTCAGTTAATCATCTGCCTTTGGCTCAGCTCATGATCCCAGGGTCCTGTGATAGAGCCCCTCATCAGACGCCCTGCTCAGTGGGGAGTCTGCTTCTCCCTTTCCTCCCCTCTCATGCTCTCTTTCGCTATCTCTTTCTCTCTCAAATAAATAAATTAAATCTTTAAAAAATAAAAAAATTAAAGATTCTATTTATTTATTTGAGAGAAAGAGAGAGAGCACAAGCAGGGGGAATGACAGGCAGAGAGAGAGAGGGAGAATTTAAAGCAAATGAGAATCTGAAAAGTTGTAGTTTTTCCTGTTTGTGGACATTTATGTTGATTCCTAAACAAAATTCTTCTCCACTCTAATGTGTAGCACATCTTTTATTGGCTTTAATTTTTGTCAATGTACAAACCCAAAGTGGCCAACCTACACTTCCCGAGAACAAAGACTTCGAAACAAATTTGTGTTTCATCACGCCATGTGACATATGGAAACTAGTCCCAAAGATTAGAAAAACCAATGAACATGATGCAGTTCTGTACTTTTTCTTGTATGGAATGTATTCATTTATACAATTCATTGATTTGTACTGTTCCTTTATCCTATTCCTCATTTCTCACATGGAGACAGTATTTTTCAGAATGGATAGGTCCAGGAGGGAAGCACTGACCCTTTCTCAAGTGCTACCTCTACCTCTGTAGTTCATTGTCATGAGCTCCTAAATACCTGACCACCGTGGTGTTGCTTCTAATAAGACACCCTGGGGCGACTGGGTGGCTCAGATGGTTAAGCGTCTGCCTTCAGCTCAGGTCATGATCCCAGAGTCCTGGGATCGAGCCCCGCATCGGGCTCCCTGCTTGGCGGGGGGCCTGCTTCTACCTCTCCCTCTACTGTTCCCCCTGCTTGTGCTCTCTCGCTTTCTCTGTCAAATAAATAAATAAAATCTTAAAAAGAAAAAGACACCCTGACTTCTCACTGGTAATTAAACTCTTGTTAACTCAGTTTTTTGTTCAGACCCAGGGGGCTTCATAAGCCTTCTCTTAAAAATCCTTAGCTCCATTTAAACTGATTGCAAGTCTTCTTGCCTATTATCCCAGTGTGTTTGATGCATCTGTCTCCTGTGCTTGCTTGCATTTGCTGTCATTTTCTTTTGCTTTACCTCTCCGCTGGCAATGATTATCGATGGCCTCAGCTAAGACCCATGAAGTCTTGCTGGTTCTTCCATACTGCTCCTGGATGATACTAAGGTCTAGTAACCACAACCTCCTTGCTGGAATTGAATTCCTAAATTAACTCCTTACATTTTGGCACTTGAGCTACATCCAACAAGATTTAAGACAATTTGTAAAAGTAAACATAGCATAAGGTAGAACAATTTGGAATAGAAACAAAACAGAACAGAGGTCAACAGCAAAGAGCGGGAAAGTAAATGTGATCAAGTACTTGAGATGATTTAATTACCATAATTGGGCACAAAGTTTGATTTGCCTGGAAGCAAAGAGATTTAGGCTAATTTTGTTTTTATAGTCATAATAATTTAAATGATACAAACTCACTTGCAACAGTTTTTTTTTTTTTTTCAGGAGTTAAATGTAAAAGAAGTACTTGTATAAGGAACATTAAATTTCAGTGGCAAACTACTATGGTTTTACAACACACTCAAAAATCATGTTTAAATAGATGATGTTTTTACTGAGCTGAAGGCTGAAAATCATACTATAAATCTGTGAAATATTTTCTATTTCACATTTTTCTTTTTATTATTTCAACTAAGTTAATGTTTTTTAGGTTTCTTATTTTTCAATGATCTAACTCATTATAGGAATGGGACCCTGGGAGTCTAGATGAATGGGTGGGTAATATGCCAGACAGACTCTTTAATGAAAGACTTCTGGGAGTCAGTGACAGGTGCTGCTGGGTCAATCAATGATGTTTCCCATTTCCAACTTATAGCAAAGCAGTCTTTGTCATTGGCCAAATTCAGAACTGTGATTTTAAAAATATCAGACGTCAGCTAGCATTTCTGTTATTTTGTTGTGAAATTTTGAGAGCCGGCTTCTCCTCTTCCTTGGAGTTCAACCCACTCCACCAGGATAGGAGTACCAGAGGATGTTTGTTAGAGCCAATATTTTCTTTGAAGTGGGCAAATGTCATGCATAGAACTACCGTGATGGACTTGGGTTTGAGTTTAGCTCCACCACCTGCAAATCGTGAGGCATCAGAAAAGCTACGGAGTTTTCTCTGGCTGTGTCTGTCAGTCGATGACACAGTCCTTCTCAGTGTCCACGGTTGTCCACTGAATTTTAAGTTTCCTACAAGGGGAAGAGTAAACATAGCTTAGATCAGAGCTTATATGGATGTGAGTGCTGGGGTTTGTTTTCGGGGATGGAAGGGGTTGAGTCCCATGAGTCAGAAAGCTCTAAGGAAACTTTTCAGTTCCCGTTTTATTACAGAATATAAGGGTGAAGATATTCATTAAACTGTATATCTGCTTATATCGATAAACTGTACAGTTAGTGGGAAAAATAAAAAACATAATTAATATGGTAGAATTTAATTAACATGCACAAATTTCTAGTTTTTCGATTTTGATGTTATGTAATAACAAGACCCCCCCCCCCTCCCCAAAAGGTGGCACTAAAAAGCAGATAGTCATTATGTGACCTTCCAGTAAATGTAATTTAATGAGGGGGGGAAAAAAAAGAGAGAGAGAGAGAGATGGTTGACAAATTTCTTTTTTTGTGTGTGTTTCAATGCATACGTTGTCTTCTTAGCAGCTTATAGACCGTACGGACTGAAGCAATGACTTCTATTTTCAGTCCAACACGAAACATTTGAAGTTGATTTGAATTGTGGCTGTGTTTAATATCTTTTAGCTTTTAAGACCAGTGGGTTTTTTTTTTTTTTGTCATCAGAAAACATTGGCATTTGTAGGCTAATTTGATTTTCTCTGAAGTTTCGCCTCTGCCGTAAATTTTGAACGAACAGATGCTCTTATCTGAATCCAAATGAATACATTATTACGTGTCTATGGGTTATAGAAAATGCTAGTAAAAATGTTATGTTAAAGCTGATTTTTATTATTTGCTTCTTTTTTTGCCTCTATGTAGATAACCAAGTCATGATATAAGTAGATTAAGAATATAATGCATGTATATTGCAAATTACACTTGCAAATATTTATTTCATATTACAATGAAAAATTCACGATAGCTGCACATTCTAATAACTAACAAAAATGTATTAGTATCACTAAATACTAAAGTAGTAGTTGTAGTATATTAGCAGTGGAAAAAAGCCTACTGTAAATATTGATGACAAATGTATTTAAATAAATAATACAAAACAATATGCTACCTTTAGAGGTTATTTGGGGGATGTAACAAGTTATACCTTGCTTCCCACTCAAAGTCTTTATCGATTAAGAAATACGATAAATGAGCCAACATATGGAGAACAAAAATATCACTCTTATTACCATTCAAACTGAAACTGGAGAATGTGTTTTGCATCTGGGAGGATGTAGGCTTCCGTACATTAAGCTATATAGAGTTCTGTATAGCCTTACTCACCTTGTCACGGGAGTGCGTGCCCGGGCACTCCCTCCAAAAATACAGCTAGCCCACAGAGAAGTAAAGTAGAACATATAGGCAGCTGTTTCTCAAGAGAAAAAGAGAAGATGCTGGTTTCAGTAGCCCGGTTTCTCTTTCCAAACACCCGAGTTAGATAAGCTGTGTGGGAGTGAGAGGGAGGGTAAGGGGACCTGGGAGTATGTCAACCATGGAACCCTCTTCACACAGAAGGGAAGGCCAGGAGTGAAGAAATCTTTCCTGCCCCTCCTCAAATGGTCTAATGAAGAGGTTCTCGTCCACTATGAAACAGCCTTGAGTATTTCTTGATAAGAGGGTGCCGGAGCATAAGGGGGAATCTGTCTTAAGCAATTCCTGTGATTGTATAATTCTCTCTAATTATGGAGAACACATAGACCCTTGAAGCAGTGACACAGTGAAACAAAACAATTGCAAACTCCCATCTTGCACATTTTTCTGGAAGCTCGAGGCAGTTTGGCTGTATCACATCAGATACGTTCAAGACCATCTTTATTGGTCAGCGTAGCTCGACGTCAGTAAGTGGCAGTCTTTTGTAAGGAGCTGCTTTGACTAGGGAGCTGCTAATGTGCCTGGGCTGTTGGGTTTAAGATTTTGAGATTATGCTCCTACCCATGCTGCTTTCTGTTTGGTCTCCTACAGCAGGAGACATACGGGAGAGACAGTCATAGTCTTCAATTACTTTCCTGCAGATAGTAACGTTCCAGTGTGAAATGCTGTAATGCTTGGTTTGAGACCTTCCCTTTTCACACAAGCCAAGCTGAGATTATTAATACAAATTTATTGTGGTGGAAATAGCAGAGCTCCCTAAGTGTTCTGTTGTTCCTCTACATTCCATGGCCCACTTGCAGTTTGGTGAGACCATGTGAGCTAAAAGGAATTATGCCACTTCCTGATCAGAAGCAAAAGAAATCCTCTGCATCAGGCGCCTGGGTGGCTCAGGTCATGATCCTGGAGTCCCGGGATCAAGTCCCACGTCGGGCTCCCTGCTCAGCAGGGAGTCTGCCTCTCCCTCTGACCCTCCCCCCTCTCATGTGCTCTCTCTCATTCTCTCTCTCTCAAATAAATAAATAAAATCTTAAAAAAAAAAAAAAAGAAATCCTCTGCATCATTCTCTGGTTTCCTTCTTCCCCTGCCATGGCAACTGAGGATGACGCAGCACCAAATATTAGAGTCTCTATTTGCTGGGATACCTGAGTGATCACACACTAGAGCTCACTGATGACTCACATGGGACATACAGTATAAATGAGAAATAAACTTCTGTTAAGTCACTGAAATTCAGGGATTTTTTTTGTTAGTACAGCATAAATGAGCCAATCTTGACTAATAGAGTTATCTAGAGCTTTTAGGTATGAAAAGAATCCAAGTTAGTTTGCATGGGTCACTGGAGGTACTATTATATTATCAGAAAGGATTTAATGGTGGAATTGTGCAAATCTTCATAAATGTGAGATTAGAGCAAGCTTTTTTTTTTTTTTTGGACAGTGAAAGAGACAGTGAGAGAGGGAACACAAGCAGGGGGAGTGGGAGAAGGAGAAGCAGGCTTCCCTCTGAGCAGGGAGCCTGATGCGGGGCTCCATCCCAGGACCCTGGGATCATGACCAGCTGAAGGCAGATGCTTAACAACTGAGCCACCCAGGTGCCCCTAGAGCAAGTTTTTAGAAGACAGGTAGAATTGGGGATAAGTTGAGTGAGACATGGAGGCGTATTTAGCAGGGGACTCTGACCAAAGGTGGGAAAGAAATGTTTGTGATACAGTAAAACTGGCTTGGATAGAAGAAAGAGTTTGGTTTTTTTAAGATTTAATTTATTTATTTGAGAGAGAGAGAGAGCACAAGCGAGGGGGAATGGGAGAGGGAAAAGCAGGCTCCCAGCTGAGCAGGGAGCCCAATGCGGGACTCATTCCCAGGACCCTGGGATCATGACCTGAGCCGAAGGCAAACACTTAACCAACTGAGCCACCCAGGTGCCCCAAAGAAAAAGTTTAAATTCTAACACTATACAAGATTAATTTCCATAGGTATGACGAATCTAGAGTGAGAAGACAGACTGGGAATCCATAGAAGGTCTTTGAGGAAAATGAGAAGAAGTGGCAAGATGGAAGCAGTAGACAATGGTTCAGGGACATGACTTTGGCAATGAGACTCACAATATGTAGATAAGATGATATTCCACTGAATTCTCTAGTATCAGAAAATCTGTCACGTAAGGGATATTTTACAACTACACGAATTGATTTCCTGAAGCATTCTGTGATGGCAGCCAGAGCCAGAGACAGACACAGAGACACACACACATGCAGATGGAGAGAGAGGTCTGATACAAAGGATGAAAAAGGAGTTCAGAATGATATGGTATTGGAAGATTGGTAGTATCTGCAGAAATAGATGATGGAAAGAGGTGCTGACAGGCAAAAGATGATTGAGTAAATTTTATTGTGATAAGGACCAACTCATTGGACAGTGGTATATAAAGGACAGTTGTGTATAAGAATTGAATTAGACTCTCTCTGTGTCTCTCTCTGTCAAATAAATAAAATCTAAAAAAAAAAGGGGGGGTGCTTGGGTGGCTCAGTCATTAAGCGTCTGCCTTCGGCTCAGATCGTGATCCCAGTGTCCTGGGATGGAGCCCCGCATAGGCCTCCCTGCTCCGCGGGGAGCCTGCTTCTCCCTCTCCTACTCCCCCTGCTTGTGTTCCCTCTCTCTCTGTGTCTCTCTCTGTCAAATAAACAAAATCTAAAAAAAAAAAAAAAAGAAAAAAAGAAAAAGAATTGAATTAGAAGCCAGAACGGGAGTTACAAATTTGGGATTAATGCTAAGTGGTGGGCATTAATGGCCTAAGATAGCAGTTATAGGAAGAGAGAATCATCTTCCTGAAGGATGGGGCTGATGACAGAGACCTGTTCATGGTAGAAGAAGGACATATCAACTTGAAGGACCATATCAACTATCTCTTGTGACTAGCATACCCACATTTTACCATATGCATGTTGCCTTTTTTGTTGTTGTTACAAATGCCTCTGGAACCATGTTCATGTTTTGTAACTCTTTTGACTTCATCCTAGGAGAGTATCTGCCATAATAGCAACTTTCTTGTTCCTTGTTTCTTGTACAGCTCTCCATTCCTTTTGTCTTAACTCATTTAAACAGAGAATATTGTCCAAAAAATGTTGCATATTTCCTCTTTGGCTGTAACAGGTTGGCTTAATTCATCCTTTTCCTTCTGTAAAACCAATTCTGCTGGACTAGCTTATACTTCCAAGTATGCATGATGCATCAATATATAAAGTGTTATCCCACAAAACCCAGAGCTTTATGAAAACCTATAGTTTTTAAAGATGTTTTTATGAGAGTTTATGGAGAACTGAGTCAATGGGAACTTCACATAAATCTAGAAAATTTATTTGTTTGTTGAGGTAATACATTTGTTATAATTCAGGGTTGGCATTTTTAGAGAGTCTTGAAACAACAACATTGAGGTATTAGGATGTTTCCTGCGTTTATTCTATCCAGGTCTTCTCTGTTATTTGGGTTTATAAAATAGGTTATGCAGGCATTATTCCTGAAAACATTTTATGTGTATCTAGTCAGTCAATGAAACATTTATTGAATGCTTTCATGTGTTAGGTGTTCTACTAAGCACAGAGAATACAAAGATGAATTGGACAGTGTTTCTAAACTCAAAGAATAGAATCTGCCTTCTAGAAAGAAAGGCATACAAAGGAATAGAACATTATGATACAGAGTGCTAGTGTGTATATTATGATATAGAGAACTGCGGTGTGTGAGAGGTGTCACAGAGTGACAAATGGGGTAATGAAGGAGGGGTAACTCTCCTAGACCCAGAGAGCGGGAGAGTGGGAGTCAGTTAGGTGACATGAGGGCAAGGAGCAGGAAGGGCATTGCAGGTGGAGGAGTAGCTGGTCCCCAAGCCAGGAGATGAGATGATTGTTTTGGGAAGACCTGTAAGTAGCTCAATATGCTTGTGGCTTGGAGTGATGAGGGAGGAAGCTGAAAAGATAAGTAGAGCCACGTCACGATAACCTTACATTTTCAATTGTTTTTTTTAGTTACAACTCCCTTTGTTCCAGGAGAGTTTTCAAGCGCCTTGAAGGGCTGTGAACACCATACTAAGACATTTCTAGCTTTTCCTGAGATGTTAGCAAACCCCAGGAGAGCAACATGATAAGATTTGCCCTTTAGGAAGAAAATGCTGTATTTTAGAAGAGAAGGGGCCATAAGGAGAAAAGACAGAGACAGAAGAGCCAGTTAGCCAGTTGCTGAAGTTAGGTTGAGAAATGCATCGTGACAGGTTGAATTAAGCAGAGGCTTTGCCCATGGAAAGAAGTAGGAGACATAAAATCAGCACAATCCACATGGTTTGCTAATAAATATTTTCTCACTGAATGAATTGTGACTAATTAGACGTGTGGGGTGTGGAGGAGGGAATAGTCAAGAATGAGTTACAGGTTTAGGCTTGCGAAACTAAGTGGGTGACAAGAAAACTCATTGCGCAGAGAATGAACACATTCCTCCCGAGGTCTTTGTGTGCCTGGGAACGGTGACTGTTGCATGGAGAATAATCTTAACTATACAGCAAACCCCCTGAGAATAAGTCAGTGTCTTCCTTTTCTCTTGTAATTTTTCCAGCACCAAGGACTGTACCAATTACACATAACCCAGTGAATCCAGTATATGTGTTATCCATCTAAGAATGAGTGACAAGTCTTAACTGCATAATCCTTGGGATTCATTGGTTACAGGCAGTGGAAACTGACTCTAATGTAAACTAGGCAGGAAGAAAAGCAGATGCAGAGAACCAGGCAAAAACCCCAGGAAATGTTCTGTAACACGAAGGATCTAGTCAGGAAGCCAAGGTGGAAACAGATGAACCATAACTTTCTGTCCCTATGTTCCTGTGTTCAAGATTCCAGTTCCAGAGGGCTCTGAATTATTGCCCACCTTGAAAAACATCTCCATTGCTTAACTATGAGAGGTTTGGGCCCCTAATTATAGTCCCACAAGAGGGGAAGAGGGGAATTCCTCTAACATTTGGAAATCGTGGTGTTCTTAAGAAGAGAAGAAGAAGGCAAGCCAGGCAAATAAAGACAATGCTGATTTTCTCCTTTATTGTTTTCTGTTTCAAAAAAAAAATTAAAAACAAAAATGAAGCTTGTGAAGTACGGGCATGAGTAATTTGTCTTCTGGCTAAAAGGAACTTGGATCTTTTTCAATGTGGTCACGCTCTTTGACAACAAATTTAATCCCTTATCTTGTCTGTGGAAAGTAAAACGAACATTTAGAAAATAAAATACAAGCACTAAACTCATGAGACACAATAGGAAATTCTAGACTTCAAAGGAAATGTATAGATTTTGCAGGAGAAAATTGAAATAGGGAGAGAGTGAGGTGGGAAAGAAAACATGCGAGGGAAGGGAGGAACACCCGCAGAAGAAAAAAAAAAATCCAGCCTGATTTGGATCAACTTCAGAACAACATTCAAACCAAATCTCTAACTCTTGAGTGTCTGGAGGAAACACCCGCCACTAATTATAAGAGGCAGATATGGAAGAAGCCACTTCAGGGTTGTGGGCCCGAACCACCATCCTGATGGTGGCTTTTAAGATGCCGCTGTGGTTGTTTGTTTGGTGGTAAGAGAGTTTAAATTTGCTTCCACTGGCCTTGGGAGATGTTGATATTTCTTCCATCTCTAATCTCACTCCAGCGCTAGGGAGATGCTTGTGCCACTGGCTTTGTTTGGTGTGCCAGACGGTCCTGGTGCTGCCGCTGAACCGCCACGAAGGATGTTTATACAAAAGTGGGAAGCAAGACCATAGTCCTATTGGAAGTTTTGCTTGGAGAACACAACAAAATGCCTAACCCCATCTCTTTGGTTGATAGAACTGCTTGTATGGTTGATTCCAAAAACTATGGAAGGATTTTCAGTTGGTCTGATGATGTTTGTATTTTCTTTCATTTCCAGTATGTTCTTTTAGATGTCAACAAGTGTTCTCTTTCTGCAAACATAGATGAGCTCAACCCTGAGAATGCCTGAATTCCTTTATGGGGTAAAATGGAGATGACGCATGAGTCGTAATGTGTGAAAAATACTTTTGAAAACCTAATTAGCATTTTCTGAGACCAGCGTGGCTGTATTAGACGTGTTATATAAACGGCTTAATACATCTACACAGTTAATGTTATAATTCACTCGAGCACTTTTCAGTTTTTCTTTTCTTCCCCCTAAGCTATGGAGACATCTTAGAAAATATATGATGAATGATAGTTCATTGATTTACATTTATTATTTTACTTCTCATGGATGTGAGTTTTTCCTTTCTTTAAGTAAAAAAAAAAAAAAAGATGATTATGGAACAGCAGATGGGAGGGGGTAATTCTTCAAAATTTGGAAATCAGAGAGCAGAATTGCTTAAGGAGTAGCTAAATTATTTTTAATTTGTCATACAGTAAAAAAAAACAAAACAAAACACCATGACATACCCCTTCTGCTTCAGAAATGTTTTCCTATCCCTACTGCTAGGAGAATTATTAATACACTGTCAGGGATGATATTGACATTAAACATTGATTTGTGAGTTGGATGAGGGAACCTCTCAGATTCCCAAGATGAATATTTATGTGAATATTTATGTTGCTCTTGTGGTCAAGGATGTGATCCAAACTGCCTGGATCTGAATATCAGCTCCCAACTGTGGAATCAGCTACCATCCGTGAATTACAAACAAGTGGCCTTTCATGGAGCTTCAAGTATACGTACTAGTGGATGCAGAAAGTCCTGGAAATTTCACTTTATCAGTTGCTTTCGCATTTGATTATTTTGGAGAGAGTTAGATAAGTGTGTGCCTGTGTGTTTTTGCCTACATACTTGTATGTATGATGATATATGATATACACATATATGCATGTATGTGTACATGTAAATATGTATTTAATGAATTTTATGTATGTGTCACTAATAAAGAGCTGAGAGCTCTAATAAAGACAGCTCTTGATACCACCAAGCTATCCTAAGCGGAATACTTGACTGATTATTATTATTTTTTAAAGATTTTATTTATTTATTTGGCAGAGAGAGAGCACAAGCAGGGGGAAAGAGAAAGGGAGAAGCTGGTTTCCCACTGAGCAGGGAGCCTGATGCTGGGCTCGATCCCGGGACCCTGGGATCATGACCTGTGCTGAAGGCAGACGCTTAACCAACTGAGCCATCCAGGTACCCCATGACTGATTATTGTACTACTGCTTTTCTAACCCATTTCATGTGGAATATGGTTATAGCGGGGTTAAACCACTTTGCACTAGGTCCTTTGTCTAGCACAGTCTACTCCTTTATAATACAGGTGAGACAAGAAGGTAGGTGGAAATCAAATGGAATCCAAGATAGATCCTTCTCTGTCTTGTGAGCTCCTTTTCAATCTGGGAGGGAGAGTATGATTGATGTGAATGTTAAGATACTGTCCCATAAGTGGCAATCAAGATAGCTTCTGATATGGAATATGGAGGGGCATGTTGGGGTTGAAAACCCAGAAAATCTTGGTCAAATTTTTCCCAGAATTTCCTTAGTGATCTCTACTGTCCTTTCAGGTCATCATTTATCGAGAGTGATGAAACATGTATGATAATTGGGAGAAATTCCTCAAACTAAATTAATTTAGACTACTATTGGCAACAAAACTGTGAGACTATCTGTTCACTTGGAGGATTATTTCAAGAGAGGTTTGAAATGGAAGTTACTGGACCTGAAGCCATTTTTGAGTTATCAAAATAAAAAAATCGTGTTCCCTGAGAAATGCCTACAAAATTGCATTGTATTCATGATTATATTTCCTGATCATTTTTCATGGATAGGAGGTGTCCTTGATTTTATAATATAAGAATAAATTCTCAACTGCAAAAAGTTTTCAAATCCAGTTGTGTTCCAGTGTGCAATAAGTTGATTTTGCAGGATTCCCTCCTCCCTGCGCCGGGAGTGGGAGGAGGAATGAGAAGGGAAGTGGGAGAAGGGATCATAATAAGTTATTATAAGAGAGCTTTAGGGGCACCTGGGTGGCTCAGCTGGTTGAGTGTCCCACTCTTGGTTTCACTCAGGTCATGATCTCATGGGTCATAGGATCCAGCCCTGCCCTGTGTTGGGCTCTGTGCTCAATGGGGAGTCTGATTCTTTCCCTCTGCCCCTTCCCCCCACAATCTCTCTCAAATAAATAAATCTTTGGAAGAAAAGAGAAAGTTTTAATATTTGGCTTTATTTTTAGAGTTTACATTTTCTGTGTTGCTGTGTCTCAATTTGGGTAGGATAATACTGATAGTATTTATTTGGAGTCTCAGAAATTTACACCAAAATTTTCAGTGATACTTAACATCAGAACAATTTAGAACCCTACATTCTTCTCACGGTTTGATCACAGTGAGCACATGATCCCTATATGGCAACACATCTGGAAACTGAGTGGAAAGGTCAAGTTGAAGGCATGGATCATTTCAGAGCACCCCAAATTCTAAATAAAAGCAGCTTAACTCAGAATGTTCTTCAGTAAGTGATGATTGTTTTGGCTTTTGCAGTAGCCTCACTGATAATCTGTCATTAAGAAGCTTTCAATAAGTGAATTTTCTAAAAATTTGCCCTCCTGAAAGATGAGTAAGAATTTCACTGACATAAGCAATAGATAAATTCATTAAATTCAGTGTTTTTCAGATAGTCTCACATTGTCATTATATTTGGTTCTAATGCTACTTTGTCCAATGTAGTAGCCATTAGCTACACATCGAATACTTGAAATATAGCTAGTGAGAAGATTTGAATTTTCAATTTAATTGAATTTTTAACTTCTTTAAACTTAAAAACTGAATATAAAATATGTCATTAACATTTTTATATTGCCTGTATGTGAAGATGGTAACTTTTTCATATATTGGGTTAAATACAGCATATTATGTATATTATTAATAATAATATTACCCATTACTTCATACTTTTTTGTTAATGCAACTACCAAAAAATTAAAATGACTTTGTGGCTTGCATTATATTTCTATCGGACAGCCCAGCTTTGCCTTGTACTCGGTAGTGGCTCAAATACATCTAAATTACTTAAAGGCATAATCTCTCCCTTTTTTTCTCCCCATAAAATGATGGCTATATGTTTGTTTTTCATTAATTGATTTTATAACTGGTTTAAGGAGAAATGACTCTGATTCTTCCATGCAATTTTCCAGTTCCGTGGAGAGTATCTTGTCTTTTCTTAGCACTGTTATCAGATAGGCAAAGTTACCTAGTGTTCCAAAGTGTCTTTCTTCCTTGATCCCCTTAATTCTCCAGGCTAAGTTATGCCAACAGCCATGATCATGGCATTAAAAATATTTTTTGCTTATATTTTGGATTCGGTAATGCCCTCAGCATCTCTTAATTCTGTCTGCTTCAGTCCCAATAATATGTTGATTCTTGCAGATTTCTGAACTTGGTCTTAGAGGCTCACTCTCCTTGTCACTTCCCCAATGCACTTGTTAATTCTGATCTAAATGACTTCCTTCCCATGGCTCTCCTCAGAATGCTGCTTCCTAAGTATTATCTTCCCACTTCCACACCCCAACTCTAGGGGCCCGGACCTGTGCCAACCTGGTGGCAAAAGGCATGGTTGTTTTGCACCCTGCTAGGCATTGATACAGCACTGTTCGGGATGACCTGGCTTGTAACCTCCTGTGACCCACAGTCTACTAGGAGAGGCACAAAAACAAACAGCTGTGGGCTTTGTGCCAGGCTGCTGGAACCAGCCTTGCCTGCAAGCACAGAGAGGAGAAATGCGTGTGAATTTTGTTTTCCTTAGAAACAGCTCTTAGCCAATGACTGATGCATGAGGGAATATAAATACTGTGTTCCTAAGGGGCCAACTCTGAGGTGAGACCTACGTGGAGGGCAGGGTGTCTTTGAATTATTGAACTTAAGTTACACTCTGTGGGATTTTGTGCTACCCCCCTGTTTTTTGTCCTCCTTCCTTTCCTGGTCCCACATCCTTAGTCTTTCACTTACTTGCTAGACGTATTTGAAATGCATCACTTTCTCAGATATCCTTATATCAGTATATGCTCCTGGGGAGTCCAACCCTATTCCAGTAATCCTAGGTACTAGAAGTGGTTCTGGGAAGCTGACTCAGAATGAGAGTCAAGAATTGGATCACGCAATGGCCAGATGGCAACAGAGTTCCTTTTGTTTGTGATAAAGTGAAGGGGTGATAACCTCTGGCCCGCTGGTTGTATTCTGTTGATACTTTTACCTGTGGTGAATTGGGATGGGATACAAATAGAAAGGGGTATACTGGATTGGATGACATCTGTATAATTTGATAGTTGTGATAATGAAAAGAAAGATGGAGCTGTTTGGTTGCTGCAAATTGATGAACTATAGAAAGAAAATACTATACTTTGGCCAATTACCGCTTCATGGGGAGGAGAAGATTGAGGATTCTATTTTTTTTTTAAGACTTTATTTATTTATTTGACACAGAGAGACACAGCGAGAGAGGGAACACAGTGGGGGAGTGGGAGAAGGAGAAGCAGGCTTCCCGCCGAGCAGGGAGCCCGATGTGGGGCTCAATCCCAGGACCCTGGGATCATGACCTGAGCCAAAGGGAGACGCTTAATGACTGAACCACCCAGGCACCCCGAGATTGAGAATTCTGTTTCTGTTTTATAGATGCTGAGTTTGTATCCAAGGGAGATTTCAAGGAGGTGTTAATGTGTCTGCAGATGGAACCCAAACTACAGATATAGAGTTTCAAATCATCACTATATGCATGGTACTTGACATAATTTGTATAAATCAGAATTCTTAGTAGCAAACAAAAATGAACAGGGACCATTTCAAGAAGAACAGAATATTGAATGGATGTTGCATAACTCATGGGATTGCCAGAAAGGCTTAGAACAAGGCTCAGGAAATTGTCATGAGCAAAGGAAGCTGGGAGACAGCCATAACGGCACAGACAAGAATAATGGCATAGATGGTGTCTCAGCTTATACAACCTTCACTTCCAGGTCAGACTGCTGGATGCCACCACTTCTACTGGGGCTTTGGAAAATATATGTGGTTGCAGCCAGCATTAGAATGGATTCCCTACCATCTCTGTTTCTCTATCTTACAAGCAGCAAATCTGAAGACTGGTGGATTTTTCTGAACGGACAAGTATAGGCTGTATGTCCATGTGTCATGCACCAGTATGGTATGTACCTTCTGAAACTTAGGAGAATATTTTTGACATTCAACTGTGTTTTTGTGTGCATCATGTAAGTTCATTGCTTTCTGTTGCTGAGTCCGTTATATAGGTATACAACAATTTGTTTCTACCTTAAAACATCCTTGTCTTCATCAAGTTCTTAAAGGCTTTTTCCTGTGTTTTCTTTTGGAAGGTTTGTAGCTTTAGATTTTACATTTAGGTTGATGATCCATTTTGAGAAAATTGTCTCTATGGTAGTAAGTGTTGACATTCTTTTTTGCTACATAGATATCCAGTTGTTCTACCACCATTTGTTGAACAAACTCCTTTCCACATTGTATTTCCTTAACATATACATTGAAAATCAAATGATCATAGATGTGGGGAACTATTTCTAAGATTTTTATCATATTCCCTTGAGTGATATGTTTATGCATTTGGATATACCACCCTTTCTTGATTATTGCAGCTTTATGGAGAAATTTTGACCTTTCTTTCTTTATTTTCCTTTTAATCTGCCTTTTAACTTCCTTTTTTTCTGGCAGTTAAGTTGTTCCACAGGTAATGGAGGTTCTGTCTATTTATTTTCAACCTTTTTCTCCCTAGCACTTAGTTTGCATTCCCACTGCTATGTCTTCAAGTTCATTAATCTTTCACTGTCCAGTCTCTAATCTGCTATTAAGCCCATCCTGTTACTTTTTCCTCTCAAATATTATGTTTGTCAACTATATCACATTTTAAAAAAATCTTGCATATCTTTTGTCATTATGTTTTTATTTTCATTTAAATCTTTGAAGCTATTTATGATAAATGTGTTAATATGCTTGTCTGCTAATTCCATCATCTGTCATTTCTCAGTTTATTTCTATTAACCAACTTTTCTTCTGATTATGAGCTACATTTTTCTCCTTTTCTTATTCAGTATTTTTTTTAAGATTTTATTTATTTATTTGACAGAGTGAGAGAGCACAACCAGGGGGAGCAGTAGAAAGAGAGGAAGGAACAGGCTCCCCACCAAGCTGGGAGCCTGATGCGGGGCCCGATCCCAGGACCCTGGGATCATGACCTGAGCCGAAGGCAGACGCTTAACCATCTGAGCCACCCAGGCGCCCCCTGTTTGGTATTTTTTTATATGATTACAGACATTGCGTATATTACGGTGATAAGTGTATGGATTTTGCATCTTCATTTCAAGAGTTTTGAAGTCTATTTTGGCAGGAAATGAAGATACCTGTGGATTATTTTGAGTTTATCTTTCAGCTTCTTTGAGGTAGCATGGAGTAGCCCTACCATAAAGACCTTTCCTGGGGTGTCTATTGAATGCCTCAGGCACTCAACAAGGTTTCTCCAGATGGAGTGGTCAGACAAAATAGTCTCCCACCCCTGTGGGAGTTTGGGATTTATTCAGTTTCTAGTTCCCTTGTGCCTTTTTACCTCTGCCCTGTCTTACTGCATTTTACTCTATGCCATGTTTAGTTTTACCCTCTGCACACATTACTTACTGTTCAGTTAAGGTCTCAAGGGGTCCCATGCAGATTTCTAGAGCAATTTCTCTGAACTTCCTCATCATCAGTATTCTGCCTTCAAATCCACCTCCCTTCATCTCCAAATTCTAATCCCTGCCTCATCAACTCAGTGGGACTGCCACGCCTTGCTTGCCTGCTTTGAAACTGAGCAAGTGCTTCCAGGAAGAAAGTTGCGGTGATCACACAGCTCACCTCACGCATTTCCCTTCTCTCCATTAGCATGGTCCTAGACTGCCAGCTGTCCAATGCCTGAAAATAGTGGTTTTGCATATATATATTTTTTTCAATTTTCTTGTTGTTTACGATGGGAAGGCGTGCCCAGATTCCTATGACTTGGTCGCAGGCAGAAGGGACAGTCCTTTGCTAAAATTGTAATCTCTTTTTGGAAATTTACATCTATGTCAAAACAATAGTTTGTGATTGTATACTTTCATAATCTGCATTTGTTATACACACTGGTCTTAAGTGGAAGTAGTATTAGAAGATTTTATTATGGAATTTCTTAGATATCTCTGTCTGAATCATATGACTTCAATTTTGATGATGGCGTACAAGACTAAAACCTTTTAACAAACCAATCCCCAAAAGCGGTGAAATGTGTTTGTTTCTTTGTTTCTCATTTACAAGTTTCAGAGTAAAATTCATGTTTAGAATGAATTAGTACTACTGTAAAATCTTCATTCCTTTATCTTATTTTGCATATTAGGATCATATTCTTGCATTAAGTTCCAAAGCAAAGAAGCAAAAAGACAAGAAAAAATGAGACTATCAGCATACATACACATAAAATCATGTATTGAACGCAAACTTCTTTGCTCTCTTTTCTTGGATTATTTTGCCATGCAAATAAACACTCACAAAAGAGACAAGTAAACATTTAGTGCCCCCTGGTATATAATATATATAATATATATATAATATATAATATATAAAGATGAGCTTCAATGTTTCTCTTTGGAAGTTTAAATAATATTCTGCCCCCAAACAGGACTTTAAAGAGACTCCTTTCTGTTCATAGTCATGTCTACCCAACGCTTCCAACTCTGGTTACAATCTCTCTTTGATCCCCTTATCTACTCTCCCTTCTTACGTCCTGTCTGCTCTTGCTCTAAATCAGACTGACACATCACAGAGGCAGCACAGAGCTTCAAAAGTGGGACAGTTCAAATTCCTAGTGAGGACCAGAAGTCCTGTGTACTTCCAGAATCCCTGAAGCTCGAAGAGGTGTTGGTTTGGGTCAGTGTTTGTGATGGAATGGGGAACAATGAGAGAGGTTGGGCATGGTACCATGCTTGCCATAGAAGAACATCCTGAAGTGACATGGAAATGTGAGGTGTTTGAGGACATAGATGTGTACCTGATCCTTTTGAGTCAGTAGATGAAAGGATGTTGTTAACAGTGTTAGCAGGTAATTTGAGTTCTAGTCATAAATTATTAATCTCTTCCATAAAAATGCAAAAGGGCAGGTGACCACACATTTTCTAATTAGTTTTGGCATCATCAGCTTCTAGTCATCTCCCTGTGTACGTGTTTTCTTTCTCAGGTAAATAAACTAACTCCAGAGGCACTCGTGTGTCATCTCTTCCACCAAGCTTGGCCCCTAGCTCTGATTTGGCAGCATACAAACCTAGTACTGTCTCCAACCTAACATTGACTTTGACTTCTCATTCCCAGGTCCATAATACTCATGAGTTTCTCACATGATTTCTATATATTTTAATCCAATGAAGCAAGCATTGAGTCAGCACCCATCTGGAATCAGTCAAAATATGATGCAATATTTGAAAGCAATTATAAAACAATGCATGGTAATGTCTTATGTATAAGGGATTATTATCATTTATCTAGTAGCTGGAGGTTTTAGAAGGATCTTGAGGTATTTAGAAATTGTTAGGTGTTAGCATGACTTAGGATCAGGATGTACATGCTGATCATCATCAGGTCTTCTCAGATCCTTGAAACAAAATTCAGTGAAATTAACAATACATGGTTGTAGGTTAAGTCAAGATATGAAACCATGATTTGGAGGATGGAAATGGGACCATTTTTTAAGGTGTTTCCACTTACAAGATGTTATTTCTTTGGTGGCTCTTTTTTTTTTCCTTCTCATTTTCCTACTGGTATTAAATTATTCATCTTAGTTCGAAGCTAACCTTTTGGTACATTTTGAAAGGTAATAAAAAAGATGCATAGAAATTAAATGGAAAAAAATTAAACGAAAGGATTTATTGTGTGACTCAATACTAAGGGAGTGAATGTAGTTGAGAGTTGGAAACTTTTCAGAAGTAAGGAAGTTTAGATCCCCTCCATTTTGTTTGACGTTCTGGATAAGGCTTTGTTATCATGTGGCTCTCCACTCACCTGGATATGTCTAGTTAGTATTTAAAATCAGTTAATTGTGATCTCATACTCATTTTGTGACTTTTAACATTTATGTTATCGGTAGATTTATCAATATTTTGATGTCATGATTACGGAATAGATCTACATGAAAATAAAATAAGAGTTTAGCTACTTAAATTAGTTCTCTCAGACATTCACATATTCATATTAAATGTAGGGAAAACTATATTTTTTAGGTTTTTGTTACAGGAGTCCAGAGTGAACATTCATTCTCCCTCCCAACTTTTCCTTCCCACATTCTTTCTGTTTTACTCAGTGTCTATCTGCCTTTCTCTATTTTCACTTGTGGCTTGATTTTGTTGGTATATTCAGTCTGTCATTCATTCATTAAGTGTGAGTGGAAACGACGTTCCAGTAGAAGTCTAGCACAAACATGACTGGTTTATTTCAGTTGTAAGCCCATCAACCAAAGGTGGAAAAAATTCCAAAACATTCTATTTGCTGGAAAATTTGCTAATAAGCTTTTGGTTACTCAAAGCCTTGCTCACAATGTGGGATCTGAGGGTCTGGGTGGAGAGAAGAGAAAATACAATAAACACAACAGAAATTCACTGGCATCAAACTGATTGGAGTGCATTAGGAAAACAAGTTAGCAGAGAACTATGAAACCTGGCTTTGTACTTTGGAAAAGTGGAACGTTTCGGAGATGCCAATTATAAAGATTGAAACTAATAGCAGTGCCCCAAAGCAAGGTTTCTGTTTCAGGGCTGTGTATGCATACTTTATTCTCCATTCATGAAGGAATCTTAGTTTGCAAACAGGATGTATACCAGACCCCTCAACGATCTAAAACTTTCATCTACATAGAGAATTAATGTAAACACAGGTTCTTCTTTCAGAGTGACAAAAGGTTAAACTAAAATGAAACAAATGGTGTTTCTTTTTTTCAGCCGTATTTGTTTTCTGTTCCATTTGCTGACTCTACTGCGAATTTAAATAAGTTCTTGGTATGTTCTTGGTTTATTTGACTTCTGATTTTAAAAGGCAAAGGGTGAATTTCAGTCTCTAAATTTGGAAGAGTGCATTTGGAGTGAGGTTCTCCTAGCTTCCTGGAGGAAGTGACAGTTAAATTGGCCCTTCGAAAAAGAGCACAATTGGGCGCCTGGGTGGCTCAGTTGGTTGAGCGACTGCCTTCGGCTCAGGTCATGATCCTGGAGTCCCTGGTTCGAGTCCCGCATTGGGCTCCCTGCTCGGCGAGGAGCCTGCTTCTCCCTCTAACTCTCCCCCCTCTCATGTACTTTCTCGCTCTCTCAAATAAATAAATAAATCTTTAAAAAAAAAAGAAAAGAAAAGAAAAAGAGCACAATTTCAGCAACAAAATGATGGGGTTGAGTCCTCCCCTACAGAAGGGATGGGATCCTTGAATGCTAGGACACGGGTGGAGGGCCAACTCTTATTAGATGAGTGAGAGTGACCTTATGGTGCAGAAAAAGGCAAAGGGGGAGAAAAAGTGGGAAAATTAGGCTTGTATATGCCCTGGGCTGCCAGCACTAGGAGTTTTGTTTTGAATAACTGGCACTTGGTAGACATCGACAATTTTAAGTAGAGTTCCATGATGAGAAAGTGGGTATGCTAGGAAGGAGAAAAGAAGAACAACCAATGTTTATGGAGCTATTCCTCTGTGCTATGCATTATATAGGCATGCCAAATTCTCCATTACACAGATAGGGCAAGTAAGGCTGAGAGGTTGAAAACTTGCCGAGAGCTGTAGATTGAACATTCAGAAGCAGGTTTGTTGAATGAACAAAACCTAAGCTCCCATGGGGACAAGGCGGAAGAATGTTTCAGGACCAGAGATCTAGGCATAAGGCATAGACACCAGGGTCAGGGGTGCTAGAAGGGATCCAGGTATAGCTCCTAAATTGGTATTTAATGTTACAGAATGTAGGCCAAACACCGGGATTCTAGCTTTATTAAGTTTACTGATTATCGAAGTTAGTAAGATTTCTGGATTAGCACACTAGGCATGCTTAATAATATACGTCTTTTTAACTTCCCATTCAAATACACATAATGATACACAGAGTAGCATGATCAGATATGATAGTCGGATGTGTGGCTGGAAAAGTTGGTTGGGATTTAAATGCTCTGAGTACCCACAATCCATCATTTTCTAGATTCCAGAGCCAGGCTCTCTGGGGTGAAGAATAGATTGTAAATACTCTTCAAAGTGTGGAATCCCCACGAATGAGAACCCACTATGTTTCTAAATGCAACAGCGCTTTGGAAGTTTTTAGCTCTAGCCTGGTAAACTTAGCCAAGAAGATTTAGTTAAACATCCAGGAAAACATGCTGCTTCCAGCATTTGGCTTTTTTTTTTTTTTTTAAGTGTTCTTTTTTTTTTTTTTTTTTTAAGATTTTATTTATTTGACAGAGAGACACAGTGAGAGAGGGAACACAAGCAGGGGGAGTGGGAGAGGGAGAAGCAGGCTTCCCGCTGAGCAGGGATCCCGATGTGGGGCTTGATCCCAGGACCCCGGGATCATGACCTGAGCCGAAGGCAGACGCTTAACGACTGAGCCACCCAGGCGCCCCAGCATTTGGCTTTGAACTGACAAAAAAAATTAGTCACCCCCATGTATATCACATGAGCAGTGACTCAGAACCAAGGTAATATGTTTTTAGAGATGGTGCTCAGTTTTGATGACTTGTGTGAGCATACCAGTCACTGTGTATCAGGTAGTGAATTGAGCCAAGATTGGCCTTTATGGTTGAAAATCATTTCTGTGAGAGAAAAACAAAGCACATCAAAGCGCGATCATTTTTCAAATGGTACACTCGCTTCTAGAGATGTAGCGTCTTTGGCCTTGACTTGAAAGCTGTGGTGTTGAGACTTTTAGGAGGTGGAAGGTAATGGCTTTAGACAGCAGGAATAAACGAGAACCTCAGGAATCTTTCTGGTTTGGCTGACGGAATCCAGTGGCAAGTACACTGTATATATCTGAAAATGAATAATAGCCTCATGAAAATGTAAGCAGAATTTCATAGTGTGTCCACCCCTGATCCCCTGATCTTACCCGCTTTTAACCATAATGCCTGTGACCTTCTCTCTGCCCCACCCCCACTCTGTCTCACATTCTTCTTCGTCTTTAAGATACTGTGTATTTTGGTTTCTTTTTGGGTTTGACCAAATTTCCAGCTTTTGCATTGCTGGTGATTTCCTCTCAAAATTAGGAAATTGTGGTTTAAAAAAAAAAAAGAAAAAGAAAACAAAACCCCATTTTCTCCCCTCTTTAGTCCATCATAATAGCATTAAGGCTGTTCTAAACAGTCAAGTTTGAGAATATATATATATTGGCATAAATCTTCCTATACAAGCCTTTATACAGCTTTCATTCTTAAAAAAGATTCTTAAAAAACCCTAATATCTAGGGGCCCCGTGGGTGGCTCAGTCTGTTAAGCATCTGCCTTCAGCTCAGGTCATGATCCCAGGGTCCTGGGATGGAGCCCCACGTTGGGCTCCCTGCTCAGCGAGGAGTCTGCTTCTCCTTCTCCCTCTCCCTCTGCTGCTGCCCCTGCTTGTTTGCTGTGCTCTCTCTCTCTCTGTCAAATAAAAAAGTAAAATCTTAAACAAATAACCAAAAAACCCAAAGATCTATAGTTAGTGGCTCACATCGAAACTGACTTGGGATTGTCAGTTGTATTATCGTGTTTTTGTATTTCCTAAAGTTTTCATACTTCGAACATTCCCTAGAAACTAAAACATGCTCACTTATAGTCCTTACTATTTAAAAATAAATACTATTTGTACCTAAAATAAAATATTGTGTAAAATTACCCTTGAAGGAACAAAACTTTCATTCTTCTCAATTCTTTTCATTTGGTTATATGGAAAATATTCCACTTAGCTCATTCAGAAAATGTGCAGACCTGGCTTTGGGCACAAGACTAATTTTCTAAAATGGACAGGCCAGGGCTGGTTTCTGTACATTTCTTGCAATCAGTTGCATGTGGCTGGAAGTAAGACTAACAGTGATTTATAGCAATTGTCTGTCATCAGTCTATGCCATCCATATTCACCTGCATAATCCATTGATTGTCCCGACAATGCCCAGGCTCCTAACCTACCTGAGATTATTTGGTTCTTATGTGAGGAAATACACACAAGGTGCCAATGTTCCAGGAATGAAGCACTGGGACCAGCCCCTGCTTCTCCAACTTCTATAGCAGCGAGGAGAAAAGAGTCACAGGCATGTTGACTCACATCTCTTTAAAAGGTAAGAAGTAGTCCCCTGAGAATGTGGATCACACAGGCAGAGTGAGATGGGAGGGATCCACTAAAGCGGTGTTTTTTTTTTTTTTTTAAGATTTTATTTATTCATTTGAGAGAGAGAGAATGGGAGAGAGAGAGCATGAGAGGGGGGAGCATCAGAGGGAGAAGCAGACTCTCCGCTGAGCAGGGAGACTGATGTGGGACTCGATCCTGGAACTCCAGGGTCATGATCTGAGCCGAAGGCAATTGCTTAACCAACTGAGCCACCCAGGCGTCCCTAAAGCAGTGTTTTTCAACACCGACACTACTGACATTTTGGATGGGATAATTCTTTGTCATGGGGTGGGGGGCTATCCGGTACATTGCAGCATCCCTTGATTCTATTCATTAGAAACCAGTAGCATCTCCCCTCCCCACATTGTGACAATCAAAAATATCTCCAAATATTGCCAAATATCCTATGGGGGGCAAAATTTCCCCTGAATGAGAACCACTGTACTTGGGAAGAAATAAAACTAAGCTTTCACAAGGGGCAGCATTGCATAATGAATGAATGCAAGAAGTGTACAACAATCTATAGAATGAAAGTGATTAAGACAAATATTTATTAAACATACTTAAAAATAATACACCCACACAGCATTCATTGACACTTTTAGAACACTTTCATGGGGGGAGGGGAGAGGTAAAAATGAACCTTCACAGTTATGGTACTTCTGAATCAACTGTGTTTGGAAGAAAAATTAGGGTGTAAGAATGGTAGAGACGTTTTTCTACACTGGTCCTTATTTTGACCAACTCACTGGTTTTAAATCTACCCTCTTGGTTATATAAAATAATCATAATTTTTCCTCCCCATTACTAGCCTGTAAACTATATGAAAACATCTACTATGTTGTTCTAAAGCCCCTTTCCAACTTTTTTTCATCATACAAAATAAAACATAGTTTTAAGTTCATTCATCTTTCCCATTTCTTTCCGTAATGGAGTTTCAGTCTGCTGATATAATTCCTAAATTAGGATTTCCAGGATTAAAATGAAAACTCGAATCAAGTAAAAACGCTTTCGTCTGCAAGAAAAAGAAAATCCAGTAAGGACTTAAAACCTTAAAAAAGTTCCCATTGAACAAGAATTTCACAGACGGTTGACTGTTGGCATTGGTTAAACTGCTCAAGGACCCAGTTTCTCCCTGACCATTTGCCCCACCATGGTTAATATGGACACAGGAAGGAGGATGGAAGGGATGTTAGCATTAACAGCGTCTGCAACATGCAGAGGAGGAAGAGGATCACTATGTATAGAGTTCTATCAATGTGCTTCAGGAGTCTAGCTCTTTTCTTGGCGATTATATTGCATGAATGACACTTTTTTTTTTTAAGATTTTATTTATTTGACAGAGAGAGAGCACAAGCAGGGGGAGCAGCGGGCAGAGGGAGAAGTAGGCTCCCTGCTGAGCAAGGAGTCCAATGCAGGACTCAATCCCAAGACACTGAGATCATGACCTGAGCCGAAGGCAGATGCTTAACCCACTGAGCCACCCAGGTGTCCCAAATGACAGTTTTTAACTGTATTATAGAAACAATTCTACTACAATATGATTTCTCTGTCACATATATATGCATCTCCCTGGCTTTATGTCCTTGAATCCTGGAACTCTGTTATTTGCTAACATACTCCAATATTATTACAGACCACATTACATAAGTGATCAGTACATATGTTTTTAAAAATTACCAATGTGTAGTAAATATGCTCTAAACTTAGGAGCAAAATTTTCACTTGCAAGTTGTTTATTAGAAAACTGTCATTTAGAACATATGTATTTTTCTTTCTGTTACATTGGAATTACTTGTTGAGCTATTGGAAGTCCATGAATTCTCTAGAAATTGTACATACTATTTTGTGTGAGTGTGCATTTATTAAGTAAACCTCAGATTTAATCAGGTTATTAAAGTGTTATTTGGTTCAAGAAATTTAAACTTCTTTTTTTTTTTTTTTTCTTCTTTTTTTAAAGATTTTATTTATTTATTTGAGAGAGAGAATGAGAGAGAGAGAGCATGAGAGGGAGGAGGGTCAGAGGGAGAAGCAGACTCCCCGCCGAGCAGGGAGCCCGATGCGGGACTCGATCCCGGGACTCCAGGATCATGACCTGAGCCGAAGGCAGTCACTCAACCAACTGAGCCACCCAGGCGCCCAAGAAATTTAAACTTCTTATCCAATATAGATTTAACCGAAAAAAGGATAAATGGAAGATCAAAGGAAAAGTACTTTGAGAGGAGGATTATTTTCAGGAAAATAGGACAACCAGAAAAGAAACTTCGTTGGGAGATTTTTGTTTCTTTTTATGATCCTAAAGTTAAAAACAAACAAACAAACAAACAAAAACACCTTCACTAACAGGCCTGGGTTTCATGTCAAATTCTGTCACTGAGCTCACATACTGGAGACTAGTCAATGCTGAAATTAAAAAAAAAAAAAGTGTTAGGAATCTATCTTTATTGGATTATAGGCATAAAATAATGGGCTCCAGAAACACTTTAATCCAATATTAAATATTTTTGTTCTTTCACTAGGAGAAAGATATAATACACAGGAGTCCTTTCTAAAAGCTCCTGATCCATTTTCAAGAGTGCACACCTTTTATAATCTTGGTTGATGCATTTATATATTGATTCATCCATAATCTGACTGGCCCCCCGTAGGACCAATGGCAGAAGAACTGGTAGGATTAGAAGCAAGGTCCATCATTTTAAAGGAATTTGAACTTGACCATTACATTAAATAGAGTTGTATTAGATGCTATTTGTATCTCTTAAACGACACATTTTCTGAGTCCTCATCCTTTTAAGGTAAGGTAGAAAGGTTTTACTTGTTCGTGAAATGACTTGTAAGTGATTGAACAATTTATTATGCTATTATATACATCTGGCTTAATATGTTTTGGAAAAAAAAGATTTATTATGTGTTCAACTCCACATGGACGATTGATACTAAAGCCTTTCTTTACAACATTAAACTTTGGGCCTTCTTAAGTCAGGCACTTGTGGTCCATAGAATGGCAGCAACAATTTTTAGACATGCTGAAATGTTATTTTAGGGACAGGCATGCAGATTGTGAAAACAAAATCAAAACAAATAACAATAAATATCATTTTCCCCACCCAACCAAGGAGATTCCCCAGAGTCAGGGCTGGTACACAAAGTTAATTACAAGACTGTGTGACTTATTGTCTGTAGCTTGCTTGTTTTATACAAAAATAAATATAAAGGGTAATGATTTCCACGTAATTGTTAACTATTATGCCTTTGCAATTCTAAACAGTGTTGTTTCTGAAACGAAAACCTCCATTTTTATGTGTGTAGAAATGACATATTAGCAAGAAAAATTAACTTTAAAAGGCTGATTAGCCAAACTACAAAAAATGGCATATTGTATGGGGTATCAACTTTTGGAAGAATCAAGAAACGATCTTTAAGTGTGGCCAGTTCACACATGGTGGGATTTCTAATTAGTTGTGTTAAAACGGAATGTTTTGAGACTTCCGGGTCTCAGCCGTGAGAAACCCTGTAGATTCCACTTGGTTCTCTGGAAACACCTGCTCTTGGAACCCAGAGCCACCTTGTAAGAAAACGGACTATAACTTGGTGAAGATAGCACAGGAAAAGGCTCGAGATTACATAAAAGGGGACGGGCAGGGCTGGCACTGACATTCTGACTGTCCCTGCCAAGACACTAGGCATGTGAGGGAACCAGTCTTTGCCCCTCCACTCCAGTCCAACCACCAGATGCTTCTCACCAAATGACCCCGGTTGACCTGTGGAGCAGACATGTTGTTCCACAGAGCCCTGACTCACAGAATCATGAGGTTCAATAAACTGTTGTCTTAAGCCACTAAGTTTTGGGATGGCTTGTTACTAGCAATATAGAATCAAAACATCCTTGTTAAATTTTTAGCTTATTTGACAAAAACCTCTCTTCACTTCTATGCTGCAGCAAAGGATTTGTTAGCTGCATTTTGGAAAACATTGTTTCAGGTGATAGATTTTCCCATCCATCAGCTCCTGTCCTTTTTCAGCCCATTTTTGCTTGTTCTTATCACTGTGATTCTTACTTCACACCAAGCTTTTCACTAATCCTGTCCTCGAGTCAGGGTGCACCTATGGATCTCTCGTCCAGCAGCCCAAGTGACTCCATATCAAACTTAGCTTAAATGGGGATCTCATCCCAGGCCTTTGTCCATGCCAGTTCTAGTAACTCAGGTTCTGTGTTTCTTGTGTTTCGCCTTTGTACTGTAGCCCCTGTAACTGGGCCTTAACCTTGTTCCTTCTGCTTAAGGGTCTAATCTGATAGCCTTTCTCATATTTTATTCTAGATTGGGATCCCTCCTTGTTTTCACCTGCGTTTTCATTTTCTATAGGTACTGTAAGAGTTGCCACACATTTAGCCACTTAAAACAACACCAATTTATTATCTCCCAGTTTTATAGATGTCGAGGCTCAGCCTGGCTCTGGTGAGTCTCTGCTCTAGACATTACCAGGTTGGAATTAAGGTATCGCAGGGATATATCCCTTTCTGGGGACTCTAGGGATGAATCTGATTGCCAGCTTCTTCATGTTGTTGCTTGAATCCCATGCCCCGCAGTGGTAGAACTGAAGTCCCTGTGTGGGTTGTTCTCAGCTTCTAGACTCTGCATTTCCTTGACTGGTGATTACAACAGGCCTCCCGGTGAATCCAGAATAGTCACCGACTTTAGGGTTTGTGGGTTGGTAACGTTAATTCTGTCTGCAAAATCCTTTCACATCAGTACCTGCATTAGTGTTTGATTGAATAAACAAGGGATGGGAATTATGGAGGGATATCTTTAGTATTCTTCCTTCTACAACCTATCATCTCAGGAATTAAAGATTTGTCTCAGAATCAAGGAGCTGAGTGCTTGCTACCACCCATCTACCCTGGCTTCTCTGATTCCCTGGCCAAAATTGGCTTCCTTTTGTCTATAATGTCAGTGTGACCTGTTTAAAATATTTCCATTACCATATTTTGCCCACTCACTTCAACTCCATTGACAGTTTCCTGCAGCCCCCGATGATGATTATTGACCTGGATTGCCATCTATTCATTCATCCATTCTTCATTCCTCCATTCAACAAGGACTTATTGAGTACTTATTATATGCCAGGCATCTTCCTAGAAGTGATGATATGGCAGTGAAAAGAACAAAGAGTGCCCTCAAAGTATGTACACATATAAATGTATGTATAACAATAGCAGACATATGCAATGATTACATAATGCAATTTCAAGTGTTGATAAAGACCATGAGGAAAAATGAAGGAGGAATGGTTCTATTGGACTTAGGGTGGTCAGGGATGGCCTCTCTGAGAGGTACCATTTAAGCAGAGACTTGAAGGGAGGGAAGAAACAAGTGTTTCTCTGGGACAAAATGTTTTAGGCAAAAGGCTCTGGATGGAGTTCATGCTTGGTACGGTAAGGAACAGCAGCTGGAGTGATGCACCAGGGTAGGGGAACTAGGAGGGAAAGTCAGGTAGAAGGCAGGCAATGGATCCCTGGAGACTTTGAAGGCCATGGAAAGGCGTGTTTTGTACTTTGGGTAAGGTAGGAAGGTATCGGAGAATTTTTAGCAAAGAAGCTAACTGATCTGACTCATGATTTTCTGTGATCATTCTGGCTGTGCCATAGGAAGCAGGAGGCCCGATTAGGAGGCATTTGCTGTTGTTCAGGGTAGAAAACGTTGATAGCTTGGACTAGGGGGATAGCAGTGGAGCAGCTAAGAAGAAGCTGTTCTTGCATAATCTGGAGGGAAGGGATCTCTGTTGTTTGTTCCTGGACACTAATATCCTGTCTGGCATGCCCACTGCAGTCATGGCTCCAGGCACCTCCTCTGGGTTCCACCTGTGTAGACTCTTGAGTCTTATCTTCTGCCCAGTCCTACCCAGCTCTAAAGTCTGAGCTCTCATCTTGAAACCGCGCCTAAAACAATGCAATGAAGATCTAAGGAGTGAAAGAAAACAAACACCTTTGAGGAGGCAAAGAGATAGTAAAGAGGCTCAAGAGCAAAGGAACAATCTAGGTACATTCTTACAATGCCTGGTAGGTACCAGACATACGTAAAAGTTGAGTAGGTTAACAGCCGCCAACACTTTTGTAGATGGAAGAATTCGGTTAACCTAAAACTAGTTCAGCCGCTGTTTTTGGAATGAGTCTACTTCCAAGTGATTAAGGAATACACTTTCCTGCTCCCCAAGACTGAGATGCTTTCAATAATGAATAAGCACAACAAAAGGTCTGTAGCTCCAGTTCAAGGCAAACCCTGACGAAGGCTGAAATAGGGAGACAAGATGCTACGGGCAACTAGAAGTGAAAAGAAAAATCAATATTATAGCAAACGTTATGAATTCATGTCAGATGAGGTCCTGGGCCTGCTTCGTATCTTTCTCCATTTCCAGGAACAGCCCGGATAGTTGATCGTCCTGAGATTTGATTCTTTTCACCTGTGAGATGGACATGGTGGGGGAACAGAGAAAAGGAAGTTACAGCCCCTTGCTTGTGTCTGCATTTAGACAGGTGATCATTCATTCTGTGGGAAAACATGAGTTTAATTGAACAGCCAAAACAATAAGACCTCAAAAAAGATTCTCAGGGAATCTAGGAATTAGAGATGATTGGGCCTTTCCCGTGTCTGTAGTGCCATTTCTAACCATTTTGTTCACTCTCCTAATCTCAAAGCTCCCCTCAGGACCATTTTTATGCCTTTGACCTTGTCTGAACCAGCTCATTATGAGCTGTGAAGGAGTTTGCAAGGTTAAATACCGATTTTTTAAAAAAACTCTTTCCAGCAATTTGCTAGTTTTCTAAGTCGAATTCTCTCTCCTAAAACAACAGTCCTTTGTACACTCTGAGCACTTGCCTCTCTTCTCGCTGCTTCTCTGATTCTCCATAGTTTCCTTGCTGTTTTTATTGGAATTTCAGGACTGCTCTTGCATTTACTCAGGGGGCCCACCGCACATTGGGCCATCGAAACGCCCCCCACATGTCTCCAATCTCACACAGTCCTCCATTCACCGCACGGTCGCCCCCTCAGACTCACATTCCATGCAGATTGAAGACTCTCACTGCTTCAAGGAGCTAGAAATTGATAATAAAAACCTAAAGTGCTTATCACAATGCCTGACACTTGGTAACAACTAGGTCATCATTAACAGTCATACAACATGATCGTCATCTGCAATATCGGGATCTTAAGACCTCATACTGGTCGTGGGGAGAAACATGTGGGGGAAAGTTTGTGAGATTTCTAATACAGGGCGTGACCCAAAGACATGGTCAACTGATCTTAGCAGTATTACGATGATGACTAAGTTTCTAGGCCATCTTTTAAAAGTTTAGGTGTTTAGAATTACTTCTTTAAAATCTATATATCCTACTAAGAAGGGAATTTAAAGCACATGAGTTCTGAAATATTATTCGATATGAGGGAGAAATTCCATGTTTGCAATGTACACTAAACAGTAAAGAGTTCAGGTTTAGAAGGAATCAATGTCCTTCGGAACCTTAATGCCATAAATTTGTTACCAAATGAATAGGCTTTTGCTAGTGAATGAATGCCAACTCTTTTTGAATCTCCAGGCATGCGTTAGTATTGACTCATTTTTTATGTGGCATAAGTTTATCTTTAAAAAAGTAAAAATGAAGCAGGTAGATTGTGGTGCTTGCTGTTCCTAATTTAACACCAGAATTTCAACACTAGACAGACTTTAGGGGGTGACAGTCTGATAAGAAGAACTTAAAACAGTAAGTCCAAAGTCCTGTAACCAATGTAGAAGAAGTATGAATTGTCTATGCCAAACCGAAGAAGAATGGTAGAAATTACAGAGGAGCCTAGGCCTTCCTTAAGTCCTGGCTTGGTCCTACTGTTGTTATGGGAAAATTAAAAATAAATGGACAATAGCTTCCAACTCTAAAACATATTATATGCAGTACATACTTTAACCTAGTTTACAATTAACATTTATTATGCCCACTGAAACCACAAAGCCAATGTTTAATTTTACAGTTTAAAGTCACACATAGGGAAATGCTTTACAAAATAGGATATTGTTCCTCAATGAAAAATATTACAGTATACGTCCCAAACGACTCAGTTCAAGTAGTTTTCCTGAATAACAGAGCTGTCGTGGAATGCAGGCTACAAGACACAGTAATGCTTTCAATAGTCGATTCAGGTTCAAAATTTGCCAAAACTGAAGAGACATTTTAAACAAGACCCGTCTTAGTTTCCCAAGATTTTGGTTTTTCAACTGCATTAACATTTATGGAAAAATACCATCACTTCTGAAAAGTTGAAGATAGTAAGCAGTTTACATTTTACTGCTTATATACAACAACATGTCAATCTTCAATATTTTACTCTACCTTGAAAACATGTTTCAAGATTTAAAAATGGCAGTTGTACCCACTTAGGTTGATCACCTGTTTTTACTCACAGACTCTACTATAGGAATCAAATATTTGTGCCACTGGTTACATCAAATTAAATACATTTCTGCAATCTGTTTAGTTACCTGCGGTCTATTTACAAAGCATGCGTATGATTTCTGCTCATACATCATACTAAAATGTAAGCAGTATTTGTCAACTCCTATGTTTATGTCATGCCCGAGTGTGTAACCCAAAAACACCATCCAGAGACAATGTATTTTTCTTAATCCAAAGTCTAGTCTCACAAAGTCCCACACATGATCTCCTATTCTATTCTTCTATTCTCCTATACTCAGTCTGGGTTGAAGTGCTTCTAATATGCTGTGGATTGCTAAAGAAAAGACCAAGAAGTAGTAGCCAAGTGTTTACAATGGACATAAAATATCGCAAAGCTAAAAAGAGTCAGGCTAAATATACACACAAGTTTGTATACAGGAAACAAACAAGTTCTTTTGAAAGGTAGATTTGAAAGGAACACCGAGGGCTTAGTAAGTGATGAAACCTGACTCCTCTGAAAGTCTGTTCCTCTAGCCTGACGCTTGTCAAGTTTTGATGTCACCTTAAAAATCTTTGATGTACCTATAGCTTATGTCATTGAACCCTGCTGAGCAGACTGACCATTCGATGCAACTTCCCAAACAGGGAGTATCAAGTTGTGCCCTGCCTTGACCCAAAACTGAGTTCTCTTTTGCAAATTGAAAAATCATGCAGAATAAAATGGTAACTCAGAAATCCCACACTTGACAGTTGATCACTGAAGATATTAGCACCTTGATAAAAATTACGGTTGTTCATTGGATGTGCTAAAAGAAAATGAAAAAAGAAAAAAGAATGCTGCTTTATTTACAAATCACAGTTTTCCTCACAGTGTTAGACTTTGGATCACTCTGATGTGGCCATGCCTTAAGATGATGGGCCATTTGGTTTTTCATTTGACCTCCAACAGTCCACATGGACCAGTTGGTGGAGCTCCAGGATCAGAACCACAGGTAGCCAAGTTACTGCTAAAGTGCTACTGTATTAAGAAGGTGCAATTAACTGGGTTAACTAATATGTACATTTCAGTCTTGGTCTCTTTTAAAACCAACAACTTCTAACAACATGTTCTGTTATTTTTTTTCCCCACAAAATCTGCATTGAGAATTATGGTATCATTGCACCAGAAAGACATTTGGCAGATCGAATACTTTTGTGATCTGAACATCATGTATATTTGCATTTTTGTCTCACTAATGCAATCGGTTCTTATTTCAATATGTTCCCATATGTTAATGGACTAGAAGATAATTATACATTATAGACTGATACGTTTCGTGATCCTATAACTTGAGAAGTATTTCTCTAGTTCATGCTGGCAGGGAGATTATTAGGAAGATTTTTTTTTTCAGTGGACTAATTAGCTAAACTGATCTACCTGTTTGATAGTCTAAAACTACAGGTTGTTGGCAAATAAGAAAAATGATAGAGAAAATACACGAGTTCCTTTTTGTGTGTCTAAGTAATAGATTACCTTGACCCTGACCTTGGTTCTATAACTTTGGATGATCATTTCTGTACTCACGGTTATTCATTTATTAACTTTGAAATGTTAAAAATATAAGGGATTTTTATCGCCTCAAGTTTAATTATAAATAGATTAGTAATAGTCCCCAATCCTCAGCCATAAACTGTTAGCAAAATTCGGCCATTATTAATTTCAATCTTATTTCACAAAAAAAGTGAACTCTAAGTCATACACGGGTTCTGGACTTCATTGAATCTGGTTGTTGTGCTCACCTAAACCATTACAATGACCTTGTTACTAAGGAAGGAGTCAAGGGGGGAAATGTCAGAACCAGAGATTGATCTGGTCAATTGTATATCCAAGGGTGCTTTGCTTTATTGCTGTGACCAGACTGAAATCCTAGTCAGAGGCAAGCTGATGTGATCAAAGGTGTCCCTGCTTGTCCCAAGTCCTGTTTGCACTCCATGAGATTCATTAGTAGAGTACAAAGTCACACTCTATCAATGGAGACCCCATAGCCGTAGAACTACCCATGACTACTAATATTTGAAAAACTTAAATTCAATTTGTTTACTCTCCCTATCGAATCCTACCAATACTAGAGACTAAATGATTTTAACTTTTAAAGAGTGTTTTTAAAGCAGCAAAGGACAATATTTGGTTTTATTATCATCAGTGTCTCTTGGGAAGTTATGTGTACACAAATTTCATATAATACATCAACAGCTCCTTGTCCAGGTTTATCAGTGAAATGAATGGACCTGATTCTCAACTGTGTCTTAGCTTCTATGGGAAGCTTCCAGCTATCTACACCAAGTTTGGAACTTAGACCTTAGTTGCTTGAATAAGTGTTTTTCTTATCTGTGACTTGGAAGAATTAGTATTAATGAAACCCAAAAGACCGATTAGTGTAACTACAAGTAATGAACACTACTAGTTAAGAAAGATTAAATTTAAAACTTCCTTAGAAAGGAAAAGTGTATTATCAGAATAAGGATACGTGGAGAACATATACATATATGCCTGTTTCACGCAGAAAGCCTTCTGTAAAAAAATACGAAAGCAACCAGTGTTGTATATTATGTAAACTCACAAAGTGTACTTTATACACAAACATGAAGCATAAATTAAAAGTAGGACAACAGCAAAACATTTTAAATATAGAATTTGCACATATTTTTGTTAAATAAGAATAAATATTTTTATCACACAAATTCACATACCAGTCGCAAAAACAATAAATTACTTTTTTTTTTCAGTGCTGCAACTTTATTTTTGTTTGTGATAAATCCCTTAATTCTTAGTTTAATGGGATAAAACTGTTTCCACAGGAAGGCAAAGGAAGTTGAATTGACTGAATAGATCAAAATAACACCCTTAAACCTTTAAACAACAAGGCAGGGCTTAATTTGGCCTTTTCTGTTCCAGAAGAAAGAAATGCTGTTTTCTTCTGGGCTCCCTTTATTCAGTGAAACTTAATCTGGAGTGTTTTGTTTTGTGGGATTAGATTCTTAACTAACCTGAGCATTTTCAGACAAAATTTTTTTTTTTTTTTCCCTAAGGAAGGAGCCTCAGCATCATGAATCGCAGACTCTTTTTTCACGATGCAAGTCTGGAAAGGTGAAATGAATAGTCCAACATTCAACTGGACTGAACTAGATTTCATTATGGAGGATTTTCCCTTTATCATTCCTTATATCTACTGAACACTCCATTTCTCTGAATTTCAGTTTCTAGTCTATATCGTTTTTCTCAGGAGTTTAGATAGACATACATTCCTCAGTCAATCTATCAATACTCATATGAAAAAACTAAAGAAAACTCCTTAAAAGCATGGAATAGTGGTTTATTCCTTTTAAGTTCTCTAGAGTTGTTTCATTGAGAAGTATAAAACTTCTTTATATGGGGGAAAAATAATGATAGTTCGTGCTAAAAAACCTCTATGCATACGGTATAGAGGAGCAGAGTAGGAGACAAGCATGTTTGCCCTTCAGTTATTTCTTAACGTTGCTGTGAATATAGCCACAAAAGATAAAAATAAACTTTATCAGAATTGATTAAAATTATTTCAAAAATTGGGAAAAAGTAATGTCGGCCTCACTATTAATTCTCTTGGAATAGTCAAATAGTTGATGTAATTTAAAATTTTTCTTCTGACTGATTTGACTAGCTTCCTTCCCTCTCTCTTTTATCTGGTGACCTCCATCAAATGTATGGAGGCCAAAAGTTCTATATGGGCCTCATTTCCCTAATGAATAATTTATTAAGAATAAATGACCACGTTGGGGCGCCTGGGTGGCTCAGTCGTTAAGCGTCTGCCTTCGGCTCAGGTCATGATCTCAGGGTCCTGGGATCGAGCCCCGCATCAGGCTCCCTGCTCAGCGGGGAGTCTACGTCTCCCTCTCCCTCTGCCTCTCCCCACTGCTCCTACTCTCTCTCTCTCTGTATCTCTCTGTCTCAAATGAATAAATAAAAAAAAAATTCTTTAAAGAATAAATGACCACGTCTAAAGGAAAGACCGTCTATGAAAAGCCAAAGGATGATTATCAGTTTTGTAGAACAATTATCTGTTTTACCAAGTAATTTCCTAAGAAAATATTTAAAACAGTGAGACATCCATTCTTCTCTCCCACTGAAATGAATGTGATATAGCTAGATCAATTACATTAATTCTTTTATATTAAAAATATCTTCTAATAAAAATAAACTCTTGTGAGCTTAAGGGAACTCAAACAATGGTCCCCTAACGTCTTTATATGCAAATCTTTAAGAGTAGGCACATTTGGTACGATTATTATAAAATTTTATAACAAACAGTTGGCTTTGTAATATTTCATAAAGAAAAAAATTCCAATGAAATTGAACACCTTGGATTTTCTGAGCTATGGGGTGGAGGGGTGCAGTTTACTGTTTAAAAAAGGATTTTTATGCATGTGATTGTAAAACTTTTCCATATCTAATAACCGAACTTAACAACCTACCTAGACAGACTACGGAAATAGAAGCAACAAACTTCTCAAAAATCATCACATTTCATCACTCAAACACTTAGGGGTACAACCAAATGCTTTCCAATTGGGAAAAATCTTAAGTACACTATCAGTATACTTGGATTTAAAAAGAAAATGCAAAGAATTATTGCCTGTACGGTGTGGAAACAGTCTTATTAATACTAACCACTACTTTTTTTCTGCTTGAGCCACATTAATGATAACCACGTCTAGATGTGGCCAACTACAAAGTGATCTTTAATACTCCTATCAAACTAAGTCAACAAGAAGTACAAAACATTGCAGGTCTTAGAGAACCCTTAGACAGACAAGCAAAAACAAACACATTTTAAAGGCTTGCTGGTAAGAGGTATACCAGTGTTGAAGGTTTTGGATGCGAACAGAAAACTCTCTGCAGTGTGTTTCGTATGAATATTAGACAATATAAGGTATCAGATGAAAGCTTCCGAACGGGGAAAGTGGTGTGAGAATATAAATCGAGACTATGGTGAAATATGGTCTTTTTTTTTTCCTTTTAAATTCTAACATGAGGAAACTAGTTTTTAGGGTGAGAAACTAGTTTTCAGACTCTTGAATACTCATAACATACACACACGCAAACACTATTTCTACATCCTAATTATGCCTCAGTTCGCCTGGCTGCCTGAAAAAATGCAGGCAGTCAAAAGTTTAAGGAAATGGACCCGTGTATGTATTTAAATGACTAGATACACTGAGATCCTTTTTCTTCTTAGAATTTCTCAGAAGATGCTTGCTGTCAAAAATGGTTTTTGACTAAAATTTGATCTCCTGTAGTCTGAAAGTATGCAAAATCCTATTAAAACTGCAGCAAGTTCTTCATTTCCAGTAAAACATCCACAGCTCTTTCTGGAAACTAGAAAAAGTTGAAATAGCTGCAGACCTACTTTGGTCAAACATTTTTTATAGAAATATATGTGTGTGTGTGTGTGTGTGTTCTGTATACACACACACACACACATATTTTTAATAGAACCAAGTGATATAAAGTGACTTATCAAGGGAGAATGTATTTACAAACAGTAAAAATAAGCTACTGTGTATTGTGGATGATAATGATTATGATGCCTCTGAAGACATTCTAGAAGAGGTAGGTGACAAGGGAGACTGGTGTTCTGCCATCTTCAAATGTCCCCTGATTCTACATTCATCAGTGTTTTTTCATTCTTGTAGCCCAGGGGATGTTCAATAACTCCCAAGTGTTTCTTAGATTCCAAGGTCACCACTGTTCACACGGAACAGTGTACATCTTCCTTTGGTCACCGAGAGCAGATTCTGCCCATAATTAGACTCCTGTTGACAATGCCATCGAGGTGTGACTTTCTGTGCTTTAGGTAGACCTCTCGTTCACCACGACGGATCACCCCCATTGGCCAAGACTGCTCCGTGATGAGACGCCCAGTTATCTCTGCAGAACCTCATCACCACAGGCTAACATTTCTTGAGTAAACATTGCTTAAACGCGGAAGGCCTCTGAGAGAGAAGGCATCCCTTCGCTAACTTGCGGTTGGCGTCCTGGCACTGCACGGTCCTGGTGTGCCAGCCCATGTCACAGGTTCGAGAACAGGCAAGCCACGGGCCCGTCACCCACTGCAGCCGTGGACTGGGCGAGCCCACTTTATTGCTGCCGTGGCCGGTGACAGAGTTGACTTTTGGGGTGGACTTCTTGGGAACAAAAAAACTGTAACGGACATCTAACGCTTTAGTTGGATCGGTTGCAAGAATCTGCACTATGAGAATTTCCTTCGTGGCTGAGTAGCCCATCCCGTGCAAGAAGTCGTCTCTATGGCTCCAGCCGCTGTAGTTCATGACGGTTCCATTGATGTCGATGATGGTTTCTGAGGTGGAGATCATGTACTTCCCATTGATGAGGTACTCACCGTTTTTCTTCTTCAAGGCTAAGTAGGCAGTGAATCGAGTCTGGTCTTTGGCTTTGAACTGTCGAACTTTTATGTGGGTTGCCCCTTCGGGGATCCTCACCACGTCAGTGTAACCCTTACTGGAAGCAAAAATGTCCCCAGAGGAGAGAGGGGGAGAGAGAGAGAAGAGAGAGAGACAGAGAGACAGAGAGAGAGAAGGAAAAAATAAGTAAACACTTAATAAATGGATAAACAAATCAAAGTTCTCTAAAAGTCTTTATCTTAACACAAAGTTTTAATGTAGTTAAGAGATTCATTTAAAATTAGCTTCAGGGCGCCTGGGTGGCTCAGTTGGTTAAGCGACTGCCTTCAGCTCAGGTCATGATCCCAGGGTCCTGGGATTGAGTCCCACATCAGGCTCCCCCTGCTCTGCGGGGAGCCTGCTTCTCCCTCTGCCTCTGCCTGCCACTCCCCGCTTGTGCTCTCTCTCTCGCTGTCAAATAAATAAATAAAATCTTAAAAAAAAAAAAATTGGCTTCAAAGATTAGTTTTCTTATAACAAAATAGAATTACAATTAGACTATGATATTGTATACATTTTTATTACGATGTTCAAAATTAGGATGATGTTAGCAACCTGTCTTTTTTAAAAAATGTATGCCAGCTTTATTTAACATTACAACATCCTTATCAAATCCTATCGTTCCGGCACAAAATGGGATATATGTAAACACAAACAAAAATCTGCCCTCAATCTCATAGAAAGCTTTAAATTAATGTCTCAAACTCATTTGCATATTAAAATCATGTGGAGATCTTTTAAAAATTTAAATCCCCAGACCCCAGGCCAATTAAATCCCATCTGTCAGGATGGGGCAGAGGCAGCAGGACTTTGGGAGTTGTTCCAAATGTGCAGAGTAGTTGGGGAACCATGGATTTAACTGTTGAACTAGAGACGGAGTAGAAGCTCTGCTTCTATTTCTACTAGAACACTGGATTTCTTGAGCAGAACACACATGAAATATAAAATTCTGTAAGTGGGTAACCATAGCTTACCAGTATCATCAAAAGAAAAAAAAAATGAATCTTTAATGCCATAGCAAATTTCCTCAGATACTTCGTGCCCATGAACATTATGATAGATTGAGTGAGCTTATATGATGGGTGACAAATAAAGTAGGTCTCTAATGAGCCATCATCTGCTCAGGAAAATGGGCAAAGGCATCGATACCTCTAGTACTGATCACAGCTTTTGAAAAAGGCTAGGACAGAAATGCTAATTAAGTGCCAAGGGACTATACCAGTAAGGAGTCATTTGTGAAACTCTTTGCCTCTATAAGCAAGTTTATAATAAGGTCACCACATGTTTTGCTTTCTTAGCTATTTGAATATAAATAAATAAATTGTGAAGTTTGATGTGTGTGAAATTTAATTATCTACTGTTAAAATTCTTATTCAGGTTTAGAGGTGATAGGGCAACTGATTCATACCCTGAAAATCCAAGTGTATTTTCCCTGCCCAGCCATTCCCTCTAAATTAGAGGGGAGGCTCCTCCCCAGGGAAGCGCACTGTCTACTGAGCATCTGTTGGACAGACTTATGGCCACACAGGTGTCAGAGTTTCTTATTGAGTTGGGAGAGATGATATTGCTTATCCAGTCAACGTGACTCATTATTTTTAGTTTTGTAAGACATTTTGGATTAGGATTTGTTACAGGACTTTTTTTTTTTTTTTTTTAAGTATCTAATAGCAAGAGGTCATATGCAAACCTACAGTGGCTTCGAACAAAACCAGGAGGGATGTTGGAGAGAGTATCTCGTCTTACATAGAAAACATATGAAGTGGAGGTATATTAAAGTATTTGAACAAGTGCACTCTAGATCCAGTGGCAGTGCTAGGCTCAAAAGCCATGGCCCCTTACTCCTAGTTTACTCCTTTCCCAATATCCCCCCCACCCCTTACCTCTGCCAGTCATACTTTCTGACAGTTACATGAAAATATGTTCCGGTTATATTCAGAGTTTAAATGATACCTATCACAGTGTAAAGCAAATAAAGAATGCAGGGTAAGGGAATCAGGTAGGAGAGCTTTTTTTCTATCCTTATTCCTGAGAATCTGTCTCAGATTCATGAGAATCCACTGCAGGGGTCTTCAGGCTGAGCTTCATAAGGCAACGGTCAGTGGGAGGACTGGTGCCTTGATCTCTTAGTGCCTTGGTAAAATAGGATTCTCTTGTTCTGGTACTGAGCAATGGAAGGACTGAGTTGCCACATACTGAGATGAAGAACACTGAGAGAGGGGTGAATTAAGGTAGGGTCATATTCGTGAAGAGGTTTGAGCTGGAAGAAATATTTTTTTTCCTAAGATTTTGTTATTTATTTATTTATTTATTTGTGAGAAAGAGAATGAGAGACAGAGAGCATGGGAGGGAGGAGGGTCAGAGGGAGAAGCAGACTCCCCGCTGAGCAGGGAGCCCGATGCGGCACTCACTCGACCCTAGGACCCCAGGATCATGACCTGGGCGAAGGCAGTCGCTTAACCAACTGAGCCACCCAGGCGCTCCGATGAAATATTTTAATATGCATGATCTCACTGGATCCTCACAGCAATATTAACTTGCAAGAAAATTACTATTAATTCCATTCGACTCTCAAGAATTCTGATAGTAAAAAAAAAAAAATGAAGTGACTCTTGAGAGATCATACAGATCTCGATTACAAAGATCTCAGCTCCAAGATCAATGTCCTTTTTTATACATCACAGTAGGCCAAGGTAATTTATTTGGAAAAGTTAAACAGATCATTTGTACCACATAATATAATCTTGGTCAAATCCATTTGCAAGCTATCAGGTTGCCCACTGCTTGTCACTATCAGGAATTCCTTCATCTTTTTATGGGACAACACATGTGCAGATATTGGTTGCCAATCCAAAGAACAAAATGCCAAATTTAGTATTTATTTTTAATAAATAAACAGCCACTTTTTATGGCTTATAAGTTTATGTAGGAAGAATATACAGAACATTTTATTAGTACATAAGGTATTTTATTTCCTATTTGATTCCTGAATTTCTTCCTCTTCCTTCCTTCTTTCCTTGTTTTTTTTTTTTTTTTCCTTCTTATGACCTAAGGTATAGCCTTTGCTTTGGCATTCATCAGCTATGCAAAATTAGATAAGCCCTAAACTTTCAGAGTCCCAGTTTCTTCATTTGTAAAACAATAAGGCAGACTTCATCATTTCTAAGGTGTCTTGCATATTTGCAATATATAAAAATGCAGTATATGATCGACTTGTGGGGTATTTTATAAAGATAGCTCAATACAATTGGATGAATAATTGCTAAATCACTAGAAAATAGGATTAGTAATGCATATTTAAACTCAGAATAAATTCTTCAGCCATACCATTTTTTTATTATATCAAGGATAATTTCCAGTTTTCCACAATAACATGGCATGAGATTGTCTTAATAAATCCTTACTGTTAATATGGTTTGCATATTACCCTCCAGTTAAAGACAACATAACACATACATCAAGAATATGGGGGTGCTGGACCAATACCACTCAGCATAAGAGTGGTTTGGTGAAGAAAAAAGACAATCCTGCATTCCAGCAGACACTTTAGCTGGCTCCCTCATCCTCACTGATAACATAATATTTAATGCCAGGGGTGCCTGAGTGGCTCATTCAGTTAAGTGACCGATTCTTGGTTTCGACTCAGGGCATGATCTCATGGGTCATGGGATCGCGCCCCATGTGGAGCGCTGGGTCAGGCTCCGTGGGGAGTCTGCTTGAAGATTCTCTTCCTTTGCCCCTCCCCTCACTTGCACTTGGGCAAAAAATATTTAATTCCAGAAACTGGTACTTTATAAACTTACATATTTAAAATGAAAGCATAATCAAGGCCCATAAGAAGCAGCAGACATTACTGTATGTATATTCTTTATACAGTAGATACAAACCAGGAGAGGTCATTATAAAATGATATTATCGTCTACACCCCTGCCACTAACTTATATTTTGCAATGAGAGATGTCTCCTCAAGAAAAATACAGCCTAGTCAACATTTGTCTGTAAAACGAAATAATTATGATGGAAACTGGCCATCCTTCCCTAAATGATGTTTCAGGAATAATAGATCTGCCAAAGATTGCTAGTGGGGATGTCACAGCTTTTTTCTTTTTTCTTTTTAAAGATTTTTATTTATTTATTTCAGAGAGAGAAAGAGAGTGTACACAAAGGGAGAAGCAGGCTCCCCGCTCAGCGGGGAGCCCGATGCGGGGCTCGATCCCAGGACCTCAAGATCATGACCTGAGCCGAAGGCAGACGCTTAACCGACCGAGCCACCCAGGTGCCCCAGTCACAGCCTTTTTCTTTTCAGTGTTTGCACGCTGCAAGATCTTGACCTCAGAGCCACTGCAGTGTACCTGCTTCCAGAGGGGCTGAGAGTTTGCACTCTGCAACCAGAACTTTCTCTCCCGCCAACCCCCCTGCCCCACCTTGGTTCTCAATGCATGATACGTTACTAGGGCCATGCTGGGCCACCTCCCGCAGACAGCTTGTGACGTGACACGAGGCCCCTTCTTCAGTCGCGCAAGTCTAAAGCTTTGTTTGATTCCTGTCAGGGCAACGATTTATCACCTTACCTTTTTTTACTGAAAGTCCCGACCACCTTTGTGCAACTGGAGTTGTCCCCCCCACACACGGCACACTTGTCATACTGCAGCTTCGAGCCGATGACACCGTCACAGCCAGTGCGGACGCACTTGCCCCGGACGCACACGGAGTTACTGTACGGCCTGCATTCAGTCCCATCCGCCACCTGCATAACAAGGACCCCGTGAGCGGCGGGAAGATATCTGTGCACAGGTACTTGGTGTCCATGGTAAAACAGCAAGTTCTAACACGTGGAGTTTTGTGTTTGACTGGGATAGCGCATCGGAAAATAGACGACCAACCCCAAACCATAGTGCCCTGAGTATCTTTTTTGTTTTTCTAAGATTTTTTATTTTTTATTTATTTATTTTTTAAAAAGATTTATTTATTTATTTATTTATTTGAGAGAGAGAGAGAATGAGAGACAGAGAGCATGAGAGGGAGGAGGGTCAGAGGGAGAAGCAGACTCCGTGCCGAGCAGGGAGCCCGATGCGGGACTCGATCCCGGGACTCCAGGATCATGACCTGAGCCGAAGGCAGTCGCTTAACCAACTGAGCCACCCAGGCGCCCGATTTTTTTTTTTTTTTAGATTTATTTCTTTGACAGATCGAGAGAGCACAAGCAGGCGGAGCAGTGAAGGAGAGGGAGAAGCAGGCTCCCCACCTAACTGGGATCCCAATACGGGGCTCGATCCCAGAACCCTGGGATTATGACCTGAGCCGAAGGCAGACGCCTAATCATCTGAGCCACCCAGGCGCCCCTGCCCCAGAATATCTAACTGAAAAATCCTTGATGTCTTGGCAGTAGCAGATCCGGGATAAATCTGGGTTATGCCTTTTCTCCCTTGAGCTTAATTCCAAATACGCCAGGAGACCCAAGGTATTCACCTTGCTTTCTGCATGCAGAGCACAGCCCCCTGGTACGCTCTTGCCTTTCTACATCGATAGAAGCAATCATTTCGCTTAGCCTGGGGGACTTGTCACTTGTATGGAGAGCAGAAAATGAGCAGGCTCAAGATCACCGAGATCCCTCTTTGGGACATAATGGTTACTATAGTAATACATTTGAGAATCTGAACTTGACATTCAGAACCTTGTTAATGGCTGGAAAGCGTTCCCTATCACGGGCTGAACTGTCAGATGCTGAAATAGAGACCAAAAAATTAGTGGAGAAAGAGTCTGGGGAACTCAGAGGGAAGTACTTACTGGGAGACACTGAATATATTTTGAGTAAAGGAATCAGTATATACTTAAAAAGCTAGTTATAAAAGAGTACATATACATATATGGACCCTGTGGTTTGTGCATGTGAGTATATATAAATAACATACGTAGTCGTATATGTAAATAAACCGATGTGTTTTGTATCTGTGTATATACAATTCTTTTCATATGCGTGTAAGTATGTGAGTGTGTGTATGTGTGTGAACTAAAGTAGGGTGTCCAACAGGCTCACAGCTCTTCAGATGGTGGCACTGCCAGGTGATATTTCTGCTCTTATTCTTTGTCATATCTTTTAAATGAAAATGTATTATCTTACAATAAAAAAAGTATTTTAAAAATTGCATAAGTTGGACGTTAACTTATTTTTCTGTCATATTTCATACAAATCTGAAGGCCCCTTTCAGAGGTGATTTGAAATGTAGCACCTGCTTACAAATTAGATAAACAGTATTTTAAATTGCTGCATAACACTGATTGTGAGAAATAAAAGTGTTAAAAATGCTTTCCTGTGAAAAATCAGGGATAATTTCATGTGCATATATTATAACGTCTATAACTATAGGGACATTGATTCATATTAAGGGTGCAAGACATTTAAAGGTTTGGGTCCGAGAAGATGATCTTGAAACCTATCTTCATAAATCATCAAAGGAATTCTTAATTAAATGATAGAAAAGTAGAAAGTTTTCTTGCTTTCAGTTTCCTGTACAAACGTACCTAGGAAATTCTAGTTGTTTCCATGGCAGTTTTGAAATGAAGGTCGCACCTCACCTTCTCTGACAGAGAGTTACAACTTTTCAACAAACAGCTTTTAAAACATTTACTTGGTTTACAGAATGATTTTTGTTCTTTGTATAAGGTTTGCAAACATAGACACTATAGAGATGAAAACAAAATGCTCCCAAATCTAGTCAGCCGATAAATAATGACTGTTGATATTTGGTATCTCTAGGCTTTACTCTACCAAATAATTTCCCGCAAGGAAGTCTGCTGTTTCTGGACAGTTGGTGTGCAATTACCTTTGGAGAAAACACCACATAGTATCCGGTGCCCTTAGCTCTGCAGGTCAGTTTGCACACGTCCCCCAGCAGGACGCCTGCATATTTGGGAACCCATTCCACAAACGTTTTGACTCCTTTTGCGTCAGACTGATACCCGTTTTTGGCCTCACACTGCTCGTGACGAAAAGATTTACCTAAAAAACAAACATGTCATGGTATTACTTTGTGTATTCTGAAACTTAGACATAGTCTTGTGCATTGAAGTAATTTTAACAAGAAGATGCGAACTTTATTTTTCAGACCCTCTTCACACACCACCAGCACTGGATTTTATCTGTACACGGGAGTTGAAAGCAACTATTATTTCCTTCCTACTCTCTAAATACCTAATTGTTTTTAATAATAGTTTAAAAAATCACTCATGTATTTGTTATTGATTTGCACACTGGTGGAACCGTGTGGTGCGCGATTAACAGGTTATTTCTCCAGCCTCCTTTATATATTACTGCTTGAATACAAATTACACGTGGCACACGGTGGCTGCTGACACTTGGGAGTAGCGTACCGTTCGGTGGGCAGGGCGTGACGTTGCAGGAGCGGTAGATGGCCCTCTTCCCCGTGCAGTAGCGGCCACTGTTTCTGGGTGCGGGGTTATTGCAGTGCCGATGGGCAAACTGCACTCCTCCCCCACATGAGCGAGAACACTGGCCCCAGGACCCCCAGGATCCCCAGCTGCCATGGCTTGATGTCTGAAATGGAAAACAGAAGACATTTTAACACAGGAGGGAGAAAAAAAGAACTTTCAAAATGTACATTTGGAAATCACTTGCATTCAATATTCAGGTATAAATAAATATATAATATATATATAAATATATATTATTCAAGTATAAATTTTCACTGAATTGAACATGGCCACAGATATTGGACATCCTGGAATTATAGTGTAATTCCAAGTCTAAGCGAGTCATCTCTTCTGCTCCCTGCTGCCCCCCTCCCCTCCCCCCTCCCCCTACCCTCCCTTCCCCGGGCACCAGGATCTGAATGTTTCCCTGGCAGTACTGAGCACACAGGTTTCTCTGCACTTTCTGATATGGTGCATTTCTGTTAACCACTTGAACCATAGCTAACTTTCCGTCAACTCTGATCCTTCATCTTTGACAAAATAAATGATGCTAAAGGTTTCGCATGATGCCTGGAAGAGTTGGTTCTATTTACATTTTTTTCTCCCTGTTTGGCGCTGACGTTCTGCATCGCTTTGTTGATATCACACATCCCATCAGACAGATCCTCTGTCACATGCATAAATGTATTTGACCTGAGCTGGGCTTCAGTCCTCATCAGACCAGAGTCCTTTTCCGTAGAGAGGGACTGTGACAGATATTGAAGTGCACTCACCCCCCAGGCACACATCACGAGCGCCCACACCACGGGGGAATAAAAGACTCCAGGTCTATCATTCTGGAAACATGGTAGCAGGAAGCGGAGCGACTTCCAGAGGGAAGAATATTATAAACTACCTTGCTGAAGGACTGGGTGGAGAACTTCCTGGGGCTGCTGTGAGAGTATCTGAGAGGGCACGGTTGTGGGGTAGTCTTTTTTTAAAAGATTTTTTATTTTTTATTTGACACAGAGAGCACAAGCAGGGGGAGCGGCAGGCAGAGGGAGAAACAGGTTCCCGGCTAAGCAGGGAGCCCTATGCGGGGCTCGATCCCAGGACCCCGGGATCATGACCTGAGCCGGAGGCAGATACTTAACCTTGTCTGAGCCACCCAGGCGCCCCGTGGGATAGTCTTGAAGGACATGAGCATTGTGCCCTGTGTCAGTGCTCTCCTCGGGACTTTGAAACTCAGAGGAGAGCCAGCAAATGCTTTGCTTGGGCCTCTCGAGGAAACATATTTGACCCGGGAAAGAAAGACTTCTTGAGATGGTACCCACACATGTCACAGGAATGGACCTCAGATCCCGTGTCTCCAGGCATTGCGTGACAAGCAAATCACTTACCGAATAATATTTTTTCTTGGTTTTGTCCACACACTTGCCCTGCAGGCAGATCCTCCCTTTCCCACATGGTGTCCCCTCCACGGCTGGCAGCTTCTTGGTGAGACACACCATCTGGCCCTGGCGCACGACGGCGCACCAGAGGCGGGCGCACACATCCATGCCGGGGCACACGGAGTACTCGGGCCCAAAGGTCAGGTTGCACTGCTGCGTGGCGTCGTACGTCTGTCCCGGCAGTTCTTCGGGGCCCAGGATCTGCTTGCGTGGTAGATCCAGCAAACAGTTACCTAAAAGAATAACCGAGATGGAACACTGTTCCCTGTTTCCGTTTCAAGTTACTAAAATCGTGGATCTGAAAATGCAGTGCTCCAGGTGCTGTGGGAGCGTCAGGCACGCACAGACCTGCAGGCTGAGGCCCTGGACGGGGGACTCCCCCGGGGGAGGAGGGGGGACTCCCTCCAGGAGGGAGGGCAGCACCTCTTTGCGTTCACCAACCCCCTCCAGGATTTTTTTTTTTTTAAAGATTTTATTTATTTGACAGAGACACAGCGAGAGAGGGAACACAAGCAGGGGGAGTGGGAGAGGGAGAAGCAGGCCTCCCGCGGAGCAGGGAGCCCGATGCGGGGCTCGATCCCAGGACCCTGGGATCATGACCTGAGCCGAAGGCAGACGCTTAACGACTGAGCCACCCAGGCGCCCCCACTCCGAGATTTTCAATGGGCTATGTAGTCTGGGGCATATCTAATGATGGCAGTGGGATGATCAAATAAAATTATTTTGTAATAATTAGTTGTGAAAATAGCCATTGTGCTGAGGGACTAGGAGAAATCGGGATGGACCTACAGGAAATAATATAATGGACATAACAACAGCAACAACAATAATAGTAAATAAGCATTTACAACTCTGAGAAACAGTTCATCCGTGTGCTCTATTTATAGGCTTCTTGACTTTTAGCTTTTCTCTTCCTCATGTGCCCACCCAAGTCTCCTCCCCATTAATTCCATAAATAGTAACAAGGCCAGACCTCATTCCTTCTTGCCCTCAATAAGCATTTGGTCACACCTACAATGTTCTAGGAAACACACTAGATATTGGGAAAACACAAAAATGACCCAGATCCACCCCCACCCCCCAGGGTCTCCCAATAAAGTGGAGAAAATAGAAGAAGTATTTCTTCTAGACTTATATAATAAAGAATTCAAGAGTCACAGAGTAAAGGAGCAGTGGGCAAAGAAAAGACATTATCTTTGGGGGATGAAGCTCATCTTTTAATCCTTCTTCTTTGTCGCTGTTTGGGTCTGTTCTTTAATGCAACTAGTAGTTGTTGGGTGCTCGAAGTATGTCACACAAATAAGTTGGTGCTCTCTTTACATAATACGGGGGGTATAAAGGAGTGAGGTTGGGGGTATCAATAGAAGTGAGCACTCACGCAGGCAATGCCAATTCAGAAGATGATACGTGCCGTGCCTCCCCTCCCCTCAAAAGCTTCCCTAAGAATCCCTGACCTGTGGTTAACACCATGAATTTTCTCTGGGTCTATGGGAGCATGCACATTGCCCATTAGTTTCTGTCCATTTTTGTTTACTTGGGATTTGGGGATTTGCTCATTAACTATTCACAGTACTAAAAATAACAAATATTTGTTACAATTTACACTATTCTCCCTTTCTTAAATGTATTCACTTATTTAATCCTCACAAGAACTCTACACAGCAGATTCTAGTACTTTCCTTATTTTACAAATAAGGAAACCAAGAAATAAAAAAATAGGTCACTGAGCCAAGGTCACATAGCTATTAGGGGTTTATGCTCAGAGCCTGCCTTCCTCATCATATACCATCTCACCTCTGCTCCTCATGTAGATAGATTTCTTGTCTTACTGCTGACCGGGAAGGTGTGTGGAGGGATCCTTTAAAGGGTGGATACCGTGCCTAATGGTAGAAACACCCAGTCTAAAGTCTAATTCTGGTGAAACCCTAAGTGGCTGAGTGTTCTTGACCAAGTTAGTTAACCTCTCTCTATCTGATTTTCAAACTCTGTGAAATGTTTCTCTTCTCACTGTGACACTGTAAGGGTAAAAATAAGAGATATAAAGGGTGACCAGAAAAATACAAAACAATGACAGTTGATACTATGCTCAACGTATTCAACAATTTAGATCTATTCGAGTCATTCTCTTTACTTAACAAAAGAAAATCACATTTCAATCCTACTTTCCACCGAGACATGGAATAGCCAGCATGTTTTAAGTATACTGCAAATATTTTCACAACTATGTTCGTTTCTTCAAAGTGAATGCCTTAGAACTTGTCAATCTGTGATGGAAGCATTATATGAAAATGAATACAGAGCAGAGTTCCTATTTAATTTCTGAGCCAGAATGTTTGAAGAGGTAAAGCTTCTGAAGGCAAGCCAGAAAAAGCATTAAATGTAAGTATCCAGCCAAAGAGAACTTTGGGAGAAAAACATCGAGTTAAAAGAAAAACATCAACATCGAGTCAATAGGAAAGAATGACAGTAAACCTTCACTAAGCTTTGTTTAGGAGAGGGTAAGATGAGGCACCGAGAACTCCATGAGAACTGTTATCTTCACTGTTACATAAAATCAAAAAAAGAAGACTGTATAAACCAGGGAAGGCTTGACAGACTGCTGATGTTACAAGACTGTCAACAAATCTCTGAGACAGCAAGAATGCTCTCCAATTCTTCAAAAGTGCTGTTTTAAGAAACTTTTATTTTACTGAAAAGCACAGAACCATTAAGACTGCGTCACTAAGGATTTGCTGGGAAGTGTCTAGCGTGTGGGTACATGCAGCATGGGTCCACCTTGTTTGTCTCGAGCCAAAATAACTCACCACCTCTTCGTGGACTTGTAGTCACTGACCTCATTCTACCTCATTAGGACATCATGAGCAGAAAGAAATGTAGAATTCAATTTGAAATCAACTTATAACAAGGAGACTTCAAGATGTGGCATCTCTTTAAAAAGCTTAATACCAAAGTATGTTTTGTTCTGTTTTTGTTGATTTGAATATAGCTGACCCATGATGTTACATTAGTTTCAGGTCCAAAGTATAAGTTTTAAAAATGAATCACACATTTGCTTTGCTATGAAAGATACTGTATCTCAGCTCTATGGTTTTCCCTTAGAGGTCACCTGGGGATGACTTCCTGCTTATAATCAAATGATTTATTTCAGAATTGCCATTAACTTACTATTCCAATGTTCTCATCAGGATTTGTTGCTGCATTAGTTTCTATTTACCCTGAAACATACAGCCTATCAATTTCATCTATACATTGAATTATGTCCTTTTGCAATAAAATAGGTACAGATGTCTCTCACAAATGGAATGCCTTCCATTGTTGTACTATGGAACAAAAAATAAAAAAATGAATCTAGAGCCTGGTTCTGAATCTCATTGTGTGAAATATTCAAAATCTAATAGTGGATTGGATATACATTGCCCATTTTTTTTTTTTAATGTTATAGTTTGGGGGAAGAGTCAAAGAGGCAGATCTGTCAATCTTTGAGTATCATTTTTATTGAGCTCTAAAAGCAGCCAGTGTCCTACTGACTTTTCTTAATCTGCTTGGCTTTTATTTTCAACCATTTCTTCCTATATAGTTCACATATTTTTCACCTTATCCCAGTCTGAAATCCTATCTGGGCTTTGCTGCCAACATTTGCCTGCTTGTTCTTTTTCACAAATTGCCAACTTGTTTTTTCTTTTCCTCCCTGCTTCCTTCTTTTCTTTTGTTTTAACGTTTCCTATGTATAAAAATGGATAGTTTCCAAAAGAAAGACAATAGAAGTGTGTCTATAATGCATATTTTTTACCATCCATGTTCAGTTAAATGCTTAAAGGTGAAAACTTAAAAAGTAAAAGGCAATGATGTGTGACGGAGAAACAAAGGAAAGAAAGTGGAAGTCTCCCCACTGCCACAGAGTGCACTAAGGGTGATGGAAGGCATGCCAGATCTCCGGGAAACGGAACAGAAAAATCGTTGCCTTTTTTGTATCTGACGGCCAGCACTGTTTGTCCTTCATTTTCATGATTAATGAAAATTATCAGATCAAAGTTAGTTCTTCTCTAGTCTTTTCATATTTTCTTCTCTGTTTCTAACACTATGGTTATTTCTGTCCTCTCTTCCTGTTCAGTACACAGGCACGAAATTAGGCATCTGCCCAAATATCCACAGCATATCAGAAATCAATTACTATTCCTAATGAAACTCATCCATTACAAACTGTCCCCTTTTACTTCCAACCATATCTCCCTGGCCTGGCAACTCAAAGTTCTTTAGGTCTTTATTTGAACAGCTAACATAAAAGAGAAACTGATGCATTACGGGCAGAGAAAACTCAAGGGCATTGAAATGTACAGAGCGTGGTTGCTGAACCAAAAGCAATCCGAGCGGTCTGTTTGTGAAACTGTCACAAGGTTTAAGGGCCCTTTTAGCAAAGGTAATGCCAAGGAAATTAGATGGAAAAGTCTCCTTGTTAAAGGATGAAGCACAGTTTTTTAAAAACACAGGTCACCGTGTCCTTAAAATATATGTCTTATTTGCAGACTCTTTCAAAGGATACATTTACTGTGAAAATCGAGATACTATCATGATGGACCTTGAAGTACATGAGTACTACCTTAAAAACTGAATGTTAAGATCTTATTTATTACCAGCCTATAGTCTCCACAGACAAAGGATTCAGGGAACTGGGTTTCTAATAGCATTTTATCTCTGAAGTTCTGTGTTTAGGGGATGACTGTAAACTTAGCTCTTTAAACATGCTGCACGTTAATATTCCAAAGTTGTCTCTAGATTTTCCTTAGCAGTCTGTGTCAAGAGGGTTCTTGAGCTGTGCCTGTTTGGGAGGCGGCCTTTCTCATCGTGGCACCGTGGACTTAGGGATATAGCGGATGCGGCTATCTTTCTTGGCTTCAAGGTTATTAACATTTGAGAAAGGAAATTCAATAACCTGCTTTCACTGCACAATTTCCCTGCCAGTGCTTACCTTTATTTCTGAGGCCTCGCCAGCTTGCCTAGAACTAACTTGTATAAACACTGCAGAATGTCTACAAGTACCTTGGCAAGGCTGGTGGCGGCAGGGTGGGGTGGGGTGGGGGGGTTTCCCCTGAGACATGGCTTCTCCTTTTCTGAATCACAAATCTGCAAGCACAGTTATTTTAGTGTGTGCACATTGACTTTTCAACCATAACCGAATTGCTACATAGTTCTTGGAACTAAATCAGGAAACACTCTGTATTAATGATTTTAAATTTGGCAGTGGGAGAGTGCTACAAATGTCCAGCTACTTATGGGTAATAATTTTAAAAACAAATCAAATGATTTGAATTTAATTGTGCTTGAAGACCTCATTTCTCTAGCGCCGCCAGAGGTGAGCGGGAGACAGATGAGCTATTAGCCATAAATGGATTTTCCAAATAAGGAACTCTTTAGGTCCCATCGAAAAATTGTGTTAAGTTTTGTGAGAGTATCTCCTTCACCATAGCAATGGCTTTGCTGTCTTTATATTAGTGTCACAATTTAATTTTCCTCAATAATTGCAAATCACGTTTTTTTCTGAGTATCGATGATGGTATCATGTGGAAATACAGAGGTACCTTCAGGGATCATGGTGGTGTGATACCATTTTTGACCCTTTGGGAAAAGGAGCCAGACCTCTGAGCTTTCAGTGATTCAGGGCTACACATAACAGCTTTTCTGGTTTCTCCCTTATTGTCAAATGATATCCCTCCTCGCTCTCGGTCTCTCTGTCTAAAGTGTACCCCCAGACCCCTCTGCCATGACTCTTTCATTGCTTAAAATTGTTATGGCCTAGAAAATTAGTACAGAAAAAGAGTAGAACTATTTCTATTAACTCTGAATGAATGGGCTTAGGATGGAAGTCTGAGTCATTTCCTACGAGCAAAGTAAAAGGGTTTTATCATATGGTTTTTTGGTATCAGTCCAGTCTTCCAAGAAAGATGTGTTTGTTTGTTTTCCTTTCCTCTAGGACTTTGATGTTCTCCCCGGTTCTCTCCTAAGCTCTGAAGATGAAATGTCAGAGCCTCAACCATCTCAAAAATCGAGCTTAGTAGTTCCTATCACCACACTTTCACTTAAGCTGACTTAAGTCAGTTTTTTGGTGGCAGGGCAAAAGTTACTAAATTATTTGAATTCACATTTAAATGACAGTGCTTAAGCATACCACTGTTTCAGTATCTCTGAGTGCGGTTTTGAATTGAGCGTAATTGAGCTTTGCTAACCCTAACTTTGGTTCTACTGCCTTGTTTGGCTCTCCATATTCTGAAATGACTTTATTCATTATAGGCTACTGATAAAATCAGTGTGTGTGTGTGTGTGTGTGTTTTGGTTATAACACAAGACTGCCTAACCAACATATTCAAAAGTGAGAGAGTCTAAGCTTGATGAAATGAATTAATTAATAAGTAGCCTTCTTAAGAATTTGTTGTTCCAAGAATTTTGCTAATTTAATCAATTTATTTAACATATACATGGGAAATTCAGAAAAGATTGTATTAGTGCCAGTGAATAAAATCTACGTCTACTAAATGTATGTTCTTTGGTTGTTATCTACCATGAGGATCTCTGGAATGGACATAGTGAGATGTATAAAATATGTAAATTTGTTGCAAAAGTTTTAAAAAGCTGAGTGTGGACTCAAATACAGAAGTAATGCTAAGAAATGAATACAATACTGAAAGCACATTTACTGCACAAAAAGTAAGATCATGAATTCCACAAACATGAAATAAATGAATCATTCCAAAATTATGGCAATAAGGAACAGAATTCTGCACAGCATTGTAATTAGCTGACCTAATACTTGCACAGGAAAAAAAAAATGGTCCCATTTTAGCCATAAGTATTTGCTGCCTTAGCAACTAAATCCATTCATTTAGGGATTCAAAGTTTAGCTCAAACTTTTGGAATGTGTAATGTGTGATTCTGAAATAAAATATTAATGTTTCATTCTCAGAAAACCTGAAAAAAGGCAGCAAAAGCAATATTAGGAGTGGAGAGTAGGGCTCCACCCCAAAGGGACTTTATTAGATATTTGACTTGATTAATGTGGACAGGGAGATAATTAGGTAAACATCCATTACAGGACTTTATCAGCATTAAGTCAGCATTGTAAACTGAGCTACATAGAAAATTATCACTTATTAGTCTAAAGGAAGAGCCTAATACATTGATTCTTAGATATTTTTTTTTTTTCTAAATCTTTGAGCTATTGCGACGTCCTTTCAATGAACAGAGAACAGTTTATATTGAGGGAAATTGTAAACTAGGCTAGGCATGGATTGTTTTCAGGAACAGGATATTTTTAAAAAGTTTAAAGTAGTTAAAACATTACCAGTTCACCACTAATGTAGCAAAACTGAGTTAATGAACAGATTTTTCCTCCGAGAGACCAAAGAACTGTGTGACAGAATTCTTTTTTTGTCTGAAAAGAGTTGAATTCATCAATTGTTTTGACATTACGCAGCCAAAGTTCAAGGTGGCCACCGCACTAAGATATTATGAAATATTAGGCCATAAACCTTGTGGAACTAGGAAAAACAACTATCACAGACTCTCTTTAGCTAACTTTAAACCATACAACATGAGATAATCTTATAGACAATTATGGACAATTATATGATCAAAAATTTCTGTTCATATTCGGTTCAACCGCCAGTTTTGGGAAGAGACAAATTTTAAGAGAAAAAAAGGAATGAGAATATGTCCATTTCTATAACATGAGAAACTTGAACTACATGGTGTGTGTAGTTGAACCACTTCAACTCTAATGAATCTATCCTCCTGTGCCTTTAGTAGTTTCAAGTCACAAGGGATGCTAGGAAATTAGCAACAGTTTGTTTTGAAGATTACTTAACGGTCAGAATTTATTATTTCTAAAAACCGTGACTTCTTTGGTATTTTTATATAATTTACAGGACTAATCCTCGATTTGCAGAATTTAATAAAGTAGGTTATGCTCTTGAACTGTATCTAGCAGACAAAGCCAAAGATTTTCTTTTGAAGTTCTTAAAGTGTTTTCCCACTATTCAGATTGATTTTTCTTTTTCTGTTCTGCAGTTTTCACTCTACTTCCAGGAGAATCTGCTGTCAGGATGAAGTCAGATTCTTCCAGTGAATGCAAATCTAAAGAGCTTCCTTTCCGGGTTTTCCATTGCCATAAAGAGGATCCGACAGAATTGTCACCTACATTTTAACCACACCCCTATAATAGGCATGTAACAAATAATTCTGAGAGTCATATTAATAGCAGGGAAACAAGATGTCTGCCAACATTCTCACAGGAAGCTAGTGGTGAAAGGCGGAATAAAAGCCAGGCTTTCAGGGCACTGGCTAGGCATTCTGTGTGGTCTCCCACACTGCTTCTCTTTTGAACTTTTCAATTCCAAAGCAAAAATACCATAGCTATAATGCCACCAAGGACGTTGGCATTATACACCAACAGACCGTCCCTCTGCTCTTTCCCTGACCCTATCTAAACAACCACTGTCTCAGGGGGCATGCTGGGCTTTGTGAGGATGTCATAAAGTAGCCCTGGTAATAATCCCCCCCCCCAAATGTTGTTAGTGAGCCTGTGTTGTCTTAAATGACACGTACCGTGGCCATCATCCAGGAATTCTGTGATGGTGGCTGAGGTGCACTTGGACCAGGGCTTGGATGCATCGATGCTGGTTAGGATGGAAGACATTAAGCGCTTATCTTCTGTGGAACCAAAGTTCTCTTCACAGAATTTGGAATCATCATGGGAGAGGCCAAGGAGATGTCCTAAAGCAGAGAAGAGAAGGAGTGCAATCATGGGTGATTTCACATTTCTACTTATCCATGACAATTACATGAGCACTTGGTTTTCCACCTTGGCTCCCTCCACCCCAAACTGTCCATGAGTCCATTTTAACTGCCTTCTCATGCACAGACTGGACCCCCAGAGAAATTAAAGCTGTGTGTAGTCAGAGCAGTCACTTTGGGTGAACATTCAGGGGAAAACTGAGAAATTACACTAAGAAGTGGACATTCCCATAATCCATCTGGATCACACATGCTCAATGACATGTAGAAACAGGCCTCATTTAGAATCCAGAATTTGCAAGGAACTGTGGGATTATGTCATAACCTCACTACATATTATTTTGATTACTTGTCTAATTTTCCGCCTTCTCTGATCAACCATGAGCCCCATGAGATCAGAGAGCATCTCCTCCATCCACTGTTGAAATTTGTGTTTAACTCAATGTTCTGCAAGTTGTAAACACTTAATAGATGGTTTTTGAATATTAGTGACTTCTATTTTCTTGGTCACGTTAATGGGTAGCTAGCTATCTGAGAGATGACTAGGGGGGGAAAGAAAGAGAAATTATGAACTCGCCGATTCCAGGCAAAGGTAAGCTTGCTTTCACCCTTTCAGTTCTTTCATTTGGAAAGTTCTTCATTTTTATTAATCCCACAAATAAATAACATATTTTGAAAACATACCCATTTACATTGAGGAAATGTCTAAAACACCAAGAAGCCCATCATGGAGTGTTAGAGCTTGAAGAGAAAACAAATACTAGAAAGATAAGTCATTGTCCAAAAGCACTCAGCGAGGCGGGTGTTTCTGCTTCAGCGCACCACACATGGTTTCTGTAATCCCACGCTGCAGTTCCAGTCTATCAAGCTAGGTATCCTAACCACATTCTTATTATCAAAATTGTTTTTTATCATATAAGATTAATTTTCATATAGTCTAAGGATAAATGACATTCACTAGTAAATCTGAAATGCCAATTAAAAAAAAATTCCAGGACAGTAGTTTGTAGAGACTCTAAAAAAGCAGACAAGTAGACCTTAATTGCTTTTTTTTTTTTTTTTGGTAAAGCTTTATAGAATCATACACAAAGCATTAAAAAGGGTGTATAAAATACTACAGAAAAGTGATTAATACATTCTCTTTAGGCTCCTGTATGCCAAAAGCAGGGGCTTTTGGCCATTCTGCCAAAAAAACAACAAAAAAAAGAAAGTCCAGCATGCAATAGTAAAACTCAACAGAGATGAAATCTTTCATGCCACATTCCAACTACTTTTGGCCAACTTGTTAAATCACCAACACCTCATAACAAAATTGTCCACTGAGCAGCTGTTTGCTGTTGTGGCTGAAATTAAGTGGCTAGGGCTCGGTGACCTTCCAAAGCTCCACATTTTTATGGTATTTATGCAGTTATTTACTTCAATAGCATTTGCCAGCCTAGCAAGTTTTCGATGGGAAACCCTCCCGCTCTCACGTTTTATTTGCTCAGTAGCATAAATGTGCATCAGAGTTTGTGAAGTACATCCCAAATAACGTGCCAAAGACTGGCAGGACTTTGTCCAAGTTTTGGGTGGTATGTTAATTTTTTTCCTGCAACCCACAGCTCAGAAAAAAAACAGAAACTTTCATCATGCCCTGTTCAAAACGGCTTAAAGTTACTTAGTACATCTAACACGTGTTGAGAAGGCACTCCATGCTTCTTGAACTTTTCCACTGTTGAATCTTTATCGGCTAACATTGTGGGATTTGTGTGGAAATTTCACACTTGGGTTTTTTTCCGTGGCATAGAAAAGAGAGAGGGAAAGTGGCCTAAGGCGACCTCTGCCACGTAACATTTATTTGAATCCAGGTTTTATATTTTAGAAAAATGTGATTTTGCATTCTAGTTCATAAGATATTCATATTTATTTAATGAAGCAACAGTCTTTTCCTCCAAATGTATCTAAACACATAGCACTTTCCAGATGAGTATTTTTAAGATTTTATTTATTTATTTGAGAGAGAGCGAGAGATTGAGAGAGAGAGAGCATGAGCAGGGGGGAGGTACAGAGAGAGCGAGGGAGAGACAGACTCTCTATAGAGCAGGGAGCCTGACATAGGGCTGGAATCATGACCTGAGCTGAAGGCAGATGCTTACCCAACTGAACCACCGGGTGCTCCTAGATGAATTTTTATTATAGCATCTAAGTGATTTTCACTTCATTTGGAGGGTAAGTTTCAGATTTCTGATTTAAAATACAGGCCATGTAGCAAACACCAGATTCGCTTTAAGAAACCCGGCAGAGTACCTCAATTTTTTCTTTCATACAGAATGGCGAGGCATCTAATTTTTATAGTTTCAATTATATAAGCAAAGCCGTTTATTTAAAAATATTTTGGTACAGTTTTATGAATCTTTTGGCATGTGACTTGGCATAATATTGTGAATTTTATACTACCTAAATTTACTAATTTATCAATGTAACTTAATTGCTGCCAAAGATAACGTGTAAGAAATTTTTATATGGCACCCAGAAAAGATTGCCATTCTGAGCATGAACAAATCTTAGTTCCACCTCAGCAAGAGCTAAAAGAAGATGTGAATTTTGTCAGGTCTGCAAAAGTGAGTCAGGAATGGGCTGCTTAAGGGTCAACTGAGAGACAGACTCTTTGGAGGAATGTTTTGTTTTCCATGAAGAAAGTCTGTCAGCTGGCTGGGAGAGGCATACTCTCTCAAGGATAACGGGAGTCATGGTCAATGCGAAGAACATTTAAGCACCCATGGAAACAGGCAGCTGGTTCCGGTAGCTGGAACCAGGGCACAGTGAGAGAGACCCATGTGACTTCCCTTCAGGAGCTGGACAGGAATAAAATGGAAGATCAGTGTGAGGAATGTTTGGATGCTCTTCAGGAGAGACGTGACAGCCATACTAAGGGCTGGGAACAGCAAAAGAGGTGGTTATTTTCAAATGTGATCACCCAATCATGACGTTAAGACATCTAATGTCAGTCTGAAATGCCCATATCTTTGAGCCCTGAAATGGCAAGGGACATATAAAAGCACAAGCTATTTTAAAAGGACACTCACATTAGAGAAAACACACTATGAGACTAAAAGCTCATGAACTGAAAAATCCAGAATCCAGGAAATTTAAAATATAATGTTGTAGCTGACAATAATACAGTTCGAGTCGGTGTTGTGAAAGGCTTAATCAGAATGCATCATGATGTTACGGCTCTCCTAGGACAACCGCCTTTTCCAGTGAGAGTTGGTTGATCAATCACCCACAGAGATGTTTAAAATTACAGGTGTGGGTTGGAAACTAAGCATTTCTCCGCTAAGCAGGCTCTAGCAGGATTAGCACAGATGGGATTTACACAAATGTGTGCCAGAGAATAAGACAGCACATGAAGAATATAAGGGATTGTTGGAGACAATGTTTACAACCCCTAAACTAACTTGTTTTATCGAGATGTATCTCATGATGAGTTTTTGGAATGATACAGAGCAGAGTTAGTTGAGGGGTGAGGTCCTTGGAGGAGGCGGGGTGACAGAGTCAAGAAACCCACAGAGAAAGGCAATTCAGGTATTTCTTTCTCGGATCCATGTAGAAAAGAAGAGTGAAGGGGAGTCAGAGCAGTTTTGAAGGTAAGAGTTTTGAAGAAGCTCAGCCAAGCTCAGACAGTAAAACCCCTCCTGAGAAGAGACAATGCAGATACTAGATTTAAGGCAACAATTTCCTGTCAGGGTTTCAAGTAGAGGCCTCAAGGTCTCCCTCTAAGGAAGAATTAGTATTTGTATTTGGAAGAATTAGTATGTGTATTTGTATTCATGTTTTTATTTGCAGGTATTAGTATTTTGTAATTAGTCACATGCAAAAGATTGAAGAGCAGTTTGTTTGCTTTAAGCAATCTTGCTCAGGATGCTATCTTTCTTAGTCAATCTTTAATTCTTGATTGATGTAATTGGAAACTTCTCACCTCAAATCCTGAGGCAATGAAGGAACAAACACACTCGAGTAGTGGGTGCACTTGTTAATGGCATTTGTATTTATATACGCAATAAGAAAATAAAAGGTATTACAGGAGTCAGGGAAACTCAGAGAATAATGCAACTGTGTAATCCAGTATTTTCCCAGGTGATGCAGACCTCAAAACTCTATCTTGCTTTTTGAAATCATTATTAAAAATCAAGATGTAAATTGCACTTTTGGAGAAAATACTGATCTATTCTTAATAGATATTAAATCGTATCACAAATAGAACAGTCTTGCTAATGAGTGCCCATCACACAAAGTGACATCAAGAAGGAATTTCTTTGGATTACATTAAGGACATGAGTTTCACAATAAATTATGTCAAAGCAAAGTCTATAGGGTAAGCGTTTGAATTATATCATTATCTCAGAATTAGCAAATAATTAGTCACCCAGTAATTTCTCTAGTATGATAATCGTCTTTTTAAAGGTCAATGGGTGACATTTCATTAAATACATTTCATCTCTGATATTCACAATCTAGACTTAAAAAGTATCTTGCCTCCTTAAATTCACAAATGAATCATGTTAAAAAATCTGAGATCATGTACACCAGGTGAAGACACATTACTATAAAGGAAAAAACTGGTCCAGCTCCTTATTCAGCTCAGGTATTACTATACCACGAGGGCTGACTTATCACATTAACCTCAGGAAGGAAATTAACTTGTTTTTCTAAACTTTGGTCTGAAAATTAAACAGAATTTCAAACTCTTGTCTCTTGACCCCAAACTGACCAATGAACAAAGGGACACAGCACCACATCCTAAAAAAATAGTCACAAGAAGCTCTGTAATGTGTTTACTTAAGAAAGCACTGCTCAGATGAAGCATCTGTTTCTTAATGAAGTCATGTTTTTATTTTACCTAATTTTCCAGCTGGGATTATTGAGGTGTAAGAAGGTCTTGCCAGGGGTTGAAGAGGGAGCCAACAGCTCACATGGGATCAGAATCCAGAATCCTTGAAGAGAACCAGGAGCTCCAATAATGGGATCATGCATGTCTATTCAAATGCAAATCCTTATGCAGAAGACAAAATTCTTAAACTCCCATTTCAAAACATTAAACATAAATGGTGAGTAAATGTATCAATTATATAAATTGGAAGGAAGAAAACTTAATTTTTCACCTTATAGCTAGCTGTGTCCATCTCCTTTTGAATCAAATTCAGTATTATCTCCCTGAAAATGAACACTAACAAACCATTATAGGGTAGCAGGAAAATCTTGGGCTTTAGAGCCAGGTGAATTGGGTTCAAATCTTACCCTAGCAGTATACTAGTTGTTGACCTCAGACAGGTTTAGAAACTTCTTAAAAACACTTGTATCTCTGGGGCGCCTGGGTGGCTCAGTTGGTTAAGCGACTGACTTCAGCTCCGGTCATGATCTCAGGGTCCTGGGACCGAGCCCCGCATTGGGCTCCCTGCTTGGTGGGAAGCCTGCTTCTCTCTTTCCTACTCCCCCTGCTTGTGTTCCCTCTCTTGCTGTGCCTCTACCTCTCTCTGTCAAATAAATAAATAAAATCTTTAAAAACACTTGTATCTCTGTGTGTCAGTTTTTTCCTCTCTTAGGTGTCTCATTGAGAGTACTGACCCCATAGCATTTTGTGAGGACTGAATGATATAAAAGAGGCAAAGTGATTAGAAAATGTGCTTGACAAATATCAAAAGGCCCAGGGATTGTGAGCTAACTGTATCGTTCTCACTGATATCCTGGCTTTGTTATACTTTTCCTTACTGGTACTCTAATCTCAAGTAGCTCTGATAAATTTTGATATTACGGGCGCCTGGGTGGCTCAGTTGGTTAAGCGACTGCCTTTGGCTCAGGTCATGATCCTAGAGTCCCTGGATCGAGTCCCGCATCAGGCTCCCTGCTCGGCAGGGTGCCTGCTTCTCCCTCTGACCCTACCCCCTCTCATGTGCTCTCTCTCTCTCATTCTCTCTGTCTCAAATAAATAAATAAAATCTTTAAAAAAAATTTTTTGATATTACTAGACACTCTTCATTTGGGAGAGAAGGTGAAATTGACTGCTCATTAGAGGAAAAAAAATCATGCACTACGTTTGTAATATATTTACTTTTTACGCAACCTTTAACTTGGATTTCCACACGTGTGGCAGACAGTCTCTTGGCCTCCACAAGAGGAATGGAAATTGGGATAGGATTTAAAAAATACAGAACTGACACTAAACACTAAATTTCTCAGTGCTGCTGGCCGTATGAGTATAGACCCATTCCCACCTTTCATCTGGGGGCCAAGAAAGACATAGGGTAGCATTGCTCCAGGCTAGACGCCCCCCCCCCCAAAAAAAGGCTCAGTTCATTGATTAAAGCTTTAGGTTTGGGGGAAAATACCAAGTTTAATCCTAGTTTCCTTTCACTTCACATCTCACAGCCCGTCCTGACATCTGATTCTGGGCATTGGCTTCCTTCTACGGTGTTTCTAGGGCCTCTGCAGCTTTTCAAAACCCAGCCTTGTTTAATCTAATCATCCATGGGAGTACAGTCACATGCAGATCAGCACAACCAGAGAACTCCTTCTAACCACAGCAAAACATGGGCAGCCATGGGGTTGCCTCTCAGCCACTTCCTTAGCCTCCAGCTGAATATTTGGCCTTGACTTTTTTTTTTTTAAAGATTTTATGTATTTATTTTAGAGAGAGAGAAAACACGAGTGATAGAGCGAGCCGGGGGGGGGGAGGAAGGGGGGAAGGGGCAGAGGGAGAGGGAGAAGCAGACTCCCCACTGAGTGGGGAGCCCAATGCAGGTCTCGATCCGATCCCAGGACCCTGAGATCATGACCAGAGCCAAAGTCAGATGCTTCACCAACTGAGCCACCCAAGCACCCTTGGTTTCGACTTTCTAAGTTGCCTGACTTTAGCTTAGGAAGCATTTTGGAGTCTTTCATGGTGGAGAGATTCACTTAGCACATTTTATAATTAACTACTATAAAACCAAGCTTCAGCAAGTTTGCAAATTATGGATTTCATTAGTCTAAATAAAATCAGATTGTTCCCCCTAGCATATTAGAAGCTGGCCCAACATCAATAAAATTATTATTTTGAAGAACCATGTGGGCAGCAGGTGCAATCTTTATTATTACAAGCCAATAATAAAAGTTTGACAAGTTAAAAATATAAACTCAAAATGTAAACTTACATTCATCTGAAAACTCTCTACAGTTCACACTTGGATTGTAAAATGGCCATAACCACATTTCTTGCCTCCACTCAAGGCACAGGGATGGGGACTGTGTTCTTGATGGTTTAAAGCAACTTTTTAAAATGTCCTAATGGTTTAGTTAATGTTTACATATACATAAGAGCAAGGGGGAAGACAAATTATTACTGCCTGTGTAGTCTATACTTATCAAAATCTATTTTCCGGAAGCCTGTATTGGCATCAGTTGATGACATACCTTCAGAGTCTAGCTCTATTTATTTATTTATTTATCTCTTTAAGATCTTATTTATTTATTTGACAGAGAGAGAGCGAGAGAGAGCAAGTGCACAAGCGGGGAGAGCGGCAGAGGGAGAGGGAGAAGCAGGCTCTCTTCCAAGTAGGGAGCCCCACACCGGGATCAATCCCAGGACCCTGACATCATGACTGAGCCGAAGGCAGATGCTTAACCGACTGAGCCACCCAGGCGCCCCATCTTTTTTTTTTAGAAACAATTAGCAGGAGAAGAGAAGTGTTCACCTTAATATGTGGTCTAGGAAAAGAGTCACTTTTCAGAATTGTCCCTCGAAACCATCCTGATTTTTACAGGATGGATAGAAAAGGTGTAACAGAGGCACTTCAGACTTGCTATTTATCTTACATGCTCATTTGCAAGTTAGGACGTTTTTCAGATAGAGGGGGTAAAAGACCAAAGGGAAGTTTTGATTCAGATACAATGACTTTGTATTTTAAACCAGTATGTGCCGAAAGAAGCAACGGTGGGGCGTTGCATGAGAGACTTTAAGTCTGTTGAGAAAAGCCTTATTCTCAATCAAATCTATCCTCTTAGTCTGTATAGGAGAAATAAAGTAGAAAAACTACGGGAACAGCCTGGAAACTTTTTCCACGGCTTGCATTTTGAGCATGGTCATATATTTATGCTGTGTACACGAAGCGGATTGCACATTTGGGAATGGGCTCAAGCAGAGTCAACGCACTCGGGCAAGACTGAGGTCACTTTGTCACCGTCCGTGGCCTGTATATATAACCTCCCAATCTGTAAAGTGGTGAGTGTCTAATAAAAGGGAAGGGAGGAAATTACATAAGAATGGAGTGGAATTAGAATCCAGAGCATGGTTAGCTCAGACCCATGGTTTCATGCAACAATCTAAAAATAAAGCCCTGGAAACAGATCAGCCAGAAGCATTACCAAAGATCACACTCGCTGCAGAGGCAAGACCGTAATCATAGACAGATGATTAGGAACTATTTTGTGAGGTTATCATCTCTAATGTCTATAAGGCTCGTACTTTATGACACATGCTCACAATATTTAGGCAAAAAGTGAAATTAAAGAATAATAAAGCAATTAGAAAATAAAGCAAATGAAAGCCAGATCCCCTTATGAAAGGGAAATTAAGTCCATATCCCCCACCCCCAGATCTTAAATTTCTCCGATTCGGCTATACGTAATGCAGAAAGGCAAATTAAGTAGGCAGTGTTTGAATGAAGAATGGCCCATAAAGAATTCTAAAGAATTAAATAGAGCTGGCCCAACCAAGAAATTAAAGGGAACCCAGGGCAGAGTCATGGATCAAAGATTCAGGTTTGATTTTTCCCATAGAAGCCTACATTTCTCCTGCATCGTTCCCTTGTAAAACCTGCACTGTCCAATCCTGCACTGTTAAGAAAAGTTCTTACCGTACATGTATAGTTTTAATAAAACATTTGTTCTCATCAGCAACTGTCTTCCTACCTCTCAGACTGCCAGGTTGGCTGGTGTCAACCCCTGGTTTAGGAATTCAGGAGGTCCGGGAAAAGTGATGCTAGAAGGTTCTTCATTCCAGCCCAGCTGCCTTGAGAATCAGTGCAGCCCCAGAGACGTTGCATTTACTGCCTCAGTGGTTCTCTTACAGAGAAACCTCCCCGATGCTAACGATGTGTGAGAGCAGATCACTGCAGGATTGAAGGAAAAGATAGCTCTTCCCTCAAGACCTCTGTAATCCCTTCCTGAGAAGATCAGGATTTAGGGCTCGTAATCTTATGGATGGATGATGCCACAAATCAACTGTGTTGCTTACCCAGTCCGAAACGAACCAGCCTCTGCCTACCCAGGGATTTAGGACCTTTCTTTTAGAACTTCCGTCACTCTGAATAATGGTGATTAATTACTGGCGTACTTTTGAAATCATCTCTGCTCAATTACAATCCTCTCAAGGATTTGGGCTAAATCTTCTTAGCTTCCACTGCACATTCTCAATGTTGCCTTGGGCAGCTCTTGTTTTTCTCTCACTGACTCGTGCACCGACACAGATGGGTAAGAAATACTAAGGATCTATATCTGGCTGTTTTATTATCAGTTTAATAGGTACGAATGAGAGATAGGTGAAAACATATTCCCAGGCCAGAAGCTCAGGTGGCTTATGTGTTTTAAAAAAGCTTTTTGGATATGCCAGGTCTTCTAGAGAAGCACACCAGAGAGTCACACCTCATTATTAGCCCACCTTACAGATGAGAGACTGAGACTAGATGTCTGAATCTCTTGCATGAGACCAAACAGAGACCATCGAGGCAGAGATGGGACTCCATCTTGAGGCTAAAGAAGTCTAATTAATAACATGTAAATTATTATCAGTGATGCTGATGGATGGTTATTCATGTTAAGGTTTTATGTTTGTGTGTGTGTGTGTGTTTTTTCTTAGATGGTAAAAAGAGGGTCAGTTAAGAAAACTGAGGTTATGATTAATACTTAGGAATTGAAATTTAACTACCGATTTCTATTTCACTGCTGCAATATATTGTCTTACACAATGACATCTTTGCTTTGAAGTTATTTTAACTTTCCAAAGAAAACATAGCAGCTAGAAATCTACCCCTTATGAAATGTTCTCTGCCTACTACTACTAGGAATGTGAAAAAGAAGCTTTAATTTCTGTTTAAAAATTATGGTTTTAGGTTAAAAACTAAATCCGTTTAATAAAAATACAGCAAAAAAGGTATCAGACCGTACTTTGCTCCCGAAAGGATGACGATAAAAGGTGATAAATACATTTAAAATGAAATGAACTAGTTAACTAAAAAGCAAAAACAGAAGGGTATGTGGGTGTAAATTACAACTGGTATCTATAACCTACCCAATTTGGTCCCTCAAATAACTCCATGAAATCGGCAGCATATTCCTGTATTTCAGATATGAAAACAAGCTTTGAGAGTTTAAATAGTAAGACCAGTAGAAAGTACTCTAGCAAGAATTGAGCCCAGATGTGTCTGATTCTAATGTCTAATTCTAAGTACTAAAGTACTCATACACTGAGCCTGGGTCATCGCCTCGGAAACACATTTCCTAACTGGTGGGATATTTTTCAACAACGAACTCAGTCCTAAATTTCTAATTTTAAGATTTAGATTCGTTTCTTAGGACACAGAAATCGGGTGACATTGGAAGACAAACCCTGTTGACTGCTGGCCTGAACCCTGTTCACTGTCTTTGCTATTAAAAAAGGAGATAGGACTGTTTACCATGAGCTATTGTTTACCTTTGACAGGAGCTCTGATCACGCACAATGGAATAAACCTGACAAATTTCTGTGCAAACTGATTAGCCCTGGATGAGTCAGTAGAGCCTCGAGTAACTTTTAAGAGCGACATCCCTGCAATTCCATAATCAACTGTGACAAATTCCATTTGCTACTGAACACAGGATCAGTAGCAAATTTCTTTTAAACTCTCAAATGACACTGTCAAAAAGGAAACATCTACTGTGTGCCTGGCTTTGCCTTCCTCCTCCCTAACTAGTTAACCCTAAAAGTGCAAATGTAAACAAATGTAATCCCCAACAGTCCATCTGAACCTGGAGAAATCTGGAATTAATTGCCAAGTATTTTGGTTCCTGTTGCAGCTGTTACGAGTGTTTGATTTGGCGAGGGCAGGGAAAAGGCGCTGCATACCAATTTCGTGAGCCACGGTGAATGCTGCATGGAGGCCATCATCTTCAATCACGGCACAGCTGCGCTCCGGAGAACATATGGTCCCGACGTCTGCCATTCCCAGGGTGTCACATGAATGATGCCCACATAAATCCTGCCCGGGAGAAAGAAAGAAATCATTAAAATCAATTTACATCCAGAAGGAGCCACCTTGTAGAGCCACTTGCTCACTCCAAACGGCAAGAGTGGGATATGTTTATGGTATCACCTGTTCAGCTCTGGAAATGGTCCAAAGACAAACTAACGGCATCGACTCCTCTACGCTTCTCTGGGTCCCAGAGGCACAGAAGGAGGATGGGACTCAATTACATTTAAAAAAGATGTCCTAGGATTGTGGTTTGTCCCTTACAACAGCCGCTGCAGCTTTCCCAAAGCTCTGCTGCGTATCTACAGGCACATGTGTCTGGGATCACTTTCACATAGAGTCCGGCTTACTAAAGCCCTAATGTTCTGGCTTGAATTCGTGCTAATTTATCAGAAGCCTGGCCTAATAATTTATTTTCCATCACCGGGGCAAACTGCAAGCACTTTTTGTGGCAAAATATCAGTGTATCAGTAATTCAAACGGGAAACTAAATTGTAATCCAGGAGTGTAATTCCTGGAAAGATCATCTCCCAATTTCCAAATGGAGCTGTAATTTCAGAGGTTGTGTCTTCAAAAATGTATACGCTCTTACTCATAGCATTTCATGTAGATTGAAGATGTAGATTTCATGTAGATTTCTCAATTTGATCGATCCGCAGAAAATACATGTAGTATATTGTGTTTGTATAAGTGAGTGTGTGCATTTTTTTGGTGAGAAGTTGTAGAGCTCTTAAGAGATTCTCAAAGAAAAACAGGATCACATCCCCTTAAAATGTTCATTAAAAATGATCAATTTGGATGAAAGAGACATCACAAGATAATTTTAAGTTATGAAGCATAAAGAGAAAATATAAACCAAAATTTTTGACATGATAGATTTGTAATGAACAGCTTTCCCTTATATGCTATTTGAGCATTAAAAGACATTAGAACTTCTTGTGCTTGACTACTGTTTTCAATGAAAATTAATTAAAATCATGTACATTTACATCCAAAAAAGCAAGACAATATCCTAGAGTAAGCCGTAAGTGAATAATCGTAGAAGGAAAGAATTTTTAAAAAAAACATCAATTATTATGAAAGATGATATATTTACCAGTTGCAATAATAAGTGTTGTTTCTATTATAGCTACCGTCTTTGTATCCCCAACTACCACAACGTCTGGCTTATGCTACAAACTCAACGAACGTTTGCTTAATTGAGGTGAATTGTGACATACAGTCAGATGCAATGTAGACCTTGCACACCTTAATATGCAATATGCTAGCAAGATCTCAACAGATTCTTGGAAGTCAGTGCAAGATATCATTACTACATAACCAATGTCACCTACTCAATGTCAACATACTCTTCTAACTCTTCCCTATATTGCTGCATACAAATCTAATCAAGGTAAAGAATATCTAAAATATATACCCTATGATCTCTCTAGTACATTTTCAGGTTCTTATTGTGTTCTATATATTATGAGATCCCAGCTGTGATGAATTACATTGCTGCCACCACGTTATTACAGCTTCAGACAGTGGAAATCTCGGCCGAGTAGCCTTGGTGAATCAAGTGACCAAACCAGCAATAGCTTCCCCAAGTTTCCTGTGTATCCTCATATGTCATCCGTGGGATCTCAAATTACAGCTGTTGAGAACAAATTAGTAGTTTTTAAAATTGAAATTGGAACACACTTTCGCATAATAATCAGTCTTTGAGATAATAATATAGTACAATACATTTTTAATTCAGTTTTTCTCCAATCATTTCGGTAACTTTAAGACGAAAGACTCAGTTGTCATTGCTAGACACCGTAGGTTATTTCTGCACACACTTTTTTAAACCAAGATTTATGTTTATCTTCATGATTTGGGGTTCGTTATCTTCAAATAATAAAATGCAAGAATTGTTTTCCCTTCTTATTCCATATGTCATTTATAAGCTCAGATGAAGAACCACAGTCAATGGAAATGGCCCTCCCATTCTGAATAGAGTTTAAACTGGATTCTTAGTATCTCTCTGTTGCTGGTAGCAATTGCTCATTAGAGGCTATCAACTGTCCTTGTTATCCTTGAATTGCATTAAATTCATTTGGCCCTTTGCCATAAAAATGTGTGCATGTGACAAAATTGTGAACAGAAGCAGGTTTTTTTTTTTTAACCATACTGATTAAACCCCTTGATGACATGGCCATACTCTATATATTTTTGTAACAATAATTATGTAAACTGGCTCTCAATTTCATTCACACAATTTCAAACCTTGACAGCCCTGTTATGGTTTCATTCCCAAGATGTACAATGAATGTCTGTATTTCTTTGCAATCCAAGGTTCATTTCAATGTATTAAAACTCAACTTGTGCATCAAACTTTAAGAATACAGCACATCACACTCATGTTTATTTACTGGTGGAATTTTATAACAACATTTATAGGTGCAAACCTCAAAGTTTGTAGGAGTTTTTTTTTTTTTTTTAATTCAGAACAGGAGTAAGGAAACTAAAGTGGCAATAGCATCTATCTATCTATCAATCAATCTATCTATCATCCATCCATCCATCCATCTTATGGATCTGGAGGCAGGCGAATACTGGAAAAATGTGAATCACATACACTGTCCACAGAAAAGGTAATTAAATTACAAGTGCTGACAAGAGTTTTTCTGCTTGGTCAGTGTAGATAGAAGGTAAGTTACTTCTTTGTTACGTTAAAGATGGTTCTTTTCATGCAAGATCAATATCTTCTCACCATGGTGTAGATAGCAATGCAAAGGAAGATTTAGTAAAATGGAAGGGTTGCAAAAGTATGTATGTAACACAAAAACAGAGCTGAGATGGTCAGCAAGACCAATGAAGACTTGACGGGGAGGTCATTGACATGGTGACCATTCACCAGGTGTGGCCATTTAGAGGGCTATGAATATGTCAATATCTGTGATTCATCATGGAATTTAGAAGGCCCAGTAGCACCCAGATCTATTCTTTTGGATGGAGTAGGGGGCAGGGATCCAGTGAAGTATGCTACCGTGAGAAGCAGTTGCCCAGAAGATAGTACAACTTAGCAAATCCCAGTGGTCGGTACTGGGTGGGGAAACTGAACCAAGCACACATGAGAATGCACAGAGTAGAATGAGTAATAGAGGCTGCAGGATTTCTAGCCTTGACTGGGAGGCTGGTCTTTCAAGAAGCATAAACACACCGAGGGAAGGAGCCAGAAGAAACACAAGGGGAGAAGAGCAGATGTCATCACAATTGCAACAATGAAAGCCCAGATTAACCAAGAATACCTTGTACAATGGAATCTGAAGTTAAATAACAGCAACTTCTGTTTCCATAGAGATTCCCATCTCGTAAGCATGGTAAAGCATGGAGCTCAAGAGAAGGACACAGAAGAGGGTTTAACTAGTCTTAGATGTCTGTCTCTCTTCCCAATTCCTATGAAGAGGGGTTAGTGATAGAAGAATTAATCTGATGTGGTACATATTTAAGTTATATGTATTATACAAACATACAGTGGCTCAGTTGGTTAAGTGTCTGCCTTCTGCTCAGGTCATGAACCCCTCATCGGGCTCCCTGCTCAGCGGCGAGTCTGCTTCACTCTCTGTCCCTCACTCTGCTCCTGTTCCCTCTCTCTCACTCTTTCTCTCAAATAAGTAAATAACATATTTTTAAAAACTGGGATTGCATAAAAATATACAAACAAAAAACACATACACTTACACACCATATTTTACATTTATCTTGTGCATCCAATTCTTGAGGTGTCATCTATCTTTCTGGCTACCTATGCAGCAATCCCCAATCACAGAGGTCTTGATTTAGATCTCAAGAGAAACTATATATTTTTTTTTAAAGATTTTTTATTTATTCGTTTGAGACACAGAGATACAGAGAGAGAGAGAGAGCATGAGCAGGGGGAGAGACAGAGGGAGGAGAAGCAGGCTCCCTGCTGAGTCAGGAGCCCGATGTGGGGCTCGATCCCAGGACTCTGGGATCATGACCTGAGCCGAAGGCAGACGTTTAACCATCTGAGCCACCCAGGCGCCCCTCAAGAGAAACTATATTAATTGGGTCTATTAGTCTGATTATTATAATGACCCATATTATACAATCTCTATCCACGCTTCTGAATACAACCAGGTAATATCGAACATTACAGAGCCCAGCTGGATTAGGGACCAAGGGATCCAGATTCACTTATTCCTAATTACTGTGTGCCCACAATCTGCTGATACTGTGATAAATAAATATGATCTGATCTTGACCTTAAGAAACATCACAGTCTAGTGAGCAGAACAGATATGCCAAGAGGGAAGCAGATTATGACATGCTATTATGAACAGATTTTTGAGGGAATGCAGAAGAGGAACCGACAAGCTCTCCCTGAGTGAATCAATAAAATTGTCTCGAAGGAGGTAACTAGATATCGAGGGATGGATAGAAGTCTGACAGTTTTAGAGGAAGGGATCCTAACTAGGAAAGACTGGTCAATACATCAGGGGATGGTAAAAGGTAGGTTCTATTTGGGAGAATGACAGGAAGTTTGTCATGACTGGAGAATACAGGATTTGTTGGGTGGAAGGCAATCAGGAGAAGCTGGAAAGACAGTCTGGGCCCAGAGTTCCAAGATGGGACATTTTGTCTGTAAACATGAAGTAAGAAGAAGGGGGAGAGGGAGGCAGTGAGTTAGGGATTGCTGAGAGGACATGCTTGGAAGAGTCATTTTGGAGAACAGGAATGGAAGCTGATTAGACACAGTGAATACAAAGTAGATCACTTTTTAATTCTAACGCTATTAGTAAGAGTCATTACGTAAGTTGTTTATATGCTTTGAGACAAAGTTCCTTCATCATTAACATAAGGGATTTGGATCAGTTGATCTCTACGTCTTTCCAGTTCTACCTGTGTTGGTATTAAATGAAAACACTTCAATTTATAGGTGGAGAAATTAAAGCTCAGGGGCGGTAAATGTCCAAAGTTGCAAGCTTGAGACTGCTGAAGTCAAAATTCAGACCTATATCTAAACATCCCAATTCCTGAACCACCTTCACCAGGATACTGGTAAATCATCACGCATGCTTTTCTTGACATTACTGTTATCTTTTACATTTATAACCTGTGCCTGACCAAGTAAATTCCTTTACTGCGACAAATAATACGGCATGGTCTTTATCTCTATGGTGTGTTTGGTAAGACTCAATAATTTAGAAGCGTACAAAACTTACAAAATGTGCTGAGAAAGATATTCCAAAAAAGAAGAAAATGCAAGTGTTGGATAAGAAACCTGGACATCTCTTCCTGTACCTCTCTCTCTCCCCTGCCACATCTGATTGGCCACTGTAAGTCACTGATTCCATCTACCAAATGTCTCAGGTAACTGTTTACACCTTCTTGTTTCCTTCCATTATTCCTTCCTGCTTGCACTGTCATCTGAGGCTTTTACGTGGTCCCTTTGTCTCCTATAACTCCCCTGCCTGTATGCTGCAGTCAGTTACCTTCTAGAGCCCCGATCTGATTAGCCTGCACCATGCATTCAACCTTGCACAATGCAACCCAGGCTTCCTGTCAGCCTCCACTGCACTGTTATGACCCCTCTTTCCTGCATATCTTATCAACCCTTTGGTGCCAAACCTTAGCCCAAACATTCTTTTTGCTGGAAAGGCTTAATGAACTCACATCCACCTCATTTTAAAATTTCTTGATTTGGTCCCTGCTTCTCAATTTCTAATGCTAATGCTTTAATTTTGACCATCTCAAGTCTCTTCCTGAAGGTTACTCAAATAGCCTGCAAAGGCTCCCCCTGGGTTGAGTTCAACTACTCATGTTGGAAGGCTCATTCTGGGAACACTGCTGGTCACTGCTGTTTTCTTCCATAGATTCCCACTGGATTTGACAATTTAAACTCTTAAGCAGGGTGCTTTGGACTGACTTGTGTCTCCCCCACCAAAACTCAATTCATATGCTGAAGACTTATCCATAAGAAGCTAGTTAAGATTAAATGAGATCATTAAGGGTGGGGTCCTGATCCAATAGGATTAGTGTCCTTAAAAGACGAGAACTCTCTCTCTCCATACAATTTCTTCTATAATCTAGTTGTTATCATCTTCTCTAGACTATATTCCGTCACCCTTCTGTCCTCATATTGTCTATCATAACACTCCTGACCCCCTACATTTCACATGTTGCCTCTGGGCCATTTAACAGGATAGCTGGGCATGTCTGCAAGCCTATCTCCTCCTTATGGGTCTGGCTAACTCCTAGACCTTCTTCCAAATTGAACTCAGACAGGTTAGGCAACCTTCTAATGTATTTCCATGGTATCTAATGACCACATGTATCATAAAAATCATCATGCTATATAACAATTATCCATTTCCGGGGCGCCTGGGTGGCTCAGTTGGTTAAGCGACTGCCTTCGGCTCAGGTCATGATCCTGGAGTCCCGGGATCGAGTCCCGCATCGGGCTCCCTGCTCGGCAGGGAGTCTGCTTCTCCCTCTGACCCTCCCCCCTCTCATGTGCTCTCTCTCTTTCTCATTCTCTCTCTCAAATAAATAAATAAATAAAATCTTTAAAAAAAAAACCAAAACAAAAACAGTTATCCATTTCCTTGCCTGTTTCCTGGAACAGATTCTTGTGAAAGGGGTCACATTTCAAATTTCTGAATCCCTCTCTGTTTATTATTCTGTCTGAATAAATTAGTTATAATATTTTGTTTAGAGAGCACTAGACAAGACTAGTTCTCTCTCTGCCATTTGGCAGTTATTACTCTTAGAAGACTATCTCTTTTCACGAATGTCCTTATCTGTCCCATTACGATGATAGTATGGATGCAGATAATAGACTGGATTAATTGTTAAGTGGTTTATGATTACGGATAGTACCTAAGAAATGCTCAGTAAAAGCTGGCTGAATCCAAATAAAAGCTATCCATCCTTTGAGTGCTAATTCAATTGTACATCTGTAGCGAAGCCTATATAAAGATCCATTGGCAGAATTGATTACTCCTCCCTCTCTTTTCACAGACTTTGTTTATAACTTAGTCACAACATTTACCCCAGTTTTCCTAATATTAGAGAGACTCTTGCATGTATCTGCTTCCTTTCCCCTAGTGACGAGGCGCGGTGCAGGGAACAGGTATATTCTGTCTTGCTGCCTTCAGCGGCATAAATGAGTGCCTCACACATAGGTGGCACTCCTAGCTATGCGCCAAAAGTGTGAGAGAGAGAGAGAGACGATAATGACATACATCCTGTGCGTTGTGGTATATTGTCTGTAGTGGACATTAGATTTTTCAGAATATTCTTCACTTATCCATTGAGATGCAATTGACTTATTATATTAGTTTTAGGCACAACATGATGATTTGATATATGTCTATGTGGTAAAATGATCACCACAATAAGTCTATTTAATATCCATCACTATGCATAGTTACAATTTTTTTCTTGTGATGAGAACCTTTAAGATCTATTCGCTTAGCAACTTGCAATTCACATGTGTTTTTAAAACGTCAACTAGAGCTGTTTAATCTGCTCCCAGTCTTCCCGTTTCTGAGTTATTTAGATTTTTATTGATTGGGATTGATCTATAGGCTAGGAATCCTGGCTAAGACTTCACTTCAGACTTTAAACGGGATTTGAACTCAAATATGCAATTGGATTAGCCAATCCAGTCAGCAAGCAAATAAGAAGCAGTACATCCTTCTTCTTCCTCCTAGCTTCTGGTCTCCCCCTTCAGGGCTCTCTATTGTCACAACCTAACAAAGCGCTGGCTGGTAGAGGAGAAATGCCCTCTGTGGGGTCCAGAACATAAAGAGAGGCAGAACATAAAGAGAGGTGTTAGAGACAATTGCCTATTAACTGGCACAGTCATAGTTAATGAAAGTGAGTAGACCTTGTATTTTGCATAGTCTGTAGCTGGTTCATTTTCAGTCCAATGCTTTTGATCCGTGTGAGGTTTGGGATGAGGGGACATTAAACAGTCTCCAATTTTGTCATCCGCCAGGTAGAGCTTTTGTTTCTAAAGAAGAATGCGTGATCTCCAAACTGGGTTTAAGAGTATGTCTTTGAAGAACCTATTTTAAAATAAAACAGGAAGCCAGGGACAAGGAAAGGATTCTGGAAAGCAAAATTAAATCCTGAGATCAGATTTCTGCTGTTTGATGGCAGAAGTGGTGTGAATTCCAGCATGAGTGCTATTTCAGAATGAAAACGGCTCCTATTCCAGAAAATTGGCTGGTGCTAAGTTTCTCTAATTAGAGTGCTGGGGTTTGGTGAAGTGTGTTAGTTTGATAAAAGAATTACTAGCACTATTCTGCTGACTCCCAGACACAACGTTCAAGGTGGCCTGGGCTAGTAAACAGGGGTGGAAAACATATCCTCACACATTTGCTTCATGCCTGAAAAACAAGCAATTTAAGAGAAGACATCTGGACACAAAATTTGAACAGTGCTCGGAGCCCATCAAAACATGGATTTGATGGCTTGGCGTCTGGCTGCTAAGCAACGTACTTCTTACATTCAAAACAGAGTTGTAAAAGTAGGATCCTGGTGCCAACTCAGGGTATTTCTCATTGAAGAAAAAAATAGTCATGAGCATTTTTTTTTTTTAGGTCTTAAGATATCTGATTTCTATGGTAGAAGAGCTCAGATTATTTCTGCTCTAGTCCTCTCATTTTCCACAGTCTGAAGTATTAGATGGAGCTTAACTTTACATTTTGAAGTACTCTTAATGAATGCCGCAAAAGGGTCTTGTAATATTTTTCTCAGCCCCCTAATTAACAGCATTCTTTTAAACTAAGTATATATATTCACCATACACATGCTTTTTCAAATATTTGGTTCCCTTCAAGTTAGATGTATATACCAGAGGGCCAGCCGCAAGCTAAACGAGATTTGCTTTACCAAAAGTATCCTTTTGCTTGGCAGGGAGGCCAGGGAGGGCCCATGTAAAATATTTTCCATGTGCAGACTACTTTGGAAAATGTATGTTATTATAATACTTATTAAGATAGACCATTAATTTCTTTCTCCCTTGCTTTTATCTACTTAAAATGTACTGATATGTTTCAAAGCTTGGAAAATAAGAATTGCTAGCTATCCAAAAAAAACCACAAATCCAGAAAAAGCAACAGACAGATCATTCAGAACCACTGACTAGTTTTGCTTTTTTTCTGGGAAGCAGTTAGGAAAATGATGGGGCAGGAGGTAGGGAGGAATGGGGCCTTCTATGAATTTTAATTTGTCTTAAAAGTTGCGGAATGTGCATTTGTATTCAAAAATGAAACTGAACTATTAAAATGACCTACTCTTTGGAGTAGTGTGCTTACGAAAGTATTTTTTCCTCTGTCTTTAGAGAACTTCCTTCCACAAACTCTCTGAAGCCTTCTTCTTGGCAGCTTCTTGTGATGCAGCAAAGCAAGAAATCCAGACGTGGAAAATTGCTTACCAAAAAGAAAGAAAGAAAGAAAAAGACTTGGAAACCAAATAAGAAAGGGATAGTTTTACAGGAGAATTCTACTTCATATGGAAGGCTACAAAACAAATGTTCTTCCACGTCAAAGATTTATGTAGCGCAGAGAAATTAAAGGATGGTTTTTAGATCACTTAATGAGAAGGCAGATTTTCCATCATGCCTAGCATCGTGGGCTGGCAGGTTCTTCCTAAACTGTTGCCCTCTGGCACCCTTGTTTACATGTGGTTTACATTTATGTCCACCCCATGGACCACAAGTGTTCCTCCATTCCAAATTTATCGACACTTTTCCTTCATACCAGCGGTGCCTCAGTAAAAACAAAGAATTAGGTAGTGGGGCTGTGTGATTCTGAAGCTTTCTGCAAGCCATCAGTGCATTTCCTATCCTAGCTCTGGTTGCCCCCTTTCATACCATGCTTTTGCATGATACCTCAAAATTTCAGAATCCTTCAGCTACCCTGGGTGGATCCCAAACACTACAATAATAATAATAATAATAATAATAATAATAATAAAATAAAGAATGAGCTTTAAAAGGCAGCTCTTACCAGGTTTCCGAGAGGCATGACTTAAAGCTGCCAATCAGAGGAGAGTCACGAAGTAGGCTCAGAGCTCTGAGCAAGCCAAGGCTCCAAACCAGCCCAGACTCTGTGTCTGAAAGTCACACTTAGCATGGTGATGGAATGATTGAGCAAATAGATATTGTGCTCTTCCCAGAACCTCTGGGCCTATAAAGATCAGTTTTTTTCCCTTCCTGTAACCATCTTCCTCAAAAGAGGGAAATCCTGGGCAAACATTCCTTCCTCATGTCTTGACTCTTTGCCCAGATCTTTCCACACTGGGGCTTCAGAAACATATTCATCCAGAGCCCAAACATGCAAGCTGGATGTGACCCTTCCCTGGCAGCTCTGGAGGGACCAACCATGCTTGTGGTGCATTGGAGGGCTAGGCAGAGGAGTTGCTAAGGAACCGGACAGGATTAGGTTTCCATATCCTCCCTACCTCCCTGCCCTCCTGAATTCCTTCCTTCCCGGAAACTGAAATTCCACCAGGTGGACATGTAAGAACTCCATTAAAAAGCCAGACTGGGAAAAAGAGTCCTTCCTTTGGAAAGTTTTTCCTCAACTTATGTCACAGAAGTGGTTCAAGGAAGAAGGTATGGACCTTTACAAAGGAAAGGTGTGGATAAAAGTGACTACAACGAATGAACCAACAAAATCCTTCCCATTAGGTTGGACAAAGTTGTATATTGAGGTTCACTGGCAAGTAGATGATCTCCCCCACAAAAACAAGAAAGAAAGGAAGGGGGGGAGAGAGAGAGAGAGAGATATCTTCCATTCCAAAGACAAACTTGCTTTCCCCCACTTCCCATTTAGCTATGTACCTTTTCCCAAGCATTCCAGTCCCTTCTTACCCGTTTGTGCATCTAGGACACCATGTCTCAGACTAGAGACATCCTGCCTGATAGATGGATTGTCAGTGCACGGCTAGTCCTTTAAGGCAGGAATTGCTGCTGGGAGACCCTGACTACCGGAGCAGGGCTGAAGGCTGGCTGGGTTTCCTGCAAGGAGCAGTGAAGCACATCCGTAGTGGCAGAAGGTCTGTGCGAGAAGCGAGGCCGTGAGCAAGGCTGGACCTCCACCTACCTCCTTGCACCAGCGCCTGGACCACCCAGGCAGGTTGGACTTACCTCTCTCGTAAACAGGATGGCCGCGTCGTAGTGCTCCTCATGGTCATCCCCCAGCTGGTTGTGCTGGTGCTGCCACTTGCAAAAGTTCTTGAGCGTGGTGGCCGCATTCTTGCTCACCTCCAGGCTCTTGTCCTTGTCACCCAGCACCACTACCTTCACCACGGCCAGGCGGATGTGGTTCTCGATGCTGGCATGGCTGTACAGCCTGTTGGCGATGGAGGCCAGGGTCAGCAGGTAATGCTGCAGGCCCCGGCCATACAGGCGCGCCATGGACGCGTCAGCCACCAGGAGAAGCTCCACCTGGCGGGCCCGGGAGATGGAGCGGCGCCGCCGCCGCCACCACGTCTGGGGTCCCTGCCCCCCGTCGGAGGAGGGAGCTGACTGGTCCAGGAACTGCGGGGCCAGCGCCCAGCGTCCGTCTGCGCTGCTGTGCGCCGGGGGGCGCTCGCGAGGCCCTGGCGGGGACGCGGGAGTCTCGCAGCTAGTGCGCGGCGGCAAGGCCTCAAAGCTGAAGCCCTCGCGGGTATAGACGTGCAGGATCCGCGAGGACCCATCCCCGTACACTCGCCCGGCCTCGGCCTCGGCCCCGGCCCCGGCCCAGGGCCCGCGCAACAGCGGCTTCAGGGTGTAGCGCGCGTGCTTAACCGCGAAGAAGCCGTCGAGACCACCGCAGAGGTCAAAGACAGCCAGGGAGCGTGGGCTGCCGTCCACCGTACCGCGGTAGAAGCAGTGGTCCCCGTGGCGCCGGGTCGCCCTCGGCCCGCTTCCTGAAGGCACAAAGCCGGCGGCGCCCACCGAACCATCCCGCTCCAGGTCCAGCAGGAACCTCCGGCCGCCCGCGTAGACGAGGTAGCCCACCTTGCCGCCGCCGGAGTAGATCTGGTCGACGTTCTGCACCAGCCCGCTGCTCCTGCGCTGCGGCGCCAGGGGGTGCGGGTGGCCCGGAGGCTCGGCCCGCTCCTGCACCTCCTCCCCCTGCCGCCGGCGGGGCTGGGCGGCCGCTGCAGCAGCCCAAGGCTGCCCGGCTTTATCCTGGGCAGGTGCCGCGGCGGGGCCGACAGCGACCTGGGGCAGGCGGAGCGCGCACAGCAGCAGGGACGCCCACCCGAGCAGCATAGTGCGCTGCCCGCAGGGAGGGGCTGCGCGACGGGGACTTTATGGGTATTTGTTATTCGCTATGGAAGTTACCGGGGCGGGAGGTGGGGGCACACACACGCTTGCAAGGTTGAGTCAAGTGTCGGAAGGAGGGGGACCCGGCGGCAGCGCCAGCCTGTCCCAGCCTCAGTGCCAGCCTGTCCCAGCCTCAGTGCCAGCGTGCGAACTTTTCTTTGTTGGTTTGGAAAATGTTTGGATTCGTGCTCCGGAAAAAAAGGGGGAAAAAATTAAGAAGAGAAAAGCCGGGTTGTGGAGGTTCCGCAAATACGAGGAAAGGGGGAAAACAACAACAACCACCACCTAAATCCAACCCCAAGTGCAACCACTATCGCGGCACGAAGAAAAGTAAGGATGGTGCCGCGCACCAGGCGGGCAACCGGTGCGCGCTGCCTCCCGCCCCTTGCTGCTCTGGACCCGCCGGCGGCGGGGGTTCCAAGCTCTGGAGCCCACTTCCTTTCTTATTTTGTGGGTTTCCTTGACTCTACTGGAACCAGGAGGAAGGGAAGAAAGAGAGAAAAAAAGCCATAAAATTAAAACAAAAAGTGCAAGGGGCGGCCCGCGGGGAGCCAGTGAAGCGGCGCGTCCGTGCTCCTTCGGATGCAGTGTCTTCCTGCCCGCGGTCATCCCCAGTCGGCCGCTGCGAGCGCCGAGAGCAGCGCGAGCGCTGTGAAGATGCGAGGAGGTGGAACAATGAATTTATAGCGGCATGCCATCCTGCAATGGCAATTTCAACAATTCGTCACTGCAAGCTGCCTCTTAAAGGGAGAGCTTCCCCCACCCCTCCCACCCTTCCCGGTCCGCGCCTAATCAGATGGGGGAGGGCGGGCGAGGGGGGTGATCTAGGAAAGGGAGACCGAGAAGGACCCGGCGAGGTGGAAGGAGGGACGAGGGAGGGAGCGAGGGCGAGGGGGAAAAAAAAAAAAAAAAGAAAGTATTGGGGTAAGAAAAACAGATTAACTTGGCCTCATTTAAAGCCACAGTGGCTCCGGGTTTGTCTGATATTTCACAACCAATCGGGGTTGGTTAACCCCGGCTTACCTCATCTCTTGCAAGGGGTGTTTTGGTGTGTTTTTAAAGTTACTGAGACATTTCAAGTCTCTCCCTGCCTCCTTCTCTCCTGCTTTTCTTTCCCTCGGTAGGAAGTTCCTGCCCAAGTTTTTCCTCTTCGCACGCCCGTGCGCTCCGGTCTCGAAGACCTTGCAACTCCGTCCACCAGCCGAGGGCTTTGGGCTTCCCGTGCGCCCCCTCGCCCCGCGCTCTTCTCGCCTCCTCCCAGCCGCCCGGGTACCGGGTTTCCTCCCCCCTCACTCCCCGGCCTCTGCCCGCTGGGACGCTCGTCGGGTTCGGGCTCCGGGTGACTAACTTCTCCCAGCCACCAGCAGAGGGGCCGGGCAGCCGGGGAGCCGCAGGCGCTTCCTGGCGCGCCGCTGCGCCCTGAGTGCTGCGGTGCCCGGGGCAGGGCCTCCAGCCGCCTGGGAACTCCGCTCCTTTGTGTGCGAGCCCAGGGCTCCCCCTTCTCCGCGCGCCTTTCATCGGTGCCCGCAATCTGTCCCTTAATCCCGGGTGACTGGAACTTCCTTCGCTTTGCTTTAAGAAGGCAGGGCGAGAAAGTGTTAACTGTGGCAGAAAATTGAGCTTTTTCTTTGTTTTTTTCGTGAGATTTGCAAAATTTGTGCCTACACTTTCTCTTCTTCCTCCTGCTTAAATGAGAATTAGATACCCGAAAACAACCACTCATGGCTCCAGGCCTTGATTTACTATCATTCTCAGAAATTCCTGTTAGGAGAAGAAAAAAAAAAAAAAAAAAAAGGGACTGGGGCACAGGGGGTTCCGGTCGGTGCTTATTAGTAGATGAGTGGCATTGTCACTGCAAGAGCACCTCCCACCCTCCTTCATTCTTCAGGGCTAATTAGTGAATACATCAGTAAAAATGAATTCGGAATGATTAGCACAGTTCTGTCTTTCTTACCTTTAATTTACAAAGATGCGAAGGAGAGCAGGGGTGCCTCTGTGGATCCTAAGCTGCAGGTGGTTTTTCCCAGATCCTTGCTAAGAGACCTGATCACTTTTTCAGGGTGAGAATCAGAGGGTCCTGGGGTGATTCGAGGTTCTCAGGCTGGTGGTGAGCCCCAGGTGGGAATCTCAGAATTGTCCAGCAATGAAGCCTATTGGCCAGTGCCTAGAGAACCCTCTGGAGTCAGTCATCTAGGAGGCAGAGTGAAGCATATCCTGAGAATTAGTTCACTTGCATAAATGAAATGATTGTTGAGACTGGGGACCACCCAACAACCCCTAGTGGATTCTGAACTACCTCCAGACTTGGCAGGAAATTGCTGTTGCTTAAGGCCATCATCCCCTTCTTATTCCACAATCCCTCAGTCTCCAAGTGGTCAGTTGCCCAAAGCCAGTTCTACTAGTTGAATGTTGTGAGGAACCAGAGATGTTCAGGATGAGGATTTAAAGAAGGAGAATCTAGATTCCAGTAGTCTTCTTTGTCCTTCCAGTAACCTTAAAGCCTTGTGGTCCTTGTGTCTATGGAGAGCAAACTCCAGATGAATTTTCTTCTTAGTGAAAGTTTTTCTCCTTTTTCAAAACCACTATATTTCTCAGTGAATCATGCGTCTGGATTTTATGCCTCTAAATTTAATTACATAATGACATTTGTACTCAGATTATTCAAATGTAACTATATTGGAGAACAGGACAGAAGCAGATAAAGCTCCAAACATGAGGATTCACAAAGAAAGGCACTTATACAGCTTATAAATATAATAAGTAAATTCTTACATATTCAGAAAATTTCTACTTGGGTATAATTTTTATTTTTCTGTGAGAGTAACTTGGATACTTTAGGAAGTTCATTTGGTAATACTTTTCAGATATTACCCTAGTGGATTAGGATGAAGTGCTGTGTTCCAGAACAATGAATGTCTTGTCAGTCCAAGGAAGTAATTTGCACTGGATGAGAGTCGTCCAAGTTTTTATTTTCTTTTTACAGTAGAAAGCTAAAATATATTAGCAGTCATGTTTAGGTGGACTAATTGCCACTTCAGTCTTCCATAATTCCAAAAAACAGTTTTATTTGTGCATTTTTCATGAGAACTTTTTCCTGCATTTATGGAGGATGTGATCACACCTGATATATAGTTTTACATTTCCGAAAAGGAAGCGAGACTTTCTATGCCAGACAGTTGAGTAGGAAGTTATCTTGGAGATCATGTAAGGCAACTTCCTCCATCTACCAATGAGAAGCTAAGAATAGAGACCAAATTGATTGCCCATGGATAAAAAGTCCACTAGCGGCCAGCTCGCCTGAATCCTTAAGACTTTACTCCCTCCATTGGTGTTCAATCTACGACACCTCTTAAAATCTATCCAGTTTAACAAATATCTGTTAAGGGCTGGCGGCCCTGCTGTGTGAAGGTCTCTGGAGGCACATAAACATGAATAAGCCATGACTAACGTTCAGAGCAGCTCACAGTTCAGAGATGGAACCAATCCTACCAGGAGATACTTGGGAGTACAAGCTGGAAAATACAAATAGGGAGGGAAAAGAGCAAGAGAAGAACTACAGGTGTTCTGAGTGATGTATTTCCAGGACAGCTTCAGTCCATAGGGTTTGTGTATCCTCCTAAGTAGTATTTGCTCAAATTTCCATTTGTTAAAGTGTCATTTCCTCCCCCTCCCCATCTATGATTTTACTGAGGAAATAACTGATAATAAAACGTTCCACTCTAACCAAACACCTGGTCCTTACCTCCCATGGAGGAGAATCACAGCCTCTCAACTCCGTGCAATAATTTTCCTTTCCCTCATCAAGATCCCTACCCCTGGCCTTGCTGAATTTTGAGCTTCCTTAGTATCATCTCCCTCTGAGGCCTGATGGTGGGTGCATGGAGCAGAACCTTCCCTCCACCCCCTGGGGGTTAAGGCCCTTTAGGAATGCCTTAAAGACAACGGGCCAGCCCTCCCTCAGGCGCTACTCAGCTTTGCAAGTTCTAGTTCTCAGAAGACTTGCTTCAGAACTAGACTTTATTTTAGTCACCTCGTGCAGTGCAATTATGCTGTATTGGTTTCTTTGTGACAGGCTTATTTCTCTTAGCAGAATGTTCTCCACGTTCATCCATGTTATCGTCTATAAAATCGTCAAACTCATAGAAGTGGAGAGCAGATTGGTGGTTGCCAGAGGGGGAAGGGGGAAATGGGAATTGCTGTTCAAAGAGTACAGAGTTTCAGTTCTGCCACATGAATAAGTTCTAGAGATCTGCTGTACATCGTTGACATCGTGCCTACGGTTCACAATACTGTATTGTACACTTAAAAATGTATTGAGGGTATACTTCTGTGTTAAATGTTCTTAACACAAAGCAAAACAAAACCAAAGAGTAAACTTTGGGAATATGGAAAGGAATGTATTTACTATGTTAGCGTTGATATGAATCCTAAGTTTTTAGAGGATGAAACTCTACCTGATCAGTCCTTCTCTCCTTTCCCAACCCTTTACCTCCTTCCACAAATCTTATTTCCCACAATGGTCTAACATGCACCTGGACACACCAATCCACCTGTACAATCTCGCACACATTGGACACATAACACACATCAACATATGCATGCACGCACACACAGTCACCCCTAACTCAGTTTCCCCTCTAGGCTGCACTGACCTGTGCATAGAAAGTCCTGAGAATAAAGCTGGAATAATAAGACAGGGTATGACACCAACTTCTCTTTGCCCTTTGCAAAGAAAACTTTCTTGAGACAGGCATAGTAGATATTTTTTTTTTTTTTGTAGCGAAATTTACTTCAATTCCTGATAAAACTTAAAACTGTTGTCTCTGCTATCTGCCTAGGACGTATTACACAGCATTCTCTCTGTTGTGATGGATAGCATACACTTCAGAGTCAGTTTTACTTAATATTATGAAAAATAAATTTTTGAAAAGATAGATTTTTATTTTTCTTATACACAGAAAGTTTATTCTGTATAAAAGTCTTCAAATGAATAATGTACATGTGTATTATTTAAGACATACAGGTGCTATCTGTAAAGTAAAACCGACAAGTCAGTTTTTATGCTGACCAGCTGTGAAATGTTGTTTTAGCTTTTCTCACACAATTATGCGCATATTACTTGCTTTTATGAGTTACCCAGGTTCTTTTTTTTTTCCCCCTTTATTTTCCGGAAATCATCTCAAAATCAAACCTTAGTGGAAACACATGGAAAATCAGGAATTTCCAGCCTAGAGTAATTTGAAACACTTGAGGTTTTTATTTTTTCCTTCATGATGGCAAATTCAAGCAAAGATTTCGAATTCCATAATGAGTAGTAATTGCACTGGTAGGAGTTGTTGTTTCATAGCAACAATTAATTGTTTTTTTAAGTTAAGGTTTCATGGTAACAACACCTTACTCAAGCTCCCGAGTATCACAGTCTTCCTCAACACTACTCAATCTCTCTGTGTTAATGTTTTTGCCTTATTCTGGTCAGTAAAGTAAGACACTGACCCGTTAATCTAAACAAAGTTGATAAACACCAATTGGTTACTGCCTCACTCCCCCTGGGCAGGCAGGAAATAGAAACAGGAAACGTGTAGTCAATAAGCTTACCGCCCACTCACGATGCTGAGGTCACTGCAAGTCTCTTCAGTGGTTTAAGAAAGATACCCAGTATCATTTTTTCATGACTGTCCATGGACTAATACGTATCTCTCTAACACACAGCTTTCCCAGTCAGGCACTAACAGATGGAAGAGCAGATGATCCTCCAGGAAGACAGGGGTTCAGGTAAAAGCATTGAAATTTTTACTTACTTTCTTTTACTTAGGAGGTGTTGCTCTTCCTATACCCCACTTCCCATCCCCAGAATCATTTTGGAAACACCAAGCGAGAATGCCACCATTACTTACTGCCTGAATGAAGATGTGATTCTAAGTCCCAGGGAGGATACTTCTTCCATGTCAATCACCACCAACTCTCTCCCTTTTCTCTTTCCAGACAACCAGACTTGAGCCTGTGGGAAACTTCCTTTCACCAGTAGCTGGAACACCCCAGAGTCCCAACACAATTGCTATCTCTGATCTTTGAAAATATGAGCAGATGAGCTTGAGGCAGCTGGAAGAGACAGGGAAGTAGAGTTTGATTGATTTCTAGTTCAAGGAACTCATCTTTGACCGCGTTTTCCTGCATTCTTCCCCAAAGCCAGATTCTTGCTTTTGCTTCTCTCTTTTTCTCATTTCGGGATCCTCTTCCAATCCATCCATCCCCTTTCCAGTCCAGGTGCGTGATAAAACCAAGATTCCTCTTGTCCTTCAGGCATGTCGAATATCAAATTTTTAGAGAACAGATCTGGGTAGGAAAGGATGAAGTTGTACTCATAACATTCAAATCTGTGTTCAAAATCATCCCCTAAAGGGAGTCCTCACTGATGTAGAAAAGATGTTAAGGTTTGAAGCTGACGGCCAAGAAAGAATTCTTGAGACATCTTTGGTGCAAAAAGGTGATTTTATTAAAGCGTGGGGACAGGACCCATGGGTAGAAAGAGCTGCACTGGGATGATGAGTAGTGGCCCATTATATATTTTCAAGTTGGGAGGGGCTTAGGGATAGTGTAAGTCTCTAAGGAGTTTTGGAAGCAAGTTTTCCAGGACCTTGAGGGGGCTAGCTATTGTTGGGAAAAGGTCATTTATTACTGTCTAATAAAACCATAGTCATGAGACCCTTCAGATGTATATCGGTGGGCCATATGCTCGGGGGATGATTGCCAACATGTATCTTGTGGGGGTTTAGAGATAAAGGAAGTTTCAAAAGGAATTTTTATATGTTAAAGTAGACTTACAGGATTGGGGGGGAGGGGCCAGACCAGAATTGTCTTCTGCCTTTAGCAAAGTATTAACATCGAGGCAGCTGAGTTTCTAGAGGAAGGTCACTCTGCCTATTTCAAGGACTTGTCATTGGGCTGTAAGTGGTAAAGAAATTCGGTTTTTCTTTTGCCTTTGTTTCCCACATCACTCACCAGATCTGCCCACAAAGGTTATGAGATCTTTGATGGCCCATGTCAGTTTAAGCCCAAATGTTTTAGGTGACTCTGTTGAGTGGCATCTGAAAGGGTTCTTTTGACACATAACTTTAGAATTAATTACAAGTAGTTGGATGTGAATTACTAAATACATATTTACAAGTAATTATATAACCTCTAGCATTTGTTTTCTGCATTTCAGATTTTCATTTATTTCTGCCAAAGCATTAATTGCATTATCATTATTTCATTTCATCTGTTAGCAGATAAAGTGGCTTTCTTTTAAAAAAGTTGAAGAAGGAAAACAGTGCAGATTAAGACTAAATAAGATGGAGGCATTCACAGAGGGAAACTGCCAGGTATAGCAAGAGAAAGCTTCCCACCTATAATCCACACATGAACCCTACAGAAATTTCAGAAAACAACCAATGTATCTTTCTCATTCATGTCCTCTTGTGTTTATACTCCTGACAGTATTAAAGTTGTTAATGTGCTTGTCTTTTTGTCCCTTCTGACACATGTCACACTCAGTCACAGAGTGTGAGGACTGCTACCCTCATTTACACATGCCTCCAGCACCTCCAAAACAGACCTGTGCTTAACTGATTTCAGTTAAATCAATCTCATTTAATCCCACAGGATTTAAGTGAGGAGAGACAAAGCAAAAAAAAAAAAAAAAAATAATAATAATATAATTCTTGTTTATTCTTCACGATCTTGGCCTGAGTGGAAGGAAGAGAGAAAGAATTATAGTTCATGAAAAGAACCATGATTCTAACTCAGCTTAATAGAAATTTTTGCGTTCTAGACCCCTAAATCCAGACGAGAATTCAGGTAGTTGTCGGTACTTGAGGGAGGATTCAATGACTCTTGTGTTTCCAACCACATGATGTAATCTATCAGACCCTTAAGATTAGTGGATATGGTATTCACATTTCCAATCACTGGGTAGTTCCCTGAAGAATTTATGTATATAGTACACACCAATTCATAATTTGAAATGTGGTCATCTTATACAGCTCTTTGGCATTTCTGGTTCTGTGTCTTGTTTATTTCGTTTTGAATACTCATTATCACGTAGCAAGCAACTAACGTAAAGAGATTGAGCAAAAACTAAAATCACAACTCTTTGTTTCTTCAGAAGGAACCATGTAAAACCTCACAATGTGACCTTATCCGGAAATAGGGTTTTTGCAGATATAATTAGTAAAAATGAGGTCATCCTGGGATTAGGCAAGGCTCTAAATCCAATGACTGGTGTCCTAAAAAATCGCAGATACACACACACACACACACACACAGAGGGAAGATGGCCGTGTGGAGATGATACAGAGGCTGGAGAGACACAACAGCTCAAACCAAGGAAGGCCAAGGAATCAGGAGAAGCCAGGAAGAAGCAAGGAGGGATTCTCCCCTAGTACCTCCAGAGAGAGTGTGGCCTTGCTTGCACTTTGATTTTGGACTTCTAGTTTCCAGAAGGTGAGAGAATACATTTCTGTTGCTTGAAGTCAAAACCAATGAAACAAACCTACAACTTTTTGTTCAAAGGAGGTTAACTGTTATTTTTGTCGGTAGGAGTGACAAGAACATAAGTAAGCCTGTGCTTTAAGACAGAAAAGAAGATGGAAACAGTTGAAAGGAGAATCCAGTGGTGGCTCGGATCTACCACGTGAACAGTTTCACCTCTGCTGCCTGGAGGCATAAGAAAAGGAGGTAGATGAGTCGGAACCTCTAGGTGGTTAGTGCAATGCAGAGTTTACTCACCAGTGAGATAAACATTTGAAAAAAGTTGCAAGATGGCAAAATGTGTTTTTATGCACAAAAAGTACACCACAGTGAATCGCCAATAAAGTGAGGTTGAAGGGAAAGGCAAGAGAGTGCAAACTTTTCTATAAACTACAGGTGGTGAACACAAAACACCGGCAGTTGGATTAAACATGCCTGGGGTAAAATGTTGGTTTGAAACTTCCAGAATCATTGTATTTTTTGCTACATGTGAAGTCAACAAATGCATTATTTCACTCACTGCCCCACAGATGTTTTGAAGAGAAGCTTGTAAGAAGAAATAATATGTGCAATAAGGAAAATACCTTCCCAAATGCTCATCCACGAGATGGGTAAGAAAACATGGGAATTTAAAGAGGCCAAGGATAAACTGACTCATCTACTTTTGTGGCAATGTAGCATATTTTGGGATTAAGACTCACTTGTTTTCCTGTTCTGTCATTTCCCAACCTTAAGGGACTTGAATAAGAACTCCTTGAATGTTTATTGACATTCCATTAAAAAGCGTATAAGGCATGGCCAAAGTCTTTTATTTTTTTCCTTCAAAAATGTCCACAAGTACTTTGTGCTAAGGTAGGATTTTAAAATGTGTAGGTTCTCAATGTTTTCTTCATAGGATGGAGTAGGATGCTTTCTCTTTCTTAATTTTTCTGCTGAAACAGGGAAAATAAATTTCCACCCTTTATAAAGCAGTGGATCTCAGGTATTTTGGACCCTGCTATCCCTTTAAAAATTACTGAGAACCTCTAAATATTTGGCTTATGAGCAGTCCTCAATATGTGGTTATATCTACTAATAGTTATGATAATAGAAATGAGACCTTAAAAATAAGTATTTGTTGATTCATTTACTAATAACAACAATAAACCTATTCAATGCTGATTTAGGTAATGTATTGTTTTTGAAAAATAACTATATTCTCCAAAATGAAAAACATTTAGTAAAGTGAGTGATATTGTTTTATATTTCTGCAAATCTCTCTATAGACTATATTTGGATTCTCATATCTGCTTCTGTATTCAATTACTGTAACATCATATGTCATGTACCTTCTGGAAAACTCCAGTGAAATGCCTTTATATTAGTATAAAAATAATTTTGATCTTGGGGATCTCCCGAAAGGATTTGAAAAACACTACTCCAGGAACTTGGTACTTGAAACCCATGTCTTCATGCCTTGGGAGCTTTTAGAAATGCAGAATCTCAGGCCTTGCCCCAGACCCATTGGACCTGCTTTTTCAGAAGCTCTCCAGATATGTCACACACTCATTAAATTGAGAAATGTGCTGCTCTTGGATATAAATCGAAGGACACTGTTGGTTACTTTACATCTCTACTGACTTCTCCCCAGACAAAAAGAGAGGATCAGCTAATAGGTAAATGAAAAAGAAAGCTGGTTTGACCAATCTGGATTGGTCAGATTTCCCTGTTGGGAATAATTAATATGGTCAATGTCAGTAAGCCTAGATGAACATTTTTTTTTTTTTTTTGATGGGGCAGAGTTCTCTGTGCTCAAAGTTGTGTGGAGCAGGATTGGTAAATATCTTGTTTGTAATTCTTTTTAAATGTAGGTCCATGAGTGAAATAAGTCAAACAGAGAAAGATATGTATCATATGAGCTCACTGATATGAGGAATTCTTAATCGCAGGAAACAAACTGAGTGTTGTTGGAGTGGGGGGTGGGGTGGGAGGGATGGGGTGACTGGGTGATAGACATTGGGGAGGGTATGTGCTCTGGTAAGCGCTGTGAATTGTGCAAGACTGTTGAATCTCAGATCTGTACCTCTGAAACAAATAATGCAATATATGTTAAGAAAAAAAAAAAGAAGAAGAAGAAGAAAGTAGCAGGAGGGGAAGAATGAAGCGGGGGAAATCGGAGGGGTGGACGAACCATGAGAGACGATGGACTCTGAAAAACAGGCAGGGTTCTGGAGGGGAGGGGGGTGGGGGATGGGTTAGCCTGGTGGTGGGTATTGAGGAGGGCACGTTCTGCATGGAGCACTGGGTGTTGTGCACAGACAATGAATCATGGAACACTTCATCTAAAACTAATGATGTAATGTATGGGGATTAACATAAGAATAAATAAAAAAAAAAGTAAAATGAGGTATCACCAAAAAAAACCCCAAAAAACCCCCCAAAAAACGTAGGTCCAAAAGACTAAACAAGGAAGTCAGAAGGAAGGAGAATCAAGTGTGTGTGTGTGTGTGTGTGTGTGTACAGTAAATATATATATTATATATATCTAAGATTTATTTATTTGAGAGAGAGAGAGTATGTGAGCAGGAGGGGCAGAGGGAGAGGGAAAGAGAATCCCAAGGAGACCTCGCGCTGAGTGTGAAGCCCAACTTGGGGCTTGATCTCATGACACTGAGATCATGAACTGAGCTGAAACCGAGTCGGATGCTTAACAGACTGCACCACCCAGGTGTTCCATGGGACAATTATATTTTGATCCTTAGCAGGGTCTATGGCCTATTTCACAGCTTGTTCAGAAAGGGATGGTTGTGATAATTTATCACTCTCCCATGTCTCTAAACCCAGCAGATGCTGAGTCTTCTGTACAAAGCTTAGTCCAGTATGGGAGCCCAGTATTTATGCTGCTGCTAGTGGAGATGAAGTCATAGTCCAGAACTTACTATTTGCTCAATTATGCTTTTTCTTTGAAAAAATATGCTGTATTCTTTTTGATTTAGAGAGTGCTATCTTTAACAAGGTGTTCAGACTTATGATCAAGACAGTACACAAAGCTTATGTGAGTTACATGTATGAGTACATAAAATTATACTAAGTTTATACTTACACATGTTTACATCCCTCTGCTCAAAAATGTAACAAAGACGGATAAGGTAAAATAGAAAAAGAGAAATAGGTATTTTGTAAAAGATGTTTCTTTGGATCAGAAATAAATTCCGAGTCATAGAAGCATAGGCTTTATGGACTCTGGGACAGGTGGGCAGTGGAAATTAGGACTCTGGTTCTGTAAGGAACTAAGGGTAAAACCAAAGTGCTCTATCATACCTGGAGGTCTGGAGTCAGCCTTGCTGCTTGTAGCCTCAACTTAAATCCTCTCTCTCGCATGCCTAGATCATGACATTGGGTTTAAGAAAATGGCTAGTACCTGCTCTTTGCATCAGTGGTTTGTAGCAAGCTGTATACTAAGGTTAGTTATGGATCTAAGCTCAGAAATGAAACCAGGGAACCTAGTGAACTAGTGAATTTATCTGTGATGTCCCCAGGGCCTCCTCTAGTGAGAACACTGAAATATGCAATATCAGGGTGTTACGACTAATGATCACTAAGCAAGGATGGGTGAGCATGGAAGAAAAGCGAAGAACAAACAAACACATCCTTATCTAAGCATGTGGGTGACACATACACAGAAATCAAATGTTAAAGTGTGCAGCCAACCCAATCAACAGTCAAAATAGGAATATAATTTCAGGGGTGAAATGAATTTCATGGAACCAGCTGATTAATACTTTAAAGTTTCTGAGGATATGTGGAGAGGTAAATGAATAAATAATTTCCACGTGAAAAAACAGGATATTATAAAACAGCATTAAGGTACAATAAAAAAGAAGAGGGGGTGTAAAAAGGAACAAGTCAGAAATATTGGAAATAAAAAACATCTTTTTAAAATATAAAACTAATAACCTGTGCCTGGTTCTGACTGAGGATACTGAGAGGTCTGTGCCTTTGGAAAACAGTTTAACAGTCCAGTTCTCCCAGGAATGATAGGCACGGCTTGCCTCGCAGGGGAGGCTGAGGGAATACCAGGGGTTGGTTGGGACCCAGGAGCGGGAGATGGCAAGCACTGAGGCCTTTACTGGTGTTTCCACAGCAGGGCAAGGCAGGGTAAAGAGTTTAGGATTATCTAACTTGGATAATTTCATCAGGCTTTGGGCCACAGGTGAGGTCCCTGGTTGCCTGATGCATGGCCATGGGCTGATTAAGGCAGTTTCCTGCAGTACATGAGCTAGATAGAGGAGGTATGGCTCTGGATTGGTCAGCTTGCAGATCAAAGGCAGGTCCTGGGATGGGCAGTGCCCAGTGCCTCCCTAGTCAGAAGGCTTTTTAAAATTTTTTGTTAAGATGCCAGAACATCACAATATACAGAAAATAAAACTATATACAATATACCCATATACTCTGCATACAGCTGAAGACAGTGACTTGGAAGAAGGTATTGAAGATTTAATTCATCTAGTGTGCCTCTGTCTTAGTCCATTTTGGCTGCTATGACAAAAAATACTACAGACCGGTGTCTTGTAAACAACAAACACTTATTTCTTACAGTTCTGGAAACTGGATGTCCAAGATCAGGGTGCCAGTATGGTCTAAGGGTCCTCTACTCAGTCACTGAAAGAAATGGGAGTTTATAAGGAGCACAGAGGCTTTTTAGTGAAACAGAAATTAAGTATAAATTTAAAAAAGAGAGAAGGAAGGTTGATTCAGGTTCAAATGGAGATAGAATTAGCGAGCTTTAACAGTGAGGAGAGAAGAAAGAGAAAATTGTCAGCTAATGTGTGGCAATATCCAAGCAGGATTTAGCTTTAATGTTAAAAAGCAAAAAATTTTCAATTGGGGGCAATCAGAGGAAAGTGGGCAAAAGGTACAAACTTCCCTTTATAAGATAACTAAGTCCTAGGAATATAATGTATAGCATAAAGACCATCGCTAACACTGCTGTATGATATACAGGGAAGGTGTTAAGAGATTAAATCCTAAAAGTTCTAATCACAAGGAGAAAACTTTTTTTCTTTTCTTTTTATTACATCTATACAAGATGATGGCTGGTAACTAAACCTCTTATAGTTATCATTTCACAGTAATTGTGAATCAGACCATCGTGCTGTATACCTTAAACTTATAGAGTGATGTACATCAGTTATTTCTCAATAAAAATGGAGACAAGGGGGGAGGGAGAGGGGGAGAGAGAGAGAGAGGAGAAAGAGGAGAGAGAGAGAATTTCCCTTAGCTAAGTTGAAGGGAAAGAAAAAATAAACAGGTTTTGTGAATGTGATGGTGTTTGGTTTAAGAACCTGAATTAAAGTTTGAATACCTATACGTGGGACAGCACTCAGGCTAAATAGGTAGGATAGGACTTTCTAGTATAGTTTATACATGAAGCTAAAGGGAATACCTCCCTATTTTATTTTGTAGAGTGATCCACAATGTTGTGAAGAAGGCAGAGCCCAGGTAAAGTGTTGCCATAGGAAGCCCCAGCTACCACTTCCCAGTCTTCTCCAAAGAGGAAGCTTAGTAGAGATGCTTGGACCAGATACAGGTGTGGCAAAGGGAATTCTTAGAAAGTAGAGGGAGGACTATGCATTTTCCATCAGAGATACCACTTTTTCCCTGAGTTTTCTCATGCTCTAACAAGTTCAATGAGGCACTTGTTTTAAACAACAGGTGGTTCCTCACTTACGTTGATTTGACTTATGATAAGTCACATGCTCAGTGTTCTGCCAACTGCTCAGAACTCTGGCAGGAGGTCACTTACAGTTACGTCATTGGGAATGTCTGTTTTCTGACATGAACCAATACTTAAGACTTAGATGGCTTCCTGACAGTCTATACAGCTCCCTCTGCCTGGGTTCTCTTTGACTCCTGGTCTCAAGCATTCCTTACCAATAATCAATAAAAATCACGTAGAATACATGATGTAAAGCTTTATGGCTTACTTTTGTGAACATTCTTTCATTTTTTACCAAGTGGTACCAACGCCCAAATATTTACTGAGCACTTCCCATGTGACAGTCACGATAGCAGTCATTATGTTTAGATGCGCGTATTTAATTCTTTAAGAAATTTATGACAAGGACATTATAAATTTTATTTTGTTTACAGGTATGTTAAAACTTGAAAATGATGTGTGACTTGGTTAAAGCCCAAGAGTGGTATGTGGCAGAGAAGAGACTAACCCAAGTTTCCTGACTCCAGATCTTGTCCCTTAATATACAATATTGTTCCTCCCCAGGAGGTCCTTAGGTGCTTACTTTTATCCACAAAGTATTTCTATCAGTTATACCTTCAGTGAACTAAGTATTTTTGTGTGTCTAGTTACTGCATTACTCAAGTATATCAACTTCTCTATACTGTTCAACTTTTATACTGTGCAGCATAGAAATTTATGATTTGATGAGAAACAGTTTTAATAGAGAAACTGATCATTTTATGAAAAAAAATGAGCATCAGGCTGTTGATTAGGAAATATCCTCTTATTACAACATTGCATCCATGGGAAAACCAAAGGGAACTGGGATCATTTCATTTACAGCCCAAGTGATTAGCTATACATTTAAGGACTGTCTTACTGTGATCTAGGAAAAGAATAGGGTAGAAGGCAAAGTCTTTGAAAGAGAGATTTCATCTTCATTTTTTTTAAATCATCTTCACTTTTGATTTTTGGATATAGATGATGTGCTATTGACCTAAAATCAGAGATTCAGAAATCTAGCCAATTCTTTCTGCCTTCACGTCGTCCTTGCCAAGGACAATTCTTGTTGATGATTCTGATGGTTTACATATCATTCTGAGGTATGAATGAACTGCCTTCTGAAATCAGCTTACCATCTACCAAGAAACCTTGGGAGATTCTTATTACCTTGGTGAATTTTCCTGGTCTAAGATTGGATTGTTAGTTTTGCAGATAAGAAACTGGGCCTTTCATTTTCCTAGCACATCCACTTTTCAGAGCTGGAAACCCTCCTTGATATGTAATTTCTTTAGCATATTACATTTACTGATAAAACCAGAAGCTCCGTTAATCCTGGAAAATGTTTCATCATGTGTTCTGTCCAAGAATGGGCCCAGGAGAGGGTAATCTCTTGTCTTGGCTACAGGAGTATAATTTAATATATACAAACACATTTATGTACTCTCTCCTCTTCCACTACTGAGTTAGTTCTTTTGCAAACCCTTCAAATGTTTTCTAAAATAGAATAAAATACAAAAGAATTTATTCTGTATAAGGAACTGTTAGAAAATTGTATGAATTATGTAACATTCTAAAATGTTGCAAAAAACATAGTAAAATGATCACCCAGAATAACATCTTAATAGTAAGGCAACTATATTTTTTGTGTATTTTATTCCAGCTTCTAATTTTATAATTTTATCAATTTTACTTTTTATCATATAGATTTTTAAGTAAATGCTACAGGGCTTGGAGTTAAAAAATAGTATTCCCATGCCTCCACACCTACTAGTTCTGCCTTTCAGAAATAATTATTTAAAAAAAGTTTAGCTCTTTCTTTTGATACTGACTTCCATATTGATTGGTGATGGGCTAATAATGATTTACCAATTTTGATAATCACACAATGACTTCTTACAGTAGCTATAGATTGATCTCTTAAATAGCCTTCCAACCATACCCAAGAATTAAATAAAGCTTGGATACAATCACTAGTTTATGAAAGTCTTATTTTCTTAATTTGCAGGAAGCAAGGTTTTTGGCTGGGCAAAGAAAGGGAAGGAGGTGTCAGAGTTTCAAGGAGAGAGGAATATATGAGACAGGAAAGTAAGAGAATAAATTGCTTAGTCTTTTCATTTCAGTGCGTTCTTGAGAAGGTAAGGGAGAAGCTATAAATACATGTGGTCAATCTTGCATGGTTAAAGAACAACAATAATTTTCAAATGAAAAAAATTATCTAAAAAATGCATCCAACTCACTATACTTTGAGTTTTTATTTAGCTGAAATATTATGGTAATTTGTATACTTTGGTTAAAAATAAACTTATACATTTTGAACTCCAAAGATATGGCATCTGTAGTCTTTACAGACTACATATATATATATGTCCTTTAAGCTCTTCTTTACTAATGTCCTTTACTTATGCCCTTCTTTACTTATGTCCGTTAAGCCAACTAAAGGCATCATCCATAAATACACTGAAGTTTGATTGTAATAGAAAAATTATATTTTTTCTCAAAGCTAAATCTGGGTCAAACACACCCAAAATATGTGTTTTAATTATTTGATTATTTTAAATAGTGTGTCTATGAAGTAGTTTGGTATTGGGGTTGAAGAATCACGTGTTTGGTTTGAAACTCCATTCTGCCAGGTAAATTTCCTCATCTATTAAAATGTCCAAAATAATATTTTCTTCATCCATTAAAATGAGAAAATTACCAGTTTCCATATCTATTACAATAAGATTTCTCTTCAGCAATGTTGGGTGGATAGAAGTTATTTTTATATTGTACCAGGTACTTTGGAGCCTTTAATAATTAGAAATTGCTCTGGGCATCGGGGTGGATCAGTCAGACTCTTGATTTCAGCTCAGGTCATGATTTCAGGGTTCTGGGATCGAGCCCCCCGCCAGGCTTGTGCTGGGCGTGGATTGCTTGGGATTCTCTCCCTTTCCCTCTGCCCCTACCCTGCTTGCATGCTCTCTCTCCCTCTCTCAAAAGAAAGAAAGAAAGAAAGAAGGAAGGAAGGAAGGAAAGAAAGAAAGAAAGACGAAAGAAAGAAAGAGAAAGAAAGAAAGAAAGAAAGAAAGAAAGAAAGAAAGAAAGAAGGAAAGAAGGAAAGAAAAGAAAAAAAAATTTCTCTGCTGCAGAATTACAGAATAGCAATGCTATGGAATACCTCCCAAAAGGATATGATAAAGTTTGAACTCGGCTCAGAATATGAATGGGGCCATTTTTACATCCATGAAAATGAACCATTCACAGAATAAAAAGGATGCCAAGTACCATGAACATAATTCTTGCTATGGAAAGTTTCTCTGTTACTTCAGTTTATCTTCTTTTGAACCAAGACATCAAACTTGTGAGATGTTTGTATGTGGTCATTGACTTGTGAATCTTTGGACACTTGTTGATTATCAATATAATGCCCATAGACTAAGAATGATCCTGACTTTCAAGAAAAAAAGAAAATAATCATTGTTTATTTTTGGAATCCTGTGCCATTGCATCGTGGGTGGGGATAAAAAGAGGAATAATCTGGTTTATTTCCTAGACTGTTACATTTTTTTAAATGTGTTTGGATAGCATATAAATGTAATAAGTATCTCACTGTATATAAATGTATATCATTTTATATATACCATTTTGCTGTGTAAGAATTGCTAAATTACAAATGCAGTTTCATTTGAACTTCTTTGTTAAGTTTGCTCCTGGAATTTTAGTGAAGCCCAATACTGAGAGTGCCTCATTATCTAGCTGCTGTAAATATCCTAGAATGTCCATATCCGTAGATCACTGTACATTTATATATAGTGCTACAGTCTAAAAAATTCATATAAAAGGAGGAGGAGACTCAAATGGAATGTCATTTATATTTAAAGCCAGAACATTTCAATGTCAATCAATCATTCAAAAGTTACCAAGTTGCATTTGTGCTCAAGGAGATAGAACATTCTTATTGACAGCCAATTCACCTCTTGTTTGAGCAACCTTTCACATCTTTAATGGCACATTTGCCACCTCCCCTGTCTAATCTACAACCTCTTCACCTACTATCTACCACTTTCCACACAGCCAACCCACTCAAAAACCAAAATGAAATAAAACAAACACAAAAAATTAAACATTGCCTGAGTGACTTGTTTCCTTCCTCACCCTTCTTGTACTGCTTGACCTTCTGAAGGTCCTGGAATCACCCCAAGCTGAACGCCACCAGCCCAGAGCCTGGACAAAGTAGGTGGACAGTAAATATTTATTAAATGAATGAATGAGTTGAGTAAACAGTCCGCAAGCTCCCCCATCTTTCCTTTTTCTGTTCATAGCACTGGCATCCATTCAATCCGTGGCAGAAAAAAAACAAAACAAAACAAAAAAAACAAAACCTTGGATTCCTCCTCATTCCTGACATTTAATTTGGTCAGCAAGTCCAGGCAATCTGACCTCAAAAAAATAATGAGATTCATCTCCTCCTCTCTGTCACCTTTGTCATATTATCTCAGCTGGGGTGTTGCAATTGTTTTTTAAGTGATCTCGTCTCTTGGCCCTCGCTTTAGTTTCTTCCCTGCGTAGCTTCTAGGGCGAACACATTATATATATTTATGTTATATATATATATAATATATAAATATTTCATAAACTCCTATTGACTAACTGCATCAGAGTTTCTTACATGAGTAATTCCAAAATCTTCAGTACCAAATCAAAAACCATCAACGATAAGGCCCCAGATTGCCTCTGTTACTTCATTGCTGGCCTTCTTTTCATTCATTCTGTATATTAGTTGAATAGGATTGCTTTCTGCTTTTCAAACACCTCTTACTCTTTCACTGCCCCTACATCCTTTTACTTATTGTTCTTGTGGGGTCAATGACCTCCTTTCTCTTATTTATCTGGAGAAGATGCATTTAACCTGTAATTACCGCTTAAAGCATTGCTGTGATATGTTCCTTAGCCCAAGGAGAAACGAATCTTTCCTCTTTTGTGCACCTGCCCTTGTAAGGGCTTCCCATGCATCTGGCCTCCATGAGACGGTCACAATTGCTGTGGAAGAATCCTTCTCTACTTTTGTTTGTACCTGTAGTAGTTTCCTTTGGCTTCTTAAACAAATGATCACAACTTGGTGTCTTAAAATTTGTTTTCTCACAGTTCTGAAGGCCAGAAGTCCAAAATCAGGATCACGAGACCAAAATCAAAGTATCGGTAGGGAGGTGCTTTCTTGGGGGGCTTTAGCGGGGGATCTGTTCTGTGTCTCTGCCAGCTTCTGGTGGCCTTCAACATTTTTTCCCTTGTAGCTCCACCATCCCAATCTCTTGCCTTTTTGGTCACTTTTCCTTCTCTTGTTTGTGTCAGATCTCTTTGACTCCCTCTTATAAAGACACGTGTGTTAGGATTTAGGGGCCTGTCCAGATAATCCAGGATAATCTCCTCATCTCAAGATTCTTAATTTGATCACATCTGCAAATACCTTTTTTTTTTTTTCTAAATAAAGTAACACTTAATGGGTTCTAGGGATTAAGGGACCACTATTCAATTCACTATGTCTGTTCTGGCCCCCATGTGTCATGCCCATCTGGACACAAAATACAATCACACCATGCCCTCATTTCTAAAAGTCTCAACTCATTACAGCATCAACTCAAGTCCAAAAATCTCATTTAAATATCATCAGATTAAAAGTCCCAAATGTCATCACCTAAATCATCTAAATCAGGAATAGATGAGACTCTGGGTATGATCCACCTTGAGGCAAAAAATCCCTCTCTGTCTGCCAACCTGTGAAGCCAGAAAAAGAGTGATCTGTTCACAAAATATAATGGTGGGCCAGACTTAGTATAGTAGATATAAAAATTCCTACCCCTAAAGGGAGAAAATGAAAGGAAAACGAGGGTCGCTGGTCTCATGCAATTACGAAGTAGGGCATGTTCCCTTGGGTTTCAAGGCAAGGGATAATCCCCTGTGGATTTGGAGTCTCTGGCCTCTGGGTATATGGCTCCACACTCTGGGCCTACGGTTCCTGCATCTGTGACCACTGTCCCAGCCTTTCAAACCGTGGGTGTAGCCTCTGGGACAAAGTCTCTGCTTTTGGAGTTGTGTTTTATTTTTCTTGAATGGTAGCACATGTCTGCAACTGAGTCGTGTTATCAACCTATTTCCTGCCTCTAGAATTTTTGGAGTCTGACAACCCTCTTTCATTTTGTCTTGACAGTTTTTTTGCTGATATAACCTCCTCCTCCTCCTCCTTTTCTTCTTTTTTAAGATTTTATTTATTTGACAGAGAGAGAGAAAGAGAGAGAACAAGCACACATAAGCAAGGGAAGCAGCAGAGGGAGAGGGAAAAGCAGACTCCCCACTGAGCAGGGAGCCCGATGCGGGGCTCGATCTCAGGAGCCCTGGATCATGACCTGAGCTGAAGGCAGACGCCTAACCTACTGAGCCACCCAGCCGCCCCTGATATAACAGTCTTAAAAAATGTTGTGGCTTGGGCGCCTGGGTGGCTCAGTTGGTTGAGCGACTGCCTTCAGCTCAGGTCATGGTCCCAGGGTCCTGGGATCGAGTCCCGCATCGGCCGCCCTGCTCCGCGGGAAGCCTGCTTCTCTCTCTCTCCCACTCCCCCTGCTTGTGTTCCCTCTCTCGCTGTGTCTCTCTCTGTCAAATAAATAAATAAAATCTTTAAAAAAAAATGTTGTGGCTCTTTGGTGTATGTCATGTGGACTCACTCCTTTAGACAAAAGTGTCCTCCAAGGATCTTACCTGTACAATCCAATCTTTTTCCCTATGTTCTTCTGAGAAGGCTAAGGAGATCCATGAGTCCTATGCCTCATCTCTTTGCATGAGCAGAAAGTCGTCCGGCTACACTTGTGCTTTCTCTTCAGAACACACTTTCCCAACAATGAATCTGCTAATTTTAGCATCTTTTGTAATCTGGATAGGCTGAGAATGTCCCCAGTTATCAATTTTCCTTTTGTTTAATGGTTCTTTCCTCAATTTACCTCTTTTCACTCATATTTTACTAGAAGTAGAAAGAAGAAACCAAGTTTCATCTTCAGCACTTTGCTCGAAATCTCCTCAGGTAAATAGCCAGTGCATCAGTTACAAGTTCTGCTTTCCACACAACTGTAGGGCACAGATGAGCTAAATTTACTGCCATTACATAACAAGAATCACATTTCCCCCAGTTTCCAATAACATGCTTCTTATTTCCTTCGGAGTTTTACCAGAAGTGCTTTAACATCTATATTTCTACCAGCAGTTTGGTTAAGACAGTCTAGGCTTTTTTATTATGTGTCTCAAAATTCTTCCACCTTCTATTCAACTATCCAATTTCAAAGCCACATCCATGGAGTTACTTATTTCTTACGGCAGCATCTTACTTTCTGGAACTAAAATCGGTATCAGTTAAGCTTCCACCAGAGAAACAGAATGGATAGGACATATACATTGGGATGTTTATTGCCAAGGAACCAGCTTGTCCAATTGAGGGGGCTGGCTATGTGACTCCAAAAACCTCTAAAGCAGGCTTTTAGGAAGGCAGGCTGGAACTCTCAGGTACCCTCTGAAGCTGAAGTCCACAGATTCTCCTCTTCAGAATTGCTTCAGTTCTACTCTTCAGGCCCTTCAACTGATTGAATCAGTCCCACCCAGATTACCAAAGATGATTTCCTTTACTTAGAGTCAATGATTATAGATGTGAATCACATCTATAAAATACCTTCACAGAAATACCTAGATCACTGTTTGAATAACTGAGGACTATAGCCTTGTTGATAATAAAACTAAGCATCAGAGTGCTCTAGTAGGACAGATTCTAACACACAGTAGGCTTTCATTTTCCTCATGCTGAATAAACAAATGCATGATGTCCCCTCTAGGAGCTATACTTTTGGTATACTAGACTTTCTGTAGAGCTTGGATTTTATGGTTTGTTTCATTTTATTTTTACATTACATCATTCCTTTCTTCTCCATGGGCAGAATTTTTAATTATTATTAAATCATTAAGAATTTATTTGAATTATCCTGTCTCATTTTATTTGAAATGAGTTTATTGTTCTTATCAATTACTATTCCACATCTCTTTCCACATCTATTCCTTTTCTTCCAAACTCCCTCCCAGAACCGTGAATATGAGACATTATCTAGTGATTGTTACTTCCTACACAGGCTTTTCCAGGTTCTCCTAGAAAACTTCCAATAAGTCAAACTGAAGTTAAATCTTTAAATTTCTCAAGATGGGAACTATTCCTGAGTTAATATTCTAAAATATTGCAAGTACTTCCTGTAAGTTTACCAGGCTTAGACACTGTAACATGTCGAAAAGTTAATGTCCTTTGCTATATATGTGTGTGTGTGTGTGTATTTTTTTTTGCTAATTTGAGGCTCAAATTTTAATGAAATGAATTCACTTGAGTATGATAATTATCACCCCTGAAAATGAAAACAATATATAAGATGGTAGTTTATTCCACCCTGTGAATCCCAGTTCTTAAACTTACACAAATTGATACTGTATCTCATCTTTTTGGTTCTTACTCAGAGTATAAATTGTTGTTGAGGGAATGATAAGTTTTTTATGGTTCTTAGCATTTCTCAAAAGCCTCAGTTTTGTGCTCTGTTTCTTCATTAGTTTTTTCCATTGTAATTTTTTTCCTAGTAACCAGCACTTCTCTCTTCTATGTTTCTGCTTGGCAAATATTCAGGTAACCAAGGGCTCTCTGTCCAGATTTGTGAATTGCCTTGGGGACATCATTCCTTTCTTCTCCATGGGCAGAATTTTTAATTACTTACTTAGAATTCACTTCTGATATATCACCTGCCCTTTTAGTCCTTCCTCTCCTGCAGAGTGTCTATTCATGTGGTCACTCATTCCCTGAGCTTTTTGAAATCCTGGTCACTAAGTCTCGGAGTGTACACTTGAAAGGGTAGGATGCCAGGTGATGTGAATATACAATTTCGAATTGGGTCAACTACCCGGAAAATTCTTGATCTTATTTAGTGTGAAAATTTGAGTCAGGTACCTTCTGTGGAATATTTTAATCTGGGTTCCCATTAAATTGGCTGGAAAAATGCCAAACTGTGTGTTGTTCGTGATTTGTTTTTCCATCCTACCTCCTCCACTGTTACCCACATTCATCTGACCGTAAAAGGCCTTCTAACTAGGGCAAACTCATCCATGTTTGGGTTCATCAAATGTTTCAAGCTATTTTTCCAACTGTTGGGGTTTGGCAAACTCTTGTCAGCTTTTTGCCAAAGTGGTTATTTTTTCTTTCTAATTTTCAAATCCAAGTGTATTTCCAGGGAAATGCAGTCCATATGCTTCTTGTTTGTTTGTTTGTTTATTTATTTATTTATTTATTTATTTATTTATTTATTTATTTATACATAACTCACAAAATAGTTTCTAATAATTATTTTATAGCCACAATATCTGTATGCTACTCTACACCTTTGCCTTGTTCAATCCAGAACTATTTCCCCTTTTGTACTTGAACTTAGATGAAAAATTTTGAACCACATTTGCCACTCAGATGGGCCAAGAAGTTGAAACGTTGGCAAAATGTAGTTTTCATTGGTCTTATTACCCTTAATAGAAATGAATGTTGCCTCTTTTGCCTCTTTTCAACAAAAAGTAAGGTCCATTCAAGTAACTAACAAGTAACACATGAAAACAGTATGTTAGAAATCAATGGGGAGCGCTGTGAATTGTGTAAGACTGTTGAATCTCAGATCTGTACCTCTGAAACAAATAATGCAATATATGTTAAGAAAAAAAAGAAGAAGAGGATAGCAGGAGGGGAAGAATGAAGTGGGGGAAATCGGAGGGGGAGACGAACCATGAGAGACGATGGACTCTGGAAAACAAATTAAGGGTTCTGGGAGGGGGAGGATGGGTTAGCCTGGTGATGGGTATTAAGGAGGGCACGTTCTGCATGGAGCACTGGGTGCTATGCACAAACAATGACTCATGGAACACTACATCTAAAACATCTAAAACTAATGATGTAATGTAGGGGATTAACATAAGAATAAAAAAAAAAGAAATCAATGGGGAGTAAATTCTTTATATTGTGTCCTTAATTGCTCGACCCATTTGTTTTGGAATTCACTTCCCTTTCCACTCCCCAAGAGAAATTTTTCCAGGAAAGAACACAGTGCTAGCCCTCAAGTAGCATTCATTGAAATTCTTTTCATTTTTTTCCACATAAACTAAAAATTTTCACTTGAAGTTCAATCTTGAGGTCTGTGGTCACTAGTTCTTGAGTACGTATTGACTTTTTTTCCTCTTTCATCTTAATTTGTCCTATTGCCATTCAAATGAACTTTTGTCCACTGTGTTTTCCTGAATGTACCACCGCCACCATCACCACACTGTGGCCACGCTTCTCATCATCACTCAGTGAGTCTCTTTCAACATGACTCTTACGTCCATCTCCTCCCGTCCTTTCCCCCAGCCAGCCTCCACACCTCCTCCAGCCAGCCACCACACCAAGAGTTGTGTTGGGTGCTTTATACGATCCTCAGTTAAATTATCTTAATTCTAAAGACATATATGTATATAGATTAGGAAAATAATTGGTATCCAGTAATCATGGCTCAATTTTAGCTTGCATAGATGTTCAAATTTCTAATGAACAAAATCAAATCCACTTAACTGTGACAATATACAAATATAATCCTAGACACTGAGCTCAGGGAGAAACTTCAGCTATCTTGAAAATTCCATAGAAAGTGAGTGTGGTATTATTTACCAATCAAGCCAGCCAGCCTGAAACAAATAACACATTTTAATGGTGAGCATTCCAGGAAGCTTTCATAAGGGACTGTTTGCAAATGAGTGGGCAAAATGTGGAGAATCAAGAGATAGAACATGATAATGGGATAATGACAGTGGTAACAGTTGAGCCTGCATGTCAGGAAAAGAGGTGAGATCAATTTCTAGAACCTAGGGCGGAAAGAGCCTTTAGAAATGGCTACCTGGCGGAAAAGAGCAATGACCTTTGCCCTTTGGTTGAGGAATGCAGCCAGTCTGAGGCAACCACACAAGAAGACAGCTGTGGAAGTAAGTATCTTAAATTTACTTTCTTCCTCTTGTTGACCAAATCCAACAGAAGCCAGAAGGCAACGATGCCCACTAATATAGTCCATACAGGTTAGCCTCCAAAGAGAGAAAGTCGAGAGAAAAAGGTTGAGAAATGGATTTGGAAGGCTAATCAGAAAGTTATCTGGGACATATTGAAAGGGCCATCAAAGACTCCTGTTTAGTGAAGATACAAAGATGACGCAGTGTTGACCATAATTCCTGGGCTGGATGGTTCTAGGTAACTTCAACACCTATGTAATTCATTTACTTCTGCTGTTTTCTCAGGTCTTGTTGGTTGACATGTACTGTACGTGGGTGATGGGCCTGTGTAATACCAGGGTAATATCAGGTCTCTAATCAAGGGGAACATGATGCTCAGTATGAGTAAAAGGCCAAGAAGGACTATCCTGCTGGAGGTCATGGCCATCGAAGAATATACTCAAGTTTTACACTGGGTTGCATCAAATTTCTTTGGATCACGATCCTCCGATCTGATTCTTTTTTTTTTTTTTTCTCCGATCTGATTCTTAAAGGCATCATTCACCCCCTGATCCTGCACATCCCTTAAGAGAACCTCTTCTGATGGAAAGAGCATTGGGATTTCTTTTCCTGTAGTATCTCTATAAAAATGTAAATGTCTAATAAATGTAATATTGATTAAGAAGTTTTAGTATTGCACTGTTTTTGAATAAAACAGTTTAATGCATACTTGGTAAGGTAAAATATTAGGAAAAAAAAAAACCCACTCCTTCCATATTTATGACCAGAGAAAAAATACTCAGGGCACTTATTCCACGGATAATTGGATCACAGCTTAATTTCACTTGTGAAATAACAGGTATTCTCATAACCTTTCATTATGACAATTTGGTAGTGATTGTCAACATTTGTTATAGATAAGGCATACCGTTTTAGACTCTAAGTGATTCAACTTTGAAACAGGAATTTTTTACTAGGAGTTTTTTCAAGATTTTGAATTGGTTAAGAGTGACTGGGATTACAAAGTGAGGCACTAAAAACTGGTCTTATTACAACTGCTCATATGTGTGTGTTCATATTTTCTTAAAAGCACTACAGAAAAATAAATAACATACTTTGGTTCATAGGAGATAGAAACAGACACGCATAATCCACACTTAATTTTTTTTTTTAGTTAACACAGTTCCATTTTCTCATTGATCGACTCTGCCATAAGTTTTAACTTAGCAAACAAATTCAAACCAATAAATATTCCTTTTTACTGATTGTGAATTCCAGTGAGTGTATGAGTGAGATTTTATTTAGTAAGCAATTCCCCTTGCTAAAAAACAAAATTTTTGCTGATGATAGATCTTATAGATTTGTGTCCATGGAGAAGGTATTATTTAATAGGCCAAAAAGGGATCAATGTATATGAGGAGTTGGCTGGTTGAGCCTTCGTGGCCACAAGTACGTCTTTCTCTTTTAAAATAAATTCTCTATTTTTTTTTTTTTTCATTTCTGTCTCAGGCTGCCTGGCTTCTAACCTGTTTTATTTCATGTGTTTATTTTATTTTTTTAAAAAAATTTTAAAAGATTTTATTTATTTATTTGAGGGAGGGAGAGAGAGAGAGACTGGAATGTGCTTGTGGGAGGTGAAGGGTGGGGCAGGGCAGAGAGGGAGGGAGAAGAAGAGGGAAGGAATCCCAAGCAGACACCGTGCTGAGAGTGGAGCCCCTCAAGGGGCTGATTTCACGACCCTGAGATCATGACCTGGGCCAAAACCAAGAGTCTGGCGCTTAACACACTGAGCCACCCAGGCACCCCTATTTCATGTGTTTAGAAAGAGAACTGAGATTGAGATTCCTGTGTGAGTGACTTACTGATGGAGTGGTCTCAGGAAAAACTTCTAAGGGAATGAGGAAAATAGGATGGACCAGGGAAAAAACTAGGCAAGCATGTTGTTCCGCAAAAGTCTGGACTGAGCCACGGGACACTCTGGAGTATAAATCACATTACAGGGTTTGCCCTGCCCAAAGGCAAGGGGGACTGGATTATTAGACCCCTGTTCTATTAGTCATTGGCTATGGAGCAACCCTATGCATCTCCAGATGAGTCTGCTCCCATTCCCCAATGGTGCTCTTCTAGAGAAGGGTGCTGGTGTGAATTGTTAACAGAAAACTTCTCCAGCTTCTGAGGGGTAAATACAGTGCCTCAGTAAAAGGAATCTGGGTAGCACACCAAAAACTTATGTTACATATATTCTGGGAAGTAGATAAATTTCACTCTGTAATAGGAATATGATATTTGAGAAGGATAGGTAATTGGTAGAAACCAAAATATACATGTCATTTAACCGAGCACTTGAAATTTGGGCTCCCAGATAAGTATTAACATAGGAAAAACATCAGCTTCTTATGTTTAGTCACCTCCTAAATGTGTCACAATCTATATAAAATGTAGCCAATACTATATCTTCACCATAAAATTGTATAACTACAACACAAAGATGATTCAGGTATCCAGAGCTACGGCTATATTTGACTACCTAAACGACAAGCTCTACCATTAGTCCATTCCACACGGTAACATGGGTGTGTAATCACTGGGATACCATTACCATGACCCAAGTGTGGCACCCACATGACTTTATTATTGGCCACCAGTAATGATTAGAGAGTAATGGAGTCACCATGACAAACTACACATTGTCACAGTCTCTGAAAGAACACAAGTTCCAAAAGCGGCAAGGGTTTTTGGTATCTCGTCTCACATTCCAAATGCAAGTGTCCAGGTGCATACAGTAGTAGACATTGAGAATTCTTTAAGGATTGATGGCTTTTTGATGACTCCACAGGCTTTATCAATATACTTGGAGACCTTCTAAATTCACCCTTGCACTATTATCCCATTACCAGGCAGAGGCCTCATAAGGTAAGGGCAGTAGAACTGAGGCTTCATTAGACTTCGGCTACTGGGGCCAGGATCCCCCTGGGTTGGCATCACCTGCAGGGGAAGGAGAGCTCCTAAATGGAGCATTGGTTACAAACTGTAGTAAAAACTGACCAGAAAGCTAATGTTGCCCCTCTCCCCCCAGACAAATCACATTATGGAGTTATTTCTAAATCCTACTTATTGACCCAAATCAACAGTCGAAGCTATCGTAACTGGAATACTAGAACACATTTCAGTTAGATCTTTACAAGATTTTGCCATGACCTGACTATCTAGCTAAAACTTCATCCAGACTAAAGTACAAGGGAAAAATGTTACCAGGTTCCAAGCACTGCTAAGACACCACAAACTCTTGCCTCTGGAACAGTGTACTAAGAGAATTAACCAAATTGTCTAAGATACATCATATTGGGCCAAGATACACTATTGGACCAAGGTGTCACTGAGACCAAACCACAGCTTTTTAGCATGGACCATGCCATTCCTATGCCAAACAGGCCACAAAGAGAAGTCAGAGGCCTCACTGGTTGTTAAACAGCACTAGACTCCATGGATATTCAATAAATGCACAAGGGGATAGGTACATTCTGACCACCACACCCAACCCACAAGTCTTTATTATTGCAATAGCTGAAAGAGATTTCTCTTCATCTTTGCCTGACAATTGACCATTGGACTAAATGGATGCACTTGGCCTTGCAATGGTGTGTGCACTGCCTTCCCCTCAAACCAAGCTTTGGCAAGTAAGCCAAGACCTTTAACCAATTTCTTCTTGCCAAGTCCATGTCCAAGGAAACTCTGCTTCTCTTCCCCTGAAGAGAGTTAAAATCTTAGATTCCTAGTTTCCCTAATAATAATGGTTTTCTTTCTAAGGACTTCAAATTGGATTCACTGTTTTTCACAAATTGCAAGATCATAAGTCTCAGATCAGAGGAAAAACATATCTGGTAAATGAGATTTTCACTGTTCTTTCTTGGGCAGGGATAATTTCTGGAATATCACCTGCTTGGCAGGATTCTCAAATTGTCTTTTCAGGGCTGTTAATAGCAGTTCTGCAAGAACTCTAGCAAATGAAACCTTCGCTAATTCAAATCCCCAGTACACAGTAGCATAGAAGTTCCAGTTATGTGCCTCACATACTTGGGGGGATAAAAGAGTGAATCCACAATGGATCTTGTCCATAATGTGCCCAGAGTTATATGCAGGGATAGGAAAGGCACATAAATTAACATGCCTCATGGAGCAATCATGGTGTCAGTTGGGGGTGAGCATCCAGTGCAATGGGAAATGAGGGGAGAAATGATTGCTTTCAGCTGGCAGGATCAGGAAAATCTTTATAAGAAAAGATGTCAAATGTTTTTTAGAAGGATTTTTGATTTAAGTGCTTCTTATGAACACCAAAAATCATTCCCTTAGGACAATTTTCATTAAGGAGTCAGCCATCCCTAAGACAGAAGAATGAGGAAGATCAGACTGAGGACTTGGCCCTAGGTATATTCACTACCTGATAGTGACCAAGCAGGTAGGCTGGTCTGTCTGGAGTACTTAGCTCTGTGATCAGTTAGTCCTTTTTTCTCTGTGGACAGAGCTTCCCTGTGATGTCCCTGGGACCTGGTATCTGAGGCCCCTTTCTTTGCCCAGTCTCCTGGATAGTTATTTCCTTGGCAGGTGGCTTGATTTAAACCATTATAAACCGTTTGTTAAATCCTGTAAGTAATATTTCCAATGGGAGTCCAACACTCTGGGAAACTCCAGGCCACAATTCTTCAAGACTGTCCTTAATCACCTTAACATTTGCAGACAAAGAAGCTCGTTGACAAGCTCTGTTTCTCAAACACAGACTGGGTCATTTACCACAAAAAAGTTGAGGTAGTGTTAAAAATGTAGCTCCTGGAGCATCATCCAGGAATCTGAACCTCTAGGGTTGCACCAAGGAATCTGAATTTTAACTGATCTCCTGTTAAATTTCAGTCACACCAAAAGTTTGAGAACCTCTACCCTACCTTATCAACGTTATCAAATGGTGATGTAATCTTAGGTAAGTCAATTGATTAAGTTTGATATTTATTTTGTCACAAGGGGTCATTCTGGCTCTATTTGCATTGCAGGATGGCCATGAGGAAACACCTGGAAAGTATAATGGGATGCCAATGGAACCTATAGTGATTGAAAAAATCAACATCTATCCATTATACTCACCTAATTTCCCCTCAGCACTGATACGCACACCAGTCTCTCTGTTGTAAACCAAACACACATGATTGTTCACACAGACTGTCAGCTCACCCCAGGTGTCACCTATGACTTTTTTTTCTTTTTCTTTTTTCTTTTTAGGTAATGCCCTTACTTTGTTTTCTAGTTTTCTGGTTATTTTCACACAGTAAGCCATGACGGGCTTTTATGAGAGCAGTTTTGGAGGTCAAGAAACTTTTTGCACTTTGACCATACCAATGCTGGCAGCTTCCCAGAGAAGGTGAGAGCCCTCTAAAAGCTATCCAATCTGGAAGATGAATGGCATCATCGGTATACGCTCAGGGCCATCTAAGGAGAATGAAATCTTTGGAATCAGATTAACTGGGTTTGGGTCCTGGCCCTACATTTGTGATGTTGGAAAAATGGAGCTCTTTCATCTCTAAAAATAATCAATTTTCTCTTTTTAAAAATGAGAATAGTAATACTTATCCTACAGATTGTTCTAAGGACTAAATGAGGTCTTAGAACAGTAACTGGCACATAGAGAAAACTTGAAATGGTAAGAATTTTTATTCTTACCCTATAAAAAATTATTCACAGAAATTGTATCAACTAGACTTCCACAAGTTCTGGAACTTTATGGATAGACTCACCAGGAAAACAAAGTAGATAAAACAATAGAGTCAGTAGGAAAACTTCATTTTTTCAAAGTATAACTTAATAAATACTTAAATTTGGCGCATATTCTGATATCATACTCAGATATCTATAATTTATGCATAAAAGGCTTATGAAATAATTCCTGTCAAGTTATCCCCTCATGAAATAGTAAATTGTTTATTTATTTATTTTTTTGGTGACAATGCTACTTCCAAATAGAAATTTTAAAAAGCAAACAAAAATCATTTCTTTTCTCTCCTCTCCCTGCTTTGACTCTCTAGTTATACAAATAAAGTGTTGTTTAGGTACTGAACATGGATATTTTATAGAATAGAGGCATACTTTTATGATGTTGAATTTATCGAGAACATAAAATCCTCTATGTGTGAATTTCCTCTCTCTGATTTCAGAAGCATGTAGAATTTCCATACCACTTATACTCAAATCCAAGTAGCAAATGATATTGTTCCATTTCTATCCAAAATGCCACTACAGAGTAGAAGTTGAAAGGGCTTAGCATGGAACATGTTTTCTAAAATTATTTTATTTTTTTTGCTTCATCATGATAAGTGTACTTTCTAATCCACATTACCTATCTAACCTATACGCTACCCACCTCCCCTGTGGTAACCATCAGTTTGTTCTCTATAGTTAAGACTCTGTTTTTTGGTTTGTCTCTCTTTTTTCCTTTGCTTGTTTATTTTGTTTCTTAAATTCCACATATGAATGAGATCATATGGTCTTTGTCTTTCTCTGACTGACTTCTTTTGCCTAGCATTATACTCTCTAGCACTATCCATGTTGTTGCAAATGACAAGATTCCATTCTTTCTTACTGTATATTAATATTCCATTGTATTTATATACCACATCTTCTTTATCCACTCAACTATCAATGGACACTTGGGCTGCTTCCATAGTTTGGCTAATGTAAATAATGCTGCAATAAACATTGAAGTGCATGTATCCTTTCAATTAATGTTTTTGTGGCTCTTTTTTTTTTTTTTTTAATTGGTAAATACCCAATAGTAGGATTACTAGAACATAGGGTAATTCTGAAAAACCTCCATACTTTTTTCCACATTAACTGCACCAGTTTGCAGTCCCACCAACAGTGCAAGAGGGTTCCTTTGTCTCCACATCCACGCCAACATTTGTTGTCTCTTGTGTTTTTGTTTTAGCCATTCTAATAGGTGTGAGGGCAATGAACACTTTTTTAAACACTGAGAAAAAGTTCCACATTAACAAAGCAACAACAGGGGGCAGCTGGGTGGCTCAGTTAGGTAAGCACCTGCCTTCGGCTTAGGTCATGATCTCAGGGTCCTGGGATGGAACTCTTCGTCCAGTTCCCTGCTCACCGGGGAGCCTACTTGTCCTTCTCCCTCTGCCCCTCCCCCTCTCAAATAAATAGGTGAAATCTTTAAAAAATAAAAAACAAAGCAACATCAGCAACCAGTTTCTGTTAAGTTCACTTTAAATTTATAAATATTAAAGATTGGAATGTTAAACTATAGTTGTGAAAAAGAGCCAAAATTATTACAATACAGATCATATTTTGACGTTTACTTGAAGATGCAAATGGATGAATGCTATGGCTATTAATTGTCATTTATTAAGCACCTACTATCCATCAGACACTTCATATGCATTTAAACTTTTTTTTTTTTTTAAGATTTTTATTTATTTATTTGACAGAGAGAGAGATAGCGAGAGCAGGAACACAAGCAGGGGGAGTGGGAGAGGGAGAAGCAGGCTTCCTGCTGAGCAGGGAGCCCGATGTGGGACTCGATCCCAGGACCCTGGGATCATGACCTGAGCTGAAGGCAGACGCTTAACGACTGAGCCACCCAGGCGCCCGCATTTAAACTTTTAAGTAACAATATCCTTAGGACATAAATATTCTTACTCTCCTTATGCACTTAACTAAACTGATGATCAGAAAGGTTTTATCATTTGTCCATAGTCATGTATGTAATCAATACCTGAATTGCTGTTGGAATCCAGTTCTTTCTGAGGTTAAGATAAGGCCCTTTCTCCACTACCCTGCTGCCCCCAGCTCAGTGAAATGGAGCCAAGCAAGTGAATGTTTGCAGAATGTGGTTTCTGGGAAGGTTCCTGCTTCAAATATTCTTTCACCAATGATTATGATGCTTGAAATTTCTCCAAAGGGTATTTATTTCTGTGAGTCTTAAGGGATTTTAATTCATTTAGAATCTCACACTAAAATCCAACTGCACTTAAGGTTAAAATAAAGTTTATTAGCTGACATCTTGACAATTATTGGTGAATGGCTGGCCAGAGCTTTTGTGAAGTAGAAGAAAGAATTATGCTGAATGGCCAAATGAGAGCAATAATGAGAACTTGTTAACTTTTGCTACTTAGAAATTATGCCCTTAAGGTTGTTGTTTCTGCCCTTGCTATGTGGGTTTTCAAAGATGAATTTGAAGAGCAAAATATTTTGCTAGGGTGGAATGATTTGTAACATTCACATTTTAGAATGGCAGTTGGGTATTCCCTTTGATGGAATGTCTTAAAAGTGGTGGGACGTGGCCTCAGGAAACATTCAGGGGTAAACAAATGGCACAGGCTTGTAAACACCACACATGGGTTTGGGAAGCTGCTCTATCTCTAACTCATGCACAAACACATTAACATTCTGGGTTTACTGTAGAGGCTGGTATTACTTTGAAAGGAATAGTCTTGTTTTAATTGTAGGGGTTATGGATGTATAAGAGTGTGTTTATTCATGTGTGCGTGTCAGTCTGTGTTTAGAATCTGAATAAAATGGTTTTATTTACAAGTTTTCTGTACATACTGATGAGATAGAAGAGGAGCAGAAACATAAATTATTTGGATGATTCTAGTTAAAGTGATACTTTTACTTCAAACACACAGCTCTTTCAAGGTAAAGAGGCAATTGCTTTATTCCCAAGTTCTTTCATATGTAGATATTCATAATATATAAACTCAATTGTTTTTCAAGTGAATTATTAGCCCCCATGATAGATGGTGATATAGAATCTCACCAGTAGCAAAACATTTTGAAAGAGAATCAGACTTTAAAACTAAACTTCTTTAATAACAATGCTCTTTGGTTTTAGATTGAAAGAATTCCGAATTGACAGACCTTAATAAAAACATTCACAGACAGGGTTATTTTGAAAATATCTTGATATGGTTAAAAAAATCACAACAATCATTTTTATTTTTATTTATTTTTTTATTGAAGTATAATCGACCTACAATGTTATATTAGTTTTAGGTGCACAACACATTCGACAATTCTTTACATTTGACAATTCTGCACATCACTCAGTGCTTACTACAATCAGCATGGTCACCATCTGTCATCATACAATGTTATCACAATCCTATCGACTATATTCCCTATGCTGTACTTTTCATCTCTTGACTTATTTATTTTATAACTGGAAGTTTGTATCTCTAAATCCCCTTCACCTATTTTGTCTATCCCCCCATTCACTTCCCCTCTGACAACCACCAGTTTGTTCTCTGTATTTAAGGGTCTGTTTTTTGTTTGCTTCTTTGATTGTTATTTGTTTTGTTTTTCAGATTCTACATATACATGAAATCATATGGTGTTTGCCTTTTTCTGTCTGACTTATTTCACTTAACATAATACCCTCTAGGTCCATCCATGTTGTCACAAAGGGCAAGATCTCATTCTTTTTATGGCTGAGTAATATTTCAATTGTATATACATACCACATTTTCTGTATCCATTCATCTATCGATGGACACTTGGGCTGCTTCCATAGTTTGGCTGTTGTAAACGATGCTGCAATAAACATAGGGGTGCATATATCTTTTTGAATTAGTGTTTTTGTTTTCCTTGGATAAATACCTAGTAGTAAAATTACTGGAGCATATGGTATTTCTACCTTTAAGTTTTTCAGGAAATTCCATACTGTGTTCCACAGTGGTTGCACCAATTTACATTTCTACCAACAGTGCACAAGGGTTCCCTTTTCTCCACATCCTCGCCAACACTTGTTATTTCTTGTCTTTTTGGTACTAGTCATTCTGACACGTGTGAGGTGATATTTCATTGTGGTTTTCATTTGCATTTCCCTGATGATTAGTGATGTTCAGCATCTTTTGATGTGTCTTTTGGCCATTTGTATGTCATCTTTGAATAAATGTCTGTTCAGGTCCTCTGCTCATTTTTTAATTGAATTGTTTTTTTTGGGGGGGGCGGAGGATATTGAGTTGTAGGAGTTCTTTATATATTTTAAATATTAACCCTTACTGGATATATTATTTGAAAATATCTTCATCCATTTAGTAAATTGTCTTTTTGTTTTGTTAATGGTTTCCTTCCCAGTGCAAATAGTGATGACTTTTAGATACAACATCTAGGGTGTGATCTATGAAAGAAAGAGTTGATGAGCTAGACTTCCTTAAAATTTAAAATTTCTGCCCTCTGAATGACACTGTCAAGAGAATGCAAAGACAAACCACATACTGAGAGAAAAAATTTTCAAAAGATATAACTGATAAAGGACTATGTCCAAAATATGCAAAGAAGTGTTAAAACTCAATAATAAGAAAACAAACAACCCCATAAAAATGGGCCAAGGACCTTAACAGACACCTTGTCAAGGAAGATACAGAGAAGACAAATAAATACATGAGAAGATGTTCCACGTCATATATCATCATGGATACAGAGATTAAAATGACAATGACATTACCACTACACACCTAATAAATGGCCAAAACCCAGAATACTGACAACACTAAATGCTGGTGAGGATGTGGAACAACAGGAAATCACATTCACTGCTGGTGGAAATGCAAAATGGTACAGCCACTTTGGAAGACAGTTTGGTAGTTTCCCATCTGTCAATATTGTCATAAGATTTTCATAACCTTATTTATAGGTGAGAGAGTCCTACACTCGACGTGTGTGTATGAAGGTGTCTATGTGAGGGATTGTGTGCTCTATTCTTATTTACTAATGGAAACATTTATTGTGAGGCTGACAAAGCTTGGCTTTCAGAGCTTCCCTCGAATTAGCACCTTCCAAATCTCTTTACCTAATTTTGTATTCATATGTGTCTTCTTATTTTTTGCAAGAAGACCCCCATGATGATATAAGCAAAAGACCTCCAAAACTTGGATCACTTTTTGAGTGGAGCATATTAATATTTCTCAACTAAAAAAAAATTCTCACCATAGATATTGTGATACTGATTTTAACTCTAGGGACATGGAGGATGCAATAATAATGCCGTAGGGGTGCCTCTCAACTCCACCACGCAATACCTACTGACTCGACCAGGGAAGACATGATGCAGGAGTTAGCCATGAGATAGCAGTTGATGAGATATAAGGTGGTTGTGCCATGGATTAAACCTTAGATCGCTGCAAGCTTCTTGTGTCTTATTTTCATAGATTCTTCTGGTTGTCTTAATTAATTATATCACAATAAATTAGATTACAGGATCTGAGGATACTACATGAACTAAAAATTTTATTGATCATAGAAAATGAGTTATATATCTGACTAGTTTCTTGTCCTATGCCGTAAATTCTAGGATGGTGGGGACTTTCGCTTTTTCTCCACCATTCCTATTAGAATGTGAAACACACACTTAGTAAACAGTGATAATTTGTGAGATACATGAGTGATCTTTGAATTAGGTTTGGCCAGAACAAATAATATCGCTTGTCCAGGATACATTTTCCATGCATGGCTGAGTGTAAGAAAGAGTGGAAAAACATTCATTTCTTCCAAAATTGGATGATTACTTTTTCTGGGAAAAATCTGGATTAATTTGTTTAGATAATGGGATGTTTCAACTTACTTAAATAATTACTGAGCCTGTCTTACCCTGATCAAGCTACATATTACCAACTTTGATTGAGCGAGCAAATGACCAAGCAAAGAGGTTTTAACATAAGAAAAAGAAATTTAGGAAATCATTTGAATATTGATTAAATTAATCCAAGAATATGTAAAAGATAAGAATATATAATGTATGCCTCAAGAATAATACTCATTTAGGGTTCACTTCATTCTACTCTCGTCAAATTTAGATGTCTAAAGCAAGGATACAAATGATATTGTTTGGCTTGAGCAATGCATGTTATTTTAACCAGAGCACCATTTTTAGCTGAAGAAGAAAAAGCCAGATGAAATCTAGAGGAGTCTTAACTGCTAATAAAGGAACACCATCTGAAGATTATAGGTAAACTTTAGATGGGTTAGAATAATTTCATTGCCTAAGCCATAAAATGATCATCTTGTCCCTTTAACACAAGTCTGTGGCATAACTACCAGCTTCGGCAGTATAATCAGATGATGCTAAGCCTCTTCTTTGATGGCCCTGCCAGCATTCTGTCTTGGATTTCAGGGAGTATTCAGCATGAAATAAAGCCTTGTTATTAAACAATATTTATTGGCAGATTGTGTTTATTAAACAGTGTTTATTGGCACCCTTTCTTAGCGGAGAATCCTGTTGCTCTCTGAACCAGAATGAATTTTTTGGAGAGAAATTTATCAAGAACCTATATCTTATTTCTGCTGCTTTTTCGAAAATCTCATTTGGGGAATTTGTTGAACTGCCACCACTGTTTATCAGGCCACAGAAATATCTCCTCTGAATTTCTAAAACATACCTGCACCCATTACTCACTAATGACCAGTGATTATATGTGTGCCCTTGTGTGTGTGTGCATGTGTGCATGTTTCTTGATACCAGAGATGATGTCTTTTCACTTTTTGTATGTGTGCCATACCCTAACAGAATAGTGCTTAAAGCAACACGTAAGTAACAGCAGTGCACAAGAAACACTAGTCCCTTCATTTACCCGCATTGCCACTTACTTTCTGAGAGCAAACTCTTTTCCAGTGTATTCTCTAGCTGGCACACTTTATGGCACATTTTTTTTCTGTCTCATTTTCTCTCTCATTACCGAGAGAGATTCTTTGTGGTAATTATCACAGGTAATTATAACAAGCATCTTATCTTTGTTAAGTGTTATCTCATGCCTCACTTCGCAGACATATTTGAGGAGCAAATATCTAGAAACGAATGATCACTTACAGGCATCGGGAGGAACTTCTATGAGATTACATTTTAAATTGGTAGTGTCCCATGCTTCACTTGGAATCATAGTCCTCAAACATGACTTAGTGGGAAAAACACTGATGTTACATTCATATTAGCATTAGCAATCCTGAATTCAACTTATACATCTGGCAATTGCTAGTTTTCTTTGATTCTGGGATAGTTACCTCAATTTTCTTTTTTGTAAAAGTCTACAACAGGGAATACATTTTTCAGTGATGAAATAAGATGCTCTTTTTCAAAATATCTTTGGTGCACATACAGAAGGACACATAAAGATATATTGCATCACCAGGGATGTCATTATATGGTATTCCAGCTTGGAGGTTGTGCCAAGTAAGTGTGGATAGCAATATGTGAAATATTGACAATTAAACATCACTTTCCCTAGGGGCAATTTAGAAAAATCTATGAAATCTTAGAGTGTTCCATTAAAGCTTTTTATGACCAAGAACCATGTGTGTCTTCTTTTTTTCTTTTTGAAGATCTTATTTATTTATTTTGGAGGTTGTGAGAGAGAGAGAGAGAGCAAGCAGGGGGAGGGAGGGGGACAAGCGGACTCCATGCTGAGCACAGAGCCTGATGCAGGGCTCAATCCCTCCATCCCAAGATCATGACCTGAGCCAACATCTAGAGTGGGACGCTTAACTGACTGAGCCATCCAGGTGCTCCTGTCTTCTTTTGTTAGCTTTGAGATAGTAGATCCTAGAGAAGAATTTCAGAACCTACCATCAACCCCCGGGAAAAAGTATAGGTGGAGAACAGCCAAAACTGTCTAACATAGACTATGTTGCAAACAGGCTGGCCATGGATCTAAAGCCTCATAAATAGGGTGATAGTCTGCCACATTATATCATTCTTTTTAACAAAGAGCAGTGAATGATTGCAGCTAAACATTAGAATGGGGAAAATAGTTTTCGAAAGCTGTCATTGTGTTTACATTTTAAAAAATCTGAAACCAAGATTTAATTTGAGAGATTTTAAGGACAAATATGGTAAATAGCCTCTTAGGTCAGAGCTTTGGAGTACTATTTTCTTTGTGGGTAATGTAAGGAAATAAGAAGAGAGAACATTAAATATGAGGTCCACTCACTGCTTGGATAATATTTCCTGTTTGTGTTAGTGCATTTTAACCATAAAGTAATTTGGCATTTGGATTTCACATCTTACCTATTTGTTTCTTTCATTTTGTAGAAACGAAACATTTTCTTTTTTTTCTTTCTTTTTTTTTTTAAAGATTTTATTTATTTATTTGAGACAGAGAGAATGAGAGAGACAGAGAGCACATGAGAGGGGGTTGGGTCAGAGGGAGAAGCAGGCTCCCTGCCGAGCAGGGAGCCCGGTGCAGGCGTCGATCCAGAGACTCCAGGATCATGACCTGAGCCGAAGGCAGTCGCTTAACCAACTGAGCCACCCAGGCGCCCAGAAACGAAACATTTTCATTATTGACTTGCATATATATATTATGTTTTTTTCCCCGCAGAGTATTTTGCAAATACAGTGGGGGATCAAGAAAAATAATGAAATATTTATACCAAGAGTCTCAATATCCCAGTGACCCGAATTCCTGAAAAAAAAAAAAAAAAAAAAAAAAGTAAAAACCAAACCTGGCTCTGAAATCTTGGGAAATATCCCCAACACCTCTATCTACACCTTAGTGTTTTCATGTGTAAAAGAGGAATATTAATACTATCCACTTTGTAGCGTTTTGTTAGGATTCCCAAGGGGTACATTTATTAATTAAGTTCTAAGGTCCTGTGTTTCCCTTCTTACGAAATCGGGTTATCCTGTTATGATCTACACTCACTCTTGTTTCCTCAGCACACACCATGTACCTGCATACTATCAGCTGCCAGCATCTGGGCCTAAGAGCTTTCTCCTGGTGCTGGAACTTCTTTTCTGCCCACTGAAGTCCAGGAATGCAGTCTTCAAACAATGATTTTTTGTTTGGAAATACCCCAGCTCCCTGACCCTCATGTCTGATAATTGCAAAGCCTGTGTTCTGCATTGAATCCCAGTTTCCTCAGTGGAGTTAAGCTCTAGTCCCAACAGTGGTAACTACCTTTTTTTTACCTGCCTTCTCTGTCTTACTTTCCAATTTTCCTACCAGGGCTCTTTTACCTCCAAAAATAAATGCTCTCTATATAAATTCTTATCTCTGGCTTTGCTTCTAAGGAACCCAAACCAAACACCCTATACTTCACCTCTTCCTAACATGGTGTAGAATATTCATGCAGTTTTGGTGTTCAGCTAAGTTAATTAACCCAGTATGAAAGGTTATCAACTGATGTTGTTTATACAATGATGGAAGTGTTTGTGTTCATCTGCATTGCTCCAATTCCTATACGTGGGCCCCACCAGCCCCAAAATGCAAAAAACCCAGAGGAAGGAGATGCCCTTGCTTACCAAATGAGATCCCAAAGTGGGAATATTTAACAAATTTGAGTCAATGATCACATTGCAAATATATGAGAACTGAGAATACAAGAAATCTGGCTTTACAAATCAATGGTAAAAGGGCAGATTGTTTAAATACATGGTGTCGAGAAAACTACTCCTTTTATGGAAGAGAATAAAACTTTAGACTGATTAAAGAAGTAAATATGAAAAGCAGAAAACCATAAAGTTATTAAAAGAAAAAGTAAGAATTCATCTCTTTTTTTTTAGGAATTTTTTTTTTGGCCTAGAGATCAGAAAGAATTTCTTAAAACATTGATGGCAAAATAATTAATGATTTGATGCTATAAAAATTAAGGATTACTTTTTCAAAAAGGACAGCACAAAGTTAAAGACAAGTTGCCAGAATGGAAGATAATATTTGCAATGCCTAAAACTAAAAAAAGATTAATAAAAAACATGAGTAAACCTCATGAAAATCAATGGTATATAAGGGTAGCAATATAAAATGGGCAGTATCAATGAATAGTAAAGTTGAAGAGGAAACACAAAAATCTCACAATCATATGATAAAATACACAGAATATTTTGTATCTGAGAAATTCACATTAAAAAAACAATAGGAATATAAATTTATACAGCTAAGACTGGAAAAAATTACAAATCCAGCTAATGTCAAATAGTGATATGGTTATGAAGTCTGTGTCTGGATGGACTAGTATAAGCTATGAAGATGAATAACACCAAGGGGTTGGTGGCTAATTCACTGAAGGTTTATTTATTGCTCATGCTACATGTATATTGTAGAGTCAACAGTACTCCTCTGCTCACTGTGCTCAGAGACCCAGGCTGATACAGTACAACCAAAATTGTTGGTCATGCCAGTGGGAAAAGGAGATCCCTCCGGGCAGAGAGTACGGTGGGGATAGAGTTGGGATGGGGGGGTGGTGAGACTTTGGATTGACAAATAAATTACATATGGCACTTCTACCCCTAATTATTAGCCAGGAGTAGCCATATGTCCCCAGCCACATGGAATCAAAGGAATCTTCATGCTTTTCTGGTGGAAGTGAAAATAGCTGTATTCATTTTGCAGAATAACATGACAATATCTAGTCAAGTTAAGCTATGGCTCCTTTCTCTCCACAAGATGAGTGATTTTTTAATGTTTTTCCCTTTCAGAACGAGGACAAAGATCTCTTAATTGCTTTCAGCCGGGGATGCTGTGGGGTCTCAGTTTTGTGTCCTAGTATACCCATTATTGCATTAGACCCTCTTAGAAATTGAAAAAATATCCTTGCATTGGAACTACCAATACCAATGAAGTGAGATACTTGAAACTTTTTAGATCTTTCCTGAAGAATGAAACTTGTTTCTTTTGCAGTTGTTTTTTTTAAGATGTCAGATTTTTTCTTATTGTAAACAACAGAAAATTCAAAATGAGGCATATCTTTCATATAGATATTTCCTAATAATACATGACAAATAGTGATATTAAGCTACCTACTCTTGGTTTAAGAATTAGATCTTCCTGCTCACCTTGGGGCCACAGTCACCGTGAAGTCAGAGATTCCAGTCTTGCCTACCTTCTCTGTATCCTTGCTGCTATTTTGGTACTTAATGCTTTTTTCTCCTTTCTCCTTATTTGCATAATTCCCATCCACTCTGTGGTCCATTTAAATCTTATCCCAGTGTGCCTCTTGAAGAATGATTTGCTTAAACTGCTTGTGGCAAAGAACAAAGCATAAAAGGGAAATCATTTCTAGAGTGAAACTTCTCCATTCACATTTTTGAACAACATTTGCTCAAGGTCTTAAGGATATAATCCAGGCCAAAAAAAAAAAAAATATCTTCCTGTGGCTGCTGGACTACAGATGCTCAGTGAGTCCTCAAAAATAACTCTTGTGGAGTCTGTTTTCTCTTGCTAGGAACTATTCCCTTTAGAATGTCAGATTTTCCCCTAAACTGATGATTAAGAATGAAAAATTAAACTTTGGGGAAGGCATGGAAATTCAAGTTCTTGACTTCTTCCTTAGTGTTCTGTATGTAGAAGACAAATGTATTTTCTTTAATATCTAAAATTTCTCAATTATAAAATTCTCTATGCTCTTTTGATTTTCTAATTTGACTGAACATCTATCAGAGCTGGAGGTGTTTAGTGTTTGTTTTACACATTGTCCCCTTTACCCAGAAGATATTATATGCTTGATAAACATGTTTATTAAATAAATAAGTGACTGCCCTGGTTTAAAGAGAAGATGAGAATGCATTGGAGCTCTGTGTATTCCAAACATAAATAAGTAACAGGAATGGAGAAACTTAAACTTGGGAGACTAGAAACAATATCAAATGATGATTCAAGAGTTGTTACCTCCAAGGACCTATTGGTCAGTTTTAGGGGTTGAATTTTGTCTCTCTTAAATTTATACACTGAAATCCTAACCTTTGTATTTTACAGTGTGACCTTATTTGAAAATAGGGTCATTGCAGATGTAATTATTGTAAATGAGGCTATATTAGAATAGGGTTGGCCCCTAGTATAATATGACTGATGGCTTCATAAAAAGGGAGATTTGGTCACAGTCAGGCACACAGGGAACACACCATATGAAGATTGGAGATAATCTGCCACAAACCAAGGAAGGCCAAAGATTTCTGGAAAACCACCAGGAACTAAGAGAAAGGCATGGTATATATTCTTCCTCATAGCTCTCGGAAGAAACCAATGGTACTGGCATCTTGATTTTGAGTTTCTAGTCTCTAGAACTCTGAGGAATAACTTTCTGTTGCATAAGTCATCTAGTTTATGGTACTTGTTATGGCAGCCCTAGAAAACCAGTAGAGTTAGTAATACTAATCTGATCTTTAAAGTTGATAGAGGTGCTTGAACCAAAGTCACTAGCTCAGACAACATCTCTTTATACTAAGATTCCACTAAATCAGGGAAGAGACTCTGTTTTGACATATGCAATTAGAAAGATCTGAGTGGTGGCTAGAACATTTATTACTGAAATACAAGGTGTGTCTGTGTGCGCGCGTGCACACGTGCGCACGAGTGTAAGGGAAGGTTCTGGAAGGGAATGCGTTCTTAAGAAAGCTGGATGAGTTCATGAAATTGTTTCTATTTTGAAGGTACCAGCTGCCAGAGCCTAATTGCTCCTACTCAGAGTTTCACATGATCAAGTTATGGGTGACAAGACACATTTTTCTAGGTTCTTATCAGCTTCCTTAATTTTAAAGCAAGAATCTTAGTAAATTTAATGGAAACCCAGAGACATTCATACCCAACTTAAGACTAGGGGTCCAAGAACTGTAAAAAATGGGGAAGAGTTTAGCTGCTGAATCTTGTCTAAAAGACACAGGCTAGGGTGCCTGGGTGGGTCAGTCAGTCAAGGTCCGCCTTTGGCTCAGGTCATGATCCCAGGGTCATGGGATGGAGAGCCACATCAGGCTCCCTTCTCAGCGGGGAGTCTCTTCTTCCTCTCTCTCTGCCTTTCCCCCCTGCTCGTGCTCTCTCTTTCTCTCAAACAAATAAATAAAAAAAATCTTTAAAAAATAAAAAATAGAAGACACAGGTTATATCAACTATTGGGAATACATATTGTTTTATCTTCACGCTTTTCTACAGGTAGGCAATCATAAGACAGGATAGGAAACTCATGACTAAGGAAATGTTCAGGAGACTCACAGTCCAGCAGAAATGCCAACCCAACACACAAGCTAAGGATAAAGGGTAAAATAATTTTACATTGGCTTCCACGGTGAATTTCTGGAACAAAATTTATTACCTCTGATATAGATGGGTCTTTGACCCCATATTGATAAAATATATAAGACAAATATAGCACATGCTAAATCTGAAGTGGTTGAGGGGGGAATTTTTCCATAATTCCTTGAAAGAACCCCAATGATCGTCAGTTGTTCTTCTCTTCACCAAAGATTGGAAAGAAGCAGTGAACCAAAGCTAGGCGTTTGAAATTAGGTGAAGAGTAGAAGCTATTTACATCACTTTTTTTTTTCTTTTTTTTTGTACTTTTGCTTCCCCACATCCTACTCTGACTCTTTTTAAACTTCGCATTGGCCATTCAGAGCAAGGGGACATTTTAAGGGACTTGTTAACCTGTTATGAAGACAGCTGCCCTAGCATTTGGGGCTTGTGTGGGAAGGAATGTCTTAGCCACAAGCGATTCCTGTTGGCATTCATACTAAGACAGCATCTAAAGAGATCCTTCTACTCTTCAAAGTATAATAAAACACATATTTGGAAAACAGCATAGTCATTCATGAGTACTTTGGGATAACCCTCCGCTTAACTCGTTTGGGCATATATTTGCAACCAATCTATTTTCATATTCATTTTTATTGAAACAGATATTAGACTAGCACCCACTAATTTTGTAACAGTGTACTAGCAGAACAATTCTTAAGTTATTAGCAAGATCTATGAAAATAACAAACATAAAAAAAAATATGTACACGTGGAATCAAGAGTAAATAGCAATGCCAAAGTGGAAACCATAGGAATGCAGAATCACTGGTTTTAGCCATTGACCGGAGATGAGACTGCCCATCCAAATGTACGGATTCAGTTAGTCTCCTTTTACAAAATTATGTGAACTTATTTTGTTTTGTTCAGTTCTAGAACCTGGAATTCCTTCTTGTTTTTTTCCCCCTCAAAAGATAAACAACACAGAGATAAAATATCAGTTGTTCTGAAGAGTCACTGAAAATGAGTTAATAACCATACATTTACACAGACAACTTTATTTTTGTCATTCTATTTGTCTAAATGAAAAAACAGAAGTATCCAAACTGAATTTTTCCTTTTCTGTTATTAGTCATCCAAATATTTGTGTTCCCCCTTGACTTAGAGTTTTAGTCTAAATAGCTTTCAATATGTTAAAATAAGTAACATACTATTAAGTACTGGTAGAGTTTTTAATTAAAAATTTGAATGTATTATGCAGTGGTGTTTGATAGTTTACTCAAATCTATGCTAACTAAAATGTTTTTCCAATGGTATTACATTTACTAAAATTTTTAAATAAGTAACAATGTTGCCTCAAATTAAAATTTTATTACTATTTTCTTAGATTAAAAAGAATGAGAGCTTTAAAGACTCCTTAAAATACAATACAAAACAAAATAGATTCAGTTACTTCATTTTGCTGAAAATGGATTGAGCATCATTATTTGCCTTGGGACTAAAAGGCCCAATCTCATCGCTCCTTTTATCTATAGAGATGTCAGTCATCTCATTTTCCTATGTCTCTAATCTCCCTCCAGAGTGAACATTGTTATTCTGAGCCCACCTCCCACTCCCTATTTCCGCCCTTCCCACTCAGCATTATTTTCATCCTTCCCCCCATTTTGATGACACAGCCAAATTCCTCATATCCTTAATCGTTTTATGACAGTTTGCTTTGCCTTCTGGCTCTGAAACTTGGCTCATTGGCACACAGCTTCTCTTGTGGTGTCAAGAGCAGCTACATCTTCCTAACAAACCTGGTCTCATGGGCCCAGAGATGAGTAGGCATGCTCTTTGCTTTCTTTGCTTCTTTGCTTCTTTGAGACAATTCTTACTTCCTCCTCTCTAAATTCCCCCAGTTTTAAATATAAAGTCTTCGGATTATAACATTATTAATATCAGCAAGTGTCTACTGATCCCAAGACAAAGCCCTTAATTCCCTGAAAATATTAGCCCCCAGTAAATACCACTCTCTCCAAAGTACTCTTCTCCTAATTTTTGTGCTTGAAGACAACTGTGTGGACCTTTCCATAGATGAGCCTCTCTGGTTTTGACTTCCTTTATGGTTATTTTGGCCTCCACCTACTCAGCCACTCAGCCATATAGGCATGATTTTGCTGTTAACAGCAACTGCAAACCTTCCATACTATCAATTTCAAGTACCACCTTCTAAGCTTTCTGGCCCATCCCTTCCAGCACCCTGATTCCAACAGTCCCAAGGCCTTTTCCTTGTCACATGTCCCTTTGGGTTATAATGGCCATATGTTCTGGTTTGCATAGGAGAGGGTTGGGTTAAACCTGTTAGTTATCTCAGCATAAGGGAAAAAAAAGAATTAATAAAGCCCTATTTTAGACAATAAATTATATGGCTGCTTTACTTGATGTTCTCACTTTTTTTTTTTACTCAGCCTCAATTCTATAATCAACTAAAAGGTTTTCTTTGCATATAGTTTTCAACTGCCTTGTCCCTCTTTCCCATAATCAATACTTTGGCAAAATCCCAACCCTGCTTAAATCCAACTCTCCAAATACTTTACATCTGCACCTGCATTTTGATGTGGCTTGAATCAAACACAAAACTGTGTTGTCTGATATATTAAATTTACAATCCTTAACTTCAAGCAGTTGAGCAATCATACTGTAGTATCTGCTGGTCCATTTACCTTTCTACTTTCCCAGATGATCATTTCATATCTTCTCTCTTCTTCAACTTCTAGAAATTCTTTTTTTTTAAGATTTTATTTATTTATTTGAGACAGAGAGAATGAGAGAGAGAGAGAGAGAGCACATGAGAGGGGGGAGGGTCAGAGGGAGAAGCAGGCTCCCTGCCGAGCAGAGAGCCCGATGTGGGACTCGATCCAGGGACTCCAGGATCATGACCTGAGCCGAAGGCAGTTGCTTAACCAACTGAGCCACCCAGGCGCCCCAACTTTTAGAAATTCTTAACACATTTTCATACTGAACTGACCCACATTTCCATCTTATTTTATTAAGATAAATTTTCTTAATAATATCACTTAACACCTGTGCTGTAAATAGGCTAGGAAATGTGGGTTAGTTAAAAAAAAAAAAAAAGCAGTGATTCAGCTAATACAGTTGTTCAGTTGAGAGATGTGACAGATGTCAATGTCTTGGATCAGAATAGAAGCAGTGAAAGTGGAAGAAGGTTATTTTGAAGATGAGCTAATGGTATTTGGAATAGATTGTGCCTGGGATATGACAGAAAGAAGAGGTGAGATGAGATGGAGTCGAGAACACAGGTGGAGAGTTTGGTGTTAGGTAGGTCCTCCCTTGGGGGTGAAAGTTGGTTAAAATTCTTTTCTGATCGCTTTACTTTTCTCAGTCAAATAAAAGTTCATCAGTTCAGTGTGAAAATGTGTTAAGAAGTTCTAGAAGTTGAAGAAGAAAGAAGATATGAAATGATCATCTGGGTAAGTAGAAAGGTAAATGGACCAGCAGAGGTGAACCATGAGAGACTATGGACTCTGAGAAATAAACTGAAGGTTCTAGAGGGGAGGGGGGGGATGGGTTAGCCTGGTGGTATGAAAGAGGGCATATACTGAATGGAACACTGGGTATTATATGCAAACAATGAATCATGGAACACTACATCAAAAAATAATGATGTAATGTATGGTGATTAACATAACATAATAAAAAAATGAACTAAAAAAAGTGATATTATTAAGATATAAGTTACATCATATAATTTCTCTTTTCAAATCCTCCTAATGGCTTCATATTTCATTCCAAATAAAAGCCAAAATTCGACAATGATTTACAAAAGCTTATGCATGCCTTTACCTTTCTGGTTTTATCTTCCACTATCTAATTCTTATTTATTATCCCTCGGCCACATTGGCTTTCTTGCTACTCCTCAAACACTCCAGGAATCTTGCTTCCTTAGGGATTTTTCATTGAAAGTTTCCTGTCCCTCAGGTATCTTCTCTCTCCCACCCCCAATGCCATAGGACTTGAGTCACAAGGACACCTTTTCTGTAATACTGCTCTAGTCCCCTCTTCTTAAAATGGAAGTCCCACCCCAAGCCAGACCCTCCTTATCCCTATCCTCTGTCTTGTTTTTCTCCTTAGAACCTACCCTCTTTCTAATTTCATAATTACTTCTTTTATTCAAGGGATTGTTTATTATTTATTTATTTTAGAGAGAGTGAGCCTGAGCCTGTGCAAATGGGGGAAGGGGCAGTGGGAGAGAGAGAATCTCAAGCAGACTATGGGCTGAACACAAAGTCTGTCTCAGGGCTCGATCCCAGAACCCTGCGATCATGACCTTAGCCAAAACTAAGAGGTGGCTACTTAATTGACTGTGTCCCCCAGGTGCCTCTAAATGGATTTTCTTTTCCTTATGATTTTCTTAATAACATTTTTTATCTAGCTTACTTTATTGTAAGAGTACAGTATATAACACACATGACATACAAAATATGAGTTAATTGACTGTCTATATTATTCCAGCCAACAGTAGGCTCTTAGTAGCTGAGGTTTTGGGGGAGTCAAAAGTTATATGTGATTTTGACTGTGTAGTCAATCAGTACCCCTAACCGCTGTGTTCAAGGATCAACTGTATATTTTTTCTGGAATTCACTGATGATATAAACAGAAAATCTGATGGTGTGGCGGTGAGGAATACAGCCAGAATATTCCCTTTCCTATTTACTCACTGTAAGACCCTAGACATATTGTATAACTTCCCTGATGCTCCATATCTCTATCAGTCTAGAGGAAAAAAGACTAAAATTGTGCCTTAGCTTTCCATTATGATTTGGAGATGAAGTACAAATTTTTAAGTGTATGTATAGTATTATCAAAAAACCTGGTAGAAATTAGTTTAATAATTTTTTTTTTTGCACTGTGTACTTTTTAAAATTTATTTATTCTTTATTTTTAAAAATTTTTTATTTTATTATTTTTTAATTTTATTATGTTAGTCACCATACAATACATCATTAGTTTTTGATGTGGTGATCCACGATCCATTGTTTTCATATAACACCCAGTGCTCCATGCACTACGTGCCCTCCTTAATACCCATCACTGGGCTAACCAATTCCCCCTCCCCCTCCCCTCTAAAACCCTGTTTGTTCCTCAAAGGCCATAGTCTCTCATGGTTCACCTCTCCCTCTGATTCCCCCCTTCATTTTTCCCTTCCTTCTCCTAATGTCCTCCATGCTATTCCTTATGTTCCACAAATAAGTGAAACCATATGATAATTGACTTTCTCTGCTTGACTTATTTCACTTAGCATAATCTCCTCCAGTCCCATCCATGTTGATGTAAAAGTTGGGTATTCATCCTTTCTGAAGACTGAGTAATATTCCATTGTATATATGGGCCACATCTTCTTTATCCATTCATCTGTTGAAGGGTATCTTGGCTCCTCCCACAGTTTGGCTGTTGCGGACATTGCTGCTATGAACATTGGGGTGCATATGGCCCTTCTTTTCACTACATCTGTGTCTTTGGGGTAAATACCCAAGAGTGCAATTGCTGGGTCATGGGGTAGCTCTATTTTTAAATTTTTGAGGAACCTCCACATAGTTTTCCAAAGTGGCTGTACCAACTTGCATTCCCACCAACAGTGTAAGAGGGTTCCCCTTTCTCCACAATCTCTCCAACATTTGTTGTTTCTTTCCCTGTCCATTTTTGCCATTCTAACTGGTGTAAGGTGGTATCTCAGTGTGGTTTTGATCTGGATTTCCCTGATGGCTAATGATGATGAACATTTTTTCATGTGTCTGTTAGCCATTTGTATGTCTTCTTCAGAGAAGTGTCTTTTCATGTCTTCTGTCCATTTTTTGACTTGATTATTTGTTTTTTGGGTGTTGAGTTTGAGAAGTTCTTTATAGATCTTGGATATCAGCCCTTTATCTGTAGTGTCATTTGCAAATATCTTCTCCCATTCTGTGGGTTGCCTCTTTGTTTTGTTGACTGTTTCCTTTGCTGTGCAGAAGCTTTTTATCTTGATGAAGTCCCAAAAGTTCATTTTTGCTTTTGTTTCACTAGCTTTTGGAGATGTATCAAAGCTGTGATCACCAAGACAGCATGGTACTGGCACAAAAACAGACATATAGACCAATGGAACAGAATAGAGAACCCAGATATGGACCCTCAATTCTGTGGTCAAATAATCTTCGACAAAGCAGGAAAAAACATGCAATGGAAAAAAGACAGTCTCTTCAATAAATGGTGCTGGGGAAATTGGACAGCCACATACAGAAGAATGAAACTCGACCATTCTCTAACACCCTACACAAAGATAAACTCAAAATGGATGAAAGACCTCAATGTGAGACAGGAATCCATCAAAATCCTAGAGAAGAACATAGGCAGTAACCTCTTTGACACCGGCCGCAGCAACTTCTTTCAAGATACATCTCCAAAAGCTAGTGAAATAATAATTTTTCATGATTTTTAAATCACTATGATTGGAATCATTTTGACTATTGATAAGATAGGTGATAAATTCAGCCTATATTTCAAACTTCATCACATCCCTGCCTCATTTCTGTGAAGTTATTAGATTATAACTACAATGGATAAATATAAAATTGACAGAAAATCAAAGCTTACAAAATTTAAATCTTGCTCTTACGATAGGCTATGTTGAAAAGGAAAATTTCAGTTGGTTTGGTGTCTGCAGAAAGTACTGGAGAAATTTACATTCCTTACATGACTAATTAAAACACCTATGTTTCAAGTATAAATAATTCAATAACAGTAAAAATTTCAAGTGGACAAGTTAGAGCTCCAATATTGCTGGTAGTTCAGTTTATCTGAAATCTCTGTGAAGAGGAGGCCAAGATTAAAATGACAAAATGTTCAACTCAGAGAGGGTACTTACTGGACCATCTTAGGGATTTCGTAAACCCAGATTGCAAAAGAATGGTTAAGACCTGGTTCTCTTTGACAGTTCTACAGTGGCTTAATTTCCAGAAAATGATACTATCACAACATCAAGCCTTAAAAAAATGTCTAGTTAATAGTTTTATTCTAGTAATTGCTAATCGGATAAGATCTGAACTTTTTTGAAATGAGACTCCTGCAATGGTGCAAGAATGTTAGTAGGTCACCAATTTATCTTGCAGAGAAAGACAAATAATAGTTTTAAAATACTAAAGAGAATAATACAGTTTTAAATTCTTCACTGTACAAATACAGAGTCAAAAATAAGATTTTCCCCCAAATTGCAGGATAAAATGTTTTTTGTACATTGGTGTGTCGGATTACCAATGTTATCTATGTACTTTTACACATGTAAATAAACATCTATTTTAAATGTAACCTTCAAAATGTTGTTTGTTATGCTTTGGAAAATGAAAAACACACACACGCACACAGAAGAGGGGGGTGATGGACCACATTTAAAAGAAAACAATCTTGCTGATGAAAAACGTTTTAAAGAGGAAGCCATTGGTTTTATCTCTGAAAAGATCTATTCCACTGCAACTAATTACTCCTCAATATAGCTTGGAATTGGGAACAGCCCCCTACTCCCACCATCTAAATACCGGTACACTGTAAATTCACTCTTCCCCAAAAACTGATTGTTGCAAGGAATAATTCAAACCAGAAATACTCAAGTAGGGAGAACGCATACCAATCCGGCCCTCTTTGTGAATTGCTTAAAACAACAGATTCTTGGCAGAATAACCCACAAAAGTTGCTCTTTACAGCAAGGATCAGTATCAGCCAATATTTCTTAATTTCTCTAGGGTATCCAAAGGGTGGAAACATTGTGAAGATAGGTCAACACCCTTCTTATAGGTTTCAAATTGCTGGCTGTTAATATTTTGTGAATTGCCTGCTTTTAATTATCCACATCCATATTGGCCAGTTAGCAGGTGAAATTGCTTAACTCCTCAAGGAATACATGTGGACTCAAATCCACATTTCTTCATTAATAACCTCTCCTTAGAGGAAACTTATATCATGTCAAGTGAACCCTCCCAGCTGCCTCCATCTTACAAACAGAATTAATTGTTATCATTCCTTGTAAGCAGTTGAAAGGCTGCAAAAGTGAAACCAGGCACAGCACCATGATAACTTTCCACAAACAAGTTGGAGGCAAAGCCAGACTACTGCATGAAGAAAGCTGGCTCAGAATTCTCTTCCCCAAGTGGCATGGACTTTTTCATCCTCTGGACCTTAAGCAGCACCAGGTTGAAAGGGCTTGGGAAGCACAGTCTCATAAGAAACCTTTATAGGGCAATGAAGCAGGCAACTCAGACTCACAAGCATTCAGAGTGCAGGAGCAAATCACACAGGGAGACACAGAGACCTTAAAAAGAACAAATTCTGAAATCGAGGCAGTCCTGCTATTTGGCTTTCCCCTGACCCTGGTGTGAAAACTGGCTTAGAAGAAGACAGCCTTAAAAGCCACAGGTGATGACAACTCAGAACAGCTGAGTAGTGACAGCAAGAAGACCGCCATATAACAGGGCGCCTGGGTGGCTCAGTTGGTTAAGCATCTGCCTTCAGCTCAGGTCATGATCTTGGGGTCCTGGGATTGAGCCCCTGGGATGGAGCCCGCATGGGGCTCCTCCCTCTGCCTCTCCCTCCCACCCCCACCCTGCCCTGCTCATACTTTCTCTCTCTCTCTCTCTCAAATAAATGAATAAAATCTTTTTTTTTTTAAAAGGAGACTGCCATATAACATTCCCAGCCCTTTTAGTTACTACTATGCTTGAATTTTCAGATTCTCTGCTAATTACAAATTCATTTGAGCTTAGATTAAGTACTCCTTTCAAATTATACCTAATCCTGGGGTAATTTAACCAGACTATATGTAACTTTATATACTTATTTATCTATATTTATGTAGCTAAGTATAAAATATATTTTAAAAATATAATAAATAAAGATAAAAATATTTTATATTTAGCTATGCATGCTTTATTTGAATTTATTTAATCAGGTTGCTTTCTTCCTAACATCTACTTGAAATTTTCAGACATAAGAAAGGAAGTTTTAATGAAGGAAAGAGAGAGAGACAATTCATTTCTATCTATGCAAACTTAGAGATGGACTATTCTGGTGTCTCTTTGCTGCTTTGGGCCTTACCTTTCTGGGAAAAACAAAAAAGGTAGAATGATGGGTTTTGGACCCTGAAGAGTTGAATACAGAAATACAAAGTAGTAAGGATGGGTATTAGGGTGTTGCATGGGGCTAGTGGGCTAGCCTTTGGCTGACATTTCCATTCTTCCTTAACTTATATCTTGGTGCTTATGTTATGAGGAAAACATGCCATATAAGTCAGTTTATTCATGAAGTAGTAGAATTTAATAAAAATTCATGGCATTTTAGATTTGCCTAGATTTGCCAATGTCTACTTTGAAATCTCACATCATTTCTGTTGTTTCTTAGACTTCTTAAAATTACCTCCACCCTACAAACACACTCCCACTTGATCAGATTAATGACATAGGACACAAATTGTCATTCTTTGCTTCTGAAACTCAGATAAATGCATCCTCTGGAGGGGCTTTAATCTCCCAAGGGTGGAAAAAGCAAAAACAAAACAACAATCAGAAAACCAAAAAACCTGGACTCTGTGCCTACCATACTGTATCAGCTCTCTTTATTCTGCTTGAATTTTGTTCTTTTTTTATTGGTAAGGTATACAAAACATTATTTTTACATTAAAAGAGACAGAGTTATATTCCACATAGGCTGAAAAATTTGCATGGCTTTAGATACTTCCAAGAAATGTTCTGCTTCTTGTGAATCACTACCATTTGCCTGTCTAGACTTTCAGGGTATAAACTTCTCTGTTTTAAATGTATGTCTGTGGGAAAGTTTTTAAAGCTAATGAATAGTGTTGATTTGGGATTAGTTCTGCCACTAACTAGTTGTATGAACCTAACATCTAGAGAAAGTGGAAACATTTTCTCTAAATCTATTTCTTCACGTGGAATTTTAAAGAGATTAAAATAATACTCTCCCAATTCCCTTGTGGGACACAATTGTAATATATGACAATTTTACATCACCAGTTTTGACTGAAAGAGTTACAGCCCTCAGCCACATTTCATGACCCATGTTTGACAAGAACTTTGCTAACAGATGTGGGGAGGGACAGCTTGTGGAATTCCTTGAGGTAATGTTATGTTATACCAAAAATATCTACTAAGGTTTTACAGAAATGCCAGACATTATTTAGTAGAGTCTTTGGAATTCTTTCAGAAATGTTTTACATAGGAGCTGTCATGTCTAATGTGCAGATTTTATTATGATTTCATCATGGAACATTTTATCCTTTCAAATATATTTTTAAGAAACAACTTTGAGAGATAAATTCTTCCATAAGATAAAGAAACCTCATTATCAAGTGTGGAAATTTCCTTAATTTTCTTCCCTATTTTTTTTTTTTTTTAGGAGAGAGAGAGAGAAAGTTTGGGGCAGATGGAGAGAGAGAATCTTAAGGAGGCTCCACACCCAGCACAAAGCCCTTCACAGGGTTCGATTTCATGAACCTGAGATCATGACCTGAGCCAAAATCAGGAGTCGGATGCTTAACTGACTGAACCACCCAGGCACCCCTCCTTAGAAGAATACTCTTCTAAAGCTTACATATATATGTGTGTGTGTGTGTGTGTAACATATATTTACATATATATGAAATAATTTTAACTTTCAGATGGGTAATTTATAAAAAGTAATTTATTCAACTACATTTGGTTCTTTAAACAACACGGGGTTAGGGACACTAACTCCTCCCCACTCCCTTTAGTCGAAAATCTGCATGTAACTTTTGACTCCTAAAAAACTTAACTACTAATAGCCTACTTAACTGGAAGCCTTATTGATAACATAAACAGTCGATTGACATATTTTGTATGTTATATGTACAATGTACTATATTCTTACAATAAAGTAAGCTATAGAGAAAAAAAGTTATTAAGAAGATCACAAAGAAGAGAAAATACATTTACAATTCTGTACTATATTTATTAAAAAAAAAATCTGTATAGGTGGATCCACACAGTTCAAACCTGTGTTTTTCCAGAGTCAATTGTATTTCACCTAATTTAAATTAAATTCACCTAATTTATTTAACTGTTTCACTAAGGCAAGATAATCACAGCATGATGTATCATAACTATAACATTGCTTTTGTTTTGTTTTGTTTTGGTAAATATTTTGATTACCTAGATCTTTGAAAAGAGATCTTTAGAGTTTGGTTTGCAGAGAGACCCAAGTATTACCCTGAGGTGATGTGAAGAATTGGTGGCAAAATAGAAATAGTAGCAATCAATACAGTGGTTAATCTGGACACTCCATGACCTCTAAACTAATAAATTAGAATGTTAATGCTGATCACGGTCAAAGATTCTCATCTACTCTAAATGGTCCAATACCAGTGAACAGAAACACCCTGTTCCAGGGCTAGATATGAACTTACAAATGGCATATGGAAGCAAAACTGACACCTTGCTCTCCCTTCACAATGAGTTTTGGATCAGTGTGCTTATCACGTTCTAGTCAGGAAAACAAACAGTCTTTGAGCTGAGACATTGTTCTCTTGCCTTTGCACTTGACTTTGGTCTAGAACTTACAGTATTGGCTCTTCTGGCTCTCAGACCTTCAGATTTGGACTAGAACTATACCATCCACTGTCCTGGGACTTCTCAGCCTCCATAATCACGTGAGCCAATTTCTTATGTTAAGTTTCTTTAGATAGGTCTGTCTATCATCTATTATCTATCTATCTATCTATCTATCTATCTATCTATCTATCTATCTACCATCTACCTATCTCTATCTCTATATAAAATCTCCTATTGGTTCTGTTTTTCTGGAAAACCCAGAATGATATACTTGGGCTTCCACCTGTAATTTCTGACTTCCTAACAGAAACAACTTTATCTCTGTCTTTTGCAATGGTGATGTCTGAAGACTTAGCTCTTGTGTGTAAGATAATCCTGTGAGAATATTGTTTCTTTCTCACCATGAAGAGGCTAATTGTAAACTTAGTGATTTTATTAATCTTCCATTGTAGTTCCCCTTACCCCTAGTCCCTTTAAATACCTGTTGTGGATTTTTGTTTGTTTGTTGTTTAATGGCGAGAGAGTCTTTGGAAATCCAGGTTTGCTTGCAAAAATTATTTACAACTACATGCCCTTTCTAAAATCTTTTATATCTGATTCATTCTTTTTCAGATATATTACTAAATTTGAAGGGGAAGAAGGTGAGAGAAAGCATGGAGATCAAAGCAGACAATAAAAACAGACCATATAACTTCAGCTATGTAAGTTATCAGACATGTAATTGAAAAAAATCACCAATACATCCAAAATAGATGAAAATTTCACTAGAGAATCAAATTTATTAAGCATGTGAGGATGTGGAAGAACCGGAACCCTTGTGTACTATTGAATGGGAATGAAATGGGTGCAGTTGCTGTAGAAAATAATATCATCGTTCCTCAAAAAATTAAACATGAAATTATCATATGATCCAGCAATTCCACTTCTGGGTATATACCCCAAAAACTTGAAAGTAGGGCCTTGGAGACATCGGTACACTCAAGTTTATAACAACATTATTCACAGTTATTGAAAGGTGGAAGCAATCCAAGTGTTCATCGATGGATGAATGGATAAACATAACATGATATATACATACTGTGAAATATGATTCATCCTTAAAAAGCAAGAGAATTCTCACCTGTGCTACAACATGGATCAACCTTGGGGACATCATGCTAAATGGCATGATAAGCCAGTCACAAAAGGTCAAATATTGTATGATTCCTCTTAATTGGGTACCAAGAGTAGTCAGATTCCTAGAGACAGAAGTAGAGTGGTGGGTGCCAGAAACTGCATGAAGGATGGATAAGGAGTTACCATTCAGTGAGGTAGAGTTTCAGTTCGAGAAAATGAAAAAAAGTTTGGGAAATGGATGGTGGTGATGTTTGCACAACAACGTGAATGTAATAATGCTACTGAACTGTATGCTGGAAAAAATGATCAGTTTTATGTTATGTATATTTTGCCACAATAGCAAAAAGAACCTTAACACCAACCACAAAACAATAATAGAATGTATTACTGGGGTGCCTGGGTGGCTCAGTCATTAAGCTTCTGCCTTTGGCTCAGGTCATGATCCCAGGGTCCTGGGATCAGCCCCAGGTCAGGCTCCCTGCTCGGCAGGAAGCCTGCTTCTCCCTCTCCCACTTCCCCTGCTTGTGTTCCCTCTCTCGCTGTCTCTCTCTGTCAAATAAATAAATAAAATCTTTAAAAAAAAAAGAATGCATTACTAATAAACTAATAGAGGATGAGGAATGAAGAAATAAAGATACTTGATTTATCCAGAAAAGGCAAGAAATGAGGATGGAAGAAAGAAAGCACTGATGAGACAAATTAGAATGCAAATAGTATGATGGTAGAAATTAATCTAAATTCATAGATAATGTTAATTATAAAGACTGAATTAAAAAAATCAAACAGCTGTAGATTGCTTGCATGGGAAACATCTTTAATATAAGGGTATAGGATAGTTGAAAGAAAAAGGAAGGAAAAGATTAATAGTGCAAATAGTAACCAACACAAAACTGTAGAATTAGTAATATGAGTCAAGTATTTACAGAAATGATTATTCACAGAGATATTCAACAAAAACAATTACAATGTTTAAATTTGTAAACAACTAATATATTATAAAAACTTATGGGCCATCGGGCGCCTGGGTGGCTCAGTTGGTTAAGCAACTGCCTTCAGCTCAGGTCATGATCCTGGAGTCCCAGGATCGAGTCCTGCATCGGGCTCCCTGCTCGGTGGGGAGTCTGCTTCTCCCTCTCCCACTCCCCGTTTGTGTTCCCTCTCTCGCTATGTCTTTCTCTGTCAAATAAATAAATAAAATCTTTAAAAAAAAAACAAAAAAAACCTTATGGGACAGCAAGATGAAGTCAGTCATAATTTGAGATTTATATATGCCACATTTAGTAGCTAATAGATGAAGAAGACAAAAATTCAGTGTTAGAAACTTATATAATTAAACAACTTGACATAGTTAAACAACTTGGTACAGTATATAAATGTATAATTAAATACTATGTAATATATGTAATTCTCTCTCTCTCTCCACACACACACACACACACCCACACACACACCACTGCAGTCAACAACTGCAAAATGCAGTTCTTTTCAAGTGTACGTGGAACATTTTCCAAAATAGGTCACCACATGCTGGGCCACAAAGCAAGTCTCAATAAATTTCAAAGGATTTGAAAATGAAATCATAGAGAATATGTTCCGACAAAAATATAATTAAACTGGAAACAAAATTAACAAAAATAGAAAGGTAACTAGTAAAATCCCCGAACTTTCCAGATTAAGCAATGCATTTTTAAATCACCCATGTGCCAAAGAAGAAATCACATGGGAATGATAAAATATTTTGGACTAAAATATAATGACAATATCACATAAAATTTTTTAGGATGTTCTTATCGCTGTGCTGTGAGGAAAAATCAGTAGATATACATTAACAAGGAAAAAGAAAGTCTGAAAAATTAACAATGTAAACTTCCATGTGAAGAAATTGAAAAGGAGCTAAATGAAGTAGAAGAAAGGACATAGTAAAAAGTAAAAGCAGAAGTCAGTGAAAAAGCAAAAATACATAGTAGATAAAATAAATTTTGGTTGTTTGAAAGTTGAAAACTGTTAAAATTGTAACCTGACAAACCTAGTCTTGATTAAAAGAAAAGAGAGATACTGCAACTTCTTAAAGAAATAAAAAGGATCTAATAGATATGGACAGTATCTATCAATTAAGATTATGACTAAAATGATTAAAATTAAATGAACCAATATCTTACAAACCACAACTTACTGAAATTGACACAAAATGGAAGATTGAATGTAAATTGTTGTACATCTTTAAAAAATTGAATTCACAATTTAAGCTTTCCACTGGGAAGACTCCCAGTCAAAAAGATTTCACTTTGAATCCTTCCAAAAATTTAGGGAGACAATATCATTATTATTATAAAAAGTCCTTTGGGAATAGAAGTGGAGGGAATATTTCCCAGAACTTTTTAATGGCAAGCATAAGTTGATGTCAAAACAAGGCATGGGCACTTTAAGGAAGGAAATTTGCTAACAAATTTATTTTGAGAACATAGACACAAAATCTGAAACCAAATATTAGTGAAATTAATCCAGTAGTGCATAAAGCAGTTTTTTTTTTAGTAATGTAAGAGCAGTGTAACATTTGTTACCAATCACTGTAGCTTATTACATTAATAAAATAAAGGAGAAAAGATAGGATAATCTGTTTAGATGGAGAACAATATTGGTAAAGTCAATATCCATTTCTTTTTTTTCTTTCTTCACTTTGTGGGCAAACTAGTATTAAAGGAAAATTTCATTGAACTGATGAGGGACTCTGTATACAGTTGATTATTCCTGCCTAACAAATCATGTCAAAACTCAATGATTATCGGAGGGGGAGACGAACCATGAGAGACTATGGGTTCTGAGAAACAAACTGAGGGTCTACAGGGGAGGAGGGTCTACAGGGGAGGAGGGTGGGGAGATGGGTTAGCCTGGTGATGGGTGTTAAAGAGGGCATGTAGTGAATGGAGCACTGGGTGTTATACACAAACAATGAATCATGGAACACTATATCCAAAACTAATGATGTAATGTATGGTGATAAACATAACATAATAAAAAAAAAAAAGAAAAAAAAAACAATAGAGATCAGAAGGCAGTGGGATGACATAGTCAAAGTGCTGAAAGAAAAGAAAACAAAACAAAAACAAAAAAAGCCCCACAAAACAAGTCAACCAAAAATCTTATATACAACAAAATACCTCTCAACAATGAATGCAAAATGAATCCATTCACAGATGAAAACTAAAAGAATTTGTTGCTATTATATATACTATTTATATACTAAAGGAAGTTCTTTAGGCTGTTAGCAAGTATATCCAAATGGAAATTTGAATCATTACAAAATCCAGGATCACTTCTAAAGATAATTATTCATAAAGACAGTACAAATGCATATTTGTTGTTATTTCTTTTCTTAACTGATTTAAACAGGAATTGTATAAACATATGGGTAGAATTATAATGTTGGACCTATAACACAAAGAAAATGCAATATATTTGACAATAAGGGAACAGAGGAGGTAAGTGGGAGTAGAGTTGTAATTGGAGTAAAGAAATGACACCAGATGGTATTTTTAACCCAAATAAATAAATAAATAGAATCAGAAAGGGTAAGCAAGGTAAATATAACAAATTCTATAGTACATATATATACATATATATATATGTACATATATATATGTACATATATGTACATATATATATATATATTTTGCTCTTGATTCTGTTGGTTGGCTGATTCAAGGTAGATTTGAAATTGACAAATAGTAAGTGAAATATTTAAATAATATCCTTTAAAATAGCATCAATCATATCAAATATGTGGGAGTAAATCTAATGAAAGATGTGCAAAACTACACAGAAAATTACAAAACAAACATTACTGAGAAAGAAAAGAAAAAGAACAAATAAATGCAATAAATGTACCTTGTTTATGGATGGGAAGACTCATCATTTAAAGATACCAACTACATCTTCCCCAAACAGTAGATGCAACATATTCCCAGTCAAAACTCTAGCAAGGTTGTATGTTTGTGGATTGAAAACTGATTCTAAAATGTATGTGGAAATTCAAAGAGCTAAGAAGAGCAAAGACAAATGAACTGGAGGAGGTACACTAACAGATATTATGTTTTATAATAAAGTTACAGTAAAAGTGTGTGATATTGACACAATCAGACAACTAATCCAGTGGGACCCTGGGAAGGATCCAGAATGATACACCACACCATTTATAACAATAATATATCATACCATTTACAACAATCACACCATTTATAATGAAAGTGCCACTGAAATGTAGGGAAGAAAGATTGATATTTTCAGTATATGAGGCTGGATAAATTGGGTCTCTCTATGGGAAAAAAAGGTTCTCAGTATATGTTGCTGAATCAATTAAATATTCAGGTGGAAGAAAAATTGAATTAAGCTTTTTTTCACATCTCACATCATACATAAAAATTAATTCCAGATGGAATAAAGATTCCAGATGAATTAAAGATCTAAATGTGAAAGGTAAATTTTTAAAACTTCTCTCCAAAACTGGAGACTATTTTCATGGCTACGACATTCATGAGTAGCTTTATAGATTTGATTGTGAGAAGTCAGTTGTGACAGAATATCTTCTATACTCTACAATCCCCTTTATAAAGAGCCCCCTCCCCAAAATAAGTAAAACTAATCAATGATGCTGGAAGTCACAACAGTGCTGACCTTTGTGGGCTAATTATTGAGAATTTGCACAGTACAAACTTTTGAATTTGTACAATCTTTTAAAGTGCTGTTTATGTTTATAAAACCATTTATAATAGTATCAAAAATGTATCAGGGCGCCTGGGTGGCTCAGTTGGTTGAGCGACTGCCTTCGGCTCAGGTCATGATCCTGGAGTCCCGGGATCGAGTCCCGCATCGGGCTCCCTGCTCGGCGGGGAGTCTGCTTCTCCCTCTGACCCTCCTCCCTCTCATGCTCTCTGTCTCTCATTCTCTCTCTCTCAAATAAATAAATAAAATCTTAAAAAAAAACAACAACAGTTTAAAAAAATGTATCACATGCTTATGAATCCATTAAATAGAAGACAGAAAAGCCTCTATACAGATAATTAAAGTATAAAAATTATTGAGAGAAATGGAATAAGAATGAATGAAAAAATGAATGATGTGACATTTTCATGAGCTGGAAGGCTCATTAATATAAAGATGGCAACTATCTTCAAATAATAAATGCAAGGCAATCACAATCAAGAGATGTTTTGTTATATTACAATATAAAACGTGTATATGTTACACTTCAACAAAAATTAGCACAAAAAAGAAAACATAAAATGAATTGGAATTGCCTACCAAAAAAGAAAAAAGAAAAAGAAATATGCTCTAGCTGCTCCGTATTCTTCTTCCACGTTTAGAAGGTGAGGATGTATGACTATTTAGGGTATGGTGCTAATGCATTCCATTCCTCGTGTCAAATTTCTCACCTTCTCAAATTGCATGAGCGCAAACGTTTTGGAGCTTTATACCCATGACATTCTGGGAAATGGCTTTACCATTCCTCAGTAATATTTTACAAGTGAACTTGGGTGGAAAAGATCACTGGCCTGAAATATACACTGGCCTGAAATATATCTGTTGGATAGTAGAACTGTTAGCAGTCTTCTCAGTGACTGTAGAGAACAGTGATAGGCATGTGTATATATATCTTGAGGCCATCCTTCACTATTGCATGAGAGGCAGCATCAAAGGAAATTGGACTGAAAGTGCCCTATTAATCTGCTATTTCTTTTACAACCCAAATCCGTGATGGAGCACAGCATATAGCAACTTCATGTGAAGAGAATTTGAACGTGAACTTACTTAAAGAAAATAAAATATATCCTATATATAATAATTTAATAATTTTATTATAATTCTGTGCAATATTTCATGGAATTATGGAACAGATTTGTGAATCTTTAGAGATAAATTAATTCAGTTTCTGCTTTACACAAACTTTACCTGACATGTGGTTTCTAAATGCTCTTTCAACACTTCTAGGATGGGAAGTTCGTTATTTATGATGCAATTTATCAATCTTTTATAGTCTTCTATATATTATCAGAAGACTCTTATGCTAATCTAAAATCTGTTTTCTTGTAACTTATATTGGTTTTTATTCTTCCCTGTGGTGCCATGTAGAATAACAGTTTAATTTAAGGCAAAGTCACACATAGTTTAAAATTTTTTTACAATATTGGGGTGCCTGGGTGGCTCAGTTGGTTAAGTATTTGTCTTCAGCTCAGGTTATGATCTTGGGGTCCTGGGATGGAGCCCTACGGCCAGCTCCCTGCTGAGCAGGGAGTCTGCCTCCCCTTCTCCCTCTGTCCTTACCCCTTACTCTTGCTCTCTCCCTCTCAAATAAATAAAGTCTAAAAAAAACTAAAAAAATAATTTTTTTTACAATATTTTTTGGACTTCTAAATAAAATCAAATTGAAAAATAATCTAGTATATTTGAGCTAGGCAACATATTACAGTCAAGAAACATTTCTTAAACATGTATTTTGATTTTTTTTTTAAAGATTTTATTTATTTATTCATGAGAGACAGAGAGACAGAGAGAGGCAGAGGGAGAAGCAGGCTCCCAAGGAGCAGGGAGCCTGATGCGGGACTCGATCCCAGGACCCTGAGATCATGACCTGAGCCGAAGGCAGATGCTCAACCATCTGAGCCAACCAGGCATCCTGTATTTTGATATTTTGTGAACAAATTGCTAATTGGTTTCTACTCTAGACCTTTTTATGCATGTCTTCTTCATCCAAAAGTACATCATCATCAACTCAGTCACTGAAGCCAGATATGCTAGGATCCTCTCTTCCTCAAACCCTCCACATCTAACCCATCAGGCTATTCCCACATCATTTGCCTGACTCTACTTTGGATCCCTATAGCCCATTCTTCACACAGAGCTAGTAATCTTTCTAAAATTATAAAGTCATGATATTTTGCAGTAGGCAGACTTCTAAGATAGTCCACAATAATCTCCATCTCCTGATATTCATGCCATTGTACCATTTCCTCCCCTTAAGAGTTGAAATGGACATATTGGCCTCTAATGAACAGAATATGGCAAAAGTAATGGTATATTACTTCTGAGCCTAAGTTACAGAAGACTGACTTCTATCTTGTTTGCTCTTTTTCTCTCTCTGGCTCTTCTCAATCACACCCTCTAAAGAATCAAGCTGCCATGCTATGAATTACCTTATGGGGAGACCCATGGGGCAAGAAAGTAAGGGTGGCCTCCAGCCAACAGCCAATAAGAAACTGAGGCTCTCAGTTCAACAGTTCACATGAAACTGAACCCTGCCAACAACCACAGGAGTGAACTTGGATGTGGATCTTTCCCCAGTCATGCCTTGAGGTGCCTACATCCCCAGCCAGCACTTTGCAGCTTCGTGAGAGGCCTTGAGCCAGAGGTCCCCGGCTATCTGCACCTGGATTCCTGAACAGTAGAAACTATGCAGTGATAACTGTTGTCTTGAACCTCTAAGTTTTGGGGCATTTGTTAGAAATAGATAAATAATACATATTCCTTTGCTTAAAACCCTTCAATTCCTTTCAATGAAAAAATTAACAGCCCACTGCCTATGGCTCTATTCTCCCCTTGTGCCTCTCGGCTGTTTACAGAGCTCCAGACTGAGCTTCTTTTAGAGCTTGGAGCAAGTGAAACTCTTATTTACTTGAAATTGTTCATGCTGATCTCTCTGCATGTTTTCATGCCCTGACTTCTCCTGGCTAGCCTATTGTGATCCTTTTGTCTTCCCTGCACTTCTATCTAATCAGGGTCTTTAGACACCTTAACCCTGTGGTAGGTTCAGAGCACTTTTTTAACTTGACGTAACTTCAGTTGGGCTGCTTCTCTTTTTCAATCTGCCCTCTTACTGAGTTCTGGTTAAGCCAGGATTCTGACCTGGGGCCCAAGGATCCCCACTGTGCCCTGCTGCCAAAACACTAGCTTGTGCTTGTTTGTAACCTTCTAGAAGTTAATGCATTTGTTATCAAAACTTCTTTGTAGTTTTAGAGGATGCAATCTGAATAGGAAAAAAAAAAGTTAAAATAACATTTAGAAGAAAGGGCAGTAAAGAGTTACAACAAAGAGTAGGTCCAAATCGATATCAGGTGCTAGCCTTTTCTCATTACATAGAAACTTCTTCTGCTCGTATGTTGTTCTTGGTAGAGTTTTCTTTTTTTCTTCCAAGATTATATAGTGAAGAAATAATTGAGGAATTAATTTTTTTATAATGTGATATGTACATTACAATTAAAATTTTAAAATCCCTCAAAAGATTGAATTGGTTTCCTAGCTGATAAAGGAACAGAGCATTTTTCTCCTTCACCAGCCATTATGTCCAGCCTGAAGAACACTTGAAACTATTTAAAATACATTGGTATGAACTGGTTTACCTTAATATCTTCATAGTTACATATTAAGGAGAGAGTCATCTGAGATGAATGAATATTGAGAAAAAAAGATCAGGGAATGGTTATATTTTAGGATTATATTACCATGTTTTTCCTTAACAGTTGTGAAGACTCCACAAACTGAGTAAAGTCATACCAAAAACATTAAAAACACAGAGCCTAGAAGGCTTTAACATAGGAACTCAGAAATCCTGAAAAGTAGAGCAATGCATTACTTAGTAGAGTCCATTATTTAATTTTTACCACATTGGGTACCAAAAAGCCCAGTACTACTTTTAATGTGATTCCAACTATAAAATGAATTCATTCTCAGTTGGTCAATTTTATTAGCCCAATTTATCACATGGTTCTCCAAACTACAAGAAAGGACACTCAGTCCTTTCTTCCCTTTGAAAACATTCAAGCTTCCTTTTCTTTTTCCTTCTGCTGCTTGCCTCAGGGACATTTTATGCTTAAAAGCCTTTGGATTGATTTCTGTGCCCATTGGTGCTTCCATTTGCCATCTGTTAGTTGAAGTATTTATATATTTAGCAACACAGGAAAGATGGAACATGAGAAATTCGGAAAATTTGAATAGATAGGACAGAGCAACTGTCAAACTCTTTGTATGAACAGTACTGCTTCATAATATGTGGATAATTTCAATAAGATATGAGGTTTTAAGACTACTGAATAGCTTGATATAAAAGCACTGAAACATAGGAAAAAGTAGGGCTTTCATAACATCGATTATAAGAATATATAAAGAATGTTAATAGATACTGAGATTTTTGAAAATAGAGAAGTAGAAAAAACTTTACTCATGTTCTTCAAAAATTGTTTACTTGTGAAAGACTTTATTAATTGTGGAGGGAAAACGTAGGCATTAAATTGAGTGAAATCACTGTAACCCTATTCAGTCACTTCATCAATTTATTGTTGCCTTGAGAGCAAAGGAGTCTCCTTAATGGGGCAAGAAACCCCTCACCCCATAGAAGAGAAAGTAATAAGATTAACTTGGTGAAAATGTTGGGATTTCATTGTGTAAATGCTTTTGTAATTTTTACATTGTGTAAATTAATCCTCTTAAAAGTGGATTGAAAGACAAGCATCTTAGAATAACGTGAAGGTACCTTACAAACTCAAAGAGAATAGCTTGTAGAATCTTTTATTCCATAATTTATTCTCTGAGCTTTACACACACACACACACACACACACACACACACACACACTGAACAACCAGTGAAAAGCATGACTCACTTGTTTATGTGTCTGGCTTTCTTGGCATTCTCTCTCCCTTCGACTCCTCTCACTGCTTCATATGTTTTGCCTTATTTTCTGTACTTCCCCTCTGGTTCTCCTGTGACTTTGTGCACCTCCTTATGGTGGAGCCTGGCCAATGTCAACCATTGTTCCCATGATGTTTACTACCTCAATTAAACCAGGCTGCAACTGGAATGTACTTCCAAGATTTCTCTTCCCACAGCAGTAACTGCTCCTACAAAGAATACATTTGCCTAATATGTCAACATCTGGAAAATTTGTAGCAGTGGAAGCTTATGATCCACAGTCAAAGCCCTGACATCAGTAAACGCATGAGGCAATAAAGAGGTAAGAACTCAGGACATCAAAAACAATACACACAGGGAGTGTTTGACCCAACTCACTCCTGTGTCTTCTAAAGGTATTCAGCAATTTTTTTTTTCTTTTCTTAAGGACCCATCTTCAGAAGGGAAGGATCATAATAGAATTACGGGAATTTAGGGCCATAAGAAAACTTAGAGATCATGTAGTTTGTATGCCCAATACCCCAGATAATGAGGGCAAGAAAAAACAAACTTGGTGACTTTTAATTTTCTGAGATTTTTATATAGCCTCAAATCAAAACTTGAATTAGATTAGGTTTTAACTAACCACTATACTCTCAACCTGGAAAAAGTGTGTGTGTAGATGAATACTTTTGCTAGTAACTATTTTGAAAAAATCATTTTTTAATCTATTTCCGTAACAGGAGGATCAGACTCTATGTAATAATGAATGTATCATGTAATGCATTTAATAAAATTAACATGTAACTATATAAAACTGTAAAAACCATGTTGTAACTGGTAGTTGACATAAATTAATGTTGTCTATTTAATGATATATTTATGGATTTCAGTTTTGTACTTTTTAAAAAATATTTTAAAATCAGTATTTTTTAAAAATGTATTTATTTTAGGGGAGGTCAGAGAGAGAATCTCTAGCAGACCCCCTCTGAGCATGGAGCCCAACATGAGGCTTGATCACAGGACCCTGAGATCATGACCTGAGCCAAAATCAAGGGTCAGACACTTAACCAACTGAGCTATCCAGGTGCTCTCAAGTCAGTATTACCCACCTCTGGTCTCAAACATTGTTATATGCCTTTGGAAAACTACTGGAACACTGATAATGTGACTGTATTGCCAATGAATAGAATAGTCCTGAGCTGTTATACTGGAAAGAGATCTGAACTAACCAAAAGAATTAGGTTCATGTTTTGCCACTAACTTGACATATAGCTTTTGGCAAGTCACTTTTCCTATCTGGACCTCAGCTGAGGAATGATGGGATTAGACCAGTCATCTCATGTCCGTTCTAGTTCTAGGATACTTAGAGACTATTTTGAAAACAAGGAATCAAAATGTAAATCCAGGAAGGGAGGTGAAACATCAATCAAGCAATAAATGTTGTTTGGGTTGGAGTGAAGTTAAAGTGTTCATCAAAATTTACAGGTAATAATCACTCCCTGAAGAAAAGTATTGCTTACTTTTTTAAAAAAAATCATCTCCAAGGGGGTCAGAACTAGAAAGATACATACTTTACTCAAGTCTCATTTTTTCATGAACATGCTTACTTGGTCAAATTACACTAGACAAACTATTGCATCTGAACAGAAATTAGGATCCTACAGTTTCAACTTACCCATCTTTTCTTTTCTTTTCTTTTCTTTTTTCTTTTCTTTTCTTTTCTTTTCTTCTCTTTTCTTCTCTCCTCTTCTTTCCTCTTCTCCTCTCTTCTCTCCTCTTCTCCTCTCCTCTCCTCTCTTCTCTTCTCCTCTCTTCTCCTCTCCTCTCCTCCTTTCCTTTCCTTTCCTTTCTTTCCTTTCTTTCCTCTCTTTCCTTTTTTTTTTTTATTTTGCTTGTGAGTTTTAAGACCTAGATAAAAATCTCAGAAACTCTCCCAGAGAGCATCTAGCTTTCAGTTTTTTTGAGATTTTCTGAGATGATTGATAAATACTTTTATTGGTTAAAATAATTAAAAAGATACACTTTTTTTTTCTTTTTGAGAACTTAGGTAGTCATCTCATTAGTGTTAAGGCCAATTCTTACGTTTTCATCATGTCCTTCAAGACACTGCCCACCCTGGTCCAGTTCTGTGTCTCTGGCTCTCCCCCTTCAGTCTTCTCCCTGCTAACTACCTTCTCTCAGTGCTGGGAACACTTCATGTCCATTCCCTCTCAGGGCCTTATAAAAATATATATACTTTAATCTAATTTTAAAAATATGCATAGTGTCAGAAGTCACATTATTTTCTACTGTTTATAACTAAACAAAATTCTGAAAGTTGCAAAAAAAAGAATTTGCTACAAACTTGATTCTCATTCCCTAGAGGAATTCATGTTCACATGTTTTAGATATTTCTTTTAATACTGTCCTCCATATTTCCATATAACATGCTGTACTGTTAATACTTGAGTTTTCATTAAGGTAGTACTACTGATTTCCTGATTTGAAAAATAGCTCCCATAATCCCCTCTGTCTTCCAAACACACGCACCTCTACCCCCACCTCTCATCCTACCACAATTGTATCAGAATTTGAAAAGTCCAGAATTAACGATCATAATGTGTGTTTATCCAAGTGTTATTTTCAGGTGAATCATGGTTATCTTTTCTTTCTTTATTATTTTTTTCTTTAATTTTCTTGTTTAGTTTTGCATGTGACTGCCAATAATTTATCCCCAAATTCTTGTACTAGGAGGTCAAATCTTCGAATGCTCTGTTCAAAAATATCCCAGAGTCTTTTTTTTCTAATACTTTTTCTCTAAAGATTCGTCTCCTGGAGCCTACTGTTTTCTTGCTGCAATCAGAATGGTCTGCACTTGGGCCTGTGGGACAGTTGTCAAACTGAGTTTGCCTTCACTGTGGTCCTAGTGCTTCCCTCCTCTTTGTTGTTGTTGGGTCCTCTGCTTCTTAGGTCCTATGTCTTTCTCTTCAAGGTTTCTTTCCTTGACTAGTGGAATGCATACTTGTAGATACATAAAAAGTGAGCATGGGGAAGGGATTTACTTTTTGAGACCTCGTTTTTTGCAAATTTCTTTGTTGTACCTTCATTCTTGATTCCGAGTTAAACTGGATAATTCCAGATTATAAGTAATTTTCTCTTAAAACTTGATCTTTGACTCCTATTCTAATCTTTATTTCTGCTATTGTATTTTTTATTTTTATTTCCAGAACTATTTGTTGTTGTTGTTGCATGTTTCCATTCTTTTTATAGCCTCCTCTTCTTATTCCAAGTATCTGTCTGTGGAACTCCACCACATTTTTTTGTTTCTCAAAAGTTCTTTTGTGTTCCATGCATTATTTCTGTTTCTTTAAAAAAAATTAAACTCATATTTAGGTGTGAGGCTGCCACAATGGGATTGGAAACTGGATTTCCCTATAGCATAATCTGGATTGGCTGTTTTGCTAGGTGATATCTTTCTCTAGAAAGGAATTTTATTTCCTGTCTACAAGTTATAATCCCAGTTGCTCATTTTGGGAGCTGTTTGTAAAGAGAACTAGTGTGTTCTTACCTTTCAAGGTGCAGACTTTCACTTCATCTAATGGTTCTCCATATGTTATCCCATCCTCAACTATGACTGATGGCCAGGAGTCCAAAATTTCTCTGGTTTTCTATAAATATCTAATTTTTGCCAGGGTTGGGCAATGTCAAGCTAATAGAACCAGAGAGTAAAATGGTGGCTTCCAGGGCCTGGAGGGTGGTGGAAATGGTGAGACATTGGGCAAACATCCAGTTATAAGATAAGTTCTGGGAATCCAATGTACAGCATGGTGACTGTAGTTAATAATACTATATAGTATACTTGAAATTTGCTGAGAGAGTAGACCTTAAGAGTTCTCACCGCCACCACACACCCACACAAAGGTGACTATGTGAAGTGATAGATGTGTTAATTAACTTGATTATGGTAATAATTTTACAATGTCTACTTCTACTAAATCATCACATTGTACATCCTAAGCATATATAATTTTATTTGTCAATTATACCTCAATAAAGCTGGAAAAAAATTAAAAAATGAAACATAAAGGTTAATTCCTCACTCATACTGAATCATCAATGAGATTGCCATTTTCACTCAGGGTCTTTGACTCTACTATCTGGAACATTGCTGGTTTTGGTAAAAAAAAAAAAAAAAAAAATGCCTGCTGGATCTTCTCCTAGAAGTCATTTTCAGCTATCACCCATACACACTGGCCACAACTAGTTATGTGACCCCAAACTTCAAGGCAGCAGGCAAGTGATCCCATTCCTCCCACCTGGAAATCGATGTAAACCTGACATTAGTGACTAGTTGTCATGCCTCGTGGGCTTGTAGGTGCCTCCTAATCAGAGCTTAGAACATACTGCCATCTATGAGGCAGGCACCTCCTGTGTGTACTGGCCTCAAAATCTAACCCGACACTCCCCAAATGCTATCCTCAAAGAATGCACTCTGAATGTCTGCCATTGTCAGACAGGAACTAGGCACTACTTTGAGAAAAGGATCCTGGGAAATACAGGCCCAGGTTTCTTCTCTGGGATAGGACACAGAAGCAACTGAGGCTAGTGAAGTCTTATTGTCCATAGACAATCTAAGCATACTCAAGAAAGTTAAGTAACTTGTCTAGGCTCAAACAGCAAATACAAACTAATTCTTTATGGGACCAATGTCCTTGACTCCAAGTTCAATATAATTTTCATCATGCTGGTGTGTCTCAGACTTCACACAATTATAATTTGTACCATACCTTAAAAAAATATTCTGGTATTTATAGCATCCTTTAAATGACATATCTTTGGCTTACATGCATTTATTTTAAAAGAAAATTAGTGCATAAGAAAATAAAGGTGAAAATTGAGGAGGGACCATGGTCCTACACAAAAAAAGGTGTTCCAGAATTCAAAGGCAGAATCTAGGAATGCCAGAGAAGAACAGAGAGGCATATTCTTGATCCCGAAGGACTGAGAAGACCAGAAGGTAGGACTAGGGAGTGGGCAGACATGGGTTCTCACAGTTCTGCAAGAAAAGAGAGAACTTGAAAGAATGAGATAAAGTTCTCCCAGGGCTGAAGATGGAAATGGACTGGAGTTTGGAATTGAGGGAAGGTCTGAGACAGTTATGAGCTTCACTGAGACAATGAAATAGAGGCCAACTCTAGAAAAGAGCATTGGAGTTGAGGAGAGAGATCTTGAGGAAGAGGAATCAAGGAATATGTTGGCCAGGGAGACATGGAGCTGGAGGTTCAAATGACCATAGGCAATGATTTAGGGAATGGTGATTCAGCAAGAGTACAAGGTCTTAGGTTGTTTTTAGGGGAGGGATGCAAGGAGAGGATGCTTAGGTGAGGGCAAAGGGATGGCTTTGGCACTGGGGTGGGGCAACAGGAGCTCCCCAGGGCTCCTGGGAACCAAACGTGTTGACCTGGGCTGGAGAGAAAGAGTCATGCATCATATCAAAGCCGTTACAGGTAGTGAGACCCCACTGTAGCAGGCATCTCTGCTTTTCTGAGGACTTTGAATGAACCCCCTTCTGTTAGAAGTGGGCAAAGGAAATTGGCATGAATACCATGTTCCCTTTTTTATTTTTGCTTAGTGCTCAATGATTCTCTTCCAAATCAAGTCCACACAAAGCAATAAATAGTATAGAAGGAATGTTTTTATGATATGTATTATTTTAATAACATATGCTTCCTGATCCTTTAATGTTTTTGTGGTTATGATAAATACATGGGGGAAAGTATTGAGGAGATTCTAAATTGGCCACTTTTTTTTTTTTTTTACTTTTGGTTTTAGATTTTGCTTCATATTTTAAACTAATAAAAATAATCAAGAGCTCAGTCAATGGAGTAGGAACATCAAGATTATCTAATTTATTTGATGCACAATCAAAATATTTTCTGATTGTTTTCCTCAATAAATAACATGGTAAAGAGCTCTGGCATTTTAAAATAGGGAACCTTGCTATTTGGGGGAGGGCTTAGGATAAGAGGGTATCTTATTCTTTCCCCCCCCTCTTTTTTTCAGGAAGAAAGATTGAAATTAGTACTAAAATCTGTAGAGAAAGAGTTTGCAAGTTTGCTTAACATTATAAAGTTTGCTGATATCTAGGCCTTGGGACCCAATGCTTTAAGGCATGTTGTTTTACCCTGAAAGTCACCTCCTTGTTAGAAAGACTTGTCCTTTCAACAAAGAAAAGTCACTGGCTGGTAATCTAATCTTTGAAAAAGAGTTTAGATATTCTGGCAACAAAAAAGAGAAAAGTAGTATTGGAAAAATAATATGTATATACTTGAAACTAAAAGCTTGAGAGGAAGAGGAAAAAAAAAATGCCTTGAACATAATTACTACTCAGGCTGTTTCATCTGTTAAAAGACTCGGTGCTGGGTGAGAGAGCTTGGTATTGTGATGTCCTGTCACCAGCTTCAGTTAGAAACCCGTCCAGAGTTCACCAGAGGGAGGAAACAACTCACAAAAGATAATTTTTCTCTTTAAGGATATTCTTGTTTTTCTCATGGAAAAAAAAAAAAAATGAGCCTCTCTCCCTCCCCATCTCCCCCAGACTGCTATATTTTTAGCAGTAAGAACAACAGCACAACAACATTTTTTACTGCTCTGGAATAAGGCATGCCACATTTTTCTGTTGAATATAATCATGATGATAAGAATGATTGGATTGTTGTTTTTGCTATTGTCACTGGGTCATATTGGCAACCTTTAAAAACCAGAGTGTCAGGAAGTGATATGGGATGGAACGACGAAAAACAAACGTGTCCTCCTAACTTTGTAGATACTTCCAAATTCTTTTCAGCTTAAAGTTTGTATTTTCCACTCTAATGTTTCTTAAATTATGCTTTTCTGTAGTTCTTTGAAGTGGTGTATTAGTCTCTGCTATAACAAAATACCACAGGCTGGGTGGCTTAAGCAATGCAAATGTATTTTCTCACAGTTCTGAAAGGTAGAAGTCAAAGATCAAGATTCAGCCTATTTAGTTTCTGGTGAAAGCTCTCTTCCTGGCTTGCAGATGGCTGCCATCTTGCTGTGTGGTCACATGGCCTCTTCACTGTGTATGTGCATGGAGAGAGAGAGAGAGAGAGAGAAAGAGAGGGGGTGGGAGAGAGAGAGAGAATCTTCCTCTTCTTATAAGGCCACCTGTCCTATTGGATTAGGGCTGTACTCTTATGACGTTATTTAACCTTAATTACCTCCTGAGGACCCAGTCTCCAAATACAGTCACATTAGGGCTTCAACATATGAATTGGGCAGGGGGATACAACTGAGTTCATAGCAATCCATATATGGATTATATATTTGTCAATGACAAAACATGACAAAAACATGAAAGATAATCTGTTTATTGATAATAAAATTGCATTGTTATAAAAACCTGAAATTACCTGTAAAGGACCATTCGAACTTATGGTCATTGTTTAACTTAAAAATACGCAACAGCTTACATTTGGGTTACGCTTAATATTTTTTTTCAATATACTTCCTGGTCAAATATTTTGTGTGATCCTTACAAGGCACTTGTGACGAGAAACCTATCATTAAGCCTTGGCTGAGGAAACTGGGTCATAGCATAGTGGAGAGAGTGGTGAGTGCCCTGTGAAATGAGAAGATCAGGAGAGAAGTTCCAGCTATTCCCCTGTAGGGTTTGAATTAGTGACTTGGGATATGGGACCCTCTCTCTAGAATGAAAGTGTGTTTTGGATGAAACCCCAAGGTTCCTCCTGGCTCTAAAAAAGTCTGTGTTTCTATAAAACACATAGAAAATGAAGAGATCGGCTGTCAGCCACACAGAGAATTAATAAAAGTTGTGGGTTTAAAACCCTGTTTTCCTGACTTACAGCTAATGGAAATTTCCAGAAATATTAAAGGTCTACTGGCAAGTCCATCTTCCTAATTCTCTTGACAACATTGAAGTCTTATGTTTGCTTACTGCAGTGGTAAAAACACAGAACATCTCCCTTTAAGGTTTAATAAGGGAAAATACCTGCTTTATGTCCTATAGAGAGTGGTGCTTTTCCTTAGAAAAGAGAGGGAAAAAGGATGACTGCAGATGTTTAAGAGGATGGCTATAAATTCAATGAGCTATAAACAAGAATTGTGATGGGAATAAAATCCAATGCCCTTATAGGGAAACCCAGACATGCAAAGATTTGTACATGCGCCTCGCGTTAGGGTTGGGTTTTTTTAAGAAGCTTGTGGTGGTACTAAGGGTTTGCCTGTCAAATGAGACGTGAATGATGTCTGGCGGGTCTGAAGCACAAAGAAGAATCTGAGAGTGCTTGTGTTTACTCTTGCACAATGACGGTTGTAAGCAGATCTTTCTAACCATGACAGTAATTTAGAAGGATTAAGATCTGAATTTAGCAGAGTGTGTGCCACGATTTTCCTCCTTTCTAAAGCTTCATGAAATTAAGTTCCCCAATGCTGATAAACCTAGAACAAAGGGATTTTGAAAGTTCCTTTTAAGGAATTTGCTCTCGTGGGATCTTGTTGCTTGTCACTTGAGTTTATAATGTAGCTTTTTGTTCTATGGGGATAATCCATTTTGGTTATTTTCCATGTAGTAGCAAACAATTTCTGTGCGGTAGCCCCCTAAAGCTAGGGAAGAGGGCGCAGAGACTTTTCAGTCTCATTCTGAAGAGAATGTCTGCGTATCTTCGGAATATAATGGAAAATGTCTTTCAGTTTGTAAGTCATTCTTGTTTTGTTTCCATTCCAAGATAAATTCAGTTTGGGGGAAATTGCAATACAATGCTCAGTCATTTTTGATTTATGCTAGAATAAAAGAAAAACTCAAACGCTGGAGCTTTTCTCTAATGCTGTCCTGAGAGTTCATGTCTCAGCCCTGCCTTTCAGGTGAAATCACATCATGATTAGTTCTTTGGCTACTGCATTCAGTTAACACTCAAATTCTCACATTTATCTCCTGTTGGGGAAAAATCTCAGCTGTATGGGAAGAGGACATACGTTTTGATACATTAAATTAGAAATAACTCACAGAACAGTCATAAGTTTATGACAAAATTATATATGCAGACAGTTACATCACTGAGTGCTTCACATCAGTAAGAATGCTGCTTGAAACATTACTATGTACAAAGACACAGGACTGATTAGCAGATTTTTGCTGACTGGAAATTTTATATCTAATTACATTCATATTAAAATATGCATTATATATTAACATGTAATTTTATTCATAAAATACATATGATAACATTTATAATATATTAATTCTATATAATATTAACCATTTTTTTAAAATGGATCTCATTCAGTGAAGTGCTTTTTGAGCAATTTTATGAATTCAGCACTCTTGTTACGGCTGAAGATACAAAAGAAGAATAAGACAATCTTCTAAGTGGTTCAGAGAACTTTGAGAAAGTTCTTTATTTCCACCCTTCCTAACATGAATCTTAACTCTTGGGATCCAGTGAGTAAAGTTACCTTCTTCTATCAAGTCTTTTTGGAATGTATTTCCAGTCTTTTATGGAAAACAGATTTTCCTTGTTTCAGTGACAATAGCCAACATTTCCTGTGAATATAGACACTGTTAGGAGATTTATGACTTGTTTTGGTTTGAGGAAAAAGGAAAATAAAAATTTTTTTAAATTTTATTTTATTATGTTATGGTTAATCACTATATATTACATCATTAGTTTTTGATGTCGTGTTCCATGATTCATTGTTTGCGTATAACACCCAGTGCTCCATTCATACGTGCCCTCTTTAATACCCATCACCAGGCTAACCCGTCCCCCCACCCTCCTCCCCTCTAGAACCCTCAGTTTGTTTCTCAGAGTCCGTAGTCACTCATGGTTTGTCTCCCCCTCCAATTTGCCCCCCTTCATTTTTCCCTTCCTGCTATCTTCTTTTTTTTTTTTTAACATATAATGTATTATTTGTTTCAGAGGTACAGGTCTGTGATTCATCAGTCTTACACAATTCACAGAGCTCACCATAGCCCATACCCTCCCCAGTGTCTATCACCCAACCACACCATCCCTTCTACCCCCCACCACTCCAGCAACCCTCTGTTTGTTTCCTGAGATTAAGAATTCCTCCTATCAGTGAGATCATAAGATACATGTCTTTCTCTGATTGACTTATTGCACTTAGTATAATAACCTCTAGTTCCATCTACATTGTTGCAAATGGCAAGATTTTATTTTGTTTTGTTTTGCTTTTGATGGCTGCATAATATTCCATTGTATATATACACCACATCTTCTTTATCCATTCATCTGTTAATGGACAGCTTGGCTCTTTCCATAGTTTGGCTATTGTGGACATTGCTTCTATAAACATTGGGGTGCACATACTCCTTTGGATCCCTAAATTTGTATCTTTGGGGTGTATACCCAGTAATGCAATTTTTTTTTATTAAAGATTTTTATTTATTTATTTGTGAGAGAGAGAATGAGAGACAGAGAGCATGAGAGGGAGGAGGGTCAGAGGGAGAAGCAGACTCCCCGCCGAGCAGGGAGCCCGATGTGGGACTCGATCCCGGGACTCCAGGATCATGACCTGAGCCGAAGGCAGTCGCTTTAACCAACTGAGCCACCCAGGCGCCCCCCCAGTAATGCAATTGCTGGGTCATATGGTAGCTCTATTTTCAACTTTTTGAGGAACCTCCATACTGTTTTCCAGAGTGGCTGCACCAGCTTGCATTCCCACCAACAGTGTAGGAGGGTTCCCCTTTCTCCACATCCCCGCCAACATCTGTCCTTTCCTGACTTGTTAATTTTAGCCATTCTGACTGGTGGGAGGTGATATCTCATTGAGGTTTTGATTTGGATTTCCCTGATGCCGAGCGATATTGAGCACTTTTTCATGTGTCTGTTGGCCATTTGGTTGTCTTCTTTGGAAAAATGTCTGTCCATGTCTTCTGCCCATTTCTTGATTGGATTATTTGTTCTTTGGGTGTTGAGTTTGATAAGTTCTTTATAGGTTTTGGATACTAGCCCTTTATCTGATATGTCATTTGCAAATATCTTCTCCCATTCTGTCGGTTGTCTTTTGGTTTTGTTGACTTTTTCCTTTGCTGTGCAAAAGCTTTTTATCTTGATGAAGTCCCAATAGTTCATTTTTGCCCTTGCTTCCCTTGCCTTTGGCGATGTTTCTAGGAAGAAGTTGCTGCAGCGAGGTTGAAGAGGTTGCTGCCTGTGTGTTCTCCTTTAGGATTTTGATGGACTCCTGTTTCACATTTAGGTCTTTCAACCATTTTGAATCTATTTTTGTGTGTGGTGTAAGGAAATGGTCCAGTTTCATTCTTCTGCATGTGGCTGTCCAATTTTCCCCAACCTATTTGTTGAAGAGACTTTTTTCCATTGGAAATTCTTTCCTGCTTTGTCAAAGATTAGTTGACCATAGAGTTGAGGGTCCATTTCTGGGCTCTCTATTCTGTTCCATTGGTCTATGTGTCTGTTTTTGTGCCAGTACCATACTGTCTTGATGATGACAGCTTTGTAATAGAGCTTGAGGTCCGGAATTGTGATGCCACCAGCTTTGCTTTTCTTTTTCAACATTCCTCTGGCTATTCGGGTCTTTTCTGGTTCCATACAAATTTTAGGATTATTTGTTCCATTTCTTTGAAAAAAGTGGATGGTATTTTGATAGGGATTGCATTAAATGTGTAGATTGCTCTAGGTAGCATTGACATCTTCACAATATTTGTTCTTCCAATCCATGAGCATGGAACGTTTTTCCATTTCTTTGTGTCTTCCTCAATTTCTTGCATGAATATTTTATAGTTTTCTGAGAACAGATTCTTTGCCTCTTTGGTTAGATTCATTCCTAGGTATCTTATGGTTTTGCGTGCAATTGTAAATTGTAAATTGTAAATGGGATCGACTCCTTAATTTCTCTTTCTTGTTGGTGTATAGGAATGCCACTGATTTCTGTGCATTGATTTTATATCCTGCCACTTTACTGAATTCCTGTATGAGTTCTAGCAGTTTTGGGGTGGAGTCTTTTGGATTTTCCACATAAAGTATCATATCATCTGCAAAGAGTGAGAGTTTGACTTCTTCTTTGCCGATTCGGATGCCTTTTATTTCTTTTTGTTGTCTGATTGCTGTGGCTAGGACTTGTAGTACTATGTTGAATAGCAGTGGTGATAGTGGACATCCCTGCCATGTTCCTGACCTTAGGGGGAAAGCTCTCAGTTTTTCCCCATTGAGAATGATATTTGTTGTGGGTTTTTCATAGATGGCTTTTATGATATTGAGGTATGTACCCTCTATCGCTATACTCTGAAGAGTTTTGATCAAGAAAGGATGCTGTACTTTGTCAAATGCTTTTTCTGCATCTATTGAGAGGATCATATGGTTCTTGTTATTTCTTTTATTAATGTATTGTATGACATTGATTGATTTGCAGATGTTGAACCAACCTTGCAGGTAATGGACACCAAAAGAAAGCTGGGTGGCAATCCTTATATCAGATAAATTAGATTTTAACCCAAAAAGTATAATAAGAGATAAGGAAGGACACTATATCATACTTAAAGGGTCTATCCAACAAGAAGATCTAACAATTGTAAATATCTATGCCCCTAACATGGGAGCAGCCAATTATATAAGCCACTTAGTAACAAAATCAAAGAAACACATTGACAACAATACAATAATAGTAGGGGACTTTAACACCCCCCTCACTGAAATGGACAGATAATCCAAGCAAAAGATCAACAAGGAAGTAAAGACTTTAAATGGCACACTGGACCAAATGGACTTCACAGATATATTCAGAACATTCCATCCCAAAGCAACAGAAATCACATTCTTCTCTAGTGCCGATGGAACATTCTCCAGAATAGATCACATCCTAGGTCACAAATCAGGTCTCAACTGGTACCAAAAGATTGGGATCATTCCCTGAATATTTTCAGACCACAGTGCTTTGAAACTAGAACTCAATCACAAGGGGAAAGGTGGAAAGAACTCAAATACACGGAGGCTAAAGAGCATCCTACAAAAGAATGAATGGGTCAACCAGGAAATTAAAGAAGAATTTAAAAAAATCATGGAAACAAATGAAAATGTAAACACAACTGTTCAAAATCTTTGGGATGCAGCAAAGGCAGTCCTAAGAGGAAAGTATATAGCAATGCAAGCCTTTCTCAAGAAACAAGAAAGGTCTCAAATACACAACCTAACCCTACACCTAAAGGAGCTGGAGAAAGAATAGCAAATAAAGCCTAAACCCAGCAGGAGAAGAGAAATTATAAAGATCAGAGCAGAAATCAATGAAATAGAAACCAAAAGAACAGTAGAACAGATCAATGAAGCTAGGAGCTGGTTCTTTGAAAGAATTAATAAGATTGATAAACCCCTGGCCAGATTTATCAAAAAGAAAAGAAAAATGACTCAAATAAATAAAATCATGAATGAAAGAGGAGAGATCACAACCAACAACAAAGAAATACAAACAATTAGAAGAACATATTACTAGCAACTATATGCCAGCAAATTAGATAACCTGGAAGAGATGGATGCATTCCTAGAGATGTATCAACTACCAAAACTGAACCAGGAAGAAATAGAAAACCTGAACAGACTTATAACCACTAAGGAAACTGAAGCAGTAATCAAAAATCTACCAACAAACAAGAGCCCAGAGCCAGATGGCTTCCCAGGGGAATTCTACCAAACATTTAAGGAAGAATTAGTACTTATTCTTCTGAAACTGTTCCAAAAAAGAGAAATGGAAGGAAAATTTCCAAACTCATTTTATGAGGCCAGCATTACCTTGATCCCAAAATCAGACAAAGACCCCATCAAAAAGGAGAATTATAGACCAATATCCCTGATGAACATGGATGCAAACATTCTCACCAAAATACTAGCCAATAGGATCTAACAGTACATTAAAAGGATTATTCACCATGACCAAGTGGGATTTATTCCAGGAAAATACATTTTTATGGAATATAGAGTATCATCACTATTTTATATCAGTTTGAAGGTAAAGGAAAACTGTTCTGGGATGGTGCTCTGAGGACTGATGGTCAACCGCACCACAGTCTACTTCTGTTTGGCTGTGTAAGAACCAATTGGGGGGAAATCAGAGGGGGAGATGAACCATGAGAGACTATGAACTCTGAGAAACAAACTGAGGGTTCTAGAGGGGAGGGGGGATGGTTTAGCCTCGTGATGGGTATTAAAGAGGGCACATATTGAATGGAGCAGTGGGTGTTATATTCAAACAATGAATCATGGAACACTACATCAAAAAATAAATAAATAAATAGGAAAAAAAAAAAGAACCTGTTGTCATGTGTCGAGCAAGTTTGTGACTGATGGACTTCCCACACCACCTCCTGCTGGGAAGGTAGTAGCCTCACAAATAATATTGCCCATACTGTGAGATTGTTTACACATTCCAATTTTTTTCCATATCTAAGGTAAGACAGATGATTTTGTCAAATGGATACATTCCCTTTGTGTCCCTCACAATCATCATTTCTAATCTTTGTTATCAAGAAAATGGTTCAATAAGAAAATGTGTTGGGATGCAGTGTTGGTTAGAAAGGGCAGGGAAAGGGTGCCTGGGTGGCACAGTCGGTTAAGCATCTGACTCTTGGTGTTGGCTCAGGTCATGATCTCATGGTTGTGAAATCAAGCCCCACATCTGGTCCCTGCTCCATACGGACTCTGCTTGAGATTCTCTGCCTCTCTCTCTGTCCCTCCCTCTCTTCCTCTCGCTCTCTCTCTCTGAAATAAATAAATAAATATATCTTAAAAAAAAAAAAAGCAGGAATTACAGAAACAATGGAATTTTCTTTTTCCAGAAAGCAGTTTGATACTTTTAAAATAGAGATTTCCAGTTAGTGGATCAGGATCTACCAGTAAATCTTGGAACCATATTCGTTAGTTAGATGCTCCCCCATTTTCTTTCTTGCCATGTTTCTCTTACCAGTCCCAACTCCCCTACCTCCATTAGGCCCATCATCCAGCAGTTCATCAGAATTTCTAGAAGATGAGAATACAGAGTTGTGCCACCAACAAGGACTTTAGACCAGCACATTCCATACCACCATGCGTTCTCAATTATCTCCAGAATTTGATTAGATGACTCTAAAAGTCTGGAGACTCAACTTTAAATTCAAAGATATGATATTGTTAAGGCATTTAATGAGTCTGTGGAATTCTCACACATGTCTTTGTGTAAATTTATTATTGTTTATTATTGTTGATGTTAGTTTTTGCCTAGTGTGTTTGAATAGGTTTTTACATATAAATGAAATAACCATTCTTACTCTCATTGGCTAGGTTTTTTTTATTTTTTTATTTTTTGACACCTGATGGTTTGCCTCTAAAAAGATGAGATTTCTCTCATTTATTTAGATTACTTTATGTAATCATAATCACATAATAATTTCTATTCATTCATTCAGCAAGTATTGATGCCTGTTTTCTAAAATTATGCTTTATCAAATTCATACATATGCATTTTTAGTCACCCAATAACACAGAAGAATATGAATAAAAGCTGTGGCCTTCTTCCTCCTTCCAACCAATGGCGGCCTCACAAGACAAAGAAAACCTTTCTTAATGGTTTGTATTTTTATTTTCTAATGTGATTTTTATTACTATCTATCTCTTATTTGGTCTCTCCATTTATCCAGACAAAATCTATTGGTTTCCCACTATGAAAGACTATGATTTAGTTAAAAAACCTTACTTTTCTTGCATCTCATCCTCTGGATGTTGATAGCTATGTTATTATTTTTTGTTCCTCAAGTAGTTAGCTTTTTAACTACTATAAGCTTTCATTTCTTTTTCCCTACTGGCTTTCTACCTCTCAATTTACTGCATCTTGTCTCTCTTCTTCCTGACACCATATTCCATTAACCAAACATTTCTTTTAAATTCTCAAGATTATTAACATTCACAATCTATCTAGCAACCAAAACCAATCAACTCCCCAAACTCCTGATGTGAAAGGTCCAAATGTTTTGAGTTGGGGGATAGATTTTGTAAGTAAGTTTTGTTGAAAAAACTATGAGAGAGCTGGGAGTCTTAATACACTATAGTACTGACACAGAAATAGACACATACATCAATAGAGCTGAATAGAGAGCCCAGAAATAAACCCACAATCTCATGGCCAATTAATCTTCAACAAAGGAGAAAAGACTATTGAATGGGAAAAGACAGTTTCTTCAAGAAACTGGATAGCTACACGCAAAATAATAAAACTGAACCACTTTCTTAACACTATACACAAAAATAAACTCAAAATGGATTAAGGACTTAAATGTGAGACCTGAAACCATAAAAATCCCAGAGAGAGCACAGGCAGAATTTTTCTACATTGGCCATAGCAACATTTTTCTAGATAGGTCTCTTGAGGCAAGGGAAACAAAAATAAACTATTGGGGCTATGTCAAAATTATTTTTTTTTAATTTTTAAAAAAGATTTTATTTATTTATTTGACAGAGAGAGACACAGCGAGAGAGGGAACACAAGCAGGGGGAATGGGAGAGGGAGAAGCAGGCTTCCCGCAGAGCAGAGAGCCCGATGTGGGGCTCGATCCCAGTACGCTGGGATCATGACCTGAGCCGAAGGCAGATGCTTAACCACTGAGCCACCCAGGCGCCCCGGGGCTATGTCAAAATTAAAAGCTTCTGCACAGAAAACAACCAAAAAAACTAAAAGACCACCAACTGAATGGGAGAAGATATTTGCAAATGATGCATCTGATAAAGGTTTGGTATCCAAAATATATAAAGAACTTATACAATTCAACTTCAAAAAAAGAACAAATAACCCAATTAAAAATGGGCAGAAGATGTGAACAGACACTTCTCCAAAGAGGACATACAGATGGCCAACAGACACATGAAAAGATGCTCAACGTCACTCATCATCACAGACATGCAAATCAAAGCCACAACGAGATATCACCTTATGCCAGTCAAAATGGCTAACATCAAAAAACACAAGAAACAACACATATTAGTGAGGATGTGGAGAAAAAGGTACCCTTGTGCGCTGCAGGAATGTAGGTAGGAATGCGAACTCGTGTAGCCACTGTGGAAAACGGTATGGAGGTTCCTGAAAAAATTAAAAATAGAACTACCATATGATCCAATAATTTCAGTACAGAGTATTTGTCCTAAGAATACAAAAACACTAATTTGAAAAGATATATGCATCCCTATGTTTATTGCAGCATTATTTACAATAGCTAAGATATGGAAGCTGCCCAAGTGTCCATTGATAGGTGAATGGATAAAGAAGATGTAGTATGTGTATATAATGGAATATTAGCCATAAAAAAGAGTGAAATCTTGCCATTGCAACAACATGTATGGATCTAGAGAGTATAATGCTAAGTGAAATAAGTCAGTCAGAGAAAGACAAATATCATATGATTTTACTAAATGTGGAATTTAAGAAACAAAACAAATGAACAACAAAAAAAGAGACAAACCAGAAAACAGACTCTTAACTGTAGAGAGCAAACCAATTGTTACCAAAGGGCAAGTGAGTGGGAGAATGTGTGAAATAAGTGAAGGGAATTAAGAGCGCACTTATCAGGATGAGCACAGAGTAATGTATCAAATTGTTGAATCACCTGAAATTAATAGAAGACTGTATATCGACTATACTGGAAATAAAATTTTAAAAAATGGGAGTAAGCTTTCTGATTATTTGCCTGTCTGAAAATGTCTTATCATACTTCATTCTTCAGTGATAATTTGACTGGTTAGAGATGACCTGTTTTTTTAAATTTATTATTTATTTATTTATTTATTTATTTATTTATTTATTTATTTATTTATTTATTTTGATGTAGTGTTCCATGATTCATTGTTTGCATATAACACCCAGTGCTCCATTCAATACATGCCCTCCTTAATACCCATCACCAGGCCAACCCATCCCCCCACTCCCCTCCCCTCTAGAACCCTCAGTTTGTTTCTCAGAGTCCACAGAGAGATGACCTGGTTTTATCAGCCTAGATAAATTAGATCATGCTGCTTTGACAAACAGCCCCCAAACCTCAGTGATTTAACATAAAAACTTATTTTTGACTCAAGCTCCATGTTCAGTACAGATTGAAAAGGAGTTTAGCTCATTATAGTCAGTGCCCCAATCCAATGGGGGCCCCATCTCAACAAATGCTTCTGCAATTATGAAGGCAGAGAAAAGGTAGTATCATACATTATCTCTGAAAAAAGCCACCTGGAAGTGACATATTTACTTCCATTTATATTTTACTGGCTAAGGAAGTCACATGAATATACTTATCCAGGCAGATTAAAGGGAACATGACACATCATGCACCTTCCACCCAAAAGTAATATACATAACTTTCACTCATATTTAATCGATCAAAGCAAGTGCCAACACCCTCTTTAATATTAAAGGGAAAAGTGCAATCTTACAACATGCCTAGAAAGAGAAGAGAATCAGATGATTTGTGAATAGTCATAGTTCCATACATTGCTTAGCAATGAGTTTCCCTTCAATTCCAAGGAATTATTTTACTGTCTTCTAACATCCAGTGAATTTTTGACTGCTGTTCCTTTGCATGTGACCTGTGTACCCCAACAGGGTAAGATATTAGAAATTTCATTTTAACCTCTGATGTTATGCAATTTTACACTAGTGTGATTCAGTGTGGATTTTTAAAATTTCTTTTACTGGGTATTGGGTAAAACTTTTAAGACAGAATGTTTGCACCCTTCAATTCTGAATGGATTCTTGAATTATTCCTTCAATAATTTTCTCTCTTCATGTCTTTGTTCTCTTATTCTGGAATCCCTACTAGTTTACTTAGAGGTAAATTAGAGCTTTGAAATCTTATATGAGATATCAGAAAAATGAAATATAGCAGACAGTTCTATGAACTTAGGTGAATGGTGAAAAGGAAAGATCTGTCTCATAGGTCTGAAAGCACCATAAAAAGGTAAATGAGTCAGTAGTCACTACACTAGCTTTTTCAACAAATGCTATAACTCCATCATATTAATGTCTTTTTCACCAAAATATTCTACCTCAATATTTTATCAAGGATATGAAGACTGTCTTAAGTTGTTTAAGAAAATAGAAAAAGAGAAATTATTACTTAGTATAATAGAACTTATTGCTTAAATATATCTATGCCAGAAAATAAGAATAATACATGCCAAATTTTAACTATAAAATAATTATTTATAAATATAAGATTCAAAAATTATATCACATTTATTTATTACTTATACTCTGTATTGATGAAGAATATTTTCAACTGTAGGTAAGACCAATAATAGCAGTGGATAAAAGTAAAAGGATAATTATTACCCACCTAAAAATCAGTCCAGAGGTGTGGGCTTACTATTGTTTTGAAAGTTAAATCATAATGCCAAGGACCACAGCTCCTTATAGCTTCCATTTGGCCAGCCTCAGAAGGTTTATTTCTCTAGTGGATGTGGATCACTTATTATAATACTATTACTTATGTAGGTGGCAGCAATTAGGTGACTTAAGGGAAAATGGCTAATATATTTCTCAGAAGTCAAAATTATAAATTTATGCCTAGGATTTTCACCTTAACCAGACAAATGGTCTCATTTTGCTGGGCCATGTACTGTCCAAGACCAACCAAATCTCAATTAAATACAATGTTTTATAGGTGTCAGTTCTGAGATGTATGTGGGAAACAGAAATCTTCACCTTCACCATCCTGTAACAGTGACCAGTTGTCAGATCATCTTCAGAAGTAGGAAAGTGATGTCATTTACTCCCTTGGGACCCAACAATTTGGATAAATGCTAACCCAAAGGTGTCAGATTCTATTCTTAACATCAGATACCTTGAGGAAGGTCCAATTTCATTGCGTTCCAGGAACCATTGCCAGGAATAGGAGCCAAGTACAGTTGGATTAACATGAAGGAAATTCTATTCTTGGGGCAACTTAGCAGCAATCAAGATCCATGGAGCCTGGGATGGAATAAAGTGCCAGAGATATGGTGGCAAAAGTTACAGAACACATTTGCCAATAAGAAAATAGACAGTCTTTTGTAATGATTGATTTTCCTCTTTTTGTTCCTATTTGTTTAAAAACCACATGAAGACAGTGATTCTTTTGCTCTTAAGTTTAGAACTAAAAGAGGAGAGATCAGCCCATAAGACAAAACCAGATCTATAAACACTCTAGCAAGGAGGGATAATCACTAGTTTAAGCAAGCGTGTTCTTTACATTTAAGGCAACACTTTACTCTGGTATTGTATTCATGTCCTTCTTATCCCAGAGGATCTTGTATTTTGACCATTTCCCTTTCACCAGTTACATGCTTAAAACCTGGAGTGGTACTTCTAGAAACTAGTTTATAAATAAAGTTGGCAGTTTTTTACATACCTAAAACTGACTTCAGAATAGAAAGTAGCCAAAGGAGCTCTAAGATTAAGGACACTGGGTATTTTGCCTGCCTCTGTCACGAACAGGCTATGTAAATGTTGGCAAGAACATGAGCTCTCTAGACCTTCTCATCTGTAATGTGGAGGCTTTGGACCAGGTGGCTAAAGTCTTCCCAGTTTCACTAGCATATGATGTCAAGACAATGGATGCTGTCTGGCTTTCCCTGGGTTCACATCCCATGAAGCAACAAAGCATAGTGAACTCTCCTCTTCAGCTTGGCATACACCACACTTTGGGGGCAGAAAGGAGGTAGCTAGTTTTCACCCCGTTTATTCCCTCTTACCTTACAGGTTGCCATTTCCAAACTAATTTCATGCTCTTATAACTTAGGCATGAAAGTTCTGAGAATTTCCCAGCAGGCCTTTGTTTTGCCTGTTGACTTTGTGAATCCAAAGTCCAGCTTCCTTTGTTTCTTTCACTTCCTTTCTCTTTTTTCCCCACATGGTTTAGATAATCCTCTGCTGTCGTATTCGATTTTCTAATTCTTCCTCAGAGTGACAAGCCTATTGTATGCATTATACTGCATATGAGAGATATGGAAATACAGATTCCTCAACTACAAACTATTGCATCATACCTCAGATAAACTCTTGTCCTAAAAGTGTACACAAACTTGCTTGTATCTGAAAGAGCTAAACCAGATTGTTCAACATCTTAGCTGTGGGACTGAGAGATGGGAAGGCCCAAATTCTGAGAGCATGCATGGAGAGAAATCTCAGAAAATATGTTACTAAAATTCTTCCAGACTGTGGTGCAACTCAGGTCACAAGAAAGCTGCTGCCATTTTGCAATGTCATCTACAGCTTGGCATCACTTATGGGCTCTTTTCTTCATTTCTTTCTCATTTTATGGGCCGATAATAACATTCTTGCTGATGCACTTCAGCAATAGCTCAAGGTACCCACTAGTCTACATACATTTATGATTGATCTGTATAGAACAAATAAAAGAAGCACAATTGCCTCAAGTTTTCTATGTATTGTGTTGGAATTTCTTACCACACAAGATAGAATAAGTTCTTGGACCAGCATCAATAAAGGAAGCAGGTACTTCACTTTTACTGATTGCTTATTTTTGTGCAAGGTACTATAAAGAAAGCAGAGAGATCTAAGATGTGCTTGTGAAGAGCCCAAAATATAGCTGGGAAATAATCAGCTTATTATAAAAAGATATGACACCTGTGGTAGGCAGAATAATGCCTCCTCCCCTCCCAAATGTCCAAGTCAAAATCTTTGGGACCTGTGAATATGTTATATCATTGGCAAAGGAAAATTAAGATTGCAGATGGAATTAAGGATGTAATCAGCTGACCTTAAAATAGGGAGATTATCCTGGATTTTCCAGAAGGGACCAATGTCATCACAAAGGCCCTTAGAAGTGAAAAAGGGAGGCAGGGCGCCTGGGTGGCTCAGTCGTTAAGCTTCTGTCTTCCGCTCAGGTCATGATCCCAGGGTCCTGGGATCGAGTCCCACATCGGCCTCCCTGCTCAGCGGGAAGCCTGCTTCTCCCTCCCCCACTCCCCCTGCTTGTGTTCCTGCTCTCGCTCTCTCTCTGTCAAATAAATAAATAAAATCTTAAAAAAAAAAAAAAAGAAAAAGGGAGGCAAAAGAGGAGTCAAAGTGAAGCAGAGTGAGAGGATTTTGACCAACTATTGCTGGCTTTGAAGATGGAGGAACGGGGACATGAACTTTCTACTTCAGAAGCTGGAAAAGACAAGGAAACAAATTCTATACAAGGGCCTCCAGGAGGAATGCAGTCTTGCCAACAGCTTGATTTTAGCCCAGGGAGGCCTGCATCAGATATCTGACTTACAGAACTGCAGGATAATAAATGTGTGTTGTTTCAAGCCACTAAACTTGCAGTCATTTGTACAGCAGCAATGGAAAACGAATATAGCGCCATATGATTAACGCCGAATGTGCGGTTATAACCAGTCAAAAGAGAGAGAGAAAATATGCGTGAAAGTACTTTTTTGAACTTGAAATGTAGTGTCCATTCTTAACTACTGTAAAAAAAAAATAAAAATAGTAAAAAGAGGCTAATAATAGTACTTACCTCATAAGGCTGTAATGAGGATTAAGTAAATCTATACATATAAAGTACTTGGAACAACGTCTGGCACATAAGAAGTGACACATGAATGTGAGGTGTGATCATCACTTTAGAGTTTAGTCCAGTGTAGTCTAGTGTATTCTGTTATACCACTTAATTTCAATTAGTGTTGTGTAGAAGCAAATTATGCTACCCCAAAATATGTCTCTTTGGCATAAAGATTATTCTGAGCTGGTTATTTTTAAGAAACTGCAGAAGCAGAAGAAGCTCTGAAAACAGAGTAGAGTTACCCTTTTGTAAAAGACATTTACATTTATAAGGAAAATCTCCATGTGGAAGAGTGTCTCCCTCTTTGTACCAGGAAGAGAAAGATGGCTCTAAATCTCTAGAAACTCTTATCAATGGAGAAGGCAATGATTCACATCTTCATAACAACGTTAGCCTTGTTTACTGTGCTTTTACAGGTAACCTCCCATAACTGGGCTCTACCCTCTCCCCAACCTCTTCTTTTGTCTTAAGCTGAAGATGATATTTAAGGTGGTGGCTTGGGCCATTTCAAGGAGTTATTCAGCTTTCTTGCAAATCTCCCATAAATACAAGAGGGATATTGTTATTCAACTTCTGTTTGTTTTTCTCCTGTTAATCTGTCTTTTTATTATAGAGGTAGAAGGACAGAAGCAAAATTATTTGTCCTTATCCACAGTATAGCTTAGAGTAGCTCAATTCACTTCGGTATAAGTGTAGAATCCTGCACCTGTTTACTTGAGATCAAACCCTAGTTCAATCACTTTCTAGCCGTGGAAGCTTATTAGTTTTAGGTTCTCAAATTCCCTAAGCATTATCCTCCCTTCTCTTGAATATTAAGTACACATATTAAGTCATATAGTCCATATATATATATATATATATATATATATATATATATATATATATATCACTGTTTGGTTAGGAAAGCAGAAATATTTGTAACTGGAGCCCAAAGGGTCCAAGAGCACCTGGCTTCAGGGGTCCCAAACAGACTAGGTTCAGCTACTCACCACTGATGAAACCCAAAGTCAGAGAGACAACTGGCTGTGAAACAGGGAAGGAATTTATTTCAGTGAGGCCAACACCAGGAAGACAGCAGGCTACCTTCCCGAAATCTATCTCCAAAGTGTTGAAAATACTTCTAGGTTAATCTAAGGAAAATGTGAAACAAAGGTAGGTGGGTACGTGCATCTGGCCAGTACAGGTCAGGTCGGTCGTTGTCTTGGGGTCAGTCACAAGGATTCTCGCTGAGGTCAGGGCAGCTGTTGCTTGAGGGGGTAGTCTGAGTTGCCTTCAAGAAACACTTTGCCTGAAGGGGCTTTTGCCTGAGTTAAGAGATAAGCTGGAAAGAAGAATTTAATCAGTTAGAAGAAACAGACCAAAGTCAAAATGAAGATAGTTCAGGCTACAATTGGGTCCTTTTTCACACTCTGATGTTTGGGAATGCCACCTCCTCCTACTACCCTTCTATCCCTGGAGGGTTGGTGGCTTTCTGCTGTGCTAATCTCTGTGTTGCCTCAGATCCTGGGCAGATGGGGAACCATTCCATGGAAGGTGCTGCGGCTTCTATCCAGCAAGAGCTGCTTTTTCAAAGGAGGTTGCAGCAGCCTAAGGCTGCAGGGAGAAGTATCCTGGCCTTGCTTTCCTTCTATCCTCTGATCTCACAGTGCCTCCCACTGGTTGAACCCAGCCAGAAACCAAGGCAACAGTGCCTGGGAAAGGCCACTCTTCCACCCAAAAGAGAAGAGCAGGATGGACAAGAAAGGGTCTGAAAGCAAGCAGCAAAAGAACTGCATGCACATGGGCATAAAAACAGCCCCTGCATGATTGGCTTGTTTGTGAGGATTAAACAATCTAAACTGTGAGAGGCGCTTACATGGCACCTTCATGGCCCCCACACGGTATGTGTTCAGTTGATGTTTGTTACTGTTGCTATTGCTTTAACTTCAAGTACATAATTAAAGTAATGACAGTGATGCTTAATCTCTAGGATAGCAAACTATTCTAAATGCTTTCAAATCTATGATTCTTTCCTCTGAAGGGAGATTATCAAGGTGTTGAACTTTGTAAGGTAACAAAATGCTGAAGAATGCTCTGGAGAGAACTCGATTAGGGGAGCTCTGATAAGAAATATTTATTTGGTCTTTGGTTCCTCATACAGAGCTTCTAAAGCACTAGGAATTTCCTGAGTGATGATGGTGAAAGGAGCATTTTTCTGTTATTCTTAATAAGTCGCTTTCAGCCATACCTGAGTTTATGTAATGAGATGACCCTTGGTGGGATGCTAGATAGCTTCAGGATCATTGCCCAATGAACCAACCATGTGATTAGAGGGTTAAATAGTTTAGCCCTATCACACAACTTCCAGGGAAGGGAAAGGGGCTAGATATTGAATTCAATTGCCAATGGCCAGTGATTTTATTAATCATATCTATGCAATGAAACTCTCAGAATATCCCAGAAAGTGGGGTTTGGAGAGCCTCTAAGTTGGTGAACATATCAGGATGCTGGGAGGGTGGTGCGCCTGGAGAGGACACTGGAGCTCCAAGCCCTTCCACCCATACCTTGACCTATGCTAATCTCTTCCATTTTACTGTCCCTGAGTTGTATCTCGAATAATAAGCCAGCACAGTAGTGCCTTCCTTATTCATTGGGTATATATTCCAGGACCCCCAGCGGATGTCTGAAACCATAGATAGTACTAAGCCCTATATATACTATGTTTTTTCCTATACTTACATGCCTATGATAAAGTTTAATTTATAAATTAGGCATGGTAAGAGATTAGTAACACTAACTGATAATAAAATAAAGTAGAACAACTATAACAATGTACTGGAACAAAAGTTATGTGAATGTGGTCACTCTCTCAAAATATCTTATTGTACTACACACATCATTCTTGATGTGAGTTAACATGATGAGATAAAGTGAGGTGAATGACACAGGCCTTGTGACATAGCTCGTTAGGCTACTGTTGACCTTCTGACCATAAATCAGAAGAAGGACCATCTGCTTCTGGAATGCTATTGACCTCATGTAACTGAAACTGTGAAGATCAAAACTGGTTAAGGGGCAGACTACTATAATGGTAAATGAAATGCTTTCCTGAGTTCTGTGAGCTGTTCTAGTACTGTTGAACCTGAGGAAGGCATCATGAGAACCCTCGAATTATAGCTGGTCAGTCTGAAGTGTGGAAGTCATGGGCCTTGCAACTGGGCTGTTGAAGTGGGGGCCAGTCTTGTGGGACTGATCCCTTAAATCTGTGGAGTCTGAGGCTAACCCTAGGTGGTTAGTGTCAGACAGTTGGAGAATGGTGCTGGAAAAGACACCATGGATTTGTTTTCAGGAGGAAGAAACCCTCTCATTTAGCATCAAATTGTTAAAAGTAAACACAGCACAGGGGCGCCTGGGTGGCTCAGTCGGTTAAGTGTCTGCCTTCGGCTCAGGTCATGAACTTAAGGTCCTGGGATCCAGTCTTACATCGGGCTCCCTGCTCAGTGGGGAGTCTGCTTCTCTTTCTCCCTCTGCTGCTCCCCACTCCCACTTGTTCTCTCTCTCTCAAATAAATAAATAAAATCTTTTTTAAAAAAGTAAACACAGGGGGCGCCTGGGTGGCTCAGTTGGTTAAGCTACTGCCTTCGGCTCAGGTCATGATCCTGGAGTCCCGGGATTGAGTCCCGCATCAGGCTCCCTGCTCGGCAGGGAGTATTCTTCTCCCTCTGACCCTCCTCCCTCTCATGCTCTCTGTCTCTCATTCTCTCTCTCTCAAATAAATAAATAAAATCATTAAAAAAAAAAGTAAACACAGTACGGAGGGACATAAACTTCACATAAGGTGACTGGTGCAAACAAACCTTCCCCTCGTTCAGCTATGTGGTCTCACTTTGAACATATGTTGGTGAACTGTACAAATAGTTTTTAAATCATCTTTTGAGAAAATTTAATAATAGTGCTTTGGCTGTCTCCTGAGTTTATTTAAGAAACTTATCTACTATATTGTCAGCATGGAAAATTTAATGTCTTGCCAAGTAAAATATACAGGCAAGTCTTTGGTAAAGTGTTTCATTTCCATCTTGTTGCACATATATATTTAGTGTTTGCATTAAAAAGACCCTCATATAGTGTCCTTTCACTTCATTCCACTTTTCATTCTTTTAAAAACATCCACATTGTGTCTGAGATCCTAGCTTATTTTAGGTTACTGAAAATTCTTGTACGTGTAGATGCTGTCATACCTATCTTTCCATATTTCTGCTGAGCTCCAGACCTATATGTAGTTACTGAATGGGTATTTTTACTGGGTTTTCCAACAGAAAATCATACCCCCAAAACACTGTATTATTGTTAACCTCAAACCATAGCTCTTGCGCCTGTCATTCATATTTTGGTGTATGAAACCATCTTCCCCACTCCCAACATGAGAAATGAAGGGTCATAATAATGTCTCCCACTCACTTCCTCTTGCTTCTCTCCCCTGATTCCACTTAAATGGCCACAAAGTTGTGAGTCTACCTTGTTCCGGGGTTTCCAGTCTGTTCCACCTTCCTCTCCTCCAACAACCACTGTTGTTGGCTCAGTCTTATGCCATCCTGTGCCTGGCCAACAACCCAAGATTCTTATCTCCTCTCTTCGCTTCCAATCTGGCTCTTTTCCCATCTAGTATCTACTATACAACTTGAATATTTTCACAAACATAAATCTGATCACATTTCCAAGTTTAAAAGTATTTATTTTTTCCCTATAATTTCAAGTTAAATTTCCTTTAGGCTAGCCTGTAATGCTGACAAAATCTGTCATTGATTAACTCTCCAGCATTATGCCCTACATGTACTCTTTGATAATATGAACTTACTTTTAGTATACCAAGTAAGAAGCCCTTCCTCAAGAATGCTTGCTGGGAACTGCGTTCTTACTTAGAAGGATTTTTTTTTTAATAGACAAACTTTTATCACTGTAGTTATCAGATAGTGCTTTCCTTTCTTTTCTTTCTTTGTTTTTTTTTCCCCCACACTTGTGTGTCTGACTTATTTGGCCATAAGCTTTTTGTGGGCTGGTGCCATATTTATTAGATTTTGTGTTGCAAGTGCTTAGAACTGTGGTGTCTAATATGGTACCCACTAGTCACATGTTTATTGAAAACTTGAAATGTGGTTGGTCCATGTTGAAAGGCACTATAAATGTAAAATACACATGAAATTCTAAAGATTTAGTATGAAAAAATGTAAAATGTCTCAATCATTTTTATGTTGATTACATGTTAAAATAATATTTTGGGTACATTGAGTTAAATAAAATTTATTGCTAAAATTAATTGCATGTGTTCTTTTTACTTTATTTTAATGTGGCTTCTAGAAGATTTGATTAGGTATGTGGTTTTTATTTGTGGCTCACTTTAAGCATCTATTAGACAGAACTGGCATAGAACATACAGGTAATCAAGAAGCATTTGCAGGGGTGCCTGGGTGGCTCAGTCGGTTTAGTGTCTGACCCTTGATTTTGGTTCAGGTCATGACTCAGGGTCATGTAGGGCTCCTTGCTCAGTGGAGTTTAATTCTCTCCCTCTCCCTCTGCCCCTTCCCTCACTCACTCTCTCTCAGGTAAGCAAATACATCCTTTTTTATTTTTTATTTTTAAAGCATTTGCAAAGGGAGGCATGCTTTTGAAAGAACACTCTGGAATAAGTCTAGATATTTAAATGAGATCAGGGATACAAAATGAAGGAGAAAAGATAAAGAAAAATGGATCATGAACTCAGCTAGGTAGTGGGGACTGAGTTGCCCAAGGAATGACCAGAGGTCCATGTGTTGCTTTAAGTTTATTTGTGTTGGAGATAAATCTGAATTTGAATTCCAAAACATGAAAGCTGGAGAAGGACTTTTGAGACTAGAGTATATGCGTTGGTTAAATATGGAGGGATGAATGCAAAGATTGACTTAGAGTTCCCTTCAAACCCTTAAAGAAATGGCAAGCAAATACATTATTTGAAAAACAATAAACCCAGGAAGACAAATAGAAAGGGATAGAAGATGATAGCAATACAATTTAAAAATAAAAATGAATAATATATAAGTAGAAGAAAATCTTAGAATATGGTTGGCCTTCTAAGAGGGATGATCAAAGCATAGACCAAGAAGTTGTATACTATGAAGCATTTCAGAAAATATAAAAGAACCCTTGGAAGTTAAAAATATGTTGACGGAAATGAAAAACTCAGTTGAAGATTTGGAAGATGACATTGAAGAAACCCAGGAATCAGAGCAAAAAGACAGAGATATGAAATAGGGTAAAATAGATTAAAAAATAGATGATCAATTTAATACTTCCAACATCCCAATAATAGGAGTTTCAGAATAAGAAAATGGAAAAAATAGGGAGAGGAAATTATCAAAGACAGATATATTTAAAATAATTTTAGCTCTAAAGAATTAGGGGTTTCCTAATTAAAAGAGCTCGCTAAGTATTCTACCCAGTGAGTAAAAATAGGCCCAAGCCAAGAAGTATTCTTGTAAAATTTTAGAGCAGTTGAGGGAAAGAAAATCTAGGGGCTTCCAGAGAGAAAGCTTTATGCAAGCGTTGAAATATCAGAATGTCATCAAATTTCTAAGAGAATGTTGAAAACCAGAAGACACCAGAGAAATACTTCCAAAACTTTTTACAAAAACGATCTACAGCCAAACATTTATATTACCAAGACGAATATCCAGTGTGAGGTTAGGGGTAAGATAATTTAACATATGCAAGAACTCCAAAAAAATATTATCTTCCATAACCATGCAATGTTTTCAAGAGGTGGTTCTGCTGAATTCAGGGAGGAAACCAAGAAACAAGAAGCCATAGGATCCAGCACAGGAAGGAGACAACAGGAATTCCCAGAAAGTTGGGAAAGGAGTCCAAAGACTATGGCTTTGCAGTAGGCCTAGGTCAGCTGCTTTCTATTTTGCAGCACATCAGAATGAGCTGAGAAAGAGTTTTTTTTTAAGATAAAATTTTTAGGATACTTAATGCGTTTAAATGTACCATACAGAGAGGAGATTTATGTGCTTGGCACACCATCTGGAAATAAATCAAAGATAAGAGGATAGTAAACCAAACAAAAACAAAGCAAAACCAAATATAAACTTCAGGGAAAGACAAATGTTTTGCAGGAAGGAAAAAAATAATTATTGTCCACATTGCTCGGCTTAGGATTGATAACCCTGATCATTGTTCTAAACAAAATTACAGTATAACTGTCATGGATTGATGGACAGAATGAAGTTTGTGTGTATGTGTGTGTTGGGCTTATGGGGTGGTTGAAGGTGGACCAACTCAATCTTCCTTTTTCACAGAAAGAAAGTCAATTGAAAATGTTGAAAGCTTAGCATTGAAACATGCTCTCCAGGGACATAGAAGCTTGTAATAATCAGGGTTTCTTATAAATCTTATAAATATATGAGATTTAATATAAAATAAATAAAATATAATATAATATGAGATTTATAAAATTGGGTCTCATGATTATGAAGGATGAGAAGTTCCACAATCTGCCATGTATAAGCTGGAAATTGAAGAAAGCCGGTGGTATAGTTCTAGCCCAAGTCTGCAGACTTGAGAACTGGGAGCCCTGATGGTGTATGTCCCAGTTTGAGGGCAGGGGAATTCCAGCTCAACCAGTAAGGCAGAAAATGAATCTTCCTTCCTCCACCTTCTTTTCTTTCAAAGTATTGGATGATTACTAAACCCACGTTAGGGAGAACAATTCATTTCACTCAGTCGACTGATTTAAATGTTAATCTCATCCAGAAACAGCCTCACAGACACACTGAGAAACAATGTTAAATCAAACGTTCTAGCACTCTGTGACCTAGTCAAGTTGATACATAAAGTTAAGCATCCAACTCCAAATAACTCAACACATTTTGAAATTCTTAGTCATCTTTATTTTCAGAGTTTAGTCTCCTGACCTATAGAGGCCTATAGATCATATATGTATTGTTTTATTGAACTTGTTCTATGACATGATTACTTAAAAGAACACAACTGAATAAACCAATTAAACCCGAAAATCACTATTATTCAAAACCAATAATAATTTTACTTGTACGCTTTAAGTACAAGTATTGAGAAAAGAGGCAAGATACCTCCAAGAAGTTAGAGTTACTTCCTAGAAATTGCTTCCCCTTGTGATTTTGCTATTTCATCATGCAGTTTGGTGACAGGCTACCAGACACTATGACGAGGAGGTGGCATGTGCATTTTGTTCACTGTGACAGGCATCCAAACCTGGTTAACCAAACAAATGACTTCACTCAGATGAAATGTTTAACTCATTATTTTAGTAGTGATACAGAACCCGTCTACTCATCTCCTGAGTGGCCCTTCCTCTCTTGGTTTTCCTCCTGTCAGCAACAATGTAAATATGTGTTCTTTTAGGTTTCTGTAAATACGAAAGGAGTTTAGGTTAACATCCTTCCACTTTTCCACTTTCAGCACAAATTTCCAAATTGTGGCTGCAAGTTGGTAAGTGCAGCTACATGCTTGCTGTGTGTTTTTATTCTTCTCTTCTGCACCTTCATGCTTGTTTCAGTTATTTTGCAATTTCTAGTCTTCATCAGGAGCTGAGTGGCTGAGAAGCAACCCTAACTGTAAAACTCATTAATAGCAAGAAAGGAGATTTTGCTAGTGTAGGGGAGGAAAATTTTTTCTTTACTCTTCTAGACTCTTTGTTTGGTTTATTGATATAAGACAGATAAGCAGCAGAATAAAAAATTAATTATGTATGTATGGGAGCCCATAAGAATATGAGACCCAAGGACAAGACCTAATTGAGGTTTATAAGCTATCCTGAACTTAGGAATGGGATAGGAGCCTGGGGCTTCAAAGGGGAGGAGGGTAATTCACAAGACAAGAAGAAGAGCAGATGTTTGGTAATTAGACATTCGTCTGCCATATAAATAGGCCCTTCAGATAAAGTTATCTTTGGTAATAGTTCTCTCTTTGAGCCAGGCTCCCTATCTAAATTCTTTTAGGTAGTTAAGGGAGTGGTGAGTTTTTCTTGAGTCTGCTGGGTCTTGATTGCCTCCAACTCAAAATAACCTACGTGCTAAAGTGGCGTATTTTGGGGTCACATATTGGCTCCCCTTCAATAGAAAGACTAATCATTTCATATAGGCAGTTGTTTCTGGTTCTCTACTAGCTTCGGTAGCCTGAATTCTATTTTACACCTCACTGATTAAGCCTTACACAATCCCTCCTCCAAATCAACAAAGATGTGATTGACTTTTAAAAGAACATCACCTGACTGGAAGAATAAACCCTTGTACCCTCAACTATCAGGGATACAAAATATATACAGAAATAGAAAAGAACGTCCATTTGCAACAACAGGGATAGACTTAGAGGGTATAACGCTAAGTGAAATAAGTCAATCAGAGAAAGATAAATACCATATAATTTTACTCATATGTGAAACTTAAGAAACAAAATGAATGAACAAAGAAAAACAAAGAAAAAAAACAAAATAGCAGACTCTTAGATATAGAGAGCAACCAAGTGGTTGCCAGAGGGGTGGTGGGTGGAAGGAAGGGGTAATAAGTGAAGGGGATTAAGAATGCACACTTATCATGATGAGCAACTGAGTAATGCACAGAATTGTTGAATCATTATACTGTACACCTGAAACTAATATAACAGTGTATATTAATTATACTTGAATTTTTAAAAAGGACAAGAATGTTTTAAGTATAGGTGAATACTTCTATGTAAAAGATAAATCACAACATTCTGCTATATCCTCACGTCCAAATCATATAGAAACTCTGGTAATGAAGGAAATATTTGACTTGGCTAAAAGGCACTTAGGGAATATGATTAAACTGTGCTTGCCCAATGTGGTTTAAAATTTTTATCAAAGTTTGGTGCAAATAAGCTGCATAATTTGTTAGTGATTGGAAAATACAAGCAGGGTTAGCCTTGGGCAAAATGCTCAAGAAGAGACCTTTATGATCTTTTACTTCTCAACTTCTGCCAATGGGTTTGCCTCATCTCTGTCATCTGTCACCAAGGGACCATGATCTGTAACTGAGCTACTAAAATTTTCATGGTCCCAAAGGTTTAATATATTATTTCTCCTAGACATCTTTTGGAGATCAAGAATAGATTTCTTCAGGATCTTAAGCAAAAAAATGCCTCAGGAGACATATGAGCAAAACTGAGAAGTTCTTGGTCAGAATTCTATTTTATTTTATTTTTTTATATCTTGTAAGTCAAAAGCAGAGACATTTGTTTCATGTCTTCTCTTTTCTTTCAGAGAAAATACAATTCCCTTTGCTTGTCCTTGTTTTCTAAAGTCCCACGCAGGAGTTAACATACCAGAAATAGCTTGCGCTTTATAACTATTCTTTTAGGAACAACAAAAACAACAACAAGAAAAGACTAAAGCTCACAGTCTCTTTACTTTTGTTAAGTTATTTGCTTATACTTTTCTTTTTCAGGAGACTTTGGAAATCACTGGAGAATTGCTATGTGGTTTAATGGACAGTGACTGTGTTTGGTAATCAGGGAGATGAGGGACTGAATTCCAGCTCAACTGCTAAGTGGCTTGTGATTGCTCTCCATTTGAAAGTTCTAATCTGTAACAAGGGGGCAATAAAATCCTCCTAACCTATTCCTTCTGAGTGTCTGACAGGAGACCGCCTTCAGACTTCAATCACGACACGGGTGTTTCCAGATTTGGTCTCAAGCCTGCCAGCCTACCATGCAGATTTTGGACTTGTTAACCTCCATAATGGCATGAACCAATTATATAAACCATGAAGAAATAAATTTGTTAAAATAAATCAATAAATCATTGTATATAAATATATATACACAGAGCTCTTTCTTTGGATAACCTTGACTAATACAGATTTTCAAAGTAAGATCCTTGACATTTGGTGGGTCTTCATTAGATTCTCGTTCTATCACCATATTCCTAGGTGAGAGAAGGATGGTGGTCGCCTTTTTTTCATTATTCATTTTTATGTTCTTTGTTTATGTCAGAGAGGCAGGAGAACTGGATAAACTCTGGAGCTCAAATAAGTCTTAACAGTCAATGATGAAGTCTGTGAAAAACGTGTTGGACACCTATCAAATATTTGATTTCTATTTGGTAACCCAGAATTTGATGATTCACATATTGATTTATATATCCATTCACTCAGTCATATACTCAATAAACATTTGAGTCACTATTATGTGCCAGACAGTGTGCTACCTGCAAAGGATACCTAAATAATTTTTCTAGTGCGAAGATGCATATGCAAACCATTATGATAATCATCACAATTAACGTTTATTTGATGAATTCTTATTAAGTGCTACACACTGTACTAATTATTTTTACATAAATTACATTGTTTATATCTAGGGACGACTTTATGAGATTGCAATATTGTAACTTAAAATAAGAAATATATATTTGGCCTTCAACGCAGGTTTTGGCACAAGGCTCCCAAAATCTTTGGAATGTCTTAAATGATGGGAGCAATAAAGGTGTCTTTCATTATGTTAATGAGGTGATTTTTGGGAAGCACCTAAGGATGCGGCTGGTTGACAAAGGAACCAACCATGTGATTAGAGGATTGGAATGTTCAATCTCCCCCCTACCCCCTGATCTTCAGAGGAGAGAGAAATAGAGGTTGAATCAATAGCCAGTGACTAATGATTTAATCAATCATGCTTATATAATGAAGCCTCCTTAGATACCCAGAAGGACAGGGTTCAGAGATCTTATGGATTGATGAACACACGGAGATTCAGGGAGAGTGTTGTGCCTGAAGAGAGCATGGAAGCTTCATACCCCTTCTCCATACCTTGTCTTATTCATCTCTTCCATCTGGCTATTCCTGAGTTATATACTTTTACAATAAACTGGGAATGTGGTAAGTAAAATGTTTCTTTGAGTTCTGTAAGCCACTCTAGCAAACTAATCAAACCTGAAGATGGGGTCCTGGGAACCTCTGATTTATAGCTGGTTGGTCAGAAGCACTAGGCTTGTGACTATTATCTGAAGTGAAGGGGGGCAGTTCTGTAGGAATGAACCCTTAACTTGTGGAATCTGATGCTATCCCCAGGTATAGTGTCAGAACAGAGTTGAATTACAGAACAGCCAGCTGATAACTCAAGAATCACTTTTTGGTGTGATGAACCACCCCCTCCACACACACACACACACACACACACACACACTAGAATTGGTACCAGAACCTATGTATAGATAGATATTGTTATTATATCAATTACAAATCAATTTACAAAGGAGAAATAAGATACAGAGAGATTAAGTAACATTTAAGGGCAAATATCTGATAAGTTTCACAGTGGAGATCACCTTTGAGCTGGGAAGGTGAGAAGAAATAAGGGAGGACAAATTAAGTGTTTTCAAGCCAGAAATGGCTTTCATTGTTACAACATCCTGTGTGGAGGAGAAGATACCTAAACCTTTTTAAAAATGTAAATTATGTGATCTCATTTGGGTTTTAGAAAAGTAACTCTGGCAGTAACAGAGAAGAAGACTGGATGGGAATTGGACCAGAGACAGGGAGACAGGTGAGGGGACTCCAAGTCATCTGGGCAAAGTTGATGGAAAGCTGAACTAAAGCAGCAGGACTAGGAGGAGGGATGAGATATGTCAATAGGGGAAATGAGTGGCTTGGATAAGTATATTTGTTTAGGGCTTTCAGGAGAGAAAGGAGTCCTGGAGTACTGTTCCTCTTCCAGACCATATGTCTATTTGGAGTGACCAGACCAGAGAAATGAGGCTGCCATTCTCTGTAATAGTGACTAAGGATAACACATACTCTTCTCTCGGGTGGGGGTAGGAGGATATGCTCAGTCCTTTCTGTGTTGAGTTTATGGAGTCTCTGGACACTGAGGTGGAGATCCTCTTACTCTGTGCAATATATAGATCCAGACCTCAGAAGAAAGACTGGGGCTGGCATACTGTGAGAGCCAACAACATTTAAGAGGTGGTTGAGGCATTTAGGAGGTACATGAGGCCAGGGAGAGTGTGGACATAGGAGAAAGAAGATGCTTCGTGTCAGAGTCCTGGCACACCCCAATATTTCAAGAGGAAGCAACAAAGGAGACACTGAAGAAACAACAAAAGAAGCAGGAAACAAAACAGGAAGGTTTATTCTCCTAGAAACTGAGGAGCAAAGATGTCTCAATAATAATGGTTATCAGTAATCTATTAATTATAATAATATTAACAACACGATCAATAATTACTGCAATTTTATCTTGCTCACACTGTCTCACCTAATCTTCATAACACCCTCGTAGTTTACTATTACCGCCTCTTAGTTGAGGCTTCACAAAGTTAAGTAATCATCTAAGATCACATAGAAAATAGGTATCAGAGCCAGGGTTTTAACTCAAGGGGACTGCTGCTAAAGCTTTTGTGACTACCATTGATTAGAAATGTAAAGGCCAAACAAAAAAGTTATGAACTGGAAAGGAATTTGATACATAAGAAATGGAGCCAAAGCCAGATTTCAGTTGGTTAAGGAGAAAATGGAAGTTTTTTTTTTTTAAAAAATGAAAATCCAAGTACTCTTTGTAGAAATTTCACTGTAGAAAGAGGAAAGGTGAGAGAAAAGCATTTTCTTCTTATGACTTTGTAAGAAGCAGAGTTACACCATCTAAAATGAAGTTAATATGCTGAAGAAATGGAGTTGGTTCAGAGGGAGATGTTAACAATTTCTGGAAAATAGAAGTAGATAAAATTCACAGGAAAAGTGACCTATCACAAAAGTGATACAGAATTTTTCCTCTGTATTCAAACTCTTCAAGTATTTAAAAAGATAATAAATAGCTTTTGGTCACTTTATTTTTTTCTTTTTTTCCTTTTTTCATGATTCTTAACCATATATACTGGGCCATCAGTTGTCTCCCAAGTTTAATTTCTGTACATATCACTATGCATTTTGTTCTAGTGAAGAGATCTATGAGCTGACTTCTTTCCATCAAATGCCCATAGACTCCTCACATTTTAGCAGTTTCAATTGACAAAAGAATTTCTATCCCTGTTAGATTTTCTCTAAGTGCTCAAGACTTTGGAATGGCCATATGCAGGAAACAAATGATTCTTCTGACGTTGGCTGCTGAATGGCTTTACTTTCTCATACATTCTTGGACCATGTAGTGTTTTTCCCGTGTGGGGCCTGTGACCTACAGATGGTTGTGGCAGATTCAATAGATGGAAAAAAATACAAAGATGTTCATTATTACATTATTCTACATTTTCCCTTCTCTTCTTGTGGGATTGTTTTACAATGGCTAAATTTAGTGGTCGGCATTTACCACAAATGACTGGTGGCATAGGAGCATGGCATATAGAAATTTATTTCAGCTGAATGGACTTCTAAAACACCATTCACATAGAAACAGGGGAATCATAAATTTTAGCTGGAAGTTGATATGTATATATCTCAAAAGGGGCAATGTCTCATTGGACAGCGTAAAAGATTTTTGAGGTCAAAGTTACTAAGAACAGTTTGAGATTTTAGTGAAAATATAGAAGAAAATAATATTTTATCAAATACATGGGAAATCATACCTTAGGAATTTTGATTACTCAAGTTATCAAATAGTTTTTACTTCTAAAATTACTTTTATATTCCTGGGTGAGTTCATTATAACATACTTGGAAACCAGCTATTAATGCTGACCGATCGTGGAATGAAAACAAATGCATTTTTTGTGTTAAAGAAAGCTCATGTCTTCAAAAAAGCCAGTTCTGAGATTCCTTTTTGTTTGTTGTGTTTTCTATTTTGAGAAATGGTAAAATATCAGAGCATCAATGTCAGACTTGCCTGGCACAATATTTCCTTCTTGTTGAAAACGTTCACAAGTAGCATACTGAAATTGTTCCAATGGTGTTCCTTTGCTTTTGAAATGCATCTTCACAGCTAATGGATGCAATGGGAGGGAATCATAATAAAATTCACTCCAAGATGGCCATACAAATTAGGAGGAGGTGAGATAATGGTTAGAATCAAAGATTTTGGAGTTAAATAGACATGGTTTCAAATCCTAAGTTTTACCGTGTGATTTTGGGCAACCTTTAGATTTTATGTTAAATCTTTAAGAGCCTTGATTTCTTTATCTGCACAATAATATTACTTCAAGCACAAGTCTACCACAGTAGAAAAAGCTCAGTAAATGGTAGCTTTTGGTCAAAATGAACAAGTCACCTTAGTGGAATTGTGTTCATTAGGCTAATTGGGATGAATTGTTTTGGAGTCTTCTAAGGCAAGGCTGCAGTAGAGAAGTAGGGATGCATATAAGCCTTTTGTGGGAGGTGAGGGGACCCGGGAAGTGGGGATAAGAAGTTGCCCAAGATAGCCCAACTGTGTTTGGTAATGGATGGAGTGTTTGCGGCAGAAACTTGGTTGAAGAAGAACTAGCCATTAAGTAAGAGGCTCTTATTCTGTTCCAGTGACCATGTGAGTGAAGAAATGAGAAGCAGGTTAAGAGATGAGTACCTGGGAAGATAGTAAACAAGATAGAATGTGGATAAATGGTTTGGATGGTGGTGGTGAAAGTCACTAATACATATGTGGGGGAAGCATGTGGGATGTCAACAGCTGTGAGCTCGGCTACTGTAAGCTATAAACTATATCGATATGTGTTGTTAGCACTGTGATGTTGAAGAATGGGGTGGGTTATTGTAGCACCAGGGCCAACACCGTGAACTTATGGCTTGTGTAGTCACCAAGGAACTGCATCCTTAGAAAGACTCATGCTTGGTTTGGGATTCTTAATATTTTTGAACAAGTGCCCCACATAGTTATTTTTCAGTGGGCCCCAGAAATTTTGCACACATCCTGTGTAACATGCTTGTGTTAGATGAGTAGTTGTCAGCCATGGTGATACCACCCCCAGGGGCACTTGGTAATATCTGGAGTCATTTTTGATTGCCAAAACTGGGGGCATGCTATTGGCATCTACTGAGTAGAGCCCAGGGATGTTGCTAAACATCCCATAATCCACACTAGAGCCCCTCACAGCAAAGAATGTTCTGGTCTATAAATGTCAGTGGTGCTGAGGTTGAGAAACCCTCATTTAGTTTGGTGGCAGTTTTATTAAAGGCAGATTTATCTGTGGATCTCTGGACAATATCATTGCTACCTAATCTGGGAAGGTGCTAAGTTAACGGGTCAACTTCAGACAAATTAAGCTGGGTACAGTACCAAGTTGCACATTTTGCATAACATTCTGGCTAATGGGTGGATGTATTTTTATAACTGAGTCAAAGTGTCATAAAGTTGAACTGACTTGATGCCAGAAAAGACTCATTTGTCTTGGCACCTATAATTAGCCCACCAGCAACACCTGTGTAACTCTTATGATCCTTATTTTTTAAATCCGGCAATGAAAAGATGGATTCTGGCTGAGTGGTCAGAAGTTTCTTTCCTAAGTGCCAATTCAAGCTTCTTACTGTAGTTCACTTCTAGGTCAGTTTCCTCTGAGCTCAGGGAAAACATCTCACTCTGTTACATTCACTGGCTAAAACAATGCCCTGCACAAAGTAGTGCTTTCTTAAAAATTTTTGGAATAAAATCTGTAGCACGTAAAGAGGGACTTGTCAACAGCTTGCTCTGTTGTTTTTGTTAATTTGTTCTTGTGGATTACAGAGATATTGAGCCAAATAGCCTTGCACACTAGGGATTATTTTACATGGACCCAAATTGTGGGTTTCTCAGCTACGTAGGCAGGATGGCTGAAGCCACGGGGAAAGTATTTTATGACCACAGATCCAACATGTACAGCTAAGGGTCAGGTCAGATATATGGATGTGATGGCTAGGGATGTAAACGGGAAACAGATGATGGAAAGTGGATAGACTCATTAACAAGACTGGAAAGAAGCATGAGGTGAATGCCTTTAATTACTGTGAGACAATCACAGTTCATTTATGCAAGAAAGCCAGCAGGGTTGTTTTTAAATTTTAATTTTAGATAGTGGGGTTTTCCTTTACATGTCTCCCACAGATGTTTCTTCCCATTTGGCATGAGAGATCTCTATCACTCTTCTGGGAAGACTTAAGGATTAATTACGATTAAATTACATTACATATGAGGGAAATTTAAATGTATCATGGATTCTGATTTCTATGCTTTCAAATTTGTTTACATATTGATTGTGTGGACTTTGTAAACCCATTTGAATTTTAAAAAGTGATTTTCATGATATTGTTGTATTCACCATATTTTATACATATCCTGGAACTCAAGACCAAAAAGTTTGCAAAATCTGGAATCTCTCAGGCTCTTCAATATCAGAAATGTTTAATATTAAGAGATGTTCTACACATCAGATAACCACACATTTCTGATAAAACCTTAGGTCTAGTCTTCCCATATAGTACAAACTGAAAAGTATGAAATCAATCCTGTTAAATGGAATGATTTTAATGTATTATTTAATTGTATTTTTTTCTATGTGGACAAGTCAAACTTTGTTTCCTGAGAAAATTTTATATGTTTATACTGTTTAATACCATTTTTGCTCCTGAAAGTAAGGGACAGTAACTTACTTTATGATCTGTTTTATTTTTATTTTTTTATTTTTATTTTTTGATGAATTACCCAGCAGCATTTAAAAAGAAAACTTGTGTTGTAGAAAAAAATCACATTCTGTAGTGAGAAAACATTGGATAAGATATGGCCTGTAATATGTTGGAACACCAACTACTTATTTACTAAGCTTGTAGGGGAAAAGGGGGAGGGGAATGTCAGATATTAATTGTTTATATTGGTTATCATTTGTTGAGTTTAGGAAGTTATTACAAAGAAATAGATGAGCTCAGGTAATAATTGGTTTGAGAACATACATAGAAGATAATAAAAATCATGCAGGAGTTTTGGGCCTCTCGGGATTAGAAAGGCCTCCATTACCCAAATGGAAAGAGATAAGGCCTAAAAAGCTTTCAGTTTCTAGGACCCATTAAGACTCAAAGATCATTGATGGTAGATCTTCATCTCCAGCCTACTGGCACAATAGCAATGTAGCCATCACAGGCTTGAAAGGGAGAGTGTTTGGACCTAAGAAACCAAGGCATGAATCAGGTTTGATGATAAAATCTAGAAAAAACTTTGGGTATTATTATTGAAACATGGACACAAAGAATTCAGTGTAGGATTGCCAGATTTAACAAATAAAAATGTACATAATAACAATAAACGACAAGAAATACTTTAGTATAAGAATGTCTCAAGTATTGTGTATCATACTTATAGAAAATACTACAGATGGCATACTTATGCTAAAATATTATTTCTTGTTTATCTGAAATTCAAATTTAACTGGGCATCCACATTTCATCTGGTAACCTTAATTCAGATACCTTCAGTCCTTTGAAGGCAACTATATTACAAAGAACCCGTGAGCTCAAATGAAAGACATCTTTGAGTTTTGGAGACTTTAAACATCACTTGGGCCCCAAAATGTGCATGAGGAGGAAGTGAGCTAGGAAATCTGAGAAGCCCACTAGGAAGGCATACTTGCAAGTACCTACTTCAGACATGGCCATGGAGAATAATGTTAAGGAAGACGCTTCCAGAAGTCAGAGCCAACGGCTGCAGAGAACAATGGACAAAGGCATTCCCCAGACTCTACTCAAGGAAAAGCTTCCAGCACTAGGGCATTCATACCTACAGGTGGTTTCCCATTATTTCTGTGTATGTTGCTCTTGAGTCTCTTGTTTTTCTTTTTCCTGGAAGATGATGAGTTTAGTGCCATCCCTGATTCCTCATTTTATATTGACTGTGGGGACATGAGGGGAGGTGGGATGATAACTTCTACTTTAGGATTTCCTGGATCATGAGGAGCCCTACCTGGACTGAGGGTAGAGATCCTAGACTTGGAGCTGAATGCCCTCAGTGGATGGTGGTTCTCTCACAGAAAGGTGTAAGTCTTCTCTAGGTGGGAAGAAGTCTACATGAAAGAATTTGTAGGCTGGAAGGGCAGAAAAACCCAAGTCAGGTGTTTTCCCCATAGTGTAGGCAAAAGTCAGCAAATTGTTCGGTCAAGTTCCAAATGGCAAATGTTTGATGATTTGTAGGCCAACAAACAGGTAAAACTGAGGACATAATATAGCTACATATTTAACAATTATTTTAAAATGTAAAATTCAATCTTAGCTTGTAGGCCATACAAAGATAGGCAGCAGGCTGGATTTGGCCCAAGACTATAGTTCCCCACCCTGGAGATTGAACTGTTAGTGGGAGGCAGTTTCTCACCTGTGATTTGATTTCCTTTCAAGCTCCCTTGCATTTTGGTTAATTCTTGACTAACACTTGACTAATTCTCACCAGTGGAATGTAAACAGAAATAAGTGTGGGTCACTTCTGGCATAAAGGTTCGCATTTTCTTCTCTACTCCAACACCTGGTTTTCATGCATAGGATAACCTGGGCAGCCAGCAAGTAGAAATGCAGAACGGAATTCAGCTGGCTACCTAATAATATAGGGCAGATATCTACAATCCCAGGAACACATGCATGGGTATAGTATGTGAAACGTAGTACATTTCCATTACATTAAGCCATTGAAAGGTCGTGTTTTGTTTATTTACAGTTACGGGTTTATTTAAAAAAATGTATAACATAGCCAAATGATGACATTGTGTGGTCCCAGAATTTTAACTGAGTGTGATTTTTCTGGTTTGGAATTAGAAATATTTGTTTTGTTATCTGCAAAAGTTACAAAGGGATAGATCTAGAAATAACTATCAGAAATATGGGTAGATACATCTTCTATAATCCACAAAAAAGATTTGTTGAGGTAAGAAATGAGGCTCAGTCTTATATGAATCATGTGTTTCAAAACAAATAGGGACTCCTGGGTGGCTCAGTTGGTTAAGCGCCTACCTTCAGCTCAGGTTATGATCCCAGAGTCCTGGGATTGAGCCCAGCGTTGGGCATCTTGCTCAGTGGGGAGCCTGCTTCTCTTTCTCCTTCTGATGCTCCCCCTGCTTCTGTTCTATTTCTCTCTCTGTCAAATAAATAAGTAAAATATATAAAAACAAAACAAAACAAAAAACTAATAATAAATACTATGCTCCTAAAATGGTGGGTAAATCGAAATAAAATCCCAGCTGGGCTGACCTCTTGCAAATGTCTTGAGCCTTCAGTCTCTGCAGCTTTCCAGAGCCTGGCCTGGGGGGAGGATTTCACACTGCCAGCTTAGGGGTCTGCTTTCCATGTCTGCTAATTCAGTTAGCATTTGCCTGCAAGTTTTCCAACTTAATCATATTTTGTTGCTGTTTAATTCTCCCTCATTCTTTTTATTTTTGTGGGTGTATGACTTTTGTTTGGGGGGAAAAATCCTTTGTTGACATATTTGTGAGGCCTTAGGAGGATGAGAAACCAGATATGTATCAAATACACCCTGCCTATTTGTAAAATTAGGGTATTCTTTAATAGTAGAATCAACACAGCTTGGTGATGCTGGAAACTGGGTTTTGGAGAGGCAGAGTAGTTTCTTCAGACGGAAATATCTGCTTTTTATCAAAACATCAGTCTTCTTAGGAATGAACAGGATCTGACCACCAACCATTGGTGCCTAAATGACTCATATCATTAAAATAGAACAGGACATGGTCAATAGAATAGCCAGGATCTTACATGGGGAATTTAATCTCATTCTCCTGGCATCCAAACCTTGTACTAATTTACTCTAGGCTAGGAATGTACTTTTGTTTTCCTCCTAAGAAGAAAAATATGAAAATATAATTATATGGTTTGTTCTTGGATATGTTAGGTTTGGTGGGGTCAGCACACTTTTTCTCAAAAGAGCCAGATAATAAATACATTGGCTTTGTGGGCCATATGGTCCCTGTCACACTACTCAACTTTGTCACTCAACAGCAGCCATAGACAACAGGCAAATAAACTGGGTACTCCTGAGATGCATTGGGATAGCCTGATAGGTATGGCCATGGAGGCTTTTTTTTTTTTTTTTTTTTTTAGATTTTATTTATTTATTTGAGAGAGAGAACACCTGTGAGTTGGAGGGGAGCAGAGGGAGAGGGACAGAATCTCAAGCAGATGCAGAACTCAATCCCAGGAACCTGAGATCATGTCCTGAGCCCAAATCAAGAGTTGGATGCTCAACCAACTGAGCCACCCAGGTGTCCCTATGGAGACACTTTAAATGAGGCATATCAGTAGCCCAGATAACAATGTATAAAGACAAATTATTATTATCTAGCACATCACTGCAAACTACCAAACAAATATCAATTCCTGAAAAATAATTTTTAGCTAATTGGGAATTTCAATACTTTTGTAGAATAACTCTATTTTTGAAACCTTGCTTCTATCTGGCTACAGTAAACCTGATTATTAGTTATTAGAATTGGACTTCAGAAAGGACAACATCTCAATTTGAGATGTTCACAAATATTGGACAACTACTTATAACCTCAGGACACCAAACCTCTACATTTCCACTCTGGTCTGCCATGAATAAGGAAAGTTGATGGAGAAGTCTGTTTTCCACATTTCTTCCAGACTGATGATGATGACAGCAATGATAATGATGATGATGATGATTTAACAAATACAGACTGATGTCTTTCTACATTTCTATTTACTAGCTCTCTGTCAACTTTGATAAGCAATTTTGTCATCTGAAAAATTGAGTTCACTTTATCATATGTCCCATGTTAGATTTTAGAGTAATGATGCCTGTATTCAATTTTTAGAGTTAATACCTATTTTTTCCTTTGTTGCTATCCTAACTGGCAAGACCACCTGTGATTTCAAAACAGAGTCACATTAAAAAAGCATGTGCACTAAAATACCTGTGGATTTATGGGAAGTGGTAAAACAGAAAGAGAAATTGCATAAGACTGGACAGTGCAACTGCCTAATTTTTCTTGGAAAACAAACATAATTCTTATTTTTTATTATAAACATCATGTGATTTTGAGGGGATTCAAAAGCTATGAATTATTTTCAATGTCTCTTTGTGTATTACATTTTAAAATTAATATTGTGTTTTATGAGTGTGTTCCATTTTTTTTCATAATCATTCTCTTGAATAAATTAGGCTTTTAAATCTGTTTTCTTTGAAGTTTGGAGTTCATTCCTCAAAAGTTTATGTCTTTCATCTTTGCCCCTTTTTTTTGTTTGTTTCCTGTTTACCTCTACAAGGATTCAAGTTTGAGTGGAAAACTGCTGGACTTCCTTTGTAGGAGGTCTCTGTTTATAGGCTCCATCACCCTTTATGTATATGACTTTGCATTGGCCTTCTACTTGTGAGCAGAGCTTTAAAAAAGCATGAGAACTGGGACGCTTGGGTGGCTCAGTCAGTGAAGTGTCTGCCTTCAGCTCAGGTCATGATCCCGGAGTCCAGGGATCGAGACCCACGTCGGGCTCCCTGTTCAGCAGGGTGTCTGCTTCTCCCTCTTCCTCCACTGCCCTGCTCATGCTCTCTCTTGCTCTCTCTCTCACATAAATAAATAAAGTCTTTTTTTTTTTTTGAGAACATTCTGGACTTTCCTTCCAGAAGGTTTTGATCCTTTTTGATAACTCTGACCCTTTAACATATAGTTTGATTGATAATAGGATGGGACAATAAGAAAATACTGCATGCAAATTATTTATTTCTTACTTTTAAGGATCACAATCTAGTGTTTTTTAACCGTCACCTGAAGGGGAAACAGGAAACCTCAGTCATGTTCGCTTTGTTACTTTCCTTATTAGAATCATGGAATTGCATAGATAGACATTTGGGAGAGTCCTTCAGCATTGCAGTAAGTTGAATTTTGCATATCGATAACTTATGAATAAATGTAATTTCCAAAAGCATATTTTTATTTTTATTTTTATTATTTATTTATTTTTAAGTTTTTATTTTAATTCAGTTAGTTATATTGGTTATACAGTGTTGTATTATGTTATGTTAATGTTACATTAGCTGTACAATACAGTGATTCAAGAATTCCATATGTCACCCAGTGCTCATCAAAGTGCTCTCCTTGGGGTGCCTGGGTGACCCCAGTCAGTTAAGTGTCTCACTCTTGATTTCAACTCAGGTCATGATCTCAGGGTCCTGGAATCGAGCCCTCATTGGGCTCCACACTCAGTGGGGAGTCTGCTTGAGGATTCTCTCTCTCCCTTTCCCCTCTACCCCTCCCCCCACTCAGGTGTGTGCTCTCTCTCCCTAAAATAAATAAATTAAAAACAACAACAATAAAAAAAAAGCCAAGTGTCCTCCTTAATCTCTATCACCTATTTCACCCAAACCCCCACTTTTCTCCCGTCTGGTAACCATCAGTTTGCTCTCTGTAGTCAAAAGCGTATTTTTAATCTCTTGTTCTGACCTCCCCAAAATCATTTGGTCTGCAGATAATAGAATTGTCAATAAATGAAAATATGAAAGAAAGGAAAAATAGAATGGTTTGGCAGAAAACATAAGGCAATCTAGTCCTTTGTTATATATAAACATTTGATAATGGGTGTTCTACAACAATGTGGAGTTAGATTACACCACCAATTGTTTTCTCATGGGAGAAAATCCAATTAGGAGAAAAACTCAGCCTCACAATTATTTTATGTGTCACTTCTGCTGTCTTGATCAAATGCCCCTTGTTTAATGATTGCTTATTTATGAGTTTTACTGACCTTTCCCACACACTTTGAAAATCCATTCAAATTCCTTTTCTCCCTTGCAGTTTCTTTTTTTTAGAATTCATTTCACTCTACCTGAAAATTTTCTGTTTTCTTTTCCTGTTCTCACTCCCTTTTGGCCACTGTTTTTCCTTGCTGGTGAGATTAGTTACTTCCCCATTAACTCAGGCCATGTATTTTTCTACACTGCCTGCATTCTTTGGCTGGTGTATGCTCCCAAAGATAGGTCCTAGGTCACCAGGTTCACTAAAGGATTCCATTCTGGGCATCTGGTCCCTTTGATCAAGCTTTTGAATCATTGCAGGAGATAAATATCTATTGACTCTGATACCTGGAGAGATTGCATTTTATTGAAGGCCACAAGCTGGAGATGATCTAGGGTCTAAAGGGATTTTGTTTAAGGCCTGTTTACAGTCAGGACTTTGGGCTTTGCCAATACCTCAAGTATAGAACTGCACAAAACATGGGAGTTAAAGAAAGGCAGTGTAGTATGTGCAGATGAAAAGGAGAGAGAAAGAGAACTGATATAAAACTTCCTGTTGGGTTTTTTTGCCAGCTAAAAGAAATGAGGGGTGCATTCCTGACACAGATAATAAACAAGTGAAAAAATGAATTAATTTTCTGAGGGAGGATTTTCAACTAACAGCCTGTTTGCACAAAATCTCTTTCACCTGAATACAGAGGGATTGAAAATGTCTCAACTTTTTCCAATCCTATTTGAAAGAAGGCAGAAGAAAGGATTAGAGATATCGGTCTACATAATTCTCATCGATAGGGAGTAATTGATTGGTTCCTGGACAGAAGAGGATGGTAGAGACTTGGGGAGAAGAGACTATGCCATTTTTTTGTTTGTAATAGTACAGGTTTGGAAGAAAGGAGTGGTGCAATGTGAGTTGCCATCTTTCGGAAGACAGGTTTTAAAATGTTCAGATAAAGTAATCCCATAGCTTGAAATTTTGAAAGATGATATGTTTTTTTTTTAAAGATTTTATTTATTTATTTGAGACAGAGAGAATGAGAGACAGAGAGCATGAGAGGGAGGAGGGTCAGAGGGAGAAGCAGGCTCCTCGCTGAGCAGGGAGCCCGATGCGGGACTCGATCCCGGGACTCCAGGATCATGACCCGAGCCGAAGGCAGTCGCCCAACCAACTGAGCCACCCAGGCGCCCCAAAAGATGATATGTTTTAAGAAAGGAGATAAACTTAAAAATAATATAATTCTAACTGTAATCACAGATGTTATCAAGATTGAATAAAATGAAATGAAGGTTTTAAAATGATAGCTCTACAATTAAGTTAAGGAAAGAAAACAACATAGAAGTAAAGAGTTTAGGCTTTGGAGCCAGACTACCTGAGTTTGAATCCCAACTACTGCACTGACCCACTGAGGGATACCATCAAGTTACTCAACCTCTCAGTGCTTCAGTTTGCCATCTAAGAAGCAGAAGACATAGTTTTACCTACATTTTAGGTTTTTGTGAAAATTAAATTAATAATCAGGTAAAAAATTTACCAAACTTACTAGCATTTAGTATGTAGCAAAACTATAAATGCTAAGTACTATTTTAAAGGAAAAGTTACAGAATATGGATGACCAAGAATGTTATAAAATCATATACATTGAGATTGTTAAAAGGGAAAAATATCCCCAGTTGAGCAGAGTCATATAAACAATATTTTTCCTCCATTGCCACAATATGATGAATGACAAAGATAAACTCTGTGTTCAGTAATGCAACACTGATGGATAAAAGAAAAAAAAAACCAAAAAAACAAATAAACCCTCATTCTTTCTTGTAAATTATCTTGCCTGGCTGATCTACAGAAGGAAAGTGATAGGAATGAACATAATTTAAACTCAAGATAAATGAACACTGGATAAGCAAACATCTAGGATGTTTTAAATTATAAATAGTCTTGTGTTTAGAATATACTGTATGTGATTTGATCAAGATTTGAACGAAAATGTGGAGATTGAGAAGGTTCCGGAAAACTGGAGAAAAGCAAATGTTCTCCAGCATTCCAAAGAGGAAGAGAGTGAATTCCATACTTAGCAATAGTAATGGTGGTACCAGTAGTCGTAGTTACAGAGGAGTATCAACCAAAGAAGTAACAGTAGTAGGTAATGACAATGGTGTACTTACGATAGGCTAACCATAGCATATGAAAGGCCTCAATTAATTTTAATTTTAATTTAATTTAATTTTATTTTATTTTTTAAATTTTTTTTAAAGATTTTATTTATTTATTTGACAGAGAGAGAGATAGCGAGAACAGGAACACAAGCAGGGGGAGTGGGAGAGGGAGAAGAAGGCTTCCTGCTGAGCAGGGAGCCCGATGTGGGACTCGATCCCAGGACCCTGGGATCATGACCTGAGCCGAAGGCAGATGCTTAACGACTGAGCCACCCAGGCGCCCAATTAATTTTAATTTCAAAAAATTGTATAATATATGAAAAGATTGTATAAAGTATATATTATTATTATTCATATTTTACACATAAGAAAAATAAGAAAAAAGAAGTAAAGGTCATGGAACTATGCATGATGGAGCAGAAATAGAACCCAAGCAGCCTGACTCAGTTGTCCTCCTCGTTTTAACCCTGTTCAGTACTGAACAAAATACATTTTTCGGATGTATTTAACCTCTGTTTGCAGAGGCGTGCTATGACAGATATCTAACGTAAATAATATGTAGGCTTTCTTTTAAGAATAATTTTGAGAGAAATAAAATGCATAGTAACTTTTTAATCTGCTCTATTTTTTTGCTAAGACAAAAATTGTAATTTGATATTTGGTTGAAGTGATTTGGCTTATAATACCAAACATTAGCCTGGTGTCTTTATTGAATTTTGTGTTGTTTAATTTTCCAGCTAGTTGATCTTTGACATCTTGGCATCTTTCTAACAAAGACTGATGACATGCAAAACAGTGATAAATTGGGATCTTCAAGCACAGTACAAAGTTGATGCTTTGGCCTCCTTGTTGATAGTGTAAAGACTAGCAAATATACCAAAAGGGATACACCCTTTTCTTCTGTCAGTTATCATGATGATACAAAATCTTTGGGAAATAAAATATAAAATCATTGTTTGAAAGTTAGTGGCCTATTTGCTCTCACATTTGTTCTCTTTCTCACTCTGTATTTATTAGGATTGTATTTACTAGGATCCCTTGTTTTTGACCTCTATGGAAGTGTTCGGAGGCCTGACTTCTGAGTATGGAAGACAGTCTTCTACTTTCTGAACCCTGTCATCCTGGGTCCTGTTACAGCATCCATTCCATAGGGGTTTCCTGTAGGTCAGAACTAGGCAGTCCTCCCCTCCCCTGCTTGCCAACTTCTACACTGAAGTCTGGACTAGATATCTTATTTTCTAAGAAATTCTAGTTACTCTTCTTGGACCATCTATGTTTCTGTCCTCAATTTCAGCCTCTCAGGGAGGTTTAACTGCATTTTCTCCCTGCCTTGTTCTCATACTTGGTTCATTCCCCACTGAGGCACTGGCCAGGGCAGACAACCCAATTGTCTTATTCCTCTATGTGACACTAGTCAGGATGACAAAAGTAAAAATATAAAGGAATGCCTTTTCTTAAGGTTAACCATAGGTAACTCACTTAGCCATGGTTTGAAATATGCTATAGAGACTGGTGTCAAAACTGTGAGCAGCCCTTGAAAACTAATACGTGCAATGAATCTTTTATTTATCCTTCAAGTATCAGCATGGGCCACCATCTCAGATGGATCTCCTGAGCTTCATGTCTGTAGAGCTCATCATGCTTCTTCCCATCCCTACTGCATGGCACTTTTGAAAAACATTTGAGGGATTCCATTACTCTTAGGTTAAGATACAAACTCATTCATATGACATTGCAAGTGCTCCATCATCTGGCCCCTGCCTATCTAGTTAGTCTTGCTATGTGTCACATAACATTCTGTCTGACTGCCATGTTCTAGTAATACCAAACTCCTATGCTCTGTATACTACTATACTGTTCAATCCACTGGTGTCTCTAAGTTTTTACACCTGCTGTTTTCTCTGCTATAAATTACTTCTAACCACTCTCCCGATCCTCTTACATCTTTTTCTGACTGAATTTTAATAACCATCTGGCCTCAGCTTATACAAATTTCCTCTTGGGAAGTTTCCCTGATGCCTAATGACTGACTTACATATCTATAGTTGTCACAGCACAAAATATTTATTTTTCTAATAGCATTATTTACTTGCCTTTGTACCTCAAAAGATAAGTTTCTTGTAGCCAAGGATGTTTCCTTTATCTTTTTTTTTAGAGATTTATTTATTTGAGAGAGAGAGAGTGAGAGTGAGTGGGGGGACGAGCAGAGGGAGAAGGAGAGAGAATTTCAAGCAGACTCCACACTAAATGCAGAGCCTAATGTGGGGCTCGATCACACTACCCTGAGATCATGACCCAAGCTGAAACCAAGAATCAGTCGCTTAACCTCCTGAGCCACCCAGGTGCCCTTCCTTTGTTTTCGTATTTCTATAACTTGGTATAATACTAGGCTAGCAGAATATAATAGATGTTCAAATTCTAAAGCATGTACACCTTTGTAAAACCCTACCAAACTGTTCTGGGTGCTACTATTCTGAGTCCATTGTAATTCAAATCTCCTACTTCCATATTTTATTGTTGGTCAAAACATTGTACAGTATTTCACTTTTCATGTGCCGTTGTGGTCAAGCATTTTGTTTACATGCCTAACTCCACTGAACAGTTTTGTGAGAAAGTAGCATGGTTCTCCCCTTTTTCATGTATTATTGCACAGTTTTGGGATAGTTCTTTAGTGCATAGCATTCATGATTTTCATTAATAAAGAGAAAAAAATGATCCCAAAAAGAAAAGGAGATTTCTGCCTTGATAGTAGGTCTTTTTTTTTTTTTAAAGATTTTATTTATTTATTTGAGAGAGAGAATGAGAGAGAGCACATGAGAGGGGGGAGGGTCAGAGGGAGAAGCAGACTCCCTGCCGAGCAGGGAGCCCGATGCGGGACTCGATCCAGGGACTCCAGGATCATGACCTGAGCCGAAGGCAGTCGCTTAACCAACTGAGCCACCCAGGCGCCCCGATAGTAGGTCTTAAATCTCCTTGGAGTGAAGTCTATTTAGACTCATTTTAGCAAAACTTAAAAACACATATCAGAAAGGATAATGCTAATATGCAAGTAACTTTACTGCCTACCAAAACAAAGTCCACAGTTTTTAAAGAAACACAACAGAATCCAGACCCTCAGCAATCTAAATTCACAATACTCAACATCCAATCCAAAAGTATGAAACATTCTAAGAAGCAAGGAAACATTACCCACAACCAGGAGATAAATCAATCAATATAAACAGATGCTGAGAGATATCTGTAGCAACAATCATGCTTTCTAGTTTCTGTATTTGATGCTTTGGCATCTTGGGACCCCTGTCAGGATCAGCCAGTTCTTAGAGATAGTAACGGACTCTTCTACAAGCCTGCTTTTCACATGAAAGCTAAACAATCCAGAGCTCACATCTCAACCACCTCCTTTATCCGACTTTCTCACTCAAGGCCACTCTTCTCCTGTCTTAATCACACAAGGTCCAGAGACAAGGCAACTAGAGAAAACTCTTATGCCCCAGAGCCTGCTGAAATTACTCAAAGTAGTCAATGTCAAACCTGCTTGTTCTACTTGTCCTATTTCTGTCTAGGGGAGCCACAATAACGACTCTAGCCCACATCTCCTCTTACTCCCTCTGTCTTCTGATGGACCCTGTGTGGCCACTCATGCAGTGGCGTGCCCCCTCCTCTTGAGATTGTGAATATAACACTCTCCTCCCCATGGCAATCGTCCTCTGGTCTGTTGGGCTTGCCATACCTGCCTAATAATAAAGCCCACATTCTAAAACTATGTTAGAGATGATGTAATTAGCAGTCAAGCTTGTCAAAATAACTTTTATAACCAAATTCAAATACTCTAGTTTTTAAAGGAGAACATAAACGTAATGAGAGGAGAGGGAAGGAGAAGAGAGAAGCAGATATTTAAACATGGAAATAGTTAAAAAAAAAATCTATCCAGATGAAATACAGAGAGAAAAGTCTAATAAAATAAATCAAGCCCCAGTCACTTCTGGGACAGTATTAAGTGGTTTAACATCTGTGTAATGGAAGTCTCTAAAAGGGGATAGATCCAGAAAAATATTTGAAGAAATGATGAACAAAACTTTTCTAAATTTGACAAAAATTCTATCAACTCACATTTCTAAGAATCTCAACAAACAGGCAGGGGAACATACATGCACGTAGGAAAAAAAAGATATTAATATGCAAGCCTGAAGACTTTTTCTGTGTGCATATATGCATATATGCACTCTGCACACAGAAAGGAAGAAAGGAAGCAAGCAAGCAAGCAAAGGAAAGCAGGAAGGAGGGAAGGAAAAACCATCCAACCTTTTTTGAAATTACTAAAAACAATGATAAAGTAAACCTTAAAAGTATCTTCAGATAAAAGATACATTACCTTCAAATGAATAAACATGAAAATAATTGCACACTTTACAACAGATACTACTGAAGTCTGAATAACATCTTTAACATCTAGAAAGGCCACACTCTGGGGGACACAGTTCAACTCATAGGACCATCCATACAAGAGTTGGATAAGGGGAGATTAAAGTACAAATGCATGTATTGGTTGGAGGTGATTAACTCATGTTCGCATAGAATTGACTGTTATGAAGGAAGATAAAATGATGAAAATGGCCATAAAACAAGACTGACAGTGTCTGTAGCATAATGGATTAGCTTGACAAAGTCATGGAGCAGAAAAATTTTGCATTAAGACATCTTTCCTTGCTGCATTAGAAAATGATTTTTTTTTTAAATTTTAGAACTCTACTGCTCATTTTGGTTTATAAATTCTCTGATTAAAAATGGGTCACAGTCTCATCTCTCCAGGGCTCGGTTATTAAGTACTAGGTTTTAGAACAATCACTATTATTACTTTTATTATTATACCAAATGAGGATAATGATCATTTTTCTCCATTTCTTTTCACTGTTAAGTCAGGGTATGGTTAAATAAAATTTCATTAATAACTTTATCACTATGAAATGAAATCTGCCTCACTGTGTTTAGCATTGCGTTGGTTATAGCAGATGCTGTTTTAAAGTTTTTTTTTCTCAACAACAATAAAATAATCAAGTCTTGATAGTCCCACTGAGAATAGACCTAATTCTTTTGATGTAGAACCATAACCAATGGCAAAGTAGTAGAAAAATCACACCCATGTTAAGATAGATACATTGCTCTTACCTCTACAGAAATAAATACTGGATCCATTATTAAAAATGAAGTCATGTTTTAATATTTTTTGGATCAAGAATTAAGTGTTCATTTATTTCTTCCCTGAATTTGTTGAAAACTATTTATATTGCTTGATGAAATCTTGAGGAAATCAGGAATCTGGACTTTAACTCAAGATGCCACCATTTTTTCTAGGTCTTTTGCTTCATTGTCTTTTCTCACAGCTGACCATCTTTCTGCATAAAACAAGCCAGTCAACAGCTTTGGAGCCTTAACTATCTAAACCTTAACCACACAAGAGGAGATGGAATCTATTTGCTACAGCTTCTAAATACTCTCACTTAAGACTGACTTCCACCCTTGATCTAGAAACTCTGTCCAGGTGTGGAAACTTGGAGGAGACTGTCCATCTTGGGTTAGGTAATGATCACTAAACAAATCCATTGATTGGTCAAAGGTTAGGGAACTAACAGAACATATCATAGTTCACATGAAACCATCTCTAAGGGTGCAAAGAATTAGGTGGGACATGAAGAAAAGAAGCAATTCCTGGAAAGAAAAAAGTGCTGAGTAGATATCCCCCAAAATGGGTATCCCACAATTTTATCTTTCTAAATCTTGCTTAAATTATATATTCATTCTTTTGTGTGTTGTTTTTTTTGTAACATTTTTTAATTGGTTAGTATTATGAATAATATAATCTTTTTAGAATTGGTGTTACTTTTTTTTAGTATAGTTGATATGCAGTGTCATGAAGGGAGAACTTTTCTGATAGAGGGAAGGCTATATTAAAATCACCTAAAATAAACAAAAATTGTGTTTTGCTCTAATCATGGTAGATATGTAGATTAGCATGTTTTAAAACTTACTTTTCTTTAAGTAATACATAATTGAATATAGAACTGAATACTCTTTTTGTTAACATTAGATTTGGTTACTCAGGCCTATGGTAACTCTCACATTAAAGCATATCCCCATTTTCCCTTCTTGAATGGCATGATACTTAAAAGAGCATAAATATTTCTATGTCCATTAACATTTGAAACTAAAATCTTTAAAATAATGTTGATGATATACTATCCATAAAATTGGGATTATATTCCCAGTCTCTAACAGAGCACCAAAAGAAGCAAAAGGAAAAAAAAAAAAAAGTTATATAACTTCCAAATTTCTCTTGATTTGTGTCAGAACTCCCCCCCAATCACTCCTGTATGAGTAACCCATTTCCCTTAAAAATGAATCACATGGTTGATGATGCAACCATTATTGCCATGGCTTTACAAGGTAATTACCAACACCAATATGGCTGGTGACTTTCACAGACATATTTACATTCTATCCTATGGGCAATATTCCATGTATAGCGGTGGGCAATATCACCATGATATTAGTTTTAAAGAGTGGAAAATGAAAAGATAATTTACTGAAGGTACTGGAGACTGCAGATGTGAACAGTTGTAGTCATTATATGTGTTTTGTGACTGTTGGCTGAATGGCTTCCCAATCAATGCAGAAAGAACATTTGCATTTCCCTCAAGTTTCCCCTGCAACATACCATGGGCACGAGTCTCGGAGTCATGCTGAATCAGTATGGCTTAAGAAAGACTGACAATAAGGAGCATCAATCCTGAAAGAGAGTCTGATTAAGATATCTTGGGAAATAAAGACTTAGGCAGAGGCTGGCAGTTACGTCTTTGTTACGATTTTCTAATCTCTTGCAAAGAAAGAGATGTAATGTATCTGACAGGTTCCTCTAGCAACTGCTCAGGTAACTGCTCCATCTGGTGGAGACACCGTCAAAGACCGTCCCCCTTTCATTCCATGCATTCCCCTACCCTTACCTCCTTTGTCAAATGCTTCCACTTCCATTGAAATGTCTGTCATCCATTTCTATTAGTTCTAGAGAACTTTGATTTTACATTCAGAATAGCATTAAAATGTTTCTGATGGCTAGTGTTTGAGTGGAATATGATAATTCCTGGATTTATTTTTGTTTTACTCAATAAACACCTGTTTTGCTACACACAACGTTACTTTATAAATTTATTCTTTCAGTAAATATGACTTGAAAAAGGATTTTAAGTAACATTCAGTATTAAGTGATATCTTCAAAGTACATTTGAATTATCTGTCACGGTCATTAAATATTGTTTAAGGGCTATACACATAGAATGTAGAAAGAAATAATGCAACCTAAAGCTTATACTATGACAATAGATTATCATTTGTTCTTATATCAGATATGATCTTATATGTTTATGTATGTTTGTGTGAGTTTGCGGAAGAGACATTTGATTGCTCACGTGAGACCCCAGCATTCTCTGAGGAGTTGTGAAGTGTCAGGTTGCAATGGAGTGCCACAGGACAGCAGAAGCCTTGATTTCTGGCTCACCAAATAAGAATGAGTTGTCTTGGATAGTCTCTGTGACCCACAGTTAGCCTTAGAGAACCAAACCAAAACTGAATCACTTAGACAGGGACAAAATGAAGATACTCAACCCAGGTGCATGAAGTAGAAAGACACTTAACCTCACCTAACAGGAATTTACACTCTTCCCAGAGATCAGCAGAAGATGGCAACCAATCCCCAAATGCCAAATCTGTTCACACCGTCTCTGGACTTCCTTGTTCCCTTGACTCAGCTATCCTAATCCAAATGAGAAAGAGCACCAGTAGGCAGCCAATCAGCTAAGAAGCCAAATAGTTCCTGCATTTATCCCATAAAAAAATCCCTTAGTCTGGAAGCAACTCAGAATTCATTGCTCCCGTGGCCTTGAGTTTTCTGGCTTGCAAGTACAAACCCTTGCAATAAACTCATCTTTCTGTTTTGTTTTATTCAGTATGCAGAGTTTGTTTTTTGACAGCTTTCTATGAACAAGATATAAACTGTTCAAATATTGAGTTAGATTGTGTAGTGTTTGCTATTGTTGGGTAATTTAGCTTATCCTAATTAATTCAGATATTGATACTGGAATTAGTATGGTACTATTAAAAAAAAAACCCTGAAAAGATAAGGTGCTAACTTAGTTGTTAGGCAGTGTTTAGCTTCTAAGAATATGATTCCAGGGGCTGGAAGTATGACAAAGGGCTTTATCACTCATGGTGCAAAGTGTTCAGATTGGTTCTCCTTTGTACCCATTGAGATGACCTGGAGAGACCCAAGTGGATGGTGTGCACACAGTCGGTTTGCATCAGACCTGAAGAGCTCCAAGTTTAGGACACCCAGATCATTGATAACGGGCTGCAAGCATAACTTCCTGACCTTTGCCCCAGAGGAAGACATTACCTTTATTTTACTAGAAAGCCAACAAACCTACCTTCTGCTCCACAGAGAGGGACTGTGGCTCCCAAAGCAGTTTGCATACTCACCTGCTATTAAAAATGATCTGGAACAAAGGCAGCCAGTGCCCACAAGACCCGCAGAAATGTCAGAGGGCTGTGGAGGACTGTGTCCCATCGTGTCGTGCTATTTCTCTTTCCTTGCTCAGTCTTTCAAAATCCATCTCACATTCTACTCCTTCATGAATTCTTTCTTAACTCCACCAGTTAAGTACATTTTCCTCCTTTTAACCCTACTGTATAAGTGTTCTTTTTTTTTTATTTAAATTCAAGTACATCATTAGTCTCAGATGTAGTGTTCAAGAATCCATCAGTTGCATATAACACCAAGTGCTCATTCCATCATGTACCCTCCTTAATGCCCATCACCCAATTACCCCATCCCCCCACCCACTCCCCTTCCAGCAACCCTCAGTTCATGTTTCTTTTTTTTTCCTATTTATTTTTTTATTAACATATAATGTATTATTTGTTTCAGAGGTACAGGTCTGTGATTCATCAGTCTTACACAAGTCACAGAGCTCACCATAGCACATACCCTTCCCAATGTCCATCACCCAGCCACCCCATCCCTCCCACCCCCCTCCACTCCAGCAACCCTCAGTTCATTTCCTGAGATTAAGAGTCTCTTATGGTTTGTTTCCCTCTGGTTTTGTCTTGTTTCATTTTTCCTTCCCGTCTCCTATGATCCTCTGTCTTGTTTCTCAAATTACTCGTATCAGTGAGATCATATGATAATTGTCTTTCTCTGATTGACTTATTTCGCTTAGCATAATACCATCTAGTTCCATCCACGTGGTTGCAAATGGCAAGATTTCATTTTTTATGGCTGCATAATATTCCATTGTATATGTTGATCTACACTTTTTTCTATTTATTTTTCACCCTATACCCTACAAATTGAACGTATCTTGATGGCAGGGAATGTTTTAGTCATCTTAAATCTCTTAAAGGAGATGATGCATCTTTTACTTCTTTCTTGCCTTTTTTTCTAGAAACTGTTTTGCTAACATAATATCTCATGAAATTCTCCCCAATGAATCACATAAGCAGCAATCCTATAGTGAGATATGATCCACAGACCAGAAAAAAACAAAACACCTAAGATGTCTTTTCAATGTATGAATTTACTTGAGTCAAATGACATCCCTGAAATATTCAATATATATTATCATTAAGAGTATAAAATGTTTTACTTTTACTAACATTACTTCTGCCACCACCTGTATTACTTTAATCTCTTTTACTTCCATCATCATTAGTGTGCAAGTATTCTGTGGAGTGCTAGAACCTATGTTAAGCACTTCATAACATTGATTCTTTCATTATTTTTCAGAATTCTAGGATATAGGGATTTTTATCATTTCAATTTTCAGATGGAGAAATCTAGGCTTCTAGGGGCTCCTGGCTAGCCCATTCAGTAGAATATGTGACTTTTAATCTCAGGGTCATGTGTTCAAACCCCATGTTGGGCATAGAGCTTACTTAAAAAAAAAAAAAAATCTAGGCTTCTTTTTTTTTTTTAAGATTTTATTTAATTATTTGACAGAGAGAGACAGCGAGAGAGGGAACACAAGCAGGGGGAGTGGGAGATGGAGAGGCAGGCTTCCTGAGAAGAGCAGGGAGCCCGATGCGGGGCTCGATCCCAGGACCCTGGGACCATGACATGAGCCGAAGGCAGATGCTTAATGACTGAGCCACCCAGGCACCCCAAAAATCTAAGCTTCTAATCTACCTAAATTCACATAGCAAATTGTTACTTAATGCTAATCTGACCTGATAATCATCTTATAATCATAATGGCCTGGGATGGGTTTATAGAGACTCACAACTAAGTCTACAATTGATTAGTGAGGGAATATTCTCTCATGTTGATTGTAAGATATTTCTTAAACAGGCTCCAATTCATTCAACAAATTGCAGTACCCACCCTATTAATTCTCAGCTACTGAGGAGGGAACTCTCATGATGTGTAACTATAAATTATCTTCATTCTTTTGCTGCTTTCAGTTGTGTATGCAGAGTATTAATTTATAAAATGCTATAAAAACGAAGAGGAGTAAAAAACCTCAGCCCCTGATTCCTGGAAAAAGTCCCAAGCCCGAGATAATAAAGTTCATAATATTTTGGGTAGCTTTTTCCAAATGCCAACCAATGTAGTGATAACTTTAAGGATTCTGATAGTTGACATCAGTCTTTAGAATTCAAAATCAACATCAAGCTGGTATCTGGATTGTCACCTATTGCTCATGGCAGAGGGTGAAAGGGAAGGTAATTAGAGACTTTCCTTGGGGAGTACCACCGGACATCCTAAAACTAGCATTCTGATTGGTATGGTCATAGTTATGTTACCCTAAAGCAAATCTTCTAGCTGCACTACCTCTCACTGAACCATTATACATGCAGATAACATTTTTTAAAATAGAGGAAATTGTGCTTCATCTCATGTCAAGCCATGCTATTTAAATGTGGGTGACTTCTAAAGTACAGGATGGTTTTTCACTGGATTTGGCTTTGGTTGCTTTTTCCCTCCATCAGACGGTCTTACGCTGCCAAGTTTTGAAGTTTGCATGTTCAGGTTATTGAGAGTGTTGTTTTTCTGAGTGCAGATAGAGTTCAAGTTGCTTAAAATAGGGAAAATTATTGCTCCCTACCCCCTCCCACTTACAAAAAAGCTATGGTTTGACATTATTTGATTTAGGTCGAAACTAAAAAGAAAATTCCTCCAAGTTGTGACTAAACAAGGAAAAATTCTCAAAAGCACTTAAAAAAGTCACGATTGAGTGAAAAGGAGGTAGATGAAGGTAGCTTTTCGCTTTGAAATTTAACCTTGACGAAGTATTTTCTGAAAATAACCGCAAGCCTAAACTGCCAATGCTATGCTTTCTAAATCTGTGAGCCTCAGTTAAAACCCGATTTTGTTGTTGATTTACTATCCTCAGTCAACACGTGACACTTTTAGTTTTCCAGTCTTCGAACTAGGTATTGCTTGATTTGCATACACTCATGAGAAAGCCAATTATCAGCATTCTTAGAATGAGAAAGTATTTTATGGATGCTTTCTCATAAATATTGTCAGATTTTAATAAAACCACACCCTTGAAAACATCATGAGGAGGCATTTTAGTTCCTTCTCAGTTTTCCTTTCTGATGTTCCTTCTCTCCTAAGGTCCCGGCATCTATCTGCCTGTTTTCCCAACTGAGGCCTTCTTATGTAAGGTCCTCGTGTAGATCATCCCTCTTTTAGCAGCATAACCTCAGGTTGTACATAGTCTTCTTCCCTCCAGTTTTTCTCCCCATGACTCCTCTTATACCTATGTCCTTTCACTAACTACCCTTCCAAAGAGCCACTCAAATATTCTTTTTTTTTTTTTTTTTCTATATTTTACTCAGCACCTGTCACTATATATTCACTGTCTACTCTGGGCCAGACACCATTAGAATCATTAAGGATATGGAGATATACAAGACAGTAGGTCACTGCCTTAAAGGAGTTTATATTCTACAGCGAAGACACCTAAATAAATAAGAAGCCAAATAAAAATGAGCAAGGATTGCTTATTGTGGTGATTGCCAAGAAGGAGATAACCATGGTGATAATGAAGAGTGACTCGGGTTGGCGCATGTGGCAGGGGGTGGGTAATGGAGCTAGCCTATTAGATAGGAAAGTTAGAGAAAGCCTCTCTGAGATATTTTTCTGCTTAGACTTGAAGGTCAAATAAAAGCCAGTTGGGTACATTCAGGGGAAGAACACAACTCTACCTGTCCCAGGACAGTGTGTCCAGAGAATGGTCCACAAGTTGTAGAATGATGTGAAATGGAATAGAAAGTTAGGGAGGGCCCTACTTTGAAAAATGTACTTAATCCATCATGAGATGTTTGGATTTTGTTCTAAAAGCCACGAGATGCTATTGTGAAATCAGTAGTTTCCTCAATTCTGAAATAGTGTTTTGCCCTGACACATTATGAAGTCAGGAGCATGTGTTTGTTGACAGTGTTATGCCTTGATCAAGTTAATGGTTCTACGCTGGAAGAAATTTCAGGCAACGTGAGCTATGTGTCATGTCAAGGTAAAAGGAAGACTTTTGAAAGTGTCCTAAATCTTGTTAAGTAGGCAAGTGCCTATTCTGCCTAAAAATGTCTCTTGACATTTTTAATTTTTTCCAGAAGCTATATTTTGGGAGTAATTTAGGAAATCTAGAAGATGCATTGACTCTATCAATAATGTTTTTGGCATTCGTGTGACCTGAAAACATTTGTATAAGCTTCCAAGAATTTTAATTTCCTCATTTGGAAAATTTGGTTATTAAACGCCATTCTCAGTATCATGCATTATAGGTTAATATCAATCATGTCACAAAAATGATTAAGAATAGCAAAGTTCCTGTCCTTAGGAAATTTTCAACCTAAGGTAGTCTACATATAGATATAATTAAGAGCAAAGTCTTACTGGAAGCAAATGTTAAGATGGATTATATATGTTTAATGCTCATTATTATTTTATTTTTGGAAATTTTTTCAAGTTTCAACCAATTACATCATATATCCCACAGTGTAAAATTGTTGTGCTTTAGCAGCTCTTTCTACAAATCTTTTCCTAGATTTTACTTGTCCATTTTCAGGCAATATAGGTTAAGTAGCATTCACAGGAGGCCAAAGAGAGATCCCTGGACCCAGGGCTGGCTTCTTAGGTGTGTAACCTGAACAGTCATACAAAGCTCCATGCTCAGAAAGGTACCACTCTGCTAACATCTTGAAATTCTTAATTAGTTTTTCCTTGACCTTGTGTTTTATAAGTGAAATTTGGGCAATGGAGCATGCATTTTTTTTTTTTTTTCCACTGACCTCTAAAAACTACATAGCCTGTCCTGAATGGACCCATCACAAGCATGCCTATGGTCATTGATCTGTGGGAGCCATAATTTCCTGTATTTCTTTGTGGTAATCGGACCGTGAAACCAGTTTAATTACCAGTTGGGCATCAACAATTTTGAAAGTTTTGAGGTATGAGATAAGTTTCCAAGGTGTGTGCCAGGATGATGAGCTACAAGCAAAATATTTTCTTTCCTGTAAATTGTGGTAAATAAACCTGTCTTAAAATTGTGAATGTTTTTTAAACTTGTGTTGCTAAATATCTATGCTTTTAAAACCAAAGTTGCAAACTAAGGGTCAGTGGGTCAAATTAAGTCTATAATTGTGTTTGACCAGCATAGAGATTTACAAATGTGAATGTGAGTGCTTTTAACTGAGGCCTGAAGTTCCAGAAGCCAAGGGCCTAACCTTTGATTGTCCTGTATAAGCTGGTTATATGAATTGGATTACATTTTCTGGTCTTGGAGAGCATTAACAAGATTATTTATTTATTTATTAGAGAGAGAAAGAGAGAGAGAGCACAAACAGAGGAGGGGCAAAGGGAGAGGGAGAAGCAGACTCCCTGATGAGCAGGGAGCCCAATTGGGGGCTGGATCCCCGGACCCTGGGATCCTGACCTGAGCCCAAGACAGACGCTTAACCGACTGAGCCACCCAGGCGCCCCTGAAAGCATATATATTTTAATTAGTCAAGCTAATTGAATACCGAATGTAGCCATGACAGCATATATTAACCGAAGCAATGAGTCAATCCGCAAACGTTTTCTCTCCTAAAGGGAAAACTATCCCGCTACTCACCGATCGTATCACAATCTCATTTCAGAGTTCTCTATTTTGTCTACCAACATGCTTTGCTTTTTCCCAAAATAGTAAAAGAGTTTTAAAATAATCCGATTGAAAATGAAGTAAAGTTTTGTTATCCTCGTAAGTATCAAGAGCCATGAGGTCATGGAACAAGATTGTTAGGACTGCAGATGATGATTCACATTGGACGGGCTCTTATCTGACTGTCGAGGAGTTGTAAGTGCCCTGAGCCCACCATGCCAAGATTTTCCTAGATATTTGAGAACTCTGCAATATCCTTCACTTACACAGGACTCTAGCCTGGCAGCCGTGGGACTCCAAGCATTCCGATGGTATACACAGTTCACTCTGGAGTCATTGCTCCCCACAGTCATCTCTGAGATTTAGTGTCAAGTCATTCAAACAACGTTGCTCTGTGATCATAATCAGCCATCGGCTTCTCAAACGCACCCCTTTTAGAGGATATGTGATATGGCTGTGTGGGGACTAAACTGGTTTTCTAAAGCTAACATGTTCTAAAATCCCTTTTTATGTCTGCTTTCCATTTGTTTAATAACTTTGCTTGGATAATGGAATGGAAGATGACTTTAAAAGAAATTAGCATCTTAATTTTACCTTTTTTTTGTTTGTTTCTTTTTTGTGTGGGGAATAAAGGGTAATCATTAATATGCTTTTATGTGAAGTGTATGGAATTTTATGTGAAGCGGTGGGATTTTCTTTAAAACTTGCCTTTAACGAGTTCGTTAATTTTACTTATTTCTTTAACTATCATCAGGCATAACTACAGTTCATTTAATTTTTATATTCAGATCATCCATTTTCCCTAATAATGGGAGATTGTGAGAATGTGACTAAATTAAATCTGCAGTCCCACAATTATGCGCATGCCTCTCTAATCCTCTAGACTGCAAATCACTGAAGCTGGGAACCTTGTCTCATTTATCTTTGTCCCACAAGGCAGTGAACGTAAAGTTGCTGTGTATTACAGCCGATAATCGGTAAAGGTAGATTGAATCGAAATGACCCCTCCTACCCCCACCCAATACACACACACAACTTTTTTTTTTTTTTAAGATTTTATTTATTTATTTGAGAGAGAGAATGAGAGAGAGCAAGCACATGAGAGGGGGGAGGATCAGAGGGAGAAGCAGACTCCCTGCTGAGCAGGGAGCCCGATGCGGGACTCGATCCCGGGACTCCAGGATCATGACCTGAGCTGAAGGCAGTCGCTTAACCAACTGAGCCACCCAGGTGCCCCCCCCCCCACAACTTTTTGTTTTAGCTTCTCACTTATTAAAGAGGGGTAATGGTTTCTACCTCACCAGTTTCTCAAAAGGACTAATAAAATAATGTATGTAAAGCACTTAGCTCCATGCCAGGTAATAAATGAGCATTCGATCTATGCTGGCTTTAAATTATTAATAGCTACTCTTACGGCTTTTCTGATTATTACTTGTATTAGTGGTTTCAAACTCTTCTTTGGTAAATGCTTTAATGCGAGGGCCATTTTACTGAGCAAATTGGACTGAGTTACCTTCTCTCTTTCTTCTGTCCAATGGGTTGTTAATTCCTTCATATTCCTGTCATTTGGACTGATGTTAAATCCTGACCTTAACAAAACACTCTGATGCGTGTGCTGCAGCCTCAAGGGTCAGGGATATAAAGCTGTGATAGAGCAAAAGCAGAGCTGAAAAATAAACATGGAACATTCCCTCTTCTCAAGAGTTTCTGCTCTGAGGTGAGGAAGGAGGCATGATCCCTGGTGGTGTCTGGGCTGAGCGTTCATGCAGCATGAGACAGAATCATTTTTTGTTCAAAGTCATATTTTAGTCAGTCATTTATGCTATACCTATTGCATATCATTCTAATATGTGATACTTCATTAAATTTCCTTTTCTCTGAGGGTTTATTCACAAATAATGCTGCCAGGTAAGTCAGAAGATCTAGGCTATTTTCTACTCTCTCACTTTTTCTTGGAAATATCATTCAGCTGTTTCTGGATACCAATCACTTCACCTGCACACAGAGTAATCTCTCACATAGAAATAATGTTGCTCCCTAGGATTTGTGAACTCTCTTCCCAAGGTTGCCCTAAAGGCTGCCCAGGTTGGGTATTGCACAACTCAGGGGTGCAATTCACACAGATCCACAACAGTGCTGACTATTTCTTCCACTTCTTTTCATCCATGAACTAGTAAGTGAATTAAGCAAATAGGGGTGAGAGTCATTGGTAGTCATGCTATCCCTTCCCTGACATGAAGAGGCATGGCCTATTACATAAGTTATTTGTGCGCATTTCCAAAAGCAACCAAGACAACAAGGAGACCATTAGCCATACTTCATGGATTTACTTTCTGTTTTTACCACTTAATCTTTAAATGGACTGGCTTTGGGGGATGCCCTAGAATTGAGGATTTATAGGAAGCCATAAAGACTGTTTAGAACAGGATTATAAAACTAAAAACGTTGTCAAAAATCTTTTTCATCTAAATACAGTTTTTTTGGGCACGTGGGTGGCTCAGATGGTTAAAGCGTCTGCCTTCGGCTCAGGTCATGATCTCAGGGTCCTGGGATCGAGTCCTGCATCGGGCTCCCTGCTCCTTGGGAGCCTGCTTCTCCCTCTGCCTCTCTCTCTCTCCCTCTGTCTCTCATGAATAAATAAATAAAAAAAAAATTTAAAAAAAAAAGGCAGCGAAGCCTTGTCTTAAAAAAAAATAAATAAATACAGTTTTGTTTTTTTTTTGAAGGAGCACAACTGCTCACATTTCTCTGCAAATATACCTAGCAGATACAAGAAAGTTGTCTCTATACATTAGCTGCTTCTAGTACTTCACATACAGGAGAATGTGGGGCTGCATGGTGAGCCCAAAGCAGCACAGCTGTTAACAATAAGGGGCTGTCTATGTAATTCAGAACGAAGGTCATATTTGCCTCTGTAGCACATCTTTTTTTAGCACACAATTCCATATTTCACTTCTCGACTTGATTTCATGGAACTCAGAAATTACTACAGGGTGGGGGAAGTATAATGAACTCTTGTTATTCGCTGGAATGGTGCCAATGGAAAATTAATGGCCTTTTCTGTAATTATCGAATCATCTCAATTGATGAAGCATTGGACACTCTGGGATTTCATGTGGAGAGACCCATGTGGTTGCAGAATCTTAAAATTGGTGAAAGCCTTTGACATCAATCTCATCTGTATTGGACCCAGTTTCAGCCTGCCCCCAACTTCTCTTGGTCTTGCCCCTTCTCCTATCATGCGCAAGACATCAGGTTATCACCACCACTCTTTTAATTCTGGGCCTGTCTCTGCCTCCCTGGGTGCAAGGCTGGCCTTCACCATGGTCTGCTGATGTGGGAGCTATCCTGCTGCTGGGACCCCAGTCTGACCCTACTACACCCACATTGGCTGGGCTTTTCCTATCTGTTTCTGGACTGAGAAGAATCCATGGAGTGAGAGATGTGGCTTCCCTAGTGGCATCCCAGGGGCACTGGGATTGAGAACCTGAAAGTGTGGGAGACATTAGCACCCCTTGGGGCAACCTTTCACTAGGAGAGACCAGAAATTGGAAGTACCCGTCATATTTGTTCTTCATCTTTCCTCCAGCAGATAGACTGTTCTGAAAGCTGGAGGTCTGATCTGCCTGGAGACACTTCATGTCTAACCATGTGTTTTTCTTTTAAAGCTGTGGCCCGTTCAACAACTCCCCACCTTTTACTTGTGTCCTTTCTTTTCTGCCTTGCCTTCCTTTGTCCCTCACCCTTGCCCTGACACTGTACCTCCCATCCTTTACACCCACACCCCAAAGACTTAGTGTGTAAGCGTCACATTAGGCTCTGTGCTTTGGAAACTGGGCCAAGCCATGCTTTAAACTTTTTGTCTATGGGACAGGAAATGGAGACTCAGAGCAATTACATTACTTTTCCATCGTCAAAGATTGCAAAGTACATTTTTAAAAAAGTTCATTTCCTTTGCTCTCCTTATGAAATATCTATGAAACAGCTACCCTGTTATCAACATCCAATTTAAACAACCCTTCCCTGTGTTGCCTTCCCACCCCTTTCAACTCATGCTGATCACTCTCTAATGAATAAAACACATACATTTTGATTTTCCTGCTATTTGCCTATTTCTGTCTCATAATTTCAACTGGAATATGTCTTATCTCCGTGTGAACTAGTAAGTTCCCTGAGTACAAGAAGCTCATTTTGTTTTTTTAATTCCCTGGAGTTTGGAATCCAGGGAAGACACTCCATGCAGGGTACACCGGGAGCTTTAGTATATCTAAAGAATTCTTCTATCTCCCAGGAATGTTACCAATCACAGTGAGACTTCTGAGAAACTCTCCACTGCAACTTTTGAAAAATACCAATGACAAATTATTTGATACTTCTGTACTCCTCAGAGGTTTTGTGACTTTTTTTTTAAAGATTTTATTTATTTATTCATGAGAGACAGAGAGAGAGAGAGAGAGGCAGAGGGAGAAGCAGGCTCCCAAGGAGCAGGGACCCCGATGCGAGACTCGATCCCAGGACGCTGGGATCATGACCTGAGCCGAAGGCAGACGCTTAACCATCTGAGCCACCCAGGCACCCGGTTTTGTGACTTTTTTGCTCTAACATTTTTCTATTTATATTTGTGCATTTTTTCTATCTTGGACATTGTAATTCTTTTATAAGAGGGATAAATTCTCTCCCAAAGTGAAGTCTTTTAAGAGTATATATGGCTTTCTTTATGCCTTCCACAACACTTATAAGACCTAGTATGTTGCTAAATGTCTTAGAGGTATGCATTCTTAATTAACACTTACTGCATGATCTCCATGTTTAAGATAACTAAAGGCAAATTTATGAAACATTATAAGTAAGAGGCCACTGATTATAACAGGAAAACTATTGAATTCAGGATGAGTAGTTCAGCACTTGAATCTTAAAGTCATAATATATTCATGGAGTAGGTACAGGAATACCTCATTTTATTGTGTGTCACTTTATTGCATTTTGCAGATGCTGCATTTTTTACAAATGGAATGTTTGGGGCCAAGCAAATCCTTTGGCGCCATTTTTCCAACAGCATTTCCTTACTTCACATCTCTGTGTCATATTTTGGTAATTCTTGCAATATTTCAAACTTTCATTATTATTATATGTGTTATGGTGATCTGTGATCAGTCATTATAACTTGCTGAAAGCTCAGATGATGGTTAGCATTCTTTAGCAATAAAGTAATTTTTAAGTAAAGTATATACATATTTTAGATATAATGCTATTTCATACTTAATAGGTTACAGTATAGTGTAAACATAATTTTTATAAATATGTACTGGGAAACCGAAAATTCATTTGACTCATTTTATTGCAATACTTGCTTTATTGCAGTGGTCTGGAACCAAACCTATAATATCTTCAAGGTATGCCTGGGCCAGCTCCTCTTTTGTAAAATGACCCTAATCAAAGTAACACATAGGAAACCTAGGCAAAAATGTAATTAAAAATCATCAAGAGTCAAATGAATGTGATGCTGTCAAGTCAAGCACAGCTCTATGAAGTGGACAAATAAAGTCGTGCCAATTTGCAAGATCACTTTGGAGCATTTGACAGTCTTGAACTTTTCAATCTCTTGAAATATGTTACCTTGACCAATAGGCCATCATTCTCCCTGTTGATCATCTTCCCTCCCTTAGGAGCTTTTGCACGGGTTTTATGGCATCCTCCATTCAAGAATCATGGACTCATCCCTTATTTTCCTTCCATACTAAAATCTACTTCCAGGAAAAAAAAAATAAAAAAAAAGATCTGTTATAGGTGGTAACAGTAAAGTAATGTCAGAAAGCATGGTTTACCAGTTGCATGATCCTATGAGCTCTTTTAAGCCTTATCAATGTATTCAGTTTTTGGTCGGGCTTAGAATTCTATTGCTTGTGAACAAGGGACCAAAAAAATCTCAACTAATACAAGCACTTTGTGAGATAACCAGAAAAGCAAAGTTATTCTGTAGGAAGAATCATTTGAAGTGGATTTATAAGGGGCTTAGGATTCAGGTAGGTGGTTCTACTTCCTGTGTAATATCTCCTGAGAAGGGTCTTTTCTTATTCTGTTAGCTCACTTGTTTAGGTCTTATTAGTTCTCAGCTGGATTATAGAAAGTGTCTGCCCTCATCTCTCTGCCTTTAATATTTCCAAGGGCAGTAATTCTGAACTAACCATCTTACTCACTATTTTTATTTGTAGAACTCACTTATCTTCATGCTTTCTTTAGTTCTTTAGGACTTCTTTGAACACTTATCCTGGCAAAAGCCAGACATTTACAATCCATTCTTGTGTGGAACTTTTTACTAGGGAACACTTTCAAATGAGATTGTTTTTCTCAGTGTTATCTATGTGCAAATGCTCATTCCATACTTCAGCCTTGCACCAAGTTCTCATGGCTTAGTCTTAACATTAACTCTAATGCCCTGGTCCGTAGAGTTTTTACCCATTGGAAAATAATACAAATCCTCTTCCTCAAGGTTAGTTTTTCCTATCTAGTTAAGGGGTTCATTTAAATTTAATTTCTTGTTAAAATTTTGGACCTAATTTTAAGTATATCCAAGACTGACTTACCATAATGCTATACCTAGGTGTGTACCAGGGAATAGAAGGGCATATAAAATTTATCAAACACAGTTAACATGTACTTTAACTTAAAGGTACACATTATAAATTATATATATAGGTATAAATTAATGTATACCTTTCCCTGCAAGACTAAATATATGAGGTTGTATGCAGGCTGGTGAATAGAATAACAAAATTTATTGCAGTTTGGAATGAAAGGGAGTTGGCCTCCATTTTTTTTTTTTAACTTCTTTCTATCGCATTCTTTTCTTAAGGGTATCTGTTCTTGTAGATGGTAATAATGTAAATTTGAAAATAACTTGAACCAAATAACATTATTAACCAAGCAAAACTATATAAATTGCTACAATTTTAAGTTTCCCTTATTCAAAGAAATACATGTGCATTAATGACAGAAATCAATGATTCTCTTTTCTTTTCAATTTCATTTTCATATTTATTATATCATTTCTATATTTGTTTTAATTACTTCAATAAGCTCATATCCTTTATGTATGTTTCTTTATATGATACTAGGATTAATTTTGTTTTAACACATATTCACAACTTATACTTTCTTACCTAATATTTCTTCTCTTTTGTTTCTATTTTTCACAGAAATTGCTTAACTAAGTTTATTGTGAAGTACTATTATTTCAGACATAAAACTCTGATGACGATAATGAATAGCTATGTGTTTAAAATAGTTTCAATGTTTCAATCTTTGTTTTTGAGGTGAAAAATACTAACATTTGAAAACATTTCCATACACATTTAATTCCTGCCATTAAAGGTGAAATGAAATACTCCCTTGAACATTCCCATTTCATTTTACCATTCCAACCCCATTTCCTTCTTTAGAAGACACCTTCAATGTGTTAATCCTGTTTAAGTCCCTATGTTAAGGGTGTCAAGTAAAGTCATCCTCTTCTCTTAAATGTATCTTTTCAGATGAAACTACAGTCACCAGGTGATTTAAATAATTGGCTTAAGAGAGAAAATTCCAGCGACTTCTTTCTACTGCAGAAAGACAGAAGAAAAATAGTGCCAAGTCAACCACTTAGGTTTTTGTGTGTAGGGCCAGCCATCATTGCAATCTATGTAGTCAAAACAATATCTTTTGAGTTATTGGGATTGGAATTCCCTGAACAATGGAAAGCATGACAATTGAATTATGAAATAAACATTTCATATGGTTGAATATTATGAGGCCAGGTGGATATTACATAATTTCTGAAGAAAATGTCTGTTGTTTACTTCATTAATTTGGATAAAAGAAATAAAATATAGCATCTGGTTTTAAGACATCAATTAAGTATTTGGACTTATATTTCTTCATATCTGAAACATCTTTTAACATTAAACAATAGAACTCCTCATGTTTCTATTTTTCACCCCTGATGCTCATGTATTTGGTTAGGGGTAGTCCTGAAAGTCAAGTGATAAAGGTAGATTGAGAAAAAAAGAATCATTGGCTTTTGTTTTATCCTAGTTTGATGATTTAGTCACTTGTGGTTAGATAACGTAGACATGACAGTTTGGTTGTTATCATGAGAGCATTAGGGGTTCTGCAAAATTTGTCCTATAGGCAGTTTTATAATATTATAATACATGTCTGAAATTTATTCCTTCCATCACATGTGTTTGGCATTGAAATATGTTTGAGGAAGGTCATTTAAGGTTTGGCAACTTTCTGATATCTCACAATTTCTTTCACAATTTTTTAATACAATAGTACAATGTTTATTCTTAAAAATCATTCTTAAATTTGACAGAACAAAGATTTATTAATTCTTAAATGTGCATAGCAATACAGCAGAGTTTTGTTGTTCTTTAACATTTCTGACTCAATTTACTATAAATCAGTTGCATTTTCTGCAGTGATTTTTTAAGTTAAGTTTTTGACTTCCTTAAGTAGAGAGTATCGATGGAGTGGAGTAAAGATGTGGGGGGAGGGAAGACTTAAAATCAATCTAATCCTATTATTGAGGAGTCATATTTCATGGCAAGCAGTTACCTGAGGATATTCTGAGAACACCAGTTTTTCATTAATTCTTTTGATATTCATTCATTAGTCATATGACACTACATAGCATGAGTTATATATATTGACTGCCTGCTATTGGCACTTTTTTGTGATTAGAAGGTAAATAAGCCATCGTCGTTAACCTAAAGAGGTACACAGTCAAAAGGAGTCTCACCTACAGATATGGATAAAATTACATGACACCATTCAGGAAATTAATAAAAAAATTTACTTCTTTCTAAAATAATTAGCAATGAAATTTTGAAAGTATGATATTTATGTAGAGCAAGGGATCTTTCAAAATCAAAGCTAACAATGAAACACTACAGAATATGGAATATATTTTAAAATCTAGCCTGAGCTCATATAGAAAACAAGGACATTTTGATCATTTTGTTAATCAACTTACCCAATGAGTTGGATCAAATGAGAATGTTTCAATTTTTAATGTAGCTTTAATTCTAGAAATTACTCATGTATTTATTTTTTTTCTCTAGATGGCTTGTTTGAGACAAGTTCCAAAAAATAGTCTATGCTTTGCATCTGTTGGGGAGTCTCTTGAGTCATTTTTATCTATGGGCTTCCTCTTCCATTCTTTTATCCTTGCAAATTACTTGTGAGTAAACAAGGTTGTTTGATGTGTACAGTTTTCCTATGTCTTGGATTTTGCTGATTGCAGCTTGTGAGGTCATTAATATGTTTCTCTTTCTTTCTGTATGTAGTTAGATGCAGATGTCTGATCAGATTCAGGTTCCATTTTCCGGCAAGAATCCTCCTTTCCGTGGACAGTCATGTGACTTCTATGGGGCAAAAAATAGTGTTTGATTATCTTTCTTTTTGGGACATTAGGAGCCAATGATAATCATTGTCTACTTACATTATTTTATTAGAATTTAACAAAATGGTGATTTTCTAATTCAATCATTCTTTCCATTTTTATAAATTTGGACTATTTTTATAAAGAAATTTTCCCAAAACTATCTGTTCATTCTGAGGTACAACTTATACAGGAAAGGCACGTTAAATATTTATTTTTCCCTTTATTAATCAGCAGAAGATAGAGATGGTCACTGAGCATCCTCCAAATATGGTAAATAAACTATTTTTTCTCCTAAATACCATTAGGTATTCATGGATTTTAGCATACTTGATGAATTTGAATCCATTGCAGCTTTTATTATTGAAGCTCAGTTTGGCAGTGGAAACTTCAATAATTTCTTTTGTCCTTTTAAAACCTAAAACACTCTGATAGTCTCCTTGCTTTCAGGTTAAGACAAGATGTTCCAGGCCCCTCTTATGCATTTCCCATCTAGGACCTTAATCAGTTATTTTCCAAAAACCTCTGATTTTGTTTAATGGGAAATATTGATTAGAGACCACAGTAGGGATGCTAGTACATGTACAATTTTTAAACTGAGGGTTATTTACTGTGGACATACTGATGAATGCTAATATTTCTGTTTTTCCTCCTGTTCCTAGAATATGCTTTTCTGTGTGCTTTACTATTGACTTGGGGCCACTGAGTTGAGGGATGGGGTAAAAGGGATATTACTGAAAGTGACAATTGTCACTTTCCAAAGAGAGCACTTAAGAGCTAATGTGTGATTTTCCTTGCTCTATTCCATCACTGGAAATAGAAATCTTGTGCTTAGTCAACATCATAATGTGATGATGAATCCTTCCTCAATCTGAGTGACCACAGAGAACACAGCCACTCCCACCGATCCCGTTCATCATTTTGCCTCCTGAGGGTTAATCCTCTGTTGTTTAAGACTCTAAGACTTTTAGAATAATGCGTTCTACAGTGTAATTCTGACTGATAAAACACTTTTTTTACACACCCAGAGAAATTATGCTATGTCAACTTTGTTTCTTGAGTTAAATCCCTAGTCTAAAATTGGCTAATGTAGTTAAATTTCTATTCTTCACTAATGGCAATTCATTCTCTCTTTCAACGTTCAGCACTTTTATATTTCTTTTGACATATGGTTTTCTAAAGTGTAGTATAATAACCCTAAGTGTTGACTGCCTTGCAAATATACCTGTTGATCATTTTCAGCAAGTCTGGATTTGAATTGCCTTTTCCTGGAGCCAGTCTGTGAGACATATTAGAACACTGATTTTATTTAAGCATGTTTGTATTCTGTCATGTATATAATCTGCAAAGTATATTGTGTTGATGATTTGACAGAATGTTTCCATTTTCTGTACTATGGAGATATGACCTTATGTATATGTATCATAAACCTATCACCTCATAGAATTTTTTCAGTAGAGGTCACTGTAGCTGCAAACTTACTTTGTTTTGGAAAATATTTTGGTGATGCATAATAACTTTGGGCCCAAAGATATGTACTATTCCTGCTACATGACTACATATAATAGAGCCCTCTGTAATAGGACAGAATCAATATGTAATGCTGGCACAAGCAGGTGCTTAATAAATATTTATTAAATAAAGGAGTAAATGCTGTTATATTTGACCTCTTCTATCAGGAAATAAATAAATGCGTAATGTTAGAAACATTTTATATACATTGATTGGAAAAAATCGGTTAGAATCAGAATAACTGCAAACAATGGTACTTTGTACTCTCATTTTCTATTTATTTATTTATTTATTTATTTATTCATTCATTCATTCATTCATTCATTCATTCATTCATTCATTTATTTATTTTAGTAAAAGCAGAGTAGGTACATTTGTTGTACCACCTGGATCTCTTTCACAAGCCAGTACACACAACTCCTAGCTGGTAGAAGGGTTGGTTGCACCTTCCCAACTACTTATCAGCCTTCCCCCAGGACAGCTGCCCAGCAGAGAAGATTATATTCCACTATCGCCACCAGGGACAGCCCGTAGCAAAGACTTAATAATATAAATGCACAAAACCTGATCCTTTTGCCTTGAGGTGGGACAACTCAGTGGTGTAACTTTTGCTCAAGAGCACCCAAGGGATCAGGTCAAGAGTAGATTTTACCTGAGACACATCCTTGCTCAGCCCTTTCTTTTCCTTTACATCTTCTTCTCTTACTCTCTTGCAAGTTTTTTTCCCCCTAAAGACTAATACATCAATATAGCATATGCATTCAAATTCCTGTTTTGGTCTCTGCTTCTACAAAATCTAATCTAAGAGAGTTGGTTCAAGAAGTTACCCTAGGAAGCAGTCCTTAAGGATGAGATTCTGGAGTTGAATCTCCTGCTGGCTGTGCAACAATGAGGACCACATCACTGAAGATGTGAATGTCACCATTCCTTGGAATGCTGTAGCAATAAAATGAGAACTTTTCATTCCTAATGAACTGAAATAGGATGCAGGTGGGCATGAAGAACTGGGCTGTGCAATATGTCTGATGTTTGAGAGGTATAGGGAGAGAGTTACTAGAGCAACTCTGATACTGGATGACTATTGCTCCTGATTTCAAAGGTGAAAATGACAGGCTCCAGGAGGTCAAACATAAATTCAGAAAGACATGTCAAAGGGTCTCAATGGTAGTGTTTTAGAATCCCTCATCCCCTCTAGCCTGAGAAATGACTGATTTAAAGCCTAGGCTTACAATGATAAGAGTAGTAGAACTTCAGAGGTGATTGAATAATCATCTAATCAAATCAATGCCAAAATAAATGCTCTGATAAGGAAAGAGTGGGGCCCTGAATCTTAGCATGGAGATGCTCTATAGAACCTGGCACTTACAGATTTCCTTGAAACCGATGAGCCTGAAAAAATGTTCCCTTCCTCCCTTGTTGAAAGACCTAACCTCACTCGACTTTCTTTTCCATTCAGGAGCCCCCTAATGTGTCAGGATAATGTTGCCCTCCTCAGGGGCTGCATCAACTCCCTACCCCCTTACCACCCCCTAGCCCATGCTCCTCACAACCGGAACAATAACAACTACCAAAAACTTAATTCGTAGTAGTTCAGATCAAAGTTTCTGTGTCATATGGGGCATCTTTACTAAAGCAGGTGAACAACCTCTGGTGTGGCTATTGATCCAGTGAACGCATTATTTTTCAGTCATTAGAAAGTAGGATTAGAAAATAATAATCCACACGTAACAATTAATGGTGTTTATCCATTGTCTTGCCCCAGAGGTATGTTAAGTCTGCTCTTGGTCACAATATATAGTCCAATGGGCCTTGGTCCATCGGATATTCTGCAGTCCCCTCATTGGTCCTCATTTTGATGACATCATGTTGACTGGAACTGATAGGGAAATAATACCATTTCCAGATGCTTTGGTAAGAAATGTGTACTCCAGAGGACGGAAAATGCACTAAAACATTCAGAAACCTACTACCTCAGTGTTATTTTAAGGACTCCAGTTGTCTGGGGCAATGTGGGATATCCCTTCCAAAGTTATTGAACTCTGCATCTTCTCCCACTAAAACAGAAGCACAAACCTGGGTAGACTTCTTTAAGTCCACCTATACATTGCAATCCATTTATTACGTGATGTGGAAGGTCTCTAGCTGTAAGTGGGATGCAGAGAAAGATATGACTTTGTGGCCACCATAAGCAGTCCTAACCATAATGTCAAGTGATCCAGTAGACTCCATGATTCGAGATGTAATCTGTGGTTTATAACAAAACAAAAGAGAGCTCATGTGGAGTCTCTGGCAAACTCTAAAAATAGCCTTGCAATGAAAATTCCTAATGTCATGGGGCAAGGTCAGGCTATGTGCAGATAGGAGGTACACATCATCAGTAAAGCAGCTTTTGAAATGCTACTGAGCTCTGATATAGACAGAACATACAACCATGGGACACCAAGTGACCTGTTGACCGGAACTGTCCAACAGGAGCTAGATATTCTCAGAGCTCCCAAGTCCTGAGTTTGGGTGACATAGAGGGCTGGTGATCATCACTAGTTTGTAATTTCCTAAGAGAAAATAATGCAGAGAATTAGAAGTGGGAATGTTTGAATCTCTCCCTCTTCGTATCTCAGAAAGGAAAAAAAAAAAAGAATTCCTATATGTACATGATATTTGAAGCTCTAGTGAAGAGATATGAGATAGCATTTTTTTTTTGAAAGTGTGATGTTTTAAAAGAAATAGAAATCATTGGAAACAATTTATGGAGAGAAAAAGTAGTGATAAATTCTAAACCCATTATCTGTGATATTAAACTCCATTCTGTTTCGGTAAAACTTCTCTCCAAAGCAGAACAGATAATTTTGCAATGGTTTTCAACTTTTTCACCCAAGGAAATCTGGACTAAGTGATATGAACATCTTTTGATCCAAGGAAGATGACAAATGATATGATAACAGTTTGGGGCCAGGAAGGATACTCAAGGTGAGTTCCCTTCCCAGTACAGAAGATCTAGTAAGAACACCAGTTTATATTTTATTTTACTTTTTTAAAGATTTTTTAAAATTTATTTGAGAGAGACACACACAGACAGTGACAGAGATAGTGAGAGAGAGAGTATGAGTGGGGAAGAAAGGGAGAAGCAGGCTCCCGCTGAGCAGGGAGCCGGATGTGGGGCTCATGACCTGAGGAGAAGGCAGATGCTTAACTGACTGAGCCACCCACACACCCCTGGTTTATATTTTAAAAAAAGAAAGCAATTATGATAATTTTTCTTATGCCCTAACATTGAGAACTATCTCTGTCCTCTTAATATGGTATTTGAATATATCGGAGAGGGTTGGAGTACTCTAGGAGGATTCTGGTCTTGCATGAAAAAATGATACACATATCATTCCTGTCTGATATTCTGCAAAACTAATGTTTCCATGATCTATGAGCTATATGCCTGAATATTCTCAAGAAGGGGTCAATTCCTTTCATTTAATACTTTGGGAGTTAATACTGAATGCATATAAAATCTGATCTTGGGTTGTCTGAGAGACATCTCTTAATAAAAGACAAACACTGGAATAAATGTACCGTGAAAACTGAGAACCACTGAGCAAGGAATGTGAAATTGCAATTGTACTGGTAATTAAATTGCATTGTGTGAAGATCACAGATGTGTTTCTTGTTAATATTCAGTCCATTGAGCTGTTTAATTAATTTATCCTCTGTTTAAAAAGAAGAAAAGCAAATGAAAGTGTTAAATAGACCATTAAAAACTAAAACTAGAAAAATGTCTTTTTTTTTTTTTGCTCATAGTGTTTATTTTACCTTTACTGTGTCACTTATTCCTGCAGTACTATACTTTTTTTTAAAGCAGTTATCTCTGATATTTTTCTTTTTTGTAGTAGTAGTAGTTCAGTATTTTTTTATTATTATGTTATGTTCATCACCATACATTAGATCATTAGTTTTTGATGTAGTGTTCCATGATTCATTGTTCGCATATAACACCCAGTGCTCCATGCAGTACGTGCCCTCTTTAATACCCATCACCAGGCTAACCCATCCTCCCACCCCCCTCCCCCTCTAGAACCCTCAGTTTGTTTCTCAGAGTCCATAGTCTCTCGTGGTTCATCTCCCCCTCTGATTTTCCCCCCTTCATTCTTCCCTTCGGCTATCTTCTTCTTCTTCTTCTTCTTTTTTTTTTTTTTTTTTAATATATAATGTATTATTTGTTTCAGAGGTACAGGTCTGTGATTCAACAGTCTTACACAATTCACAGCGCTCACCATACCCTTCCCAATGTCTATCACCCAACCACCTCATCCCTCCCACCCCCCACCACTCCAGCAATCCTCAGTTTATTTCCTGAGATTAAGAATTCCTCATAACAGTGAGGTCATATGATACATGTCTTTCTCTGATTGACTTATTTCACTCAGCATAATACCCTCCAGTTCCATCCACATCATTGCAAATGGCAAGATTTCATTCCTTTTGATGGCTGCATAATATTCCATTGTATATATATACCACATCTTCTTTACCCATTCATCTGTTGATGGACATCTTGGCTCTTTCCATAGTTTGGCTATTGTGGACATTGCTGCTATAAACATTGGGGTGCATGTATCCCTTTTGATCCCTACATTTGTATCTTTGGGGTAAATACCCAGCAGTGCAATTGCTGGGTCATAGGGTAGTTCTATTTTTAACTTTTTGAGGAACCTCCATACTGTTTTCCAGAGTGGCTGCACCAGCTTGCATTCCCACCAACAGTGTGGGAGGGTTCCCCTTTCTCCGCATCCCCGCCAACATCTGTCCTTTCCTGACTTGTTAATTTTAGCCATTCTGACTGGTGGGAGGTGGTATCTCATTGAGGTTTTGATTTGGATTTCCCTGATGCCGAGTGATGTTGAGCACTTTTTCATGTGTCTGTTGGCCATTTGGATGTCTTCTTTGGAAAAATGTCTGTTCATGTCTTCTGCCCATTTCTTGATTGGATCATTAGTCCTTTGGGTGTTGAGTTTGATAAGTTCTTTATAGATTTTGGATACTAGCCCTTCATCTGATATGTCATTTGCAAATATCGTCTCCCATTCTGTCAGTTGTCTTTTGGTTTTGTTGACTGTTTCTTTTGCTGTGCAAAAGCTTTTTATCTTGATGAAGTCCCAATAGTTCATATTTGCCCTTGCTTCCCTTGTCTTTGGCGATGTTTCTAGGAAGAAGTTGCTGCTGCTGAGGTTGAAGAGGTTGTTGCCTGTGTGTTCTCCTTTAGGATTTTGATGGAATCCTGTTTCACATTTAGGTCTTTCAACCGTTTTGAGTCTATTTTAGTGTGTGGTGTAAGGAGATGGTCCAGTTTCATTCTTCTGCATGTGGCTGTCCAATTTTCCCCAAACTATTTGTTGAAGAGACTTTTTTCCATTGGAAATTCTTTCTTGCTTTGTCAAAGACTAGTTGACCATAGAGTTGAGGGTCCATTTCTGGGCTCTCTATTCTGTTCCATTGATCTATGTGTCTGTTTTTGTGCCAGTACCATACTGTCTTGATGATGACAACTTTGTAATAGAGCTTGAGGTCTGGAATTGTGATGCCACCAGCTTTGCTTTTCTTTTTCAACATTCCTCTGGCTATTCGGGGTCTTTTCTGGTTCCATACAAATTTTAGGATTATTTGTTCCATTTCTTTGAAAAAAGTGGATGGTATTTTGTTAGGAATTGCATTAAATGTGTAGATTGCTCTAGGTAGAATTGACATCTTCACAATATTTGTTCTTCCAATCCATGAGCATGGAACATTTTTCCATTTCTTTGTGTCTTCCTCAGTTTCTTTCATGAGTATTTTATAGTTTTCTGAGTACAGATTCTTTGCCTCTTTGGTTAGATTCATTCCTAGGTATCTTACGGTTTTGGGTGCAATTGTAAATGGGATCGACTCCTTAATTTCTCTTTCTTCTGTCTTGTTGTTGGTGTATATAGAAAAATGTCTTTAATTGTTAACTGTTTAACTTACTAATTAGAACACATGGTTAATTTAAATGTTTAAAAAAAGTAACAAATGTTTACTGATCTTCCATGAAATAGCTTATTTATTTATTTTTAAAGAAAGTATTGGCCAGTACTTGAATTTAATTGACTCTACCAGTAAGGTAGAAAATAACAGCAACTTAGAAAAATGCATAATACTATGGTTAGTCAGAATATTTTCTGGAATGGAATAATTCCCATTTCTTCATAGGTAATTATATATCATTCCATATATTCATTTTAAATGATGTTTTCTAGTAAAAATGTATATTACATCATATATTAAATTATGTATTTCTTAATATAATCAAATATTTTATAACCTATGTCCCATGAGCTGACCACTTCTTTTTTGTGAATAAAGTTTTATTGGAACATTGTCATGCAAATTTGCTTACATACTGTCCATAGCTGCTTTCATTCTACAACAACATAGGTGATTAGTTGCAAATAATACCTTATGACCCACAAAACCTAAAATATTTACCATCTGTCCCTTTGCAGAAAAATTTGCTGACCCCTGCTATAGTACCTAAAATAAAGTAATATACAATATATTTTATTACTTATATTATATATATGATGGCCTTATATTTTAAGTTAGCAAATAGTAGCTGCTTTAGAAATCTCTCTTTATTCTCCTAGTAGATGTAGAAATGTGTTCAGTTTTCACTTAAAGCATCTGTAGAAAGTAGGAATGAAAGAGTATTTATTTATATATTTATTTCTCGGATCAGTGCCTGTTGAGAAGCTCTGGAGAAGATTCTAATAATAGAAAAGATCACCTGCTTTCTGGTGCTGAGTTGAGATTTGCTTTGCCAGTTCTTGGGAAGAATCCAGAAGGATTTCAAAGGAGGCTATATCTGGTGATGCAGAATCCTCCGCAAGCTGTGACCTTGTATCTACTCTCAGAGTAACCTTCAATGAGATTAACAGAATTTGTTTCCACTCTTAAGATAAAGTGATAACTTGACCCATTAAAGTAATTTATTTGAAATAAATATATTTATTAACTATAAATACAAATATATAAGATAAATTATATAATATGTAAATAAAATAAATTATATAATTATGATTTATATAAATAGCTATTTTATTTTAATGAACAGATAAGGAATTTCTTGTAGAAAGTGATTAGTTGAGACTTTAAGGCTATGACAACTTGTTAGAAATACAGTCTGAAAAACGGTGTCTATTAATGTGTGTGTGTGCGTGTGTGTGTGTGTTTCTTTTTTCCTTTTTGGCACTAAGTATAAACTAGATCCTTTGCTTGGGGATGGCAGAGGGTAATGGGGAGAGTCCTCTGACAAATTTCAAAATATACTTACTGAACGAAGAAGTAGTAGCCAAAGGACCTATCAGATATTGTGAAACTCCCATATTGATTTTAATTTGGTGATCTGATTTTTATCTCCTGTGTTTCAGCTTTTAATTCCAGCTGACTGCACCTACTTCATACCAGATCATGATTTCAGAGTTTCTAACGCCAGCATGGCAATCCTCATTTTCCCCAGGAATTGATAGTTTGATGTGTTTTCTTGACCTCAGATGTACTCTGGCTCCAATTAACCTGCCTTAGTGACTCAGCAGGAAAGGCCCATATCCCTGCCACATACAAAATGATGATCTTGCTATTTTTTACCCTGCTTTGTTCTGCTTCTCCAAAATCTATCTAGCTGGGTCGTTGCCCGATAGCATGCCAGTGTTGGCTTGCACAGAGGCAGCTCTTAGACTAAGTGCTCCAGGAATACTTGTTTATTGAATTATGATGACAATCAAAAACTTTAGTAATTATTAGATCACTTCAAATCATAATGGGAAATCAAAAGAGAATGCCATGAACTCTAGTTTTCAATTCTGAAACTTAGGTAAATATATATATATGAGCTTTTGAGAATTTACATGTTTACTTACCATAGGTTTTTACAATTATTAAAAAAATTAAAAGAGGTATCTAGAGGATGAAAATTTAATTACAAATGCTTTAAAATAGGAAATTAACAGGGATGGTATTAGTATTAACTTACAAACCCATGCTTCAAATTGAAAGAAAAGCTGTTGAATGTCATATATTTAAATCATTTCTCATAGTCTTAATAGAGAGAACATACTTCTCACAAGTGCTAGGGAAATATAAGCTTGCTCTGTTTTAGGTTTAGGTCTCATTTGTCAAAGCATAAGCTATGTACTTGTATTCCATTGAATTATTCATAAAATCATAAAAGTATTGGTTTTAAAAATAAAGATTGACACAAGATAAGAACTGCAGGAAAATTAGGGAAAATGTGGGATTTAATTTAATAACAAATTGGCCATTATAAAAGAAAATTTTAAAACTTTGATAGCTTAGAAAGAGCTATAAGAAGGAAAGTAGATTGCATGGTTCTTCCTTGCGTATAGATATTGAAGAATATTTTCAGAGCCCAAATAAGAAAATAAGTCAATGAAATTGAGAAAAAAGAGATAAAAACATCATGGAAGGATGAGTGTTCATTCTGGGCTTGTCCATGGTAAAAGTCTGCATCTAAACTTAGCAGGAACATAAACTAAATTTAACTAAGAAATTGAGGTTTTGTTAGATTTTTTGGTAATTCTAATTTACCAAATGATCATTGTTATTGACACTAATTCAGTACACCAGGGACTAATGACTAACTGAAAGACCTTAACTGTGTTTCGCAGTATGTACTTTGTAGCCAACTGATAGTTCCTGGGATGATTTCAGATGGTATGTTAATAAACACTTAAAACACTTTTATTTAGGCATTAAATCTGAACTTGAAAATATAACTGGCACATTAAAACCATGATTTAAGTAGTTGCCCAAAGTTTTGTGTTTTTTTTCCCCTGAATGAAATGACTAAATGAAATTTTAAATATATAATGAAACATGTCATCTACAGATTTGACAAAATGTGTAAAAGTAATGTGATGTTTTGGAAATCCTGAAATAGAATTCCAATGAGACTGGATCTTTTCAGGAATTGAAATGCTTCCATTTACTATTGGCATACATTCCCTCCTGGTTGAGTGAGGTATTTGTGAAGTCGAATTGGAAAAGTTAGGACTCCACTTTGGAACAATGTTGTCTTATGACAGCTCATGAGGGCTATATAGAGATAGAGTTGTAGATGTCATTTTTTTTTTTTTTTTAACAATAGGTAAGACTTCCCTCTATTACCGAGGGATAGTCTTTATAGGATCATTGTGTAGGAACATCCAGAGAAGCTCTTAAAGCATTAAGAGTTACACTTCTGAAGAAAACAAAGTGTGTCAGCTTCTATAGGGGCAAGGGGCCTGGGAAAGTAGGCTCTCCCCTTGAGGGAGGCAGCAGCTGAAACAGGTACTCCCAACAGGAAATACCAGACTTTAGTCAACGGAGAGGTACTCGTGTTGAGTATAAAATAAAGATAATATTCCACTTTGCCGTTATTTCTTAACCCTCTGGGTCCAGTCTGTAAAATAAGATGAAACAAAATTCACATGGCAGGCACTCAATAATAATATTATGATTTTTTTGCCCTGTGAAGCTGGTCAGTGTGTGTGTGTGTGTGTGTGTGTGTGTGAGAGAGAGAGAGAGAGAGAGAGAGAGAGAGAGAGAGAGAGAATGGCAACTGTGGAATTGAAGAAATCAAGCTGCTTGGACAGACATGTAGGGAGTGTGGGCAGGCTTAAGTATAGACCTCAAGAGAGAATGTTCTTTTCACTGTGGAGCTCTGGCAGTAAGGGCTGCTGGGGTGGCAGGAAAAGCTCTAGTTAGCACGAGGCATGGAAGTAACAAGGTTGACTTGGCAGCATCAGTGGGGAATTGACAGCAGCATGAGAGAAGGGAGACCTTGAGATTTCAGGGAGTATCTGAGGAGAGAAAGGATGACCCATTTTAAGTCCCAATACAAAGAGGGTCTTTGAGAGCAGTGTAACATGATGGTTACAATGGTGGCTAAAATAAAGGATTCTGAACTCGAATAGGTTCAGTGCCAGTTATATGCCTTTGGACAAGTTATTTAGCCTCTTAAAAGTCTGTGTCCTCATTTGTAATAGGTATGGTGGCATTGATGCCTACCTCAGAGCATTTCTGGGGGCATGAAGTGAGAAATCCAGGTAAAGTGCCCAGCGCTGTAAAGGCACTCAGTAAATATTGGCTCTGAAGGAAAAACAAAACAAATGAACAAACAGAAACAAAACAAAGCACTATTATCTGCCATGCTATAAGGTTGAGAAGCAAAAGAATGGATTTTTATAAGTACAGTTATCCTGTCTTGACACATGCTCACACTGAATCTATGATTATATGAAAAATGTGTGTGGTTTTCTTTTTTCCTACAGAAGCGATAGATTTCATACTGAACCTTTTGATTTTGGCACTTACTAGGAAAGCTGAAGCATCAGGGATTTCTTGTCCACATTTATGATAATTAAATATTGATCTTAAGAGTGTCCTTTGTCAGAATGCTAGTGAGATTCATCCCTAGACATCCTTTGGAATAAAGATGAACAGCTTTTCTTCTCAGCATTTAAAATAAAAGGTCCTCTATTTCCAGGGAATTAGTGACAAGCTAGTATCTTTGAAAATATCTGCCCTAGCAAATTTGATAAAATGCCCTATAGAAATGGGAGAGCATCAAAGCAAGGAGAGAGAATATCAGTTGCTCTAAAAAGTCCTAATGTGAAGCTCTGTGCCACCGGGCCAGATGCCACTGGGAATGCACTTGGAGGAGGAGACCAAGATGGCTGCTTATGGGTCAGATTTCAAAGATCACTGGAAGGTACCTCACTGTTCACAGTATGGGAGGATATGACCAAGGGTCTTCCTATGCTGGGGTCCTCACAAAACAAAGAAATAACATTGAAATGTTGACACATCAGGCATGTGTACAATAATTTCATTCTTTTCTGTTTCTGTTTCTAGATCTTGAGTATTTAGTTATGGGTATCCCCAGTGCAAAGATTAATCCTTAGACTATGAATAAGAAGTTTGTCTTCAAGAGTACACAGGCATCCAGAGCAGAGAGTATTCAGTGAACTAAAAGAGGGTTTCTGTCTTAATTTATCAGTGTAATGGATTTCGATTATCATTGCTTTGTCCATGCAACACAGGACGTTCTTATGAACATTGAAGAACCTTACAGGAGTCCCTTTGTTGTCATTTGTCAGCTTTGTTGCCTCTCTGAACTCATGCAAAAATATCCCTTTAAACATCGAAGGGATGAAGAGGCGGTGCTTTCTAGTTCTGACTGTTTTCTCATTCATTCATGACAGATTATATGAAAGGTAACGTCATAGTTAAATACCCCAAAATAAATTCATGCGTCTTCCCTCAAAAACGATGTTTACAGTTGAGAGAAAGAGATAGATGGAGAGAGATACTATTTGAATTCTGAAAAGGAAGAGATTAATGATAGATACTGGAAGGGTGGGAACGTATTTCCTGAAGGTCCTGAAACACCGGTGATTCAGTGTCGTGAAAGAAAGCAGAGCCTGGCTTCAGATGGTCTCGATTTAAACCAGACTCTACTGCTTGCTAAGACTGGAGCCTGGATCAAATTACTTAGTATCCTGTACCTTAGTATCTCCACCTCTCAAAAATTAATAATAATAAAACCTACCTCGTTGCTTGGAGATATTAAATACAATATTAAATGAAAAGCACTTAAAACACTATGTGGCTTTCAGTCAACTCTACATAAGTATTAGTTGTCATTATTAGGGAGAAGTATGCATGTAAGTTAGACATTTTCCCTTGTATGTTCCTCCATGAACTTGTTTTCTGACACTTTAATTCTAAGATTACAGTATGGACTATCATCTCCTTCCCTTCTTGTGTACATTTGTAAAGATGCCTCTTAGTCTTGCCTGGAAGGCCACAGCATCTGACTCTAATGGCTAAGAAAACAGAGATGTAATTTTGAGGAGGTTTTGTTTTGTTTTGTTTTGTTTTTTAAGTCTTCACAAATTCACCATATAAGAACTAGTGACTTCTGAATCAAATTATGCAAGTTAACGTGTTTGCAATAAGAATAACTAAAGATGTTTGAATATGGACATTTCTGGGGTAATCCTGTTAACTGTGTCCTTCACCTAAAGTAACAGAATGGAATGTTGAGACTAATTTAATTTTGATAAATAGCCTGGATTTCTGCACTGTTCTAAATACAGTTTCATCATAGCTTGTTAAAGACATCAGCGGTGTAGTGGGAAGTTGATTGGATTTGAGATTAGACTAATGCTTTCCAAGTTGTTGTCTTCTGGAAACAGGTCCTGCAAGATTTTATAAGTATTTTGTGGAGAGAGATTTCCTTGGTCAAATAAGTGGGAAAATGATGAATTAGCAGAGCTGAGTTCTGAATCTAGCTCTGCCGTTTAGGGGATATGAAAGAAGTCGTAGGTTTTCTGAACCCTATTTGTAAGAAACCCAAAATTCTATCTCAAAAGTTTTTTTTTTTTATGGAATAAATAAGATAATACTAATGAAAAGACCCAAGAAATATATCCTTGATGTATGTTGATGGACTCATCTTTTGAGTCCACAATTAAGTGGGCCTGAAATCGGGCATTCTTTTCATGTGATTGAGATAAATTTTAGAGAGAAATGGAGATGGAAAAATCTTCTGTTTATTAGGAAGAATTTTATCTGTAATTTCTTTTTTTTTTAAAGATTTTATTTATTTATTTGAGAGAGAGAGAATGAGAGAGAGAGAACACCTGAGAGGGGATAGGGTCAGAGGACGAAGTGGACTCTCTGCCGAGCAGGAAGCCCGATGCGGGACTCGATCCAGGGACTCCAGGATCATGATCTGAGCCGAAGGCAGTCGCTTAACCAACTGAGCCACCCAGGCGCCCTTTATCTGTAATTTCAAACCTAGAAATGAATAAATGGATATATTTTTAATGTTGAAAAAATATCATTTGTTGCATGAGAATACTTTCCCTTTGATGCTTTCTTAATTTATGTATTTTGTTAATATGTTTACCAACAAGTAAAACAAAACAAAAAAAAAGTGGAGAAAGAAAAATCTTCAGAATGGTATTTGAATAGGAAGCAGGAAAGATTTATAACTTTATGATGTTAAACCCATCAGTTAAAATGGATGCAATTATAAAAACAGTTTGGGGCTTATGTGTTTAGGAAGCCTATGAACAATAGTAGTTGAGGAACTACCATGTTTCAAATAGCAAAATACAGACACTAACAGGTATTGAAAATAAAATGGAATAACCAGAAATCTCACAGGTGGTGAGAATGTAAAGTATACAACAGTAGAATGGACAAGTAAGCAGTGGTCAATTCCCAAAGTGGAATGCTATGGAGCAAGGGAATGAACCACCTAGAACTTAAGCAATAATGCAAATGAATCTCAAAAACAAATTTGAGTGACAGAAGCCAGACATGAAAGAGTATATGCTGCATGAATTTATTTCTGTAAAAAAAAAAAAAGACAACACCTATCTATGTTAGATGTTAGAATGATGATTACCTCAAAGAGGCAGTGGTTGGAACAGAACTCAGTGGGTCTACCCAAGATATGGACAGGTTCTGTTTTTTGATCTGGTGCTGGTTATAGGGATGTGGTCAGTTTATAAATATGTATTGAGCCTTATACTTAGGCTATGTATACTTTTCTGTGGTATATTTTACCTCAGTAAAAAGAGAAAATAATTTTTTGAAGATTTTATTTATTTATTTGACAGAGAGAGAGATTACAAGCATGGAGAGCAGGAGGCAGAGGGAGAAGCAGGTTCCCCGCTGACCAGAGAGCCTGACATGGGGCTCCATTCCAGGACCCCAAGATCATGACCTGAGCTGAAGGCAGACACTTAACCGACCAAGCCACCCAGGTGCCTCAAAAGAGAAAATAATTATTTTAACTTTAAAATAATTTTAAAAAAATTTAAAGAAATTTTACCCTCCCCGGACCCCCCACCCCCAACTGAATCCAACTTCAAAAATGAGAATTATCTCTAGGTGTCATCTGAGACACCCAGTGACTGGTTTCTGCTTTATATATAAGATGTTTATTATTATTTTTACTTTTATACAACCTTATGGTTGAGCTGTTGTGGAATAATGTTTTATATTTGTTTTGGCTACTGAACCTCTTCTTTCCTTAAGTTGTTCTAAGTACTCTTCAAGCACCAACTCGTGAGAGCCTTCAGAGCAGGTTGTAACGGGCCAATTTTAAGTCCAGCCGCTGTCCTTACTCTATGACTTAGCCAAAGCCATCCTTTCTCCAGTCACCTTAGAAGACAAAAAATAAAATAAATACACCAATTATTACTCTATCAACTGCAGTTAAGTCAAATCCAGAGACTTTAAACATACAAGTCACAGAATGTTTGCCATTGGTGCTGACACCAGACTTCAGCAAGTACAAAAGGAATTCTAAAAATTGATATTATGGCCATTTGGCAGTGAAATCTCAAGAAGAACTTAACAATTAATACAATTATTCTGCAAAATCAAAATAATCTGCAAATGGGCATCGGTTCTGTATTTTAATAAAACTATGCAGTCTATGAATATATTTTTCTAATGTATAAGCTTCTGCTTTTCCACCTCATTCCCCTCCTCCTCTTCTAAAATACTGGGGCTTTGCCACTGTGACTACTTTGCCTTGCCTGTTTTCATTTCTCACTGCTCACTTAACGAAGACTTGCAACATACAAGCAGGAAGGATATGTGAGTGGCATGAAGAATCACTAAAATGTGTATTCCCAGAACACGAGTAGGAAGGAATTGGATAAATGGACAAGTTGCTGACCAGGATTTCAAAGATTCATTTTCTAATTTGAAGTCTTCCAAGAAAAGGAGAGTTTTGTTTTTTCTTCAGTAGTGACACATGCTCACTATTAAATACATTGAAATATTGCTAATGCTGAAAGCGTCTAAATGAAACATTGAAGTATTATTAAGAAATTAATAGATTATTACATGAAGAAAAATAAATTTACAGAGGCATCCTTGTAATATGCTCTTTGTGTATGTATGATACATAGCCAATCATTTATTAAGAGTGATTTTTAAAGTTTAAGATCATGAAAGATTATTTTGAAATAGCCAAGTGCCCTAAATTTTCCTTTGGCTCATGATGGTGCCAAAGATGGAGAATCTTAAACACTTAGGGCTATTTTTGGAATAAAATATTTGATCAATGGAAACACATTAAAAAAAGACACTTTGTAAAACTTCTTTAAAAATACGATAACAAAAAACGTGGCTCACATTCATGATTTAGGTGAGATATCATCTTCTACGCCATCAGTGGACCAATATTCTATGTTCAATTATATTCTTAGAAATAGGTTACTTCTATTATTAAAATATATCTGAGCAGTAAATTATCCTAGTTTCATTTCATTGCATTTCCTCATTAAAGTGATGCATTTTCTGGTGAGGCAATTGCCAAATTTAACAACAACAAAATACAAACCCAAAAACCTGTTTATGTTACAACCTTATGTTCTAAGATGAGCCACGCCAGTTCGTTGTTCAGTGTTGAATTCTATCTACTAGTCTCAAAATACAAGACTCCTCATTCTCATCTGATAATGACTTACAGTAAAGATCTACAAATGAGCTTTTACAATGAATGTCTCAGTGGCTGATAGCCAAGGTGATGTGTAGTAATTACACATTAACATTTTTACTTAATGGAAATATGGATTTGACTATTAACCAACATACTGAGAAAAAAATGCTAGATAGAGTAACAAATATTGATTCTCTGTGCCATTTGAGCATATTAACACCCCTCCTTTTCCAGTTGTTTTAGAGATGCTGCTTATTACTGAATCCAGAATATCTCCTTAAATCAAAGTAATTTCATTTTTAGATTATCTGACATTTTGAGTAGGGGCATGATACATTTTTATTATCAAATTCTCTATGACCATTCATGAAGGAGTACTTTAGAAGTTTATTTAAATACACCATACTCTTTTTACATTATTTCCATAGTAAGTTGGGATGGTAAGTTGCTTACCAAGTTTTTCTGATGTCTTTTAGCTGACAAACCAAAATTCTAAGACTGGATTCAGAGGATCCAGGCTTTTGATTTTAAGAAAATCTTGGGTATAAGACTTTATCCATTTCAGAATTCTTGAGAAAATATAAACATAAAACATTTTGATAGATTTTCTTTTCCAAGTTCTATTCACCAAATCCAGAGTTCATAAATAATTATAGATACTTTCCAGATAGTGTCATCATGAAAGTATATTATGACTATTACGTGAGTATGGATATGGTAAAATTGTTATCCACATCATAGAAGATTGAATATCCTGAGTAAGTAAGGCTTCGCTATACCAAAATTTTCATTTGTCTTTATGCATATTGAATGCCAATTTTGCTCTGATGCATTACATATGCACTGCTAAATAATGATGAAAAAATCTCTCAAGCTTTCTTGATGACTTCAGTTATGCTCAAGTTCTGGAGCCAAAGATTTTCAGCCTTGGACTAAATTCTTGAGGTCATTAAATCCAGTTAGCAATTTCATGAAGGTTTCTTTAGCAGTCAGCTGTTTCCTCCCAAATGTAAATGAGTAGCCTGAACGCATGTCCTGTGTGATCAAAATAAGGCTTGAATTTCAGATCTGGCTCTTTAATTACCTCTGCTATTTTAGGTAAAGCACATGGCATCACTGTACTTCACTTTTCCAGGTAGAGATGGAAAATAATAATATTTACTAGGACTGTTATAAAGATTCAATACAATATATGATGAAGCATAGTGAGCAAAGTTTCTATTATGTGGAAAATTACAAAATATGGAGGGGGAGAGTGTTGGTTGCTTCCCGATATCTGAAAAACAGATAGGCATATTTAAAATATATATATATGGATATTTATAGATATATTTAATATAAATATCAAATATCAATTATATGCCAATTGTGACTTGAGGTTTTTAAATCGCTGCAGGTAAATTTGCTTTTAAAAAATACTTATGTGCAGGGCGCCTGGGTGGCTCAGTTGGTTAAGCGACTGCTTTCGGCTCAGGTCATGATCCTGGAGTCCCTGGATCGAGTCCCGCATGGGGCTCCCTGCTCAGCAAGGAGCCTGCTTCTACCTCTAACCCTCCCCCCTCTCATGTACTCTCTCTCAAATAAATAAATAAATCTTTAAAAAAAAATACTTATGTGCAGAGGCACCTAAGTGGCTCAGTTAGTTAAACATCTGTCTTCGGCTCAGGTCATGATCTCAGGGTCCTGGGATTGAGCCCCACATTGAGCCCCGCATCGAGCTCTCTGCTCAGTGGGGAGTCCGCTTCTCCATCTCACTCTCCCTCTGTGCCCTCTCTCTCTCAAATGAATAAATAAAACCTTTTCAAAAAATTACTTATGTGCAGTTTTTTTTTACATTAATTACCCAAAGCCAACCACTTTTTGTTTAGATGAGATCTCTCTGCTACTCTTGGCGTTAACTTTAGTTCACTGAGACATATCAGAAACGTTGCAGCCTTATACTGCATATGACAATTTCAAAAGCCTACTGTTGTGGAGAAACAACAGTAGGGAGTTGATAAAATGGCTCCTTTGTGCAGTTAGGGTTACCATGGGAGAGTGCTGGCTGCCTCTGTTCCTTCCTGACTTCGAGATTTTAAAAAGCCCACTTTATCACTCTGGCTCTCAGACTCCTCATCTGTGAAATGGGGCCAATGACCCATATCTGAGCTTATGTCTAATTATACATACATGATCTTTCCTCAAGTTCAAATAAAAATCTCAGACATCCTCTTCTGTGGAGTTCTTCAGTAATATGGAAATTTGATATCCAATATTAGAGTTTTCACCGTTACAGCATCTTAAGCTATTCATAGAGCAAAACATGACAATAAAAACTATTAGGCTTTCAGTTGAGAGAGAAAATGTTTAGGTTTTCAATAAATTATGATGGCAGATGCCGTTAATTAACAACTCTATTAGTTGTCAGCTCTATAGCAACTTACCACCCTCCTTTCCTCCTTTCTTCCTTCCTAAAATAAACCCTTAGGTTTTTCAGGAATCTGATCTGGTACATATATTTCAGGAAAGTCTGGGCTCCTTCAACCTTTACCAACAATCTAACTTAGTTTATTTAAATAATGGTAACTCTATACCCTTTGACTGGGATTGGTCTAGAAGGGTCATTGTAACATAAATGTTGCCAATGACACATTAGAAGACATATGCTTGGTGGCTCTGGAAAGGTTTCTTCTTTTTTCAAAGCAACTGAGAAAGGGCATTCGCTCCTGGTCCTAGGGTATTGTTGTGTAAAGATTTGGAACATGGGTCTGAGGCAGCCATCTTGTCACCATGAGGACAGTTTTAGATAGGGTTCAGTAAGGAATCAGAGGCCACAATAGTTATTTTAATATCATAGAAGATTTAGTCTAAAGAATTATTAATCATATCTTGGAGGGGTGCCTGTGGGCCTCAGTCAGTTAAGCATGGGACTCTTGGTTTCAGCTTAGGTCATGATCTCAGGGTAATGAGATTGAGCCCGACTTGCACTCGGTGCAGAGTCTGTTTAAGATTCTTTCCCCCTCTGCCCCTACCCCTGCTTGTGGTCGCGAGTGCAGGCGCGCACACTCTCTCTCAAATAAATACATAAATAAAGTCTTTAAAAAAGAAAAAAGAAATCACGTATTAGAGAACTCAAAAAGGAAAAAAGAACATCAAGGTATCATGGCGTGATAACTGTAGGAAACATCTGCCACTCTTAACGGTTGAGGGAATAGCGGAAAGAGTTTGGAATTATTAAACTTTGAAGTTGGAGGAAGGGGTCCGACAGCTTCTTTTGTGATCCACTAGCTCTGGTGTCTCAGAGGGTGAAATGGGACTGCTTCTGACACCAGGAACACGGGCAAACTGCAGTCACTTGGTGGTAGTGGAAGGAACTGCCCCTGTGCAAAGAGACTGTCCCTGCACGCCTCTGGTGCAGGCTCCCTCTCCCGCCCCCACTGGCCTGTCTCCCAAGGAGCCACCTGGCGCTGCAGAAACGTGGTTCACAGCTTCCCAGCCCCAGCATCACAGGCCCAGTCCAAGAGCGTGGCTTTGATGCTGATGGACAATTGCTCAATGGCTAGCACAGGGTACAAGTCTCAGAACAAAGTCACCATGATCAGGATAGAAGAATGGGGAACGACATCACTGAGTTCCTAAATTAGCCAACTCTGAACAACTCAGTATGGTGCTTTATGTGTAAATCAGGACCTCCTTTATTGTCTAAGTCCGTTGAGTTAGATCTTCTCTTTCTTGCTGCTTAAAGTATCCAAATTCGCAAAAGTGCAGGTAAAAGGTCACTCTGAAATGTTGATCATAACAGTAAAAATTGACAAAACAAATGAAGACAATTCTAAAGTTACATGATTTTTTAAATATGTATATAAAAATTGATAAATGAAGACGATTCTAAAGTTAAATGATTTTTTTAATGTGTGTAAAGTTAACGTGATAGTTATATCATTCAAAAAGATTTATCAAGGTATATGCAAGAGTGTACGTGTGATTATTTTTTTTACAGTATCATTTTAACAACAAAACCTGAAAGGTTTTAAAAATTGTTTTCAAAGACTGCATAAGAATTGGACTCACAGTGTGAAATTGATTAGTTTCTCAACTCTCTAAATAACCTGTATATTCTTCCTCTCTTTCTCTTTCTGTCCTGCTGTCTGTCTGTCTGTCTGTCTCTCTCTCTCTCCCACACACACACACACACACACACACACACAGCCCAGCCATACCTAAAGACCAGGATGAATCAAATTTTAAATAAAGATTAACTATGAAAGATAGAATTATAGATAATTATTTCAGTTTTCTCTGGAGACTTTCTGAATTGTCTTTTTCCCCCTTCAGTGGATATCTATTCTTTTTATAATTACAAAAATATTTTTTAAACACTTATTCCTTAGGTCTTTAATAGTATTTCCTCATGTAGGTTTTTCTGGTATATTATGTAAAATTGTAATCTAGAGACTTTAAATTCCCCTTTCTCTCTTTTATATTTCTTTTTGGCTCTTAACAGCAACATATTATACATTATATTTGTTTATCACATTTATTGTTTGTCTCCTTAGTACTATATATGCTTCCTGAGAACCAGGATTATTTCCTGTTTTGTTCACTGATGTGTCCCTAATACCTGTAATGGTCCCTGATATGGTGTATGAGCTCGACAAATATTTGTTGAAAAAATAATTTGTTAAATTCATGTTTGTGATATATGCATAATATTAAGCCTATTTGTTATGCTAAGCAAGGCAAACAGTAAAGGAATTAAGGTATCGTGCTCATGAATAAGAGATTAAAAATCAAAAAACCTTTTAGTGAGATTAGCAAGATCAAATAAATACCACACACAGAGGCCTCTGCCTCGTCAATTTGATACCATCTAGAAACAGGAATGTCTTGGCTAAGGACTTTCATATTATAGCTTTTTGCTAAAACTGAGCCCTGGTTTGAGGGTGGGCCCCTGTGGGAAGGAGGCAAAGTACTCAGTGTAGAGAGAGATAAATGGCCTTTACAGAGAATACAAATGCATTTTTTGATGCTGCGGAAAACCGATTTTAAGAAAAGTTGGCTTTTAAATGTTTGGACAGGTCTTGCAATTCCGGTTATGCTAGTATTGAGATGAACAATGTGGCAGCTTTGTAGCGATTCCTACAAAAACTGGCTAGAGCCCCCACTGCTGTTGGGATCCACTGAAACCTGGCAGGAAAAGGAGACTTCCTTCGGTTCTTTCATCCCTTTTCTTCTGCTGCTTATTTGCTTTGGAGCTTGGGACCACACTCGTTAATGAGTGTTAACAAGGCCTTTTAAAAGAAGCAAGTAGTAAGGAGAAAAATAATAAGAGAGTGAAGGAGAGAAGTCAAAACAAAAGCAGGAATAGAGTGGAAAGCAAAACAGAAAGGAGCAATTCCAAAATGTTTTAAGTGACTGTATTCTAATATAGATGCTATGACAATCTGGTTCGTTACCAAACCATGGGAATAGCATCTTCCAAAAACCCATCACTTCCTTTAAACTAAATTTCCTCAGTGTGCAAGTTACTGAAAGTGAAGTCACACCATAATAAACATCAAATGAAACCAGATTCAATTACTGAGTAGTAGATTCGTCCCAGCTGTTAGGATCATTGGAATGACGGGACCACCAACAACCTTGTCAGTTTTATTTCCTTGAAAAATAAATAGTTTTGATGTTTGGGGCACTTGATGTTAGTCACCAAAAAATTAAAGACAACCAAACACTCGGTTTGTTTTATATGGATATCATTTGAATAAAGTTATTAAAAAACACATGTACTCTCTTAGTTTATTAGAAGAGTACTTAGTATCCTGAATAATAAATTCAATGATATTCCAGTGACTTGAAAGAGATTAAACAATCATGTAAGTACCTCAATTAATTCTAGTGAATAGTTTGTGCACCAGATACTCAGCATTAGGATAGTACAAAAATGTTAATTAGCAAGTCATTTAATCCTAACTTACTAACTCAAACACATTGATCAAGCACCTCCTGTGCACCAACCATAGGTACTTGGGATATGCATCAGTCAGCTCTTTCCTGGGGCTATGTTATACAACACACAGTCCCCAATCCCAGAGGTTATATGTTATAGAATATATAACCCCTATATAACAGATAACCCCTAATCTAGCTCTTTCCTGGGGCCATGTTATATAACATAAACCTCGTGCCTCTTCCTCATGGATCCATGGGTTATCTTTACTCTGCAGGGCTTTGCAGGCCTCAGTTGAGTTTGGATTCAGGCATGTGTCGCATTCAGATCTGCTCTGCCTATCATTCCAGGAACATGTACAGAAAAGTAGCAGCTACTATGGACATGCCCTTGTTTCATGGAGGAAAGCCTTTGTTTAAAAATGGCACACTGTCATTTCTGCCCGCATTCCATTGACCAGAACAAGTCACAGAGCCAGGTTCAACATTAGTGGGGCAGTGAAATGTACCCTTCAAAAGTACATATTTTCTGAATAAGAAAACAAAAATAATCTGTCAGAATAGAGCAAAGAACAAAGAGAAAAATTTACTTACCGTTGTGGTGCTTTCATTTTTGCCGGAGATAAATACTAATAAAATAATTTAATACAAATACATTAATGCATTTTAGAAGACAGCATTTCAAATAAACTAGTGCAGCTCTCATTGAAAAGGTGAGCTACGAGCAAAGACTTAAAGGAGAGATGGATTGGGCCAGGAGAATATTTAGAAGAAAATCACTGCAGGCTGAGGGACTAGCCTTTGCTAAAGTCCTAAACTGAGAGTGTGCTTGGCATGCTAGACAAAAAACAAGAAGCCAATGTGTCTGGAATGAGATGGACAAGGGGGAGAAAATCAGTGGATGAAATCAGAGAAGCAATGCGGTGAGGCATTATGTAGGTCCTCCATGGCCATTATAAGGATTTTGGCTTTTATCCTGACTGAATTACGGAGTCATTGAGGGAGAGAATGTATGTACAGAAATACATAATAGTAGTGTTTAAATGGTATTGAAAATCATGGAACAAGAGAAAATTATCAAGGAACAGGTGTACATCATGAAAGTTAAGGAAGATTACTGACAGAGTCAAAGGGTACCGCACAATTCACGAGAAGTTTCCTATAGAATATTCCTTTACCCCATGCATGCTCAATATCAGTTAATACAGCTACAAAATCTAAGTGGTTTTCTTATCTAATTACTTCTCTAATTCAGAAAATGTCTATCTAGTATGCAATCTATCTATCTGCCCTGCCGAAATAGCTGTTGTCCTTTCTGATTAGTAGAATTATGCCTATTGGCTGCTAAACCTTTTGAACCTGAGCTTAGTCTGATAAACACCTACAAATGTTTATCTGGTTTCTGTTTTCATGTTTCCAATGATGAAATGGGCTCACATCTAAGTTGGGTAGCTCATGACTTTATTGGCTACTCCTAGTCGTCAGAAGATTCTTTCCTATACCTACCTGATGTCTCCCTCCCTATAATTTCCAGGCTTTTTGTCCCAGTCCTGACCTTAGGAAAATCACAAGGTAAGTCTTGTCATTCTCCCATTTGTCAGTGGTTCAAATATTTGTAGGAAGCTGTCCTTTCCTTAAATCTCAACTCCGTCAGGCAAAACATTTTACTATCACTCTATCGTGTAATCTGGTTAGTTAAGCCTGTACACGATCCTGTTCACTCTCTTTTGGGTATTTTCTAGTTTGTAGATTACAACCAAGGTAAATTTAAAAAAGGACTTCTCATAGAAGATAGTGAGTGTACATTCTGCTTTTTAGAATTATCATTATTTTATGAATGTTTTAATTTTATAACAGTGCTTATAAAATTATTATTACTTTATGAATGGTTCAATTTTATAATCTATGTATAGACTATCATTTATTTATATTTGGCAAATTTCAGAAAACACTCTAACTAACATTAGTTACTGCTCATGGAAATAACTACTATGTAGATTCAAATCACCTACCCACATTTTCTTTTACTTTTTTGAAAAGAAAAGTTTAAAAATCTTTATTGAGCTATCATTTTAAAATCAGACTTTTTTAAAAAAATGACCTTAAAAGCTCAATTTATCCCAAACTGCGTTTTTATTGACCTGAAGGCCATTCTTTTCTTCTTCGCGACAATATGTAACTACATAAACAAAGACCCATTTCTGAGATGTTCTCGCACATCATTTTCTGTGTCTCCTTACTCAGTCTGGCCATAGGATCTCCCCCAAGTGGTTAATTCTACAAAACCTGTCAGAAAATGCACCTTCTTCCTGGCTCTTGGAATGATTAGGCTTTCCTCCTCTCAAAGTTCTTGTCATTTCCACTTCACCAACCTGATAACAATTTTTGATAAGAATAAAGTTAAAAAAAAAAGTCCTAATAACAACAAAAAGAAGTTCTAATAACAATAACAATAATATTTACTAAAAGCTTCCAATGTGCTGGAGCTTTTCTAAATGCATTTGTTAATTCTTTTAATCATCACAATATATCTTTATTTTGAAGATAAGGTAGCAAACAACTAGCTAGGGGCTGTTCTAGTGGGATTCAACCCCAGGCAACCTGCTGTGGAGTGTGCACTATTGACCATTAGGCAGTTCATGTGTGGGTTGAGTTGCCAGATCAATTTCATTCAAAATTTAGCAAATATGAATTGAGCACCTGCTACATTTGAGGCACCATTTTATTTGCTCTGGACTCTACACAGTATTATGGAAGAATCAAAGAAGGAGATATCACGGAGTCTGCAGGTCTGAAATTATGTAACAATGAAAATGGCACTGTTATAGACTTAATAGGTTAGTTTAATCCACCACAGTGGAGAAGGATATAGGAGAGGGTACAGTCTATTAAGAAAATATCTGATAAGAAGGGAAGGAAGAAGACAGAGGTGCGAGTGTATGAAAGAAAATAAAATGCAATGCAATTGTTTGGCTATAAAACTGTGATCAGGAATTTGGATTTGTCCTGCAAGCAACAGGTTCATCTTTGAACATTTCAAAGCAGAGGGGAGAGCCTCTGATTTAGAAAGATGTCTCTGGCAACGTTACAAAAATTTATGAAGATTTGTGGAACAATTTATAAAATAAGGCACATGGCTTTTTAAAAGGTGAACTATTTTGTTTTGTTTTTTTTCTTTGATTTTTTTTTTTGAGGCTTTCTCCTACTTCGGAAGTTAAAAAAGAAATGTATCATAATCTGTATCACACTCTCCAGTCTATCAGTCTGTGAAATGGAACTTAGTGCATATGAATTATGGTTGCTTTTGTAGTTCCTAATTTACTCTGGCATTTGGAGAGCTCATTAAATTTGAACCCAACTCCTCAATGATTTTACAAATTTCAACAGCTATGCAATTATAAATGCAAGAACGTGAAGACACATAGATATTTGGTAAGGAGCTACCCAAGTATCAACAGTCTATATAGAGGTAGATTAAGTGAAGTTTGGACTTGAACGCACTTGAAGTCCTAACTTCTCCAGCTATAAGCTATACTTATCATCTAGATTTACACTTTTTGTTTTTAAAGAGAGAGAGAGCGCATGTGCAAGTGGGGGTGGGGGAGGGACAGAGGGAGAAGGAGAGAATCTTTTTAAAAAATATTTATTTATTTTAGAGATAGCAAGAGCAGGGAGAGGAACAGAGGGAGAGAGAAAAAATCCTCAAGCTGACTCCATGCTGAGGGAAGAGCCCCATATGGGACTCGATCTCACCACCCTGCCATCATGACTTGAGCTAAAATCCAGAGTCGGATACTTAACCGACTAATCCGAAATCCAGAGTCAGATGGATTAACTGACTGAGCCTCTCAGGCACCCCCAAGAGAGAAAATCTTAAACAGGCTCCACACCCAGTGCGGAGCCCCACTTGGGGCTCGATCTCACCCTGAGATCATGACCTGAGCCAAAATCAAGAATCAGACACTTAACAACGGATTGAGTCACCCAGGCGCCCCTAGATGTACACTTTCAATAGTGACTCACTTTTCAAGAAGTGTAAAGAAAACTTTTTTTATCATAGTGCAGAATAAAACAATGACTAAACATAGTCTGACACTGACACCAAAATGAGACTGAAATTTATAAATCTGAGATTAAATTGTGCAGTGAGTGACTCTCTGCAAGTGTTCTCACTATGGAGTGCATAGTCTTGATGTTCATCATGGTAGAAGAGACATAATAAACTGCCCAACCTTCTTCTAATATAAACAAATTCTTACTTTTTATAGGCCTTGAGAATTTGAATAAATAAATTAGATTTAAATAAATTATATATTTAAATAAATTAAATACTATTTGATACATATACTTGTCTAAGAGAGCGTATTTTAACAATATTAATATCACATGAGCAAGATGATTGCTCAAACAGTATTTTCTTTAAATGCATTTTAAAGTGAAATTGATTTTGAAATTCATCTAATCCAAAGTTCTTATTTTTGATTGAGCTATTCAAGTCTAGCAAAGCAAAAGATTCACCTAAATTAATAAATGCAGCCAGATTTTCTGTATCCAAGCTTACCACTCTTGCCATAATATCATGCAGGTACATAACAACTTTGTGAAACAGGCCCCACGATTAGTCAGTACTTTGCAGACAGATTTGAGGCTCCTACAAATCCACTAGCTTTCCTAAGGTCAGGTAATTGATGAATGGCTCTACCAGGAGTATATGTTATAGTTTGAAGGAGAATAGTATCGTCATAAAATAATTGCATATTTTATTAATTAATCAAGCACTTTTATACAACCCACAGTGGATCTTAGTGAATAATTTTATTTTTCAACAATTTTCAATCAATATTTGATATTCTTTAAACTCATGATGCATGGCATGGCCAGTTCAAGCTTAGAGTTCCTTGACTGGCTTTTTCTGGCCCTTTTCCATTGCCCCTTCACTAATGTGCATTCAGAAAATGCACAAAGACATAATAAAATACAAATCAAATCAGATATTCTAAACACCAAGTTATTTTTGTCAACTAAGCATTTTTTGTTCAGTGAAAATTTGTATAAAATATTTTAATTAGTTATTCTAGTTTAGTAAGCACAGGCTAGAAAGTATAATTGAGGTTTTCTTTGATGAACTGAGGACTGTATTATTCTAAGGCTAAATTTATTTTTTTTTATTTTCTTTCTAAAGCACTTGCAAATATCACAATTAGAAAGATGCAGCGCATTGGGCTTCCAACTCATAATGTTGACAATGGAATTTATTTTTGTTTAATAATTTACAATGTTATGATATATTGTGAAAGACTATATCTTTAAACTATATATAGCTGGCAATAATAAGGTTGTTTTATTTTTATTCAATACTGTCTTCTTGAGGTTAAGAAAAAAATGAGAAAACATGCAATGTTTTCTGGTTAGCTAAGATATCACTGTATTGATTTTCAATGAAAATCCTATGCTTCTTGATGGAATAAGCAAATCTTCAGCTTTTTAAAGTTGAGGTAGTGTAACATAATTTTAGTGGTAGAATTTCATAACTTTGAATAATAGATTAATACCCATCAAGAACTAATGAGAAAAGTGAGGAAAAGTAAGACAGAGATTTTACTCAATAGTAATGTCTTCACAATATAACTTGAACTATATCATTTCTTGAAAAAATATTTTCTTATGAGTTCATTTCTGTTCTGTGGATTTTTTATTGAGTGTTTAATAAGTTCTAGGTGTTGTTATAGACAGCAAGGAGGATGAGAGATAAATAGGACATGACCGTTTGAATTAATGAAAATCAGTCTATCAGAGGAGATAGATCTAAGCATTGTCATAGAATTGGCTAAGTTCAGTGACTGAGATGAACAAGTTCTAGAGCAGTACTATCCAATAAAAATACAAGGTGAGCCGCAAAGGTGAGCCGCATATACAATTTCAAAGTTTCTATTAGCCACTTTAAAATGGTGAAATTTATTTTAATGATATATTTCATTTAACCTAGTATATGAAAATATTTTCATTTCTTTATGCTATCAATATAAAAATGATTGATGAGATATTTTACATTCCTTTTCTCAAATAAGTCTTTGAAATCTGGGAAATGTTTTACCTTGATACAGTTCACCTGAATTTGGACCAGCCATAGTTCCAGCACTTCATAGCCTCACATGGCTAGTGGCTACCATATTGGACAAAGCAGGTCTAGATTAACGAAAGGAGTGATTATTTGTATGTAAGAAAATCAGTAATGCCTCACTGAGGCAGAGACTCTTGAACCAGGACAGAGAATGTACAAAGCTTTGAGAAGTGGAGTAGAGGGAGGAATTTCCAGGAGCCTGGCTTGGCTAGAATGAAGGAGTAGTAAGAGAGGAATGGTGGGGCCAGCAGGGACCAGACTTTGAAGGGTCTTACCTACCACTCCACACCTAAATAGTTTCCATCCAATGACTCTTTAGACTCATAACAAACCTGTGGTATTAAATCTCAATGACCTGACCTTCTTAGGAAAGAAAAAATAATAAATTTCTTCTTTGTGCAGGGAAAAAAAATTATCAATGAGTAAATGTCCATGTTAAGAAAAAAAGACTGTCTGTCTTCACTTTGAGGCTGTTGCTGAAACCATCAGCCCAGTCTTTCACCTTCCTGGCTGTTTCTTATTGTGAAAGGCAACTTTGCAAATGACTGGGAAACCTACAGGATTAGCTCATGCTTTTCTTGGCCTCTTGAGACTTCGCTCTTCAGATGCCCAGGCTACATATTTGAATCCTATTCTGGCAGAAGACAGTAAAATATTTGGGTTCAACAGGAGGAATGTGAGAAAAAAGTGTTGAGAAATGTTTGGTGCCTTTCGTTTCCTTTTACATGACATTCTTCCACACATTCATTTGTTAGGGCAAGCAATTGCTAATATTGCAGCCATGACCACAGACTACTGACCTTTACTTCACAGAGAATATTCTTTTAAATATAGACTCTTGGGCAGGAACAGAGTGCCCTGAGTGAGAAGTCATTCATTCTTCTTCAGGGTAATCTATGCTTGTACTTTTCCAACTGAGGAAGTACACAGCAATAGTCTCTGAGCCCTAGAAACTGTGTCCAGCAAGCTGCACCCAGGAATATTTGCTAAGTTGGTTTTGTGGATATTTAGTTTGGTTCTGATTCATTTAATATTGAAAAGAAAAAAGGAGTGAGATCAAGTAACATCTATATGAAAACACAGTTTTTCCCCATCAAATGAATGTGAGAGAACATCCCATGAAAAGTCACTAAATCTTTTGTGCTCATCTCATTTCTTTCTATCCTTTCTTTCCATATGGGATCTAAATTTAAAGTGTGTGCAAATGTGTATGTATGTGTGTGTGTTTAAAATATATTTTGATTTGTGAAGCTGTTAGCTACTTTTTCTTTCTCTGCCCTTCTCCTTAAAGACTGATTTTCTCCAATGCTCTGTTTTACAGCCATTTCTCTTTCAGTATTTACCCTCTCTCTCAAACCACATTTGTGGCTTTGGCTAGCTCTTCTATGGTGTTTGTGTCTGTTTCCTATCGCAGATGTTAGAAATTGTTACAAACTTAGTGGCTTAAAACTACACACATTTATTACGTTACAGCTCTGGAAGTCAGAAGTCCTAAACTCAAAGGTGTGCTGGTGTGTTTGTGTTCCTGCTGGATGCTCTAGAGGAATCTCTGTTCCCTTGGTCCCTCGGGGTTCCAGAGCCTACCTCCTGGGGCCGTTTCCTCCACGTGTAAGGCCAGGTGTGTAAATCTCTAAATCTCTCTTTTTCCGTAACTTCTGCTTCCTTCTTTCCAGCTCCTTCTTTGACCCTCCTGTTTCTATCTTTCCCTGAAAGAACACTTGTGATTACGTTTTGACCCTTGGATAATCTAAAATAATCTTCCTATCTTGAGATCCATAAATTAGCCATATCTACAAAGTCTTTCTTGCCATAGAAAATAATATATTCACAGGTTCTGGAGATGTGGGCGGGGGGAGGGCACTCTCCTGCCCACCACAAGGGTGATTCCTAGCCTCTCTCTCTAGAACCCTAACTCTCCCTTCATCTTCCAACTGCCTGTGCACATCAAACACAACAGACTTAAAGACAAATATTTAGGGGCCCCTGGGTGGCTCAGTCGGTTCAGCGTCTGCCTCTGGCTCAGGTCATGATCCTGGGGTCCTGGGATCGAGTCCCCAGTCCGGTTCCCTGCTTGTTGGGGAGTCTACTTCTCCCCCTCCTTGTACTCTCTCTCTCTCTCACTCTATCTCTCTCAAATAAATGAAAATTCTTAAAAAAAAGATGAATATTTATTCTCCCATAAAATTGCCTCCATTCCATTGGAAGCACCGGTAGGTACATCACCTATCACTTAAGCGATGCATTGCCAAGCTGGAGAACTAGGGATAGTCCTAATACAAGCATTTTCACCCCCACTTGCACCAAAGCCAAGATTTGACTATTTATTTAATTCTCAAATATTTCTTTTTTTTTTAAAGATTTTATTTATTTATTTGACAGAGACAGAGACAGAAACAGTGAGAGAGGGGACACAAGCAGGGTGAATGGGAGAGGGAGAAGCAGGCTTCTCGGCAAGCAGAGAGCCGGATGTGGGGCTCGATCCCAGGACCCCGGGAACACGACCTCAGCCAAAGGCAGATGCTTAACGAATGAGCCACCCAGGTGCCCCTCAAATATTTCTAAATGCAGATTCTCTGCTTCATGCCTCCTACCTGTCTCTCTCAGGTAATGTTTATTCTCATTTGATCTGCTGCAGTACCCTGTATCCTCTATCCCCAACCTGTCCCCTCAAATGTATTCCCCACAATTCCATCTAAAATGGAAATTTGACAGTATGGTTCTTACCCTTAAGGCTTTTAGTGTCTCCTCGCTGCCTATTCTCCCACACATTTTTCACATTGCAGAGGAGGCCTTCCCTGCTCTAGTGCATTCTATTTGAGGGACATGGGAAAAGTGAAGAAAAGTATTAGCTTTGTAATAAAGCAGGAAATTATATATTGAGTACCCAAAAAGCAGGTGAGCTTTTGGCAAAAGAAATATATAAACATACTTCAAATAAAATAGGCTTGTTTAGGATTTCCATGTGCTTGAAATGTAGGCCATATTATTTTCTTTCTTTCCTTCTCTCTTTCTCCCCATCCTCCTTTTCTCTAGTTCTTTTTTTAATTTTTTTTTATTTTATTATGTTATGTTAATCACCATACATTACATCATTAGTTTTTGATGTAGTGTTCCATGATTCATTGTTTGGATATAACACCCAGTGCTCCATTCAGTACGTGCCCTCTTTAGTACCCATCACCAGGTTAACCCTGGACAGCCACATACAGAAGAATGAAAGTGGACCGTGTCCTTACGCCACACACAAAAATAGATTCAAAATGGTTGAAAGACCTAAATGTGAAACAGGAGTCCATCAAAATCCTAAAGGAGAACACAGGCAGTAACCTCTTTGACCTCAGCGGCAGCAACTTGTTCCTAGAAACATTGCCAAAGGCAAGGGAAGCAAGGGCAAATATGAACTATTGGGACTTCATCAAGATAAAAAGCTTTTGCACAGCAAAAGAAACAGTCAACAAAACCAAAAGACAACTGACAGAATGGGAGACGATATTTGCAAATGACCTATCAGATGAAGGGCTAGTATCCAAAATCTATAAAGAACTTATCAAACTCAACACCCAAAGAACTAATGATCCAATCAAGAAATGGGCAGAAGACATGAACAGACATTATTCCAAAGAAGACATCCAAATGGCCAACAGACACATGAAAAAGTGCTCAACATCACTCGGCATCAGGGAAATCCAAATCAATACCTCAATGAGATACCACCTCCCACCAGTCAGAATGGCTAAAATTAACAAGTCAGGAAACGACAGATGTTGGTGGGGATGCGGAGAAAGGGGAACCCTCCTACACTGTTGGTGAGAATGCAAGCTGGTGCAGCCACTCTGGAAAACAGTATGGAGGTTCCTCAAAAAGTTGAAAATAGAGCTACCCTATGACCCAGCAATTGCACTGCTGGGTATTTACCTCAAAGATACAAATGTAGGGATCCGAAGGGGTAAGTGCACCCCGATGTTTATAGCGGCAATGTCCACAATAACCAAACCATGGAAAGAGCCAAGATGTCCATTAACAGATGAATGGATAAAGATGTGGTGTATATATACAATGGAATATTATGCAGCCATCAAAAGGAATGAGATCTTGCCATTTGCAATGATGTGGATGGAACTGGAGGGTATTATGCTGAGTGAAATAGGTCAATCAGAGAAAGACATGTATCATATGATCTCACTGATATGAAAAATTCTTAATTTCTCTAGTTCTTTTTAAACAATATGCTTGAAAGGTATCATAAGTCACTGTTCTTTTAAGATGTTATCTATTTAGTATTTATTTATTTATTTATTTATTTATTTATTTATTTATTTATTTATTTAGGAGCAAGCAGGGAGAGGGAGAGCATTTTAAACAGACTCCCCGCTGAGCCCAGAGCTCTTGGGGGGGCTCTATCTCACTACCCTGAGATCATGACCTGAGCTGAAATCAAGAGTCAGACACTTAACTGACTGAGCCACCCAGGTGCCCTAAGTCACTGTTCTCATCAAGGGCTTGATTTTGGATGGTTTCAGGCATAGGAATCTGTTTGGAAAAGATCCTCTGACACTGTTTCTCATCCTTCCTTCAGCCTTACCCCTGATTTAACCTAACTGTGACCAGAGCAGCTTTCACTGCATCTCTGCTTCCATCTCTCTCTCTCTCTCTCGTGTGTGTGTGTGTTTAAGTGCTACTTTGGCATATGAAATTCAAATGCAGCTAGCTCATTTTGGGAGGTTTAACTATCCTACCAACTTTAACCAGTTACATTTTTGTAGAGAACCCATACAACTTCTAACAGAATGATTCCTGACATATAGTTTTCTTCAAGGTTATTTCACATAGTGTGGAAAGAATAAGAGATTGGTCACCAGTTGAAATTCTGTAAAATAATCTTTCCTCAAGTGGTCCCTGCTATTTGTGTGTGTATATGTGTATGCACACGATCTTATTTTACCCAGAGGTCATGTGACAGTTTTCTGAAGAAACAGGTAGGATGAGTGGGAATTGAAATTCTTTTCCTCAGAATCCCGCATTTACATTAATATCATTGTGCACACTAAAATCAGACACATCAGATGGCAAGTCCTCTACTGCAAATAGATACTGTGAATATAGAGGACATCGATCTTTCCTTAGCTACCTTCTATAGCAAACTTCCTATCCTGGAGAGGATGGATGCACTATTCTTGATCCCAAGTTGCCAAAATGTGGCCATTTGACTTTGTGTCTGACAATCAGATGCCCAGGCTGAGAAAATGGCACAAAGATACAAAGACAGACAAATCCACTGGGGAGGTGGCAGTTGAAAACCCAAAGTGCTATAGTGAGTTTCCAGTGATTGGGCTTTCTAAGCAGACAGTTTTTAAGGGAGAATTATGGCTGTGTTCTCAACCACCCACCTCTCTTCATTCTATCACTTTCTGACCCTATTTCTCTAGGCTTTTATTTATTTTTGGAACCATCTGAGAGCCTTACTACAAATAGCTTCTACCTATGAAGTTTGCTAGAATTGATTTGCGTTGTTTGCAACCAAGAATGCTGACTAATTTGGTTAGGAGTTGGTGAAAGAGGAACAGCAGAAAGAGGTGTCTTAGTAAGAGTTACCCCAGAAGCAAACATTGAGGAACAGATCTGGGTGTCAGTGATTTATTTGGAAGATATCTTCAGGAAGCACTGGTAGGGAAGTGGGAAGGTGAGACAGAGGGGAAGATGTGACCCACAGCTGAGTGCAATTGGACCTCAGTCCTGCTGGGAGAAGAGTTGCTACTCCTGAGCATGAAGAAGTTGACATATTCATCCTTGTTGTTCTGTTTGCCATTGGTTGAGGGCGCTCCCTGGGGATGGTAATTTTCCAACATTTCCATACTGTCCAGTTTATACAAAAAAAAACCTCTTGGCCTGGGAGCCACATGTTTACAGTAGAACTCACATTCTGCCCATGTAGGAGTGAGTAGTATGGGCTTATATAGGGAGCACTAAAATTGTGATGGCTTTTTTGATGTGTCAATTGGGCTAGGCTCTGGTTCTCAGTTATTCTATCAAACACTAATTGAGGTGTTGCTGTGAAGGTATTTTGTAGATGTAATTAAAGCCTTAAATTGTCTTTAATTGAACAGAATTATCCTGGATAATCTGAAGAGGACTGGGTCAAATCAGTTGTAAAACCTTAAAAGGAAGGCTGACATTTCGCCAAGAGAAAGAGAAGAAATTCTTCTTGTAGACAATACATTAGACCTATTCCCAAGGAGTTCTATTCTGCTTGTGATTTTCCCTTCTTGTGGATGACTTTCAGATGGTACCCCTTCTTAACTCCGTGCTGTATGGATTTTGGACTTTGCTAGCTAGTCCCCACAATTATGTTATCTATCATCATCTATCTATCTATCTATCATCTATCTATCATCTATCTATCATCATCATCTATCATCATTTATTGTACATATATACATGCACACCACAAATACATACACACACACACTCTCTCTCTCTCTTCAAGTTCTATGTCTCTGGTTGAGTTCTGATTGGTAAAGACAATTTTGGCACCTGGAAGTGGGTGCCTCACATAAAAATGTGAGGATGGCTTTAGAATCAAGCGGTTGCAGTCCAGAAGAAAGCTGAGCCAGGAAGTAGGCCCTCACCAAGAACCAAATCTGCTGACACCTTGATCTTAGACTTCCCAGCCTCTATAACTGTGAGAAATAAATGTCTGTCATTTAAGCCACCCAGGCTATGGTATATTTCAGGCTTATTTTAGTTATATTTCAGGTTATAGCAGCCTGAGCTGCCTGAGACCTATGCTTTAGGTCCATTTGGGGTGAATCTCAAAGACATGGGTGTAAGGAAGTTCTTCCACGGGCAGATCTTCATCCCTGAGTGAACCTCCACTTACTGTTTTCTTATGACACGCTGGTTGTTACCTTGCCCATTTGTGGTTGTCAATGGGTTAGGAAGCACCTAGATATGCCCCAGGGAATCCCTTGATGCTTATGCCTCTATTTCTTAACAGCAATCTAATTCCTCATGATAATCAGCATTGATCACTAACAGTACAATAACAACTCCTTCCCCAAATCTATTGGCCTGGGAAACCCCAAATAACCTGGTGCCATTAGTGATTTTCTTTTAAGTTGAATCTTTGAATCTTTACTATTTCTCTTGGTAAAAGAGTCCTTCCTGCCCCTCCCATCTTCCACTAGAAATCAGGACTTCTAGTTCAGCAGGGCCTAAAGCTGTTGGGAAGGGAAGTATTTCCTTCAAAGGGTCACTGGCAGTAATGGTGTGAGGGACCATACCTTTTTCTGCCTCTTGGCTCCCAAACCTATGTACTCTGGCTCTCTAGTTCATGGTACCATGCCATGGCTATTGTTCTAAGTATATACTTGTCTTAAATGACAGTGCTCCAACTATAGACTGTCATCTTCAATCAATAACATGATTGTGCTTTTAAAAATGTATTTCAGTATGCTATCAGGCAAGCACCTTTATGGTGATAAAGTACATACTACAAATAATCAGTCCCATGACCATGGCGCCAAGGTCACAGGTCCTTCCTATAAATTTAGTTCCTTGGTTCAAAGTGATATTTACTGGTAAGTAGAATCACATAATTTTGTTGTTGTTGTTTTGTTTTTAGAATCACATAATTTTGAATGAGTCTTTGAATTTTGGTGCTGGCCAAGGCACTGTGAACATGATGGGAAATTTCATATTCAGAAAACACATTAGTCCTATAAGGGAAAATTGCTGCTTCCCCACACCTTAATGTTGAAGTATGCAAATCTTTTGTATCTCATGTCAATGCCTGAAAGAGAAGACTGGTTGGTTTCCTCAAGGATTGGTATTATTACTCAATGTTTTTCATTAGTCTGCTTCTGATAGGTTAAACATTTAAGAGCAGCAGAAGCTGACCAGATTTGGTAAAAAGAATTTTATGTTCTTGGGCCCATGTGTTGCCTTCTATCAGAGATACTTATGGATGGACCCATCGTGCAGCTATTGGGAAGTTTGATGACAAAGTTTTTCTTACTTTTGCTGATGGGTTATCCTGTCTACTAGTTTGTTTAGTGCCTTCCAGATTTTGCTGTTTCCAGGCACTTGACTATGCAGCCAAGGCATTAGGCACTACTGAGAATTCCATTAAGTTAGGCTGCTTCTATTTTAACACAAAATTCATGAGCACAAAAATTTCTCAGAGCTCTGTCCACTGACAGTCTTTCGTCTCGTCAATATCTTTCAGGGTCATCCATAAATGAAATTGTGATGTGACAGCAGTTTATTTTGGCTCATAGCAATGTACTCAAGTGACCCATCCAGGAACCAGGTCCAGATTTTTTTCCTCTTCTGTCACCTAGTTGTAGGGAATCCTCTACAAAGTTATTGAGAGGAGCTAAAACATAAGTGTCAGGGAAAGAGACATGGGTGACATGAGATCTTAATCACCTATTTTCATAATTTATTCATGCTCTTTAGAATTGGTTGGGCACAATAGTGAATGTGCTCTTTCCATTATATGAAATATATTACTATGCTTCACCTAACTTATGATTTGGTGGATGCGAAAATATCCAGCTTTTGATGTTTTTTTATCACGTTGTCACTAGATATCTTGTCTTCTGTTGTTTAGTGTCAAATAGGGTCCAGAAGCATATAAAGAGTTGCTTTTCAGATGCTTGGGTAGCTCAGTTGGTTGAGCATCTGCTTTTGGCTCTCAGATCATGATCCCAGGGTCCTGGGATCAAGTCCCACATCAGGCTCCCTACTCAGCAGAGAGCCTGCTTCTCCCTCTCCCTATGCTGCTGCCCCTGCCTGTGCTCTCTCTCTCTCTCTGTGTCAAATAAATAAATAAAATTAAATGAAAGAGTTGCTTTTCAAATGGTGATTAGTTCTTTGTTAAAGATGGTATGGCTTTGCTCCACTATGTAGGCTTATGATGAAGTTTTCTCTGTGGCTTGCCAGAGATCGGATGTGATGTGCCTTATCTACCAAAATCACTTCCTGCACTATGGACTCTGCTATGTCATTTAAGCCAAGTGGCAGGATTACTTGTACCACAGGCTGGAACTGCTGCAGCACGATCCCACCCTGGACCACATTCCAAACTGACAGCCTTCTGAGTTCCTTAGCACATGGGTAAGGCAGTGTTCCCAAGTGCGGTATGCATTGTCTTCACAATACAGAGGCCAACTGAGGTTATCAGCACCTGGCTTTTCGCCACCTATGGTGGACTGGAGTGCAAGTGAAGAGATACTAATTGGTTTTATAACAGCTCTTCATAAGACATACGTGGGATCACTGATAATTATATGGATTATTAAATTGTTTAGCCACTGTTAATGACCATACAGAGTGAATGCCAGAAGCGATTCTTCATAGCATTTAAAGAGACTCAAATTTCCTTCAACTCAAGAGCAGAATGTGTTGAAAACCCGGCTGGAGATTTTATAGTATGGGAGTCAGAGTTGAAAGGAGGTTAAATTCGTATTTCCTAAAAGTTCTTTTATATTGAATTCTGGGCCTTGATGGTAGAGGACTGGAATATGGAGGCTGGAAGCAGACATTTGGGAGGCTGCACTTGAGAATCTTTAACCTAGTGAGCCAGCAGGACAAACCCGCTTCCTCCCTCTTGATAGCCTTCCCATTGACTGAAACTATCTCAAGATAGATTTTTCTCAAGATAATGTCCTTCTATCTACTCTTATTTCCCCTAGTTATTTCTAGATCAACCATAAAAGTCAAGAGTCAGTGCAGTCTGAAGAGGAAAATAATATTTTTGCCAGGGGAAGAATCATTCCACATATAGCTGCAGACCTGGCTAATATCTACCAGCAGGAACTGGGCAGACTTGCCTGGGAATAGAGCTTGGAGGTGCTGGATGAGAGACAGCAGAACATAAGCCTGGAAAAGGATGACTCTTCATATGGCCACAGGGGGGTGGGGGAAAACACTTACCCATTTCTGTATATATAATGGTATATATACAGAAATGTATCTATTTATGTATCTAGTTTTTCCTCAAATTTGTAAGTCTGCCTTCCTAAAAGAGTGTAAGACCTTTGAGGCCCCAGGACACAATCATGGTAACCTGCCCCTAACTTTCTACGAATTTCAGTAAATATGTGATGTAGGAATGATACACGAGGAAAGCAGTAAGCCCTTGGTATTATAATAAGCTTGTCACTAATTTTCATTTGCACCAATGAGGCCTGAAAATAGATGTTTTGCACTAGGAGCTATTCTGAGAGAGAAAGTAACACTAATGAGAGTCTTAAAGGGAAATTTATACTTAATTTGAGAATTTAATTTGATTGGTGACAAAAAAATTTTCATAAAAGTTGTTAAGTTTCAACTCTTATCGTAGGAATGTCAGATGATCCAAAAGAGTGGGTACAAACTAAACTACGTGCATACGAAGTGTCCTTGTCAAAAAGAAAAAAAAAAAAAAGGAACATATTCCTAGATTCTAGAGATAATTGACAGCTTGGAAAAATCCACCTGGCCGGTTAGCTTTTCTCATTCTGCAAACATTGATAGCATATTTTCATTATAAACTTGCAGCCAAAGTATAAGACTAAGCTCTGAAATGTCTGTGATCACTCATGTGGGCAGGGACTGCTATGATTGGCTGGATTTCAGGTTTGAGTGTCTGTGTAGACAGAGCAATGCCAGAAGGTCTTAGATTAGAGCAAATCTCCTTCACCATCTCGGAGGGGGACTGAACTAGGGGCTCCAGAATTCATTTGGCTTCACTATTGAACCTATTTCCTTGTCCATGTTCTTTGCCTTCAGAGACTTCCTGCCCATGAAGATAGGAACTGTTACTCCCCAAGAACCTCACAGGAAAAAGAAATAGAATTACAACCCATGCAATATAGCATATTTAGTGGTAGTTGGGAGCAGCAACTGTTTTTCAGGAAGTCTTATTTATTTTCCTTGGTTTCAAAATTTCTAGTTTTTCTACTGCTAAACAGTATTTTTGGAAACCCTATTAATTCAATTCTGGTGTCCATCTGGAGATAAACATACATATATACATACAGTTATAAATGTATTTCTTCTTTTCCTATGAATGCATCTTTTGCAAATCTAAATTAACAAGTGGAAAACAGCAGAGTGATGCTTTTCTGGCTTGTGTTATTTCTCAACTTATTTATACACCTGAATCTTAACAATAGGTTATTAGCTGGGAAAATAGAATCAGTCTTTAGCCAGAGAGAGGGAAATTAGAAAACATACTTGGTCGTAACAGGTTTTACTTATGTAGTACAACATGGCCAGAGACTGAAGTAAAAATATAACAGAAACTGACTACTTACATTTTTATTTCAAAACATATTAGAGATTTCATGTGGCCTGAATTCTTTCTCGGTCACTTCCATCCTGGTCCCTGCTCATCCAATCCCCAACTTCAGGTCTTTGAAAGTCCTCACTCCCAGTTCTTCAAGCAGTGTCTTAAAGAAAGTTTATAGAAGAATAATGTATTTGTGAAGAAGCAAAGTGTGAAGTGTTGATTAAAACAAATTCTTCCTTGTAAGCTTTCAGTTTCCTTCCTCGAATGTTTTATGGCCAGGTTATCTCATTTAACATACCTTTGCTAACTTTCTTAAAAAAATAAAAATAAAGCCATTTTAAGCTCTTCCAGAGCTATTTTCATTGATCTGTGGTTGTTCATTGGTTGTTTTTGCTTCTTTTTTCATGAGAGAGATGAGTGTTGGGACCTCTTATTCTGCCATCTTGCTGACTCAGCTGTCATACTACAAATTTAGAAACAACTTGTCATAAGAGAAAACTGAAAATTGGCAATTTCTATTTTTTTATTTTACTAAACCTATAATATTATAATAGGAAAATATATGCCCTCATCAAGTAATGATGTAAAATGGTTAAGGGCTTTATGTCATTAACTTCATATTTAATGACCACATTTTATTGTTTTTATTAATAGAACTTGAAAAAAATTTTTTTCAGGTGAAACTCCACCATATGGTATCAAAATTATACTTGAGCCATTTTCTAAAGCTTTACACGTCTGTCATAAACACAAGTAGAAAGGTTTATTCACTCCTATATGGGAAATGGAGAAATAAAGAATCTGACTGCTGGAAGTTTTCCTGTTGAAGTAAATGGAGGACTGGTCAGTTTGACAAAGAGACCGGCTCATCCTTTTCCTGAGTAACCAAGTTTTATGTGGAAAACTTACATTCAGTAGTGTAGTCTAAGATATCCAGAAAGAGTATGAGAACTTTGAGAGTATAAATAATGAAACTGGTAAAGAGGAAAAGATAGTTTCTTCTTCATGACGAAATTCTCTAGGAACAAACATACTAGCGTCAGAAATCCCAGTGGAATGTCCAGGCACCCAAACAACATGCTTAATTGGGCACCTTCCCCCCTAGATCACATACATTAAGTCAGTAGGAGGAGAGGTCATCATGACATGTTATCAGGATGATAACAATAGCTATCATTTAAGTATTGATGATCTGAGAGTAATTTTTTTTAGTGATGTTTTCCAGCCATTCTTCTAGTCTATAGAAATTCAAATTGATGCTAAAATAGCTAAATTATTGGATTTTAGGAAATGGCCTTGTTCTCTTTCACAAGAAGCTCTGGAGACAGTAGAAAGGCAGGATTTCATGTTCAATATCAACTCATTGAAATCTCACAATTCAAATGCATCATTTCTATAACTTACATTGAAAGTGTCTTTCTCTCTTCCATTTGGAATTATTTGAATAGTTTATTTTTACAGTAGTCTTCCCTTATCCGAGGTTTGGTTTTCCACGGTTTTGATCACCTGCCATCAACTCTCGTTCTGAAACAAATGATCCTCTTGCTGACATGTCATCAGAAGGTCGGTAGTAGCCTACTGCTCCGTCCTGGTGCCTCTGGGTCATTCACTTGACTTCATTTCATCACATAGGCATTTTATCATTTAGCAACACTGTAAGATGAAGAAGGGTAAGTACAGTGCAATAAGATACTTTGAGAGACAGAGACTACATTTATACAACGTTTATTACAGTACATTGTTATTAATTGTTCTATTTTATGATTGGTTGTTAGTGTTAATCACTCACCTAATTTAAAAATTAAGCTTTATTAGAGGTATGTATGTATAGGACAAAACATGGTGTATCTAGAGTTCAGTACTATCTGTGGTTTCAGGCATGAAACAAATCTTGGCACAAATCTTCTATGACTAAGGTGGGGACTACTTAGCTCAAAATTCTCATTGATTGAAAAAAAAATCAGAAGAAAAAAATGAATTTCCAAGATTGAATCAGTTTGAAAGAGTTGGTATTTGCTCATCAGCTGACTAAATTTAACTTTTCACCCTAAGTATGCACATTTAGGATTCTCTAAGATGAGATATTAGCTTTTCTTGGGAATTAGCTTTTCACAGCACTTACTTGTTCTTTTCTTCATGATCTTTCATTGTCTCTACTTTTGTGGCACAGGGCTTGGGTGACTCTAAAGGGCATGCATGACGGCATTCACATTCCCAGCACTTCCCTGATATCCTCTCCATGTTACTCAAACCTTCCAAGCTTGTGCCTCCCTCTGGACTGAGGTAAATTTCCCCAGTACAAGGAGTCAGCGTAGTGACAGACTTTTACCCTGAATATATAGAAAGGATCTGTCTTTTTTTTTTTTTTTAATTGTATCATTCAGGACAGCATCTTTTCTTTTGTTTTTCATTTGCTTGGTTTTTCTTTGGTGCCTTCCTAGAAGTGGTGGAAAAAATAAGCTTTCAAACTGCACTGAAATCAATACTTACAGGTTCCAGCGATTTAATTATTACAACCCAGCAGACAGTTCTCTGTGGGTTCAGATCTGGTACTTCTAACCAGGTTCTAGTTTCTAGACTAATTCCAGCCTAGTTCCTATTTATTGGCTCTATTTCCTGGACTATTTAATCCAAAAAGTCACTAAATGTATATACATATATATATGTATATATATATATTTTCCACATGGTATTTTAGTTATGCTAAACATATATTTGTGATGAAGTGGGAATATCTCCTTAGTAGTTGCCATCAGAATTTCTATTACAAAAGGATATGTATTTATTCAGAGGAAAACATACACACACATATACACACACATGCAAACTCTTGACAAGTGATTGAGAGTAGGTGAGATCCTCAGGGACCTGGAAGTGATTCAATTCTAAGTGATATATTAAAATAATATACCTGCCAATCTAGGAGAAAGAGAGAAGACAGGGGTGGGGCTACTCAGATGCCAGAGGCTATGTGGAATTTAAAGTAACTCCACTAGTTATCCCTAAGATGTTGAGTGAAATTGCCAAATTCAGAAGTGTTTGTTGTTAAGTGTGAGTATTTATAATTGCTGTGTGTTTGTGGGTGTGTATGTAAACCAGTGATGGAGTTGGATACCTTTCTGTACTGACGCAAGACAAAAGCCCACACAAACGGCAAATACATAATCAGAGGAAACCTTGAGGACCTAAGTCTCAGAAGCTTCCAGAAACTGTGAGGAGGTTTCTGGACAATCACAGACTGAAACTGTTTCAGGCCAGGTTTAACCAGATCTCCAAGGATCAGAAGGAATCAAGAAAACATATGTGTCACTTGGGACTGATTAATAAATGAGGAATGATTCCCTGAAAAGAGAACAGAAGTGAGAATTAATATTGGTTCTGGCTTTTCTCCTGATTAAAAAGGAAGAAACATTATTTAAACTGTAAAATGAGAATAGTTTTTGGACTAGATTAAGCCAAAAAATTCTTCTCCTATCCTGAGACCAAAAAAATAGTCTCTAACATTTTCTCCTATTGGCTAAGTGATGTTCTCTTTTACACATAGATATTTATTCTATCTGAAGTTTATTTTTGGATGTGGTGTGAGGAAAGAACCTAAATATTTTTTTTCTTAATAATCTCTGACCTTATAATGCTGTTTTTATTTCCCCCAATGGCCTGTGATGTCACTTCCTTATATGCTTTGTATATAACCATAAATTAGTTGAAATCTATTATCTGATGACCCCTCTCATGGTTTCATTGTGGTTTGTCTTTCTTTTTTTCTCTTTCCTTTAAAAAAATAGTTGGGAGGAATTGTCAGGGGACTTTAAGGGTACTGAATGTAGTTAGCACTCCATCTTTGAAATTTTATAAAGTAGTAATCCCCAAAATATTAAAATTAAACTCAAAACCACAATATCTTAATAGGCGATTCTCACAAAAAGGTATCAGTTAGATTCATGTATTAAGTCTTCACTCGAGGAAACATTTAATGAGTGCCTACGATATATCAGGCACTGACTGAGGCTCTAGGAATATGGAAGTACATTAAGACTGAGGGCTGTTATTTGTGTTGCTTTATTTACCTTTATTGGTCCTTCAACTTCTTTGCCAGATCTTAGAATTTAGAGAAAACAAAAGAAGTAATAATATCAGACAAAGTCAACTGAAGAAGCAAAAACAGGAACAGGATGGTATGGGATCCCTCAGAATTGCTAAATAGAAGGACACCATTAGCTTGTGACACCATACATCTTTTAGAGTTTGAATTATGCCATCTGCTATGTAGAGTAATCAAAGCTGTCATTATTCTAAAGACAGAATTAAGACTGATACCTATACATTGTACTGGAACTGATATGGAGGAACGGTGTTTTGCTTTGTTTTGTTTTGTTTTTAAAAGTAGGTTCTTTGCCCAGTGTGAGGCTTGAACTCATGACCCCACAACCCCAAGATCAAGAGTCACATGCTCTATTGACTAAGTCAGCCAGGTGCCCAGAGAAAAGGTTTTATGTCTTAAGTTTTAGGAACAGATTCCCTCATTCAGAGCCTTTCCTCCCGCCCTCCCAGCAAGCTATCTTGTCTACCCAGAGCAAGATCAAGAACCATAGATTAAATCAAAAGAACTCTTCAGAGCTAAAATAAATATCACAAGCTGATACCCTAAAATTCATGGACTTTAGCCATAACAAGACCTTCTCGGATTCTTGCTTTGTTGTATATGTTTTTACTTCAGCAAATGTTCTAAAGTTTAGTCATCTACTTGTCTAACCCACTGAAGATTAGAAGCATAAAATTGTAAAAAGAGTGGTGATAACCCCCTTAGAGGAAGACAACAGATATTAGGGTTATATCTGACAGCATTGAAGATGATCTGAATGTCAAAAATTCAAAACACAAAAGAGCACAGCAAAATGAGAGTATGCATTTAGCATTATAGCAAACGGTCCTGTGTCTCTCCTCCATCTGGCATAATAATGGTTGTTCAAAATGGTGCCCTTAGCCTTGGAGAAAAGGTAAATTTATATTAAGTATGTCAGGCTAAAGGACAGATTCATTTGTTTTGTACATTTAGAATATTTTTTCTCAAAATATGTTTTGCTTTAGACAAATATATATTCAGATTCAACTCTGCTCTCAAACACCGTTATGGATTTTCACAAGTGTTATTTCATTTACTTTGATACATATACAGTAATAGAGTATATATTCTTTTTTTTTTAAAGATTTTATTTATTTATTTGAGAGAGAGAGAATGAGAGAGAGAGCACATGGGGGGGGGTCAGAGGGAGAAGCAGACTCCCTGCTGAGCAGGGAGCCCGATGTGGGACTCGATCCCAGGACTCCAAGATCATGACCCGAGCCAAAGGCAGTCGCTTAACCAACTGAGCCACTCAGGCGCCCTAGAGTATATATTCTTGTTTGTATTTTTACAGACTAAAAAGGCTTACCTAAACTGCTTCAGTAACTCACTCCAAATCACACCACTAGTTAGTGATCGGCCTGGAATTGGAATCAGGTCTGCTATTTTTACTTTATGTGATGCAATGTAGAGCAATAGCTAAGACCACTATCAAGTTAGAGGTCTCTGGGTTTGAATCTGATGTTAGCCATTTGGCCATAAGAAATGATTTAGTCTTTTTGAGATAGAACTTCCTTCTGCGTAAAACAGAAATAGTAATTCCACAGTCAAATAGTCATGAGGACTGATGAGATAAAATATGTAAAACTTTACATAGTGCTCGGCACTTTGTAATGACTCAATAAACAGAACTATTCTATGCCTCTTAACTGGAGAGGCTTCTGTCATCTGAGAATGTAAAGTTTAAAAGATAGCTTAGTTCTTCAGAATTCAGAATGAACTGTCATTGTATTTACATTAGATTTAATATATGACAAGCAGTAAATGCTCATTTTGTTGTTGTAATCGTTGTCCAGTGAATGTACTTAAGATGTTTAAGATGTTTTGTCTGAGAGTCATCTGCTTTCTGATTATTTAATTGTCTAATCCCTCTGTCTCCAAGCCCTGGAAACCATTTTTCGAGGTCTCGCTACTTATCATCAAAGGAAGTAGTTGAATGTATGTTAAGAGATTAATATAAAACTACCCCAGATAGGTGGAAGGGAAAAATTAAATCATATTATAAGCAACGCTGTATAAATAACAGTTAAGATGCTGACCAGAAATAATTAGTTTTTAAATGTTGGAATTCAAATAAAATTTATGGCACATTTTTTGTTCAAAACAGATATCCACAAGACAAATTGACTTTCCAACAACTGATACAAAAATAAATGTTCAATATGTTTCCTTTGCTGCTCCATGCTGTTTCTTATTCTCCACAAAGAATCTAGAGAGGGATCTTTCAAAGTCTATTTTAGTTCACATGGCTTCTTATTTAAAACTCTCTGATGGCATCACATTGCGTGTAAAATAAAGCCAATCTTTTCATGGCCTATGAAGACGCTATAGGATCTGGTTCTTTTCTCTCTTTGGACTCTTCTTCCCTCTGTCCTTTTCTGTGTTCCCTTCATAGAAGACACAGTGTTTTCCTTAATCATCCTTGGTTGCATCTGCTCAATGTCACAGTCAGGATCCTTTCACTGAGAGCACCTTTCCATATATGCTGGCTTGTCCTCATTATTTAAGTTTCCATTCAATTGTCCTGGACTCCTCCAGGACTCCTGCCTGATTACCTTCTGTCCCATTATTTCCTATGCCTAACTCTTGTCAATATGCACAAGTATATTGGAATCAGAGTATTGAGCATGATATACTTAGTATAAGACTATCAAGAACAGTTTTTGTTTTCTTCCCTTTGTGCCTAAAAATATTCTCTATAGTACTTCCCTTTACCACCTTTCAAAAATGTTTTGGGCATGGTCTTTAGCTTTTTGGTCACTTTAAAGCATTAGCCCCATCATTACCATTCTCAACTTCATTTTTCTTTATTCCCTCTTTTTGGCATTCCTATTAAGCTGATATCAACTTTTGATATCTACTAGTCATAGGATTTCCAAAACACCAATTCTTGCTTCCTCCATAACCATTATTTTATTCAGCTCATCCATCAGTTTTTCCCAACAGCTAATTTATTTCCAATATCTATAATGGATTTTTATGAAATTTGTTTTCATTTCACAGATGCAACTTTAACCTTTATTAATTACACTTGTGTAATTCTTGTATTATGTCTTTTTCTGATTGCTTTAGTGCCATTATTTCATTGTGCGTATTTTGGCTTGTTATTTGATTTTGTGGTTTCTGTGCTTTTCAAGTAATTTGGGGTCTTGGACTGCTTCTCTTAGCATTCACAATTCCTTAAGAATTGCCTGCTGCCTCTTCTAGCAATGCCCACCCAGGTGAGAGGGAAAGAACATCCAGAGTTCATGTTTCTTACTTTTCATTAATAAGATGGGAAAGTAAGACACTGCCTCTCTATCTGGTCTTTTTTATTTTCTCTGACTTTTGACTGGCTTGGACTTTTCACTGGGTGGTCCTTATCACTTGGTTCTTCCCACTTTCAGCTTCTGCCACCTCCAGGTATAGAGATCCTTGTGATTGTTCCCACTTTATTTGGCATTTTCTTCCACAGCTCACACAGAGATGTGATTTGCCTCTTTGAATCTCATCTGCTTTAAGTTCTTCTAATATTCTTGAAAGTAGCTTCTCTTGTGTGTTTCTGAGAGAATCCATGCATTCACTCTACTTTTAAATATATTTTCCAGTATTTCTATGATCTCACCAAAGAAAAGCGATTGTAGAATTTGCTCACAATATGACATGAAAGCAGAATTAAAAGCATAAGTTACTTTAGAATAAAAGTTTTAATTCAATACAAAATTGATTACAGCTTTTCTTTAAAGAATCTAGAAATGTTCCAGTAATCCCTTGTATATATGTGTTTTTTGTAGACTCCCAGAAATATTCTTGAAAGATTCACTCTTAGCCTCATATCTCTTTGTACCAAGGTAAGTTCTCTGCATTTGCATGGTGTTTTATAGTCATGGTATTAGTAGATATTATAGCTATTATATAACTTAGTCATTATATTTCATTGATATTCATAATATACTGTTAAGAACTCATACAGTGTTAAGCATCCATACTTATTTGGGAATGAATAAGGAAAATAAAATACTTAAAAAATTCAGCCAGAACTATACAGACATCTGACCCAGAAATAAAAAGTTGTTGACTGTTTTAAGACTGAGGAAATATGTTGCCCTTGTCTTGAAAAAGTTTGGTATAGCAACATAGATGCATATGGGACTATTCTCCACTTTCTAAAAAACATATAAGCCAATCAGTGTTTATTGGAAGTCCACTTGTTTATAATACTGTTCTATTGGGGGAAAAAAAACAAAACAAACTCTTTGTTGAACACTACATCAAAAACTAATGGGGGGAAATCAGAGGGGGAGACGAACCATGAGAGACTATGGACTCTGAGAAACAAACTGAGGGTTCTAGAGGGGAGGGGGGTGGGGGGATGAGTCACCCTGGTGATGGGTATTAAAGAGGGCACATACTGAATGGAGCACTGAGTGTTATACGCAAACAATGAATCATGGAACAGTACATCAAAAACTAATGCTGTAATGTATGGTGATTAACATAACATAATTAAAAAAAACCAAACTAATGATGTACCAAATGTTGGCTAATTAAGCAAAGAAAACAAAAACAAAACAAACAAACAAACAAAAATTAACTTAGAGCCAAAAAGCATTGGATATTTCAAGAACTGGTTTCAGCACATTCCTTATAGAAAAAAAAACGTTGTCAGTGATTTTTACATCTACAAAGGTCAACTTTGATCCCATCTTTATATGACTGGGGGAATAGATGGAAGAGGATTTTCCTTAGGTTCAATTAAGACAAAACCTGATGGAAAAGATTTAAGGAAACAGAAAGTTACTTGACTATTAACATGATTGTACTTTCAGTGGAACTTTGTTTTAGAAATCGCTAAGTAGCAAAATGTACCCCTGTAATTTATAATTTCTCTGCCTTTCCTATGGAGAAATAGAAAACTCACCTTGGTTCCTAGATTTCAGTAGTTAAGCAGAATTAAAAAAATAATGACTTTCCTCACCCTTAATTTGTATTTATGAACCCAAACTGTGCAGAAGTTTCCATTGAAATTGCAAGATTTTTAAAATTTTAAAAATTTTTTTTAGTTCTTTGGATATGATTTTTGGCTTGATTTTGATGTTACTCATTTGTTTTTGGACCAGCTTTTACCATGTGGCTGGGAGTTTTTGTGTTGTAATATGAAGTTACACCACTGCTGTTCTAGAAAGTGGAACTGAATAGAAATTAAACCTTAAAAACACCATGTTCGAGCAATGTTAAACATTTGACTTGAACTGACTAGGGCAAGGCAGGGCAGTGCATTTGTGTTGTATCTGATTCTTTGTGTTAGGAGCACTGTATTAAGAAGTAGCAGGTTTTCCTATAAAATTACAGTCAGCACTAAAAAATGGGGCAGAAGTCCCCAGTTGATCTGGTTTTTAAATAAATATCAGCTCTAAGATGAAATCTAGTTATGTAAATGCAGTTTATTTTATTCTAATTTACTCTCAGAAGTAAAAAAAGAAATAAAACTTTAAATAACTAAATAAGAAAATTTTTAACTTCATTAGAGGGACGTTAATTAGAGTTCAGTGTGATGTTGAATTTTTCTGTTCAAATATTCTGTCTTTAGTCTTTGGAAAAAGTTATGTGTTATCATTTTCCTTGAAAGTACTTAACTCTATGAGGCACTCTTTTTTAAAAAATTCAAATGAATTACCGGTACAGTTGACATGGGAGTTTCACTAAAAATTTAAGAGTATTGGCATGGAATGAGTATTAGTATTGAAAAAATGAAGTTTCCTATAACATAAACATAAAATTCATCCTTTCCCCCTCCATCTAAAGAGTGGAAAGTTATTTATTTTGCTAACACTATATAAATTTTAATCAGTACCTTGTTAGTACTAAATGGAATTCACATCAAAAGAGATAAAAATGAGTTTTATTATAGCTTAATTTTTTTCTCCATTTTAAAGTAAAAATACCATTTTCAAGTTAAAAGTCTATGAAAAGTAGTTCTATTATTTATCTATAATAATAACTTTTTAAAGAATCTTTAATTGATGTCTAGTAGGTAAAATGTAATATGGAACTAAAAAAAGGAAAGTAAAAAAAATGCTGTGTACTAGAAGACCTTGAAACCAAAAGAAATTCAAATTAATAATGAAGATCTCTTTTTTGGTAAAAATATTGATAGTTTGATGGTCTTACAAAAAGACATGATCACCCAGGAGGCCAGATTATTCAGTGGAAATTTCAGTGGATTTTGAAACCAACAAAAAAATGACCTGTGAAAGTAACCAAGCCAAAACAAATGGATGTTGAAGTAGTTTTCTCATGGTTCACACCCATGAAATAGCTTTGTCATGATTTTACATTGGCCAGCATTTCATCAGGATCATAATGAGGTAAGGAGATAGATATTGTGAACTACCCCAACCTTATTAACCAACTTTTTTCTTTTAAATGGTCTAGTTTTGAAAAGGAATATCTGAGAACTTACAAATCCTTACTTTAATATTCTTAGTAAATATTTGGCATTTAGAGAATTTGAGGTAAAAAAGGAAAGAGCTTTGTTTCTTTATGTGTTCAAGATGCTGTTTTTTTGGGAAAAAATGAGACTTGGTGAAACAGTTCTCTTCAGTGCTTGACATGCATTATGTCATTTGGTTCTCATGACAACCCTATGAGATAGGCAAGTTTATCATCTGTATTTTACAGTTGCAGAAACTAAAGTTTAGAAAAGTTGAGCAACTTGGCAAAGATCACACAGTTGGTGAGGGTGAAGTGGGGAATGAATTGAGTAACCTGCCTTCAGAGTCAATTCTTTCCATCATGTCTATACTACCTTCCTGTGTCTGGGTTCATGGCAGCAGTAAAAGGGCAGAACAGAGGGGTAGTTGATGTTGTGAGTGGGGTGAAAGGGCTCTTTGATATAGGGACAAATAAACATAGGTTGGAGTAGAAGGAGTCCAATGCCCAAGGCAAGAATTTTGAATCTAATTTTGTACATAAGGAAAAAGAAGGCATAGTTTATCCCTGAACAGACAGAGTGACTTCATTCTAGATTTGGGACTAGGTATCTGGCAGTTGAGAGAAAATTAAAATTGGTCAATAGAGACTTTACCAGAAATATGCAATCATGTATTTATTCAACAGATAGTCATTGAGCACCTCATCTGTTCCAGCCATAGTCCTAAGTGCTGAACATGCAATGGTGGACTAAAGCAATAAAGGCCCCGAACACATAGAAGTTACTTACAGTAGAAGAAAGCAAAAATAAATGGTGAAACCAATAGATAATGTAACTTCAAGTGGTGAAAAGCTTGCAAAAAGTAAAACAGGAAGAGAGGATAGAGAGAAAATGGGAAGAAGGGTATTTTGCAAATGGTGGTCAAAGAAGGCTTTGCAAGAAGTTGACTATGCCACTGAGACCTGAACATTAAGACCAATCCATTCACGTGAAAGCTGCAGTAGCAGTTTTCCAGGAAAAGGAATGCACAAATATAGGGTCCTGTTTTAAACAAGCTGGATGTGTTCCAGAAACAATTAGAGGCTGGGTGTGAGTAATAGTTGGTGAGGGTAAGAGTGGCAGGATGTGAATTCAACTAAGTTGAAGGGGTATAGGTCATGTAGGGTTTTGTGGGTCACAATAAAGAGTTTGAAATTTAATTTAGGCAAAATGGAAGACTTTGCAAGGATTTAAGTGGAGATGCTATGTGGAAAATGAACTGGAGGGTGGAAGGGGGAAGGAATTAACATAGGAAGTCCACCTAAGAAGATGTAGAACAGCAGGCAAGAGATAATGGCAGTTTGGACTGGAATTTAGGGGGATGGGGAGTGGTTATTTTTGGGTAATTAAGTAATTCTATTTGACATTTTGAACATATTAAATTTGTAAAGACTGCTAACATCCGAGTGGAGAAGTAGACTAGGCAGTTGGCTACTTGAAAATGAAATTTAAGTTGGTGTTGGGAATATGATATATTTATATAGGTGGTAATAAACATTTACCACAGGAAAACAGGACAGAGTTCCAACATCTAGAGATCAGGAAGAGGAGAAATGCCAATTTAGCTAATATAGTAATGGAAATATAAGAAAAACAAGGTGTTCTTAAAGCCAAGAGAAGAACAAGGGCTAAGTGTATATAATTCATATAGATGAAAACTCAAGATAATGTGCACAACATTCCTTTACAGAAACTTGGGCATGTTGAACAAGTATTCCCCCTCCGCCCCACTCCAAAAAATAAAAGAAAGAAAACAAGTTTTTCAATGCAAAACTTAGTTGGCAAAAATAAATGAAAATCACCGTCTTTGAATAGCTGGTACTGAAGGAAGTTGAATCAGAGTGAATGGAAACAGCTCCAAGATTTTAGCTCTTAAGGGAGCCAGAGAAATAGGATGAAATTATGTGGTAGATGGAATATTTTAGAACGGAACACGCACATACACATACACAACACACTTTCTGAAATTATTTAGTTGAAGCTAATGATGTATAGAAAAAAGGAATACCAAGGGGATGCCAGGAGGAGAAAGAAGAGGTGATCTGGACAGAAAGTGATTGTATTGAGTGGAGGAAGAGCGCTTGGTATATAATGGAAGCACTGATGGAAAGATGAAAGCAGACACTAGTAGGTTTAGAGATTCCGTGGTGGAAAATACGAAGGGTCACCCAGGTGTCCCTGTTAGAGAGATTTTGTTCAGAATCTACTAAATCTTTTTCCAGTCAGGCTCACTGTAAAGGAATAGAACCACAATTTCTCCTAGAATTCCAAAAATATGAGTGCTTTCCTAGTCACTAAGGGACCATGATGCATATTGCTATGTGTCCCAATTATAGAGGGTACCAATGAAAATACATAAACCAATTGTTCTAAAATGGTCAGCTTTACTCCATAAAACATATGTTCTTGAAGCCTGTATACATGTATTGGTTTTTATTTAAATTTGTTAAAATTAAAGATGGCATGTCTAATTGAAAAAAATTTATCAGCTGACATTTTTATTTCAAAATAACACATTAAAATGTACATTTAACTTTATCTTGCTGGAAAACCTCTCATATAGGATACTGCACAAAAACAGTTAAAACTTCAATAATGGCTTCATTCCAGACAGTAATTAAGAAACATGGCATTTGAGGGCGCCTGGGTGGCTCAGTCGTTAAGCGTCTGCCTTCGGCTCAGGTCATGACCCCAGGGTCCTGGGATCGAGCCCCGCATGGGGCTCCCTGCTCGCCGGGAAACCTGCTTCTCCCTCTCCCACTCCCCCTGCTTATGTTCCCTCTCTTGCTGTCTCTCTCTGTCAAATAAAAAATAATAAAAAAAAAAAAGAAAAAAAAAAGAAACATGGCATTTGAAAGACGTTCTAAAACTTATTTTATAGATAAAAGTGCTATAAATTAAAAATTAAAAATATGAAAATAAAGAAAATATGGAGGTATATAGAAAGAAAAATAAGGAACATAAGTTTCCCCCCTCTTATATTTATGGTTCTCTTTAATCAACAAATTCATAGCCCTTTGTTACTTTGGGTGGCTATATATTCCAAACTTTTCCATGTAAAACAAATTATAGTTAATATTAGAAAATAATTTTTCTCCAAAAATTTAAATCCAGTTTACCACCCAAATTTAATGTGAAAGACCTTATAAAATATAGTTTGATCAAGTAACAAGTAGAAAGTAAAGGAAATGATGTAAAAATATCTAAAATCTCTACTGTTAATATGCTTGTTGGAGTCATATGATTGCAAGTATTTATATGAACGTACGAATGAAAAAACAACAACTTTATGTGTCAACTGTACTTTAATAGTAATAATAAATGAGAAAACAGATGCTATAACTCAGTCCACATGCCAATATCAAGTTATTTTTCAACTCTCCCACATACTTATTCAAATTATTAAATATCTTAAAATGAGAATAGCTTTGTGATATTATTATAAAAGTAATATACAATCACAACCAATATTCAATAATATAAAAAAGTTCAAAATGATAGGAAAAATTACTTAAAATCTCCACCTTTATACTGAAGCACTTTTGGTATTTTGGCAAACAATTCCTGACATCTTTTCTGAATACATAATGAGAAATAAACAAATACACATCATTTGTGTAAATGGGGTTAGTCTATATATCTTTTAAACTGCTTCTTCATTCAGCACTGTTGTAAATATCAATTAAGGTGTTTCCATATGAAATACATTTTCATAATTTCTGATTTTATTTCAATAATCTTGTGTTGATAGACATTCAGTGAATTTTCATAATTTTGATAATATAAACAATGTTAAAATGAATATATTTAAACTATCTTTAGTGAACTAGTTCAATTTTCTATTAAGATAAATACCCAAGATAAAATTACTGGGTCAAAGAGCATACACATTTTAAATTTGAATAATGATTTATTTAACATTTATAGTTGTGTAAAAACCTCAAATATAAAGCCATAGGTTTTAGAAGCTGTGCTTTTTCATGTTTGAAATCTCAAACATAATTAAGTTAAAATATCCTAACAAGCACTCAGAAAGGTGGCCTTTGAGATTAGTGACTAATTTATATTCTTAGAAATTAACTTTGGTCAAATTGTAATTTACACACTTTCCATTTTTTCTATTGCTTGGTTTTTGTTACAATTTTAATAATAAAAGGCAAAAGTAATTCTGTAACTGTATCCGTGTGGTCTCCTGAATAATAATAATAAAAAAATACAAAAATCTTTAAGAAATTCTAGAACTCTTTGAGTCAAGGTCATGTTTATAGATTGCTTAAAATTTGACAAACTTGTTTCAAAAATGAAAACAATTTTGAATATTCTCCTGGGTGATTTTGCCATGGACATATTTCACAATACTGTATTAAGTTCAAGTGTTTTTTGTTGGATTTCAAGGTTTCAAAGTCTGACTTTGCAGCTGCAAATGATAACCTCTCAGCTGCTGGGTTGAATTTATGGGAGTTGTACATGATTAGGTGGTGTGCCAGCCAGTCTGATAAGTCACTGTTCAGTCTGGATAAAAACAAGCCCTGAAAAATTCATTTGTTAGGATCCCTTGCAACAACTAAAATGGACATGATTCTTGATTATTACCAATACCTCATTTGTCCATTCTTTCTTTTCAGTTATTCTTCCTGTCACAGACATGTATATCCACTTACAACTTGGTCAAGGAGAAAGAGCGTTAGCGTTAGCTCCAGACATAATACACTAAATGAGATTCATCAGTCAGTAGATATGTATCCTTGAAGGGTTTGCTCTAACTTAGCTTAAGTTTCCTCGTTCACAAAAGGCAGAACATAACTACTTCCTAATAATAGTTTCCATTTATTTACCACTCCATTGTTTGGATTTGAGGGTAGGCATTTTACCATAAAAAGTTATTGTCATACAAATACTATCCCCCAAAATTTACACTCTTTAAAATTACTGGAGATCTCATAGTGCTTTTGTTTATATGAGTCATATCTATCACTATTCTCTACATTAGAAATGAAAAATAGCAAGATTTCATTCCTTTTGATGGCTGCATAATATTCCATTATATATATATACGACATCTTCTTTATCCATTCATCTTGCCTTTGCAACAACATGGATGGAACCACAGGGTATTATGCTAAGTGAAATAAGTCAATCAGAGAAAGACAAGTATCATATGATCTCACTGATATGAGGAATTATTAATCTCAGGAAACAAACTGAGGGTTGGTGGAGTGGTGGGGGCTGGGAGGGATGGGGTGGCTGGGTGATAGACATTGGGGAGGGTATGTGCTATGGTGAGTGCTGTGAATTGTGTAAGACTGTTGAATCACAGATCTGTACCTCTGAAACAAATAATACAATATATGTTAAAAAAAAAAAAAAAGAAGAAGAAGAAGATAGCAGGAAGGGAAGAATGAAAGGTGGGGGACCGGAGGGGGGAGACGAACCATGAAAGACTATGGACTCTGAGAAACAAACTGAGGGTTCTAGAGGGGAGAGGGTGGAGGGATGGGTTAGCCTGGTGATGGGTATTAAAGAGGGCATGTACTGCATGGAGCACTGGGTGTTATATGCAAACAATGAATCATGGAACACTACATCAAAAACTAATGATGTAATGTATGGTGATTAACATAACATAATAAAGAAAAGAAATGAAAAATAAAAAGTTTAAAAAAATCTATGTATTTATTTAAAACTATTTAAAATGAATGTATTATATGTTAAATTAAGTTACATATTTTCATGAAAAATCACTTACTCATTTTTTAAAAAATTATTTATTTATTTATTTACTTACTTATATGAGGGAGAGAGAGAACAAGCAGGGTGGGAAGGAGCAGAGGGAGAAGGAGAAGCAGACTCCCCGCTGAGCAGGGAGCCTGATCTGGGATCATGACATGAGCCCAAGGCAGAAGCTTAACCAACTGAGCCACCCAGGTGCCCCCAAAATAATTCATTCTTTAAGAAAAACAATGAGAAACTTTCATCATATTACATAATTGCAAATTTCTTTAACATGTTTTAATAGAAGAGAACTATAATTTCCTATCTGTTTTTGTATTCAGTTGTCAATATGTTGCTGTTATTCAAATATCTGAAGGAAATCCAGCCTCACCTAGATACATAGTTGGAAGGGGAAGCAATATTTTTTTAAAATATTTTATTTTTTATTTGAGACAGAGAGAGAGAACGTGATCAATGAATGATTGATTCCTTTTTTATTTTGTAACATTATGGCATGATTTTGTAACATCATGCATTGGTTATTTGAGCAATATTAATTAACTGAGTTAGGAAGACTTTCCAAATATTGACATATTTTGTTACACTATATCAAGAATAGCAATCATTAATATGACCACAGACCTTGCCTGAAAACTCTTTAAGTACTGGGGAAATGTCAGGATCACAGCGACAGATAAAATTTTCCCAAAGTTCTAATTTTCACTTGAATGTTTGAATTTTAACCAATATTGTCTGGTATTTTCATTTAAGTGACAGACTCACTCATTTTTGAGAACATATCTGCCAAATATTTGAATTGAACTAACCATGGTTTAATCTATCTTATATTTCAAATAAATATAAGGTTCCAGAAAGAAGGTAATCATACAAACTTCCCATTTCATCACACAAAATATTAAAAAGATGTGTACATGATTTAATAAAATTTAATAATGCAATTACTTCATCACAGAGAGTTTTAGGTGAGTAAAATATTTTATGTATATAATGCTGCTTTATATTTAATCTTTTACATTTATGTTCTATTATATAAGCATGATACATAGGGCAGAATCTTTCTAGTCTGTCAGATTAATTCTAGCTCTTCACCTTTCTAGCAGTATGAATTTGTTTCTTAAAATTCCTGAGGGTGCCTGGGTGGCTCAGTTGGTTGAACTTTTGACTCTTGGTTTTGGCTCAGGTCATGATCTCAGGGTCTTGGGATGGAGCCCCATGTAAGGCTCCATGCTCAGCACAGGGTCCACATCAGATTCTATCCCCCTTCCTCTCCCTTTGCTCCTCTCTCAGCTCACCCTTGCTCTCTTTCTCTCTCAAATAAATAAATAAATAAACAAACAAACAAATAAATAAATAAATAAAATCTTAAAAAAAATTCCTGAATCTCAGTTTTGTTAGAGATAATTAAATAAACATTTATATTATATAATTATATGTAACAATAATTCAAGATAATATGGCCTGCATGGCACAGTTATTGCAAGGATTAAATGAATATATAAAAGTCTTAGCAGAGGGGCGCCTGGGTGGCTCAGTCATTTAGCTTCTGCCTTCGGCTCAGGTCATGATCCCAGGATCCTGAGATTGAGCCCCGCATCGGGCTCCCTGCTCAGCGGGAAGCCTGCTTCTCCCTCTCCCACTCCCCCTGCTTGTGTTCCCTCTCTCGCTGTGTCTCTCTCTGTCAAATAAATAAATAGAATTAAAAAAAAATAAAACTAAAAGTCTTAGCCGAGAAAACACTCAATATATGGTATTAAAATAGTAACCGTAAAAATTATTTGCACAGAACCCAAACCATGTCTCCCCATTCTCTGTTCAAGGTTCCTCTCACCGTGCTGGGCCATCTTCCAGTTGCATGGAATCAGAAATCCACAAAGATGATTCTTTATTTCAGTTTAGCTAATGTTTTTTCTCTACCGATTTTTAAAAATAAATTGTTCCTAATATAAGCTGTTTTTGAGTATGTAATTAGATCTTTCCTTATCAATGTGATCATCATGCTGAAAGAAGCACTGTCATATGACTTTTTAAGTATAATTGAACATCATTTTGAGTGCATTAGTCAGGACACCTGTCTAAGGTTTTAGCAAATAGACCATTCAAGTATTCTGCAAAATAATCTCCCAGGTGAGGTATTTCTTCTTGGCTTTTTTTTTTTTTTTTTCCTTTTTCTTTACCAGTTGATTCTGTAGTTCTTATTGCTTTGAAGTTTAAAAAGGCACTTATCTCTTTATAATCTTTTTGACATACAAAGTTGCTTCAAATTCTATATAATTGGGAAAATACAGACCTCCTAGATTTTAAGAGGTTTTCTAACAGATCTAATTATTGCAGATGATTTTACTTTTCACCCTATATAATATAGAGAAATGTGTGTTTACTGTCCTGGCATTTAGCATAATAGAATTAAAATAAGAATGACAATAGCAGCTATGACATCAACAACAATAATTAAAAAAAAAAAACAGCAACAACAACAACAAAAAACAACTCTCCTTGGGTCTGTCTCTTTAATCTTTTCTCTGTGACTTTTGTACTCAGAACATTCGCTTAAAAGTAGAAAGGTGCAGAAAAGGGGCCACGGACACATATGTTAAGACTTCCAAATTATGCTCATTTTAAATTCATCAATATGATTAGGATAGGTATTTTTTTTTAGATTTTATTTATTTATTTGTCAGAGAGAGAGAGAACAAGTGGGGTTGGGGGGCAGGCAGAGGGAGAAGCAGAATTCCCTGCTGAGCAGGGAGAGTGATGCGGGGCTCGATCCCAGGACCCTGGGATCATGACCTGAGCAGAAGGCAGATGCTTCACTGACTGAGCCACGCAAGTGCCCGCCCCCCCAAAATTAATTCCTAATCTGTTTCATGGGTTCATTTTGTATATGTAAGAGATGACCAAGGTTAAGTCTAGACAAAGGTAAATTAGTCAACAAGGTAATGTGGACTTGAAATGAGATAGATTTGCAACAGATAATGTTTTAAAGCAAAACATCTTGTGCTGTTGAGTCAAATAGGTGCTTTCAAACATTCCACGTGGATCTTAGTGTTTAATTTCTGCATCATTGGTTTTCTTTTATCACAGTGATTCCTCTTGTTCTTCGTAATGTCTTGTTCTTCATGTCTCCAGACATTTGCTGTCTGTTTAAATATAATCATACCTGGAGAGAAATTGAAAATTGTTTGAATGAGGTTTTCTTTTGTACCAAATGGTTATTGAATTTTTAGGTGTATGTTTTAACAATAAGCTTCAAAAATAGAGATAAGATAATGTGTTTTTATGTCTGTGAACTATTTTTTCATTGAAAAAGATATTTCTACAATTTCCAGAATAGCAGCTAAACAGTTGACACAAGAATAACGGAGGACTTATTTAACTGTTCTCATATTGGATTGTTCTTTTTATCTGAATATGATGATTACAGTGAAATTTGATATGATAGTTTATTATAGCATATATCCACATAGTGAGAGAAATTAAATAGCAGCATATTGGTGCCATGTCACAGTATTTGTAATATTTTGATAGACATATTTCTTTATTTTAAGGATTTTTAATTTTTTTATTTAGAGAGAGAGAGTGCAAGCTGGGGGAGGGGGAGGGAGAGAAAGAATCTCCAGCAGATTCTGATCTGAGCATGGAGACCGATGCAAAGCTCCATCCCAGGACCCCAAGATCATGACCTGAACCCAAATCAAGAGTTGGATGCTTAACCAACTGAGTCATCCAGGTGCCCCACTGATAGGCATATTTAAAAGACATATTACACTGACAAAATTGTGTAGAATAAATAGTGAAGGAGTGGGATAAGGTGAGATAAATAAGTTGGAGGTTTGGGCAGTAGGCCAGTTATAGGCTGCCCAGCTCTTCTTTTCCAGTTCCCCTTGCCAGATCATCCTCCTCTAGCCCATCTTCTTCATTTTTATGTTGATGGAAATAGTAAATATTCATGGTTAAATATCTAAAAATATAAAAGAATGTATACCATATAAAATAAGTCTCGATCCCTCTGTAGACTCCCAAGGAAGTTCTCTGTAGTACTTCCTCTTGTACCCTACCCGTCTTACAGTAATTGAGACTTAGAATCTCTCATTTCCTACTTCTTCCCTATTATCTTATCCATGCTCATGAATTTACAACTCAAACATTCAGGTGTCCCCCAAATTTTTATGTCCAGCTCACACAATCCAACTTCCTACTACACTTGCCCAGTTAGATATCTAAAAGTCACCATAAATCCTGCAAGGCCAAAATTGAACTCATGATCATCATTCCTAAACCCGGCCCCTTCCAGGACACGGTTCCCTATCTCCACGAATGGTACAATGTAGGACTAAAAGTCAGGCATTATCCCAGACATCACCTTCTCTCACTCACCACCGTATCTCATCAATCACCAGTCCTACTGCTTTTGCCTTCTAAATTTATCTGTATGTTCTTCTCTCCATGTGCCATCAGCATCCATTTAGCCCAAACTACTGTCATCTGATACTCCTTTGTTGGTTTCCTAAAAAGCTGAAACATCTCCTTTTAATCTACGCTATGCATAGCAACCCAAGATAGGTCTTAAAACTGGAAGCAGATGATGTCAACTAATTTGCATAATTTTTTTTCATTGCCGTTTGCAAGAAAACCCTCCAAAAGTTTAAAACTGCTTAAAAAGAGATGCAAGGTCTGGCCGCGTGGTAATTCTCCAGCCTTATTTGCACGCTCTCCATTTCTGAGCTCTAGCCACATGGTCTCTCAATTCTCAACGTGTTCTTCTCTCCATGCTTCAAGGTCTTGTCCACATTGTGTTTTCTGCCAGGAAGGCTTACCTCCCACTCATTCTTCCTCACGTCCTCAAAAAACATTCTGAACAGTTGAAATAGTCACTGTACTTCTCCTTTGTAGCAATGATCATAGTGCATAACTATATTTTTATCTGTAGGGTTATGTACTCTCTAAGTATTCCACTGGATAGTAACTTCTTTGAGGCAAGGCCATACTATCTACTGATTTAAGAACATGGACTCTGGAGCCAGAGACCAAGTTCAAATGTAAGCTCTAGTATACAACCATGACAAGTGAGTTAATGCTTATAAACATTGTATTTTCATCTGAAATATCTTCTTAGAATTTATGTGAAATACAAGTGAGTTTATGTTAAATGAGTAGAATAGCACTTGCACAGAGTAAGTACCATACAAATGTCAGCTACTCTTATTTATTTTTGCTTTTCATTGTTTACCCATCACTGAGCACGTAATTGGAATAAAGCAGGTGGTTAATGAATTTGAATTTATGATATTAATAAAGGTGAACTGGTTTGTGATTATAACAATGAAAAAAAAAAGGATGGATAATATTATCCTTGAAAAGGATGAATAAAATGATTACTTGAAAGAAAATCTGGAACAATTTTGCAAATGAAATGCATGAAGCACGGAGTAGAGTTTAAAGATTTCTTGACTAGAAAACTAGTCACTGGACTTTGGTTACATGATCCATTTAGAAGGTAACTTTGAATTAGGAGAGGAAAGATGAGATGAAATTGACTTGGAGTTTCTTGATTTTGAAATGACTGAGAAATCCAAGTTGAAATGTGTGAATGACTTTTGAAACTGTGAGATGAAGTGATGAGAAAAGCTCAAGATTGATGGCTAAGAGCATAGAGGTTTAATTGAAAATTTACATGGATTGGTGTTGTGGTGGTAACTGCTAACTGTCCACAGAAGTCCTTGTCTCCTTCAATGGTAATGGAATGGGAGCAAACACATGGTTACCTAGCTAGACTCCATTTTCCAGCCTTCCTTCAGTTTACCATTCTGTTGGTATAAACTTATTCATGTGGGGTGTCCACATTATCTCTTCTTTCATCCTGCTGACAGCCCAGCCTAGACCATACATCAAGGTCTTAGGGATGCCAGAGCTACAAATTGAAAGGGACATGCATCTACAGTTGATGAACCACCTGACAACCCAGGATGCTTTTCTTGAACTTCTGCATAAGAAAGAGAAATAAGTTATCTTTTTCTTTAAGTTGATGAATTTGGAATCTCTTTGTTATAATAATTGGTCTTTCCTACTAACACTAAGAAGGGAGTGTATATAAAAACAATGTGTTTCCTGGCTCTAAGATTTACTGCTGATGTGACCTGGTATAACTTATGTAATTTCTTTGATTATATTTTCTATAAGTAAGAACAGTGATAACTGTCAAAGAGTTGTTTAGAGATAGCATATGTCAGTCACTGAACACTGTGCCTGACCTAGAGCAGGCGAGCACTAAATTATAGCAATTATTGTTATTATTTTGCCCTTCTATTTTTTCTCTTCCTTCTTAAAGAAAATATAAACTCCATATGTTAATTATAAACCTGCCAATTCTCTTGATTACTTCAGGACTTGCCATTTCTTTTCTTCTTCTTCTTTTTTTTAAAGATTTTATTTATTTATTTGACAGAGAGAGACACAGCGAGAGAGGGAACACAAGCAGGGGGAGTGGGAGAGGGAGAAGCAGGCTTCCCGCAGAGCAGGGAGCCCGATGTGGGGCTCGATCCCAGGACCCTGAGATCACGACCTGAGCCGAAGGCAGACGCTTAACAGCTGAGCCACCCAGGCGCCCCTTGCCATTTCTTTTCAATCAAGATTTGCCAAAGTTACTGTGTATTCAGGAAAAAAAAAATGTTAATATAGCACAGAAAGTTGGTTTCCCTTTTGAATTCAACATTCTTATCATTTTGTACATTGGAAGTGAGCTTTTATTTAAAAATTAAAACCCATACCATATATCTTACATTTAAAATGTATTTATCCTTAACTAATGTAAAATATTAGATAAATATTATAAACAAATATTATAAACAAATGAAGATAAAATTCAGCATGGCCCATTTCCTTTTTTATCACAACAATTATACTTTTCACCTAGAAAATATGAATTGCACTGTGAATGATAATTTTTATGAATAGCTGTGGTGAAAAACAGATAGTAGTAGTTTATTATTTTCTGAGCTGAGCTTGATACATTCTATATACGAACTGCAGTTTTTAAGTCATTAAGAGCAGTTTCTTACTTCATCTTTCACTTTTCAAGTGAAAATGCATATTTCACTTGAATGTATGTGAAATATAAATTTATTTAAACAGTGAAAAGGTATTTATACAATTTGAGTTCTTTTTTCTCTTTGGTACTAATACAAAGTCTCAGTCTTTTTCCCCCAGAAAAGAAGCATTTGTTTTCTACTGACTAAAGGAACATCATGTTAAAGAATGTAACAAGTATTACAGCCATTTCTAAGGAATTCTCTAATGAAGATAGGGAATAACGAAAACTTTTAGGGTTTCACTTTACAAACTGCTTAAATGAAGTATCTTGGGGTGCCTGGGTGGCTCGGATGGTTAAGCATCTGCCTTCAGCTCAGGCCATGATCCCAGGTTCTGGGATTGAGCCCCACATTGGGCTCCCTGCTCAGTGGGGAGTTCGCTTCTCCCTCTGCCTTACCCCCTGGCTTGTTCTCTCTCCCTGACTCTTATCTCTCTCTGTGAAAGAAAGAAAGGAAAGAAGGAAAAAAAAGAAAGAAAAGAAAGAGAGAGAGAGAGAGAAAGAAAGAAAGAAAGAAAGAAAGAAAGAAAGAAAGAAAGAAAGAAAGAAAGAAAGAAAGAAAAGAAAAAGAAAAAAAGAAAGAATCTCTACCATGAGTGGTCCCAATTTTTTTGACCATTATCTTAACACTCAGAAACCTGTGCATGTTAGTGAATGGCTTGGTTATTATTTAGCTTAGTTTAAGTCATGATTAACACATTGATGGGTGATCTGAAGGAGCATTCCCTCAGGCTTAATGTGGGCTCCATAAGCAGGAAAGCTTGACAACCCTCCTTGCCTGACTCCTCTGGAGGAAGGTGGATTTTCTGGCAGAATGGAAAAGGAATGGAGAGCAAAGGCATATTCTTTTGATTTTGAAAGAAAACTTTCTTTCTAGGGGCGCCTGGGTGGCTCAATTGGTTAAGCGACTGCCTTCGGCTCAGGTCATAATCCTGGAGTCCCTGGATTGAGTCCCGCATCAGGCTCCCTGCTCGGCAGGGAGTCTGCTTCGCCCTCTGACCCTCCCCCCTCTCATGTGCTCTCTCTCTCAAATAAATAAATAAAATCTTTAAAAAAAAAAAAAAAGAAAACTTTCTTCCTAAGGTAGTGAAAAGGTAACCTCTCCATGATATGGTAAGGGGCATTTTCACATTGTAAAGCATCTAAAAATCTCTATTATCATTGAATCAGTGGGGAAAAATAAAATCCTGTAAAACAAAAACAAACAAAAACATTGATGATGGCTTAGGAAGACAGAAGGTGGGTTTGTGGGGCACCTGGGTGGCTCAGTTGGTTAAGCGACTGCCTTTGGCTCAGGTCATGATCTCAGGGTCCTGGGATCGAGCCCCGCATCGGGCTCCCTGCTCGGCAGGAAGCCTGCTTCTCCCTTTCCCACTCCCCCTGCTTGTGTTCCCTCTCTCGCTGTCTCTCTCTGTGTCAAATAAATAAATAAAATCTTCAAAAAAAAAAAAAAAAGGTGGGTTTGTATTTTGGTGACATTTCTAGTGAAATCTACTTACATATCTGTGAAAAACACAATGAAAGCCACTACTCCACATAGAGAATCGTATCAATCTTTAAAAGAAGGAAGATGTTTCTAAACATAAGGATAGAGAGCTGTTCAAAAACATCATGTCAACCATATGCCAGTTTTAGTAAAAAGGAAGGCTGTATTTAATATAATTCCTCTGGATTATGAAAAATTGAACAGATGTATACGGGATTTTCTAAGGTTTAGTAATGTTTATAAACATCTGGCATTAGTGAAAAGATAAAATCTGAAAAAAAATATAGAGACCTCCAGCTTCCAATTCTGCAGGTATGGTGCTTAGAAGTCACCACTCCATCTTAACAAGTAAAAAGCTGGACAGACTAAAAAAATCAACAGTCTCGGATCTGTAAGAGATGGGAGGACGCAGGGCAAACCATTGTCCCCAAGACTGGAGAGACAGACAAATGAATAGAAGGAGTCACAGGTTTCCCAGAGCAGAGACCCAGGATTAGAAGTTGCATCAGGAGCAGTACTGGGGAAGGAAACCCTGAACTATAACTGACAAATAGCTGGAAGCTTAGTATGGACTCCTCAGAGAGTTAAAAATTACAGGGGGAACAAATCAGGGGAGGCCTCACAGTATTGTCAGATTTACCTCCAGGAGCTCAAACAGGTTACCACAGTAAATACTAGAAGAAAAATTCTTCCTTCTTCTATAGGGGGAGGGGAAAAGGAGCCATTTTGAAATATCCCAGAGCACTCTATTCCTAACAAGGCCTGCCCTCAGGAGAAACTGAGTAAGGGACAGGTGAGGCGAGGTAGGGAGAGATAGGTAGGGGGCTATGTGATTAGGCTCACCCAAGGGGCTATTTAACCAGCTTCACAGAAATCCCAGATGTGGAGAAATGTTATAGATGAGATATTAACCAGAGAGAAAGGAGCATAACAAATCCACCTTGTTCTAAATATAGATGATATTTTCATGATATTTACAAATTCACCTTGTTTGTCTTAAATGTTATAGACAAGGTATTTACCAAGTTCCCTGGTCAGTTTTCTATAAAAGACCTACCATAATAGCCCTTAATGGCAACCCATTCAGGACCCCTCTCACTCTTCAGAGCTCTTTTTTCTTCCCCTTCTGTTCTCACCATCACTTAATAAACTTTAACTTTCACTTCACTCTTTTGTGCTCACAAGATTCATCCTTCAACTCTGTGACAAATCTGCAACAGAACTAGTTAACCAGATCCTAACCTGTTAGTGTATTTTTAGAGTCTAACTGACCTGGGGAAAGAAAATACCCAATTCCAGTCCACTCTAGCCATCCTGTCTCATGTGTGGGGGAGAAAAACAACAGAGAACTGGTGAAGTTCACAACCCAAGAAAATATGTAAGTAAGGGGGCACTCACTTCAATGCCACCTCTGTCACTCAAAACTCAGGGAATGGTGGGCTTGTCACTTAAACCTTCTGAGCTACAGTTTGTTGGAAGAGAAGAGATGTGTATATTTGATATCACTAAGTTCTTTCTGGCTATGGCATTTTTTCATGATGAGAAATCTATGTGACATGCCTTCACTTGCAAGGGACACTCAACTGATTGTTATTCCCCACTTAGTCACTGTGTACTGTTGAAAACCATGTTTTAAAGATTAAAATAACAAATGTCTTGCAGTTTTTTAACCAAGGTGGTTAAAAACATTGGTATAGTGGGGATGAAAGTTAATATCTACTTCACAATTTGCTAAAATATAACAAAGCCAACTCAGTGGGCTTCCCTCAGTCCTTTCTGTAACCACTTACTTTTTACTTTACACAAGTCTGACAGAGGTACTTCGCTCCAGGTGGAAAGTAGCCATTTACTGGGTAAATTACTGGAATGAATAAATCATGGGAATAAAAGGCACAGCATAAGAAATACTGTCAATGATATTGTAATGCTGCGTGGTGACAGATGGTAGCTACACTTTTGGTGAGCATAGCATAACATATAAAGAAGTTGAATCATTATGTTGTACACCTGAAACCAATGTAACATCGTGTGTCAGCTACATTCAAATAAAAAAATATGTTGGCTATGGTATTAGGAATTCAATTATGACCATGTATCTAAGCCATCTCTTCTGATTCACTTTTTGTAAGTAATAAGTGTGACTCTCCCAAACCCCCACATGCTTGTTGATTCTTGTGTCCTTTTGTCTGTTTTTACTCTTGGGAGGAAAAACAGGAAGGCTATTGATCAGCCCCTTAAAATCAAAACAGATACTCAGTTGTTAATTCTTTTTTTCTGTTCATGCTTTAAAAAGTCATTGATATCACACTCTATAAATATCATACACTAAGTTAGTTTTGTAGAAATTTGTAAAAAGTATTCAAGAGAACAATCTGAAACTACATTTTTTTTTTTTTTTTGCTACATGAGACATACTTAGCTATAGTCAGTTCTGTTGCAATTGACTTTTTGAATGTGAGTTAAATGAATATAAAGATGCTGTTTTTGTCACAGTTATATGAGTTGTTGATAATGACAAGATGAAGGACTGTTCACTGACCTTATTCAAGCTGCAGCCAAAGAGTAAGGCTCAGAACAGTATTTTTTTGTGTGTGATTCTTCTTTCTTGGCGTTATTAGGAAAGTGACACTTCCTCTTATGTATAATAAATTGGCTTGGCAAAATTTAAGATATGATTAAAAACTTAAAATATGGGTGAATTAGGTTTGGTGGTCTTAGAGGATGCTTCTAACTTTCAGTAAGTACATTTTATTGCTGATATGTTCTGATAAGCTTCAAATACAAACATCTATATAAAACAGAAAACATAAAAAAAAATTATATACTTTTAAGACTTTTCACATTAGTGCAAAATGTTTTAGCAAGACCAGTTCCTATGAAGCAAAAAAAAAAAAAAAAAAAATATATATATATATATATATATATATATATATATATATATATATATATATGGATAGATTCCTTGTGTTATGTCCCATTTTGCCAGTGGATTCAATGGATTGCCAAGACCACATTGGTGGGCTTGTGATGGGTGATATCCACATTCCCACCCATGGTGAATCATTCCATGGTGAGGCTTATGAAGGGTGGAGAAAGTCTCAGTATTCTGAGACCTTTGGAAGGAAAACGTACTGTGAAAGTGCAAGCCTGTTGTCCTACAGACAATATTGAATTTGCACGGATTCAGCGCCATGTGGTTAGGACATCTTGAACTCATTATTGGAAACTTAAAAAAATTACTATAGCTTTTGCCACATATTGTATTTTGTTGTTGTTAAACTTAAGATTAAATATATGACTGTCTATCTTTGTATACCCTTTTGATTTTAGTGGTGTAAATCTTTTTGAGTGGTGTAAAAGAGAAGACATGTATTCTATTTTACAGTGGGAATGTAAAATTCCTAAGGGCTCTATATTCCATGAACTTTGCAAGGGTTGAGATCCCACCTAAAATAATGGCATTTAGGGAAAACTTTCAAGTGAACATACCCTTTCCCCTTTTTGTTTCTTTCATTTTGCTTTCTATCTACATATGTCATTTCTGTTAAAAATTAGAAACTGTAATAACCTGTACTTTTTCTCCTAAATTCTTACAAATAGTACGAGAAAGATGAATTCATTTTAATTTCAAGACATTTAAGATTTTGCTCCTCAGTGGCATGGAATTGAAATTATTTCTTTGGGGGATTAAGCTACTTAGTAGACCAGAGGTTCACCTTGATTAACTTATTGAGAACTGGAGTAAAGTGCCTTAAATATTATAGATACTAATATTATCACAGTGCTATGACATTGAAATAATATTCTCTGTGTGGCTATATTATGATGTCATATTAAAAAGAAATGGGGCTTCCACTCTTAAACAAGGTGGACTAATAAGAACCAGATTTATACTCCTGCAGGAAACCATCAAAACACAGATGAAATATACAAAATTATGGTTTCCAATATGTTTGATGTGATATAATTAAACACAATAATTATTGAGAGATAGGAAAACAATAAAGCAGCCCTATCATTGCCCCAGCTTATTGCCTTGAGAGGGGTTCTATGCTGCAGGGTATAGGGGTAGGAACACAGGCCAGTCTGGTGGTCTCCCAGAGTTCAGGAGAGAGAAATCAGAGTACAGGGATTCCCAAATGAATAGCTTGCAGGAGTGAATGCTGGAGAGGAGAATGTAGACAGAGAAGGAACTCTGAAGGTTTCCAGAGGTTCTGGTTCAACTGAATATGGACTAGTGTGCATATGTGGGGACATTCCCGGAGGCCAAGGAAAGAACCACATGAAGAGACTAGAATTAATAGTGCTAGGCACTTGCCAAGACTAGAAATAGTGCATATCCCTGTTAGGTAGATAGGAAAAACTCATGAATTGAGTTATTTGGTGGAGAGCTCAGAAGGGAATTGTCTGGGGAGTGGAGAGTGTTTCTTCCCAGTCCGAGCTTTTTTCCAGTACTGCTTAAAAAAAAAAAAAAAAAAAAGACATTAAAAGCAAAACTTGAAAAGATCAAACTATTTCCAGGTAACTTAATTGCATAGAAGACTTGAACAACACTTTCAAATAATATGACCTAATTAACATTTTTCGAACATGTCACCAAACAATAGCAGATTACCTGTTCTTTTCTTGTTTACACATATCATTTACCAAGATGGTCCACATTATCGGCCATAAAACAAGTCCCAGGAAATTTTCAGGCATTCAAGTAATATAAACACATGAAGGTAAAAAAAAAAAAAAAGTACCTATTGGTCTCTAAACACAATGAAATTAAAATAGAAATTAATAGAATTATAGCTGGAAATCAGCAAATATTTGGAAACTAAATTACTCACTTCTAAATATCCCATGAGTTAAATAAGAAATAAAAAGAAAAAATTAGAAAATATTTAGAATGAATGAAAATGAAAACTGCACATTAGAATTTAGGAAAAGTCACTAAAGTAATTTTTAGAGAATTTTATATCCTAATATAAGTATTTATATTATTAAATAGCATATCAATGTAAAGGGGCACCTGGGGGCACAGTAGGTTAGGTGTGGACTCTTGGTTTTAGCTCAGGTCATGAGCTCATGGGTCATGAGATTGAGCTCAATGTTGGGCTCTGAGCTCAGCACAGAGTCTGCTTGAGTTTCTCTCTCCCTCTCCCTCTGCTCCTCCCCACCCCGCTCTCTCTTTTCTCTCTCTCTCTGAAATAAATAAATCTTTAAAAAAATAACATATAAATGTAAACATGTATTAAAAAAGAGAGGCTTAAATCAATGACTTCAGCATCCACCTTAAGAAAGTAAAAAAAAAAAGGCAATTTTAACCTAAAGTAAGAAAATGAAAAAAAAAAAAAAGTAGAGTGAAAATCAATATAATAGAACACAGTAAAATAATAGAATTAATGACACCAAAAACTGGGTCACTGAGAATATCAATAAATTCATAGACTTTAGCCAAACAGATCAGGAAAAAAATATAGAAGACACAAAATATAGTTATCAGAAATGAGAAAAGTAAAATTTCAACAAATTCTAGAGATGGCAAAAGGATGGTGACTATTGTGAACAATTTTATGCCAATATATTTTAAAAGTTAGATAAAATAGACAAATGTATTGAAAGGCACAAATTTTCAAAGCTTATTCAAGAAGAAATAGCTAAACTAAATAACATATCTATTTATTTTTAGGTTTTTTATTATGTTAATCACCATACATTACATCATTAGTTTTTGATGTAGTGTTCCATGATTCATTGCATATAACACCCAGTGCTCCATTTAGTATGTGCCCTCTTTAATACCCATCACCAGGCTAACCCATCCCCTGCCCTCTCCCCTCTAGAACCCTCAGTTTGTTTCTCAAAGTCCATAGTCTTTCATGGTTCGTCTCCCCCTCCGATGTGCCCCCCTTCATTCTTCCCTTCCTGCTATCTTCTTCTTCTTTTTTTTAACATATAATGTATTATTTGTTTCAGAGGTACAGGTCTGTGATTCATCAGTCTTACACAGTTCACAACGCTCACCATAGTACATACCCTCCCCAATGTCTATCACCCAGCCACCCCATCCCTCACACCCCCCACCACTCCAGCAACCCTCAGCTTGTTTCCTAAGATTAATTCCTCATATCAGTGAGGTCACATGATACATGTCTTTCTCTGATTGACTTATTTTGCTCAGCATAATACCCTCAAGTTCCATCCACCTCGTTGCAAATGGCAAGATTTCATTCCTTTTGATGGCTGCATAATATTCCATTGTATATATATACCACATCTTTTTTATCCATTCATCTGTCGATGGACATCTTGGTTCTTTCCATAGTTTGGCTGTTGTGGACATTGTTTATAGCAGCAATGTCCACAATAGCCTATATCTATTTTTAAAAAATTGAATTTGTAGTTAAAACCTTCTCACAAAGAAAATTCCACACACAAATGTCTTTACTTGTGAATTCTACCAAATACTTAAGGAAGAGATAAAAATAATTGAATACAAACTCTTGCAGAATTTTAAAAAAGATGGAATACTTCTCAATTCATCCTGGTAAGCTAGCACTACCCTCAGAATACCAGGCTAAAACATCATAAGAACAAAATTTATATACAGAGGAATAATCCCCATTAACTGAGATGCAAAAACACTAAAGAAATTAGTAAATTGAGTCCAATAATATGTAAACTCATGTCATACCAAGTGCAGTTTACTTCAAAAATGCACACAGATGGCTTGACTTAGAAAAAACAATTAATGTAATGTATCATGTTAACAAACTAAGAAAGGTAAAACCGTAGATTATCTTAATAAATGTAGAAAAAGAAAATACAACATCCATTCTTGTTAAAAACTCTTAGCAAACTAAGAATAGAAGGTCTTCTTCAAGCTCATAAAAGACATATACCCCAAGCCCACAGCAAACATCACCGTGATTCAGCTGGATGCTCTTGCTACCTCTATACAATATTATAATGAAAATTCTGTCCAGTTCAAAGAGGTAAGAAAAAGAAATGAAAAGAACCCATATGGAAAGGGAGAATTAAAACTTACTTTATTTTCAGGTGAGATTATCTACGTTAAAAAAAATCAAAACAAATCTACAAAAAGACACTAGAACAAAGTGATTTTCATAAGATTGCAGAATACAAGATCAATATATATGGATGTGTTTCTATATACTAGTGCCAGACAATCAAAAATAAACTTTTAAAGTCCTGTTAAAATATAATGAAAATATAAAATTAGGCAGAAATGCAACAAAAATGTAAAGACCTGTACACTAAAAAAGCTACAAAAGTTGCTGAGATTAGCTTAAGAAGACCTAAATAAAGTCAGTTATACTTGCTTTTCATGTCTAAGAAGACTCAATATTGTTAACATGTCAGTTTTTCCCCAAATAACTTATAGATGCAATACAATCCTAATCAAAATCCCAAATCTTTGGAAATCCCAAAATTTTGGAAAAATTGACAAGCTGATTCTAAAAATCATATGGGAATGTGAAAACCTAGACTAATCAAAATAACTTTGGGGAGCAACAGATATGGAGAATAATATTACCTATAAATTTACATTAATCAAGACAATTGGATATTGGCTTAAAGACAGTTAAATAGATCAATGAACAGAACAGAAAATTCAGAAATGAATTCATACAAATATGGACAAAGATACAAACACACACACAATTCAGTGAAGAAAGTTTTATTTTTTTTTAACACATGTTACTGAACAAATTGATATCAATGTTAGTTTGCTAGAACTGCCATAACAAAATGTCACAAACTGGGTTGTTTAAAAAACAGAAATTTATTTCCTCACTAGTCTGGAGGATGGAAGTCCAAGGTTTAGTTGTCAGCAGGATTGGTTTCTTTTGAGACCTCTCTCCTTGACTTGTAGATGGCTGTGTCCTTGTAGGGTCCTTACATGGTCTTCTCTCTGTGTCTGTGTGTGGATCTGTGGCCTAATTCCCTCTTTTTTTTTTTTTTTTTTTTTTTTAAAGATTTTGTTTATTTATTTGAGAGAGAGAGAATGAGAGAGAGAGAACACATGAGAGGGGATAGGGTCAGAGGATGAAGCAGACTCCCTGCCGAGCAGGGAGCCCGATGCGGGACTCGATCCAGGGACTCCAGGATCATGACCTGAGCCGAAGGCAGTCGCTTAACCAACTGAGCCACCCAGGCACCCCTAATTCCCTCTTCTTAAAAGGACACTACTTATATTGGATTGGGCCTTCCACCTTAATTACCTCTATAAAGATACTATCTATAAATATGGTCACATTCTGAGGTTCTGGGCCTCAGGACTTCAACATGTGAACTTTGGGAGGGACACATTTCACCTGTAACAATTTCATATGCAAACAAATGAACTTCAGGAAGATTTTCATGTGAATATTCATAACAGCATTTTTATAATTTTCCCAAAGTGGAAACAGCCAAAATGCTCCTCAACAGGTGAATGGGTAGAAAAAATTTGTTGTATTCATACAGTGGAATACAATTTGGCAACAAATACGAATGATCTACTGAAACATGACACATCGTAGCTGACCCACAAAACCATTCTGCCAAGTAAAAGAAACCAGACACAAAATGTCTCAATTTATGATTCCATTTATACTAAATGCCCATAAAAATCAAATTTATAGAACAGACACTAAATGGTTGGTTGCGTGGAGCGGAGAGTGGGAACAGAGATGAACTAAAGGTATGAGAGATTTTAAGGGGTGGAAAGAAAATGTTATAAAACTAATTTATAGTGATAATAGCATCACTTAATAATATTCCTAAAACATAACTGAAACATACACTAGATGGGTGAACTTTATGATGTTTAAAATATACCTCAACAAAGTTATTTAAAACACATTAATTCAAAATGGAACATAGACCTAAATGTAAAATCTAACACTAAAAAATTAAAAAAAAAACTAGAAGATTTTGTGATCTTTAATTACACAAATATTTCTTAGACACAAAACCAAAAAGATCATCCAAAAAAGAAATATTGATGAGCTGTACTTCAAAATCAAAATTTAAATCTTCTGCTCTTTGAGAGAGACTCTTTAAGGAATAAAAAGACAATCTACAGACTGGAAGAAAATATTTGTGAAGTGTATATCTGAATAAAGGACTTGTATCAGAAAAGAAAACATTTTCAAAATGCAATAGTAAGAAAACTAACAGCCAAATTTAAAAAAAAATAGGCAAAAATTTTGGATAGACACTTCACCACAGAAAGTATATTGATGGCAGATAAGTATATTAGTCATCAGGGAAATGCAAATTTGATACCTGGCGAGATACCACTACACACCTACTTAAAATAGCTCAAAATTGGCCATACCAAATATTGGCAAGGATGCGAAGGAACTGGAACATTCACACACTGCTGGTGGAAATGCAAAATGGAACAATTATTTTGGAAAACAGTCTGGCAGTTTCTTTTAATAAAGTATGCATGTAGCTGTTGTATGATCCAGTCATCTCACTCCCAGATATTTGTCCAAGGGAAATGAAAACATACGCCCATTTAAAAGCTGGTACACAAATGATTAGCAGCTTTATTTGCAGTGGTCCCAAACTGGAAACCCAACAGATGAACTGATAAACAGTGGTTCATTTTTATAACATACTACTACTCATGAAGCAAGAGAAATGAACTATCAGTACTTTTAATAATATAGATGAACCTTAAAATATTTATGTCCAGGGGTGCCTGGGTGGCTCAGTCGTTAAGCGTCTGCCTTCGGTTCAGGTCATGATCCCAGGGTCCTGGGATCGAGCCCTGCATCCAGCTCCCTGCTTGGCGGGAAGCCAGCTTCTCCCTCTCCCACGCCCCCTGCTTGTGTTCCCTCTCCTGCTGTGTCTCTCTCTGTCAAATAAATAAAATCTTTATTTTTATTTATTTATTTTTTAAAGATTTTATTTATTTATTTAATTTTTTAAAATGACTGATTCTGTTCTTTGGGGTTAGGTCTCAAAGTGACAGAATTGTTTACTTACTTTTATAGATTGATGTAAAAATTCAGTTAACAATAAATGAACAATAAACTTGATAACAATGATAATCATTGATTATAAAAATAATGCAATATTTTGCAGCTCTGGGTATTTTCTTCACATCTAATCCCCCTATGTCAAGGGAAATAGGTAAGAACTTAATTTTCCTCCTTATGCCCAACACAATGCAGGTCTGTATCCCTGTGGATTCTGAGATCTGCCATGTGCTGCAAGTGATGTCACTCATCAGAAGGCAAGAATTCCCCTACAAGAATAAAGTAGGGGAAAGTTCTTAAGAGTTAAGATTTGAAATCCTTCTCAGTTGCACAATAAATGTATTTAAGGTACTTTGTTCTGTGATTCAGTTTCCTTGTCATCATCAGTCATATGGGGTTAATGACTCTTTCTTCATTGAGTCATCACCAGAATTCAATAAAATAACATATTCACTCATTTAAAAGTAATGATTTCACTCGTATGTGGAATTTAAGAAAAAAACAGAGGAACATACAGGAAAGGAAGGAAAAAGAAAATAAGACAAAATCAGAGAGGGAGACAAGCCATAAGAGGCTCTTAACTATAGGAAACAAACTGAGGGGTGCTGGAGGGGAGGGGATTTTGGGGATGGGGTAACTGGGTGATGGGCATGAAGGAGGGCAATTGATGTAATGAGCACTGGGTGTTGTATGCAACTGATGAATCACTGAACTCTACTCCTGAAACTAATAATACATTATATGTTAATTAATTGATTTTAAATTTAAAAAAGTAATGATTGAACTGTGTTAAGAGGATTACACAAAGAATTAAAAGGGCAGATTCTGTTTTGAAATTCACATTATTGTAGAGAATATAGAGAGACAGAAAAAAAAAAAAGAATCAAAATTCAAAGCAGTTTAGATTGAATTCATCCTCTAAGGAAATGAAAAGACTAACTTAGGATGTAAAACTTAGGACATATCATAAACAGTGATATTTAAGAAGCTATTAAACAATTGAGTAAAACAATACAATATTACTTTGCTACTTTAGAATGTCTATTGCTATTGTGGACATTGCTGCTATGAACATTGGGGTGCACGTGCTCCTTCTTTTCACTACATCTCTATCTTTGGGGTAAATACCTAGTAGTGCAATTGCTGGGTAGTAGGGTAGCTCTATTCTTAACATCTTGAGGAACCTCCATACTGTTTTCCAGAGTAGTTGTACCAGCTTGCATTCCCACCAACAGTGTAAGAGGGTTCCCCTTTCTCTGCATCCTCGCCAACATTTGTTTTTCTTGTCTTGTTAATTTTTTCCATTCTAACTGGTGTAGGGTGGTATCTCATTGTGGTTTTGATTTGTATTTCCCTGATGGCTAGTGATGTTGAGCATTTTTTCATGTGTCTGTTAGCCATTTGTATGTCTTCTTTAGAGAAGTGTTTCTTATGTCTTCTGCCCATTTTTTGACTGGGTTATTAGCTTTTAGAGTGTTGAGTTTGAGAGAAGTTCTTTATAGATCCAAACTGTGGAAGGAGCCGAAATGCCCTTCAACAGATGAATGGATAAAGAAGATGTGGTCCATATATACAATGGAATATTATTCAGCCACCAGAAACGATGAATACCCACCATTTGCATCGGCATGGATGGAACTGGAGGGGATTATGTTAAGTGCAGTAAGTCAAGCAGAGAAAGACAATTATCATACGGTTTCACTCATATGTGGAACATAAGCAATAGCACCGAGGACCATAGGGGAAGGAAGGGAAATCCAAAGGGGAAGAAATCAGAGAGGGAGATGAACCATGAGAGCCTATGGACCCCCGGAAACAATCTGAGGGTTTCAGAGGGGAGGAGGATGGGGGGGTAACAGGGTGATGGGTATTGAGGAGGGCACATGCTGTGATGAGCACTGGGTGTTGTGCGTAACTAATGAATGACTGAACACTGCATCAAAAACTAATTATGTACTATGTAGTGACTAACCAAACATCATAATAATGAAAAAAAGAATGTCTATTGCTTTTCTTGTACTTTTATTTTAGATTTTTTACACTTTTGCTTGTGTTTTTCTTGTGCCTTTTCTAATATCCTGTTACTTCTAGGGTTTTTGGAGTATTTATAATCATAATCACCATGGTAAGACCTACCTCCTAAGAGGTATTCAGTAACTGCTTGTTTTGAAGGATTAAATGAAATACTAGGTGAAAAATTATGCATTTGTCCTTCCAAATTTTTTGTAGAGGATTGGAGAAGCTAACAATCAGTCAGGCATAGAGGCTCTAAGGATTTATGGACTTTTGCTCAAGTCCTGCAAGGAGGAATGTAACAGAGAGCCAGAACAGGGTTAGCAAGTAAAGATGACTGACACACTGGGCCCAAAATGCATGTATATGTCAGTTGGCCTTGGTAACTAGATAAGTGGCACCAAGAAGATGTAACCTAAGGAAGAACTGGGGGTTTCTATTTTTTTCCCTCTCTCCCTTCTGTCTTCCTCCTTTCCTTCCTTCCTGACTTTTTTATTTTCCATTGAGTTTGCAAATTAACTTATCATTTCTCTTTGTTTTCCCTGAGTGACTTGCCACCATTTAAAACAAAATAGAAAATTCTGTAATATCTCAGAAAAGCATAGGGCATTAGACCTCAAACAGAATTTTGTTTTCTTATTCAACACTGAAAACATTCTTTAATCCATCACTTGGAAACATCTGAGTTATATTCACTGGTATATTCACTGCACCTCTGCTCTTGTTCTGGTTAAAAAGAACTGGACTTTACATTTATGCATTTATTGATTTGTTTTTTAAGCAAAAGGGGCTGAATTATATAGTTTATATAATTATTTATATAATTATTTAAGAACAAATAAAAATTGCATAAATGTATGTAAAGATAAATATAAATAAATATAAATCAGGCCATTTTGTGCAATGTACTGGAAAAAGAACTGTGAATTCAACACAGTTCATGTTCCTAAAGGTCTTGATGGTTTGCAGATGGCACAGATGCTTAGATCAGTACCAGTAATAAAGGTTAGAGGTAGTTGTTATGGGAACTCAGAAAAGGAAGTTGTTAACTCTATTTTGAGGTGGGGGTTAGAAGAGTGAGTCTTGCTTGGAAAGATTTGAGAAGAAAATGGCTGAGCTGAGTCCTGAAAATTAAGAGTCTTTACCAGATGGAAAGCATCTGAAGGAAAGCAACCAAGGGGGAAGAAAAGCATCACAAAATATAGAGGCATAATGGAAGGGGAGATGCTTCAGGGAACAGAGTGCAGAGTATTAGATAGGACAGTGGTACTTGTTGAAACCAGCAAAAACAGGCAGAGATTATATCAGAAATGGCCCTGCATGCCATAATAAAGGATTTAGAATTTATATTGGATGCATTGGAGAGTCACTGTAGAGTGTAATTAGGGGAAGAAAATGGGCTCCAGAATTAGCTCTGTGTGGCATGTGAAGATAAATTTAAAGCATGACCAGAAAGAAGCAGAAAAACATGCATAGTGACTGTTTTATTTATCTAAGGAAAATTATGATGGCCTAGATTAAGATAGTGACAGTGAAAATGGAGAGTAGGGTCTGGATTGGAGATACACTAAAAATATAGAACCATTTTGGTTCAGGTCATTATCTTGGGGTTGTGAGATTGAACCTCACATGGGGTTCTGTGCTCAGTGTGGAGTCTGCTTGGGATTCTACCCCTCTCCCTCTGCCCCTCCCCTCAATTGCACTCTCTCTCTCTGAAATAAATAAATGAAAAAATACAATCTTTAAAGAAAAAAAGGAGAATATATAACCAATAGTTTGGGTTCATTGGGCTGTGGGGGGTTGAGGAACTGGTGAGAAATAGAAGGGAGTGAAAAATGACACCTGGATTCCTGATTTATGAAAAGTATCACTGAAACATATAAACATTCATTTGGTTTATGTCATTTTATTGAAAAATTCTTGCTTTTTTTTTTTTTTTTACCTCACTCTTAGTACCAAGATATTCATTATGTTGATTGAAAGCCTAAAGCAGAAGAAATATATCAAGTTTTCAAAATATTCACATTAAAATTGCAGCAAATTGTTTCTGACTAGACAATATCTTATGATGTTAATTATCTTGTCCTAGGCCAGAGTCATTCTTTACCTAAATTCCAAAATACTAGCTATTTTTTCTGATGTAGTTAATATACTATTACTATGAATATTAGAAAACTTTTAACTTTGGGATGAGTGGATATAAAATACACTGAAACGTATGTTTCATGAGTTTGAGGATGGTTTACCTCTCTATTCTCAGCATGAAACACAGGGCTTCACATGTGTTAAACACTCAATCTTATCTGAATAAATGAACAAACAAATGAATAAAAGGATTGTACAATAACAAACACATTGTTTCAAAATACAAATCAATTGCTTAACTTGGTATCATTTAATACCACAATTTCTTTATGATAATGCTATAATAGCAAAAACATTTCAATTCAACTTAGTTTTCCAGCTACCAATTCCTCACTCTCGGAAATACAATCTGAATCATGTCTGCAACCTGGTATTCTTTATTCACCAAATATAAATGATGTTTTCAAAAATTGTTTGGAAATGACCCAATGTGTAAGCATTCAGAATTACTTTAGATAGGGCTCATTTTAAGAAATGTACATATTAAACTTAGATAGCAAATTTCCTCCTTTTTGCCCTGTCACCCCATGGGCTGTTGCCTGGCGGGATCCCAAAGCAATTCCAAATTCCAGTATCCAGAATTTTATATGAAACTTACCTAGGACAAAGACTGCTTGTATTTTTTTCAATGATCACTTTCTTTCATGGCCTGGCACATAAAGGATGGAGACTTTTCTCCCTCTTTTCCTGAATAATGGATTTTAAAAACGAATTAGACATCTCCAACGTAATATAAACCTTGGGAGTATATGGTGGAATATCTTAGGAATGCCCTGCCAATAAACACAAAGAATTAATCAGCCCATACTTTTGTTTTATTACCCTACCCCACTCCCATGAGATATAGCAGTAGTAAAATTAATTCATCCAACATTCTTTAATACTTGCCAGATAAGAAGGGCTCCTCACCCCCACTTCAGTGACAGGTTGATAGTTGCATTTTGGAAATGTTTGTCCAGATCCAAGAGCTCAAGTTCAGTGGAATTTATTGACTTGGTAGAGTTTTGGCAGGAAGTGCTATACCCCTACCTGGCAGAAAGAGAAAGGGTGGGGGACTTTCCTTCATTTTAAATTGTGCTTAATCCAATCTGAAGGAAAATAACTACAGGGTATAAATAAGAAAGAATATATAGAGAATTTACAAACTGGGTTTAAAATTAGCTTCACCCCAATGTCCAAGGTGGAGTTTCACTATCCTGTGTCTTAAGGACATATTTCCCCAACTTTTCAGCTAACTTCCTAGGAACTCTCCATTTATATTTGAACTTTTTTGTAAGCCAGATACAGGCTTACAAATCCAGCTTTAACTGATTTTTGGATGCTGTGTATCTTACATTCATATTTCAGATTCATAGTGCTTGAATTAGACAACTTTGTATCACATCAGAGTTGCTCTTTAGGTATGGAGAGAGAAGACTTACTTGTTTCCCCCCTGCACTGAAGTACAATTCTCTATCTGAGGATAGCCCTTGACCCCGAATTTAGGGACATTTCCATATCTACTGTATTTCTGACCAAAGCAGATGGTTCCTTCTGCCCTTGCTTTTTGTTGTCTACTTGACTATACCTCATTGTATTATGCCATTCTACTTCTATGGCCAGACTGGCAAAAAGGCAGCCATTAATAGATAGATCAGTATACATCATAGCCTGGTGCAAGAGGACAATCCTGAGGAGGGCCTCCATAAATGGAGCAAATCAATGAACCTGCATGGAATACTAAATCTATAAAAAGTCTGGACAATTAAGATTAAGATGTCCATATAAATCATGCTTTGATACTCTTCTATAAATACTTTAAAGGATAAATAGAAGCAAAAAAAAATTAAAGCTTAGGGGTTTTTTAAAGGTTGAAATATCTTTGAATACCAGAATGCCTTAAGATCATAGTAATGATATATTAAAGCTAAAATAAGCAAGGCATAGCCATGACAAAAAGGACTTAAGTATCTTTGGTGACCAGAAATGGTAGAGAAAGAGATTCAGAAATGATGTAATGTATGGTGATTAACATAACATAGTAAAAAAAAAAAAGAAAAGATTTGAATCTATGGGCTTGCTGGGATCTGGGTGAAGTAGGCAGAACCAGTTAAATAATCACATTGTCATTCTGATTTGTTATCCTTCATTTTGGCTTCACATTCAGTTGGTAACAGAATGGTGATGGTGATTTCTGACATCATATCTCATAATCAAATTGGACTTCATCTAGAGAAATAAGAGGACCATCTCTTTCCTAGGTCTCTTTCTTGAAGAAAGAAAGTCTTCCTTAGAGGCCTCCAAATGAACTTCCCCATATATTCTAGTGGCCAGTTTTATGTCACATTCCCATTCCTTACTGAATCATCTTAAAGGAATAGGAGTCAGGGAATAAGAAGGAATTGAGCAAAGGTAAAGTTTTTGTCAAAGTCCCAGCATCACTCCAATCCCACCAGGAGCTCTGAATGTAAAAATAAGGCAGTGTTTGCCTCTCCTCAGGGGAAGGGAGCATGCTTTTCTTTCAGACTAGCCTTGTATTGACTATGGGGCTACCTAGAAAGGACTCAGGGAAGGTGTACTTCTGGGTGCTTCTGGTCCTAAAAGATTCAGGAGCCCAGGGGAAGTCCTCCAAAGAATGTTGCAGGAGTCAGCTGTTACAGGCAAAGCACACAAAGACTGGTAGAAATATCCCAGGGAATCTAGGTGGACTCCAACAGTATCTAATTAAGGGATAAATCCTGAAAGATAAGTCTATATGTATTTTCAGACTGGCCAATGTTAAGTATGCTTCTTAAGCCACAGGAATTAAATTTGGCCCAGGGTAAGTAAATTTGACCATCAAATACTTTGGGTCCATTTTCAGATGTTAACCCCTAAGATTAGGTATATTCTCTCTACATTTAGCAAAACTGTATTTCCCCCACCCACAGATTTTATGTTAATAGAATTGTTGTAAGAAATTCCAAACATGAAAGAGATGCTAAAATAGTGTGTAAAGCTACTTTTTCACATGTGAAAATGAGATTTTGAGAGGTAATTTAAAAATAATACTAATTATCCCAGATATTTTTGTTTGTTCCTTATTAGCTCAGATATTTTGGCACAAATGCAGCATGGAATTTCTGTGATGTCTTATAGAAGGAAGTAAATTTATTTAGGATCAGGCATTTTAAAGTCTCTAAAATTAGAAGGAGGAAGACATTTTTTAAAAACTACACATGTGTGATCAAACTTCAATGTGTAATAAATAAATATGGTTTCCTTTTTACATTCTAATATTGTGTTCAGAGGTTTAGAGTTAACCATGCAATTTTTTAAGATGATCTTAAACAGCAGGTATTAAACAATGATGGATATTCAATATATATTTAATTTTGGATTGCCATGTTAAATATGTTTATATACTTAAAAGACTTAGTGGAATATTGGACAGAGTTTAGTTTCATTTCATATGATTTTCTTTCCCTCTGTCTTCCTACTTTGATTGTATTAGCATTATTAATTAATGCTATTTTGTTAAGAATATCTATTAACATTGTTCAATTAAGAAAAGTCCTTCATTGTTCTGCTCAAGTATCTTCTGATATTATATGTGCAATAACATACCTCACCTAAAATCTTTTGATGTATAAAATAATGTCATAAATTTGGCAATAACCTGACCATTTTTAGCCAGAAGTCCATAATTCCTTTAAGATTTTATTTATTTATTTGAGAGAGAGAGAAAGCGAGAACAAAGGGAGGAGCAGAGAGAGAGGGATAAGCAGACTCTGTGATGAGCGCAGAGCCCGATGTGGGACTCAAACTCACCCCCCAAGATCAAGATCTGAGCAGAAATCATGAGTTGGAACCGTAACTGACTGAGCCACCCAGGCGCCCCCAGAGCACCGTAATTCTTAGAGCGACTGTATAAGTCAAAGAGAATATCTTCACTCATTAATTAGAGTGATTCTTCTCCCAAAACTGGCCTAATGTCCCCCAGTTGCTCCTGGTCACTTCTCTGGACTGATGTCAGCAACTTCTGGGGGACTGCCTCCCCTGGCCCACCTACACATCATGGAGCCATGTCCTCTGCCTGGCCCCTGTTCTGCACACTGACCTAGTGATGTGAGGAGGACTCAAAGATTTTGGATGCTGACACCGTGTTCCTCTCTCATTCTTCTTACCTCATTCTGTTGTTCACATCCTTTTAGGATTACCTTGACTGTTAACTTTCCAATATTCAGGTAGCATTAACTTTCTGTGGATGGATTTGGTGAAAAAAATTAACTGTCTTCTCATTGGACCATGAATTTGCTTCTGTCCAAACATCAGGGAATCTCCCATGACACCCACTGATCAGAGCCACTGTTTAGGAAGGAAGGAGGGATGTGATACTTCATAGGTATGTTAACATTCTCTGATATATACTTTCCAAACTATTTTCTTTTAGACCAAGGAGATTTTTATTGTGATCTCCACCGTGCAATGAGAATCTATCCTTGAGACTATTGTTTGTCTAGAATCAATTCTCTAGCATTCTCCAGAATTCCTGAAATGTGGGGCACTGAGTAGGGGTCCTGTAGAAACTTACCTCTCAGACACAGGCAAAAGTAGTGAATGGCCCCCCTGAAGAGCCAATGGGAGGGGCTGAGAGTGCTGACTTCAGCATCTTTAAAAAACCCTTTATTTTGTTCTGTTGAAAAGATGTTATATAGAAGTAGGAGGAGTGTGGGAATTTATTTGAAATCCCTTGAAAGGATTTATTTTGTTTGTCATTTATAGAAAAACAACATTATTTTTGGTCATTTGCTAATGATACAGAGCACTATTAATGCTAAAAAATATAAGTTTAAACCTGCATTATGTGTTAGTCATGCTACAGAGAATTGCTTCTGTTTCATTGTATTCTTTTTTTTTAAGGTTTTATTTATTTATTTGGCAGAGAGAGAGATAGTGAGAGAGAGAGAGAGCACAAGCAGGGAGAGCTGCAGGCAGAGGGAGAGGGAGAAGCAGACTCCCTGCTGAGCAGGGAGCCTGATGATATGGGGGCTAGATCCCAGGACCCTAGGATCATGACCTAAGTTAAAGGCAGCCACTTAACTGACTGAGCCACCCAGGTGCCCCTAGCTGAATTCAACTGTCGATTTTGTGAATGATTTAAAATGAGCTCTAGAACAGCCTGAGGGTAGTCCCAAACATGCACTTAAGGGATCCATTAATGCAGCTGGTTAAGTTAGGCTTTGTAAAACTTTCTGAATGGTCACAAAACTCTCTAGAATATTATCTTTGCTTTAAATTATTATATCAGGGGCGCCTAGGTGGCTCAGTTGTTAAGCGACTGCCTTCGGCTCAGGTCATGATCCCAGGGTCCTCTGATCGAGCCCCATATCGGGCTCCCTGCTCGGTGGGAAGCCTGCTTCTCCCTCTCCCACTCCCCCTGCTTGTGTTCCTGCTGTCGCTGTCTCTCTCTGTCAAATAAATAAATAAAATCTTTAAAAAAAATAAATTATTATATCAAGGCCTTTGTTCAGCTGTCCCTTATTCTGTCTAAATAACCTATATGATAAAAATTCCTCCCACATATAAGTGTCTGTGTTTGGGGAACAGCATTTTAAAAAGTAAGGTGCATTATCGAAATCAGATTTTATGTTTCAACTGCATACAATTCTTTGTTTATATGAGCAATTCATAGTTACAGTTTAGTGTAGACTCGGCTTGAGCATAGTTTTTTTTAAAGAATCACCTAAGATGTATAAAATCCCATCTCTATATGGATACAGGATCAGGGTTTTAAAAATGCTTAATAATAAATTGTCATAACCAAGAGAGGACAACCAAAGAGATATGTCAACTAAATTTAATGTGGTTTCCTGGATGGGATCCCAGAACAGAAAAAGGACATTAGGTAAAAACTAAGGAAATCTGAATAAAGCATGGCTTTACTTAATAATAATGTATCAATATAAGTTGATTAATTGTTGCAAAAGTACCATTCTAATATGTTACGAAGCTGCATGTGAGGTAGATGGGAATTCTCTGTACTATCTTTGTAATTTTTCCGTAAATCTAAAACTATTTGAAAATAAAAAAAAAAAAAGGTTATTTAAAAAGGATGGCTCACGGTGAAAGTCACTTTGCAATATCTAAGCAATAAATGCCATTTATGGCAGATTGATTACAAAAAGATCCCTAATTGTTTACCTGCATCTGTATCCATGTATTTTGCAATGTATCTTTACAGCTCTGCCCATCATGAATTGCAGAATCTTTCTCTACCTCTTAAATCTGTGTTGACCTTGTGACTTGCTTTGGAGAGTAGAATATGACAGAAGTGAGGGCATGCTGGTTTATAGTCTAGGTCTTAAGAAGTCTACGCACTTCCATTCCTTCTCTCTTAGACTCTTGTTTTTGCCATGCTGAAGGATGAGACACCATCCTTCTTCTAACCAGAGCTGGGTTAGCCAGTTGCTCCAGCCAAGGCCCTGGGAATGGGAGAGAGCCCAGCCTGGATCAGTGAAGCCACCTCGCTGACTTGGAGCTCACTACAGATGACTGGGTGACTTGCCTGTAGGTAAAGCTGTAACGCCCCCTGACCCAGAGTCTCATGAACAATCATAAATATATTTTAAATGCTTGAGTTTTGTGGTGTTTTTATTTCAACATTACTTCTATGTCCCTGACAACGTAGGGATAATGAATGTAGCTAATTATACATCTACCCCTTACGTAGTAAAAGACTAAGTCAGACAAAATTGCTTCACATGTTAATATGGTGAACTTGAAATACACAATCATTGTCCTATCATACCCTATCTGAACTTTCTCTAATCAGTTTTTTCATTAAAAAAAAAAAAAAAAAACTATGCCATGGAATTGAGTTTCTTACAAAATGCTTTTCTGCATTATGATTTCCTCTCTTAAGATTAAGGTTTATGCCAATTTTTTGATGTAAGAAGACACCATAAATCCTATTGCCATTAATAATCATCTCTTCTGAGCCTCCTTTTTTTTTGAAACTATTCTACACTATCAATAAGAACAGTTCTTTTTGGGATATCTACTGATGGCTGATGTATAATATCCTTATGCACTAGAGATTATAGCTGTGAAAATAGCACAGTTAGATGATAGGTTCAAATCCTGTCTTGCTCAGAACTAGCAGTGCATGCTTAAGGTACATTATTATACTATTCCATAAGGCTCTTATGGTTCCATAAGGCTTTAAGGTACATTATTATACTATTCCATAAGGCTTTATGGTACAGTCCCCATCTGTACAGTGAGGACTATAGAAACTGCTATCTCATAAATATTTTATGAAGATTAATGACATGACACTTAGGGCTTAGCAAGTTGCATGGAGCATGACAATCAGTCAGTAAAGATTGTTGATATTTCTCCCATGTGGCAGAATTTAGAAAATTCTTGCCATGATCTCTGCTAATATTTTACTTGAGTATGTTTTTGTTATAGAATTTATAAGAAATAGGCATACTCTCTCATTTGGAAAATTAAAGTTTTACTGGCTATCTTAAAATCAGCTTGAGTATTGATAAATAGGGCACACAAACAATTAAAGAGAGAAAGAAAAAATATTTTAAAAAAGAATTACCAAAAATGGAAGAAGTTTATAGAGTGGCCACCACATATAGACGTAAGAGGGGACAGAATTCTTTACCTATATCATCTTGTATAACCTTCCCAACACCTTTGTGACATAGGTATGATTAATACTTTTGTTTTTTAAAGATTTTATTCATTTATTTGAAAGAGAGAGCACAAGCAGAAGGAGAGGGAGAGTCAGGCTCCCCACCAATCAGGGAGCCCAATATGGGGCTCTATCCTGGGACCCTGGGATCATGACCTGAGCCCAAGGCAGACACTTAATCGACTAAGCCACCCAGGCACCCCAGTAAGTTGAGAAAATACGACTATAACTTGCCCAAAGACCAGACATAGTGGTTGGGGTAGCTGGAATGAAAACCCAGTTGTGCTGACAGCCAAGTGAGCCCCTTGCCTCACTAAATGTATCCACCCTGGAGTTCTCCATATAAGACTACTCTATTCAGTGTAGATACCAGCCTTTAGTAGTGCTTTGGATTTTGTTACTCTGCCAGTGAAATTGGGCCTTCCTTCCCATACCTACCTTCAAATAGTGTACTCATTTCCCTTAGATATATCATGACAGCCCATAACTGGAGTGATTTTCTTATAGTCAAATGTGTTTCTTAAACAGATCAAACAGATGTTCACAATGCTAATGCCATCCCCCAGATTTTCAGTTGTTCACTGAATCCTAGCCTTGTAGTTCTTCCTGAATCATATAAAGTAGCGCTTTTTCACTTTCCTTTTTGCTACTGGATTTTCATGCAATTTTTTTTCCCCTTTTCTTTTTCTTTTTTTTTTAGAAAGAGAGTGAGAGCCCAGGGAGGGGCAGAGAGAGAATCTTAAGCAAGCTCCATGTCCAGCACAGAGCCCACCGTGGGCTCAATCTCAGAACCCTGAGATCATGACCTGAGCCGGAATCAGGAGTCAGTGGCTTAACAGACTAAGCCACCCACGTGCTCCTTTGCTACTGGATTTTCAAACGAAAGTTAGGGAAATTTTCCTAAGAATATTTTCATACTTTCTGGGTGGGGGCAAGGAATCAGATTATTAAAATATTTTTGTAGCTTCAACTACAGTCCTTAAAATGTGTAGTTTGAAAAAGAAGCTAAGGATTTTGTAACGAAATTCCCTAGTGTGTTCATGTTGTATTTTATTATTGATAACATGAAATATATCATAGTGTCCTGGACTTTCTGATTCTCCACCTTTTTCTTCCTGAAGAAGAGAGAGAAGACCTCCTTGCACAGCTATTTTGAGTGTGAATGCAGATATGAAAGAGCAGTAGGACATCTGTTTCATGCATTAGGGAACTTCTATCAGGCCTATAAATAAGACCTCCACCAGTTCCATTAAATCCTAAACTATGAATGGGCCTCTTTATGTTAAACATGAATGAAATAGCATTTCCATGGGTGTGGTAGAGAATGCTGATACAGTCTTGGAGCAAAAACTCCTAGTAGATTTCCTATCTAGGACATTAGCTCTGATTTTTTTTTTGTTTGGAAAAAAACACATAGAATCCAAAAGTTAGATTCTCTTTTCTTTTTTGAAATTTTATTTTAACAGGACAGAAGTGGTTATTAGCAATTTATATAGAATATGAGTGTATTTGTGTGTGTAAATATAAAACTATCTTATGGCTAAAGAAGCTTTAATGATCTAATAAGATTGGGAACTAGTAGGAAATTCTTTTTAGGTATAGAAATCTTAGTAAGTATTTTATTCTTGAATATTCCCAAATTATTATTATTTTTTAAAGATTTTATTTATTTAATTGAGCTAGAGAGAGTGAGAGAGAGAGCAGGAGTAGGGGGAGGTGCAGAGGGGGAGGGAGAAGTAGACTCCCTGCTGAGCAGGGAGCCTGATGTGGGACTCCATCCAGGGACCCTGGGATCATGACCTGAGCCGAAGGAGACGCTTAACCATCTGAGCCACCCAGGTGCCCTCTAAATTATTTTTGCTTAAAAGGTTTAAGAAAAAAATCTCTGGAAAATAATCCCCAAGTAGAACAAAACACATAGAATGAGTTTGCAAATATTTGTTTCTCTATATTTTCATCTCTTTATTTCTCGCAAATATTTTGTTTCTCTATATTTTAATGGATCTGTATGGTCAAAAAAGCAGAATTCAAACTACTTTGACCATAATTCATGTTTCACTGATTAGAATAGCAAGATTTTATCATAATTCCTGAATGAGTAAATAGTATCAAAGTTAAAATATAAACTTGGAAATTATTATTAGGATTTGGATAACATCTCCGGCATTGCTGACATAATATGCATATTTGTGTAATAAAGTTCAGAACTCATCAGATCTACCAAAGATAAAGTTATAGTTTCTCCTCATGTGTCAACAAAGAGCAGGTATCACTTCCTAATGGATCCAAACTATCTGTTGTTTGTTATTGCTAGATTCATGCTTGAACGATTGAAAACATTGACTCCAGTATTCCAAGTCCCCAGGAAAGCTTTGGAAGGAACTGCTTCTTTAGTTTATTGTTACTTCAGGCAACTGGAGCTAATCCTTCTAGCGAGCCCCCAGAAATGCTAAACAAAGCTATAGATTCTATAGAAGCCTTACAGTGACCATTACCTGCTGAAAATACTTCTTACATGGAGAGGAAGACGCATATTTCCCCCCCCGTAAAATAGGATATGTTCATTTCACATTTACCCTTCACTATTATTCAATTGATTATCAACATACATTATTTTACATAGGAAACATACTTGGCTTCATTGGTTGGAGGAATTTTTCCATCCTATGCTTTTTCTAGGTTTTTGGAACATTTGGATCTGCACAAGATCAAAGAAAAGTTCTTTTTTAATACCATTTCAGCTTTGAAAGAACATTTCATGGTGATTCAGATCATATAATATTCAAATTCCATAGTTGTATTATGGAAGGATATCCACACATTATTTTCACTGTATGTATTTGCCCTATTTATTCTTTTGTAATAGCTTAGGCTTTAATTATAAAATAACAAGTCTTCAAATGATAACACCACTAAACAAATAGTGATTAAACATGACTGACAGTTGAAATAATTATGAATATTTGGGAGACAATGGGGAAAAAAGTGAAGCCACATGCCAGAAACAAATATATTAATTTGTTACTGTGAGTACCGTGGATTTGTACTGAATTTATTAGTTCCAAAAAGAAAAAGACAAACCTCCAGTTCTTTTATTAAAACTGACCTATATTTAAGGCAATTATTAGTTAGTGACCAGGTTCTCAGATACGAGGTGTGTACAGGGTATAGCGTAATTAGGAGAAATATCAGGATTTATAGAAAGTGTCCATGTTCCATGAAATGTCACTCCCTTGAATAACTCTGGGAAATCGGGCACATAATTCCATTCACATATGGTGCATATTTTCTGTGTTGAATTTTTAGTGCACCAGATACAAATGGAGTTAGCTTGCATTAACATGGCTCCTTAAATATTATTGCTCAACATTACCATATGATAAAAACTAATCTCCCTTTTTACTAAGCATATGCATGTTATTCGATGGAAAGCAGCTGTGGCTAATTCAGTCATATCTAAGAGTAACTCCCACCTGTCAAGTGTATTTGGATCCATTTATTCCTCCATAATTAGAACATTCTATTGGTTGATTTTTTTTGTTTGTTATTTAAAGCAAGCCATAGTTCTGCCTTTATGAAACCTAGATTATTAAAATTACAGTTTTAAAGTATTATTATTATTATAATAATTTTGTATCTGCCAGATGCTTTTTTGAGAAAAATAATTACTACCTATCTTATACAGATATGAATATGTGACTGTATATGTGGGCAGGCATGTATGTTCATATCTAAAATTAGCATGCAAATGAATTATTTAAAAATTACTAAGACCCATCTGTTACCATTATTATGACAAATTCAAAAGCAAAAAAAAAAAAGAGCAATTAAACACAAAAACAAAATAAAAGAAATCCAAATTAGAAAGGAAGAATTAAAATTCTCTTTATCTGCAGGTGACATGATCCTATATGTAGTTAATACTTAAAGACTAAAAAACAAAAACAAAGACCAAAAAAAAAAGAAAAACTGTTGTAACTAAGAAATTATAGTATATTTGCAGGATACAAAACAGCATAAAAAATAAAGTAGTGTTTCTATACCCTAACAATGAATAATCCAAAGAAGAATAAGAAAACAATTCTATTTATATACCATCAAAAATAATAAAATAGTTAGGGATAAAGTTAACCAAAGAGGTAAAAAAAAACTGTACACTAAAAATTATAAAACATTCATTAAAGTAATTAAAGACACAGATAATTGGAAAGACATCCTGTGTTCATGGATTGGAAAACTTAACATTGTTGAAATGTCCACACTACCCAGAGCTATCTAGAGATTCAATGCTATGCTTATTTTTTTATTAATAGCGTGACCAAATATTCTTTGCCTTCACTGAATCATTAAAAAAAAAATCACAATTCTGGGGACAGACAAGTGACTTTTGTCATCTCAGGTACTCTTAGGATTCAGGACGTTTAGGCAAATAGACTCACTTCTCATGAGCCAGAGCCTCTTACATGCTTGTGTCACTGGTTCCAGGGAAGACGGTTGGAAAGTTCTCCGTCTTTACATCTAGAACCTAGATTCCCTATGTCTCCATAGGGAATATGAAAATATGAAATATGAAAATACAACTAAACACATATAAAATTCCCTATCTTTTTCATTTATACTCATCTCAGATAGCAATAATCCTTTGATGAAACTTCTCATCCAGAACTCTGTACCTTTTCCCAATCTTCAAATCTTAGGTGGGTGTGGAAAATAAATGAGAAAATGGAAAAACCATATGGGATGTTAGAAGCATGCTTGGAGTAGGATTAGGTGAAGGGATATAACAACCTTCAGATTCTCTTTGCCTGACCAATGGGAGCTCAGTAGGATCCGGCCACTACCAGAGCCACGATTGTTGTCTTGGTAAATCTCCTCATTATACTTTGTCATGTGTTAATGTATGGTCAAATTCTTCATAATAGATGTCATTCAAGGGTGGGACTACTAAAAGCTGAGTACCTTTTCCAAACCCTTCACTAGAGAAAGTCATTAGTGTAAGTGATTAACTTTTGTGACTAGCACAAATACTCCTTAAATACTTAACAGATACGTGTTAGATGAATAATTCACTCACATACTAATTGGTTTGTTTAGAATGACTGCAAGGCCTGTGAAGAACATAAATGAAATAAAACAAGGCTTGACCTGCCTCACCGAGTTTGTCTCACAAATATCGTAACTTAATACAGTCCTTATAACTCCTAGTGGGGTAAAAATATCCCATGGCAATCCTACTTCTCCTTTCTTTTGGAGAAAAACCCAAAACAAATGTTAACTAAGAAAGATTAGGAAAGCAATTTTAGGGGCACCTGGGTCGCTCGGTCGTTAAGCGTCTGCCTTCGGCTCAGGTCATGATCTCGGGGTCCTGGGATCGAGCCCCACATTGGGCTCCCTGCTCCGCGGGAAGCCTGCTTCTCCCTCTCCCACTCCCCCTGCTTGTGTTCCCTCTCTCGCTGTATCTCTCTCTGTCAAATAAATAAAATCTTTAAAAAAAAAAATTAAAGATTAGGAAAGCAATTTTAAATAAGAAAGACTAGGGGCGCCTGGGTGGCTCAGTCCTTAAACATTTGCCTTCGGCCCAGGTCATGATCCCAGGGTCCTGGGATCAAGCCCCACATCGGGCTCCCTGCTTGGCGGGAAGCCTGCTTCTCCCTCTCCCACTCCCCCTGCTTGTGTTCCCTCTCTCGCTGTGTCTCTGTCAAATAAATAAAATCTTTTAAAAAAAAGAAAGACTAAATGAGTTCCTATTAGGTATGCAAATGATTTATTATTTTTATAAGAAAATATAAGTTTAAACTGCTGAATTTTATTTTTAAACGAACCAGTGATTTTTATACTTGTCTTTATAACATACTGCAAGTTGTCTAAATAATCTTCATTAATAGATAATTCATCCCTAACAAAGTGGCATCAAATAAGAATTTAGGAACATTAACTATATATCACCTTTAATGATACAGATGAGGTTGATTCAGTTTTGATCCATACTACAAACATATTTTTAAGCCTACATATTTCAAATTTATTGATCAAAAATTATATTGACACAGAGTACAGTATTATACACTACAGGTTTTAAGGTTGACCAAAAAACCCACAGCAAGCAAAATGGTACTATGAAAATGAACTCACTGTGATTGATAATGCAACAGGAAAAATTGTTGCAATTGATAATAACAATCAACTCAAGGCAGCACTAACACTCACAGCAAATGGTCCTTCTAAAATGGAGAATTCCAACAAGTTTTTCCTATACACAAACTATGTGGCCATCAGTGAGTTTTAGTACATTGTGATTAAGAATTTAGTAACACCCAATAGGGGCACCTGGGTGGCTCAGTTGGTTAAAGCGACTGCCTTCAGCTCAGGTCATGATCCTGGAGTCCTGGGATCGAGTCCCTCATCGGGCTCCCTGCTTAGCAGGGAGACTGCTTCTCCCTCTGACCCTCCCCCCTCTCATGCTCTCTCTATCTCATTCTCTCTCACAAATAAATAATAATAATAAAAAAAGAATTTAGTAACACCCAATAATGTATTAAATTTATTTATAACTATGAGAATTTACTAACCCTTACCAGATGGACATAAGAAGCTTTTAGTTATATATAAAATCAAAAGCTTATTTAACTGTGAACAATTTAACAATAAGAATTTAAGACAGATTTCTTGCTCTCTGATCCCACTGCTACTTATACTCTGAAAATTGCCTTTTGAAGATGACAGAATAATAACATTTGGTGGGTGTGTTTTATATGTGACATTTTGTATGTCAGAAACAATACATTTTTTTGTGTGTGTGTGTGGAAGTTTCAGAGTAGTAGCTACAAAAGAGTGAAAAAAATATATCCAGAGTGGAGGAAATTAGTAAAATTTTTTTGCTGGTACTGTTACAGAGCAAAACCATCTCTACCCGATATTGTACCATCAAAACATAGTATTCTAGTCATCTCTTTAGAAATCATAATAAATCAAAAAGGAACTTAAAAAAGGAAAGGAAAGGACATTCAGACTCTCTTTTAGTCAATCATGGTGGAGCTAAGGAAGGATGCCTCCCTGGGTGGAGAAAAAGATCTAGGTCAATTATCAGCTTACGGTGGGAAATGCAGCCATCAGGGACTGGCTGAAGAAGTAAGGACTGACCACTTTTGGCAAAGTGTATGTCACAATCTGGAAAGGAAACAAAGGTCCCTACTTATAAAGAAACAAAGAGATGAGTGCCCTGAGGCTTAAAGTTCAAAGCAAGATCTTTGGAGCATTCTCTAAGGAAAATTAGTCAATCTCTGAATAAAAATGACTCATTTATTTCCTTTTCCTGTATTAGTAATCGCCAAACTTCAATGTGTTTAAATATCATTTGAAGTCCTCTATTAAAATGTGGATGCTGGTTTTTCATTAAGTCCTGCAGAGGTCTCATAACTTGCATCCTTACTGACTCTGAGTGTGGCTCAACCACACTTTGAGAAGCATTACTGCCTCTCTCTATCCTCTGTCATACACCTCATCCACCTCATCAGGGAAAACTGAAGCCATCCAAGCAAAGTTGCCTCTATAAAATTGTTTGCATCTTCAGCTATCCATTTTTCCTGACTTTTGGTATTAAGGGGAGTACCATACCCTTTGGTTTATCCAAGGTTGCTCTCTCCTTTCTCCCATCCCTTCTCATTTTCATGGGGTCATTATAATATGTCTTTATGTCTGCTCCATTTTTCTCTGGCATCTACTGGTTTTCCATCCGTCTTTAAACAACTAACATCTTCCACCTTGACATTCCATCCCTTAATTCTCCTTTTGTTTTTTAACTATTTCTCATCCCCATCTTTCTCTTCATCTGTCCCCTTTTAGATTAGAATATTTTTCTGTGTTCATTGCATCTACTTCTTTGCCATCATCCACTCCTCCTTCTCATCTGGCTTATCCCAGTATATGTCCTCTGAAATCCATCTCACTAATGGGATGTGTTAGTTCCATATCAGTGCTCCACTGGAAACTTTTTAGGTCCAACTTATTGAATCCCTTATTTATCTCTCCTCCTTTCTTCAATCACTATCTTCCCTTGGCTTTCTTGCATTAAAATGAACAAACAAACAAACAAACAAACAAAAAACACACACAAAAAACCCCCAAAACAAAACACTTTTGTTTCTGTCTCTTTCTGGGGAAGAGTCTTTCTTTCTGAGTCTCTTATGCCAACTTGCCTTTCTGTCACACAATCATTTAATGTTGGATATCCTCTTAAGCTTTTTTATTATCTTAAACCCTATTTCTATGTGGTATCATCTTCTTATGTAAATATGACTATCATCTGAATATGTCAACAAGTCCCAAATATACATGCATCATTTTGACTTCTTTTCTTAGCTCTGGGTCTGTATGTCTAGATGCCTGCTTGCCAGTTCCTCCACAAATATCTCACAGACACTTAAAAATATGTACCAATTAAACTTGTCATCTATTCTCTGCTTCATAATTGTCAGTATCTAATATTTTGTTTCTCATTATATGATTAGCATGTACCAGTTGTTCAGGCCAGAATCTCTATTCATATTATGTTCCATATACAATTAACAAATACTGCTTATCTTTAGCATAAATATCTTTGTAATGCACTCAGTTTTCTTTATCCTCACTCATGCCATATTCAGTCTTGGCCAACTTCATTTGTTTCCAGGACTATTACAATATTATTTTCACAATTGGGTTCCTGACATCAATTCTTGTTACTTTTCAACTTATTCTCTATACTTTTGGCCAATAATCTTACAAATCTGATAATTACTTATATCCCTCTCTTGCTTTAAGAAGAAGTCATGAACCCAAGTGTGGTAAGACCTAGACTAGCACAGGAATGTGTTGAGGACTATTGAACTAGAGTGCACCTGCTACCCTACACTCTCTTTCAGATTTGGCTGTTATTTTTTCAAAGATATCTCTTATCTATCTCTCTCTCTCTTTCTCTCTCTATCATCTATACCTTGTTTGTTTAAGTAGGCTCCACACCTAGTGTGGAGCCCAATGCAGGGATTGAACTCATGATCCTGAGATCCACCAACTGAGCCACCCAGGCATCCTTGGAAAAGTATAAATGTTTGCCCTTTTTTAAGAATAACAAACATGTAATCATTTGTTTAACACCTGCATTTGAAAGTGACCTTCAGAGCCCATCATTGAAAGCAATAAATTGTTTTTTTATCATAAAATTACTGAATTTCCTGTGATCTATGTTATAATCCAGTTGTTATTGTTTGTAAAACAATGCCCTTCTTAATTTTTACCTATTCATTTTATGCTTAGCATTTTAGGAAAAAAGAAAATTCTAGACTAGACTATTTATGTATAACCAAAGAATTTTTTTTCCTTTTTTGGATGGTGGATTGAGTTAAGGTTCTTTAAAAAATAGGTCACTCAAAAAACATCATTCTCTCTTAAGCAGCAGTGTGTACTTGAATGGTTTGGACAAAGTGTTTTAGATAAAGGAAACACTCTTTCTAAAATAACATGCAGTTAACAGCTGGAAAAGTAGTGAAGCGTTAAACTGTCCATTATGCTTAAAGAATAACTTGGCTAAAATTCTTCCTTCCCATTAAAAGCACTGAGTGTACCTTTGGAATTTATGTAACTGTACTTAGAGTGTCTGTTAAACCCATTTATCATTTTTTTCACTTATAGTTTAGACTAAATAATTAATTCATACCAATTTAGAACTGTGCTCCCCTTTTAAAAATAGTACAGAGTATTTTTAGTTTCCATGAGAGGTGGTATTAATGAAATTCCAGAAATTAAAAATAATGAGACTCCCTGGAAAGAACCAGTAGGTGTTTTGCAGGTTAGTAAGGCTTATTTTCAGGTTAGAATTACTCCACTGGCTTTGTTGTGAGGGTTCTTTAAAAAAAATTAGGTAGTCCTTAAGATGACATTTAAAGTTGAGGAAGGAGGGGGGAACCTGGGTGGCTCAGTCAGTTAAGCGTCTGCCTTTGACTCAGGTCATGATCTCAGGGTCCCGGGATCAAGCCCCATGTCAGGACTCCTTGCTTAGTGGGGAGCCTGCTTCTCCATCTGCCCCTCCCCATGCTCATGCTCCCTTTCTCAAATAAATAAATAAAATCTTAAAAAAAATAAAGTTGAGGAAGGAGGTAAATAGAGAAAAAGAGGCAGTACACATTGTTGTGTGTTTGAGTGCCAGGAGCTCTGTAAGATAGTTCCACTGCCATTCCCACTAGTCTGAGGACTCAAAAGCAGAGACCAAAGCCATGAACTCAATTGCTACAGTCAGGTGGCAACTTCCTCCCTTCTTTCCTTCTCCTTTTTTTCTTTCTAGAGAAGAGGAGATAATGGCATTTCTTGCATGTCTTTGGTGTGTCACACTTTTTGAAAGGTTCTATAACAACCTTGATATGTGATTCTTAAAATAATTGAGATCTAGTGAAATAAAGGAACTTATGCTCAGAAAGAAAATCAATGTGTTCTAAATTGCAGTGATAGTTTCAGAATTTAAACTCTGGCTAGCCTACAAAGGTTCAGCTTTGTCAATAGCATCCATCATTTTTATTAATTAATCACTTGTCTTATTGTTGCTCTTTGAAGATAATGTGCATTTTTTTCCATATGCCTTCTATTTCCTATTTATTTTCTCGATTACCCCACCCCCTCACCTTTTTTTTTTTTCTTTTTGTTGCTTTAGTTTCCCTGAATTTCTGGCATCTGGAATTTAGTAAACTATGAACCATTATTTATTTGAATATTGCTTCTGCAACATTCTTTGTCCCTCTGATTCTGGTACTCAGAATATATGTATGCTAGACATTTTCAGCAGATATTTTATGACCTATTCTCTTAAATTTCTTCCCAATATATTTTTCTGCATGGGTGCTGTTTGACTATTTTATATTGAAACACATCATTTAATTTAAAAGTCCTATATCTTGCTATATCCAGCTTTTTATGGAAACTTTCCATTGAGGTTTAATTTTAGATATTCCATTCTTAGTTATAGAATGTCTATTTGAATCTTTTCTTACTGATACCAAATTTTGGCCAAAATTATCCATCCTTTCATATATTATCCCCATTACTTTTCTAAATTTTCTTGTCCATTTTATTTTCATAGTTATTGTCCCTAATATCTTCACAGTCATTAAGCAAACTTATTTTTTATTATTCCAATATCTGGTCTTCCATTTGTATTGACTATGATATTTTTAGTCATGTTTCTATTCTTGTTTTGCCTGATAATTTGAATACAATGCAATATATTGTGTATAAAAAGGATAGAGTCTCTGGATAGTGTCATCGTCTTCCACAGAAGGTTGATCCTAAATTCTGGCAGGCAGCCTGAATGGGAGCAAGTCTCCTTAATCCAATTAGAGACTTAGCTGAGTCAAGACTTGGTTTCAGTTTGGGTAAAGCTCATTTTATTTCTGTTTCAACCCTATTCTAAATATTTAGATTTCCATGGGTTTCAGCTGAGATCTTGGAGTGTTTTTTTAAAATCCTTCTTTCTTGGTCAAATCTGAAATCCAATTTTGGCTTCTCAGTACCATAAGACTACCAAAAATTTACTCTGAGTTTCAATGGCTCTTGGCTGGTCTCCTTCTTGCTCCGTGAAACTTAACAATTTGGCCAATGTCTCAAATCAAGAAACCTCCAACTGTCACACCCATTTTTCTCCATACAATGTAGGCACATCAATTCCTGACTGCCTTGACAGTTCCAAATGCTAATGTCTTCCCAGACCTATGCTATTACTTGAAATTTTTCTGGTTTCTTAGGCTTGCCCTTGGATGATTCCACCACCCTTTTCCTGGGAAAAAATCACCAAGGTCCTGGGGGAAGAAACAGATTACAGATGTAAGCAAATCAAATGTTGACTACATATCCATATTCCTCAAGTATCCAGGCTTCTCAAGTCCTGGTTGCCTCAGCAACTCTCCAGGACTTTTATACATATATATTATTCATTTTATATAAACATTTATATAAATATACTTAATTTTAACAAGCTGTGATAGAGGTATTTATCTATTGTAAGCTAACCCATCATTGTCAGAATCATAAGTAAATAAATCAACATAAACATATTTCAGAGATTTTGCATATTTCCCTTACATAAGTAAGCAGAGGCATACTATGGTAGGAGACAAATAGAACTATAAATTTCTAAGAATTACTTTTGAAGAATATCAGTAATCGTAGTCTGAATAGCAAAAGTTTTCTGATGAAGTAATATATAAAAACATGATCAGTTTCAGGCTTTGAAAGATGTCTAAATATGATGGAATTAAGTGTTCTGCACACTTTCAATACTATGAAAGTTCAGTATAGTATGACAACGTAAACCAATTTGAACAGTTTCCTAGTTTCAAAATTTCACGTCATAATCATGAATTTTTCAAAAGAACTCCGAGGTTGATAAAAATTTTCATAACAGTCATCAGGATATAGCAGGCAAAATAAGTAATAGAATATATTCACTCAAATTTCATCCATTTGCATTGTTTTGACTTTTGAGTGAGAACTTTTAATAAATAAATAGTATAAAGTGTATTTTTTGTTGCTATGTTTTAGAGATTTACTTAGAGTTAAATGTAAAGGCATTTGTTTCTTTCAAATAAATATATGTGTCCTACATTTAGATTTTCACTTTTAACATATGGAAAGATAGTATAACTAGGACTATTTCCTCCAATATTAGCATTTGTATTGGTAAAAGTGATATTTTTTTTCAAAGTTGAGGAAGGCAGAGTTGAGGGAGGGTGCTGAGTATAGATGAAAGTGCTGGAGTATTATAGTTGGATGAACTTGTTTTTTTTAGTCTGAGTTCACGTTTACCATATGAAGACACTTGAAAAAATTACTTAATTTCATTAGGAATAAGTTTCCTTATCTGTAAAATGAGAATAATGTTACTTAGCTTACAGTGTTGCTGTAAAAACTAGAGGGAGTGTATATGAAGCATTTTGAATAAAGACTCAGTACACTGAGACTCTACTTAGAAAATTATGGGGCACCTGGGTGGCTCAGTCTGTTGAGTTTTGGACTTTCAATATCTGCTCACGCCACGATCTCAGAGTCTTGAGATCAAGCCCCACATCGGTTCCTCACTGGGGGTGGAATCTGCTTAAGATTCTCTCTCTCCCTCCCCCCCTACCTCTAAAAATATGCTCAATGGTGTGCTTTGTAGACATTAACTTTTATGTGGCTTTCAACCATATGTAAAAACAAACAAAATATTAAAGAGAAAAGCCATAGAATAGTCCAGATGAATTAAATAGGGTTTTTTGGCATTTTTGAACTTTATATGCATTGCATAATAAAAGAATAAAGGTAACACAATTAAAGGTAGTATAATAAATACCTTCAAGTTTAAATTTAAGCATTGTATTAAAAATTAAGAATATGAATACAAATATATTATCATATACTTAGTTGAAAATGACAAAATATTTATTTTTAAATAATGCAATTATTCTTAAGTAGAAGAAGCAAAATGTAGAGATTGGAGACTTTTGTTGATGAGTATAAATATTTTATAAGAATGAAGAAATAAATTTTGAACTTCCATATATTTCTAGGATATAATAGTACTAGAAGTACTAGAAGTACTAGAATAGTACTATCACATTCTATGTGATAGAATGATGTAACCTTTCTACACACCTTCTTCAAAGGCATTATTGTTTATCAGAAAGCTTTAGCTTGAATTATTATCTAAATCCAAAAAATTTAGTAACACATAGAATTTGGTACTCAGCTTAGAGTTTTATAGTAATATATGCTTGAGGAAAAAAAAAAATTTTTTTTTTTTTTTGAGAGGTGGGGAAGGGCAGAGGGAGAAGGGGAGGGGCAATCTTAAGCAGACTCCATACCCAGCGTGAAGCCCTGCTCAAGACTTGATCCCGGAACCCTGAGATCATGACCTGAGACTAAGAGTTGGATGCTTAACAGACTGAGCCACCCATGCACCCCAGGAAAAAATATTATTCTTAGCAAATAATTTTATTTTTCTCTCCATTATCTATTATACAAATAATGAAAATAGTATATAATAAGATGAAGTAAAATAAACAATTAATCAAATGCATGCAATTTTAAATGATTAAAAGCTTTACAGTGTATGAAGTGCTCGATGTTTCATTTGGAAAATTTTCAGTAAGGTTTAATAGTCCTACATAGGGAATAAAGTGCTCAGGTCTTATTTATTTTAATGACTTCTGAAATAGCCTTTAAAAAACACTTACATTGAAAATCATATGGAAAGGAGCATATAGTAGTTTTATGACACTATTGCATAGCTTTTGAAATTATATGGTGATTTTCCATTTTAAACAGCTTTAAAGAGTAAATTTGTTAAGCTCCAAAATAGTAGAATCACATTAGTCAAGAAAGAATAAGTAGGTATGTTTATGGATAACTAAATTAATATGAAAATTAAAGGAGTGGCTTCACCTTTGTAAAGTAAATTAGGTAAATTCATAGTTTGGATTATGGTCCATTTTTTATACACTCTTTCAGTTGTACTAAGTCATTACTTGATAAGTTATTTTTATCATTTGTTCTTACTAGTCACGTTTACACAAAATATATGCAATAAAATATTGAAATTATTTAAAACTTTTTTGCATGTTAGACTATACAAATTATTAGTTTTGAGCTACTGAGTTAGATTTTGATATATTTTATTGGTATTTGGTTTGACTTTTGTTGTTGTTTTGATTTTCATATATTAAATGAAACAACTTGCTTTTCTAAGTTCTGCTTAGAGTTTATAGGGCTCATAGCTATGATGTGAGTAATTCAACAATTTTCCCCCTTACACATTCTTTTTACTGAAATGTCTTTCTGTAAATCTGCAACCAGAAGAAAAATTAGGTAATTACAGAACTTTATTTCTTTTGTTTATATTAGAGGAATGTGTGAGCAAAATAAATACCACTTTTGTCATATGTCTTTCTCTTTGTATTTCTAAACCCAAATGTTTCATGTCTTATTTTAATACTTGTTTCAATGAAAATCATTAAACTTCACATAATGATAATTTGGGGTTTTGCAATGGAATGGAATTTTACTTATGGCAGTGAATTCACAAGTAGAGTACTTATCTTCTCAAGATTCCCTCTGCCTTCATAATAAAGTATTTGAATCTGAAAAGTCCTAAGAGAAAATTTGCTTCCAGTCCTTATGATAAAACTAAGAATTATAAAACTGAAGTGACTTGATCAAATTCACAGAGCAAATAAGTGATAGAAATCGAAAGAAGAAGAGGGGAATCCAACATGGAGGGCCTCCCATGTGTTGGGCCCCATGCTAGCACCTCAGAAATAGTACTTCCTTTAATCTCCTAATATCCATGTAAGATAGGTTCTTCCATTTTGTAGGTTGTAGAAGCTGGAACTTGATAGAGTAAGATGACTATAAGAAATATATATTGTTTTACTGGTGCAAACCATGTATAGAAGTTTAAGAACACATAGGAAGACAGACAATAAACTTTCATGCAAATAACTAATCATCTATACCACCCATCCACCTTCCTGTTACTATATTTATTAGTGGTTGGATGAGCACGGCCACTGCATATATAGCAAAGATTGCTTTCTTTGCAGGGGAAGGCTTCTCTGTTTATAAGATTCCATATACCTTTAACCTTCAAAGACCAATAGTTGGGCTTCATTTTCTGCCTTGCTCCATGAAAAGCAATCTTTGGCTAAGTCTGTGGAAATCCCCAGAGAGGGTTGCCCTATGCCAAACATCTCTGCCCCCTTGGCCAGCTCTTTGGCTCCAGACTACTGATTAACTCTCACCTCTACCTTCCAGGGTAATTTAGTAATAAACATACTTTCTATTTATAACATTGAATGCTAATAAAGTTCTTTGAATGATTTAATTGTGTGCCTTAAAGTCTATGGACATAATTCCCATGTATTGTTGCTTAAGATAGCTCCAAAATGGGGCTATTTTTTTAGAAATAGTTCAGAAAAGCAGCTCAGGTACTCAAGGACTAGGAGAGATGTAACTTCTTTGGCAGGACTGCCTCCCTGTTGTTGAATGTTTGGCATTGTGCTATCAAATCCTGTCATTCTCCCTCGCTAAAAAAAAATAAATAAATAACTCAAACATCAAATAAAATAATCTGGCAAACTCAACTTATGTATTTGGTAAAAATAAAATCCGTGTCTGCAATCAACTATTTGAAAGGTTACTTTAAAAAATAATTTTTGCTTTCGTTCACATTTTAAAGTATTTCTCTTTTGTGAGGGTAAGGAAAGGGAGAATGCTCTACTCTGTAGACTTAAGTAAATAAATAAAATTTCATGGTATATGACTTAAAGTCAGTCTCACCCAATTTAGTGGATATTTTTTGTTGTAACATTTGACTTCATAGCAATAGAATTTTCCATTTTTTCAATCCCAATTTTTAACAAAATAATGCACACCAAATTTCAAATTATTCTTCTTTGGAATAATTAGAAAAAAAAAGAAGGAATCTTGCCAAATAAAATACAGGATGATCAGTTAAATGTGAATTTCAAATAAGCTTTTTTAAGGTATCTTCCATGTAATATTTGGGAGTACTTATACTGAAAAAAATCATTGTTTGTCTGAAGTGCAAATTAAACTGAGTATCCCATATTTATATTTGCTCAATCTGGTAGTCCTAGAAGGGAGATAAAACAGATGGCACATAAAAAAATCAAGGTATTATCCGCAAGTTTTGGGAAGTGTATTTGGAACTTGGATTCGAATTCTAATTTTGTTAGCTGTAAAGTGAGGAAGAGAGTTAGTATGCCTTCTTAAAGGAAGTCACAGCATTCCATGGGTGGGGCCAAGACTGTGAATTTTATTGATGAAAGAGACACAAGAGATTGAAGAACTTGCCTCAACTAGCAAGTGGCACAGCTAAGACTACTTTTGGTGATGACCCTTGGTTTGTCTCCAAAGACCACCCATTTCTCTAAATATTTCATCCTTGGCATTACCAGACGATTGTTCATCTGCAAAATTCTTCATCTGCCAAATGTTCATGATAAGGTCAATCTTGCAGTGTTGTTGTAAAGACTTGCTACAGCCTATTTATAGCATAATATACATGATAGGCACTTAACACAAATATTTATTTTTCTTGTTAAGCATATAAGCTTCTTAGAATCTCTGGGATCATGACAGAATTCAGAAAAGAGGATGTGGGATTATGAAACTGAGAGGCCAAGGAGACTAGTTTGAGTCATTTATTTTGAAAAGCATTGAATCATCAGCTAAAGGGAAAGAAACAAGGGAGAAATGCCTTCTTCTATCAATATATTATCCACAACCCAAGTAAAACAAATTTTCAAATACTGTATGGAAACTTGTAGAGATGGAAATCCTGAAGGATCTTGAATGAGGAAGGGAGATAGAGAAGTTATGCCAACAGGCCTAATGTTACTAATTTTAGTTGTATATATTAATATTAGTAGTGTTGTTACTTTTATTTACTGTGCTATGGTCCTTACTCTATTTTACATATTTATTAGGGCTCTCAAAACTTTATTCCTAATTTTGTTTACTAAATCTTTCTGTTACTCTCCCGTAATAATAATAGTAGGAGCTAGCATGACATGAGAGAGTCTGTGCAAGCACTTGACCTGTACTAGGTCATGAAACTGCCAAGACATCTCTATAGGAATATATTGGGCATAGTTTTATTTCCCCTATTTTAGATGTGAGTAAACTGAAGATCAATGGGTTCACTAAAATGTTCAAAGTCACACAATCCTGAAACAAGGGGAAGAACCAAGTTAGAACACAAGAACCTTTTCATTTATTGTGTTCTGCCAGTCTACTTCTAGTAATGTCTTGAATCCATTAATCATTCTGATTGGTCAGTACCTGTGTCAAATCAATGCTGAAAAATTTTACCTATCACACTGGATTTAGGTGTAACTTTTTTTCCTATGCAGCTTCAAACTCTTAGTCTTTCCAGTTTTAGGGTTTGCCTTGGTTTTCTACCTTATTTTCTAAATAATTATTTTAATGGCCTTTCACATTTTAATTTCAATTTACTTTAACTTAAATTTCATTTTGTTTTATTTTATTGTAAAGCCAGAAGGGGACATTTTCTGACTTGAAGTTATCTGGGAGTCCTGAGGCAACTTTGACTTGTGTTATTTTGGGGGACAAATTAGCAGCATTTGAAAAGGTACATGGTAAGGCCTTCATTTTGGAGTGGTATCATTAGAATACAAACTTAAAAGGGAGTTGCATATGGTGAACAAACTTCTGAGCCACCCAGATGTATGTATGTAGGTCACATTCTGGTCCTGACATCATTGGTGTGTTCTCCTCCAGAGAACACACCAGTTTGGCTGCTTAGCTTGGCTCCACTATGGGTTCTTCATCTGCAAAGTGAGTATGATAAGGTCAATCTTGTAACATTGTAGTAAACGCTTACTAAAACATATTTATAGCACAATATAAATGGTGGGCACTTGATAAATGGTAGTTATTTTTATTCATATGCTTACAGCCAAGTCCATTGACTTCATTTTCCACAGAGATAAGGAAATGAGCTTTTTAGCAGTGTTTTTCCCTACTATAGGATTAGTTGATGAGGTGGTCGTTAATGGGCCCACTCAGCTGTCTTTACAAATGTCTTGTAGTTCTTGGACAATAAGGACTAGTTACACAAATATGCTTATTGTGTTTTCTACTTTAAAATACCATTTACGCTTTTTGTTTTCTTTTGCTTTTTCAATGAGATGAGTTATTTTACAAAACTGACATTTTCTGATTGTTAATTTTGTCACTGAAATTAAAATAAATGGCAGTTCCAGACTCAGATTTCTAGCCAAGCTGCAATATTCAACAATGCTACTCTCCAATTTTCACTGCTCATCAGCTGTACTGGGTATATCCAAGATTGTAGAATTTGGACCAAACAATGTTTTCATTTAAGATATCAGATGTATTTGCTGAGTGGACCGTTGTGGACATCAGGAAGTTTTGGATCATTTGACCACACATGTGAACTGAATAACGTGCTAGGAAAAAAATCCTCTCGGCACTTGAAACTATTGACCAGTTTGCTGATGCAGATTAAAAATATACATCGAGACATTCTATTCCAAATATATGTTTAGTTTTGTTGTATAATAGAGCAAGGGGTAAGCAGAAAAACAAAAATAGAAGCAAAGAAACAAAAACACCATAAGAGCCCAAATGGAAATTCTAAAAATATTTATGAGAATTTCTGAGGAAGATAAATAAGAAAAAACATCAAAATAGGTCTTTTTGCCTCCTGTCTTCATACAACCTTATGAGAGGTCACTAAAATACTCCTATCACAGACTATGTAACTGGTATAATTTTATTGAATTTTACTGGAAATAGCCCGTTAAAAATAACACACTTAACATTCTAATTAAGAAAACAAAGATTATTATTATAATGGGTTTATGATAGACTTATTACTTTGTATTTTTTCTTAGAAATTTGTCACTTTCTGAATGCTACGAGACATTAAACTCAGCACATTGACTGTGTTTTGTGCTTTGTTTTTCTGATAAGCCACCTAGAATGTGCTAGGCTTGCTATCTTAGTGCAATGTTAACAATTCCCATTGATAGATTGAATGAGAATTTCCATAGTGAAATTGTCATTTTACATCATTTGTTTTGCTTATCTGTTTGGTTATTATTCCCTTTATGATTTCTCACCATCAAAGTCTACGTTGAATGTGACTTTTTATGTAGATGCTGAGGCAGGGGCTTCTCTACCTCTTGTGTCTACAGGTTCAGTAGCCACTGGAATTATTTACAGGTTGCCAACAATCTTTTGGCCTTTGCATAACAACTGACCCTCGGTGCCCCTTGTGAATTTTTAAATCTATGCTTTGGGGTACTAGAAATGGCTGATAAACATGTTTAGAGTTGCCGATTTAATAGAGCCACAAAACTGTTGAGTTTAGTAAGAGATAATATTAAGGCATCAATTCCAGGGGTTTTATTATTTGTTTATTGGTGGGTACCCATAACTATGATTTTGTTTAGTTTACACTTAAAAAAATATTAATATTCTGGGGCACCTGGGTGGCTCAGGCGGTTAAGCGTCTGCCTTTGGCTCAGGTCATGATGCTCAGCAGGGAACCTGCTTCTCCCTCTCCCTCTGCCTCCCCCCTTTCCCAGCTTGTGCTCTCTTTCTCTCTGTCAAATAAAGAAATAACATCTTTTTTAAAAATTTTAAAAATAAAAAAATTATATTCATAATTCAGTCCCAAAACTAGACCTTAAAGTTGCGCTCGATGTTGGATTCCAACTCAACATCTATTTCCAAGGGCTAGAAAATTAGCATTTACATTTCCCAGGTATCTGTGTAGGTAGGGGTTTAGAAGTGAACTAGATTCTTTATCTAGATTTGAGGCATTTTCCTGAGTCCAAGTCCCAGATCCCTGGATTGGTACCGTGGTGGCATGTGAGTGATCATACTGAACATGCTGTTCAGTGGTGTCCAGACTGTGGCTAAGTGGTTGCTCCACGAAGAGTCAGTTCTATGCTCTGAGAGTCATTTCTGGGAGCCCTAAGCAGGGTAAATACTCCAGCCCTTTCAAAGATTTGTAAGTACCCAAGTCACTTTATTACTTACATCTGCTTAAAATACATAGGGTGGCTTGTTTTTCACCACTAAGCCTGAAATAATTCAAATGAACTGCTTTTGCACCCATTCTTTTATATGTGTGATTTACCAAACAATTATAAGTAGGTAGATAACATTGTTAAATAGCTAAAGACTTAGAAAATGAGAGGTTACCCATTAATATTTATTATACCTCTGTGTACCACTATAATCCAGTTTGTGTTTTGCACTGTAAATCCAAAAATGTGTTATATTATTTCTGTCAACTCAGGTTGCCAACATAAAACCAATATAAGCTGGTTTTACAGGAGTTTACCTATAATCTTTAACAGCTGGGCTTGAAAATAATTCAGGTTTTAAAGTTGGAAATAACTTCTATTTTACTAGGTAAAGAAATAAAAATCTGAGAGGAAGGATTAGGTGATGTAATTTCTTCTGTTTGATACTTAAATTCCAAGAGTCTATATTTGAGAAATATAAAAATATTGCAGCATTGCACTTTTCTAGGACTTTGAGAAGTGTGGGTGACAGAATGCATTTTATGAACATTTTTTTATGCCTTGTAAAAATAACATTACATATATATGCTTAATTCTCTATAACAATGAACTTACTTTCTCTCTGCTTTTTATATTCCTTTATGGTTTACTACTTCAGGCATTAAATCAAGAATCTAATATGTTGAGGGAAAGGGGTTTCATATCAAAAGCTTCTTTCTTCAAGCAAATATCTGGTGGATTCCCACATGTCTACTGAAATAAAAACTAGTGAATAATATATATGTGTATCACAATATTCTTTTCAAGGCTTTGGCAGTAAAATTATTTAAGTATGTCATGCTATTTTGAAAGCCAAATATGGGTTTATTAGGGGGAAGGGAACATATCTATAAATTATTGCCTGCAAGGTTAAGAAGTTTTTGGATTTAAGATCCAGCAGTACTAATTAAAATATTGTGATTTTCAGCCTAAGTGGTGAGAGTTGCTTTTGATTTAGTCTGCATTGAAGTAAAAGGAACATCATCACTCAACTCATCTAATGTTTACCGATGAAGACCAGCCATTTTGATATAGATTTGCTGTTTTGAAACATCTTAAAGCACAGTTAGTTGCAGTTGACATGTAGTCTGCAAGTGCATTGTGCATTAGGGTTGCCCTTATGGGATGGCGTCTACATGGTCAGATTGCCTATGTGGTTAAACACTTGGGCTCTACAGACCCAGTTATCTGGATTCAAATTCTGACTCCATCAAATACAAACTTCATAATCTGGGGCACATATCACTGAACTTAAAGCTTGCTTTATGTATGTGTGTATATATGTAAAATGAGGATTATGCTTGTATTGATGCTTGCATTTATTTCATGTGATTGCTATAAGACTCAAATGGAATGATTAATGATATTGCAAATTCTCTCAGATAAAGGAATTCCTCACTGTCAGTTGATTCCAAAGAAAAGAAAAAAAATAAATAATTATGCCAATATATAGATTGATTCAAATGACAACTTGCTGAAAAATACTAGATATGTGATACTAAAATATAAGTTTAATGTTAAATAAAGTATCAAACTGTCTTTTAGAATGCTGCTTCCCGGGCGCCTGGGTGGCTCAGTTGGTTAAGCGACTGCCTTCGGCTCAGGTCATGATCCTGGAGTCCTGGGATCGAGTCCCGCATCGGGCTCCCTGCTCAGCAGGGAGTCTGCTTCTCCCTCTGACCTTCCTCCTTCTCATGCTCTCTGTCTCTCATTCTCTCTCTCTCAAATAAATAAATAAAATTAAAAAAAAAAAAAAAAAAAAAAAAAAATTTAAAAAAAAAGAATGCTGCTTCCCTTCAGGTACCTCTGCTGCTGGGCAGTAGTTTTGGCTCTGGGGCCTAGATCCCTTATATACTCTAGTACCTCCCATATGGTCTAGACGGAGCGTACACACAACCGCATCATGAACACGGCTTGTCACGTACACACTTCTGCTCTCCATTTGGGGTGACAATGTTAGGTTTATGTCAGGCTAAGGCAGCAGAGATGCTAGAGAAGGGATTTCAGTGAATGCTAGGAGCAAGGTCAGCAAGCAACCTTGCACACCCTTGTGAGCCAGTGGGCGCCCTCAACTGTGTGCATGGCTGGGTGTGCGCCGGTGGGGATTTATGAGGTAGGGCTCTGTTGGGCTAACCTGCGACTTAGCCAGCAGGCCTGGAATCTCGGCCTCTGGCCTCACATTTTCAGAATGAGAATAAGTTTTCAATGGGAACGGCAACCCCTTAGATATGGTACTTTCGTGCAGGAGATAATTCGAACATCTGTATGTGGGATTGCTGACCAGAATCTCATTATTTACTCAAAAAACTAGTTATGCCAGTTGAACTAGAAGGACCAGTTGATGGTCCAGTTGTTTTAGGTTAATAGAAGTGAGTTATATTGATTGTGAATTCATACTTCCATCCAAAATGGACATTTATACTAATAAAAGTATAACGACAAATAATTTCTTTATACAAGGAACTCATGTCACACATTTGACCTCCAGAGTTGTTTCCAAATTGAGTGATGACCTTAGTACCAGTTCTCCATCTTTTTTTAATTTTTATTTTTTAATTTTTATTTTTTTTAAAGATTTTATTTATTTATTTGAGAGAGAGAGAATGAGAGACAGAGAGCATGAGAGGGAGGAGGGTCAGAGGGAGAAGCAGACTCCCTGCCGAGCAGGGAGCCCGATGCGGGACTCGATCCCGGGACTCCAGGATCATGACCTGAGCCTAAGGCAGTCACTTAACCAACTGAGCCACCCAGGCACCCTGGTTCTCCATCTTCTTCCCATGGCTTATCTGCTATCAACTCGAGAGACTTCAAAATCCATTGCTTTTCTTTATTTCCAAACCTTTTAAGCTCCTGCAATCATCTGCATTCCCCTACAGGCAGGACTACAGACTATATTTTGTCTTCTCTTAGAACTCTTTTATTCAATTATTTGAACGATGAGCTCTGTTAGGAATTTAAATAAAAAGGCTAACTCCTTTACTTTCTTTAGATTTCTGCTCAAATGTTATTTTCTCATTTTTTGACCATGCTACTTAATATAATAGCTCCCCACCCACAGAACTTCTTATTCCGTATACCCACCTATAATTTCCTTTAAAACACTGATTGTGCTGTGTCATCATATATCTTGTTTGTTTTGTGCTTCCTCTCACTGAAAATATGTGGTCACTGAGAACAGAAATTTGCTGTTAAGAGAGGGAACACAAGCAAAGGGTGTGGAAGAGGGAGAAGCAGGCCTCCCGCCCAGCAGGGAGCCCAATGCGGGGCTTGATCCCAGGACCCTGGGATCATGACCTGAGCCGAAGGCAGACGCTTAACGACTGAGCCCACCCAGGCACCCCAAGGAAAGAGCTTTATATAAAAAGGATTAAGTCCAAAGGAAATTGAGAGACTTCCTTCATATTTAGTTATTAATATCTAAGGAACCTGCTGTAGAGTTTGGCAGCAAAGCATGGTTGTGGATAGCAAAGATGGATACAGTAGAATCTGTGTTTTAATTGGAAATCAGGGCTGTACATCCACTGTGATGGGAAGGAAGCAGAAGCAGGTCCTCCCTTGGGGAGGTGGCTGGGAGGAAATTAGGTGGTGGTTCAGGGCTCAACTCTGCCAGAGAACTGTTAGAGGACCAGGGGACATAGGTAGAAAGCCCTCTAGGCAGAAGAGGTCACAAATGGTGCGGTTCAATAGGGAGGTTGCAGGTTGATGCTGTTTTAGATACCCAGGAGTCTGGTCTACACTTCCACAGAAAAAGTACGCAAAATTTGGGAACACCGTCTTGTTGTCTAATGGGAAAAGAGGTCCTAATATATTGCAGGATTTGGTTCACTTTGATTCAGAGCACAGGTGAGGATGCACCTATTTGAAACATGTTAATATTCCCTGGGGTTGGGTGGGTTTTAATCAAAATGGAAGTGGCAGGTTGTGCCTGGGTGGCTCAGTTGATGAAGTGTCCGACTCCTGATTTGGGCTCAGGTCATGATCTCATAGTCATGGGATTGAGCCCCACGTCAGGCTCCCTGTTCAGCGGGGAGTCTGCTTGAGATTCTCTCTCACCTTCTCTATCTGTCCCTCCCCCACACACTCTATCTCTCTCTAAAATAAATAAATAAAGGGCACCTGGGTGGCTCAGTCGTTAAGCGTCTGCCTTCGGCTCAGGTCATGATCTCAGGGTCCTGGGATCGAGCCCCACATTGGGCTCCCCACTCGGCGGGAAATCTGCTTCTCCCTCTCCCACTCCCCCACTTGTGTTCCCTCTCTCGCTGTGTCTCTCTCTGTCAAATAAATAAATAAAAATAAAAAATAAATTATAAATAAATAAATAAATAAATAAACCTTATAAAAAAAAATGGAAGTGGCAAATCCCTTCCAACAATGCCTTCCCATTCTCACGTCTTTCTCTCCTGCTTTTAAAGAACTTATTTTTGCTTCCATCAAAGCTTTCAGTAACTTATCTATTCCTTCTTTCTCTTCAGTCCATGCAAAATCGGCTCCTATGCAAAAGTACTGTATTAATAAAGCTGCTCAACCCTTTAAACCAATTTCATGGTGTGTGCTTTAACCATAACCTTCTTAGATATCCTCACTCCTGTCTCTTGTATACGGGAGGCAGAGACAAGAGTCAAATTACAGAGATAGTCCAACAGTCCCATTCCACTTTTTTTTTTTTTTTTCTTGTTCAGAGTCATCTAGGTTCTTACGGCTGAGAAACTACTCTCAGAACAAATTCCATATTTCCTCCTCTCTTGGCAAGCCCTCTATACCACCCAGCCCCACTCAGCAACTTGTGGTCTTCTACAAATAAGAGAAATAAAAAAGAGAGGCTTCCCTTCACCCCACTTCAGAATTTGTCCATATCTTCTCCTCAGTGTCTTGGGAGGTAGAGTCTTTTCTTTTCCTTTACTTATATTCTTAATCCACCTACTTCTACTTCCAACTGTCATTGGAAGCTTCCAGGCTTCTTCACGTTCTCTCTGTCCTGATGAAGTCTAAGCATAGAGACTGTTCCACCTCATTTTCAATAAATACATTCAGTAGGACTACCTTTATTTTTCCTCGGTTTTCCACTTCTATACTATTAATGCCTTTTTCTATTTCATCTTGCTCTTTCTTCAGGGCATGTATAGAGCGATAGTTTGCCATCTTGCCTGAAGACAAAATGCTACTTCTGGCTGAAAATTAAACTTCCTAGGCCAGGGCGCCTGGGTGGCTCAGTTGGTTAAGCGACTGCTTTCGGCTCAGGTCATGATCCTGGAGTCCCTGGATCGAGTCCCTGGATCGAGTCCCGCATCGGGCTCCCTGCTTGGCAGGGAGCCTGCTTCTCTCTCTGACCCTCCCCCCTCTCATGTGCTCTCTCTCTCTCATTCTCTCTGTCTCAAAAAAAAAAAAAAAAAATCTTTAAACTTCCTAGGCCCGTCCCCTGGATGCATGGATACAATGGGTCTTGGACCAGACCTGGAAATAGATATTTTTAACAAGTACCACTGCCCCAAGTAGTTATTGGGCAAGTTTGGGGGGGGAAATGATACAGAAAATTTATTTTTGATGTTTTACTTTTTTGGACTTTGTGTTGAAAATCTTTTCAAATTTCTTGGCTTTATTTAATAGCTGTATGTAAATGGCTCTCAAATATTTATTTAAAATTTATTTTTTTGGCTTCTGGTAGTTCAGTTATTGCTAGAAATCTCAGGTTAATTATACACATCAAAAATCTGTTTTTTTTTAATTGATAAACTTTATCTTTTAGAACATTTGTAGATTTGCAGAAAAATTGTGCAGATGGTTTAGAGATTTCTCATATAACTCAATCCCCAACAGTTTCCCTTATAATATCTTGCATTATTTGGCATATTTGGATTAATTAATGAACCAATATTGATACATTATTAACTAAAGTCTGATAACCATAGTTTATATTAAGGCTCACTCTGTATGTTCATAGTTCAATGGATATTGACAAATGCATGTCATATATCCACCATTACAGTATTACACAACATAGTTTCACTACCCTCAAAATCTTCTGTGCTTTGTCTACATGTTCTTTCTTCCTTTTCCCTGGGGCCTGGGAAACCACTGTTCTTTTAATGGTCTCTTTATCTTTGCCTTTTCTGGAATACCACACAATTGGAATCATAGAGTATCTTTTAGAATGGCTTTTTTCGCTTAGCAATATGCACTTAAGTTTATTTCATGCCGTTTCATGGCTTGATGCTTCTTTCTTTTTATCACTGAATGATATTTCATTGTATGGGTATACCAAAGTTAGTTTATTCACTCACCTATGAAAGGCGTCTTGGTTGCACCCAGTTTGGGGGCAATCATGAGTAGAGTTGCTATCAACATTTGTGTGGAGGTTTTTGTGTTGACATAAATTTTCAACTCAATTGGGTAAAGACACAAACACAGATTTTAGATAGTGTAGTAAGACTATATTTTGTCTGGTAAGAACTGTCTTCCAAAATGGTTGTCCCATTTTAAATTACCACCGGCAATGAATGAGAGTTCTTACTGCTTTGTATCCTTGCCAATATTTCGTGTTGCCAGTCTCTTAAAATTTTAGTCTTTCTAATAGACATGTAGTAACATTGCACTACTGTTTTAATTTGCATTTTTTTGGTAAAAATATATTATTATACTTATTTTATTTAAAAATTTCATTATTGTTATTAAATTTATTTCAAAAATTACATAAAGAATTAGAAAGGGGAAAGGTGGAAACAAAAACTGTTTATTTTTTTAATTTTATTATGTTATTTTAATCACCATACATTACATCATTAGTTTTTGATGTAGGGTTCCATGATTCATTGTTTGCTTATAGCACCCAGTGCTCCATTCAGTATGTGCCCTCTTTAATTTTTTAATGACAAATGATGTTGATTTACTTGATATAAAAAGATATCCAAGATATCAGACTAATAATAATAGAATCTAAATTCTGTTTTGAATTTTGTTGTAGAATGGTGTGTTGTTTTAATCTGTAATTTCTTAATGACGTATTTTATTTTATTTTTTTATTATTTTTTGTTGTTGTTGTTACAGTCTTGAGGTCTTTTATTTTCTTTACATTTATCATGCCATGAATTCATAGGGAATGGGTTCCAGCAGTTCGGGCTCCTTTCCATTAGTTCTCACAAAGTGTGCTTCTCTGGGTGGGGCAGGCTGGCACTTTAGTTGAACCCAAGTACCTTTCTCTTTGGCTTCCTTCTTTTTCTGATCATTTTCCTTCACACTTTTCAGGAAGCTATCTCAGCTCTTTTGAGTGTTTAATATGCTCAATGCGTACATTAATTCTCTTGGCAAGAATCTGGCCCTTAACTTGTTTGTTTACAACAATGCCAACAGCATGCTGAGTAACATTGTAGACTCAGTTTTACCATGGTAACATTTGTGGGGCATTCCTTTTTGAACCGAGCCCATTCCCTTGATGCCCACAATATCACCTTTCTCATAGATTCGCATGTATGTGGCCAAAGGAACAACTCCATGTTTTCTAAATGGTCTAGAGAACATAGAGTGGGTACCTCTCCTCTTTCCCTTTGTGTTGGTCATTTTGGCGAATCACTGGCAGATGGCGGTTCCGGCTGAAAGGAAGCCTAATGACATATTTTAATCAAACATCTTTTCATATGCTTTTTTTTGTCACCTGTGTATCTTTTTAGTGAGGTGTCCAGATCTTTTTCTAGGTTGTTTGTTTTCTTATTATTGAATGTTAAGAGTTCTTTGCATATATTGGATACAAAACCTTTTCAGATATGTTTTGCAAATATTTTCTCCCAGTCCGTGACTAGTCTTTTCATTCTCTTAAAAAAAAAAAAAAATCGGCTTATCTTTTAATCCCCTATCCCTGTGCCTACTAAATTGTTACCTCCTCATTCTAGCAATCAATAGATTGACTGTCCTGGCTCTGGACAAATAAATGAATGGATCACTATTATCTTTTCATGCCCTCAGGCTCACACTTCTCTATCCTTTGACCATTCTGGTTTTTTTCTTTTTTCTTAAACATTAAAAAAAAAATGTCCTACTAAAAATGACTACTCTGTTCTAATTATTTAGGCCAAAAACCAGGAGTTAGCTTTCACTTCTCTATCTCTCATACTTCCCATTGAATCCATTAATATATCCTGTTGGTTTCATTTTCAAAACATATTTAGAATCCAACCAATTCTCAGCACCTCCTGGTGTAAGTCATCATTACCTATATCCTGAATTATTACAATAGTTTCTTAACTGGTCTCTCTGCTCTTTCCCCTGTCCCTATAAAGTGCATTCTACTCTGATCGGAGCAACAGAGTTGACTCAAAAGGAAAAGGCTTTCCCCAAGACTCCATTGAAAATTCCACCTCCTTTCTCTGTGACTCTCTTTCTCCATTTTCTTATCCATAGCACTTACTATCATATAACCTACTACACATTTTATTTATATATTTTGTTTATTTCTGGTCTTTCCAACAAAAATCTCATATCCATTACAAAAGGGATTTTGTCTGCTTTTTTAGTGCTGTTGACAGAATGTCTATAACTTTGCCTAGCACAGAGTAGATGTTCAATAACATATAGATGGATAAATATATTGTCTTTTAATTGGTTTTATAACTATTTGAGACATGGATATTCTTTTCTTTTATATCCCAACTAGCAGTATCTTTGTCTGAATGTTTGGAATCTCCAAGCCTTTCTAAAACTGTATCATATATGGCTAGGTGTTCAATAAACACTTGTCAAATGAAAAGAATGAATGCACTTATAAAATACCATTCTATTCCAAATTCAAAACACAATTTAAATTCTATTATTGTTAGTATAATATCTCAGATATTTCTCTATATTGAGTAAGTCAATATTTGGCATATATATACTTTATATGTGTATATTGTATATATATGTATATTTAAAATGAACAGGATATTAACCTTTGGTTTATCTTTTATGTGATTACATAGTTGGGCAGACATGCTTTAGAATTACTGCTAGAAAATCATGCTTAAAATAGAAGAGTAACTTGGGGTGCCTGGGTGGCTCAGTCAGTTAAACATCTGACTCTTGACTTTGGCTCAGGTCATAATCTCAGGGTTGTGGGGATCAAGCCCCACATCGGACTCCAGGTGAAGCCTGCTTGAGATTCTCTCTCTCCCTCTGCCCCACCCTAAAAAAAAAAAGGAGAAATTGTATACTCAAATATCCTATTATCAAGCATTTTCAAGTTAAAATAGAATACTAAATATAACAAAGTAATATGTAAATATAATTTAAAATAATATATAAAACAATGAAAAATGAACAACATACATTCCATGAATGAAAATTTATTTTATAAGTGTATTTAAGATTTCTATTCAGGTGAAAATTACATATACATATGTACATATGTACACAGACACACATACATATACACATACACATATGTATATATACATTTCTGTGTTTCTTGATTTATATCACTATTTCTACTTGTATACATAAATACAACTAGAAAACTTATCCCCATTCTCCAAAATCTTTGATGGAATTTCTTGGTGTCCACTGCAATCCTTATGTGACTGATTTCTTTTTATTTCAAGCCAAATTCTTATTTAACTAAAGGACTAGGGAGAAACACACTAAAAAAATGAACGTTATCACAGTCTATCTTTGGTTTCATCACATTGACTTTTGTTTGGTAGAGTGTACCAGTCCAAGCTTTCTCCTTTAAGAGGCTTAAAAGGATTATATTCCTTATCTGAAATTTTTCTTCCATGTTTTTTCATTTATTAACGAGACATGACTCACTTGAAGGGAAGAGTTTCTTTATTCTATCATTTTAACTGAATAGCTCTACCTACCCAGGAGTCTGGCAGAGTGTGAGTCCACTTAATTTAGTTATACTTTGTTTATAGCTGAAACTTACATTGGGTGGTCCTTTCAAACTTCAACAGTAGTAGCAAAGCCACATCCCAACTGCATTCTGCACGTGCAGAACATCAGAATATAACAATAGGATCTTACCACTAGTGTGTATTAAATAAGAGTTAACTCTGTATTAAATAAGAGTTCACTCTAAGATGGGGGAGGAGATATATTACAACTCCTCACAATATAAATTGTAAAATTACTCCATATTCTTGCAAAATTTTATAACAATCTCATCAAATTTGGGTGGCCTGCCTTTCGTGGTATGGCTGATATGTAGACACAGTTGTATAGGTCAACGTAGGGATCAAAATGTCAACAGTCTTCTTGGCATCCCAGCCTCCCATGCTATTTTCACAGTGTGGGAATCCTTTCCATTATTCTCACTCTTTATCCACGTATGATGTTGTGGAAAGTTCAAAGAGCCATCAATTGTTACTCTAGGATAGAGGCTGCACTGCCGTTGCTTCTATTTAATGGGGCTTCTCTGTGTATCTGCTACATGGTCTTTTGATTTTGCCACTGCATTTACATGTGTTTTACTGTGGCAAGGAGTTTGATTTCACCAAGAGAAAACATATTGTAGTGGTTAAGGGCTGAACAGCTGGGATGCGAATCCCAAAAACTCCTGAATTTACTAAGTGTGTAATCTTGGGAAGCTCTTTGATTACTCTCTACCTTCATTTTATAACCTCCTAGGGGGTTAAAGAAGATTCATGGAGCTGATGTTTGTAAAGACTAGAATATTGGGCACCTGGGTGGCTCAGTTGGTTAAGCGACTGCCTTCGGCTCAGGTCATGATCCTGGAGTCCCGGGATCGAGTCCCGCATCGGGCTCCCTACTCGGCGGGGAGTCTGCTTTTCCCTCTCCCACTCCCCGTTTGTGTTCCCTCTCTCACTGTGTCTTTCTCTGTCAAATAAATAAATAAAATCTTTAAAAACAAAACAAAACAAAAGACTAGAATATTGACTGCCATAATAAGTTCTAGTTGAGGATTTGTGATTTTTATTTTGTGGTAAGACGTATAGAATGGAGAAGGTGGAAAGCATACTGGGAGAAGTGGCTATGAAGGTTGTACACGTCGCATCTTCCAGAAGGTCTCCCCATCATCGACCTCGTATGATGGTAAACTGGGAGTTGCCCATACATGACTCCTGGGTCCTATAGTCAGAGGACTTCATACTCAGAAGCTGCTTTCAAAAGTATTCTGGGTCGGGGCGCGTGGGTGGCTCAGTTGGTTGAGCGACTGCCTTCGGCTCAGGTCATGATCCTGGAGTCCCGGGATCGAGTCCCGCATCGGGCTCCCTGCTCGGCGGGGAGTCTGCTTCTCCCTCTGACCCTCCTTTCTCTCATGCTCTCTGTCTCTCATTCTCTCTCTCTCAAATAAATAAAATCTTAAAAAAAAAAAAGTATTCTGGGTCATTAATTACATATGGTCAGAAGGACAAAAATGGGGAAAAATTTTAAATGAGACTTGTAACAAAAATGATAAAAGAAAATACTTCTATTGTTGTGGAAAAACACAAGAGAGACTGTATAAATACAATCCATAGTGTTAGTTGTTCAAATCCCCCTATCCCCTGAGAATTAGAGAGAAAGGAAAAGAAAACCAAGTAGCTGTAATGTTGAAAGTTTTGTGGGAAAGGCATCAGTGTTTACCAATAGTTCATGTCCTTCTGAAACTCTGTACATGATTTACGTAAAAGATAGAGCATAAATTGCAGTTAGGTGAATTCAGATTGCACTAGGAATTTCTGCCAAGCAAAACAGTAAGGAAATGCCGTAACTCCTCAATGTCCTGGCTTCATTCCATTTGAATATATTGGAAAAGCAACAGATAGCTTTCACTCTTAGAAGATGACCACTTGGACATAAGTTGCCTTAATTGTTTAGAGTAGCAGTAGCTTTCATGAACTTGAATGTTCCATTTGAATTTTAGTTTAAATTACTGAAATTAGCAAATCTTAAATGTATTAAAATTTTTACTACTATTACTATAATGTTGGCAAAGTAACTGTGTTTCTTTCTCTTTTGGATACTACGAGTCACCATCCTATAAACAGGTTTTAATTAATCCCTTAGTGGCTTCTCTTTACCCTGGATTTCCTCCATCCTACTGGCCCCAAAGAAGAGCCTGAAATAAGGGCTTGTATGCAGGTAATTTTTGTTGGCTTGTGATTGGGGAAAGTGAAAGGAGAGAAGGAGTTAAAGCCAAGCCAGGAGACATTCTTGATACTGCTGTGAGCAACTGGGCTTGGGTCCTGATGGGTATGTCTGAGATGCTCTTTAGAATGTGCCTTGGACTTGTCCTCTCAGGGAATTATCCACGATATTGCCCACTGCAGTTAGGGAACATTAACCCACGGATGGACACCTGTTTCCATTTATCAAAGATGCCCCCCACCCCCCGCCCCGGGGCATTAGCTCTCCCATAAACCCAGGTTACTTAAGGGCAAAGGTGCAAGGCATGCATTGCAGCTGAGAGGAAGTCCTGCCAAGTTACAGGGGTGCAAAACTGTTGGCTGCGGCAGTGACTGGAGGAAAAGGTGACCCATGTGGGTTGGGGCTAGACACAAGAAGTGTCTAAGACAGCCCACTCTACAGGGAGGAAGCAGTAACACTATCATGATGCCTGAGTCGTTTCATTTCAATCTCCTGCTGATCAGATGTGCTTCCTACATATGGTGAGTGAAACCCCAGCCATGCTGTTCACACCACTTTCATACTTGAGAGGTTCTTCTTTAAAAGGATGGAAGATTCACATGTATGGACTCTTCCATTACCAGATAACTTAATGAATGTTGTTATATTGTTTTTTTTTACAATCGTACAGAAATTCCTCTGGGCTAGTTTTTGTTTACCCTTGTCTTAAAAAGTAGGAAACTGAGAGTCAATGAATTTCAGTAACTTCTTCAAAGTTCCTTTGTCACATTGCCCTGCAATGGTAGTATATACCCCCCCTTTTATTGTTGTTGTTGTCACACTAAAATCACCCCCTACACAGCAGTGTTTCAGAAAAAAGGTTATGTTACAATACCTCCTACAGAAGAAAAATACCATGGACTATAATAAAGGTATTGTAATGCTCTTGAGCGGCTCTCTGATTCTTATTCCCCTTGCCTTGGGCAATAGCTTGTCTTGTGCTTCAGCTTCACCCATCTATTCCTAACTACAGAGAAATATCCTAATCTTTTAGACTTAAACATTATAAGTCCACTTACTTTAATTCTCTTAAATATCTAGTCTCTTAATGATTTTTTATTGACTATCACTAGCTATAAGAAAAGAAAGCCTTTTCAAATATTCATCACAGAAAATATAACTTACAGAGCAACGTTTCAGGGGAAAGCCTGAATTTTTATGATTCTATGAAAGCCTGAAGATGAAATATAGTATATTGAATTATTTTTCGGCCAAATGTTTTCTCTCGTACGCTTCTCTATACAACTTTTTAGAAAAGGTGTATTCTCTATTTTTTCAGCTGAATATTTTATTTAAACCTTAAGTTAAGAGGAATATATACTTTCTTGTATATTGTAAAAAAAAATTGTATTGTATATTTTAAAAATTTCTTGTCATTGTAAAAATGGTTTATTACCTTACTTTTATTAAAAACAAAGGGCAATTATATTTTTAATTAATTATCTTATGTCCCCATGTTTGTTTTTTTTTAAGATTTTATTTATTTATTTGACAGAGAGAGACACAGCAAGAGAGGGAACACAAGCAGGGGGAGTGGGAGAGGGAGAAGCAGGCTTCCTGCTGAGTAGGGAGCTTGATGCAGGGCTCAATCCCAGGACCCCAAGATTATGACCTGACCCGAAGGCAGACACTTAACAACTGAGCCACCCAGGTGCCCCTCTTATGTCCCCATGTTTTCATGAACTCATTGCTTTTTTGGCTGTTTAGGTTACTTAAGAAGTCTAAAAAATTATATTTTAGTTTTTTTCTAAACAGGAAAAACAATACAAAACAAAAAAAATGGAAGCATTGCTGAAGACCAAAACAGAACAGTCTGTGAGAGTACATACCTGACAACCCAGCCTGTAAGAGATTATTTTAATAATTTTACCTCTTTATGTCTTTTTTTTTAAAGATTTTATTTATTTATTTGACAGAGAGGCACAGTGAGAGAGGGAACACAAGCAGGGGGAGTGGGCGAGGGAGAAACAGGCTTCCCCGTGGAGCAGGGAGCCTGATGCGGGGCTTGATCCCAGGACCGACCTGAGCTGAAGGCAGACACTTAACGACTGAGCCACCCAGGTGCCCTTTCTCTTTATGTCTTTTGTAATGAGGATTTCAGGTTGTCACACTCTCTGCTTATTTTAATTCTATGACTTGGTGCTGTATTTTGTCAAAAGACACTACATACATCACAGAAGTATGGCAGTGACTTGGACACCAAAATAATTAACATATAATTTCGCTGAAATAGGATTATACTGAGAATGCTATTTCTTGTTCTGCCAAGATTTTCTTCTTTTTAGCTCACTGGTATCTTGGGTTCTCTGAAATCAGAGCCCAAGGCATGAATTTGGGTGCCACTATTTTATTAGAGAGTGCAATCAAAGGGGAGTGAAGGTGAGGGGAAAGGACAGAAAGGCAAGGAAGGAGAGCAAAGGAGGATACGCTACCAGCTGTCCACTGCTTGGATTAGGGACAAATGTCGATCTATCAGAACTATTGGCAAAGAAATTATAGGGTGTTCTGTCTCTCAGGACAGTCTGTGGGGGGATGGGGATATTCCAGACTAAGTGTGTTCCTCCCAGGTTCATATGTCGAAACTGTACTCCCCAATGTGTTGGTATTAGGAGGTGGGGCCTTTAGGAGGTAATTAGATGAGGAATTAAGATTAGATGAGTTCATGGCGGGGGAGGGTCCCCATGATGGGATTAGTGCCCTTGGAAGAGTCAGGAGAGAGCTCTCTTCCCTCTCCAAGATCTGCCATGTGAGAAGTCAGCAATCTGCAACTAGGAAGAGAGGTCTCACCAGAACTCAACCACACTGGCATCCTGATGTTGGACTTCCAGCCTCCAGAACTGTGAAAAATATATTTCTGTTGTTTACAAGCCATCCAGTTTATGGTAATTCCGTTATGGCAGCCCAAATGGGAAAAGAGAGGGAGGAGGATATGGTCTGTGGGTTTCCACGTCCGATTGGTCAGATGTGCCTTCTAGGTGTTCCTTCTCTAGCAATTCTGGCAGAAGGAGGAAGGGGGAAATGTTCAGTGTCCATGGGGTAAGGTGCCATAGGGCTGCAGCCTAGTCAAGTTATTAGTCAATCACTGTGGCAAGGGCTGGACAATCACCCTCAGAGTTGGGCTCCACTGCAGAAGCTTAGAAGAAACAAGTGAGTAGAAGGCAGAGGAATCTGAGTGGGTCCAAGTTGTGCCCCAAAAGACCTCTGACTGGTCAGTAAATCATTTTACATGGCACTGTCTTATCTAAAACATACCAAATCCATTTGTTTAGTTTAGTGAAGTGTCCATTTCATGTAAGTCTAGTGATTATGCCTGAACTATAAATGACCCTAAATCTTTGTTGTTTTAAAAAAAAATTCACCCCTAAAAACAAATAAATAATTTAACCGCATCCCCCCCAAAATGTAACTTCACTCAAAGTCAACACATTGAAACTTTACCTACATGCCTTGTATACTTTGTAGACACAGTCTTTTGGAAAAGTCAGAAAGCAGTTTAAAGCATCTATAAAGATTAGTGAGTTAGAAATGAGTCTTGTTTTCTTAATGAATGTGACTGCCTGAAATGTAAAGTGTTAGGGATCTCAAATAACATTATTTAAAAGGCAAACAAACAAACAAAATCTTTGCGACAGATATCTGGGACAAATTTTGTTATTTGTAATACATAAAGAATTTCAATCAAAGTGGAAAAATGACTTAATGAAAAGAAAAGTAGATGAAGGCTATTAAGCACATCTAATAATACTAATAACTAACATTTATTGATCATTTAGTAAGTGTCCATTCATGTTCTAAGTATTTTATGTGTATTAAAGCTTTCGATCATCTCAACCCCATGATGTAGATACAATATTTTCTTCTCCCCCCATTAGGGGGGGAAAAGCAAAAACAAAAACACAAACCTCAGATGCAAAGAGACTAATAATTTGCTCAAAGTCACAGAATAAGTTGCTAGCAGAGCAGGGATTTGAATCTAGGACATCTGGCTCTCAAGTCGAAGTCTATAATCAATATGCTACACTGCCTATCTGCAATTTACCTTGTGGCAATTTACAAAAGAAGACACTAGGGATTGATAATTACCAAAAAGTGTTTTACCTTTATAAATGAGATAAAACAAGACAATGCTATTTCATTTTTATCAAACTGACATTTTTTTCATTACAGGGGCACATTATAATATATGTAATATATATGCAATTATATGTAATTAGATATGTAATAAAATATATATGTAAGATCCTTTAAAATAGTCATATTCTATCCACTATTTACTTTTATTAAATATGAATACAAAAATCATCAGAGATCAGGACAGACATTTATGTACCATAGTGATTTTCACAGCTTTATGGAAATATTTTGTAAACAACTTAAATGTCCAGAAACAGGAAAATGGTTAGATATGCTTTAAGAGAGCAAATTATGTCATCATTAAAAGCTAAGCTTTCAAAGAAAAGCTTAAGCAAGCTTGGCAAACTTAAGTAAATATAATATTAATTGAAACAAAATTGTATGCATAATATAAACCCCACTTAATTAAAAATGTGTATATGCTATTTGAATATTAATCCTTAGGACATTCTTTTACAGATTTTATTTTGTACTTTTGTATTATTTTTATTTTAAAATTATAGACATTACCAAACTGTTTAACTTAAAATATGTTATTGACCTAGTCTTTAGAAAATCTAATATTTTAAAAACAAACACAGAAAGGAAGTATTTAAATAATAAAATAAATAATATCCAGAGAAGCATAATCCAAAGGCTGATGTTACAATGGTATCTGATAACAAATTACTTTCTCTGTGGTAACTTTAAATAAATGGGCAGTTTAAAATATAGCTCACCAGAATGTGTACATGTAGATGAATATTGCTCTCTTTAGAGTGGCTCCTGGGAAAGAGTATACAATTAGTCCACCGCTATTGCATTTTTGTTTTAAAGATGAATTTTCTACAAAATTCCTTTGTTATAATGTGATCTCCTCAGTGAGGGCAAACTACTGTATCGGTCGGCCTATTCTCAAAGTACCTGGGGTAGGGTTAGACATTACTTATTAGCAATCATAATTGTAATTGTAATATACTTGTAATCATAATTCCAGTATTAGCATTAGTAATGGTAATACTACTACTATTAATAATAGCTATTGTAATATCAACAGTAATAGTAATATAAGTAAACATAGCAACAGTTCTAGGCTTTGACAGTATATTATGAAGATAAATGTCTCCTGACTTCCTTTCAAACATCCTGATTAGACATATTTAATACCAAGAAAAGTCCTCAGACTGACCGTATCTCAGAAAACCATTTTACGCCAGAACAAAGGAATATTGAGGGTAATTTGAAGGGTGGAAGCAGGGGCGTTAGCCTGTCCTTTGCTTCTATCACCCCTCACCCTCCTACCCGCTGATAATTTCCACATCAATTACATTCTGTTTTGTTTGGGTTTTCCCTGCCTTTTCCTCTTACTTTGGAGCAAACATATCTAGGTTCACATTCTGCTGCTGGTAATTATGATCTGCATGGCAATGGCCAATTTACTGATCATCCTGAGCGAGGGTTTCTCTTCTGCAAAATGGGCACGTCATGTTGACTACATGTTGTGAGGACTGCATGGATTAAATATAGAAGATGAGATACACACACATTCTGATTCATTTTTTCCTACTCTCTCCCTGCAACACTCCCACAAAGTCATTACTTTTAGAATGAAATCTATGCTCTGAACTCCAGGCTCATCTCTGTCCACTCCCTCCCTCCCTGATTCTCATAATCTATTCATAGAAAACCTTGCTCTTCCTCTCACTCATCACACCTCTTTATCCCTCTTTACCTCTGAAAATAGTCTTCCTTCTGCTTTCTGCTTCTCGAATTATTCCTCAATGTCATTTAAGATTCAGTTTAAGGGTAAATACATTTCTTCCTCTAGGTAGTAATGACCTTTCACCCAGTCCTGGACATTTCTCTTTCCTACCTGCTTATGTTGCTATACGCTCCTCATTATAGATACATATCACTTTGGGCATTGCAACTATTAATTCATGTTGTCTGACTCCTCTCACCAGAATGCATCTTCTTATTGGTGTCTCTGATAGAACAAAGTACTTGACAGACAGTAGACATTCAATCAATACTTGCTGACTGAATGAACAAGTAAATCTAGCTTAAGTTCAATGTGGAGTTTAATTAAATCCAAAGGGGGGATTGTCAACAAAAGGAAGATTAAAGAATATTTCTTTAAAAATCTCACTTCTGTGTTTGTATTATTGAGTGGACCCTCCTATTCATTATGCCACTAGGTCATCTGTCAATGCAGCATGAAAGTATTTTGCTGTTGTGTTGTCCTTGAACAGTCCACACTGGATTATCAATTGGGAAATAATTCCATGCACGAGAAAATGCTATGTTCCAGGCTCATCATTTACATTTTGCTTGCAGAAGCACAGCTGATCCAATATTAGGTTTGTTGAACACAATTGTGACATATTTGAATAATGCTAAACTAAGAGAAGTGTTCATTTCCATAGATAGTGTTCTGTGCTTATAATTGCTGATGACTTTTCAGAATCACAGGCAAACAGTCTCACAATTTATAGTTAGGAATGAAAGGAAAGCTGTCTATATTTAACCAAAATATTTAACCTACATGTCCAGTTACATGTTAATAGCCTTTCACAATGAATCACCTGAGTCTAATGCTTCTAAGTGATTGTTCTTCTTTTAAACTTTTTATTTATTTATTTATTTTATTCCCCAGTCCAGGTGCTGGCTTTGCTCACCTGAACTGTGGTAGAAATTTTCTGACTTGTCTCCATGTCCTTGATATCTTCTGTCTTTTCCAACCCTTCTCCACCTCTCCCCAAATATGCATCCATCCCCCATAGAATTTTTGTTTTGGCTCATTATGTTATATCCTACCTTCATCGGGTCACAAAGCCTATGATAATTTTTTTTTTTTTTACTCATCCTCTTCAATTTTTTTTTTTTTCTTATTCATCCTCTTCAATCCAAATTCAATAGAGTGGACAATCCCTTCCAAAATCCAAGCCCCAGCTTTACAGCTGCATTTCTGCTCATTCCTCTCATGTGACTCTCCCTCAGTCTCTGGATCTTTCCCAATTTCATCAGTGCTTTGTAATTTTGTTTATATTGTTCTGTTTCCTTTCTTTCTTTCTTTCTTTCTTTCTTTCTTTCTTTCTTTCTTTCTTTCTTTCTTTCTTTCTTTCTTTCTTTCCTTCTTTCTCTTTCTTTCTTTCTTCCTTCCTTTCTTCCTTCCTTCCTTTCTTTCTTCCTTCCTTTCTTTCTTTCTTTCTTTCTTTCTTTCTTTCTTTCTTTCTTTCTTTCTTTCTTTCTTTCTTTCTTTCTTTCTTTAAGATCTTACCCATTTTTTTGACAGAGAAAGACACAACGAGAATGGGAACACAAGCAGGGGCAGTGGGAGAGGGAGAAGCAGGCTTCCCGCTGAGCAGGGAGCCCTATGCTGGGCTTGATCCCAGGATCCTGGGATCATGACCTGAGCCAAAGGCAGATGCTTAATAACTGAGCCACCCAGACACCCCCTTTTTTTTCTTGATCTCAAGATTATGCTCTTGCTTCAGATTCTAATTCAAATGCAACTTTGTCTATAAGATGTTTTGATTTTCATCAAGTGGGATTAATTATTCCTTGTGTGTGTTTCTATTGTTTGAATCTCTGTTACATAATCTGTACATTATTTTGTATCTTCCACCAATCCAGGATTGTAAATTCTTGAAAAATAGGTTCCAGTTAGTGTTCATTTAAGTTCTCTAAAATGAAATTGATGTGAGTGTATTATGTGTGTATATATTATGTATATATGTTTTCAATAAATAAATATTTACTGGTTGGATAGAATTCTCTTCCCAAATGCTCAGAACACTATGTGTGCATCCCATCCTTCTGAAGTAACAAAAGTCTTCAAACTGGGGGTGTGGCATAACCTACTTCCAATATACTGGGACTTACTTTGTTCAAGTCCAACTCTAAAGGCATTTCTCAGTCTTTCTTTCATGACCTGTCCTGAAGCCTCTTCTCTCAAGTTTTACTCTTCTTTGTAAAACAATTTGATAAAATACTGTAAGTATTACATTCTGGATGCTGCTCTGAGGTGATATATCTGGTAGTATCTTTAACAGAGAGGATACTGGAAAACACCAAACACTCAGAAAAAAGAAAAAGAAGAGAAAATGGGATCACATGACATTTTTTCAGGCATTGTTCTGGGCATGTGGAAGAAGTCATTTAGACCAATAAGATTCAAATCACTCTTACTTTTTTTTTTTAAAGATTTTATTTATTTATTTGAGAGAGAGAGCACATGAGAGGGGGGAGGGTCAGAGGGAGAAGCAGACTCCCTGCCGAGCAGGGAGCCCGATGAGGGACTCGATCCAGGGACTCCGGGATCATGACCTGAGCCGAAGGCAGTCACTTAACCAACTGAGCCACCCAGGCGCCCCTCAAATCACTCTTACTTTTAATGTTCCCTTTCCTAACCTGTGGCTACTGGTTCTTTTTTTTTTTTTTTTTTTTTAGATTTTATTTAGTTATTTAAGAGAGAGACAGAGATAGCAACAGAGATAGTGAGAGAGAGCAGGAGTGGGGAGGAGAGGGAGAAGCAGGCTCCCCCACTGAGCAGAGAGCCTGCCGCAGGGCTTGGTCCCAGGACCCTGGGATCATAACCCAAGCCAGAGGCAGATGCTTAACCAACTGAGCCACCCAGTCGCCCCAACTACTGGTTTTTTAAAAAGGGTTTCCTGAAGGCATAACTACATAGATATTCATAGAGATAGAGCAAACTTTTAACATGTTTGAAAGTTGTAGAAACTGGGCTAGAATCCAGCTTTCCCTTAGTGTCATTATTCAAATATGGTTGGTAAATCTCAATACCAAGATGGGAAAGGTGGACAAATTTTCATCCTTGGAAAACTCAAGGTACATTTAGACTCTAAAAAACAATGTTATACCCAGAATATTAATATCAGAACACTATGTCAATATTAAGATCAATATGCCAATTTGTTTCAATGCACTCAAGAACTGTTTAACATGAGGGTAAAAAATTGGATAAAAGCACATCTAGTTGATGTAATAATTTGTTTTCTCAATCTATATGGTGCAAGAACCCTAGTTTCTCCCAATCAGTATTCACTGAAGAATTGTGTTGATGGAACCAAGGGATTTTAAGCAGTTGGGAGACCTCTGAAGAAATAAATAAATTTGATGAAAACACAGGTTTTTAAATATTTTTATGTTGTAAATTGTTCGTTTTAAAAGAACTGAACTCAATGTCTTTATAGAATCATAAGTGAACTTTGCTCTTTTGATTAATTTTTTTCTTTGTTTTTTAGTAAGAGAGAGAGTGCAAGCACATGAAAACAAGAGGGTGGGGCAGAAAGAGAGGGAGAGAGAGAAGCTTAAGTAGGCTCCATGCTCAGTGTGGAGCCCAACATGAGGCTAGATCTCACGACCCTGAGATCATGACCTGAGCTGAAATCAAGAGTCGGACGCTTAACTGACTGAGCCACCCAGGCACCCCTCTTTTGATTAAATTTTATTAAAATACTAGTGGAGGGGCGCCTGGGTGGCTCAGTTGGTTAAGCGACTGCCTTCGGCTCAGGTCATGATCCTGGAGTCCCGGGATCAAGTCCCGCATCGGGCTCCCTGCTCGGCAGGGAGTCTGCTTCTCCCTCTCCCACTCCCCGTTTGTGTTCCCTCTCTTGCTGTCTTTCTCTGTCAAATAAATAAATAAAATCTTAAAAAAAAATAAATAAATAAAAAATAAAATAAAATACTAGTGGATGCTAAAATATACTAATCCTGAAAGAAGATTGGATGGGAGAAAAATAATCAAATAAGCTACCAAGTCTACAGCTGCCAAGACAAGATGTTATTTATTATTCAATATAGTTGAAAATCCACCATCGTATCTATTTGGATGTTTCCTTCATTCATCCACCTCATTAAAGTAACTATCCTATAAATGACTGCTTTTTCTTATTTCTAATCTATTTTCATTTGTGTTGTTAATGTTTGGCTTCAGAATTGTTTGAATGTTTATACATGCTCATATGTGTGTTTAGGAAAGATGCATTTACTATTATCTTGGATATTTTCACTAGCTCTCTTTTAATCATATTGACTTATACAGTTTTATTTAAGAATATTTAAGCCTTTACACTGTTTTCTGAGAAATAAATAATTTATTTTTTTCTGATCTTGTGATTATTATTAATAACAAAAACCTAGGAAAATCAGTTATTTATACTTCAAAGATCCCTAAAGTTATCACATTTATTTTGTTTTACAAAACAAAAGAAAGCAAGTAAGCAAAACCTGGTTTAAATGAGTCGTTTCAGCATAAATGCTTCTTGACTCAGCTAAATAAAGTTTCTTTTAGCATCCCAAGTGATTCGTCCATTGTAAACCTCTAATTCTTTACAGAGGCTACAATGGATGGACAGTAAGGGCAGGCCATAATTTACAGAGTCTAGTAATGTGTTAGAGTCCTTAAATGACCGGTACTAGATTTTAGGTTTCTTCAACCAGAGTCACACAAAGTCAGGCTTTAACAGGCTGTTTAAAGTTTTCTTCCATATTAACCATCAAGAGTACAAGCCACTGCAATACTTAATGACCAGACCATTCTAAGGAAAGGAATAATATAGTCAATTCTAGTTGGTTAATAAATGAAAGTTTTTAATTCTGGGAATTTAATAATAAAATTTGCCAATAATATTTTGATTTTTTAACATACTGATTTCCATAACAATTGAAGAAAGTGTTCATTAATTAATTAGAGAAATTCTTCCATCAAGATATTTTATGGAAAGGTCTATGTGTAAATATTTGGTACAAAGAGTAAGTTTAAGTCTTTTTAAAATGACTCTACTCTCAAATAATTTTGTTTTCAAAGGTCACATCTCTTGAGTAATGACTAATTTTCTCCTGGTGATTAGTAATCACAATTATGTGCAATGGTGGTTCTTGGTGACTTTTTCTCCCACTGAATGAAACAACATATTTCAAAATTGGGACTCTGGGACATTTGGTTCTTCTAAATCACATTTTTTTTCCTCCAGTAAATAAAGTGGCCAATTTATGGGCTCATATATTGTTATATTTCCACATAGGGTTATATAAATTATTTTATAAGAAGAAATTGATAAAATGTTGAAAAATATCATTTGTTTATCAGTGTTTTCTTCAAATGTCTAAGTTTATTATAACTTGAAAAATTATTTTTCAATAATTTTGGCTATGTAAATATTAGAATGGAAATTACATTTTCATTTAATCCTTTGGACATCTGTATAAAACATCTGGACATTTGAGTCAATTTTTTTTTCTTGATCCAGCTTTGATCCAGCTGTTTAGTGTAATAAAGATATCATCTGTCAAGCACATCAAGTCTGCATTCTTATCACTTTCTGCACATCTGTTACTGACATGACGTTAGCCAACTTCTACGTAGGCAGAAGCCAGTTTCTGGGCCTGTTTTGAAATCTTGAGTTAGTTTGTAGTTAAGAAAGAGGTGCTAAACAAAACTTACTGAACAAGTAAATAATAATACGATTATAATGGATTGTTTTCCTGTGACGGCCCAGGCTATACGAAGTGTGATGTTGGTCATGTATTGTGTGCTGTTATCTCAGCTTTGTGAGCCATTAGCTCTTTAATACTGGAAAAGTCACCTAACTTTTTTTGGGGTCTTAGTTCCCAAATTTACAAAATGTAAGGGTAACACAATTCATTGTTTTTAAAATTGTGTTAAAAATAACATGAAATCTACCCTCTTAACAAATTTTAAGGATGCAGGATGCAGTATTGTTAACTATCAGCACGACGTATAGTGTCTTTAACTACAAACACAACTGTAAACACAGCGGAGCTCTAAAACGTTTTCATCTTGCGTAACTGAAACTTTATACGCATTGAAAAGCAACACTCTATTTCCCTCAGTTCATTTTTAAAGTCTCCTCTACATCTGAATTTCATTTCTGACAATTTCACATAAATGTTTAAACCAACATTATAATCCATAATGTTTACTTAGTAAATATACATATCATATATATATATATATGATACTGTTCAAAACAAATTAAGGAGCATAACCTTTCAGAGCTAGAGATTTCTTAAATTTCCAACAGCTGATTTTTATTTGAGCAAACATGGGGAAATGTGCAAATACAGGCAGAGATGTACAGTTATACCAATCAGGGGATGATGCCATTTCTAAAACTATAATGCATACAGCTTGCAGAGCTTGGGTGTCTGAACATTTTGCTTACAAAAATATTTTTTACTTAGAAGATTGGGGATGGAGATGATCATCCCATTCTTATTTAGTCTTGGTGGATAAAGCATGAGATTAGAATTTTAGGAAGGAAATTATAACATCAGATTTTTCTATATATGTAAGTAATTGCACTAAAGTGCACCTATAAAGATGTGAATAAATCAAGATAAAGAACTTATGATGAAGGTGAGGAACACCTTCAGGTACTCATTATTATTGTGGTAATAACTGGAGGAAAACTACACACACACACACACACACACACACACACACACCCTCAATTGGAACACAGCTGAGCATTCATTTTCTGCTTCTATAACCTTCCATAGCTTTCCTCTGCTATCTTGGGCTTCTTTGTGATGACTTTTGAGCAAAGCAGAATAGGCAAGAATAGTTGAAGTGAGAGACGGTATGGTGTAATGATTAGAACCATGTAGCCTGGTGCCCAGTAGTCAAGATTTCATTCTGACCTGTCCATTGTCTAGTGCTTAAAACAATACTCAGCTCCCAGTAAGTGATCCATAAATGTCTACTTTTTAGGATGGTGTTAGACACACACAGTAGAATGGAACAAATATTAGGAGAGAAAGGAAAAAGTATTTTGTTATAATGGGTACTGATCAAGAGAGAAAAGTCTACTGGCATGGCAGTCTTTGAATAATATGTGTTATCCACATGCTTTATAAATATGGGAGCTGAGGTACAGAAAATTTACATAATTTTCTATTATTAAATAGATATCTTAAATATCTAGCCTTACTTTTTATTAAAGGAGACTAATATAATAAAGGCTTGGGCTTTAAAACATGTTAAGGAAGGAAAATAGTTGGAACAACAAGGATGATAGGGAAGTTGGGGGAAAGGTCTACTTTGAAGTTTGAGGCTGTATCTTACTGCTCTACCGCATGAAAGGGGGTTGAATGCACAGAATTCTGGTCAAATAGGTTTCAATCCCTGGGGGAAAAAAAGATGGTAAATTAATGCAAGTTTTCAATACAATCCACATATTGCAAATAGGAGTTAGACAGCTGCTTGGATCTGAGCAGAGAAACCAAGGGAGGTGTTCAGTTCTTTAAGTATAGCTATGGTGGGGTTCATAAAGGGAAAGTACTACAACAGGGCTTCAGAATAGAGAACAATATCATCATCTAGTTCTATACATTGTTTTGAATCAAATGCTATTATATGGAGTTCTACTAATTCAAGAGGGGGAATGAGAGTTCTTAAGTATTTTCTATCTCAAAACCGCATTGTATATTGTATATTGCAGGCCCTTTCAGGGGAGATACTTGGGCAAACTGAAGAAGGATAACAGATGGTTATTCTTGTCCATCCAAGAGCTAACTAATTGGTGTCATTGTAGACTTTTTCTTGACCTGAGCGACCCTTCCTGTTCCCTCTCCCTACCGTAATCCAAACTTACCTCAACTTTTTCTTTTTTCTGTACCATTTCATTCAACAATCCTTTCCTAGTGATTGTTAAATTACAAAGAACAGGGGCACCTGGGTGGCTCAGTCGTTAAGCGTCTGCCTTCAGCTCAGGTCATGATCCCAGGGTCCTGGGATCGAGCCCCGCATCGGGCTCCCTGCTTGGTGGAGAGCCTGCTTCTCCCTCTCCCACTCTCCCTGCTTGTGTTCCCTCTCTTGCTGTCTCTCTCTCTGTCAAATAAATAAAATCTTTAAAAAAAAATTACAAAGAACAGAAATGCTCAAGAAGAGGGAGGTTCATTCTAGGCTGTTTCATACAATCTAAGTGGAGAAAGTATCGTCAGGTCTCATGAGAGATAGTACTGAGAATTTAAAAGCCATCACAATCAGAGGTAGCTCTATTAGTCAGCTTGGGCTCCAATGACAAATTACCATTGACTGGGTGGCTTAAATAAAGAAACATTTTATCCCTTACAGTTCTGGAGGCTAAGGAGTGTAAGATTGTCACCAGCAGATTCAGCATCTGGTGAGAGCTTTCTTCCTGGTTCATAGCTGGCTTTTTGCTGTGTCTTCACATGGTGGAAGGGGCAAGGGAGCTCTCTGGGGCTCCTTTTATAAGGGCACTAATGTCATTCACCGCATCCTCATGACCTAATCACCTCCAAAGGGCCCACTTCCAGATAACACCACAATGAAGTTTGGGGGGATATAAACATTTGGTCCATAGCAGCAGCCTCTCTATCTTTAACTTGGAGTCCATTTAGTCCCTTGTTGCTGCTTTCCTATAGCTTGGCATCATCTCATAATGCTGTCTTTGAGTCAGATTTTGAATCCATCTATGGATGAGTTAGCATGACTGAACTAAAAAGATGCTACTCTTCCCTGAATCTATATAAGCTTCCAGATTTACCACTCACAAATAGCACTAGAGGCTCTCTATTCAAAGTTGATGTGCTCAGTTAGACCACAAGCCTACCCCAGTGTCTTTAACCATTATAAAGATTGATCTCATAGTACGTGTGGTGGTAAGAATGAAGCCCTCAGGGTCAGGGGACAACTTGAACAGTTGAAGTCTAGCTTGAGTAGGAACCCTAAAAGAAATCTACCATATATTATCTCATCTATCTGCTGACCATCACTGAGATACTCAGTGGGCCAGGTACTGACTATTGGGTTCTCAAAGTGTTTTTGATTGAGTTCTATTTATTCTTGTACTCCTGGCACATCTCATAGTGTTTTTCCCATAGTAGATCCTCAAAATATAATGTTGACCTAATTTTCCATGGTGAGTCATTAAAGCAATTATAACACTCAGTGAGTTGTTTAGATGGAAAAGAACTTCCATATGATTTAAGGGGTCAATCTGTAGGTAGAGAAGCTGAAGATTATTTATAATATCACATTTGATGTAGCTTAGCCCAGACATCATGAATTTTCACTTAATCATCAGCACAAGTGGGAAGGCAGAAAGTGGCCAGGATTGGGAGTTTTCTGAGATGATAGTCAGGAAGGGTTTGGAGGGAGCTATGCAGAATTTTGAGAAATGTCGCCATCCTTATTCTCTTCTATAAGATGTGTAACACATGTATTAAAGACAGTGAATTAAAGGACACTCTTAATTTGTTTACACCAGCAATTTCCAATTTTTCTTGAACATACAATCTCTCTATCCCAAACTATCTCTCACCCTCCTAAGATGGTAGTTCTAAGCCATTAGTCAAAACCACATTGGCATATGGAGATCAGAAGAGCATAGAGCCAGAGAAATAAAGAGCTAGGTTAGGGACCAGGAGTTTATGGCTGTAAGAATTGAATAAGAGCATCAAAATAAGGAGCATGAGCACTCTAGGCCTTTGGTGGAATATTACAATTCTGGAAAGGCAGAAACTAATTCCCAGGGAGCTGTAGATGAAAACTGTAGGAACTCAGGGGCAAAAAGAACATTTTCTGACTTCTAGGCCAGCTAGGTGGTTTTCTTATTTATAGTTATCTGAGACTTCATTTGCTTCATATCTAGGACTAGATATACAGATGGACTAGATGTATATCCTCTTATTAAGAATGTATTATGGACAAAGTACTATATAAGGCACTTGGTGAAATACAAAAGCATTTTCTTACTGGTCATTTTGGGAGATCAGAGATATACTTTTGGGGAAAAAAAAAAAAACCCAGATGATTCATCTCAATGTATGGAAAGTGACAAATTAGAAGGGGAATATATAGGGGCATTGAGAGTTCAGAAAAGGGAGGGAAGACTCACTTTGGTCCACGACTGTCTGAGAATGATTTGCCAGAGGGTTGTATTTTATTTGGAATCCAAAGTCTAGATAAAATTTAGGTAATTGGAGAGGGAGGAGGAAGACATTTGAGGGCTGATGATAAATGTGAATAAAGGTGTGGATGTTAGACTCTGAAAGGGGTATTTGTGATGGGGATGATTGAAGTAAAAAATGTCCTACAGAGTAATAAAACAGAAGATGAGAAGGGAGGTAAAGGCCAGACTTCTGTAAGTAAAACCTTGATTCTATCCTATCCTGTAGAAATCAAGACTATTAAATATGTGTGAATACTAGAAATGTAATAGGGCAAAGATGGTGGATGCAGATCCATGTCTGGTAGTGTGCATCACAGATTACATAAAAGAGAAGTTGTAAATGGATAACTTTTAAAAATAAACAGCTCTCTGGGCCTCACCCTAGATTATCTAAATCAAAACCTTCAGATGAGGACAGCAGGAGAGAATTTGCTGGGATTCGCTTAACAATAGAGTAACAAAGTTACAAAATCCAGTGGAAAGATGGAGGAAACAAATTTGTGGCTTGATTAGCATTGAGTCTCCAGAATAAAACTAATGAACTAACATCACTGACTTAAATTTTTCATGAATTCTATTTATTTATGGTTGGTAGTAAATAAACTATGCAAAGTAATGTTCTGAGATTGCTCTTAGCTGAGTAGGGTATATTTTTACAATATGTCTAAAATTGGGAAAGGAGGATTATTTCATCTCAAGATTAAACAATATGAGTTATTTTTATTGCCATATTTTCTAGTTTTACTTTAAAAGAGGTAATATCATCATCCTTACATTGTTTGTTTTAATACTGTAATTTGAAAAGCAAAGCAGGGCCGCTGGGTGATTCCGGGGGTTAAGTGTCTAACTTCAGCTCAGGTCATGACCTTTGGGTTTTAGGATTGAGCCACTGCATGGAGCCTTTGCATAAGGCTCCCTGCTCAGTGGGGAGTGTGCTTGTCTCTCTCCCTCTTCCTCTGTCCCTCACCCCACTTGTGCATGCTCTCTCTCTTTCTCAAATAAATAAATAAAATCTTAAAAACAAACAAACAAACAAGAAGCAAAGCAACTTTTCTTTCTGCAACAAAAATCGTAGTATCACTCCTGCTGATAGGAGAAGCTATGTAAGGGGTATTAAGGCAAGAAATGTCTGAGAGTCCGAAGATCTTATTGGAGAATGATTCACAGCCTTTTTGTGGGAGATAAAAGATCATTGTGGGACGAGAACTGAAAGATTTTTAGGGAAATGGGAAATGTACATCGAATAAGTAATACTGAAACTTTATTTCATTAATTGTACTCATTTATTCCTCACCTTTTCCACACCTACCTACTACCACAAATGGCTTTTCAAATTTTTCCCAAAACTAGTTTTCAATAGTCTCAGAAGAATTGTTTAACTGATACGGTCTTTGTTTCCAAGCACAGCACTCAAAATTTCTCACAAAAGGTTGTACTGAATAATCAACCTCTAGAAAGGAGAAAAAAAATATGTTAGAAATGTTTCAGTCTCTATATGGACATTTTTGCTGTCATATAGAATTTTCAAGTAAACACGTTCAGTTCTCTAGGACTGCAATGGCAGTTAGGTCACCAACGACTCATTACTTCCACTGATACATTTCCACTGGATCTGCTCTTTTTATAAACATAGCTAGTGTAAGAGCTACTCATGATATATACCTTTTAAACCCTAAAATGGTCATCAGTGGGTGGAGAGTGGAGATGAATGAGTGGAGCACAAAGAATTTTTAAAGCAATAAAAATAATCTGCATCATACCGTAATGATGAAAGATACATGCCACTATATACTTGCCCAAACTCATAGAATGCACAATACCAAAAGTAAACCCTAATGTAAACTACCGTCTTTGGGTCATGATGTGTCAATGTAGGTTTATCAATTGTAACCAATGTGCCACTCTGGAGGATATTGATAATGGGGAAGGTATGCGTGTTTGGGGCAGAAGGTGTATGAGGAGTCTCTGTACTTTCTGCTCAATTTTGCTGTGAACCTCAAACTGCTCCAAACTGTTTCAACTGCTCTAAAAAATAAAAGGAAATTTGGGCGCCTGGGTGGCTCAGTCGTTAGGCGTCTGCCTTTGGCTCAGGTCATGATCCCAGGGTCCTGGGATCGAGCCGCACATCAGGCTCCCTCCTCCGCGGGAAGCCTGCTTCTCCCTCTCCCACTCCCGCTGCTTGTGTTCCTGCTCTCGCTATCTCTGTCTCTGTCAAATAAATAAATAAAATCTTAGGAAAAAAAAAAGGAAATTAAAATAAATAAATGGCCTATATACCCTAAACATGGACAATAGGATATCATATCTAAATATCTATCTTATTTAGAATAGCATTCAGCATATAAAATTTGGAGACATTGTGCTTTGGAGGAATCTTTGTTCATCCCAAGTACAAAAAAAAAAAAAAAATGCTGGAAAAAGCAATTTTCAATAGTGGAAACAGTTGCCTTTTGAATAAAAATGACCAATTGCTTGGGACATCTGGGCAAGTTACCTGTTCATATGATCAATCTATATATAAATACTGGGTGTGGAAGCATTGTTTATAAGGTTGGCAATAAACTATTAAAACATAGTAATGGGTAGCTTGACAACATTTTAATAATATGCCAAAATCTACTGCTCACTTATGGTTTGAATTTCATGTGGCAAATAAAGAATGTGGTCAAAAGAAGGACATGGGGGTGCCTGGGTGGCTCAGTTGGTTAAGCGACTGCCTTCAGCTCAGGTCATGATCCTGGAGTCCCAGGATCGAGTCCCGCATCGGGCTCCCTGCTTGGCAGGGAGTCTGCTTCTCCCTCTGACCCTCCTCCCTCTCATGCTCTCTGTCTCTCATTCTCTCTCTCTCAAATAAATAAATAAAATCTTTAAAAAAAAAAAAAAAAGAAGGACATGGAGATACATCGCTCCCAGCCTCTACCTTCACCATAAAAAAGTAATCTTGCATTATAGAATGGATAAATCTAGTTATGTTTCATGGTTCAAATATTGTTCTCTACTGCACAAGTCAGCCTGATAAGACAGCTGCAGAATAGAAACATTGGGTGCCAAAGGAAAGAAATTCTAGCTGTTGAAACAAAACTAAGTTCTGCAAATTGCTAGAAAAATCCTTGTGGGCTATAGAAATTTATGCAAGTTTCAAATCAGAAGATATTTTTCTTCACCTTCATGAACTCTCTTTTATTAAAAAGAATGAATATTTATTACAGTGCAGTATATATTTTTTTTAAATTTAGAGTTTTATTCGATGGTGAATTTATCTCAGTGATCTTTATTGTTTTAATTGAAGTATAGTTGACACACAATGTCACATAAGTTTCAGGTGTACCACAGTGATCTGACAATATCTGAGTACTCTTGATATTTGCTATGTAACTTAGAAACTTGTATTTATTTTTATTTTTTTATTATTATGTTCAGTTAGCCAACATAGCCATCATTAGTTTTTGATGTTGTGTTCAACAATTCATTCATTGCATATAACACCCAGTGGTCATCACAACACGTGCCCTCCTTAATACCTATCACCAGGTTACCCCATCCCCCCCCATGCACCTCCCTCCTGTAACCCTCAGTTTGTTTCCCAGAGTCCAAAGTCTCTCATGGTTTGTCTCCCTCTCTGATTTCTTCCCATTCAGGTTTCCCTCCCTCCCCTGTGGTCCTCCACATATGAGTGAAACCATATGACAATTGTCTTTCTCTGCTTGACCTATTTCACTTAGCATAATCCCTTCCAGTTCCATCCATGTCGATGCAAATGGTAGGTATTCATCCTTTCTGATGGCTGAGTAATATTCCATTGTATATATGAACCACATCTTCTTTATCCATTCATCTGTTGAAGTACATCTCTACTCCTTTCACAGCTTGGCTATTGTAGACATTGCTGCTATGAACATTGGGGTGCATGTGCCCCTTCTTTTCACTACATCTGTATCTTTGGGATAAAGACCTAGTAGTGCAATTGCTGGGTCATAGGGTAGCTCTATTTTTAATGTCTTGAGGAACCTCCACGCTATTTTCCAGAGTGGCGGTACCAACTTGCATTCCCACCAACAGTGTAGGAGGATTCCCCTTTCTCCACATCCTCGCCAACACTTGTTGTTTCCTGTCTTGTTATTTTTTGCCATTCTAACTGATGTAGTGTGGTATCTCATTGTAGTTTTGATTTGTATTTCCCTGATGGCTAGTGATGTTGAACATTTTTTCATGTGTCTGTTGGCCACTTGGATGTCTTCTTTGGAGAAGTGTCTGTTCATGTCTTCTGCCCATTTCTTGACTGGATTATTTGTTTCATCATATTTGGGTGTTCAGTTTGAGAAGTTCCTTATAGATCTTGGATATCAGCCCTTTATCTGATATGTCATTTGCAAAAATCTTCTCCCATTCCATGGGTTGCCTCTTAGTTTTGTTGACTGTTTCCTTTGCTGTGCACAAGCTTTTTATCTTGATGAAGTCCCAAAAGTCCATTTTTGCTTTTGTTTTCTTTGCCTTTAGAGATGTGTCTTGAAAGAAGTTGCTGTGGCTGATGTCAAAGAGGTTACTGCCTATGTTCTCCTCTAGGATTTTGATGGATTCTTCTCTCACATTGAGGTCTTTCATCCATTTTGAGTTTATCTTTGTGTATGGTGTAAGAGAATGGCCCAGTTTCATTTTTCTGCATGTGGCTGTCCAATTTTCCCAGCACCATTTATTGAAGAGAATGTCTTTTTTCCATTGGACATTCTTTCCTGATTTTTCAAAGATTAGTTGACCATAGAGTTGAGGGTCCATTTCTGGGGTCACTATTCTGTTCCATTGATCTCTGTGTCTGTTTTTTTGCCAATACCATGCTGTCTTGATCATCACAGCTTTGTAATATATCTTTAAGTCAGGCCTTGTGATGCCCCCCAGCTTTGGTTTTCTTTTTCAACATTCCCCTGGCAATTTAGGGTCTTTTCTGGTTCCATACAAATTTTAGGATTATTTGTTCCAGCTCTGTGAAAAATGTCAATGGTATTTTGATAGGGATTGAGTTGAAAGTGTAGATTGCTCTGGGCAACATAGACATTTTAACAATGTGTATTCTTCCAATCCATAAGCATGGAATGTTTTTCCATCTCTTTGTGTCTTCCTCAATTTCTTTCAATTTACTTACTTTCATAAGTAATCTGTAGTTTCTAGAGTATAGATCCTCTACCTCTTTGGTTAGGTTTATTCCTAAGTATATTATGGTTTTTGGTGCTATTGTAAATGAAATCGATTCCTTAATTTCTCTTTCTTCAGTCACATTGTTAGTGTATAGAAATGCAATTGGTTTCTGTGCATTGATTTTGTATCCTGCCATGTTGCTGAATTGCTGTATGAGTTCTAGTAATTTGAGGTTGTAGTCTTTTGGGTTTTCCACATAAAGTATCGTGTCATCTGTGAAGAGAGAGAGTTTGACTTCTTCTTTGCCAACGTGAATGCCTTTTATTTCTTTTTGTTGTCTGATTGTGGAGGCTAGGACTTCTATTTTTTTTTTTTTTTTTAGGATTTTATTTATTCATTTGAGAGAGAGAGAGAGAGAGACCAAGAGAGCACAAGCAGAGGGAGAGGCAGAGGGAGAAACAGACTCCCCACTGAGCTGGGAGCCCAATGTGGGGCTTGATCCCAGGACCCGGAGATCATGACCTGAGCCAAAGGCAACCGCTTACCCATCTGAACCACCCAGGTACCCCAAGTCTAAGATTTCTAGTACTATGTTGAACAATAATGGTGAAGGTTTTAAAACCAAAGGACCTCATTTTTAGCTCTGCATAATCTATCATAATGTATGTTTTGCCCTTTAAGGGATGTTTAGGATTGAGGTTTCTTCTTTCCTTTTTATGTATTTCTTCTGACCAGCACCCCTTAGATAGCTATCTCTCCTAAAAGCTTCACTGATGAGAAGACACACATTTCTTTCAACTTCTTTAAAATTCTTGGGTAAAATCTGGATAGATTTTTGAATCTAGAAAATGTATCTTATTCAGTACTGTTATATGAACGTGTTTTGCATAGGTATATGTATACATGAGTGTACATTTATGTATGTTTGTAAAACTAAAGCAAAAAGAAAATACTAAAGTACACCTTTAAAAAATTCTATTCTACTTTTCTATTCTCTTTAGTTTTTTTAAAAAAGGGCATGCTAGTTTTGACCCAGTGGATCTTTTGAGTCAATACTAAGTTTCAACCTTCAGTTTCAAGCTCTGCTCTGAGGTATACTGAGGGGAGAAATTAATTAGCTTAGGGTATTTTAGGCAAGATAGGTTAGACCCTTGCTATAGGAAAACTACCACCGCAACATATCAGATGCTTAACACCAGTAAGTTTTACTTCTCACTTGCATAAACTCTGCTGTAGGAAAGGAATGGTGTTTGGGTTCACACAGTCAGGCAGAGACCCAGACTTACCAAGGCTCCTCCCAAGAGTGGAGAGAGCTAATGGGTTGGCATCTCCTGTGACTTTTGTTTCTTTTGCCCACAGCTCACTAGAAAAAAAAAAAAGTAGCAAGAAATTTGGTGGAACACTACTGTCTTCATGACAGACAGTATGTTCTTCTTCAATTTAGCAGTTCTAAATTCTTTTCCAAATGATTGTATTGATGTACACTTTCATCAGAAGTTTATAATTAGATAAAAAAAAGAAGTTTATAATTATACTGGTTTCTTTATGTTGTTACACATAATTTGGCAGAATATTTAGTATCTAATAGGTGTGAAATCCTAACTCATTGTGATATTAATTTGTATTTACCTCATCACAAATGAATTTGCCTTTATAAATGTCTCTGGGCCAGTTCCTTTTCTTCTGCTGCTAAATACCTGCTCAAGACCTGCTATCTTTCTTTGCAGTCATTTTTAAATTTTCATATTGTTCTGTTAGGGTCATATTTTTATGATTCTTTGTATTTTTTTTTATGTGCTCTCAGTTGTAAGCTATGCACAACTCTAATCCCTTTTAACTTGTCTTTCATTTTTCATGGTAACTTTTATAGTGGAATCGATTAGTCTTTTACTTTATGGTATTCTTTCTGTGCCTTGTCTAAAAATGCCATGGTTCCCGGGTCTTAGACTGACTTTTGTATAATTTCCACTAAAAGCTTTTCTTTCCTGTATTTTATAGATAAGTCTTTTGTAAACTTGGAATTGGTTTTAATATATGATAGGAGGAAGGTATCCAATCATAATATGAATGTGGAATAGGTACAGATATAGATATGGATATCTATAAACGAGAGATATAAATGGATAGATGGATAGATAGATGATAGATAGATGATAGATAGATAGATAGATAGATAGATAGATAGATAGATAGATGATAGAAATATTTTTCCACATGTACAAACAATTGTCCAAACATCATTTGTTGAGAAGTTGCCCTTTTCTTGTGGTATAAACTGTTTTTCTGTCATAAATTAAAATATTCTCTTATGCAAGAGTTTATTTCTGGAATCTCTGTTCTATTTTTCATATTTCTATCCCAGCCCTTCTGTCTAGTAGATTAAGGTCCCCCGGTTTATGCTTCTTCAAAAGACAGGGCTATATTTGGCTTTGTTCTTTAATATAGATTTCTAATTATTTTCCAAAAACAATCCCTGCCAACTCTTGTGTTTTGTTTGGATGCAATTGATTCTATTGATTATAAGAGCAAATTTTTATTACATCAACAACCTAACTATCCATTTATTTAGGTTTCCTTTAGCATAATCCAATTAGTTTCTTTGTAAATGTAGTGTACATCTTTGATGCATTTTTTACCACTTTATATTCATGTTATTATTGATAAAACTTTAAAATTATGATAATACATTATTACTGATGTATGAAGATGTATTTGACTTTGATATACTAACTTCGTATCTACAAAATTTGATAAACTCATTAATTCTAATAATTTATGATTGTTTCTGTGGGTTTTGTACATATATAATCATATCTTCTAAGAAGAATAACAGATTATCTCTTCCTTTCCCATTTTATATTGTATTTCTTGTATATATTTTCTTTATTGCAGAATAAACAGTAAAGTTTTAAATGTTCCATGTGAGCAGAATATATGTCCTGAAGTTACTGGTACAGAGTTGTATATAATCCCCATCAGTCCAACATTTCATTTACTATTTGTTTTCTCTATATTTAATACATTTTACTCTAGCTTTAAATTACCAGAGAGTTAGGTTACATTATTCTATCAGATGGTAGATTTGTTTATCTTTTTACCTAGTTTTTCAGGTTGTATTGAACATGTTTCACTGCTATGTTATTAGGTGCATAAAATTTGAGAATTGCTACCTACTCTTAGTTAAATATTGTATTGTTATGTAGTAACCTTTTTTATTTAATATTTCTTTCTGCTTAAAAGTCATATCTTCTGATAGTCATATAACTATATTAGCTTTCTTTTTGTTAATACTTTTGTTAACATTCATTATGTATTTTCCAATATTCTAATTTCAACCTGTAATTTAAACCATGATCATAGAAATTTATTCAATTCCCTCATTAAGGTTGTCAATTGAGAATTGCAAAATAAAGTTTTAATTACATTTTAGATTTATAATATTGACAGGTATTAAAAAATAAAAAGAATGAACTTAATTGAGATTATGTGGTTTTAAATTTTTCCTTTTTTTGAATAAAATTAATATGTGAACAATAAAGATATAAGTTGACTAAAACATTTTGAGAGGGCAGGAGTGGCAAAATTTGAGACTCAATGAGTTTGAGTTGACATGTGGGCATAAAATAACTATAGCTTATAGGCAATACTATATATTTTCTAGAACTAGGGTTTCCAAAATGCCTTGATTGCCTGGAATGGTCAGCTTTATGGCTGTTGTCCCATCTTAATTATTAATAGTGCTCTTTTTTGCTCTTAAAAAATGTCCCTATTTAGAAGATAAATTATAAGAGCAACCTAATTGGAACCTTCAATGGACCTTCAACATAAATCTGAGGAAAATGGTCAAGCCATTTAATAACTATTACCTAAGGGTATACTATTAGCCAGACACTATGCTTCTTGCTAGAACAGAAATAATGAGGAAGACATGAGTCTTGCTCTTTAATCTCATTGATTATCATTGAATCCTCACAATGATAAGAGGTAGATGGAGGTATTTTCTGAGGTACCTAAGTTGAAAAGCTTGTCTTAGGCTCATGTCTCCTATGGTCATACGATTAACCTCTATGTTATTGCTTCAACAGGTAAGTTTTCTTTTCTTTTCTTTTTTTAAGATTTTTATTTATTTATTTGACAGAGAGAGACACAGTGAGAGAGGGAACAGAAGCAGAGGGAGTGAAGGAGGGAGAAGCAGGCTTCTTGCTGAGCAGGGAGCCCGATGCAGGGCCAACAGATAAGTTTTCTGTAGAATGAAATCAGTGAGGACCTGTGGTCTTTCCACTGAACAATAGTCTCATCTAGTCTCTTCTACAGAGTAATCTTGAAAGCAATCTTCCAATGTTTTTTAGTGTTATCTTAAAAAACCCTAGAATCACTCTATTGACAACCACATTAAAGACCTTTAACTTGGTTCAACTTGCTTTAAGAAGTAAACCAATTAGTTAAAGGTCTTCCTTTTTCTATTTCTCTGGATGATATAAATACAAAGCATGAGCTATTCTCTGGCCTCCATAAGAGTGTAATTCAAATGACAGGTAAATTTTGTGTCATAAGAGGGCTAAAACAGAATGATGATTATTAGTAGATTTTATCATTTTGTTAAGCACTTAAAACCATCTTGTGTTGTATATAACACTCTACTCTTAGTTACTTAATACACATAGATAATGAAACTATTTGGTATTCATAAAAATGTAGATAATATTTATTTTCTTATTGGGCACTCTATTAAAGTCAGGAAGAAGAAGCTGATAGTCAACCATGATTATAACTTGATTTTTAATTGTACCACAGTTATTTATTTATATTAAAGATGATTTGATTATTGTTTTCAATTCTTCACTTTTCTACCATCATTCTCTTTGCCATGTGACTTCACACTTCTTCTCACTAGTAGTGGTTTATATTTCTCTGCCCCGTCATGCTGGTTCCTGCCACGTGACTTGCTTTGGTCACTGGAATATGAGTAGAAATTACCATGGCGGTTCTAAATCTGGACTTACGGTGGCATTGCCCATTTATGCTTTCACCTCTTGCATTTCTGCCATTGCAATTAGAAGAACACACCCTGACTCACCCATTGATCTAAGGAGGTTTAGAAATACATGAAATACAGTTCAAGCCTACAGCTTAGTGCCAAGTTTAACCAAGTCCAGCTGCTTAATCAGCCAACTTCCAGCAGACCAACAGGCTCAAGAACATGAATAAATGATTGTTGCAAGCCATTAATTTAGAGTAATTTGTTACACAGCATTATTTTGGCAATAACTGGCTTATCTACATCCATTCAGGGAATGCTTTTAGAATGCTTGCATGTCATACACTGAGCTAGAAGGTGATAAAATAGGAGACAAGAGAACGGTGATATGGGATCTCATAAACTACAGTCTAGAGAGTGACGGAAACAAGTAGTAGATAATTGCAATATAATGTGGACAAATGTTTTGATCAGAGAATGGTGTCATCGGAGCATATGAGACTGGTGTCTCATTTATATACACGGGTTTGGTGTAAACTCTTGACAGGAAGTGCTGAATATGTTTGTCTTGCAAAACGTGTAGACGGAGGACTGACAGGTCCTCCCAGCAGAATTAACAGTTTGAGTGAACAGAGAGCACTGAATACTGAACAGCCAGAAGGTGAGAATGGCTTTGGTGAGTGTCAGTGGACGTGTGGAGGTGGAAACCGTTGAAGTATGTGAGATTTAGCCAACGCGGCACCTTGTTAACTGTGTGAAGGTGTTTGGACTTGCCTCACCAGGAGCTGGGGTAGTGGTGGTGGGAGGCGATTCTAGCTCTCCTTTCCTCCACCTTTTATTCTTCAGTTGTCTCTGCCATGAGAGGGTGAGTGCTTGTTGAAGTGCTCTTCCTGGAGCACCGGCTTAATGCATTCCATGTGTTACATAGTTTTACAAATGTATATTTGCCAGTTTCAGTTTCTGGGAGGCAAATGGAAATATGAACAAAACAAGTGGTTAGTCATGTTGAATACAAGTTTAGGAATACATTGTGGATTAATTTATTAGATCATCTTGCATGCATTTCTCTGCCAGCTCAGGATGGATTAAACGCTGGACTAGTTTCCTGGTGGTTTGTCTAGTCTAATTTAAAAATAATCAAATGAAGGGGCTTCAACTCTCCTGGGAAATTATTCCCCGCCTTAATGGATTTTGCTGCTAGGAAATGTTTTTCTGATAAACTGACCAGATTTTCCTTCCACAGTTTTATCTTATTACTTTTAGTTCATTTAAAACCATCTGAACTCTCTCTTTCCCTTTTAAATAGCCATGTAATCCCTTAATGTTAAGATCAGTTTTTTGTTGTTATTGTGCTTGTTTTTGTTTTACTTTCCAGACCCTAGTTTTTCATACATATTTGAACTTAGAACTTTTTTTTTTTCTGCAGACTTATTAGCTCATATATTTTAGGTCCATTTCACTCTGGGCTTTCTTTCTTCATCTGGGCTTTAAGCATTTATATTCTCCTTTTTATTATCATCTCCTCTGATGGTGTTTGCATCATGCCCCTGATGAGAGTAATTAGTGAGCAGTTTGTTCCCTTTTCACAGGCATCCATAATGATGTTATGTGAAATAGAGCTCTCACGATCTTCTCTGGGTCCTTGGGGAGACTTCCTCACAGCTATGCTCTCTGCCATTATCATGAGTTACTTTTTCCCTTTCTTCCAGTTTTCAAAATCTGTTCATAACAAAACATACAAACCAACTAAAAATGCTCAAAGGCGTGTTAGTGATGTGTTCAACAAAAGAGAACCAATTCGAATGGGGTCTCTCTTTAGACATTATAGAGACTTCGTTCTCCAGGATCTTTCAAAACAGACAAGAACAACATGACAACTTGCACACTGAGCAGAACCTTGGAGATGGGGTTTCGGCAGTTCTTGTTCATGGTAGAGGAAAGTTAGCAGAGACTTGACTTTCCCCGGTGCATGCGGTGTTATGTTAAGGGTTGAGGCAGGAGACTTTTGGGGAAGTGTTTTTACCTATGTCTGGCTATTCTTGATTTGGGAGGGGCATTTATTCTAGGATGAAAAACGTCATTGCTGTTTCCTTGGGACAGCATCATCAGCTATTCTTTGGTTCCAAAGATCATTGTCTGAATTAAATTCTTTGTGTGGTCTTGTTTGCAAAAGAGTGTTATAGGGGAAGGGTGAAGATGGTAGGGAGAGAAAAAGGGTGCAGAGTAGAAGGTCATTACACACACACACACACACACACAGATATGTAAGACACCCTCTAGAAATGTTACAGATGAGGAAAAATCTCTCATTCTGACTGAGGGAATTGTACTAAATAAAGTGTCTTCCATCCAAAAGAACATACACCCTGGGTGGAGGGTGCACTAAGAGCCACACACTCTTTTAAGGACCGGAGGTATCACCTTCTCTTATGTTTTAGCACAACCCCAGTGAGGGAAGGTCAAGTATTAACTCCGATTTTCAGATTGGGGAAAGGAGAATTAGAGAGTTTGACTGACTCATCAAAGGGCCCCTCTGAATAAATTTTGCAGCTGAATCCAAACTCAGCATTATCAGATAGCTGGACCAGATTTCAACCACTGTATATACTGTGCTTAAATAGGGTAATACATGTAAAATGTCACACCAGGCCCATAGCCAGAGCCTATTATACATTGACTACTACTACTAATATGAATAGATGGTGTGACTTCTTGTTTTAATTTTTTTAAAGTTTTTATTTGTTTTAAGTAATCTCTACAATCAATGTGAATCACAACGCCAAGATCAAAACCCCGAGATCAAAAACAACCCACTCCACTGACTAAGCCAGTCGGGTGCCCTGACTTCTCGTTTTTAACAAAACTTTGGGGTGTGCCTCAGGGGCTCATTCGGTTAAGCATCCAAATCTTGATTTAGGCTCAGCTCATGATCTCAGGATCCTAGGATCAAGCCCTGCCTTGGGCTCTGTGCACAGCACAGAATCTGCTTGTCTCTCTTCCTTCTCCCTCCCCCTCTGCCACTACCCTCACCCCACTTGAGCCCGCACTCTCTCTCTAAAATAAATAAATAAATAAATAGATAAACACAATTCTTAACCAAAATTCAGTTGTTGTTGTTTTTTTTTTTTAATAGCAGCTGTTCCCAAAATCCTAAGGGAAAACTCTTCTAGGAGACAACTACAGACTTGGAGATATAAAGGGAAAAAAAATCTGCACCAATAAGTAGATTTGTTAAACAAAGAAACTTAAAGTGACTTTGTAGTCTTCCTGTTTTGTCATTAATTAGCTTTGTGACCCCTCTGAGGTAATTCTTCCAGTTTCCATCATCTGTGTAAAATGAGGGAGCTGGATTCGTGATAAAATGAGAGGATGTATGGAAGCACCTGGAGGAAATAAAGCAGGAATATGACTGTTACTGTCACTACCTAGATTTCTCATCTGCAGTGGTCTGAATGGTGGCCCTGAAAAAGATATGTCCATGTCCTCATCTCCGGAACTTGTGAATGTTCCCTCATTTGGAAGAAGTTTTGCAGATGTAATTCATGTTAAGGCAATGAGGGAGATCGTCCTGGATTATCTGGATGGACCCTAAATCCAGTGACAAGTGTCCTTGCAAGAGACATCTAGAGAAGAAACACACATACAGAGAAGATGATATGAAGACAGGAGGTGAAAGGGAACCATATGGCCCCCAAGTCCAGGAAATCGGCAGCCAGAAGCTGAAGTTGGCTTGCCTAGATAGAGCCCCCAGGGGGACTGTGTCCCTGTGGACTTGTTGATTTTGGACTTCGGGTCTCTAGAACTGTGAAAGAATAAATACCTGTTGTTTTAAGCCAATTGGTTTGGACTAATTTGCTACAGTAGCCTCAGGAAACTAATAAATTCCTAAAATGGTATAATTTCAAACTATTTAATTTAACTGAGGTTTCTAGTTAACCCATCATATGACAAATCGGAATGCATGATTCTTAAATTCCTTTCTGAGAGTGATACTTAATAAAATGTGAGCCTTTTACCAGTGCGTTTTGGAAATGTACCCATTTTAGAAGGTAGGGACTTGAGGCGTTGAATGGGATGGCTCACGGTGAACTGGCAGTGTCCAGGGAAAAGTGCCTCTGTAGAAAATAGAACAGTCTTGATCATTAGCTTTTCTTCAGCAGGGAGAAAAAGGCTCTGTAGGCTGGAGATAATCAATCCATTTTCCACATTATACCTCTATAATTCAAGGTTAAAGGAATCTTTTTATGCCAAATGTTCTTCTTCTTCTTCTTCTTTTTTTTTTTTTTAGGTGAAAATACCCTCTATTTAAAGTGTATGTTTGAAAACCAGAAAATTTAGAGGATTGCTTTAAGTGGCAAATGTTAAGTTTTAAATAGCATGTTGCTACTTTCCTACACGTCTTAGAAACAAAATTATACATGTTATGTTTCCACTTTGGGATGTCTTTCTGTGAACTAGACAGTTTTTAGAAAGCTGACTAATTTATCAGTAGCATTTCATTGAATTGTTAAAAAATTTTGCCTGATCCACAGTATGTAGGATTGACACAAACTCATTGGCAAATATTATATTTAGGGATAATATTTTTTTTCACATTAAATGAAAACAAATGGAGTAAAAATTGCTTTCTCTGTTAATACAAATTAAAATTCTAAAGAACTAGAATGTTATTAAGGACTAATCCAATAGTTCAGTTATTTGATTCCTAGCCAAATTGTTTTTAAAACAGTTTTTGATGTGTGATATGAAAAGCAAAACGGGAACAAAACCAAACCAAAAGGCTGTTAAAAGGTATTTAACTGACTCAAGTGGCCAGGGAGTAGAGAATTCTAAACATAGGTCCCATCCACTACATTCTGTTTCTATCTAGACAAGATGTGAAACCTCGAAGATAAAATTTAACATACCGGTTACTTAAGAGTAAAATTAATTTTAATTGCCTACCTTCAAAATATGCTTTTAGAATGCCAAATATTAGTGCTTTAAAATGTACAAATAGCCATATTTATCACATAATCAACATCTACTTCTTTTGGACTCCACAAGTGATGGATGATAGAAATGCTTCCAGAGAATTATTTTGATCACTTGATGTTTCTGATCATTAATTTACTGACAGAAGCATGAGTCAATTTATTTGTTTACTTTACATATATGTCATTTTTGAACATTTACATGGACTAGACACTGCTCTAGAAGGGAAGAAGGTGACAAAAAACATACAATTTTTCAAGGATCTCTCATTGTAGCAGATGTGGTCCCTCATAAAGAGATAAGCAAATAATCATGAATCCAAGACAGATAAGTGACAGAAGTATGGCTGGATGGCAAGGAGGCCAGGAAGCACAGAGGTGGATGGGGTAGGGAAAGTAGCCTGGGGCAAGAGCAGAGCCTCTGGGCTAGGGAACAAGGGGAGAATTTATATTGATTGAATGACTGGAGAAACCAGTTGCTAGATACTGAAGTCTAAACATAAACAGTTAAGTCTCACCATAAGCCACCACGTTTTGCAATTTTATTTTCATTAAATCACTCCATTGCATCTAGAGCCAGCAACACAGAAAAACAGTGATCTTGATTCCAAGAATTAATGGGGGCTAAAAGTTAAGAGGGAGGAGGTTGAAGAAGACCACACACCGCCAATCTTTGACTGGAACTTGTTTCTTGCATTTATTGACTCCGTAGAGTAAACATTAGCTAATCAATTTCATCTTTCAATTATATTTGGTGAAAGCTTAGTATTTTTCTTCCCAGCCCTGTCATTGGCTTTCTGGAGTTAAATAACCACATGCTACGGAAACTGCTAACCGGCCAGTCAGAGAGAATGACTTCCAAATCCCATTCTAAGGGTCCCTTTGAAGCTGTGTGTTGACTCTTTTCAGTTTATTAAGGAAGTTTCAGCTATTTCCAGGAGAATTTGAGATCATATTATAGAAGGCACATAAACCTTAATTTGTCAGAAAATCGTTTTCTTTTTTTCCCCCAGAAGGGAAGAAACATAATAGGCAGAGACTAACCTGGTACAGGGAAATGAGGAAAGTGTAGAACAATTCATTTTTAATTAAGGTAAGTTTAAAGAGAAGTCATAAACAGATTAGGTTTGTGTCTCATCTGTAGATCCAAGAGTTCTTAAAGATTTTTAATGAAAGTCTAGTCATCTAAATTTCTTTCTTTCTTTCTTCTTCTTCTTCTTCTTCTTTTAATGCACTCAGTGACTGAAATATTCTATTATTAGTAGTACACTTTTGGTATGTGAATGCTGGTATAAGGCACAAAAAAAACACAATGGTTTCACCAAAATATGTTTAAAATATAAATAATAATATAAACTGATGTTTGGAAAGTAGTATGATTAAAACATATTTTTAAGACTAGGATCTCAACTAATTTGGTTTTGCGTATTAGTATTTAAAACATAATATGTACTTAAATGTTAGTTTGCTGTTATGCTCTCCTTTCATATTTAGCCCCTACCCCAACTACTGCATAGTGGGGACAAGGGAAATTTTCAGTTCAACTTATACATTTATTGTGCACCAACTGTATACCGGGCACCATTCTTGACACTGGGCATATAGTGGTGAACAAACTAGACTGAAATTGTTGCCCTCTTGAGCTTATTTTAAAGCCATCTATTGGGCTTTTAGACCTTTCCTATCTTTATCCTCTTTCCTGTAGCTGTCATTAAAACTCAAGCTACTATGTGCAGCTAACCTTTGTGTTTGTATTCAGGAAGGAGGCATGGACAATGAGTACTGGGTGGTGTGAACAGAATAACAACACTTCTAATATTTTGAAATAATCAATGAGTATCATATTTACATGCCACAGCTTTTAGTTGCATGCTTTAATAATTAAAATTATACACACACAAACACACACACATACACACAGATAGCCCCCTAGGTGAAAAATGTAAACATTCATGATTACTCTTTTGAATAAATTCTCTTTTGTTTCTTTCTTTGAGCTTTGGGGAATTTATTATATTAGGATGTATAGAGAAGCTATCAAACACATGTACTATAAAATGTTTTCAATAGCTTATAATTTGAACAAATGAAAGCCATTTCAACTAAAAATTCATACTATGAAATAATAATTATCAATGGCTATGTGTGAATAAAATTGAATGAGTGAAATTGGATGTACATAGTGGTATTTCTGTAAATAATTAACATTAATCCTTTGACAGTTACCTCAATTGTTTGGATCAAGATGATCAGTATGCTATGGATTTCCCTGTTAAATCTGTCAGCATTTCTTATTTTCATTTACACACTATGTATTAGTCAGCTTGGGCCACCATAGCAAAACACCACAGACTGGGTGGCTTAAACAACAGAATTGTATTTCTTTCAGTTCTGAATGCTGGAAGTCCAATATTAGGGCAGGTTTCATTCTGAGACCTTTTTTCTTGGCTTGTAGGTGCCTGGCATGCACTGTTGAGCTCATATGACCTTATTTTTGTGTATATGCAGGGAGGGGGAGAGAGCAAGCTCTTGAGTGTCTCTTATCTCATCATGAGGGTACTAGTCCCATCATGAGATCTCTACCTTCATGTGCATCTAAGTATTTTTACTTCCCAAAGTCTTTATCTTCAAATACTATCATATTGGGAGTTAGGGTTTCAAATATGAATTTTGGGCGGGACACAAATATTCAGCCCGTAATACACCAGATATTATCATAACAGCCTATAAATTTAAGACTAATATTCTAATAGAGGAGGTTGGGTCTTAAATATTTCATTAGATCTTGAGAATAATCAGTTATTGATGATACCACCAAAAGAATTTTCAGGAGTCTACCAGAGCACTTACAGCATCTCATTACAATATTGAGCAGGCCAATGCATGTGTCTATATCCCTTGCCTCTGTCTGGGCAGGCTGAGGACAGGCCTTTCTAGAGAATCTGCTGCCAAATCTCCCTTAATAAATGCATAATAGCCCCCACACACAGCTTTACAGGGCCCACTAGAAAGGGATTCAAGATGCATTCACTCTGTCAGTTCCCCTCTTTGGGGAACTATCACTTTTAATCGGGTGGGCTTCTAAGAGAGCCAGCTTAAAAAGAAAGATGCAAAGGAGTCCATGGAGCCTGCAGAGATACAGTTGGTGAGTAAATAGAGGGGATGTGTGATAGGCAGATTCTGAGTAGGCTTTCATTGATTTCTGTTTCCTGGTGTTTATGTCCCTGAGTGAATCTAGACCCAGAGATTTGTTTATAATGACTAGAATATAACAAGAGTGATGAGATGTTACTTTTGAAGTTAGGTTACAGTTAATCATGCATTCATATCCTAGTTTGTCAGATTTATTTCTAGCTCACATCTAGGTAAATAAGTTCAGCAGAGGGGTAACCATTCTTCAGCATGTAGGGAAGTTCTGTGTTTCTGCATCAGTGGGCACAGAAATGGTTAGACCACACCTATTGACATACAATCACGTGTACATGCACACACACACACATGCACACACACGTTATGGTGATAAAAAAGACAATTCTCAGAATATATAAGCAATCTGCCCACCACTACACATTCTAGGAGGAAGCGGGTAGAGGTAGACATTATACAGGCAACATCAGATGTGTGATTTGCGGGGTTTTCAATGAATAAGACCAATCAAAACTGATGCAAGCAAGAAAATAACAACTTATGGCTACTCTTTTTCTGCTAATAGCACCAGAAATGCAAGCATGATAGAGAGGATTATGTTTCAATATGAAAAGGAGAAAGCAGTAGTATTACTACCCCCTGGCACCCGGAAAGCTTACTCAACTCTCCTGTTGTTGCATTGGAGAAAAGTAATCATACTTTAAAAGAGCTGCTTACCTCAGCTCTTCTCCGATTCACAGCAGCCTGATCTGAAATTATGCAGGAGAAGCTAAATAAACCAACTTTGGTCTCTGTTGATATCTTCTCAAGTTTTTCTGTATTCTATGTACAACTTCCTAATTCAAGAAAGGGAAAGTTTATCAGTATGATATATGGATTTGGGGTTTCTCAATGAATAATTTGAAGAAGAAAAATTCACAAGCAAAACTCTTAATCTGGGTCTGCCTTCCTACTGTGTTTCCTTTTATTTTTTTTTAATTTCCTTCTTTCTTTGAGTAGAATTACAGTCCTATATTTTATTTCTATTTTTTACATGGAGGCTTTTACACATGGAACATAGAATGTCATGAAAAGACAATTTAATTTACCTAGCAAGTGCAGAAGATCATGTAGTAGGCATTGTCCAAGATGGAAAGATGTCTCGTCTCTCTGAGGGGCATTGCAGTCTAACCGGAGATAGAAGAAGGAACGTGTGCACAATAACAAGCGCTGTAACTGAGCACCAAAGCAGGGCTTGTGAGTCTTTATAGACAGTGGTGACTATTCCCAGCAATGGAGACCAGAAAAGTATGAATCTTTTATGTGCTGTAATTTGAGATGAGAAGAGGATTTACTATTTTAACAAGTCTGAACGAGAGGACCTTTTTTGTCAGAGAGAAGACTGTGACAGAAGAGTGTTTGGATAGTTAGTCAGTGGTAGATTAAGATCTTTTTTTTAAAATTTTTTTATTTTGTTGTGTTAATCACCATACATTACATCATTAGTTTTTGATGTAGTGTTCCATGATTCATTGTTTGTGTATAACACCCAGTGCTCCATGCGGTACGTGCTCTCTTTAATACCCATCATCAGGCTAAGATCAGTTTTTAAGGCAGATTCCAGCCTCAAAAGATCATGTGTATCCTAGGCAGTGGTAGAATCCATCTGGGAAGAAAGAGGATTTCAGAAAGATAAAAGTAGTTGCACTGTGAAGGATGGATTAAAGGGTGGAAAGTCAGAAATCCGTTAAGAAGCTATTGTGATATACCTTCCAAGAATTGATGAAAGAAAGAAAGGAAGAAAGAAGGAAAGAAGGAAAGAAAGAAAGAAAGAAAGAAAGAAAGAAAGAAAGAAAGAAAGAAAGAAAGAAAGAAAAAAGAAAGAAAGAAAGAAAAGAAAAAAGAAGAAAGAAAGAAAGAAAGAAAGAAAGAAAGAAAGAAAGAAAGAAAGAAAGAAAGAAAGAAAAAGAATTAGACTAATGCTATGAAAAGAGAAGTGGAGTGTGACTAGAATAATGGATTTGAGAGACAGTGAGGAAATAAAAAAACAGGACTGACTGAATGATGATGTGTCATATCTAAGTCATATCTAAGATGACTCAGGATTCTAGATTAATGGTGATATTCACAGCCAAGACAAAATATAGGAGGAAGTACAGATTTAAGGAGAAAACTTAGAAAAAAATTGAAATACCTATAGAATTTTCATGCAGAATTATTGCAGTGGACTGATTTCTTTTATGTCTCTGAAATTATGGACAGAAAAATATGGGCTAATACCGGTGTGGTGATCATTATCCTACCACCTGGAGACAGAGAGAGATGGCTGAACATATAGCCTTAAATAAGAATTGGAAAAGAAGGAAAAATCATCTGCTGTGTGACAGGTGTTTTAAATTAATTGGACACAAGAGTAGAGGGACTGAAGAACCAGAATAATAAAAAATAACGGAATTCAGAAAAAAAAAATAAATCTTTAAGAAAGAGCAGGCAATCAGTAATACAAAATGCAATGGAGGGAGCAAGGAGGAGTGTCACTGAGAAAATGCTATTAGATTTGATCAGGAGTGACTTTTTAAAATTTTTTTGAGTGTAGTTGGTGCACAATGTTCCGTTAGTTTCAGGTGTATAGCATAGTGATTCAGCAAGTTTATAGGTTATGCCACGCCCCCCACAAGTGTAGCTACCCTCCGTCACCATGCAACACTATCACAATACCATGGACTCTATCCCCTCTGCTGTGTCTTTTATCCCCTTGACTTTGATTCATTCCATGACTGGAAGGCTCTGACTTTCAGTACATGTTCCAGTGGGCAAGAGAGTACTGAGATAGATGAGGAAGGAGAATCCAATTACAAGGGCTCACAAAGAGCATTTATTTAAAGTGGAGGCAGGAGGATTGGCTTATTCACCAAGTTTGCAGGTGAAGTAAAAAAGACGGAAGGCTTAAATCTAATTAGAAGAGGGTTATGAACATGTGAGCATGTTCATAGGTAAAGAGTATAAATCAATCCAGCAGGGAGACGAACAGAATGGATAACTGATAGAACAACACATTGTTCTAGGCAGGAAAGTACTCAATAGAAATATGCAGACATTTGAACCTTGGCATTCCTAAAAGGGAGAGTTCTCCTCTGAGGAGGTTAGAGTGAAGGAGGAAAGGCAAAAATACAAAGACACTCTTAGGAGAGCAGGGAAGTAGAGAGACCACGTGCCAGGTGGTCTTGATCATTTCAGTGAAGTCAATGAGATCATCTGTTCTGTTAAAATTTATGATTCCAGGGAGGGTTGGGGACTTCAAGATGTTAAAGAAGGTTTGGATCGGTTGTTATAGCGAGTGAATAATATAGAATCCAAAGTGCAGTTTGAATCACTTGCCTTTCTAATGAAACCAGTAAATCGAGAGACTTATCCCCATCCCCCCAGCCATGCACTTCTGTACAGACAGGAGTGAAGGAAACGGGTAATGAGGATTTCATGGAGCTAGAATTAGGGGAAATGAGAGTGTACCCTGCAGGAAGCAGTGCAGTGCAAGAACCTTCTCAAACTTCTAATAAATTTTAATAAGAAATTGTAAACTGGGATGAAAGAAAAGTGGAATCAGATGGGCATGACGGATTACCACAGCATGGAGACATCAAAGGCCTAAGGATCCCAATAAAGACACAAATGAGACTCTGTGTGCATTGTGGAGGAACATGCGGTACTTAGGTTGCAGCCCTGCTCCCTGCTCAGAATCCCAAAACTCAAAAGAGAAACGGTTTAAGGGATGACACAATGGGGGTGTGGACATGACAATAAATGGGTGTACTGGTGTGGACATGGAGGTCATTGGAGTTCAATAGCTTTAAGACGTGTGAGGCCGCAGTGTGAGTGATGACAGCCAAAAGGAGAGAATGAGGTTGTGAACCAGGTGACTAAACCCCTGTGAGAGAAACTTCATCAGCGCTCACCATACCAAACAAAAATGGAGGAGGTTAGTGATTTAATGATCAAGTTAGCTATTTATTTCCATTTAGGTGGGGGCTATTTACTGGAGAATTATTAACCATGTGCTCTGTCAGTTTTGGGCTGTGTTCATGGGTTTCATACAAACTCAGGTATACTTAATGTGTTTTATGGAAACAGGATCACACATGGAAGCATAATGACTGCTAGTCCAATTTGGACTAGAGTTGTTTTCATACCTTGGGGCCTCACTTTTAATATTTTTTTTTTTAAGATTTTTTGTTTATTTATTTGAGAGAGAGAATGAGATAGAGAGAGAGAGCATGAGAAGGGGGAGGGTCAGAGGGAGAAGCAGACTCCCTGCCGAGCAGGGAGCCCGATGCGGGACTCGATCCCGGGACTCCAGGATCATGACCTGAGCCGAAGACAGTCGCTTAACCGACTGAGCCACCCAGGAGCCGGGGCCTCACTTTTAGATGAATGTTATACCATCAAACAAATCCAATATAGAGCCGACAAGATGGCAGAGAAAACTCAAAACCATTATTGTATTGGAGATATATTTTTCTAAGAAAGAAAAGAATCAAAGGGGCTACATTTCTTGAGTTTAGTCTTTTATGTATAAGAGAAATTAAATTTAGTAATTGTGATTCTGGAGGCTGGAACTAGTATAAATGGATGGAAGTTATTGAAAAGCAAATTTTGGCTTAATGAAAGTCATTTGAATTTCAGTCAGTTAATGACAGACCCTGGGTGGAAATTGCTTCTTCTTGAAGTAATGAGTCCACATTATGGAAAGTGATCTCAATAGACTAGACAACTCTTGCATATATTGAGGTCCACAGAAGAGCATAATTGATCTGGTCTGAAGCTTGTTAGAAATGCAGACTCTCAGGCCTCACCCAAACCTGCGTTTTAACACTATTCCTTTTAACAGCATCCCTAGGTGATTGCCTGTGTACATTAGAGCATTGGTCTAGAGGACTTTCCTGCACTGGGGAGACAGCTGGTCTATAGAAGCTAGAGTCCCTTCCTGTTCTAGGACTTTTGTCATATATTTTGATTCCAAAAGTAATTCTCGCCTTCCTTGACTTATCTCTATCTTTAAGAATTTCAAGCCCTATACAAAAAAGCTTACTGGACTCTGATTCTTCCAAGTGTAATTTGGTAAGATTATTTTTATATGGCATCACACCAAAGTTCTTGTACCTGGTAAGAACTTCAAAATGCTACTTTTTGAAAATAAAAATTCTTGGTGCCTCATGAAAGCTATAGCTGAAATTTTGTTTTGACAATACTCCGAAAACAATAAAAATATCTGAACACCCCTATGTCATTCTGCTTCTTTTCTGCTTATTCAGTGATTAGTCCTGGGGTGTCCTGTGGGTTTTTTCTTTACTGAGGATTCACTGTAACTGGCTAGTGAAATACTGCTTGGGATGAGTGATAGAAAAATTGTTATAATCTTGCTTGTGTCTTGCTCTTACTTTGGCCCCTCCATTTGGGAAACAATTTCAATGTGTCTTATTTTTATTACTGAGCTTTATCTACTGTTGTGGAATTTTCCTTCTCAGACAACTCAAGCCTTGTTTCACTTTTAAACACCTGCTAAAAGTAACAGACAGCGAATCATTTATCAACAGAGAGAATAAATTGATAAACTGTGGTAGTAATTATTTTTATTCTTATTCTTTGTTCAGAAAGCACATTCCTTGAGTTTTTTTCCTCTCTGAATGGAAAGAATTTTTAATTAGCATAAATATGATACAGCTCCCATAAAAATGAATAGGGCTTTGAGCTTACAAATCTCTTTCATGCCCTGATATTGTTTTGTGTGTGCACAATAACTAGACTTTACAAAAAATTTCTATGGTCAGCAATGGTACATCATAATTTACAATGTCTCCATTCTGAAGGAAGTTTTATTACTACTTAGAAAAGTAGCTGATTTATGGCAAGTGGCAACAAGCAAGAAATCACGGTTTTCATAGTGGAAAAAACAATAGTAGAGTTTATTGTAAAGTTTCTCTCCTTTTAAATTGGGGAAAAAATCGCTATTTGTGATGAATAATATGCTTGGCAACCTAACTGAAACCTTGTTATGTCAAATTATCTTTTGTTTAATGTCCATCACATTATGGACAAAAACAATTTTTAAAAATTGTTGAAGTGTGGTTCTCCTTGTTTCATAAATATTTAATAATATTTTTATATGTGAGGCCCAAATATGACAGCAAGGCTTTTGTGTATTTAAAACCCTCAAGCCCTGCTAATTTTTTTTTTTAATTTACCATTCACTTCCTTTGTCTTTTTCTTACTGTTCCCACTGACACATCTCTACATTTTTATATTTTTCTCTTTTAAAATAAGTCTATCCTCCACTTGAAACTATGAGAAAATGTCAACATAAAGCTCTCAAAGGTATGGAAAGATACTTTCCAATTTTTGAAAAAAAAAAAAAACAGTTTTAAAAACTTGCTGCTTTAACTGACTTTAATTTGTGCTCTTGACAATTTAAGACATTTTATTTGTTTATAAATTCTATTTTCTCTAGAGTGAAACATCTTTTTGTGATCTTTTCTTATTCAACTCTTAGGATTTGCAATAGGGCCCTCTTCTTCCACTAATCTGTTTTTCTAGATGTATTTCCCTTTCTTCCTGTTTTCTTCGGTTCTTTGCCCTCCTGTTTCCTGGGGCTGCTGACGCTCTATCCACCTGTTGGCTTACTTCACCTTGATGTCCTTCTTGACAGAATCCCCCTTTCCTTAAATGTCCCTCTTTCATAGCATATTTATCTTTCAAGACCTGTGTCCAATATATGTTATTTTCCTGTTTTAATGGTATTTCAGCTGGAGATTCTGTTTCCCTGTTCTCAGAGTTTATGATGCTCTTCTTCCCTAGAAAGCCCTCAAAACTTGAAGATTTGGCTGATTCTCTCCAACATTCCATGGCTATGTGTCTGTTCATTCACTCATCAATTCAAGACTTTCTTCTGTATTTATTAATGTATCCATTAAGGTATTTTATGAGTGTGAGAGGTTTGTGGAAGCCACTTTCTAGAAGAGAAGAAAAGCTCTTGTGCCATTAATCCCTGTAAAGTGTGATGAAAGTTATAGTAGGTGACACATGCGCAATCCTGCCCAGTGGCTCTGGCAAATGAAACACCATAGAAACATATTTATCTGCAATTGATAGACTGTGTCACATTATCATTTCAAGCCATGCACACAAAAAATATGTGCGGCTGGCCTATTAGTATTTTTCTCTTATTAGTAGTAGTGCTTTCCCTTTGTGAGAGAAGGACGTAAGAGGACGGAAACCACATCACAATGCAACATGGCAAAAGGACATTAAAATAAATACCAGGTATTCTTCACTTGTCCTGTCCTACTTGTATCTAATTCCCTCAGAGTTCTAGAAACACCAAGAATGAGAAAGTGGCTACGATCAAAGTAAAACAAAAAAAGAAAGTTTTGATTCGGCTTACTTAGCAAGGCTCCTCTCTCCCAAGAGATGAAAGATGGGAATGCCTCAATTCATGGCAGAATTGCCAAAAGCAAGTTATAATATTGACATGTCCCTCTATCATGCTAGGACTTATCAATTACTGCCCTAAAATAGAAGACTCTAAAATGCATTTGGTATTGTCAATAATGTAATTTTACCTCATTAACAGCTGCCACAATATCTTAACACTCTTGTGTTTTTCAACGACAAGGGGTATAGTCATAAAAACATTACCTTTTATTGAGTTCTGCTCTGTATCTCCAATCTTTCATTCCTGTCTCAATTTCATACCAACTCTGAAAAGTAGGCATTCTTGTCACCATTTCATAGCTAAGTAAGTGAAGAAATAGAAAGGTTATGAAATATACCCAAGGCTACATGGTTAGAAAGTGACAGACATGAATTAGGAAACCAGGAATGTCTAATTCCAATCACAAACATGGCTCTTCCCTGTACACCACACAGACTGTCATAAGAAAATATAACACTTAATGTCCGTGAGCCGCACGAGCTAATCCCATAGGAGAACTGGATCTCTAGATTTGGAACTACAGGTTAAGTTCAGTTTGTAAGTATAATGTAAGAGATTGGCACTTATGGAAGCTTTGTAAGAGCTTGAAAAATACTTCTTTGGTACGTTTTTCCAAAATTTCTTACTCAACAAAGTAAATGATATTTGATTTTTCCTAATCAAGCTCCTAAGGCTTGTCTATAAAAGAAGGTATTCCTATTGATCTGTTCTACAGGTCTATAATGCAGGAGGTGGCTAGGATCTAGTATGATCTTGTTTTCCTTTAGTTCCAGTATAGCCATGTTCCTTATCACAAGTTTAAACAAATTTGTTAATTTTTGCCTCTTGGGTGATTGGATTTCCACTGACAAAAGGTAGAATTCATGTTATGACTATAATATTGACTTACAATAACTTGAGCAGATATATCCTTTGTATTAGTTTATAGTGTACCTGTCAAGTTCATTTATTTTATTTCTAAGTGAAGGGTTCTTCTTGGTTGCATATCTGCCAAATTTTGAACTCTGTACTTAAATTAAAAAGGAGTAAAATTTTTTTAAAAAATGACTTGATTGTCATTCTCATCATTGGAAGGCATAAAAAAGTGTAGTGGGAATCACTTTGGTGTTATTCCAACCAGGAAAGTCAGAGGATTATAATAATGAAAAAAGTGAAAGTAAACAATAGGTAGTCAAGCCAAGAAGACAAGGTAAGAGTTATGGAACCCACAGTAACCAGGGAAATCGGGGAAAAAAATAGGTAAGTTAGCCAGAGTGGCCCATAAGTAGGACCCGAATTATGGATAAAGCTAAGCCCCCTCTGGAGATCTCCTATAAATTTCTTGTTTAGAAAATTTAGTCTCATGGTGAGAACAAGATGAGAATAAGTAGGGATAGGGATAGGGACTGCCTATGGAAATACAAAAACTATGTTCCAATGTCACAGATCCCAAACAGGGGCCTTTGGGATCTTATGGGAATATTTGTAATATAGTCAAAGTATATCACCATGGCCAGAGTTTTATTTTCCTACAGGAATATAAGTGAAATGCTAAATTATAAACAGATAGTTGATTGAATATAATGGTAAATAGGACAGAAAAGTGCCTGACCTTATTCTTTTAATATGATAAAACTGACAATGGATAAGTATATCATTACATAAACAAGACAATTTTAGATTGTTATGAGGGCTATAATGAAATAAATTGGAGGGGATATGATAGTCAATGGGGAGAGGAGATTTGCCATTTTAATTTGTTTTTCTCTATATCAGCCTTCTCTAAAGAAGCCATTTACCTAAGACCTAAAATATGAGAATGGGCCAACCCTATCACCAAGGAAGACCACCATGGTAGAGTAAAGATCCCAAACCCTCATCCATGTTGATGCGAAAGTTGGGTATTCATCTTTTCTGATGGCTGAGTAATATTCCATTGTATATATGGACCACATCTTCTTTATCCATTCATCTGTTGAAGGGCATCTCGGCTCTTTCCACAGTTTGGCTAATTGCAGACATTGCTGCTATGAACATTGGGGTGCATATGGCCCTTCTTTTCACTACATCTGTGTCTTTGGGGTAACTACCCAGTAGTGCAATTGCTGCGTCATGGGGTAACTCTATTTTTAATTTTTTGAGGAACCTCTACACTGTTTTCTAAAGTGGCTGTACCAACTTGTATTCCCACCAACAGTGTAAAAGGGTTCCCCTTTCTCCACAACCTCTCCAACATTTGTTGTTTCTTGCCTCATCCATTTTTGCCATTCTAACTGGTGTAAGGTGGTATCTCAGTGTGGTTTTAATTTGAATTTCCCTGATGGCTAATGATGATGCACATTTTTTCATGTGTCTGTTGGCCATTTGTATGTCTTCTTTGGAGAAGTGTCTGTTCACATCTTCTGCCCATTTTTTGACTTGATTATTTGTTTTTTGGGTGTTGAGTTTGAGAAGTTCCTTATAGATCTTGGATATCAGCCCTTTGTCTGTAGTGTCATTTGCAAAAATCTTCTCCCATTCCGTGGTTTGCCTCTTAGTTTTGTTGACTATTTCCTTTGCTGTGCAAAAGCTTTTTATCTTGATGAACTTCCAAAAGTTCATTTTCGCTTTTGTTTCCCTTGCTTTTGGGGACGTGTCTTGAAAGAAGTTGCTGTGGCCAATGTCAAAGAGGTTACTGCCTGTGTTCTCCTCCAGGATTTTGATGAATTCCTGTCTCACAGTGAGGTCTTTCATCCACTTTGAGTTTATCTTTGTGTATGGTGTTAGAGAATGGTCGAGTTTCATTCTTCTGTATATAGCTGTCCAATTTTCCCAGCACTATTTATTGAAGAGACTGTCTTTTTCCATTGCATATTTTTGTTGAAAATTATTTGACCATAGAGTTGAGGGTTCATATCTGGGCTCTCTATTCTGTTCCATTGGTCTGTATGTCTGTTTTTGTGCCAGTACCATGCTGTCTTGGTGATCACGGCTTTGTAACACAGCTTGAAATCGGGCAACATGATGCCCCCAGCTTTGTTTGGAGGAGATTATGCTAAGTGAAGTAAGTCAAGCAGAGAAAGTCAATTATCATATGGTTTCACTTATTTGTGGAACATAAGGAATAGCATGGAGGACATTAGGAGAAGGAAGGCAAAAATGAAGGGGGAGAGGAACCAGGAGAGACTATGGGCTCTGAGAAACAAACTGAAGGTTTTAGAGCGAAGGGGGTTGGAGGGATGGGTTATCCCCAGTGATGAGTATTAAGGAGGGCCTGTATTGCATGGAGCACTGGGTGTTATATGCAAACAATGAATCATGGAACACTTCATCTAAAACTAATGATGTAATGTATGGGGATTAACATAAGAATAAAAATAATAAATATAAAAAAAACCCTAAAAAAACCCAAAACAAATGATGTACTGTATGGTGACTAACATAACATAATAAAATAAAATAAAAACCCTTCATCCATAGGTGTTGATGCCAGATTGTCACTTTCAGAGTTTTAAGAGAACATTTCTGTCACTTCTAATGGTGAGTAGAAAAAAATATAATTTTATCCTCTTTCCTACCATCACAAACATCACCACCACCACCAATCACAACATGAATGAAGTAATAATCTTTAGTCTAGGCCAAAGAAAATTGACTGCCCAGAGTGTGACTAGGATGGGTGCACCAAAGTTGAAAAGCTACTAAAGTAGTTACTTTTTTCCCCCTATTTTAGAGCAAGTCACAAGGTTTCTAATAGTGATAACTATCTGTTATTTTGTCTGTGATTTATGTATGGCTTTTAGTTTGGTTCTATATAAAAATTTTTTGGTCTAAGTTAGTCTAAAGTTACTTGAAAGTAAACTTTTGAGTATCATTTTTAAAATATTAACTATAAAACACATATGATACATAGTCAAAAATTCTTGAACAGATAGGGCAAAGAAATACTCAAGGAAATGTTGGATTTTTTAAATAAAATTATCTGCAATTTGAGGAATATGAAGAGTGTTGAAAGGAAAAATTGCTAGGAATGTCCATTCATTATATTACTTGTCACTACTCATAGACTTGCAATCTGGTATTGGAAGAATTTTCTGAGAAATGAATAAGATATTTAAAATCCTGTATTAGTGAATTATTAACATTGAAAGGGAGATTAAAATCTTGGAATCTGATATTGATGACTTTATCATCTAAAGGAAAACTTATGCCAGGAGTATGATACTTCTTCATTAGGATTTTAGAACATATTTTTCCCTTCGAAATTTTCCTTTCTTTTTTTCTTCCTCTAGAAAATATGCTTCTAAAACACCTCTCGACTTTGCATTTAATGAACAGTTAAAGCTGCTTTATCTTGTCTCTCTGTCAGTCCAAAATTCAACTTGATTTATAACCTAATACCTTACCAAACATTAGAAATATTAAACCTATAGAGTAATGTGTCATATGTTCTTTATTAAATAAAGTTCCTTAGTTAGTGAACTGTTTGTCATATTTCATGGCACTTTACTGATATATTAAATTACTGGTGTGTTTCATCAGAAAGAACTCAGAATTCAGTCAATAGATTTGGTGTATAATCCCAGTTTGCTTGATTAATTTATCTAACTAAAGCAGGTTTTGAAATTCTTATGTAAAAATGAGGAGATTGCATTAGATGACTATGATCCATCTGACTTTTAAAGCCTCTGATTCTGAAATCATATGAGGATGATAAACAAAAATTCAGGGAATTTGCTTGGGTGTGGTTGAATAACATTAGATTTGGCATCTCCCTGCAGTACATCAGAGTGTTTTATTTTCATTAACATCTTTAATAGGGAAAACACAATTTATTTGTAAACATAAACATTACTAATAAATGATACTTTAAAAGTAATGGCATAAACACTGTAAAATTAGCAAAAGAACTTTAAATTAGGAGAAATAAAGTTGGTTATTCAAGAGAGATAAATAAAATCTTGTGCATCTAAAGAAATCCCAACCAGATAATAGAAAAAGTTTTGGAAAACATTATTGGATATAGGAACAAAGTAAAAAGAAGGAATCGGTCACTTATGAATCACAGTAAAATATTCTAGGACAAAGTTACTATAATTCTAGGCCACAGACACAGATACTGTATACACCTGCCAAATTTTATAGCCAATAACCTTTGTGATTCAGAGGCCTAGGGAGGCAAATTTAAGATATATAAACAGATAATAGGGGATTTTGACTTTTTAGGGTTATTATTGAAAAATTATCAGATAAATACATTTTTCCACCAACACATTATTGTAGCAGCTAACTATTAATGAGAGGTTGAAGCATGTGCCAAGAATTGCTGTAAGCATCTTACATGCATTCACTCATCCAATTCTGCAAAAATCTATATAAGGATTTTTGCTATTATTATTGACATTTTACAGATGAATAAATTGAAGTCATACAGCCAGGAAGTAGTGGAAGAGTTAAACCCAGTCTTACTCCAGAGCCCTTAATTGTTAAGCACTTTGTCTATGATTCTTTGTTGTGCTTATATTTTGTAATTATCATATATTAGTGAATAGAACCAGAGTTGGTCAGCTTTGAACACATTTTGCAAAGCAGGGCTTTATTAGAGCTGAACTTTAATGGACTGCTCAGGGAAATCACATTTCCATTGGATTTCATATGTAGGCTCCAAAACTCATTGACGGCAACATTGTTTCTTGTGAGTAGTCAAAAAGTTTGTGCTCTGTACTGGTATTTTCCATTTTTAATAGTGATGGAAATCTAGTTAATTTTTCAGTTGTATACAGACTATTATCTCACCCAATGTCTTACTATTATAGAAGTTCTGACATCACTAAATAAACAGTTAAAACTTATTGATCTTATATGTTATGTAGTATTATCTTTAGCTATGTTCTCTCATATTCACTGAGAAGTTCTTGGTCAATTTATTCCAAGCTTATTGGTTCATTTTTCAGCATGAAGTGATTTAAACTCATAACAATACCTACTGAAATAAACATTTTTAGTTCTGCATAGTATTAAATGTCTTACTTTTGCTTGTTTAAATTTTCATCATAACCCACAAGTATTATGACCATCACTTATTATCACATTCCCTGAACCAATAAACATCATTCTTCTATTTCTCAATAGTTAATTCCAGTCACAAATCAATTTTAGAATGTTAGTTGTGGAGGCTCCCTAAAACCCATTTGGCTCAAATTCTCATTTTCAGAGATACCGGACAGTAAAAATTACTTGCTCAGGTTATAATAATAATTATTCTTATTGTAAATATAATAATAATACTAAAATTATAAGAAAACTAATAGTTGCTTGATTTTTAAACTTACAGAGCACCTTTACATACATTATTTCATTGATCTTCTTGAAGCTTCTGTGACTAGGTAGAACAAGTGTGGCTATTATAAAACCATCAGTGGGAAAAGACAAGTGTACAGAAGTTAGGTGATTTTTCTCATGCTCATAAAAACTACAAATAGAAGACAGGGATTCAAATTCAAAACTTCTGTTCCTCTTATCTTACACTAGCACACTGCTTTCCTTTATAAAATAATTATAAATACTTGCATATTCTCAAGGTGATAAAGAACATATAATGAATACCCATGCATTCAATACCCAATTTAAGAAAGAAAACATGATTGAAACAATTGATGGACTCAACATATTCCTCTACAATTTATTTATTCATTTATCTTTCAGTGGATATTTTGGTCTTACAACAATGTTGTGACAGCATTAATGTCCCTATATTTTTATTTGAACATATACAGAAGGAGTAGAAGTCCTTAGAGTTTGCATATTTCCAATTTTGTTTGGTACACTGTGTTGCCCTTATCTGGTGTGCATAAGATATTGTTGTTCTTTGTTGTCAGCAACACTTTCTCTGTGTGTGTGTGTGTGTGTGTGTGTGTGTGTGTGTGAGAGAGAGAGAGAGACAGAGAGAGAGAGACAGAGAGAGAGAGCAAGAGGTGGGATTTTATTTTAATTTGGCCAATTTTATGCAGGGGGGGAGTAAAGTGATTTTTTTCTTATGGTGCTTTTTATTTACATATTTCTGATTACTGATGAAGCTTAACATATTTTCAAATAAACACACACACACACCCCTTTTTAATTTCTTTCTTTCTTAAGGAATTGCCTGTACATAATCTTCACCTCTTTTTTTTGATGGCATGTTTTTTTATCTTATTGATTAATGGGAGTTCTTTACAAATTTAGGATAAAAATTATTTGCATATTATGCTTTAATTATATTTTCCCCAGTGTTTGACTTTTATGTTCACTTACATATTGCCTTTTTTTAAGAGTTGAAATTTTTTTAATGTCTAATTTTTTTATCTTTCTTTTTCTTGTTTTTAGCTACTTAAACCTTGTTTGATTAACATTTCCCTTCCCTGAGACAACAGAGCTGTTCTCTTACACATTATTTTATAAGTTTTAAAGGTTTTATTCTTAATAGATTTTGTAGATATATGGGAATACAAGTGTATTCTGTTACCTTACTAATATCAGTTATTAATTCTAATAGTTTTTCTTATAAAAAAGTTTTAAAGTTTTGACATGTATTTTTACTTTTAATGAGCCTTGAAATGGATTTTTTTGTGTGTATCCTGTAGGTATGAATCCAATTTAGTTTATTACATGAATAAGTGTCCCAGCACCATTGACTGAATAGCATACCCTTTTCTACAGATTTGGTTTCCTTTATCACATAACTGATATGTTATATCACTACAAGGTGAGCTTATTCAACTTAATTTATTTCAATCAATGATATAACTGTATTTATTTCTACCTGCATATTTTGTGATTTCTATTTCTTTCTTTAAGTTTGTTTTAATGTTCCTCTTTTCTTTCTTTGTTACAAGTAAAACATGGTTTTTTAAATAGTTACTGAAAATTTAACATGTTTTCTTAACCAATCTAAAATAAATTAATATCTCCACCTTTCTTCAGAACAACCCCCCAATATGTAATGCTCTACACTTCATTAATTTCACAGTTTTTGCATTTGAATGATTATAAATATTACTACTCAGAGTGGTAGCAGAGTAACTGAAACCCGGGTGATAAGTGGCACTGTTGAAGCCAGAACCACCCCCCTACCCCCAAAAAACCCCACAAAATCCTGCTTTCCTGACTTCTTTTTGAAGCTCTTCATGAGTAAAATGTGACCGGATACGTTTGATGTAACATTCCTGTATTCGCCCTTCAAAGTAAAAAAAATGTCATTTCAAAGTGGAGGAATTTATTTTATATATGTATTTTAAAAGACTATAAGAGTACACCACACACAAAAATAGACACAAAATGGTTGAAAGACCTAAATGTGAGACAGGAGTCCATCAAAATCCTAAAGGAGAACAGGCAACAACCTCTTGGATCTCAGCTGCAGCAACTCCTTCCTAGAAACATTGCCAAAGGCAAGGGAAGCAAGGGCAAAAATGAACCATTGGGACTTCATCAAGATAAAAAGCTTTTGCACAGCAAAAGAAACAGTCAACAAAACCAAAAGACAATCGACAGAATGGGAGAAGATTTTTGCAAATAACATATCAGATAAAGGGCTAGTATCCAAAATCTATAAAGAACTTCTTAAACTCTGGGCACCTGGGTGGCTCAGTTGGTTAAGCGACTGCCTTCGGCTCAGGTCATGATCCTGGAGTCCCAGAATCGAGTCCCGCATCGGGCTCCCTGCTTGGCGGGGAGTCTGCTTCTCCCTCTCCCACTCCCCATTTGTGTTCCCTCTCTCGCTGTGTCTTTCTCTGTCAAATAAATAAATAAAATCTTTAAAAAAAATGTTTAAAAATATAAAAAAAAAGAACTTCTTAAACTCAACACACAAAGAACAAATGATCCAATCAAGAAATGGGCAGAAGACATGAAGAGACATTTTTCCAAAGAAGACATCCAAATGAACAACAGACACATGAAAAAGTGCTCAACATTGCTCGGCATCAGGGAAATCCAAATCAAAACCTCAATGAGATATCACCTCCCACCAGTCAGAATGGCTAAAATTAACAAGTCAGGAAATGACAGATGTTGGCAGGGATGCGGAGAACGGGAAACCCTCCTACACTGTTGGTGGGAACGCAAGCTGGTGCAGCCACTCTGGAAAACAGTATGGAGGTTCCTCAAAAAGTTGAAAATAGAGCTACCATACGATCCAGCAATGGCACTACTGGGTACTTACCCCAAAGATACAAATGTAGGGATCCGAAGGGGTACGTGCACCCTGATGTTTATAGCAGCAATGTCCACAACAGCCAAACTGTGGAAGGAGCCAAGATGTCCATCGACAGATGAATGGGTAAAGAAGATGTGATATATATATACAATGGAATATTATGCAGCCATCAAAAGGAATGAGATCTTGCCATTTGCAATGACATGGATGGAATGGAACTGGAGGGTGTTATGCTGAGTGAAATAAGTCGATCAGAGAAAGACATGTATCATATGACCTCACTGTTATGAGGAATTCTTAATCTCAGGAAACAAACTGAGGGTTGCTGGAGTGATGGGGGGTGGGAAGGATGGGGTGGCTGGGTGATAGACATTGGGGAGGGTATGTGCTATGGTGAGTGCTGTGAATTGTGCAAGACTGTTGAATCACAGATCTGTACCTCTGAAACAAATAATACAATATATGTTAAAAAAAAAAAAAGAAGAAGAAGATAACAGGAGGGGAAGAATAAAGGGGGGGAAATCGGAGGGGGAGACAAACCATGAGAGATGATGGACTGTGAAAAACAAACTGAGGGTTCTAGAGGGGAGGGGGGTGGGAGGATGGGTTAGCCTGGTGATGGGTATTAAAGAGGGCACGTACAGCATGGAGCACTGGGTGTTACATGCAAACAATGAATCATGGAACACTACATTAAAAACTAATGATGTAATGTAGGGTGATTAACATAACAATAAAAATTTTAAAAAAAAGTTTCAGCAAAAGAAAATTTGTGTAATTGTTTTATTTTACAACATCCTTGGAGAATCCTTGGATAAGCATGTTGGTTATGGCTAGGCTTCCTCACTGTTGTAGTAGCCCTCAAGTTAACATCTGGATCTCCATCCTGGATACAGAGAAAATTGGCTATCAGGAAAGACTTGGGAATATTGCCTTGTTTGTGCGCTACTATTCCTCTGAGCAAATATTCTCCCAAATCACCTATTTTAAGTAAAGGATTGTGATGTTCATCAAATCTCATGCTTTAATTTGTCTCCGTGTAAATTGTTGACCATCTTTAGAACTATAGTTAACACTCAGGAAGTCTATCAACAACCTCTAAAGGACTGAATTACATTAATAATTAAATATAGGTAAGTCTGTTAACTTTTCTATTGCAGTTTAAGGAAGTTACCACAAACACAGCAGCTTAAAAAAAACCCAAAAAACAATAAATTGCCTCATAGCTTTTGTAGTCCATAAAAATGGGTAGGCTCAACTGGGTCCTCTGCTCAGGGTCTTACAAGGCCAAACCCAACTTGCTGGCAGGGCTGTGTTCCTTCCTATAGGCTCTGCGGAAGAATCTGCTTCTGGGCTGGTTCAGGTTGATGGTCAAATTCAGTTCCTTGTGGTTGTAGGACTGAGGTCCCCCCTTCTTTGCTGGCTGTCAGCTGGGGACCAGCCTTCTAGAGGCTGCCAGTATTCTTTCTCGCACCTGGATAGTCAGCACCAGGGGTCTAATTCCTTTCATACTTTGAATCTCTCTGACTTTCCATCTTGGTATCATCATAAAAATATATTATTTTTATATTCTTGGATCACACTTTGAGAACTGCTTCTTTATATTAATGGCTCTTGGCTCTATGATTCTTCCATCATTTTTTCTTTTACCTCAATATTATTATACCTAATACAACTGATCCATATTAATGCATGTTGCTTGGCCTCATTTGTTTTTCACTTCTGTATCATTTTTTTTTAATGAATGAATATATAACAAAATAGTTATGTATTATTCTGTTGATAGTAATTTGTATCACTTATTTTTTTAGGTAATTTTTTTATTATAACAATACAGCTGAGAATGTATATATCTTTCCAGGAGTTTCTTCAGGGCACGATAGAGAAGAAAAAAAAATATCATGACTCAAACAGCATGAACTTATACAAATTTGAAAGATAATATCAAATGATTTTCCTTAGTGATGGTGCCAATTTGCATTCTCACCAGGAATGTATGTGAATTCCCATTGATCCACATCCTTGCCAATTTCAAAATTGCTCATTTTTTTGCATGGTTTTTAGTGATTATGTCCTCATCGCTTCTCAGCCTTTTGGCTAAGATCAAGTGTTTAGTGATTATGTCCTCTAAATTCTATGTTCAAAATATATTTCAGATCTAACCCAAGCAATTAGGTTCAGATCTAACCCAAGCAATCTTACTTGGATGATAATAGCATACACCGTCAACTAGTCTCAGCATTTTCACTCTCAATCTGTCCAGTCAGTTGTCCATTCAGCAGAAACAAAATGAAATAAAATTTGAATATCAATCAAGTCAGTTTCCTTCCTAAAATCCTCTCATGCTGTTTCAATGTCCTTGGGTTAAAATCTAAGGCCATTCTTTCTGTCGTCCAATATGACTGAGTCCCTGCCTTCCTTTCAAATCTCATCTCCTGTTTGTGAAATCCCTCTTTCAGTTCCACACACTCGACAAGCTCTCTCTTATCACAGGGTCTTTGCAAGACTGTTCTCTCTGCCTAGAAAACTCCTCTCTTTACTTTCTTTTTGCCCATCCTATCTTATCTTTCATATATATTAGCTTATATTTCACCTGTTCTGAAAATTTTCTTTGACCATGTTATTTACATTAGGTTCCACCTCAAAAGAAACCTTTGCTTTCATTTTTTTTTCTTCATAAGATCTAAACACGTTTTGGCTATTTATTATCTGTCCATTCACATTTTTTTCTCCACTAAACTGTAAGTCCCATTAAGGTGCTTAATTCACCATTTCGTTTCTTTTGCATTCCCAAACCTCAGTGCAACATAGGTGCACAAACTTCATCCATTATTTGAATAAACAAATACAACATATGTAGGTTTTGATAGTTACATCATTGTTAACAGATACTCTGGTTTAAATTGTTTACATTTAAATATGCTACATTTAAATATGGAAAGAGATAGGTGTCTTTACGTAAAGGAAGCAAAATAACTTCAGAATACAGTAAGTATGAGAGGGATTGCTCTGCAACTATGTGGATACACTGAAAGTCAACCTTAGGGAACTATGTCATGGATTTAATTGCTTAAATGCTAAAAGAGAAAGTCATCATAGAGCAGTTTCCCCAGCATGGATGTTCCTGGTTAGTAAAATAATCAGACTCCAGACTTCATATCAAAAAAGATTTTAAAAATCACATGCCCTCACTGCATACCACTACCTGCATGGCTGGAGTTATTTCAGAGGTCTTACTCTGCCAGACATTGTGCTAAGGGGTCCATGTGCATTATTTTATTTAATCCTCCTACCAATCCTATGAGTTAAACACTGTTATTATCCCTGTTTTATATGTGAGGAAGGCAAATCTTAGGAGGTTTAATAACCTGCCTAAAGCCACATGGCTAGAAATGATAGCAGTGGGGACTTGAACTTGGAGCTGTCTTAATCCAAAGTGAATGCTTCTAGACATTGTGCTTGTCTAGGGCCTTCTTTAATTTGCAATTTGGACTATTAAAATTATGTTATTATTTGAGAACTATGAAGCACTCAGTGTCTTTTAGCTCTCCTCCTACTTACTATCTTGATGATAGTATTTCTTATAATAGGAAACAGTAAAAGGACTAAAAAATGAAGACATATTGAACACATAAAATATGACTTAGAAGGGAGAAGGGGACAAAGAAAAACAACAAAATTAGATTTAAAAAACTCAGAAGGGTCCATAGACCATAGTTACTTTGGAAAAGAACAAATTGTTCTGAATAAGTTAATGCCTCTAATGTCATAACTAGAGCCTAGAAAAAATAATAATTGATGTCCATTGTAATATCCCAAATCATGAATAATAGGCAATTTGTAGTATATTTTTAAGAGTCCTATGCTACTCTTTAAAACCGAACTCTTAACTGTAGAGAACAAACTGAGGATCTCCAGAGGGGAGGTGGGGGGGGGGCTGGGGGAAACAGGTGATGAGGATTAAGGAGTGCACTTGTCCTGATGAGCACCGGGTGTTGCATGGAAGTGTTGAATCACTAATTTGTACACCTGAAACTAATATTCCACTGTGTCAACTAACTGGAATTTAAGTAAAAACTTTAGAAAATAAATAAAATTGAACATGTTTGTGAGTGGAAACAATAAGCTTGACTATTTGGAATTTAACTCTAACTGAAGCAATTTGTAGGGACTAATGACAAAAAGGAATAGGAGGCTGTGACAGGTAGAAGAGAAACCATGCTTATCATTCAGCACTGCTCTCTGTTCTAGAGTGTAAGCTAGACATGTATAGATTCCCATTAAGTACAAATGAACGAAAAATCAACATGCTGTTGCTTTAAGCAAACAGTTCTAGTCCACTGCTCAATCCCTAATTCTATGTTCCTACCATGGCTCAGTTTGCATCTTCTTCTCTTTTACAGCCTGAACTAATAATTCACTCCTGGCAGAGTCACATGTTTACAATTGCTGGAGCCTGTGCCTCCCTCTTACTGGCTGTCCATCTTCCTCTAATAAGGTTTATCTTGGCCATATTGGCTCTGAGAGGGTGGGGTTCACACGGAGTTTCTCTTTGCTTTTGATATTCTGTTTTCCCACAAATTTCTGTCTTGTTCTACGATTGTCCTAGCTGTGAAAAGGTATTTTTCTTCGAACCTGTAACCAGTAGAGCAAACATGCCAATGATGGAACATTCTATCAAAGTGCCAGGCTAGACATAATGTCCATCTTGGATACAGCCCTAGACAAGATGCAAACCATAGGCATGTGTTGAGCAATCCAGGAGTCTCCCTTCAGCAAGCCAGGAGCAGGGCTAAGTTTGTACCAACCAGCAGTGGCTTTTAGCAAAGCAGAGCAAAATTTGAACTGAGTTTCCTTACTCCTTCAATATGTACACTGGAAGATGTTGAAGAGCAGCTAGCAAAATGGCACCAGACTCTCCACTCCACTTTCCCATATATGTCCTCCCTCCTCCACCCCCAGAATAAAGACACCTTCCTATTTCCCTGGGCCAGACTGCCAGGTTTGGAGAGAGAATTCAACCAGATCGGCTTGCTTACTTAAATTTGTTTCATACTTCACAGGGATTAATGGATGTGTACATCAAATGGGGAAAAAAATCACAATTACAGTGTACCTTTTTTTTTTTTTAAGCTTTCATTTATTTATTTGAGAGAGAGCAGGAACAGGGGGTGGAGGGGTGGAGGGAGAGGGAGAGAGAGAATCTCAAGCAGACTCCCCACTGAGCATGAAGCCTGATGCAGGGCTTGTTCTCATGACCCTGGGATCACCACCTGAGCCAAAACCAAGAATCAGACACCCAACCAATTGAGCTTCCCAGGTACCCTTAGAGTGTACTTTTTTTTTTTTTTAAGTTGGAAAAGAAAACTAATATTCCTTTATAAAAATCCATCCGAAAGTCATTATTGGGCTATCTTATCTATTTTAGAGTCTAAAAAACAAAACAAAAGAAAAATAGTCAGCAAAGAAAAGAAAGAAGAAGAAAGGAAAGTAGGAAAGAAAGAAAGAAAAAAGTGGCCCCTAGAGTAATCAGTATTGTTCTGAGTCTTCCTTAAACAATAGTTTAGCCAGTTGTCAAAGACTATAGCCATTTTCTGGTAAAATATTCTGCATCTGGAATTAATCACATTTGCTCTCTATACCAGGTCAAGTGAAATGAAAAACTGTTCAAAGACTTTAAGAAAGGAAGTTTTTCTATCAGAAACCATGTGGTAGAAACATTGTATCATTTTGAGTCAGATGTACCTGAGTTTGCTTATTATTATATGATGTTGAGCAAATTAGTTAACCTTTCTGATGTTCATTTCCTTATCTGTAAAATGGAGATAGAACTTTTCATGAAGTTCATGAAAAAATAAGTTAGATAGCATCCATACATGCATAGGCACATTACACATGCTCAATAAATGTTTATTCTCGTCCTTAATCTCTTCTGTCCCCTCTGTGTGCACATATGTCTTTTGGGGGGTGATGCGTGAGCTATGTTCATTTCTTTCAACTTCTAGCTGAGCTCTGATCCCTTCTCTGTTTTTCTTTTCAATTTAAAGGAGACCAAGGACTCCCACTTGGTTCTCTTTTATATCATATATTTTAACGTTTTCTTGCACATTCTTGCTATCTGATTTTTATGCATATTCAATAATGATTGCTACCATGTTTTCTATATCCAGAAAGAAAATATGTAGCTGTGATAGTCCCAATGTGCCTACAGATCTGTAGGGGAGTGGACTGATTGCTTTATGATTGAGGGTCTGCAACAAGTTGCTTTTAATTTAACTTGTAGATTGTTAATGATTGAGCTAAGTGATGAAGAAAGATCAACTTTAACTACATAACTTAACTCTGCTACAAGTTTTTATAAACACATTTTAACAGTTTTGTTAGAATTGTTATCATATCATAAATGTACATATTCCTAAGAAATGTGTACTATTGGAAATAGAATTTTTACGAAAATATACCAAAACATGTTTACTCTGTGATATTGCCCCATTGGCACTCTGATAAAAACTAGGGTGAATGTTCGTTCACTTTATTTCAGAAGGATATTATCCATAATATCAGACCACATATAAAAAGTTAAATATAGGGCGCCTGGGTGGCTCAGTTGGTTAAGTGACTGCCTTCGGCTCAGGTCATGATCCTGGAGTCTCCGGATCGAGTCCCGCATCGGGCTCCCTGCTCGGCAGGGAGTCTGCTTCTCCCTCTGACCCTCCCCCCTCTCATATGCCCTCTCTCTCTCATAAATAAATAAAATCTTAAAAAAAAAAGTTAAATATACCTAAAACATAGCAATAATTTAATTATGTGGTTCCGTTTTAGTTTTAGAATTATTTTGAGTAATGATGTAATTCTAAGACCCAGGAAAGCTATGGGGATATATGTGAATAATTCAAGAGGAAAAAAGCCCAGTTGTATAAGACATCAGAACGAACAGGCTGCAAATAATTTCAGAGAAATGCATTGCAGTTTACTGTTTCCTTGCTGATGTAACTAATCATAATATGCTTTATAGGGCCATGTCTAGCTAAGACTATGTGTTCCTCATGCTTAGTTTTATATTTTTTCTAACTCCTATAAAATAAGAAGATTTATTCCTACTAGTTTAATAGTATGGCTCAACTCTACATACTTTAATACCTGTGGAAACGTAATTGTATTTTATAACATTTGGAAGGTGATGGAAAAAGCTCAATTTTCATTCTCATTTTATTTTCCATTTATTCACAATTAAAGATTATATCACATGACATAGTTACATCTCTCGGGAGGATATTTCAGATCCTGAAACACCCCTGGGCTGTCTCCATCAATCTTTATAAGAAATAATACCAATCTAGCAGAATTCTGTAAAAGACAGTGAATCCAGCAGTCAACTTTATAAAGTACTACAACGTCCTAAAAATACACGTTAAGCCAATTTTGAAACAAAATGGTCAGTGCTACCATTCTTATTTTATTTGTCTGGCCTGGGCCCAGACACTTCATATATAAGGTGTTATATATACCTCCAGTCACACTATGGTAAAAACTGTTGTAGGAGTTTCCTCGTCCGCCATTAAGGTGCTGTAGTGCATTATTGGAAAACATGTATTCTTGCTGTCACAGCTACTAACAATGGTAAAGAGAAATACTTTAACTTTCTTCTAAACTCTAATTATATGAGAAATTGCTTTCGAAATGCCTGACTAAAACATAGGTTTCTCCCCCTCTGTACCAAAATTATAAGTTTAATGATATCTATAAAGAACTGAGGTCTCCCCCAAATTGTAACTCTCTATGGGGGCAGAGGTTAACTAGATTTATTGTGGTCATCATTTTGCAATATATACAAATATGAAATCATTATGCTGTGCACCTGAAAATAATATAATGTTATATGTCAATTATGCCTCCATTAAAAAAAAGGATGGAGCTCAGCTGGTTTGGGTAACTAGATTTCTTTTTTTCTTTTTTTTTTTTTAAAAAGGAGAGAGAAATGAAATCCTTTTTTTTTTTTTTTTTTTTTAAGATTTTATTTATTTATTTGACACAGAGAGAGACAGCGAGAGAGGGAACACAAGCAGGGGGAGTGGAGAGGAAGAAGCAGTCCTCCCCGCGGAGCAGGGAGCCCGATGCGGGGCTCGATGCGGGGCTCGATGCGGGGCTCGATGCGGGGCTCGATCCCAGGACCCTGGGATCATGACCTGAGCTGAAGGCAGACACTTAATGACTGAGCCACCCAGGCGCCCCTGGGTAACTAGATTTCTGAAGTGGGTAACCTCTGACAAACATAGCATTGCCATGTTTTATCAACATACATAGATCCAGAGACAACCCCTCAAAATCTATTGTAAATAAAATTGAAATATTCAATGAGCCTTTGCATATTCCTTTTAAAATAAAAGCAAACTCAAAAAATAGCAGATCTCTGCTTTAAAAGGTTTACTGCTATATTTAGATTTTTCAATTTTACTTAGGTTACTTCTAGGTAACCAAAGATCCATGGACAATAGTATAGATAATTAAGATTTTTTTGTATGTAGCCCTTATTTGTTCATTTATTAATTTGAATCAAAGCAGAAAACCCAGGTTATCTTTTGAACTTAAGAACTAAAACCCGAGGGGCGCCTGGGTGGCTCAGTTGGTTAAGCGACTGCCTTCGGCTCAGGTCATGATCCTGGAGTCCCGGGATCGAGTCCCGCATCGGGCTCCCTGCTCGGCAGGGAGTCTGCTTCTCCCTCTGACCCTCCTCCCTCTCATGCTCTCTGTCTCTCATTCTCTCTCTCAAATAAATAAATAAAATCTTAAAAAAAAAAAAAAAAAAAAGAACTAAAACCCGAAATTGTGAAATATGAGGCTTGTTTAAACTTTTTTCTTTTATTTTCTGTTTTATTTCCCCCTTCCTTCCGTCCTTCCTTCCTTCCTTATCTTTTCCTTCTCTGTCTTCCTCTCTCATTCATTCAGTCATTTTAAAATCTAAAATGTCAGCAAGGGGTGCCTGGGTGGGGAGAGGAACCATGAGATACTATGGACTCTGAGAAACAAACTGAGGGTTCTAGAGGGGAGGGGGATGGGGGGATGGGTTAGCCTGGTGATGGGTATTAAAGAGGGCATGTACTGCATGGAGCACTGGGTGTTATATGCAAACAATGAATCATGGAACAGTACATCAAAAACTAATGATGTAATGTATGGTGATTAACATAACATAAAAAAAAAAAAGCAGGTGCCTTCTGCTCAGGTCATGATCCCAGGGTCTTGGGATAGAGCCCTGCAGCTGGCTCTCTGCTCAGCAATTCTCTGCAATTGAAAGCCATTTTTGGTTGGCACTTTATTTTCTTTTCTTTTAAAGATCTTATTTACTTATTTGATGACAGAGAGAGAGAGAGAGAGAGAGAGAGAGAACATGTAAGCAAGGGGAGCAGCAGAAGGAGAGAGAGAAGCAGGTTCTCTGTGGAGCAGGGACCCCAATGACCAGGGGCCCTGGGATCATGACCTAAGCAGAAAGCAGATGCTTAACCAACTGAGCCACCCAGGTGCCCCTTGGTTTACACTTTAAATGAACAAATACACATCTCTGACAACAACCAGAAATATTTGTTATAAAATCTTTACCTACAGAACAAAAATAGGAAAATATTCCCCTTTTGGAAGGATCTAAAACTAAACTTCTATTTAATCAGTAATGCCCTAGTCATTCTATATGAAGCTGTTGAGCAACAGTTTTTCCTATCTTGATATTCTCTTTTGTTTTCACCGATTAATCACTATTCCACCCTACAAGGAAAATAATTTTCTTAAGGTCTTGTTCAAATAACATATTGTACTCTATAGAATGCCAGCACTTAACTTGAAAGACTTTTGTGTCCAAAGAAAACAGTCAAAAAGAGGTGTTGGCATCACTTGAACTTAATGGAGTTTGTATATATTTTTTCTTCGACATGATGTTTTACAAATTCAGTCAATGTGAGAAGCTACATGCCATCTATTATCTATGCTATGTTCCAAGAAAATGTAAAGTATTCTTGAATCTGGTAAATTAATTTATTACTTTGGAAAGTATGTGTGTGTGTGTGTGTGTGTAGTTCTTTTCATATGTCACCAATTAATGAGCTATGAAAGTTTTTAGTTTGAAGCTAACTTTTTTGATTATTTTTAGTGAGTTGCTGAAATATTTCTTCAGAAAATTGAGATCCTTTAGCCTTCTGAACTCACTATAGCTGTGCTCTTCATGATTAATTTGCATACACTTGGCAAGTCTGTAGTCATTTCACTTATTGTTTAAGTTTCTAACAATTAAAACAACAACTATCTATGTTCTTCAGTTTTTATTACAGTCTTTATATTGTCCCCTTGACTTCCCACAATTGTATGATGAATATATTACTAAGATAATTATTAGTTTACATCTGAAGAACTTAAATTTCAGGTAAGTTAATTTTTCATGTTATGTAAATATTCACTAGAAGGAAAAACTTGAAAACTATTTCTCTCTATTCCTCACTTAGCATTTCTTCTGTATTTGGCCACAGCATGACCACCTCATAGAAGTCCACTACGTACATGCACTTCACTTTGTCTCCTCTTGTCTTTTTTTAATCTATTGTCTAATATTCATCCTTTATCGATGTAAATCTCCTCATGTAACTGTGCTGTTTAAAACCTGCCTTTGGGTTCTCATTACTCTCAAGATCAAGACCAAGGTAATTTATATGGTCCATAAGTTATTGCAGCATATTTCCTTTGCTTAGCAGACCAACCTCATTTCACTTTTCCCAGTCTCCTCTATATTTTTGTTACATTGGCTTTTATTCAAATTTTGGACTTCCCACCACAGGGATTCCCAACACTGTGGTCCTATTTTCTGGAACAATGTCTTCCTGACTTCTTTCAGATCTCCAGTTAATACTGCTTCCCTGAATCTCTGAAATGTCCTTCAAATTCCTAGAGTCTTCACATACAGAATAGGTGGCCTCCTGGACCCATGTAAACCACAACTAGGCTTATTGTTTCTATGAAGTACATTCTGAAGAGATGACATAATCTAATTGCATATTCACATTTGTTCACTTTGAGTTTGGGTCTATCTTCTAATTTCCCCTGCCTCCTACCAGTCTCTCTCTTGAAGAAATATAGTTGAATGCAGGCTACAGGGGATTCTTTAGCCATGTGCCCTTTGCAGGGTAGAGACTCTTCTGTAGAAGAGCAACTTACCCCTTTTCTTTATCTTGCCCCCTCCTTTTACTAAGTTGATATATCCTCCCTAGTAACTTGCATATTAAACACTTTAAAAAGTACTGGAACACTTGATACTCTGTCCTTAACAAACACTATAAGCTATCTGGTGAAATTTTTCCAGTCTGTAAACAGCACTTTGGCTACCTATTTCAAATGGCTATTGATACATGGAATGGATTTATACATGATTTTAAGCTCTGTAGTACAATCCCCTGTTTTGTTGAATCTCAGCACTGTTTTCTAGACTCAGCAGACATTGTGTTAGAGTTTCCAGATGAATTTCCAAAGTCTGTTGACTTTAACAATGAATCTTGCTAGTAGCTAGTTTCTGGAAAGAATATATGTATTTTTTTACCATAAAAATAAAGTGTATATCTGCTGTTTTCAGCTTGGCAGGCTCCATATACATTGTTCTCCATTTTGTGGTGACTACAAACTCAAATGTAGCCAAGTGAAAAATGAGCTCTGGCCAACTTGATCAGCTAAAATATAACTCCATTTACCAGATTGGATCTTTCAAAGGATTTCATCAAATTTTTGAACTGGCTTTTAATTATTCATTCAGTAGGAATTATGAATACTCAGTAAAGATCATTAGTAATGGAGATATAGGCCACAGATGAATGATGAGCAGCTAGAGTAGTGCTAGGTACAAATTTAGTGATCAATTAAAATGTGTTGCTTGAACTATACCAGATGATATGGAGGAATCCCACAAACATAATGCTGAGCTAAAAGAAGTTAGACACAGCACTGCTATTATATGATTTACACAAACTACAGAAACAAGCAAAACTAATCTATGTTGTTAGAATCTAGGACATCAGTTAACTACTGGGGAGAAGAAGTCTGATGGGAGTCATGGGGCAGGTGGAGGTGGCCTCTGATTGCTGAACTGCGGGCTGATTACAAGAATGGGTTTAGTCTGAAAATGCAAACAGCTGAAGACCTGCAATACGGATGTACCTTCTAATTTAATAAACACTGCAAAAATACTTGAGTGAAGTTGGGGTATTTTTTATAACTGTAATATCAATGAAGAAACATACATGAAACTTACATAAGGAAACAAATAAGTGTCTTTTCTATACAGTTACGAAATGCAATGAAATTTTACTTGTTGCTAATCCCCTAAAGCCAAATGTAAAAATGTACCATTAATTGACCTCCTGACATTTGACAAATGTTGATGATTTTGTGGCATAATAGTTTCTGGATAACAAGTGAATCCATTAACTACATTTCTATTTTCTACACTTTCTCTAAATATCTATAAGGACACATTTATTAACAGGCCTGGCTCTTTGGTTCCTTGATGTCCATAAATCATAAATAGGAAAATCTGACATCACCTCCTTGGGAAATCTTGTATATGCTTTTTTTGGCAAGAATTACATAGATACCAGAAAATTTTTTGTTTGTTTTTTTTAATAGCTCATCACCTCTCAGCATAAAATTACTGTAATTTCATTCATTTTTAACAAGTATATAACCATCTACATGATATAAAAAAGACTAGAGGGTAACAAACTTACTTGTTTAGCTTATGTTATGGGAGTTAATAACAAGGACACAGAAATAACTGTATGACCAACTATGTTGAAAACCTACACCATCAGGAATTTAGGAGGCTGGGATGTAGTCTAGAAACAGAAAAGTACTTCATAACCACAGGTGGATTGAAGTGGATTCTGTGGTAACTTCCCAGAGTCCCCATTCAGGATGGAGGTACCCACTCTGGGAGTACTGGGAGTATTGGCCTGATAACCAGTAGCTGATTTGCTCTTGGGAATTGAGCTCAGCTGAAGGGAACTGCTAGGCAGAATATCATACCCTCTCCTAGGGGGCTTTCCCAGTTACTTGTTGAAGTGGTGTAGAAGGTCCTGGCTCTTTGGCTTAGTGAGTGACCATGCTGAAGGACCAGCCATTCACCAGAGCTCCTCTGGAGATCATTGCAAATATATCAGTGTTCACCTTCACCTTCTGCCCCATGGACAGTATGTCCTTCACTCACCATAGTTGTTTCTGCAGCCACTCCCCAATACAATCCCTGCATGTGAATCTTTGTTTAAGAATCTGTTTCTGGGGTGCCTGAGTGGCTCAGTCAGTTAAGCTTCAGACTTGGTTTTGGCTCAGGTCATGATCTCAGGGTGGTGAGATCTGGCCCTGCATTGGGCTCTGCACTCAGCGGGGAGTCTGCCTCAGGATTCTTTCTCTCAGTTTCCCTCTGCCCCTCTCTCCACTCTCACATTCTAAATGAATGAATGACTAAATAAATAAATATCTTTGAAAATAATCTGTTTCCTGGGGATATAATCTAAGGCAATTAGTACCAGGAGTAGTCTGAAAAAGAAATTTTTAAAAGGAGATTTTAAAGCTGGGTCACTCTCCTGCCAGCTGGTTATGAAAATTTCATCAAGGGTGATATGTAGAGCATGGATAGATACTCAAAGCTCTAATGGTACAATTGTTAAAATACTAGGATTGTGAGCAAGGGTGGAATAATGGTGGAAGAGAATGAAGTGGCAGGGTAACACGTCCAGCTTTTGAGAAATGAAAGTAAAATAGTAAATATAAGGACTACAGAATTTGACAGTTGTTGGAGGAAATTGATGCGTTAAGAGGAAAACCATGGAAAGCTGACTGTGATTAACCTCCAATTAAAGACTAATTGTGAAAGCCAGAAGCCTTGTGGGTAGTTTATAAAATAGAGAATCAGTTGGCTGGTTGTTCAGTAGCCTGGAAAGAGAAAGATTGGAAGGTTAGGGAAAAGAAGATTTAAGAAAGACTCATATAAATGGACCTACAGGAGAGGGGAAGAATTGTGAAACCATTTTTGTTTGTTAATGCCTACCAGGGAATATCCTTTTTTTGCTTTAATTTCTAAGTCTTCTTTTGCTATCATTTCTTCTCTGTTTAGAGAACTTCTTTTACCCATTGTTTAGTGATAGTTTTCTAGCAAAAAGTCTTAGTTTTCCTTCATCTGAGAATAACTTCATTTCCCCTTCACTCCTGAAAGATAATTTTGCTGGATATAGAGTTTATGGTTGACAGTTCTTTTCTTTCAATTCTTGAAAAATGTTGTGTTCCTTCCTTCTGATCTCCATGGTTTGAGAAAATCACTATCATTCAAATTGGTGTTACCCTATAATTAATGGTCATTTCTCTTGGACTGCTTTCAAGATTTTTTCTTTGTCTTTAGTTTATAGAAGTTTAACTTTTAAGGGTCTTGACATGGAGTTTTTTTGGTTTATACCTTTGGTGTTTGCTCAGTTTTTTCGAATCCTAAGTTTACGTCTTTCACAGATCTGGGGAGTTTTCAGCCTTTTTAAAAATTTGAATACTTTTTGAGTTCCACTATCTTCTTCTAGAACTTTGCTGATACAAATATTAGCTATTTTGTTTTCCTTTCTGTTGTTCAGATGGAAGAAATCCTATTGACATGTTCTCAAGTTCTCTGGTTTCATCCTCTGTCATCTTTACTTTAATATTGAGCCCATTCAATGAGGAGGTTTTATTTTCTGGTTGTTGTGTTTTCCAGTTCCACAATTTCCATTCAGTTCTTTTTTTATAACTTCTATTTGTTTGCTTGAGATGTTTATCATTCATTCACTAAAATGTGCAAGTACGTGTTGAAGCATTTTAATGATGGTTGCATTCAAGCCAATGCCATATCATCTCAACATTTGATCCATCTCTGTGTTGGTGTCTGTTTAATGTTTCTTGCTCATTCAAGTTGGATTTTCCTAATTTTTGGTATGATGAGGGGTTTTCTCTTGCACCCTAAACATTTTAAATAATGAGACTTTAGGTGTTATTTAATCTGTTAAGGTGTAGTACAGGGGCTAGAGGATTTGTATGTTCAGTTTCCTGCTGGCCCATTGGTATGACACAAGCTAAAATAGAGAACAAACTCACATTACTTTGCTGCTGACAGGTGGGGTGTAAGCTCATCTTTCTTCTTGCTGAGCTCCACTGGAACCAGGGGAGGAGAATGGAGGATGTGTAGTACAAACTAGTCTTGCCTCTGCATACCTTGTTCTGTCTCACTGATGCTGGGCAGAGGTGGAGGTTTATCCCTCCCCGCCCCAGGCCTACTGGCACAAGATGGGGGTAAAGTGCTGTGCAGTGCTGCTTCACATAGCCTCATTCCAGGCTTTTTGCTGCTATATGGAGCTGGAGGTCCAACTCCCCACTCAGCTTTGTTGATATGGGGAGGGTAGGGCAAGGGGTAGAGGTGGAGGATATAAGGGGTTGACACTGAGTGCTAAACAGCCTGCTGCTGCACTATCATTAAATTTTCTTTTGAGTGGAGGTGGAGGCTGTTTTATTGCTGAATCCCAATGAGTCCACACCTGTGGGAGAAGCAGAGCAGTACTACCTGCTTCTACAAACAGGGGATTGAGCTCTGTGTCCTGTTTGGTTCCTCCTACATTACCCCAGTGGTTGAATCAGATTGCGGTTCACAAACTTCCACCAGCAGAGGCTTGGAAGATCAGCTCCCTATTCTGCCCTATTGACAACACCCAGCTGGGAAGCCCCACGTGTTTCTGCAGGGCTGGAAATAGAAGATTAGTTAGTTGTCTTCTGAGCTTTGCTGACGTCACTGGATGGGAAAATTGGAGTGCTGCTCCTGTTTCTGCAAACAGGAGAGTGGGACTCCACTCAGCTCCCCACTTAGCCCCACTGAAAATGTGGGTAGAAAGAGGGTATATTGCAGTTTTCCTGTTGGTGTTTGTTTGGAGTAGGGCAGAAATTACCGAAACAAATAGTTTGCTGCTATGAGGCCACCCTTGTCCTTTGGCTAAGGAACATAGGCTTTTCTTTGAGCTTTTTTGTTTGTTTGCTTTCGCCAGGTCTGTTGGCACTGCCATGTTAGAAGCTCCTGCAGCACACTGGGAGGTATGGGAGGCAATAGTAAAACCCAGAAAACAGAGTACTGTGGATTCCTCAAGTCCAATGTCCCTAGGCAATTCACCTACTTCTTTAATCTTTCAGACTCCTCCTTTATTTGGTTTAATCCCAAGATTTTAAATTGTAACAGGGAGAACCTTGAACATATGGGGTTATTCCATCTTGGCTGGAACCAAAACATTGACCTCTTGCCTCAAGGAGGAAGAACTCTGAAAGATTCACCTTGCTCCAGAAATCTTGCTGAGAATCTTTTGACTACATCATATTTTGATTCTTCCCTGTCTAACCGCATGTCTTTGACTCCTCCAAAGGAATGGTTCCTAAGAGCACTCCACTGTAAACTAAGTGCTCTTAAATCTGTATATCAAAGTCTGTTTTCCATAGAACCTAACTTGAGACCTTGATGTGTTACAGCTCAGCAGAAGGAGCTGCTCATCTGACCTTCTCCCTTCCCCAAATATGGTGTCCATTTTCTTTCAGTCTCTGCAGCCAATATTTCTAATGGGGCCATCACTTCTATTCTTTATATCTTTATTTCCTGATTTTTATTTAGTTATTGTTTCTGCTTATTTCTATTACTTGTTGTTGTTTAGCTTCTCCCACAAGCTCCTGGGAATCTCAGAATCTGGCATTTAAAATGTGAAAAACTGAATTGTTAAATTTAGTCATGTTCATCTAACAAAAAAGCTTGTTAGAACAAGCTTTTGTACTAATCTATCCTATAGAATTCTCGTCAGCCCAGAGTGTGTCAGTTCTAGATTAGATGCTCAGTTCATCTCTGGTCCAATCCCTATGACTGGCAGGGCCAAGAAAGGAGATACCCATCATCTTTTGCCAATTCCTTCAGCAGGATTCTGGGTTTGAAAACTTTTGGAAGGATACTGGGGGTATGTCCGATTTTCCCCCTCCTTCACTTTTCAATATTTGAATTCTGTGTTGGTCACTATTGCATTTGCTTTTCTTTTTTACTTGCATCTCTTTACTTCCCAGTAAATTAGCTAAAATATGCTAATTGAACCACCACTGTATCTGCAAATAATAATCAGAGACCTATGAGTCCTTCTGAAACTGAAGATTTACTTATAATTACGACTGTAACAGAAAAATGCCAAGTCCTGTAGCTTCTACCTAGTAAGCTCATTGAGGGTGGATTTTGCATGTGGCTCCAGTCTGCACACAGAATATACAAAACAAAAGAGCAAAAGGCAGTGAGAAAAGGAAATAGCTATCCAGTATCTTTGGCTATTGGATACTTAAATTAGCCCCATTCGTTTGTGAGAAAGGGATTTGTATTCCCCATCTAAGCAATGGACAAGAAGCCTTTTCCGAATTTCTAGATGTTTGACAATCTTAAGTTCACCATGATATACATTCTGATTTTTTTCCCCCTGTAATCTTTGATGTACTTCCTGTCTCCTGTGTCTTTTACCAACAGTTCTTTCTAACCTGTGTGTGTGTGTATGTGTGTGTGTATGTGGTTTTACTGGCTGAGGTCTGATACTATCTTCATATACTCAGATGCACAGTTACTACTGTGTTTCCTAGACAAAGTAAGACTATTACTATGATAAAATTAGCAAAACAATTAGACCAAAATTTTTCTAGAGCAAGTATTTCTAGAGCCCTATCTATTTATAGTCGATATAACAATCTGAAAGAAAGACTGCAACTTTGATAAATATATAATTTACACCCAAAACTAGATAACCTCAAAGGTCCCTTCCAATTTTGTGAATTCATTAATAATGCTGTTTAAGTATCATATTTCTCTCCTCACACGCCTTTTGTTTTGCTCTTTAAAATTGTAATTACTTGGGGCACCTGGGTGGCTCAATTGGTTAAGCAACTGCCTTCGGCTCAGGTCATGATCCTGGAGTCCCGGGATCGAGTCCTGCATTGGACTCCCTGCTCAGCGGGGAGTCTGCTTCTCCCTCTGATCCTCCCCCTCTCATGCTCTCTGTCTCCCATTCTCTCTCTCAGATAAATAAATAAATAAATAAATCTTTAAAAAATAAATAAATAAAATTGTACCTACCATAGCCAGGCTCCCTCCCGCTGCCACTTAGCATTTGACAAAATACAACATCCTTTCCTGATTAAAACTCTTCAGAGTATAGGGATAGAGGGAACATTACTCAAGTTCATAAAATCCATCTATGAAACACCCACAGTGAATATCATCCTCAGTGGGGAAAAGCTGAGAGCCTTTCTCTTAAGATCAGGAACACATCAAGGATGCCCACTCTCGTCACTATTGTTCAACATAGTACTAGAAGTCCTAGCAACAGCAATCAGACAACAAAAAGAAATAAAAGGTATTCAAACTGGCAAAGAAGTCAAACTCTCTCTTTTCGCAGATGACATGATACTTTATGTGGAAAACCCAAAAGATTCCACCCCCAAATTACTAGAACTCATACAGCAATTCAGTAATGTGGCAGGATACAAAATCAGTGCACAGAAATCAGTTGCTTTCTTAAACACTAACAACGCAACTGTAGAAAGAGAAATTAGAGAAACGATTCCATTTACAATAGTACCAAAAACCATAAGATACCTCGGAATAAACCTAACCAAAGAGGTAAAGGATCTATACTCTAAGAACTACAGAACACTCATGAAAGAAATTGAAGAAGACACAAAAAGATGGAAAAATATTCCATGCTCATGGATCAGAAGAATAAACATTGTTAAAATGTCTATGCTACCCAGAGCAATCTATACCTTCAATGCCATCCCGATCAAAATTCCAATGACATTTTTCAAAGTGCTGGAACAAACAATGCTAAAATTTGTATGGAATCAGAAAAGACCCCAAATCGCCAATGAAATGTTGAAAAAGAAAAACAAAGCTGGGGGCATCACGTTGCCTGATTTCAAGCTATATTACAAAGCTGTGATCACCAAGACAGCATGGTACTGGCACAAAAACAGACATATAGACCAATGGAACAGAATAGAGAGCCCAGATATGGACCCTCAACTCTATGGTCAAATAATCTTTGACAAAGCAGGAAAAAACATGCAATGGAAAAAAGACAGTCTCTTCAATAAATGGTGCAGGGAAAATTGGCCAGCCACATGCAGAAGAATGAAACTCGACCATTCTCTAACACCATACACAAAGATAAACTCAAAGTGGATGAAAGACCCCACTGTGAGACAGGAATCCATCAAAATCCTAGAGAAGAACATAGGCAGTAACCTCTTTGACATCGGCCACAGCAACTTCTCTCAAGACACATCTCCAAAAGCTAGTGAAACAAAAGCAAAAATGAACTTTTGGGACTTCATCAAGATAAAAAACTTCTGCACAGCAAAGGAAATGGTCAACAGAACAAAGAGGCAACCCACAGAATGGGAGAAGATATTTGCAAATGACACTACAGATAAAGGGTTGGTATCCAAGATCTATAAGGAACTTCTCAAACTCAACACCCAAAAAACAAATAATCAAGTCAAAAAATGGGCAGAAGACATGAAAAGACACTTCTCTGAAGAAGACATACAAATGGCTAACAGACACATGAAAAAATATTCATCATCATTAGACATCAGGGAAATTCAAATCAAAACCACATTGAGATACCACCTTACACCAGTTAGAATGGCAAAAATGGACAGGGAAAGAAACTCAAATGTTGGAGTGCTTGTGGAGAAAGGGGAACCCTCTTACACTGTTGGTGGGAATGCAAGTTGGTACAGCCACTTTGGAAAACAATGTGGAGGTTCCTCAAAAATTTAAAAATAGAGTTACCCTATGACCCAGCAATTGCACTCCTGGGTATTTACCCCAAAGACACGGATGTACTGAAAAGACGGGCCATATGCACCCCAATGTTCATAGCAGCAATGTCTGCAATAGCCAAACTGTGGAAAGAGCCAAGATGCCCTTCAACAGATGAATGGCTAAAGAAGATGTGGTCCATATATACAATGGAATATTACTCAGTCTTCAGAAAGGATGAATATCCAACATGGATGGGACTGGAGGAGATTATGCTAAGTGAAATGAGTCAAGCAGAAAGTCAATTATTATATGGTTTCACTTATTTGTGGAGCATAAGGAATAGCATGGAGGACATTAGGAGAAGGAAGGGAAAAATGAAGGGGGGGAAATCAGAGGGAGAGATGAACAATGAGAGACTATGGACTCTGAGAAACAAACAGGGTTTTAGAGTGGAGGTGGGAGGGGGGATTGGTTAGCCCAGTGATGGGTATTGAGGAGGGCACGTACTGCATGGAGCACTGGGTGTTATACAAAAACAATGGATCATGGATCACCACATCAAAAACTAATGATGTATTGTATGGTGACTAACAAAACATAATAAAATTAAAAAAAAAACAACAAGAAAAAACTGTAACTACTTGAGGTGCCTGGTGGCTCAGTCATTAAGCATCTGCTTTTGGTTCAGGTCATGATCCCAGGGTCCTAAGATTGAGCCCCACATTACATTGGGGCTCCCTGCTCAGCGGGAAGCCTGCTTCTCCCTCTCCCACTCCCCCTGCTTGTGTTCCCTCTCTCGCTGTGTCTCTCTCTGTCAAATAAATAAATGAAATCTTTAAAAAAATTTTTACCTATAATTCTAAGAAAAGAAATGTATCCAGAGAGAAGACTATATCAAAACCAAGCTCTAGTAAATGCTGAATTGATCAGTCTATAATCGTAATGCAAGATACGACTTCATAGTCTATTCAAAAAAATGCAAAGCTTTGTCTTAGAAACAGTTTGGCTTTAAGCACTGGCTTCCATGCATCAGATAGTGTAGAGAACAAAAAGCTGACTATGCCAAGAGAGTTTCAGCAGCGTGAGAAACTCAATACATTCTTCTTCCAGAAGTTGTAGGAAGAAATATATATTTTTTCCTCAGTAGATTTTTTTAAAATGAGAAAACCAAGACTTCTTAAATGAGTCATACCCCAATAACTATTTTCCTATGTAAGTTTTTAAACTAGACTTTGAACTTCAAGCTCATAAAAGTGAATTTCATATAACTCCTATCACTGGGTTGAGATGAGAGGGTCAAAGTAAAATGGTGATGTTTAGGAATAACATATCTTATAAGTTGGATTTTTGAAGTGTTGCTTTTGTTTTAAATTACTGCTATCTACATCAGACTCCTTTCACTCAATAGCATTCATTCGGGTTAGCACTTTGGCAAAAACAGCATGAACCTGAATTACTGTTGATGTCCACTTGGGACATTCACCAAAATTCAATATTTTAAAAGACAATGTTTCACATTTCAAATCTAACTGTACTATCAAGGTACTTCAGGTATGGATTAGTCAAACTCCAAAAGGCAAGACTGATCATGAGCTTTTCTGGAAATGACTTCAACTTTATATTCAGGAAGCTCTAATTGCATATTTTCGAAGTACCACTTATTAGATGTGTGATCATAATCAGGTTACTTAATTCTCAATAATGTTCTCTTCTCACCCTAAAATGGGATTATTTTGTCAGTAGGTATATAGCTCATATGTTTTAGTTCACTTTTCAACTCCATTTGTTTGGTAAAGGTAGCTGAAATCCAGTATCAAGAAAGTTTTTCTAAGTAAGTAGGAATCAAGTTGTTGGTGACTATCCATGACTATCCAGGGACTTGACAACACAAAAATCCAGATTTACTAATAATGTTCTATTTCAAAAACTTTGAATACAAAATAAAAATATATATTTATATAAAGCATAATGAGTAGATATGGACACAGGGAAGAGAGAAATATTTATTGAGTAGAGTGTTAGAATATAATACTGTTCAATGATGTCTGTTATCCTTTCTCTGTTACCCTTTCTCTGTAGAGCAACTACATTGCTATAGGCTCATATGATTATGACCAAGGGCAAGAGAAAGAAGTGAAGTGTGTCACTCTGGGGCTGCAGCAATGGTATCCCATGTGTAATTTTCCTGTCTACCACATCCTCCAAGATCTGACTGTGGAGGCCATTGTTCAGACGACAATGTTAAAAGGATAAAACAGTCTAGTCTATTGAGTCACTGCATGGTGGACAGAGTCAACCAAACCCTTGGTGGACTTCATAGACGTGAGCAATGAAATTACATTGTGTTAGCCATTGAAATTTGGGGTTATAACATGACCTGATCTATACTGATTACTATGGAAAAGGATCAAATGATAACTCACATTTACATCTATAAGTCTAAATGACATTTCTGAAGTATCAATTTGCTAATAGCAGAAAAGGGGAAAAAAAAAAAGCTGGAACTGTGAAATCTTCCATTGAATTTAATGTCAAATTAAATGATGTCATTATAATGCAATTTATATCTCCACTTTTACATAATAGTGGCAGAGGTCTGATGTTGTCCACTGCCCTCGCATGTAACTGAGTGGTAAGTCCTGTCAAGCTGAAGCCAAGATGGGGGCCATATTCACCTCATTAGGGAATTATTTGGTAGTAGGCAGTGGCCCCATTCAGATAAACATGAAGGACATTCCTGGAGATGACTAGGAATGATGTTCCTACTCTCATAATGAGTGGCAGGGAAAGAAACATCTCACTCATTCTGATAGACTTTGCCATGTTCAGAGAATGTTTCTAAAACTGATCATGAGTAAAGATAGATTAAGGAAAAAGCCAGCTCAGCAAGAAGAGTAGAGGAGGTCTTCTGAGGTCCAGCAATAAATTTTCTATATTGATAAGTTAGTTAACTTTTGGTGGAGCCCAAACCATCCTCATTGATACACCAAGCACCATATGGACAGTGATAGGAAAAATAATCTATTTAAAACTGGGATAATTTCACTTGTGCTTCCAAAACATTGAGATTTTTGTTTGACTCAGCAGTGGTAAAATGAACAACATTTTTTCTTTATTTTTTTTTGCCTCATCTTTTCCTGGACACATTAATGTGTAAAAAAATTTTCCCTCTCTACAGGTCTTCCATAGTAATTACCAAATAATTTCAAACTTCTGGAAGAGATTGGTTCAAAAATCTATTGCTTGTGTATATTTTTTTAATGACTAAACCATACTTAGCTCACCCCCAAGAAGCTCTAACTGGGTGCATAAAGCGTGATGTATATTGCTTTTATTCCCCATAGAAAGAACTGTACTCTATAAAAAGATGAAAGCCAGGTGGAAATAATTAATTTTGTTTTTACAAAGGCTCCCAAACTCCATATTAAACTGTTATATAATTACTGAATTGATTAATTAAAATGTGTCACATCCTCTATCTTGGTATGAAAAATTTTATGCATTATCTTTTGTTTGCAATAATTTCTTTCTAAGGTTGAAGGTTAATATCTAGTGTGATGCATAGTAGATGTTTTTCCTTAATTAAAAAAAAACAAGCTATGTAACTTAGATTATTAGTTCTGCTTCAACACTACATAAAATATAAGTCTTTGTCTTACAATGATTACACTTTTAACTCGATGATATAAATTTAAAACAAATCCAAGAATACCCATCATAAAACAAGCACAGAAATAAAGATAACTTCGTATAGGATTGAATTAGTTAGACTTGAGACCAGTGTATGTGTCTGATATTGATGTTAGACAGATATCACATACCATTAGGTTTTGCAATGATGTAGTCTTGGTCCTAAACAGGAAATGGCGCAAAGCCTCTCTACTCCAAATTTTCCCTATTTAACACTTTTTTTCTTAGGGATTTGAAATTTGAGCATGGGATGGGTACATGTGGATGAAGGCAAATTTCTGTCCTTCCTTCTATTTTTCTCCCACTCCGAAAATCTGCTGTGAATTACAAAGACCTTATTCTTTTCTCTCTTGTCTGACAGGAAATTCTTCTGTCATGTCTTTCTCCTTCTGGATGTTTTTAGCCTCTTCCCTGTGTCCATACTAAAAGAATGGCTATATGCCAAATTTTAGGAGGTAAAAGGAAAGCTAGATTAGTTTAACATTTTCAAAATATTGTCCTATTTATATAAGTAAAACAATGTTTTATATATTTTTTTCACTGAAGAAAAAGTTGTGAAAACAAATGAAAAAAGAAACTTAAAATTACTCAAATTCCCATCACTCTAAAATAATGAACTTAAAATTACTCAAATTCCCATCACTCTAAAATAATGACTGCTAACATTTGGGTGTATATTTTCCTAGCACTTTTCCTAATCATATTTATTTTAAAGGGATCATACTACAAACACTATTTTTTTTTTTACCTTCTTTGACTCATCTAACATTATGTTATGGACCACTTTCTATGTCAATGGAAAATAAATCTACATCAGTATTTCAATGGTTGTATAATATTCCATTTTTAAAATATCATAATTTGCTTAACCAGATTCCTATGTAATTTCTCTGTAATGAATGTTGGTACATGTTTGTCATTGTTGATGTATTTGGCTATTTTCTTTAGGGTGAGTTCTTGGGCTTGGAATTATGAGAGTTAAAGGAAGTACATATTTTGACAAGGTTTTTTCAACAAGATTATTATTATTTTTTTTTAATTGGGCAGTAAGCAACCAAAGCTCTAGGAAATGAACTTTGCCAAGTATAGATTAACAGATCACACTTTATCCCTAGGATGACTACTACAATCTAGGTACCTCTTGCCTTTGTAGATTTCTCTCCTTCAACTTCCGACAAATTATTTTTTTATTTTATTTTAATTTTTTAGAGAAGGGGGAGGGGCAGGGGAGAGGGAGAGAGAATCTTAAGCAGACTCCACACTGAATGTAGAGCCTGATGGGAGGCTTGATCTCACAATCCTGAGGTCATGACCTGAGCTGAAATTGAGAGTTGGCTGCTTAACTGACTGCACCACTCAGGTTTGGCTTGACAAATTTTCTTAAATGGATATTCTATGATCTGTGTGAAATATATCCCTTCTAACCAACACCACTGCTGGTTGATTACATAGAGTCCTTAACCAGTGACCAACTACCTAGTCAGGGGTGTTCAGTAGTCATTGCTGGAAAGTTGCACCCTCATCCCAACAAATAGGTTGCAGTAGTTTAGCACTGGATTAACATGGAAGGTGCCTAGACTACTCTTCAGGCACAGGCAGTGGTGTGCTGATAAACTTGACAATTTCTGTGGTGTAAACATTCCCACCATGGCCTATTTTAAGCTACCAAGTGACTTGAAAAATTTTTCAGTATTGAGCAGGCAACTTCACAAGCCATAGGAGACTGTTAAAGCCCACCACTGGCCTGAGCAGGGGTACTAAGAGTGGTCACAGGACTCTTTCCATAATCTGAGCTGTTTTGTTCCATGTCAGAGTCTTTAGTAGCTAAACACTGTCAAAACCATTACCACCTTTCTCTGTGCTTCTTTCTCTTTGTTTTCCTGACATATTTGGGGACAAAGAACCTATATAAACTTGCTTTTGGACATAAAGACTAGGACATCCTAACTAATAGCCAACTTTCCTTCCAGAGTTGGAACATTGTATAGCAAAAATCATAATAGTGGTATCACTTGGGGGCTCTTTTCTCCATTCTGCCACAGGAATTATTAACATCAATTCACTAAATCTTGGTGAAGAACAGAATCTGGCAGCAAACTCAGTATCTCTCTTGAGACACTTAACAACTATCCTACTTAGTATCTGGGTTAGTAGACAATATGGATTATTGTTATAAACAATGTGGCTTATGCGTCTTACTCCCAAATTGAGACATTGCTTATAAAAATACTTTGTAAACTGTAACGAGAACAGCACCATCAGTTTTTATTCGTTTCTGTAGTCTCAATTTTCTTTGATTTTTTTTTCCCTGTGAGAGTCTAAATTCCTGCTTTGTTCTCTCTAAAATTTGAGAGAGTGCTAAAAATCCTTTTTTTTTTTTTGTAAAGTCAATCACCCATCGGAGAGTGCTAAAATTACAACCACTACATTCCACTTTCACTTGGTTCCATAGACTGCATGTTTGCAGAAAGTAAGTTGAATCATTCATGTCCCTAAGTTTATAGCTATTAAATGATCATTGTAATAGCTATTGTTCACATGAGCTGAGAATTATAAAATTGTTGGATTTATTCAAACTCCATGTCCAAAATGTCTTCCAATCACTGCCTTTGTGCTTAATTAAATTCAGTTGTTTTTCAATTTTTTTGGCCCACTATACTAAAGTTGAGATTGAAATCTGTTTTTATTTTTATTTGATGCTGGGGGGGGGCAAGCTATCAGCATATGTCAAATCTAAAGCAAAATATATCCATCAATACACACATGTGATTTTGCAAGATGTCCCAAAATGTTCACATTCCTGAGGAGGAGAGAAAAGAGAATCTACAAAAATTACTTTTGCTACAAGAGGAATATATGCAAGTTGAAAGGATTTCACGATAACAAAAGCCTCACAAAAAAGGACTGGACTTGGTCCATGTTTTAGGAATTTGCAGATATAAAGAGTTAGTTATCTTCTACTTTGGCTCTGCAATGTGTAGTGTGAAAATATTTGCTGTCAGTAGAAAAAAAAAAAAGCTGGAATGCATAGATTTCACTGACAGGGAGAGACCAAGAAACCCTTCTCCTCTTTGTCTTTATAGTTCTGCCTTTTTCTCAATGTTTGTAATATGACAGAACCATTGGTTTTTATCCATCAATCTTTCCTCACCCCCACCACATTTGTTTGAATATCGCAAATAGTTTGTTCCCCCTGCATGTAGTTCACTATTAAGCCACACCGTGCCAGCTCTTCTTGCTTAGATTCAAAACACTAAGCAGTTTGATATTGCCTAGCTGATAGGCTACCTTTCTTATTCTTTCTTTTCCCCTGAAAATTTCATCAAGTTTTAGGAAAAAAGCATATGAGGTAATATAACACATATGCCAACAAGATATTAATTTCTAAAAAATGCATCCCAAACATTTGAGAGTGTTACAGGAACACTTTCTCGGTTAACTCCCCAAAGGGTGTAACAACAACTAAATGTGTCTGTAAAAAGTTGTTTGTAAAGCATGTATTACATTGTGTTCGGATGAATGTGGTTTCAGGAATGTTCTTTGAGCACATTATGCAAATACAAGTGTCTCAATCTCAGTATTTGTCATGAATATCCACTCCTCAAAAGAAAACATTTCAAACACTCAAAATTGTATCATTTAGGTAGTGACATAGTTGGAAATCTTAAAACCTTTATGTCAGCAGAAAAATACTTCAGCCCATTCCTTAGCTTTAATTAACACTGCTTTCTCCAACATTATTAATTCATGTTATGTGGACATTAAAACTTAAGCAAAACTTGTGTGCAGAAAGCGTGGATAAATCTTGACTCCATTAGAAAAAGCAATTTGATAAGCAGCTATGTGTCTAGTTGCTTCTTAAGTCTCTTGTATAGTACACATTTATGTAACTTTGAGATTTGGAATGGTTGTTGAAAATTTCCTGTGTTGTCCAGTGAGCAAAATATAGAGTAGTGATGGGGGTGGTGTGTGGGAAGAGGACTGGAATTGTCCCCTGATCTTTGCCCAGATGAGCCAGCAGGAGAGATCAATGCCCAGAATTGCTCCCTAGCAGAGTCTGGGGACAAATTATTTTCACATTAAGATCCTTGAATACCTAATCTAATTTGAAGTTCTCTATTTTACCCTCATAAAATCTTTAACTTGATGAGCACTACTTGTAGTAATATTGATAGTTTGTAAATATTTGTTTAATGATTGAGCCATTCGTGTTGAAACTGTAAGCTCCACCTGGCGACTGGTCAGTCACTGCCATGAACTGCCCTTGGTTTTTTTCTTTACCCCAAAATCTACCTCCATGTTAACCCATTCTTTTCTGCTACTTTGTTGTGGTTTCTAGGGAAGTTCACCCTAGAGAGACTGACTGCTATTTCTTCTCTTTTATCCACATCAAGGTTCCTGATCAGGCTCAAATTGGCTGCTTTAGAGGCATATTTGCAGTCCTGGTCCGAGAATCCATAGACTGCATTCTCATTATTGTTCTTGTTGATAATGAAGATTTTAAAATCATAGCAACATTCAGATAAATTTCACATAAACACTAACTAAAATTAGTATGCCTCATGGATTCTCATGTATATGAAAGATTTTTCCTCGTTGAAACAACTAAATTACAATCATTAATGTTCTCTATAGATAAAGCTAGAAATACTGCTTTTTCTAACATTTTATTATGAAAATGTACAAATATAGAAATAAGTTGAAAGAATTGTAGTGATTTCACATGTAACAATATACAACCTAGATTCTACAATTAACATTTTTAGTGCATTTGTTTCATCAGGTTATTCATGTATCCATTGTTGATATCTATCAAACCATCATATATTTTTGATGCACTGCCAAGTAAATGGAGACATCAGTATGCTTTACTCCTAAATACCTCAGCATTTAAATTAGTATTAATACTTTATTAATAATTTCTAGTTAATTTTCATGTGAAATTTTACAGAATTGTTATAAATGGTTTTTTTAATTTCTAAAAAATACTTTATTTATTCATTTGTCAGAGAGAGAGAGAGCAAGCACAAGCAGGGGGAGTGGCAGGCAGAGGCAGAAGCAGGATCCCTGCTGAGCAGAAGATCCCGATGCAGGACTTGATCCCAGGGCCCTGGGATCATGACCTGAACCGAAGGCAGATGCTTAACCGACTGAGCTACTCAAGCATCCCAATGGTTTTTAATTTTTTAATACATGACCTATAATCACTCATAGATGAATTCTATGATTTTTAGACTTTGCATATATTTGTTCATATTATCAAAACCACCCCCCAGTTTGACAGACCATTTGTGCTGATGCAAAAGTCATTTGCTTTAATGGGAGCTGAGAAGGTAATCTGGTTTCTAAGAAGTTTAACCACTGATTTATTACTGGAACTATAATGGGTTCCACAAAGATAATTATCTTCAATGTACCAAATTACAATGAAAACTACAAATAGCTATATAAATTTTACCTTATCATTGTTGTCTCTCGAATTCTTTATTCATTGATATTTTGTCCTAAAATACTTTAAATTACAAAATACATCCAGAAATCTATTTTTGATCACTATAATCTGAAAGCATATATGTATAAAGGTTAATTTGTTTCATTTTATTCCAAAAAGTATTTAAAGAGACATATTAGTATATTAATTTAATTAGGCAAGTATTTATTTTCATATATCTACCATGTGTACTAGACCTCAGGAGAGTTATAAAGATGAGGATGGCTAATCCTTGAAAAGTCAGATTAAGAAGTTTTTTGTCATATCAGTTGCCAATGGAAGAATTGTGAACATTTCTTAAGAAAAAAATTACGTAATTGGAGAAATGTTTTAGAAATAGGAGTTGGAAAAATGTTTGATTTAAAATGAATAATGAACAAAATGCTGAAGTTGGAGAAATCAGTTAATTTTTTTTGAAAGACATTAATGAACAGTTTTTATTATCCTGGAAACACTCAATTATTTCTGTTTATTACTTAAATTTCTACACAAAATGGCTAAATACATCTCTTCTTTCTTTTCCTCTTTAAAACAGGAATTGATTAGATTTCCTCTGGGCAAATTAAAAATATTTGATGACTTCTATAAATTTAAATATTTTTCTCCAAAGATATGGTGTGTGGACAATCCGAGCTAAATATAAAGAGGACTTTTCAACAACCGGAACCACATATTTTGAAATTAAAGAATATGGTAATTTGTGACAATTAAAAGTTTACCTGTAAAAAGTTAGTGTTTTTGTAGTTACGCTTTTCATTAGTGAACTCAATGCTGAATCACTCCCAGATGAAGATAAGGCAGCCTGGCTGGGAGGGTTAGAAGTACTGGTTGAGGAGGTTGGGGGAGGGGTCGTTGTTGGAATGCTTAGACTTTAGTTCCAGCATGCCCCTGTTACCCTTGAACAAACTCATCAACCTCTCTGGACTTGAGTTCCTCATCATAGAGCCAGAAGAGACCTAATGCCCCATGGAACTTGATGAGTTAAGGTCAAAAATTATGATTTTAGGAGAAAAATAGGCAAAGATGAGGTGAGCAGAACCCAATAAGACTAATGATTTACTCAAGTCATTACAACCAATTAGTGACAGTACAAGAACAACTGGATTTCCATCCCCCGTTCAGTACTATTTTCCTTCTGGTTCACAAATCCCTAATATATTTATCTGAAAATTTAAGATATTCTTATTTTGAAATCAATCATATTAATGGACTAATAATTAACATATAAATAGCTTATCTTTCCATTTCTTTTTCTTTTTTTTTTTTCTGGTCCCATTCTATTATTATTATTATTATTATTATTATTATTATTATTATTATTATATTATGTTAATCACCATACATCACATCATTAGTTTTTTTTTATTAAAGACTTTTATTTATTTATTTGACACAGAGAGACACAGCAAGAGAGGGAACACAAGCAGGGGGAGTGGGAGAGGGAGAAGCCAGCTTCCCACTGAGCAAGGAGCCCGACGCGGGGCCCGATCCCAAGACCCTGGGATCACGACCCGAGCCGAAGGCAGATGTTTAATGACTGAGCCACCCAGGTGCCCCACATCATTAGTTTTTGATGTAGTGTTCCATGATTCATTGTTTGCGTGTAACACCCAGTGCTCCACGCAGAACATGCCCTCTTTAATACCCGTTACCGGGCAAACACATCCTCCCACTCCCCTCCTCTCTAGAACCGTCAGTTTGTTTTTCAGAGTCCATCGTCTCTCATGGTTCATCTCCCACTCTGATCTACCCCCCCTTCATTCTTTCCCTCCTGCTATCTTCTTCTTCTTCTTTTTTTTTAACATATAATGTATTATTTATTTCAGAGGTACAGATCTGTGATTCAACAGTCTTGCACAATTCACAGCGCTCATCATAGCACATACCCTCCCCAATGTCTATCACCCAGCCACCCCATCCCTCCCACCCCCCACCACTCCAGCAACCCTCACTTTGTTTCCTGAGATTAAGAATTCCTCATATCAGTGAGGTCATATGATACATGTCTTTCTCTGATTGACTTATTTCACTCAGCATAACACCCTCCAGTTCCATTCCATCCACGTCATTGGAAATGGCAAGATCTCATTCCTTTTGATGGCTGCATAATATTCCATTGTATATATATACCACATCTTCTTTAGCCATTCATCTGTCGATGGACATCTTGGCTCCTTCCACAGTTTGGCTGTTGTGGACATTGCTGCTATAAACATCAGGGTGTACGTACCCCTTCGGATCCCTACGTTTGTATCTTTGGGGTAAATACCCAGTAGTGCAATTGCTGGGTCATAGGGTAGCTCTATTTTCAACTACCAGTTAATTTTTGAGTATACTCTGAGCATTGGTTTAAGTAATTTATATGTATTAATGTATTTATTCCTCCCAACAAGCATGTGATGTTGGCATGTGATTTTCATTAACATTTTACAAGTATAGGCACAGGTGCAGAGAAGTTAAGAGATTAACTAATATCACAAATACAGTTGAGACTAGGATAGGTTTAAGTCCGAGGAGTCGAGCTCCAGCCCATGTGCATTTAACTACAATTTTAAAATCATTCAAGGTTAAGGAAGCAGTGGGTGTGGAAAGGAAGGATCAATTGAGTAAAATAGAACTTTATCATTTTACCTACTGTCAATTGATGAGAAACAGGGGTTGAAGAAGTAAAAACTAGTATAATTTTTGAGCCTGGTACCTGAGAGATTCATCTTCTATATAAGTCAGAAGAAGAAAATAAGTTTTGATTTGGCAACTTGTAAAGTGTTCACAGAGCAATAAGTTAAAAACATTCAGAGGAGGCCGTTTTGGAGGATTTGAACCCTGAGAGGCTAGTGGCTGGAACAGGCATCAATCAGCATGTGTACAGAACATAGCCAAACACAATTTCCTCCACTTAACCAACAGGTTAGCCTATAACCAGATTAGCCAGTATTTGCACAGTGAGGTCAGAAGTGAGGGACTCACAGTGAAAGAAGTGTTTCTATGATTAGATTTCTCATTGCAGGGAGGTAAACTGATCAAAAGTTTTTAACATACTGAGTGATCCCAGGAAATTGGGGTAAGGTTTAGGCCTACCTCTATCTGGGACCATGCTATATTGCTACCTGCTCTGCATAATTGTTTTAATAAACTTCTATTTTTGCCTAAAAAATTTATAGCTGAATTGTGCTTCTGTGATTTTTGTCAATCACGTAGTAATTTGTTTATGAAAAACTAATAGGTGAAGAGGTTGCTAAAGTACAAATGTGTCCTAGAGGTGAAAACACAACTTTGACAAAAAAAGATAAATTACCTAAAAAGTATGAACTTCTGCAGAAGAGACTGTGTTTGGGAAGGGGAGTGGTTGGTAAGGGATAAGATCTTCCTCTTGCAGGCTCTCCCTCCATCTTAGAAATTGAGACCAGCTCCTAATATAATCAGAAACCAAACAAGTGAAACAAGTATTAGTAAGTAGAAAACGATGGGTAAAGTATTTAATGGATTTTTACAGCTGTGGTAAAGCATGTCCATATTAACTTAAGGATCCTGGTTGACCAGATGTTATATAAGACTTGCCCTGTAAAAAATATAGGGTTTGCTGCTTACAATTAGTCAGGAAAGATTTGTATGTTTATTAAAATAGTGGTCAATTAAGCTTTCCAGAAAAGTAAAGACATCTGAGTTTAGGAAGAGGTAGTAGGGTAAGAAGTCTTATCTCAAGTAGGTGATATACTGCAATACACAATATGGTACATATTAAGCATTTAATGAAGATTAGTTGTCTAAACAACCAAACAAATGAATAAATGAAGGAATGAGGAAATGATGAGTGGATGGTTGCAGTGGTTAGATGATAGAGTAGAGGAATAGGTTAGTAAAAAGGAATTTGACCAAGTAAGCATGTAAGTACAATGCAAACTGCAAACCTTAAATATAAGAAAAATAAAACTGGAAAAATATAGGATTGATCTTATTCAAGTTTAGTAACAGATTTTCAGTGTAATGCTTCTTCAGTTTAATCATTTCAACATGTTAAATTAATGGAAGTGCATTAAGAAATAATTGGTCATAGCTCTAAGATCCCATTTATTCTTCCCTAATTATTTCTCAGAGGACCTAAAATAATTGTACTTCAATTTCAACTAATACCTCTCTTGGAAATGCCTAACTAATGCCTCTCTTGGCAATGCTTGGTAAATATAATCAACTATTTATCCTGGTTTAAAAAATATTTTTTATAGACATAATACATGTTGATTGTAGAAAATATATTTACTTTATAAAGCCATACTTCAGAAAGAGGAAGCTAAAGCAAGATAAAGCCAAAGTTGAAATATTTGTGTTGTTAAAATCTTTTCCAATATTCCAACTTCAGTGAACTAGCCAAACACAATTAACTTTGGTTTGAGGGTTTGCTCTCTATTAGCAATAAGATCCTTATGTTCATGCAAAAGTATTACACCAGTATTATGTGTTTTAGTCCATTCCAGCCACTATAACAAACTACCATGAGCTGGGTGGCTTATAAACAACAGATATTTATTTCTCACAGTTCTGGAAACTGGAAAGTCCAAGATCAAGGCACTGGCAGATTCCATGTCTGGTTAGGACCCACTTCCTGGTTCACAAACAGTATCTTTTCATTTTTGCTGTGTCCTCACATGGCAGAAGCAGGCGAGGGAGATTTCTGGGATCTATTTTATAAGGGCACTAATCCCACTTATGAAGGCTCTGACTTCATGACCTTATCACCCCACAGAGTTCCCATGTTCAAGTAGCATCACATTAGGGATTAGGTTTCAACATATGAATTTTGGGGGACACACAGTCTGTAGCATTGTATCAGACAGTGTTGTAGAGTGTCATCCTTTTATTTTTATGTGTATTCCTGATTGAAAAACAAAACAATCCTGATGTTCTCTTTTAAAAGAAGAAAGTGAACTAGATTGTTAGGTTGTAGTGGTAATAAGACTGATCTGACAAAGGAAAGAAAGACTTCTTTTGAAATATCACATGACACAGTTTCACTTACTATTAATTCAATTTAGCAAATGTTGATTATTAGCTATAAGCTTGGCACTCAGTGAGCTAACTAAAATGAATCCCATTTTTATCTACTGACTCATATAAATTCCAATCTTTGTGAAATATATCAGTTGTAATTTGATGTGGTTACTGTTTACCTTCAGGATAATTGTAACCTGTATCCTGAGATAATTCCTTAAAAACAAAAATAAAGAATATCTTATGTGTTCCACATTGATGAGTAAGATTTTACCAGTAGAGCATAATTATCTATCTATTCTGATTATGACAGTTTACTATAGAGTGGCATTTTCTTCTTTCCAGAGAGAAAGCATCCTGATGATAAAGACCCCCTGGATGTACCTTTTTATTTCTTTCTTAGTAGCTGATCTGAAATGGAGAAAACTTTATTAACTACGATAGTACTGGAAACCTAGTAACCAAAGTCAAACCAAAGTATAGACTGAGTGGGGGCGGGGTGGGTGGGGGAAGCCATGCCCAGCCCAATGACCTTAATACATTACATATTAGAAAAAGACACAGTCTACCAAATTAAAAAAAAAAAAATCTAAGTCCTTAGAGAAATTGAAACCCACAGAAAACATAAACCAAAGTGTTTTATATTAAGGATTCCGTCTTTGATTAAATATATCTAATAATGTTTATGCAGTGGCTTGTAAATGCATGCTCAAAGCCCATAAAATAAACGTTAGAGGACAACATTCCATGCTACTAAGTTGTCTTTATTGAAAGATGCATCAAATAGTGATGTCAAATACTCAAGTGCCGATAATATTCTTTCAAGCAGCTGACCTACTTTTTTTAGGACAAGGCTCCAGTTTTCCCAAATGCTTGTCATTTAGGTTTTAAGAATAAAAAATATAGTCACTTCTGTTTTTTGTTCTAGTTAGAAACAGAACTTATATCAGATTTTTTAAAAGATATATGTATTTACTTAGAGCAAGTGCGAAGAGGGGCAGAGGGAGAGGAAAGGGAGAATCCCAAGCGGACACACTGCTGAGTGCAGAGCCCAATGGGCTTGATCCCATGACTCATGAAATCATGACCTGAGCTGAAACCGAGAGTTGGACATTTAACCGACTGAGCCACCAGGTGCCCCTCACAGTACTTTTGTTTGTTTGTTTTCTTTTTCCTCACCTGCAATTATAAAATAATGGTGTGGAAAGCAAATGGTGTGGTGGAAAGCTTTTATAAAATAATGGGGTGATGGAAAGTCAAACATCAAATTTATGGGGAGAAGTTTAGAAATGATTTGTTACATTTTAACTAAACATGACACAATGACATTAGAATAATGCAATAACTGGTTGAAAATGAAAAAAAAATAAATGTTAACATTTACTTTCTTTAAAAAAGTTTTTTTTCTTTCATACATGATGTTAGAAAGTTTGATCAAGAACAGTTACATGGACATCACGGAGAAAGATCTAAGACATAGGTAACTATACTTTCTCTGGAAGGTGTCTACCTTGAGGACAATATAAACGAGGTGTTTTAAAGAGGTTGATTCCTGGGGCACCTGGGTGGCTCAGTTGGTTAAGCGTCTGACTCTTGATTTCAACTCAGGTCATGATCTCAGAGTCCTGGGGTTTGAGCCCCACATTGGTCTCTATGCTCAGGTTGGAGTCCGCTTGAGATTCTCTTCCTCTGAGCCTCCTTCTGCTCTCTTGCTCTCTCTCTGTCTCCCTCTCTGTCAAATAAATAAAACTTTAAAAAAAATCAGAGCTGATTCCCATATTGAAGTCAGTACCATCATATGAATGTTATATATTTAAAGTTGAACTTCCCTATTGATGTTTACATAATAATTGCTCTATTTTATAAAACTCTCTACTCTTAGGAAGACCAGAAAGAAATGCCCTCCAGCAATGGATAAAACATTTTTCTCTACTATTGCTATGCTTTTCAAATTTGAAAATTCATCTGTTTATGAAAGTCACTCTATGTATACTTAACCTTATCCCCACCAAAATCTGTACCTTTCACATTTGGTAGAAAAATAGTTGAAAGAGAACTTCATGGCTCTGTGGGTGTGTATGTGGGTAATATATAACCACAATTTTTAATTACGTGGTTTCTGGCAATGTTTTTAGACGTCATGTTTTTTAGCTGCTGCAATATTTACTGGAGCCAAGTTATATGAAATTAAATAGTGATTTCTAGGAAGTCAGCTATGCTCACCACTATACCACCAATGCAGATAATAGTGATTTCTAGGAAAAAACATCCCAGGAATGAAAGTATATAAATGTAATGGACACCAATAAGTAAAGTAAACGTGGAGGGAAGTCTAGGGTAGCCTTGAAAGTTAAATCTTTTGAATATTCAAGTGGAGGCAAAGAGTAATGGGAATGAGAACCAAGACACACAATAATAAATACATAAAAATTTTGGAAATAGTAAGGACAAAGGAGGAAAAAAGAAAGGAATCCAATTTAATGGGACTGCCACTATTAACACCAGGTACAAACAAACTTTACTTTCAAGTGTCTGAAATGTCTCAACATTTGCTAATGTTGCATGCCGATTATATGTCTGAAAATGTTGTCAGATCTTTTCCTTGATCTGAATTTACCAAGTGCTCAATATCAAAGGGGGGCATATTAGCAATTATTCCACCTGCCTGCTAGAATAAATAAATATAGCCTTGGTAAATGTTCACAATGTACTTTTAGATTTTATTCTGAAAGTATTTATCTAGTAGTTTACGTTGAGTTGGAAAGAACTCCACAAATGGGCCTGGAATGTGGTTCTGTCCCAGATAGTAACTGCATGACCAAGTTGAGTCTTAGGATGATGCTTATTCTTACAGATTGAGTCCCTAAAAGAAAATTCTTGTTCTATTGTTGGGATTTCTAAAAGAATTCAGCTTGACAGCAATATTTCATTATTCTTGTTTAACTTGAAAGCCAGAAAACTTAGAACTGAGGATATGATTCTTTTAAAAGGATAATTGGAAATTAAATATTAAATGCATTTAAGATTTTCTGCTTATTTCTGAAGTGGTTGACATGGTGAGGTCGTTTGGAATCCTATTTAATGGAACTCTAATGGAATATTAGGAAAATAGTACTGTCCTGCCTTCACATTGCCCTTACATTAGTAACGAATTTAACACTGACCTTAAACATAGTTCTTGAAATGGCAACTATTAAACAGGAAACATGTTTTTTCTTTCATAGTGGCAATATTTTGTTTCCTAATAATCATTTCCTAATAAATGATATTTATTACACTCACATGATGAAATTAAGACCTATGCTTGAGGGGCACCTGGGTGGCTCAGTTGGTTAAGCTGAGCGGGAGAGAAAGAGAGAGAGAGGTTTCATCTAACTTCTAAACAGAATTTTGAAAAATACAGTTAATGACAGTGAATGGTTCTCATAAGTTATGATGGTGTGCTCTCTCTTTTCTCAGATGACATGATAATTTATGTGGAAAACCCAAAAGATTCCACCCCCAAATTACTAGAACTCACACACTAATTCAGTAATGTGGCAGGATACAAAGTCAATGCACAGAAATCAGTTGCTTTCTTATACACTAACAATGCATCCGTAGAAAGAGAAATTAGAGAAATGATTCCATTTACAATGTTACCAAAAACCAGAAGATACCTTGGAATAAACCTAACCAAAGAAGTAAAGGATCTATACTCTAGGAACTACAGAACACTCATGAAAGAAATTGAAGAAGACACGAAAAGATGGAAAAATATTCCATGCTCATGGATTGGAAGAGTAAACATTGTTAAAATGTCTATGCTACCCAGAGCAATCTATACCTTCATTACCATCCCAATCAAAATTCCAATGACATTTTTCAAAGTGCTGGAACAAACAATGCTAAAATTTGTGTGGAATCATAAAAGACCCTGAATCACCAAGGAAATATTGAAAAAGAAAAACAAAGCTGGGGGCATCACGTTGCCCGATTTCAAGCTATATTACAAAGCAGTGATCACCAAGACAGCATGGTACTGGCACAAAAACAGACATATAGACCAATGGAACAGAATAGAGAGCCCAGATATGGACCCTCAACTCTATGGTCAAATAATCTTTGACAAAGCAGGAAAAAACATGCAATGGAAAAAAGACAGTCTCTTCAATAAATGGTGCAGGGAAAATTGGCCAGCCACATGCAGAAGAATGAAACTCAACCATTCTCTAACACCATACACAAAGATAAACTCAAAGTGGATGAAAGACCCCACTGTGAGACAGGAATCCATCAAAATCCTAGAGGAGAACATAGGCAGTAACCTCTTTGACATCGGCCACAGCAACTTCTTTCAAGATACATCTCCAAAGACTAGTGAAACAAAAGCAAAAATGAACTTTTGGGACTTCATCAAGATAAAAAGCTTCTGCACAGCAAAGGAAACAGTCAACAGAACAAAGAGGCAACCCACAGAATGGGAGAAGATATTTGCAAATGACACTACAGATAGAGGGCTGGTATCCAAGATCTGTAAGGAACTTCTCAAACTCAACACCCAAAAAACAAATAATCAAGTCAAAAAATGGGCAGAAGACATGAAAAGACACTTCTCCAAAGAAGACATCCAAGTGGCCAACAGACACATGAAAAAATGTTCATCATCATTAGCCATCAGGGAAATTCAAATCAAAACCACACTGAGATACCACTTTACACCAGTTAGAATGGCAAAAATTGACAAGGCAAGAAACAACAAATGTTGGAGAGGCTGTGGAGAAAGGGGAACCCTTTTACACTGTTGGTGGGAATGCAAGTTGGTATAGCCACTTTAGAAAACAATGTGGAGGTTCCTCAAAAAATTAGAAACAGAGCTACTCCATGACCCAGCAATTGCACTCCTGTGTATTTACCCCAAAGACACAGATGTAGTGAAAAGAAGGACCATATGCACCCCAATGTTCATAGCAGCAATGTCTGCAATAGCCAAACTGTGGAAAGAGCCGAGATGCCCTTCAACAGATGAATGGATAAAGAAGATGTGGTTCATATATACAATGGAATATTACTCAGTCTTCAGAAAGGATGAATACCCAACTTTTACATCAACATGGATGGGACTGGAGGAAATTCTGTGAAGTGAAATAAGTCAAGCAGAGAAAGTCAATTATCATATGGTTTCACTTATTTGTGGAACATAAGGAATAGCATGGAGGACATTAGGAGAAGGAAGGGAAAAATGAAGGGGTGGAAATCAGAGGGAGAGATGAACTATGAGAGACTATGGACTCTGAGAAACAAACCGAGGGTTTTAGAGGGGAGGGTGTGGGGGGATTGGTTAGCCCAGTGATGGGTATTAAGAAGGGCATGTATTGCATGGAGCACTGGGTGTTATACGATAACAATGAATCGTGGATCACTACAACAAAAACTAATGATGCATTGTATGGTGACTAACATAATATAATGAATAAAGTTAACAAAATAAAATAAATAAAAAAGTTATGATGGTGTGAGATATGTGGTTATGATAATACTATAGAGTATTATGTAAAGAACACTTTCATTTTATTTATTTATTTATTTGAAAGAGAGAGAGAGACAGAGACAGAACATGAGAATGGGGTAGGAGGCAGAGGGAATGGGAGAAGACCCCCCCCTGCTGAGCAGGAAATTTGACCTGTGCTCCATCCCAGGACCCTGATATCATGACTGGAGCCAAAGGCAGATGCTTAACCAACTGAGCCACCCAGGTGCCCTAGAACATTTTCATTTTTATTCAACAAATAATTGAACACCTGTCATAGGCTTGGTTATGACAAAAGTTTTTCTGGCCTCCAGGGTCATAAAGTCAAATAGGGAATAAAGGCATTGGATTAGTGTATTGTATTTTTGAGACAGATTAAATTTATTCTGTAAACTAGTGGAAGATGGAAAAAGGTAAATCTAGTGATAATTAAGGAAAAGCAGGTTTTATGAAGCTAATCTATGTTACAAACAGATTTGTTCAGAAATGAATCCTGCAGCCCTGCAATTACACTGAAATCCTTCCTGACTGGAATATTCAAAGGAACCTTCCTGATTTCCTTTTGGCGGAAACGAGATTTCTGAGTTGAAAAGTAAATGCTTTCCTGATATGTAAGATTCTTTCCAACCATACAATAGCATGATTATGTAATTATTGAAGGAATTTGTCATTAGAATCATTTTTATACTGTAAATGTATGATTTCAAACTATTTGAATGCCATTAAATATACATAGCATCAATTCATCATTTGATTTAGAAAGGACTTATTCTACAATATTATTTCAGCATCAAGAATTGGAGCACATGTCATTAATAATAACTGTTAATAAACCATTTATTTTCTCTACGGCACTTTCACCTTGTTTCCATCCATTGGACTATTTTCCTCCCCTAAACAAAGACCTTATTAATTTTATATCAATCCCAAGATTAGCCAAGTGAGTGAGAGGAATAAAAAAGTACTGTCCTCTTTTATACCAATGAGAAATATGATGGGGAAGAGGAATTTAATTTTCTACTTCTTTCCAAAGTAAAGTAAAAATTCTAAATGTCACCTTAATGCTTTATTTAAATATTGTTTAGACTCAGAATTTGATAACTGATACATTCATGTAAATTCAACCATGAGTCCTTAAATCAAACGTATACCCTAGTTTACATCAATTTCTATTTATCTGTTAGACTGACACCCATGGAAATGGCCCATCTATAAAGGGAATCTTCTGTTGCTATACTACATCAGATTTTCCTTATTAAAAAAAGGATTTCTGCTTCCTCTTCTTTGTATAAAACTAGGTATATACATTGTTGGCCAGTCTGAGAATACTATCCTAATCTAATATCCTTTCTTTCAAATTTTTATGTTTTGAGACTATGTGAGTCTAGTAAATAGAGCTAATGGAACATAATGAGCATTTAAAAGTTATACTGTTTACATAATTGTAATAGTCTGTTTATATGAATAGAAAAGAATGTGGCTAGCTGCCTACACACAGCTGGAAATGCAAACATGACTCAATTAGACAGCAAGTGTTCTGTTTTAGAACCGATGAAACAGATTGAGTGTATACCATGGGGATTTAATGCAGAACATTAACACTAGTGGTTAAAACACAGGCATCACAGACATCATAGATAACAACATCAATTTTTTATAATTGTTTGATTTCTGTTCATGTTAATACAATCCAAAGCAGTTTCAAAATTCATTTCTTGAATAACGCGTCATTCCTGTGCTGGAATTATCCTTGTTTGAGGAAGACCACTATTATCCATATTTTCTACCCAGATACTCACCAAAGGAAATGTATTCTTTATGATAAACCTAATCCTGGCCAGAAAAGAAAATTGCTATATGAAATGCTGAACAATATTTTTGTATATCAAATATTTTCAAGCTTTTTAAAGTAAATTTTTATTAATATCTTTTTGGCCAGTTAAAGGCCCAGATATGACAAGTTTGCTTATTAAGTGATGTTTTCCAATTTGTTCTTACTGTAGATAAGTCTAAATGTTCACCAAAATCTGGTCTCTTTGTTCACACCATAAAGTTGTAGCTGGAAGGTAGTTGCCAAACCAATTATTACATTTGCTACCTCTATACCACCCCCTTATACTATGTGTAGTAACTGTACTAGTCATTGTACTAGTTGTACTAGTCATTAGCCAAGTGAATGAAAGGAAAAGTAGTGTGTGCCACTTTGGGACCAAGGCTTTCACAAAGTGGGTGTGCCTTCCTCATGGTTTGACCCCTTCTGCTTGCTGGTTGTTGAAGACTGTGAGGCACTACAGGATGGTGGAACAGCAGAATAAAAGGAGTCCAGGGCAAGAATGTCACCATGGATGAAAAAAAGTCCCTTAACCCAAACAACTTGCTTGAGATTGAAATATGAACGAGGTATAAACTTCCATTAAGTTGAGCCCCTAAATCTTTAGATCTATTTTTGCAGCAGTTATCCTCTAAAAATATCCTGTCTTAACCAATGAGGCTTTTCTTTTTCTCCCCCCTTCCCTTCCCCCTCCCCCCCCTCCCCCCCGTGAGATGGTTTCCCTTCCTTCTTGCTCTTCCAATGCAGGGAAGAAAGATCATTGATGTTTGCCTGCAGCTGCAGAAGCAATACCTAGAGCTAGCTTCATGCTCAGAAAAGGACACTGTACTTCCTCCTCATGGTTTCTGGGATTCTGTATGTTCAGAGTTACAACTATAGAAGTGATCCCTAAAAGTATAGTCTTTTTTTTTCTCCATTTTTTATAGAAAATGTTAAATGATCAGTTCAGTGTTTTCTAGATTGCAATTTCCATAACAGCAGGATCGGTGTGTTACTTGTCAACTGCTGAGAAGCTATCGTGCCTATCACTTTGCAAGTGTTTAATAAATCTTTGATGAATCAAAGAAGCACATCTTTTACAATAGACTAAAAAAGTGGTGTTCATTTTGTCTGACCCAGGAGCAAATTTACGACTCTTAGGTCCTTAGCCAATATCTAGGTTTTGCATTTCTTCCCAACTAGAATGTTTCTCCACTGGCTTCATGACAGAACATTCCCAGCTGTTTCAGTGCTGCATAGCAAAACTCTGACAGCTTTTAGAGCAAGAGTCAATATTAGTTAATAATCCATCTGCAGTTGCAACTATTTCATTTCATCACACTGACAGCATATATTCCTCCTGCTCCTATTTCCTTTGGGACTGGTGTTGCTGAACATCAGTATTTGCAGCGAGGCTCCAAGCTGTGACTATAAATCCCTTTGAGTTATTCACTATTCATTTCCACTCAGCATGCTCTAATTAGCTCATAATAAATGCTCCCCAAATACTGTGCATCTTACATTTTTCATCAGAATTTGGTAGGAAGGAAGGACCACTATCCCTTCTGTTAACAAGCCATCTTTGGGCATCTTTCTGCATCAGACACATTTGATGCATCTTAGTTTATATCTATCATTCGGCTCCATCAATGACCCAAGTTCTATCCTTCATTCTATAGCGGGATATATTCGGAAGTGATGACACTTCCATACAGGGAAGCCTGTGCACACTGCGCAAGGATTCTTGAGGTCTTCTGGTGTGAGAGCATGTGTACCTGTGCATATAATAATGTGCAAACTATTTTCACATATTGTATTCTGAAGAACATCCTGATCTCTGAATAAACCCTCTTGTTTTTTTTTTTTTAAGATTTTTATTTATTTATTTATTTGAGAGAGAGGATGAGAGGAGAGAGAGAGCACATGAGAGGGGGGAGGGTCAGAGGGAGAAGCAGACTCCCCGCCGAGCAGGGAGTGCAATGCGGGACTCGATCCAGGGACTCCAGGATCATGACCTGAGCTGAAGGCAGTTGCTTAACCAACTGAGCCACCCAGGCGCCCAAACCCTCTTGTTTTTGATGTTTTCATTTGCATTCTGGATTTGTTTGAAGAAATTCTAGCAATTGTTTATTTGTGTTGTGGAAAGAACTCTACTTCTACTGTAGTTGAAATAGTATATACATGAAGAATATGTATGCTTTTTAGTTTTATGTGGCATGTGGTGTGTGTGTGTGTGTTTGTATGTGTGGGTGTATGTGTGTTTGGTACTTTTGTGTTGCTGTACTTTTTAAACAAATTATGGTATGATCAGGAAATCTTAGAATTAGAAGAAACTTGCTGTCCAAATAATTCAACCACTCATTGTCAGAGATTCTTGCACCGATGTTTAAAAAAAATAAACATATTTGGCAGATGAAAGGCACTATCACTAGGCTTTCTTTTCTGTCATTGTTAAATAGAACGTCTGCTTTGCCTTGTTCCTCTATGATCATTGTCATACTGGCACTTCTGCTTAAGAAAAAATAGTAAAAAAAAAAAATGTCAGAATTTATATAAAGCATTTGGAATAGTTTTCCAATTTGAAATGAAGTTTTGGAGTTGTGTTCACAGAATTCTAGAAATTTGTGTAACCAAGTTTGAGGCTATTGTTCAAGGACACATATATGTAGCAGCAGTATTCCTGACAATACATCCCTGGATCTCGGAGTTCTAGGTCCTAAGTTTTAGAAGGCGTTACAGAACATATTAACATAGCTGTGAAAGCTTTATGAGATCATTTTAAAAACATTTCGGGTTTTCTCAAATGTAGAAATCCAGAGGCTTTGTATTTAACCTTTCTTTTTCTTTTTTAGATTAAGATGACACAGATTAGATCATTAATTTTTCTTTCCACTAATAATTTTGGTAAACCCTTGATTTAGGATATCATAATATAGGAAGAATAAAGGCAAAGTATTTCTCAGGTGGTAGCAGCCTGATCTCAGCCAGCTAAAGCTCTAACTTCGTTGAATTGTGACAACAAATGTTGTGATTGATTAAGCTTATTTTGAAGTCCTTTATATAGGGTCTATTTCATATATGTCAAATTTTATGCTAAAAACAAAAATTCTCAGTGGCAGAACTTTATGTCAAATTGTACAACAGAGGTTGTAAAAATAACAAAAAAGAAGTTGAATGTCAAATCCTAAATGCACATCTATTATAGTCAGTCAGAAGGATATTAAAATTTAAAGGATCATAAAACAAACAAAAAATGATTTTAGGTCTTCCAAAATAAGCGAAATGGCAGTATTTCACTCCTGCTTCTCTTAATCCCTAAGGTTATGCTAGGGGTATGATAAGTGATAGAAGCTTGGTCTTAAAAGATGATCTGATTTGAATCATTTGAGAGGCTTAAGACATGAGATTTCAGGGGATGAGAAACATCCTGGACAAAGGCTAAAATGGGGGTAAATCATGGCACTCGAGGTGTGCTCCAAGGAGATAATCTAGAACAATGAGAATCAAGACTAGAATGACAGCAGAATGCAAAGGAAAGAAACCCTTGAATCCAGAACACTGACAGGGCTTAAAGCTAGTTACTGACAGGAGACATGAACAATGATGAATCAAAGATGACAAGAAATTAACTTGGAAATTGAAAAATGAGTGCATCCCAAAGATTACATGGAATTTGATAAGATAGGGGTTTAAACTTTAAGAAAGCAAACTAGAACAAGTTGGATAATTCTGTGTCTAGCCAACTGTTATCTCTGATGAAATGTGAAGATAAAGGAGAATTGCTCATCTCTCAATGTCAAAGTAAAATAAACACATTTGCTTCAAAATTACAAAAAACAACACTATTTTCAACATGTTATTGAAGGAGTCTTGACATTTTTTGGCAACTTGGGTGGATTTGTCAGTCTTAACTGTAGAGAATATCCTATGGTAAGTATGATTAGAATTCTAATGATTACCCTTGCAAATCAAGTAAAAGCAAGTTTTGAGTATTATATTTTTACATAGCATGAATCTAAAATTTAAATTCTGCATAATCATACTTCACAAATATACTTCTTGTTTATGTGACTAAATCTGGGAACAAAGAGATTAGAGGGTAAAAAATAAACAATAATTCTTATCTAGTCAGTTCTTTCTGCTAGTAGATATTTAAAAAACAAACAAAATCAAGGAAACAAACACTTAATTGGCTGAGTTTGAGAGGTCTGCTTCCTCCATTTCTCATGTACTTTCAACTCAGTATTCACTTATGTAAAAAAAGAAAATATGGGGGAAAAGAAAATTACTAGGTGCTGTTGTGCCTAAGAGATGATGTTTAACACAGTGACGAAAAGAAAATATGTACTTGAACAGAAATTTTACGATTTAGGTCAATTATACACTTGGGAAGAACAAATCCTGTTGAATATGGAGTATGTTGAAATGCTCATGTTATTTTTCACATGTTTTGGGTCTTTTTTATTTTTTCTTTTTAAAGAGGTTTTTCCCATTATTTAAAAACCCAATGGGATTGTAATGGAACTGGGAAATGTAATCCATATGTTTTGGAACCTATTACAATTAAGTCATCAAATTACCTTTGAAAATATTTTGACCATTTAAAATACAAGGTCTTTTTATAACTGTATATACACCCACACAAGAAAATAATGCTAAACTCAAAGAATTAGTTTCTGGTTAAATATTTCACTTCCAAATACTTATTTTCACTTTAATGTTGAATGGCATATTAATCAAATACATGATATTATGATAGTAGTATGTATTAAATAATTTTATTACTAATGTGTCATTAATAATAACATTAAATCACCAAGAACAATGTACTATTAAGTAAGCAAAAACTTGTTCAGTGTTCATGTATTTATCACCAATTCATTATCTAAACATGTAAATATTCTTGCAAATAAATTTGCCCAAGGGCAAAATATTTTCAAGTGTACTCAGATCTGTTCTGCTGATGTCCTTGGAAAAAATAATCTTTTTTAGGTAAACAACAGAGTTTAACGTTTGGTGTTTTTGTTTATCTATTGGATAAACCCTTCATTCTACCACATTTGACCTTGAAGTGTAATATTCTCTACTTTCATGAAAATATGTCCTAGAAAAGTTGATTTTTCTTTTTCATTGAATATCTATTCTCATATCCATGATTTGTCTCTGGCATTAAACAGGCTATTCAGAAAAAAAAATTATATATATATATATAATCATGTTGTTGGAAGAATCCCCTACTTTGTAATTTGTATTCATCATGGATATTGCTGGATCTGGGTTATCATTTCTCCTTTGCAGATGAGGTCAGTTAAGCTTCATTCACTGAGTGAGTCATACCATGGGTTGGGTCTTTCTAGGGACTCCTCTTCCTTTGCTTGAATACACCTGTGGGTATTGAAACTGTTTTTCACTTTTCTTAAAAGAGCTTTTCCTTTTCTTAGCTAAGATTGAAAGAATTTTAACAAATATTTCTGACATTAGAGAGTATTTATTCAAGGAACTCTAAATTTGAATGCTGCAGTAATTTACAAATTGAAAGAGTATAGCAGCATTTGTTTTTCCTAAAGAAGCACATTGAGCTACCACAGCAGTAGGGAATCTTTGAGCATTTATAAAAATATAAATTGCAGGGTACTGCTAAAGAAACATTATTTAAACATAGTGTTTATTCATTTGTACAAAAACATTGGTAAAAATTTTTGTTATAAATATACCTCGAATTTGAAATAGTTTTTAATTCCCATGAAACCTACATTTTTTACAATTCTTGTATATTAGAAGCAGAAAATGTAGATGGGTGTCACATACGATTTCTAAACTACTCTGTTATGTTAGGTTATGGTTTTCCTTGTGGGGGGCAAGGGCATCACTGTAACAACTACTGTGTGAGTGTGTAATCACACATGTATTGCTACTGGTGTGTGGGGATAGCATGATCTGTTTGTAGAAACATAGAAGACAGCCATATGGTTTAGATTCTGGAATGTGTTTTATGAAATCATTTGCAGCCCTACCCTGAACTTCCACAGAGAAAAATCACACAGATGGGAGAGACTTATGGGCATTGTCGTTTAAAAGCCCTTTACGGGGGAACAAACAAAAGGGCTGATAAAGTAATAAAGCAGAAATCTCCTACCCTTACAGTTGTGAATACTGTATCCTGGAAGGAGGAAGATACGCCTGGGGTCAGACAGATGGAATTGCAGTGTTTCCACTTGGACAAATTATTCCACTTTTCTGACTCTTTCTCCATTTTTAAAAGAGAAATCAGATTATTGAACTTTTATATGCATTTGTATAAAAATACTTAGAAAATCGTAGCATGCAATAATTGGTTGTGTATGTTTTAATCTCCCTTCCAATCACACGACCGGATATGAAATGTCACTTTAAGTCATTATGATTTTTTTAAACGGTCAATTAAAATCAAAGTGAAATAAAGGTTGTATGCAAAATTTATAGAAGCAATAGTCATCATAGTAATAAAAGCAATTATGTATTATGTTGTACAAGAGGCAAGAAGACACACAGCTTTGCGCATACACAGGTAATATTAGAGCCATATAGTTCAGTATAGAAATGAACTTATCTTGTAAAAACATATGAGCAGAGATGTACCAAAGAGCACACAATCTGCTGGCTGACAATGTTGCACCTGCTCTGAGGCAGGGCATAATTGATTAAGCACACCAGGAGAAGGAATGTGAAAGGAAGCTTGACTCCATAAGGCTCTTCATCTATGAGAACTGGGGGACAGAGAAACTTAGTAGAATGTGTGTCAAAGGTTAGCTTCCTAGAGGAGGAAGATGCCTTATTAGAAAGAGGAACTTCAGGAGTTAGAATCAGTCTTTTTTTTCCTGCTGAAAACCTCAGCTCCACTGAGCCACCTCTTCAGTCTACCAAAGGAGAGTAGGAACTGAGCCTCCAGGGGCCATCAGCAGTGTCTCTCCTCATCTGATTTCAGGGTAGGGGGAAAAAAAAAAAAGAAGAAAGCAAGCAACCTTAATCGGGAGCCTACAATGAGCTGAAGGCTCGTAAATAATATTCCCTCCTAACTCAAAGAACCCTGTGACAAATAATGAAATATACAAAGAGAGTAAGTAAATCATCCAGATTGCGCAACTATAAAAGGCTGGATTCAAACTAAATTTTACTGGCTCTGAAACTATGACCTTAACACCTTCTAGCTCCTCAACAATTTATAAGTTTTAAAGTTCCAATTTAAAGAGAAACAAAAAATATGACTCTTTCTGTGGAAGGCGAACCAATAATAACTTACTTAGAAAGGAAAGCCTAAGTATAACCATTTGATAAATTGAAGGCAGTCATGGTAACTAGTAGTTGAAAGCTAACTAGGAACAAGGCATTGTGCTAATTACCCTAAATGCATTGAGAACCAGGAATTCATGCTAAAGGCTAAAGCTGAAAGTCTTTTTGGAGAAAAGCTGGGGAGGCCCCAAGAAGCTGAAAAAACAGAAAATGTAAGGACCAACCTTGTCCCAACCTTCAAGTGTCCAATAGAAAGAGGGACCCCAGAATTCTCTAGGCTCACTGTGAGATCTCTACCTTCCCTACCTTCTAATGTTTCTGATCTACAACCATGTAGGCCTGAGGCCTTCAAGATTCACATGTCCTCTTTCAGCCCACCCGACCCTTCTCTATCTTCTAACATTTTCCCCACTCTGCCACCATAATCTCTTGATCATTGTGACACTGTGTAATTGGTGTCTCTGCTTCTCTTCTTTCTCCCTATGATGTCTTTATGATTTAGTAACTTGGTCAGACTAAAACTGTATTTCCAAGAATTCTCCTTCTAGTATGCTTCTGGATAAGATGGGTGGGGAGAGGTTGTCTCATGTAGGGGGTGGAGGATTGGAAGGAAGCAGCCAGCATTGTGGCATTAGCACAGCTCTTCCCAGTTATTCAATCAAACACCAATCTTGGTGCTGCTTTGAGTGATTTTTGCGGATTAATTAAAGTCCATAATCAACTGATTTGAAATTAGAGAGGTTATCCTTGGGGCATCTAATTTAATCATTTGAAAAGTCTTTAAAAGAGAATTTAGGCTTTCTGTGGGGGATAAAAAGATTTTACTTTGTGGATAGCAAGTTCCAGCTCATGTTTTCTAGGACTTTATTGTAGTCTTCCTTTCCTAACTGCCTATGGACAATAAGCTTTGGCCTGTACCCACGGGCAGTAAACCACTTATGGTCTTTTCTTCTTGTGCCTGCCTTGATAACTTCACAATTGGTTAGTCAGTCCCACAATGTGTAAATCGATTCCTTCTAAGAAATTCCTTAATGTATGATACTGACTCTTGACTGAGAAACCCTCCTTAGGTGATTCTTAACCCAGCAACCAGAATGATCTGAGAACCCAATTTAGAACATACCACTCTCCTGCTCAAGCCTTCTAACAATAGTTCCATCTTATTCAGATTAAAAGCCCAAATCCTGACATTCTCTAATATAATTCTCCATGATTTTGTCCCTCATTGCTTCTGTGACTTATTTTCCTACCACTTTTTTTTTCTTACTCCTTCTTCTCCAGGCACACTGGCCTCAATGCTCTTTCTTGAACATTGGGTTCACTCCCATTTCAGGACCTCTGCAACTCATTATCTGCAGGGCTTATTCCACCTTTTTCTTTACATCTTTACTCAAATATCTACTTGTCACTCTCCATTTGAAATTGAAATCCTAATTTCTGACATACCTTATCCCTATTCCTGTTTTATTTTAATCCATAAAATTTATCATTATGCAACATGTTTTCATATTTATTTCCTTATTATCGGTGCCCCTTTTATCGGTTTGTGTTCTCCAGAGAAATAAAACCAATAAGATGTATGCATATCTATCCTTCTACTCCTCTATCTAAAGAGAGTTATTTAAGGAATTGGCTCATGTGATTATGAAGGCTGGCAAGTCCAAAATCTGCAAAGCTGACCAGTAGACTGGAAGTCAAGGGAATAGTTGATACCGCAGTTCAAGTCCGAAGGCCATCTGCTGACAGAATTCCTTTTTGCTAGGGAGAGCTTAGTTTTTATTCTATGAAGACCTTCAACTGATTGGATGAAATATTTTCACTCAAATTCCACTGATTTAAATGCTAATTGCATCCAAAAAATATCTGAGCAACTTGTTTGTGTTTTTGTTTTTAAAGAAAAAAATCTTGAAAGAAGATTGGGGGGTTGGGGCAGGGAACCTTATTTATAGAGGAATAAAGATAAGAATTACATCATCATTATTGACATTTTATTAATAACAAAATAGAGGCTCCAGGAAATTACATATTTTTTGGATCATATCATTAGTGCTATTCAAGCAAATATGTTTTAGGAATTGGATTATAAGGGCAGAGGGAAGCTCTCTCTGTCAAAAATGTTTTTCTTTCTTGCCATATTGACTTCAGCAATGAATCTGTAGTAGGAGAAATACACATTTATCTTCAGAATAAATAGCCTACAAGGTATTTTTGCCATTCCTATTCTTTAAAATGTTCAAATATTTGAAATGGACCGTTGTATAAACCAGCTCTTCCCCATTGCTTTTAAGATTAAAGTTAACGTTGGGCGCCTGGGTGGCTCAGTTGGTTAAGCGACTGCCTTCAGCTCAGGTCATGATCCTGGACTCCCTGGATCGAGTCCAGCATCAGGCTCCCTGCTCGGCAGGGAGTCTGCTTCTCTCTCTGACCCTAACCCCTCTCATGTGCTCTCTCTCATTCTCTCTCTCTCAAATAAATAAATAAAATCTTTTTTTAAAAAAAAGATCAAAGTTAATGTAGTTCTCTGTGACTTGATTTCTTCACTTGTAAAATGGGAGGAAGTATCATTATCTTATAGGGTTGTCAGAATTATGAAGTGCTTGGACCAGTGACTGGTGCAGAGTGAGGAGCTGAAACTTCTTATCTCTTCTACTCTTTTTTTTTTTTTAATTTAATTTATTTATATATATAGAGAAAGAGCATGGTTCACATGAGCCTGGGAGGAGCAGAAGGGAAGGAGCAGAGGGGCATGGAGAAGGACAAGCAGACTCCTCCCTGAGCATGGAGACCTATGTGGGGCTCAATCTCAAGACTCTGAGATCAACACCCTGAGATCATGACCTGAGCCTGAACTAAGAGTCAGACGCTCAACTGACTGAGCCACCCAGGAGTACCTATTGTGACTCTTCCTGTTATTATTATGTTTCCAGTCATCACTACTTTCCCTGGTATCCTTGGATTTCCTCTAGATCAAAAATTAGGGAGCAACTGACATTTTATGCTCACAGAAAAAAAACCCAAACGAACAAAAAAAACACCTGAAAAGTCAATGTAAAATAACACTGAAGATTCAACTTATTTGTGATTTCATGAATTTCTTTAAGAGAAAGGAGTAATGTCACTCTTTTTTGCAAGGCAGATTATCCCAGTGTTATGCCATTTATCACGCTTTTGCTCTTTATTTGAGCATATTTTTTATACTTACCAAATCTGAGTGAACTCAAATTTAAACATATTTTTACCTTGTTTTCTGCTGCTGCCAGTTTCAACTCCTGCTGAAAGATTCACAAGCACTTGTTTTTGAATGCTAAAATCCACGTTTCTCTCAGAAAAGATTTTAACTTCTGTCCCTTCCCACTTTTTTCAAAATCCTTTTTACTTATTCCTCTCTCCATTTTAAGCAGTTTTTCCCAGCTACTGAGATTCAGGCAACATTGTTAGGTGTGCCTTTGTGAGCTACAATGATGGCTGCCTCCTGTGTGGTAGCAGATATTACTGGAAGTACATCACCTACATTAACTACAGCAGTCCTCATAAGGACTCCAAAGTGGGTACTATCACACCTACCATATGCAGATGGGGAACCTGAGTCTGTGAAGGGAATGCCTATTCCAAGGTCACAGAGCTAACAAATGCTGACCAGCTCAATACAACAGCACCTTGTAGAGCCCAGGTTCCCTGTCCAGTTGCTCATTACTTTCAATGGCAGATGTACATTTACCCACAGTGTAGGCTATCAAAATTTTATTTGAAAAATAATGCAACTACTTAACGTTTAAGAGATCTCTGTTCTCGTGACAGTTTATATTTATCAAAGCAAGTAATTCAGATAGTAATCCAAACTGAAATTTTCTACATAATATTTGATATTAAATGATTATAATATTTAGTATGCCTTATTTAAAAGTATATTAAATGTGATAACAATTATATAGTCAGGTAGATTATTATTTAACATTAAATCATCTATTCATTTTGGTTTAAACTGTGTTTACAGTAAACCCTCATTTAGAGTTCGTCATCATTTATAGGCAAGGTGAAACTGTTTTCGTTCAATGATATCAGAAATACATATTGCTAAGAGGCTGATTATTTTTCTTGTCCTTCACATGGTATCGTAGGTTATAATGATTTTAGCATAGTCGGGGCTAGCCATTTGGAATCATAATGATTTGTTCCAAAGGGCTTAAAACATTCTCTGGTTTCTGCGAATTTCAGAAAAACATTTATAATAATTACACCTGGAACTAGAGTTTGGATGTTTTTTCATTCTTCTACTTATTCCACAAAGATGAAAATTGAAATAAAATGAAAACTTTCATTGTATTAATTTCATCTCATGTTAATGTTACAGGAATTTGAACATGAGTGTTGCCTAGACATTGCTATTTTTGGAATGAGGCCACAAATATAGCGATGCCATTTAAATTTTTCTGAAGGCAGTCAAATATGTAGTATACCTAGATTTAAAAGTTACTTCATTCCAAATTTCCAGCTATAAAATAAGTCATGGGAATGTAATGTACAACATGGTGACTATAGTTAATATTATATTGCATATTTAAATGTTACTAAAAGAATAGATCTTAAAAGTTCTCATCACAAAAAATTTTTTTGTAACTATATATGGTGATGAATGTTAACTAGACTTGTTGTGGTGATCATTTTATAATATATGCAAATATTGAATCATTACATTGTATACCTGAATCTAATATGTTGTATGTCAATTATAACTGAATTAAAAAGAAGTTATTTTATTCCAATTTGTTGAATTGATTTTGTATATAGACCTCTATTTCTTATGATACAGGATTTTGGGGGGAAAATACAAATCCAAAAATTTGCAAAAGGAAGTTCAGAGTTGAAAGGAATATGGAAAGATATGTTACTTTTTATAAAATACATATATGTTGTCATTACATAAATGTTTCTCTAAGATCAATGAGGAGTGACGGGGGTTTAGAAATGGAAAACAAGTCAACCCCTTACAAAGAATGTGGCTAAATTTTCACTGAAGCAAATGAAAACAGTTCTCTCATTCATTCCTTGATGTCTAGTCATCAGCCAAACAGCCCAATTCATAAATGGATCTCACAGAAGGCAAACCCAAAGTATCTAAAGGAAATTCATTTTAATGAATTCAAAACCACATGTGTATTAGACTGTTTAATGTAACAATTAAAGTCCAGAATGTTATGTTTTGATCATCATACAGCCTTGGTTCTTAAGTCTTGCATAGAGAAAGAAACGAAATGTTCAGCAATTTCATGTTTGACTGATTTTAAATTGCACAGAAAATAGTCAATGCAAGTGACTTAGTGGAAGTATATTTTTCACAAAATATAAAGAGTGTGCCTATTCATAGAGCATAATCATTATAGATACACATGTATACTTGTAGTAGCGACACGTGTCTATTCTGATTTTAATTTTAACATCATTCTAAAAATCAGAGTAGGATGTGACAAACTTCCTATTGCAAATGAAAGTCACTGATAGTTAAAAAGCAAACTGGAACCAAATGGATCACCATATTTGCAATAGGAACAGTGTAACTTAAAATCACTTGGGCTACAGATGAGAAATCTCAATCAAAAGCTTCCAGAAGTTGAGAAAAATTTTCAAACTTTGCATATTTTTGGTGGAAATTCAATGAGTGGGGCTTTCATTAGTTTTTTTTTTAACTTTTTATTTTTTTATTATGTTATGTTTATTATGTTGTTATTTTTTATTATGTTAACTTTTTATTTTTTATGTTATATTTTATTATGTTCATTCATTTTGAAAAAGAGATTAACAAAGAATGAGAATTTCCTTGAACAGTTGATGGTTGAAGATGGAGAGATTTATACCAGGGCACCAGCCCAAATCTGTGTTTCTAGAATAGGTTCTTTGCCCACCCTCTGTGGGAGGGACCTACTTACATTGTGTGGCTAGAGGAATGATGAGCATGCCAAATGACCTTTTCCCAGTTAACTACAGTGTTTCTGAACTTTTCTGAAATAGACATCACTTCGCTTGAGAGACTGGTATCTGGAAGCTAAAAAATCAAGGTTTAGTTCATAGAGTTTATTCAATTAAATCACCTACTATATAGCTCTAAGCAAGATTGGGGAAACTGGTAAGTCAGAATTAAGTAAAGTTTGATGGAAAAGGGATAAAGAAAATATAGTAAGAGGCTATTCAATCACAAGTTGGTCAATAAAGACTTTTTTTTTTTTTTTTAGATTTTATTTATTTTTTTGACAGAGAGAGACATAGTGAGAGCAGGAACACAAGCAGGGGGAGTGGGAGAGGGAGAAGCAGGCTTCCCGCAGAACAGGGAGCCCAATGTGGGACTCGATCCCAGGACCCTGGGATCATGACCTGAGCCGAAGGCCGACGCTTAACGACTGAGCCACCCAGGCGCCCCAATAAAGACTTCTTAAAGGCAAGCTATTTTTATTTCTTGTATCATTAAGTCTTAAAGATTATCTGTAGGAGTGCCTGGGTGTCTCAGTCCATTAAGCATCTGCCTTTGGCTCAGGTCATGATCTCAGGATCCTTGGAACAAGCCCAACATTGGGCTCATGCTTAACCAGAAGTTGGCTTGTCCCTCTCCCTCTGCTCTTCCCCCTGCACTCTTTCTCTTTCTCTCTCAAATAAATAAAATCTTGGACACAAAAAGATTATCTGTAAAAAGGCCTACTGGATTCAAAAAAGAAGAAGGAGAAGGAGAAGAAGAAGAGGAAGAAGAAGAGGAAGAAAAGAAAATAGAAGATATGTGACCAAAATGTCATATCTGAGGTTAAGACCTCATCTGTTTTATATGGAGGACAAACTAGAATTGGTACCATCTCATAAATGAAATGAATAGATATTGGCTTATATCTTATATACTATATACTCATCTGGAAATTAAAATTCCAAATTTAATTTTTATCCTATTTTTTCAATTGTGAAACACGTTAATACTGCAGAGAATATATATGTAAAATATATTTTAAAGAATATTAGTAAAGTAAATATCCATGCAACTACTACCCCGATTAAAAAAAAAAAAAAAAAAGAATATTACCTGTGGTTTAAAAGCCCTGTAAAAAAAGTCTTTTCAAATTGCCTCCAACTTCTATTTGAAATTCAAGAGAATCCTAGTGTATTAATAAGGGTTCTCCAGAGAAATACATATGTTAAATACATAAGATATATATGTATATATCTTAAATACATAAAAATATTTTACTATAGTAATTATATAATCAATCTTATTTGTAAATAAGAATATTTATTTCTTGAATATTATTTTAAGGAATTGGCACACATGACTGTCATAACTGGCAAGTCCAAAATCTGCAAGGCAGGCTCAAAGCCTGGACACCCAGAGAATTGATACTACAGTCCCTTAGGGAATCATGGTCTTTTCTGTTAAGGCCTTAAGGGAATTAATGAGGCCGAACCCTGTGATGGAAGGTAATCTACTTCACTTAAAGTTTACTGATTTAAATGTGAATCATCTCTAAAAATTACCTCTAGGGCAACATCCAGAGGTATTCAACCAAACAGTGGGGTACCATGGCTTAGTCAAACTGACACATAAAATTAACCATTACATTCTGCAAAAATCTCAAGAATGTCAATTTAGATGTTTATTTCCAAGTGAAAAGAGATATATGGAGTACACTCTGCTACTCTAGACATCACATTTTAACTATGCTTTTTTTTTTTTAAAGATTTTATTTATTTATTTATTTGAGAGAGAGAGAGAAACAGCATGAGAGGGGAGAGGGTCAGAGGGAGAAGCAGGCTCCCCGCTGAGCCGGGAGCCCGATGTGGGACTCGATCCCAGGACTCCGGGACCATGACCTGAGCCGAAGGCACTCACTTAACCAACTGAGCCACCCAGGCGCCCTTAACTATGCTTTTTTTTAAATTTGGGGAGACCATAGTTTCATGTCCAACTGGCTAATAGGATGTTAGTAAATTAAACCGGTAAATAATGACTATCTATCAAACATTTACTTTTAAAAATTGGAAAGATCTTATTTTCAGTGTCAAATTAGGGCAGAAAAATATCTAAAATGCATAGTTATAGTTATTAGTTATCTAACATAAGACTTACCTTTAACAAAAGATGTATTGTAGCTTTTATTTTCTGCTACCAATCCCACAAATGTGAAATGTACCTGAATGTCAAAGTATGCACTTTCACCTGAAACTGACAACCTACCTCTTTGTCCCATAACAAACTTTATCCGTGTTGTACTTATTCACACATCCTACTCAATTTCCTTATCACTGACTAATTCATCTTATTCCTATTTGAATTTACCTCTATCACGTCACAAAAAAACTCTTGCTAACACTAGAGAGAGACTCAATGGACATGTTCTAGTTCTCAGCTTATGAAACACCCCAGAAGTATTCAGTACCTTTGGCTTTGCTCCCTGTCTTGGAGAGATCCACTTGCAGGTGTCAGGCAAAGCCAGGCATCCAGGGCTGAAGCTCAACCTTGAAGTAAATATTAGAGATGTGATAGTGTCAGTTATTCTTGAATAGGTGGTAACCGAAGCTGTATTTATGGATGAAATCATCTAAGAAGTATGGAGTGTGAAGAAAGAAGGCTTAGGACAAAGCCTTGAGTAAGTAATGTCAACACTTAATGCCTGAGAAGTCAAGAAAATAAGTAGAAAACCAACAGAGTGTGGCATTGCAGAAGGGAGAAAGTGTTTCAAAAAACGTGGTTGTTCAACATTGAAGAAAACTGATGAAATGTCAAGAAAGATGAAATCTTCAATATTTGCAATGGGAGGACATTTGGGAAACTCAGAGAGGAAGAAGACAAACTGGAGTGAATTGAGGACAATCTACATTTGTCAATTTCTTCATACTGCATAAAAGATGACTGACTTGCTATTCCTGTTTTTTTTTCAATGTGACCCCATTCTATATCTATTCTTTTCTGTATCTTACTTTGACTTTCAAAATTTGCTCTGTAATGAAGATGACTATCCTCTTATTTAATTCACTCAATTCACCACTCTATTAATTCATCCAAAGCTATTTAGTGAGTTCTAACTCTATGTTAGTATTGTTCAAACACTGAAAATTCAGCAGTAAGTAAAATAAGGATGAGGTCTTTGCCACAATTCATTTCACCAAATTGTCACTGTACAGATTGTTTTAGCAGATTTGCTGAGGGAATAAGCAACCATAAAATCTCAGTGGCTGCAAAAGAAAGCAACATTTATTTCTTGTTTAAGCTACACATAGGCTAAGATCACTGACAACCTTACATATTTTTCCATTCCAGGACCCAGACAGAAGACAGAAACAAATGGGCTGGCAAAATTTATTAGTGCATCTTAAAGATTCTTCTCCAATGTATTATATACCATGTCCATTCATATTCCATTGGCCAAAGCACATTGCATGGCCAGGTTCAGTGTCAACGGAGCAGGGAATAAATTGTCTTTCCATAATGAGCCACTTGAACTCCAGGGCAATAAGCAGCAGTGAATAATTTCCTTACAGGAAAGGAAGGATGAAAAACTCTCTGCAATAAAACAATCTAGCACAAATAGTTGCTCCTATATTTTATCTATAAATTCATCCTATAAATATCTAAGAAAAGTTGACTCAGGCTTTAAAGTATCAACAGCAATGCTGTCTTACCACCAGTGATTCTCAGAAGTGACTTGAGGATGGCCATCACCATCAGAACTTTGTTTTATAATTTTATTTAACAGAATTATTTTTATCCTTTCTTAAGAACACTATGAATTATTTTAAAGATTTATTTATTTATTTTAGATAGGGGAGGAGGGGCAAAGGGAGAAGGAGAGAGTGAATCTCAAGCAGACTCCCTGCTGAGTGTGGAGCCCAACAGGGGGCTCGATCCCACTACCCTGAGATCATGACCTGAGCCAAAATCAAGAGTTGGACGCTCAACCCACTGAGCCACCCAGGCACCCCAACAATACTATGAATTATTGATGTACTTTATATTCTTATTTATACCAGGAAATTCTTTATTAGGAAAAAAGTTATACTTTTTGTATAGCATACAAAATAAATCCATTTGTTAATTCATTAAAGATATTTATTGATTTCATACAATATGCTACAGTAACAACTGCAAACATACAAACACTGCAAATTGTCAAAAATAGAAAATGCTGTATCTTTGGGCTCTTTCTCACTCCTACCTTCTACACCCAGACTAACACTGGGTCCCACGCTCCTTCCAAAAGTTATTTTGAATCTGGCGTATGTGGTACAAATCTGATTATAAAAGACCCTGCAACCACAACCTAATCTTGCCCTTTAAATAGCATTTTCAAGGAAAAATTCAGACTCATTAACAATATAGAGTACCTGCAGGCTCTGGGCTTTCCTCCCTCACCTTGCTTATTCCCTAGGACTTATGTTCTCTCCCAACCTACGGCCATTCTGGCCTCCTTTCAGTTTTGGGTTCTGTGCAATTTGATGTCTTCTCTTTTCTACCTAGAAGGCGCCCCTCATCCATTCATCCTTCTTTGGAAAGGATTTTCCTGGCCTTTCAATGGAAATAGGATTCCTGTTTCATTTGCTTACATCACACTGTCTTTTTCCTTTATAGCCATACAACAATCTGTAACTACATACATTTGTGGCACTATTATTTTTTAAAGATTTTATTTATTTATTTGAGAGAGAGAGAATGCATAAGCAGGGGGAGGGGCAAAGGGAGAAGCAAGCTCCCCGCTGAGCAGGAAGCCCAATGTGGGGCCTGATGGATCCCAGGACCCTGAGATCATGACCTGAGCCGAAGTCAGACCCTTAACCAACTGAGCCACTCAAGCATCCCTGTTATTATTTCTTTTTAATCCTTCTCTACCTTCTAGACTTGGGTAGTGAAGTGTGAGCTTGTGTACTGGAGCCAGTGAAAAACTCTTTGTTGTTAGTTTGGGGCAAGATAAGTATAAGCATTGAGAGTAAACATTTCAAAGTGTTGCAGCAATTTCATTTCACCAGGCCATCCTGGTTTGCAATCAGTGGTGTCGTTTCTGACCATGATATAAAACAGTTAGGGTGTTTTGAGTCCCATATGATACAAGCTTCATGTTAGCCGTAAGAAGTAGGACCATATTGTAACATCTAACATTTGAAGGTTAATTTGCCCACTGTAACCCTAATGGATGTAAAATTTGAGAAAATGTAAACTTTTATATGTATTTTTATGATTTGTTATTTTTAGAATAATTGATGTCTTTACTGACACCTGCTTTTCAAATTATAGTGTAACATTATTAGTTATCGTAGGAAATACAATTAGCAGTGTTTATTTCTATTCCTAATTTACATAAGCAGAAACAAGTCACATTGGGCTTGATTAGAGCAGATATAACTTTGTGAATGCTGCAGCTGATGTTGGGCCAATGGTGGTGATGGAAGTCATTCTAAAGAGCTGAAAACCAAGAGCTCATACTCCTTTAACTCACAAGTGTAATTCCTAGTATATTGAGATCAGTTTTTGAACCATAATTAATGGTAATTTGCTAAAACCACAGTGTATTATTTGTGGAGATATATTGGATAATTAAGGGATGAAACCATCAAAACTTCACTGGTGTTTACATAAAACATATAAATAAATACGTTTAAAACCAAGAGTTCTTCGTAAAAAAGACTAATGAGTTAAAAAGCTGACAGAAACAGATGTCCAACACTGCACATATAAATATTGGTGCTATGTGGGCTTCTTGTAAAATAGCACTCTGGGTTGCTGAGACTAAATAAAACACACAATTGCTGACACACCAGTGAAGTATGGTAGTAAAGATATTTGCCTGAAAAAAAATATTTGCTTGGAAGAATCTGTGGTATGAGGTCAATCAAATACCACTTTCCAATGATACTGTGTATTCAGGAAGTAGGTGATGATATAGAAGACCAACCCACAGGATAATTAAAGCTAAGCAGAGTGTTTTTAGTTGCAACTAGACTAATGCACTGATACCGCTAACACAACAATTCTTTTATTTTTATTTACTTTTTAAGTTTTTTTAAAAGATTTTATTTATTTATTTTACAGAGACAGACACAGCAAGAGAGGGAACACAAGCAGGGGGAGTGGGAGAGGGAGAAGCAGGCCTCCCGCCGAGCAGGGAGCCCGATGTGGGACTCGATCCCAGGACCCCGGGATCATGACCTGAGCCGAAGGCAGACGCTTAACGACTGAGCCACCCAGGCGCCCCACACAACAATTCTTTCAGCTATAGCTTTTTTAACATAAGTTGAGAAGTGGAATTTTTTTTCTTCATTGTTGATTTAAAACGACTAGATCTGAACTGTATAAAACCATATAAGGTTAGCCAATGTGATTTGGAGATTAAGCTTTGTGTAGGAGTATGGATAGCACAACATCTATGGCTGAAAACTTTCTGGAGTTACTCAGCTATGGAGCTCGCATCAAAAATACAATCAACGCACTACTTTGCTGATCCAAAAAACTATTGCTCTGTAGAAAATGTCAGCTTAAATCAACAGAGTGCTTGATAGCATACTAACATTTGTAAATTAAGTAACTGCTAAAACACTGAATTTGAGATTATTTTGCTTACCCAACAATAACATGGAAGCTGACCATAAACTCACATTATTGCATGAAGAGGCATGATGCTGTGAAGAAAAATTTTGTTGAAAACATTTAAATTACTGAAAAAAAACCTCAGTATTTCAGTAAGATAAGAAACAAGTTTGGTTCCAACTTTTTAAAGATGTTCAGTGATAGGATTCCCTGTTGATATGATACTTTGTATATATTTAATGATATTAGCCCTTCTAAGCGTGGTAGGAAAGAAGTGAGTTTTTTCAATGGTAGGTAAAATTGGAAGGCAAAAATCAAACTTAGAAGCTTTCAAAAGACTAGTTTTTACTGATTTTATGAATTTATCTTAAAAATTATCAGTGAAATAGTTATTAATATTACTATTTCATACTTGCAAAGAGTTATCCCCACAAAATTTATTAGAAGGTTTGATGGTTTTTGTGTGTCAGCTTGACTGGGCTAGGGGATGCCCAGATAGCTGGTAAAACATTATTTATGGGTGTGCCTGTGAGGATGCTTCTGAAGGAGATCAACATTTGAATCTGTGGACTGGGTAAAAAGGTAGCCCTCACCATTGTGGGTGGGCATCACTTGATCCATTGAGGGCCTGAACAGAACAAAAGGCGGGGAGAGGGTGAATTGACTCTCTTTGGTTGAGCTGAAATATCCATCTTCTCCTGCCTTTGGATATCAGCATTCCTAGTTCTTGGGCCTTAGGACTTGGACTGGGACTTACGCCTTAATTCCCTTGTCTCTTAGCCCTTAGGGCTGGCTAGAACACGACCACGTTTCCCGGGCCTCCATCTTGCTGGTGGCAGACTGTGGGACTTCTTGGCCTCCATAATCATGTCACCAATCCCTCATAAAAAACCTGCATATGTCTATACATATCCTATTTGTTCTGTTTCTCTGGAGAACTCTGGCTAATACACATTTTGGTACCGAGAGTGATTTTAAAGATTAATTTACTTATTTCAGAGAGAGAGAGAGAGAGTGCATGAGTGAGGGGAGAGCCAGATCGAGTGGGGGAGGGGAAGCAGACTTCCCACTGAGTGCAGAACCCAACAACTTGGGGCTCAATCCCATAACTCTGAGATCACAACGTGAGCAGAAACCAAGAGTTGAACGTTTAAGTGACTGGGCCCCCCAGGGCCCCCTTAGGGGAGCAGAATATTAAGGATGAGTTTTCTGAATTCCTTCTGGTGTTTCTGGAATTGCTTCTCTTATCTGATTAGATCTAAAGATGCTAATAGTTCTATTTCCAGCAGTTAAGACAGCACTTATTTCATACATGGTATGAACAATTTATATAGAGATAAAATATCTGCAGTGGATACTCCTAATCAACTTCTCATAAAAAGCAAGGACCTAAGTTACTCTGTATATGACACTTTCAGACATTTTTTTGAAAACTTAAGGAATATGACACTGGTTGGTTGCTCTTAATATTGCTGGACAAAGTGGTGAAAGAAAAACATGAGCTCAGAGATTTGAATTCCCAGCTGAAGTGCTGCATAAATGACCTAAGAGCTACCATGTGTGCCCTGAAGGGGACACCTTAATCTCCTGTAGCTGCAGAGCCTAAAATAATGAAAATGAAATACAACCTCATCCTGTGATTGGCTGAATACAAATTGAAATCCCTGGCCATTCAGGGTGTCTACCGTTAAAGTGAGGGCAGTGATCGGGATAGAATGGGATTCTATAAATTGGGAAGGGGACTTGTGGGAAGACCCTGATGAAGCTGGGAATGCTGAGCCCCTAAATTCTGATGAGTCTTCTTTGCCAGTGGAATTGGTCTGCCTACCTTCTGTGTCAGGGCATCATCACCATCTTCGTAGTCTGAAGTTATTAACCCTGCCTTGCTTGAGGAAACAGCAATGGCATCCCTGAGGCGGCTGTCATGAAAAGATAACAATGCTGATTCTCCTCAGGACCCACCCCACCACTCTTCTTCATTTCAAAATCTCTAACTAGACTCAAGTCCCAAGAGGCCTCTAAAGATGAAGTAAAATGTATGATCCATGAGGAGGTGTGTTGCACGTCAAAAGAATTGCTTTTTTAAACTTGTGTGGGAATGAATACCAAGAATGAGGGATAATAGGGAAAGAACGTAAATTTGTATCAGTGTATCATTATGAGACCATAAGCAGAGATTCTACTTTGAATGCTATAGCTTGAGGGATTAAAAAACATCTGATGGTTTGTTTATTAGGTTGGCTGAAACAAAAGATGGCCCACCTTGAGTGAACTGGAAATGCCCAACCTGCCATGGTTTACCATACAGGAAGGGATTAAAAGGTTTAGGGAGATTGGAATGTTAGAGTGGATTTATCATTTAAGACTTACCCACACTGGGAGGGTCAGAAGATCTACCTTTTCCTAATCTTTTGAGAAATACATTTGTGAGAGGAGCCCACGCATCCTTGAAAAGCTCTGTATCCATTGTACCCTATAGGCCAGAACTTACCGTGGGAACTGCTGCTACTCAATTGGAAAAAACTAAATGCATTGGGAATAATTAGGTCCAGGGGTGATGGGAAGGCCAAGTGACAGGACTCTACCACCAAAGGTCAGGTGGGTGTAGTTACCATTATATACAGCAGAGTCAAAGCAACAATCTGACTCATGTAGATTTATGGCATTGGCTAGTTCATCATGGTGTTCCCAGAAGTGAAATAGATAGGAAGTCTATTAAATTCTTACTTGATTTGTATAAACAGAAAAGTTGTAGGTCAAGTGAATTTGAATCATAAAAATAGGGTCATAGCCTCTCAGTCAATTCCCAGAGTTGAGCCAGTTTACAAACCTAGAGCCTTTTGAATGAAGAGCAGGTCAGGTCCCTTTAAGGAAGAAGGATCCCTATATAATACTGAAAATTTTACTATTCTTCCAGACTTTCCTCAAAAGATCTGTGGCCTTTTACCAGGGTACCTGCACACTGAGGGGAAAAAAAAATCATTAATATTTTTGGACTACTGGCTCTAAACTGACACTAATTTCAGGAGACCAAGAATGTTGCTATGACCCACTAGTGAGAGTAGGAGCTTATGGAGATCAGATGATCAATGAAGTTTTACTCAGGTCCTTCTCACAGTGGGTTCACTGGATCCCCAAATCCATCCTGTGGTTCTTTCCCTAGTTCCAGCATGCCTAATTGAAATAGACATATGTTGACCTTAAAAAAAAAACCCGTCAGTTATTTCACCAGCAAAAACGTGTTTATTTAGAAATAGAAGAAAACCACAATTCGAGACAAGCAAGCTATGGAAAAACCATAGGCGAATCTGGAGAGCAAAGGAGAGGAATACTCTTCTCTAGTGCAAAGTGGGGAGTTGGGAGGGGCTGCTATGGACAAAAATCCATTGGAATAAACTGGGATTTTGATGTGTAGTGGTTTTTCCTTGGCTGAGCTGTGACAGTTGTTCATTGGCTGGGCTGTTGCTGGGTGAGAAGAAAACCTTTCCTCCTCCTGCTGGAGTACAAAGTATAGGCTTAATCCTATCTGCAAGGTGTCATTTCTCGATTCTGTAATTGAGCACTGGTGGTAGGGCATGAGACCTCCCCCTTCTGGCATCCTAGCTCCATTTTAATGATGTTTCTTTTTATTAATTTTTACACCTACTTAACAATTGGCACAATCCCCACATTTGTTCCCTGACATGTGCAGTGAGGGCTATTATGTAGAAAAGCCATGTGGAAGCCATTAGAACTGCCTCTAGCCTGACAAGGTCTTCAAACATGATGGAAGTATAAATTGATAAAACAAAAAACTGAAGATGGATTTTGAAAACACACCATCACTTGCTTCATTTTTGGGTACAAGTTAAAAACAAATAAGGTGAGCTTGCTGAAATTACTTTAAAGACCCCAGTTCCATTCCTAGCAATACATGAATGTGAGATTGGTTTCTGTACAATGAGTGTTATTAAAACAAAATCTAGAGCTAGTGTATAGTCACCATGTCATGCATTTTTTTTTTAAAGATTTATTTATTTGAGAGAGCGAGAAAGTCCATGAGAGGGGGGAGGGTTAGAGGGAGAAGCAGGCTCCTCGCCGAGCAGGGAGGCCGATGTGGGACTCGATCCAGGGACTCCAGGATCATGACCTGAGCCGAAGGCAGTCGCTCAACCAACTGAGCCATCCAGGCACCCCATGTCATGCATTTTTGTCAGTAGAACCTAGATTAGACAGAAACTGTTTGTATTTATCACATCAGAAGCCTTTAAATACTTAGAGTATTTTCAAAATGTGTATACAAGTGTTAATTATATGAAATCACATTTCGGTTTTGTTGGGATTATAGAAAGACAAGTATTGTATCAATTCTCTATATTAATAGCTTATAAATATTCTTTCAGCAAGTAATACTAGTTTTTAAATTATTTTTTATTTATAAATTATGTTCTGGTTATGTTCAGAAAAATGGAAAGATATTCCTGATTCTAAAAATAAAGGGGTTTGCATTTTGTGTATCTTTTCTTTCAATTCAGTTTGTCTAGTAAGTAATTTTTTTGTTTTTTTGACAATAGATTAAAAACACTGGTTCTTCACTATAAATATTACTTTTAATTGTTTTTTAATTGTGAAATATAGAGTCACAAGAAATTACAAAGGTAGTGTAAAGAAGTGCCATGTACCTTTCACCATGTTTCTCCCAAAAATTATATCCTAAATAACTATAATAAAATGTCAAAACCAGGAAACTGATATTAATATAATATGTATACTTAGTCTTATCATTTTATAACTTAGATTAGATTGACATAATCACCACCACAATCAAAATACCATCAAAATCTGCCTAGTGCTACCTCTTTATAATCACACTCATCGTCTTCTACCTCCGATAGCCCTTGGAAACAAAAATGTGTTCTGTTTCTATAATTTTGTCATTTCAAGGATGTGATATTAATGAAATCATACAGTATATGATATTTTGACCCCACCCCCCTCCAAATAATGTCCTTGGGATCCATTTAATTAGGATTTAGAAATCCAACATATCTTTTGGAAGGGACACAATTTAGCCCATAATGATGATTATGGCTAATATTGGTCTGCAATTTTCTCTTTTCTTTCTCTTCTTTCTCCTCTCTCCTCTCTCCTCACTCCTCTCTTCTCCTCTCCTCTTCTCTCTTCTTCTTTCTTTCAAGGTTTTTTTTCAGTTTTTGATACTAGTAATAGGCTGGTCTCATAAAATGAGTTAAATGTTATCCCTCCTGCTCTGTTTTTTGAAAAAGAGTGTATAACTTTGATTTTATTTCTTCATGGTTAGTTTTACTGGTTGATTCTATCTATCTCAGCTTTTTTCTTTATGGTAACAAATTCAATTTCCTTAATTTAGACTATTTATATTTTCTGTCTTTTTGTTAATTTTGATAAATTGTATTTTTAAAAAATGTCTCTGTTCTATGTTGTCAACTTTGTTGGCATATAGTTCTTAATAGTGTTCTCTCATTATTCATAATTCTTTATCTGTAGGCTCTAACTCCTTTTATGTTACTGCTACTGTTAAAACTTAACATTTTTTCTAGTCATGCTCACAGACATTCCTCCTAAGAACTTCATCGTTGATTCTTTTACCATATTTGCTAGGAGTGCTAGATGGATGCTGGAAAACAGGGGCCAAAATAGATGGACTCTGCCTTCCTAGAACTATAGTCTAGTGGAGAATATGGCTATTTAACAACAGTTTAGAATCAAGTATGTTTGGTATAATAAGAGGTCCATGTGCTTCAAGAAAGCCTTCATAAATCTGAAGGGTAAATAGGATTTAGTGAGCAAAGAAAGAGGCACTTTTCAGCCAAAGAGAAAACTAAAGGATAATTCTGGAAGCAAGAGATCCTATGTAAGGTATTGTCCAAGAAGTTAAATAAAAATATAAAAAATACAGTATTTCCAGATGTAGATTACAAAAGGGGAAGGGAGTAATAAGAAATGATACTGGGTAAATATGCATGGCCAAATGATAGAGTGCCTGTAAGTCCTAATGAGATCTGACATTTTCCTAAATAGAATGGGAAACCATTGAAAGATTTTAAGGAGAAGAGAATAATGATCAGATTTGCATTTTTGAAGTCATTCAGGCTTCCATGTATAGGATGTGTTGGCAAAGAGCAAGGTTGGAAGCAGAGAGGTGAGTTAAAGAGTCTGTCCCAATCATCTATACAAAAGATAATGGGTAGTTTGACCAGGAGGTTACAGTGGAGTTGTAGAAGAGTAGATGGATATTCTATCAGAATTGATTTGACCTCATGATTAATGGCAGTTAACAAGTAGGAAAGGCAATGCAGTAATGGCTGACACCTATATTTCTGGATTAGATCATTAAATAGATATGGTTGACATATACTGGATGAGAAGGAGAAGGAGAAATGACATTCTAAGGAGAGTGCTATTTGGGGTAACAAGATACATTTGAGGGTGCTCTTGACTCCTAAGCAGAGAAACGTAGTATTGTCAGCCTATCTGAACTCTGTTAAGATTGAAGTAGGTAACCTGACACTCGAGCCAATATGCAACATTTAGCTTTACAGGTACAAGCAAAGTGAAGTGACTATTTAGGGTTTTGCCAGACTTGTTGGAATGGAAGAATTTAAAGAGATTGCATACTGCTACAAACGTTAATTGAAAGATTGGATCATGAAAATCTAAGCTTGGTAAGATGTAAAATAAAAAGAAGGAACAGCTGGGTAAAGATGAAGTAGAAAGAGTCAATGGAATTTAAGTTCAAGGGAGGTTGAGAAAGACTTCCAGTGGGGGTAGATTAAACAGAGACTTGAAACAAAATTATAGTTAAAAAGGGGTGTATATGTCTGAAACTTCTGCCACAATCCTAGGCCACTGATAGGATTTTGAACTAAGAGAGGAAGAGGCAAAGGTAGAGGAAGCAGAGTGAGTCTTGGGGGATATCAATGCTCTTAGAATTTCCTCCAATGCCTTTGTGATTGGGCTCAAGTGTCATCTTCTCTGAGATGGTGGATCCTTTCATGTCTGGTCTATAACTTATTCTTCTCCCTCAGCAAACACCCACTAAGCATACAGCACTGTACCAGAACAAGGGTTATAGAACTAAATCTTGTAACAATAAATGAGTGAAAGTAGTATGTTGGTGATCTGTCCCAAAATCAGACTATAAAATTACTCAATAACAAGCACGGGGCAAATATTTCCAAAATGATATCATACCCAGCAACTCATAGAGCCTCGATGATTAGCTCATGGCCAGAAAAATTCCAAATCTTTTGACCCCTTGCTGTCTTCTTGACTTGCTTATTAAATCCCACAGATACAGTCATTAGGGATGGATTTTTCCACAATGGTGTGATTACAAGTCAGAAAGAGATTCCCTTACAGAAACAGCTTTATACAGAAAACCTTAGAATTACTCACTAGGTAGAATTAGTGTAAACATGGGACAATTCTAAACAGTAATGTGAAATAAACCTTGTATTTGTAGGGAATAGAAGGACAGCCTCTTTTTGGGAACTAGCTTCGAAGGGTAAGCAATACCGTCTACTTAACAAAACATCTTTTTGAAAAACAGCTTTGAAAGTATCATGTAAACTGATTTTTTAATGGTTTTGGGCAACATATTTACATTTTAAACTTTTGAGTTTGCATTTTCCTCTTTTTATGCTGAATCTGTCAAACTGATTGGAATTTATAATTTATGGCTGTGCAGCAATCCAATATTCTTTATCCTCAAGTGATCCTATTCTCATGAAAGTTTGTTACATTGATGAGTGTCATTTTACAAGTCAAAATTATATTTCAGAATCATGATATGATATTCCTCAGTGTATTCTATGTGTGATCTCCCTACACATTTTTTCTGAAAGATTTTCAATAGTAAAAAATTTTAAAAATGCTGAAGAATTAATGAAATATCCTTAAGATACCTCCCATAATACTTCTTTGAGCAATTTATTTTCAGCTTTAAATATTAATCTTCCTAAATTAATTTCACTAAACTTTATTGATTTCAAACTATTTACCTGATATAATGTTAAGATTTAATAAAAATATTAATAACAGTCTCTAAATTTAAGTGCTCCTGAAAAGCCTTAGAGTAAAAACAAACATCTAAACAGACAATTTAATTTGAAGCTTAGGGCACATTTTTTGGTGAATATTTATCAGTCAAAGGTCTGGTTTGGTTAAAGACGTACAAGCATATACATGACCACACTGATCATCATCCAGCTGTGCTTTATTTGAGTAAACTAGAATGCTTTAAAAAACTCTGTTTTGGACAAAAGTAATATTCCATTTACTTGCCTTACACACAACAGCTTCTCTATAATTACAACTTTTCTAGGCCATAATTTGTTTTTTAAACCTTCCAGGGTTAAGTCAAAATGTGGATTCAAAGTTTTAATGGTGATTTAAAAGCACAGAATCCAAATATTTACCAGAAGTATAAAACTACACCTGTCCATTTCATCTTGAAAGCATTCACATTATTTCTAGCTCCAAAGTGCTTATTCATGAGAAAATTAGCCTTGTTATTCACCGAGAAATTGATTTTTTAAAAAAATGTTTTATTTATTTATTTATTTATTTATTTATTTATTTATTTATTTATTTATTTATTTATGAGAGAGAGAGAGCTAGAGCGCAAGGCTGGGGAGGGGCAGAGTGAGGGAGAGAGAGAGAGAATCTCAAGCAGACTCTGCTTAGCAAGAGCTCCATGTGGGGCTGGATCCCAGGATCCTGAGATCACAACCTGAACCAAAACTAAGAGTTGGACACTTAAACGACTGAGCCACCCAGGTGCCCCATTCACTGAGAAATTGATTTTATATGTTACTGTCATTTGTCCAAATCAACCTATTTATATGCAAGAGAAAGTGGATGTTTTATAGTGAAGCATTTGCCTGTTCTAAGCAAACTGTTTTTCATATTTGTATTTTTTAGATCTTGTTAAAGAAGAAAATCCAGCATCTTGTTTTTCATTGGCCATTTTGTGCCCTACAAAGCATTGACTTGCCTACACTTCCAGGCTGTGCAATTTGGTTTCTCTGGACAGTCAGTAGAACCAGATAGTCCTCGGGTCCAGTCTGGACATTGTGAAGGCAGCAGTCTGTCCATCTCAGCCAACACAGAGCTTGAGGGTTGCCCCATTTTCTAGTGTTGGTAAAGCAGTGGCAGTAGTATGGGCTAGGGAAGTCATGAATTATAATTATGCCTTTTTGAAAGGAAACAGTCAAGGGCCTGAGTCTGAGAAAGGGTGAGCGAATAAGCTGGTGGGACTGACAGGACCTTGCTTGGTGCAAAAACCAGTCTACCACACTACCATTTTTCACTGTTTTTGTTTTTTTGTTTTTAATCTCGATCTCTCTCCTCACATATAATTAGTGATTTTTGTTCTTCAGCTGCTTGCACTGAGACTACAGATAAGAAATCTTTTCAAACATTACCTTCTGTCTCATAATACTGGTTATATTTATCAGGGTAGCCTAATTGCTGTAAAATATAATTGCCCACATCTCAGCAGAGAGTAGAATTTATCTTTACTCCATCAAGTTCAATGCAGATATTCAACCCTCAGTAGGGTTCTTCCCGGGAGTGATTCGGGGTGGTCAAGGGTCCATCTATCTTTCATTGTTGCCAAATATTTCAAAGTCTTCTGCAGTCTTGAGGGTCTCTGGTGATGCCCTGAGCCTAGAATTCAAACAAAGGAATAAGGTGCTTTAATGAAACGACTTACATTATTTTCACCCACATTCTATCAACCAGAACTACTCATACTCTTTCCTCTCCTACCACTCTGGAATATAAAACAGATTTTGTGGGTAGTTACCAGTCTCTGCCAAATTGTTAGGTCAAGAGGGAAAGTAATGGGTACATAACCTCAAGAGAAGATACTGGCAAAAAGACATTTGATGTTCCTATGTTACTGCCACAATATTGTGCTGTCTACACATTGGGGTGTATTAAGATTGAAGATATATAATAATCTTGTGCAAAGCTTTAACTTCTTCATTTTGGGGAGGGTTGTATTTGTTAGTCACTGTAAACTGATATTCTGTGACTTTAAATTCAATACACAGAACTATGTTGTCAGGCAAACAGTAACAGTGAGAAATGCATTAAATTCCTCATCTCAGCCCATTCCCCCAAAGGCATATTAGTCTAGTTGGGTTTCCTTAATAGTAACCAAACTGGCAAACATCCAACTAACATTTTGTAAGCTGAGAAAATATTTTATCTATAAAAGAAAAATAAAAAAATACTAAAAACTGAGAGTAATAAAATAATTTTTTAATGGAAAACATGATGCTTTACTATTTATAGTTAGTACTTAGCACATGATAAACATTCAATAAATGTTGTGAATCAGTATATGCTAAATAGTACATTTCTAGCTAGCTATAAATGAGTTTTGCTACTATGATCTGAATATTAATAGAACACTTTTCTATAGAATGGAAATAATTTGTGAGGTTCCTGCTTGCCCTGGGGATCTAAATGTTCAAAGGCAAATAATGTGTTATTTGCTTAACTCTGATGTCAATTACTGTGTTTTCAAATGGGCAATCACCAACTGCTATTTATATTCATATTCATATAATTTTATGGCAAACACTTGTAGCAGATAGCATTTTCTCAAATGGCATATCCTTTTCAATGAGGCCTTAATATTCCTTTTATTGTACGTGATCATATGGTGGGTATGTGCCTTGTCCACTCTTCACAATGCAATTGTATAGACCTCTGTGACTTCTTCAACCAATAGAATATGACTGAAATCATGTCATGATATTCCCAAAGTTTGATTACAAAGATATTCTGCCTTTGCACCTTGTTCTCTTGGGATATTTGCTCTCAGTCACCATGCTGGGAAGAAATCCAAATGAGTCTTAACATTAATCAGACAAGAAGATGATACTCCCAGTAGCCCAGCAGGGATCTTAACCAACGAACACTGTCAGCCACTAGATGTGAGTAAAGACACTCAAGATGATTCCAGCCTCCAGTTAGAAAGTTCTCAGGTGGAGTCCTAGATATTGTGGAGCTGAGACAAGTCACTCTGAACCCCAGAGTCTATCATACCAGTAAAATTGTGTGTGTGTGTGTGTGTGTGTAACACAACTAGGTTTGAAATGATTTGTTATGTAGCAATAGTAACTGGAACATCCTTCATTCAAACATAATTTTACATCACAACTCCCCATTAAGCTTTTTGTTAGTTTTTCCCCAACTTTAACTGTATGTAATAGTGTTGCCTGAATACTTCATCTTCAAGTGCTCTATTTGACTTGACTTCCACCAACCACATAGCACAGAAACATTCTTCTCTGAAGATTATACACATATATTTCTATTCAGTATTTAGTATGACTTTCATATTTTTCTAAATATTTTTGACTTTACCATTATTACAGGATTCTATTATGCAAAGCACTAATAGCATTATGTAAGTGTAAGGGTTATCAGTAATTTTTTTTTAACCAGTGGATCCCCCATGCATAACAAAGGATTGATGCATAGTAAATGGTCGGTAAATACTGCATGAGAAAAATGCATACACAAACACTTTTGATTTGTTTTAGAAACAATTTAGAAATTTAGATAGAATGCTGTAAACACAAAAGTGTATAATGCTTGACTTTTTATTTCTAAATGCAAACTTGTTATTTAGTTTGTGTTCTTACAGAATTATTTATTTGACCACTTAAATACCTGATGGAATTGAATGAAATTGTGTCACTCTCTTATACTTTAAAAATTGTAGCTATTAATTTGTCAAAAAATGTTTTCATCATTTCAATAATAATGATGATACTAGTAACAACAGCAGCTAGTATTTCTCATGTGTTTACTATGTGCCAGAACTTGTCCTAAGTTCTGCTTGGGTTATTGAATTATTTTTTAAGTTAGGTTTATTGAAATGTAATTTACTCACAGTCAAACTGACCCCTTTAAGTTATACAGTTCTATGAATTCTGACAAATTCAAGCAGTCAGGAAATCATCACCACGGTCAAGAGAACAGTTCCGTCACCCCCCAAAATTCTATCATGCCACTTTGTGGTCAGTCGTTTCTCCATATCCAACCTTTAGCAACCATTTTCTATCCACATAGTTTTCCCTTTTCCAGAATTTCATATAAATGGAAACATAATTTTTGTGGCCATTCGTAGTTTATTTCAATTAGCATGATACATTTGCAGTTCATCAGTGCTGCCACACTGCTTTTGGTATTCTATTGTAAACCATCATTTGTATACCTTTTCCCAGCTGATGGACATTTGGATTTAGTTTTGGGTGGTTATGGAATAAAACTCTTAAACATCTGTGTATAAGTATTTACACAAACATATGTTTTCATTTCTCTTTCAGATCTACTTAGAAGGGGGATTACTGGGCTGTGTGGTGAATGGATGTTTTTTGTAAGAAACTACCAAACTATTTCCCAAAGTAGCTGTATCATTTTACATTACTACAAGCATTGGGTGAGAGTTCTAACTGGTCCATATCCTCACCATAACACGATACTCATAGTTTGACTTTAAGGCCATTTGAAAGGGTGCTTAGTGAAATGTCACTGTGGTTTTAACCACATTTCCCTAATAAATAATGATATTAAGTATTGATAGATGTGTGATGTTGATAGTGTTCTTTTCTAATATTTTGTCCATTTTTGGAGTATTTTGTAGTTATTAATCATGAAAGTTTTCATAAATTCTTGATACCAGTTCTTTATTATATATGTTTTGAAATATTTTTTCCCAATCTGTGGCTTGTGCTTTGATTTTCCTAACTGTCTTTCAAAGAGCAGAAGTCTTCAATTTTTATTTTGTTTTTCATTTTGACAGAGCCACCCAGGCACCCCTATAATTTTTCTTTTATAATTCATGTTGTGAATGTCAAATTTAGGCCTAACCCAAGATTGTGTGTGTGTGTGTTAAGAAGATTCCTTGTAGATGTTTTATAGTTTCTGTATATGGCACAAGATGTGGTTCAAGGTTTATTTTTGCATAGAGATGCACAATTTTTGCCAGACCATCTGAGAAATCATGTTAATTCACTTCATCTACATCATTTTAGATTTTATAATCCTGAAATATAACAGTTTAAATTAAAACCCAGAGGTAAAACTAACATGAAAACTACATTGATTTGATTGATTAAAACCTCCTTTAGAATAAAACTATTTCTGAAATCACTATTTGTCTATTGAATATAAGGTAAATACTTGATTGTGCAAATCAACCACAATTTTTTCAACAAAGTATGCTCTTGAGAAATATTTTCCTTAAAATGTGACAAATAACTAATGAATAGATATAGTTAATTTCAAAATAATATTTCAAAAAATCTATACTTAATACATTTTAAGAAACCATTGGAATCATTAAAATTAGAATTGGTTCATATAACATCCTTGTTATCACATCAGTAGCTTGGGGAAAAAAGGAAGAATTGTTCTGTTTCCTGTTGGTGATTTCTAGGCAATAGTCATGAAAAATAGATTCTGGAAATTTTCATTCTTAGGGACTAGAAAGTATTTTTGAAGTGGTATGTGTAGGTATGTATGTTTCCATGTATGTGTTTTATTTTTAATAGGCAAATACATGATTATCTTCATAATTGGAAATATTTTTCAAACAATATTGCTAAAAATTCTTCTGTTTTACACATTCCAAGAAGTCCATCTGTAAAGATCAAGTTTAGTATAAAGGTATGATAAATAAATGTACATGTGTTTCTTATTTCTCTATCAATATTCCTCTCAGTTTATTCTGCTACTATTTAGCTCATGCTTTATATCAGACTACGTTTTTAGCAAGTCAATATGTTTTTTTTTTCTATATTTCAATACTAGGTGATTTTAAGAGTAATGTCACCACTTTATTAAAGTGTGTGTATTATTGCATGTATTTTTTTAAAGAACTAGATATTTTTCTTCTTGTGTCCTTGAGCCAAATCTATTGGAATTGCTTAGTAAGAAGACATTAGAGGAATAGTAGAATTTTTAGTACTAGCACAATCTAAGTTTTCACGCTCTCTGAAGAGAACCTGGCTTCTTCTAAAGTAACTGGACAGGTGAAATTGTAAAGTCATGTCACCGAAGATACATGGGAAATTTTTACTCAATTTCCAAACTCATATTAATATCCTAGATAGACAGACACAGATATACAAATAGATAATCTCTGTTCCATTTTATTTGTGTCTTTAGTATTTCTGCATTTATAGGCCCTAAAGTATAGTGACCCTGACAAGAGAGTTTCATTCTTATCATGTGTAACAGTCCACAGATAAACAGGTGGTCTGTAAACCAAGAGTACTAATCAAAGTCCTTAAAGTGCAGAAAGGGGGAGAAAACAAAACAAAATACACCCTTGACCTCAAATGCTGTTTCCAACAAATGTATTCAATGATTAAAAACAAAAATGCTGTACCTTAAGAAGACCATCCCATTGTTCTACCAGAGGAAAACTTCTGGCGTATCATATAATGCAGTATGTGGTAAGACCAATTAATTCCAAGGTTGTATTTCCACTCCCTTATCTCAATTGTGCAAAATGGATCTCTTTATACAGTGAGATTCCATGCAGAATCCTGTGTTGATGGGGCAAACATTTTGTAAGCCTTTTGTTAGTGTATCTGGTGGAGGTCCTACAGTCACCTAGAACAACAATACCTAGAATGTATGCCAATTATAGTCAAGATAAATCATATCCCTTCCAAAATTTGAAGAAGTCCAAGGATAACAACTTGCCATTAAATGACCAGTTAACTTGAAATATAGCACCATGTCAAGGACTCAATGATTCTTCCCTATAGCTACAAGATTCGACGTTTGACTAGAGAGGTAGCTAGATAAGCCTTATTTGAGTAAGATTCCATGGTGTTGAGCCCATGCATCACTCCATCTCTGACGCTACAGCTATTCTGTTCTTTTTTTTTTTTTTTTTTAAGATTTTATTTACTTATTCGACAGAGAGAGAGACACACAGTGAGAGAGGGAACACAAGCAGGGGGAGTGGGAGAGGGAGAAGCAGGCTTCCCGCGGAGCAGGGAGCCTGATGCGGGGCTCGATCCCAGGACCCTGGGATCATGACCTGAGCCGAAGGCAGACGCTTAATGACTGAGCCACCCAGGCACCCCAGCTATTCTGTTCTTAAGTCTATCCTGTTCTGAAGGGATGGCTGATCACAGATACTGGCTGATGTCAATGGGTTACTACTAAATCTACATTATTTAATGCCTCTTTTTTGGTGACTGCTCTCTTATGAGCATTAAAATATCATACAAACGCCTATGTTTATGCACATGCCTCTGCTCCCAACCACTTTGTCCCAGATTTTTCAATATTTTTCCTTTAAGGCTTCTATCAAACCAACGAATCCATTAGCTATTGCCTACATATCTATATATATGCTTATCATGAATGTTTTCTAGTTCCATAAAAAGTAGATGACAGGGTACCCCATCAAAAGATCTGACTGGTAGGTGAATTTACAATCACCAGTATCTTTCTGGGCCATCTCTGAGTGGGGTTGTTGTAAAACAACAGTCAATTTTAAGCTTGAACCTACTTACTAAGCTAAGGACTCTGGAAAGAAAGCTCATCCCTTTTCCTTCTGTCAGATGGTCCATAAGAGGTCTCTTCTATGGCCATAAGTACAAGCCAAAGGAGAGAGGCTGGGTCAACAAAAAAGTATGACATGGTGGTCTAGGCCACCTACTGTGTAGCTTATTTTTGTCTTCTGTGACTGATTCCAAACATATTGCAACCTTTTTATTTATTTATTTATTTTTATTATTTTTTTTAAAGATTTTATTTATTTGCGAGAGAGAGAATGAGAGACAGAGAGTATGAGAGGGAGGAGGGTCAGAGGCAGAAGAAGACTCCCTGCTGAGCAGGGAGCCCGATGTGGGACTCGATCCCGGGACTCCAGGATCATGACCTGAGCCAAAGGCAGTCGCTTAACCAACTGAGCCACCCAGGCGCCCGCAACCTTTTTAAAATGCACTGCTTCTAGGTCTTCCTGATCTTGTGGTTTTATGACTATAATAGATACACAATGCAAGATGAGCAGTTGTGGTCACATGGTCACTTGATGTCCCATGGTCAGGTCCTTGGTCTCTACAAGAGTCCAGTTACATACGGGGAGCTGCTTTTTGAGTCTGCAGATTCAGAAGATGTGGTTTTGATCCAGTATCCAGGGTTCTTTGTTGTAATTCTAAGACTAGAGCTTGTCCCAAAACTGCCCACTAAAGATTCTTCTAATGTATAAAATCTACTACCTATGACTCAAGTGTCAGAACTGGTTCCATCACAATCTGGACTTGATGGTGATCAATTTCCTTCTCTGGGTCCCCTCCAAAGCTGAAAGCTTTGCAAGCTACTCAGGAACTGGGTTGGACTTATTTTCCTAAGTGTAGGATATGTTACTTTCAAAGACCAAAGAGGCTTACCAGGCACTGTTTGTTTTTTTTTTTTAATTGTGGGAGATAAAAAATGCAATAATCCATTATTTTGATGGGTATACCCCAGTATACCCCAGATCACTGGTCCCTTAAACCTTCACTGACATGGTGGGTAGGTTATACCTTCCACTCTCTGGAGTACAGGCATCTTATCAAGGCTTTCAATAAACTTACCACTTCTTGCTTATCTAATCTGACTTATATGATGTCACCAATATAGTGGATCAATGTGATGTTCTGTGGAATGTGCCGACAAGTATAAGTACTTTCAGATTTAATTATGATACAGGGCAGGGTTGTAAACTAAGCCCTAGAAGAAAAACTAAATATATATTGTAGCCCATCCCATATGAATAAAATTGCATCTTATTCTACTTTTTAGGAATAAAAAAAATACATTCACTATACTTCATGGGTACAATATATCTGAGACCATGTGAATCTGCTCTGGCCAAGAAAATATATCTGGCAGAGCAGCTGCAATGGAGACTGTTACCACTTTGAATTTACAATAGTATCCTCGTTCACAAGGATGTTTCCAGATTTTACAGAGGACAATTTGATGATATGGATGTATTGAAAAAATTTTCAGTAATATTTGTTCTTCCTAAGATGTAATATTGTTTTTTTTTTATTTAATCTCTTGGCCAGACAGGTATTATAGGGCAGTTTTAAAAGTTTCCACCTGAGTGTCCTCACTATGCTAGATTTTAATATTGTAGTTTTGCCAACTGTCAACATGATCATTTCCATTATAGGAATACCCTTGGGTGAGTCCATTTACCAACGGATCCACTCTGAGTCACTACTGGACCTAGACTTTATTATTCTCCTTGTATAGGGGGGATGTAATAGAATATTTGACAAAATCCTCTATAGACTTTTTCTTAAAGGGCCAAATAGCTAATACTTTAGGATTTGAGGACCACACAGGTTCTCCCTCAGCTACTCAACACTGCTGTTATAGCACAAAAATGACCATAGATAAAATATAAATAAATTAATATGGCCATGATCCTGTTGCAAGGGGTTTAGCTAGACTTCAAGTGGGAAGAGTGTGGCCTTTCTGCAGAATTCTATTGTGTCTAATCTGGAGATTCAAGGTTTTCTAGGCCTTGCCCTCATATCCCCATATCAAGTTGCAGAATTTTACTTTTTTGAATAAGGACCCTGACAGGGCTTCATAGAATTGCTGATCTTGAGAATTCAACCTTCACTAGAGCCCTACTTACATTAATTATAATTTTATAATCAAGTTATGGGCCTGATACTCAGCTTTTTCTGCCTTATGGTAATAGGAGATGAGAATCTTTTTATGTGCTGCTGGGATGCCCTCTGAATTCCACACTGAGGCTGCCTTTGTTGATTAATCACCTTCAGCCCTTCACTGCAGTTTTCCTAAAATGTTTCGAGCCCCCAGCAAAAGCCAGCTGATTCCACTATCCCTGTAATTATTACCTCCTATCATCTCTCAAATGCCTGAGATCTTGCACTCACCAGTGCATTCCTTCCCGTTCGCCAAGGAAGGTTTGGCAGCTACAGCATCTTTACCTCCTAGGGGTTATTATACTCCACCTACCAACCAGGTGGCCAATGACATAGCTCTAACATTCCCATTTAAACTCTGTTCTCTAAGCCTACTCTTGGCACCAGAGCTTGTCTTTTTCATGTTATAGGAACTCAATGTAAAGATGGGGATTCATGTGCCCTTGGTTTACTGTGGCATGCTCTTAGGAATATACTCAGAAGGAAGTGGAGAGAGTGGGATTAGGAAGAGTGGACCAGTGATACAACAGGAGCTTCAGCTGGTCCCTGCAGAGCTTCAGGCCTTGGGATGACCCTTCATAGATGTTCTTAATTGAGGCAAAGGGACCAGGCCTTCGTACCCCTTCACTGACTAGTCTTTGCATGTGTGCTTTCTCTGGGATGAGGAAGAACAAGGCCTCTCTGCTTAGCTGAAGGCAATTCCTGGAGCAGGCCTCGACTTTGGGTTGTTGACACACAAAGCTCCAGGCATGTGGAGATTAAGCATCTCAGTTTTAAAAGGGAAATATGTGAGCCACACCAGAGCATCAAATACCACATCATTTGCTGTGCCTCGTGCTCCCTAACAGGAGCCGAAAACTGATACACAGAACAAACTTGTTGGGCCCTAAAGGAGAGCTGGAAACATAAGCCGATATTTGAAAAAAACACCCAAGAATGTTGCCTCCTTGCTTCCTGCTCTACATCTTCCCTTTTCTTCTTCCCTGTCTTCACCTACTTTAGAAATTCTTTACTTTGCATTAGACACTGTGCTGGTCCTCAGTTATCTTTGTGGATATAGGAATGAAGTAGCTAGATTCAACTTACATTGATTCTCAGAAGGATATCCTGTAACAGTTCTGGGCCTGCATCCCAAAAAAGCCAGAAGACTATAGAGTAGATATATTTTGCAAATCTCAGAAGTGTTTTCTTATGAATCAGTTATCTATTGATCCAATAAGGCTGAACAATAAAACTCATGGGAAGCATTGATTGTTGCTCATGAATCTTGGGTCAATTGGGAATTTCTGGTCTTAGCTGTACTCAGGCACCTGAAGTTAGCTATGAGTTAGGGAAACAGCTCTGCTACTCTTGGCTGGACTGTATCGTGTGCTCAGAGGTTAGCTGGCTATCAACTGGTCTAGGATGGCATTGGTTAGGACAATTCTCTTATTCTCTAGCATGCTAGCCTAGATTTTTTGCACGGCATAAGAGGGGTTTCAAAAGAGTGAGCAGAATTATATACAGGGCCTCTTGAGGCCTCAATTTGAAATGGACACAGCATTGCATCAGCTGGGTTCTTGGACAGAACAAGTCACAAAGCAGCAAATTTTCAAAAGCTGGATGAATAGACTCTACCACTTAATGGGAGGAATTTTGAAAACATTGCAAGGGATATGAATACCAGGTGGAGAATAATTGAGGAAATTTTTACAATTAACCTATTATAAAATAGAGCTAAGTTTTCCACTGGGCTTTTTTTTCGTATACATTCCATAGCTTGTTCAATCTCTAAAGTTATGGATTCCCCAAATAAAAGCTTTACTAATAGTTAGGGTCTTGGAATTTATTTGCCACATGTCTAAACCAAAACAAAGTTAAAATACTCAATATTGTTAAAAAATATATGTAATTAATCCTTGCAAGTCTGAACAATCTTGCCAAAGTAAAAAAAAAAACAAAAACACTTTTTTTCATTTCCCTCATTAATTCCATTTGAGTACTGACCACCAAAATAAATATTGGCACAACCGTAGGACTTTCAGCTCTTTCAAAATGGAACTAGAAGTAGCAGGAATAGAATCAAGGGGGTGTAGGGTCAGCACGTGCTGTGTGCTTGTAATGCTGTTCTGCCTAGTGTCCCTGCTGATTTATACTTGTCACTTACTAAGGGCTCAGCTCAGCTGTACCATGGCGCCAACTTTTTTGTTGTTGTTGTTATTAGCTTTATATGAAGGTGATTTGTGTGGTGTAGAAAAAAATGAATTGTGGGAACTTAAAAATTCAGGGTAATCTTGGTGTAATTTTGGAAACTAAAATGAAGAACACAGCAGGAAAGATTTGGGTTCTTCACTTCTAAGTTTGATAAGGTACTCTAAACAAAAAGATACCCAATGTGATTGCAAAATAATGTGTGTGTGTGTGTGTGTGTGTATGCGTGGGCAGCGTATAAATTATTTTCCTTCTACACGGATGTCATTAGGTAGTCTGAGATCATCCCTTGCCAGAAGGCTGAATATGGTAATCAGCCACTATTTGTAACATTTGCATCTTATTCTTCAATATATTTAATACATTTCAGTACTCTTAAATAGCAGATCATTTTTTTGACATTAACATCTTTATAGTCTGTAGATTTATCTGTCGACTGGCAGCTGTTTAACACTCTTGGAATTCCAATTTATGAAAATCAATGTAAAGAACAAATCCTGATTGTCCTAAAATTTTCAATCTATGCTAGAATAGGAAATATCTGATAAAAGGTGACAGTTTAATGGTCTAGGTTTCATTTTAGAAGTCAGCATCCAAGAGCCTTCTGCTTATGACACAATAGCTTCACTATTATTAGTGTTTGTTGTTTTTGTGCATTTATGTAGATGGGGATGATAGAGTTTAGAGACTGCAGTGTCTCCATGTGCTTTCTGCTGGAACTATTTCTTATCAGTGTGATGGGCGATTGTGAAGACATGTTTGAGGAAGAAAACACAGGGGAGCCACTTAAATATCTTATTTTTCAGGATTAGCATATATTATGGAATATCTTTAAATAATCCAGTATCTTCAAGGGTTATCATTTGAGTGGTGATACTAAGCATTGACTTGGGGTCAATTGATTATGGGAATAACAAAAACTATTTTGTATAGCAATATATGTAGCAGTTGGAATAATTATTAACTGATGATGGGTACATAGAGTTGTAGAGTTCAGAGTTTACCATAAAATATTCCAATAGGAAAGATTTCCCATGATCTGTGATGTTATCCAAGTTCATAACTAATGGTAATACCTTTTTTCATTGGATAGCATTTTTTTCTGTTTCACATTTTCATCTTTATAACCTGACTTGATTCACATAACAATCCAGTGAGATAGTTAAAGGTAGTTTTCCTCATTTTTTACATGTGAGGAAACTGAGGATACTCTCTATAACTGAAATTCATGAACTACTAAGCATATTAGATTAGCAAAAGAAAAGGGCAATATGCTATTCCATTCATAGGGATACAAAAAATAAACAAGATATTTTTAAGTAATGGCAGGCAATACGATAGAGCAACATAATTTAAAAACAGTCACTGGGGTTTCTTCAAACTGTGTGAATAGAGAAGGTTATAATGAGGGAGTCCTATCTAAACTAAAACTTTAATGTCAAGATGGAACCAATGATATGGGGATCAGGAAAGAATACAGCTAGTGCAAAAACCCTTAGATAGAAGCCAACTTGGTAAGCTTGCAAAACTAGAAAGCCAATGTGGTTGTAGTGAGCAAATTATAACTGGTATAGTCTGTAATCAGAGAGTTAGGCAGGGGCCAGATCTTGTAAGACTGTGGCCATTGTAAAAGATGTAAATTTTATTGTAAATGAAATAGAAAATTATGGGAAGGTTTTAGGCAAGAGAATACCATACATTTGAATGTGAATTTTTGGAAGATCATGCTGTTTGCTTCTGGGCAAATGGATTTGAGAGCAGGAGTCCAGTAAGGGTCTATGGTGGTTGTCCATGAACGCAGTATAGAGGCTTAGACTTGGTATTGCAATGACAGCAGTGAGTAGCAGCGACATCACATATATTTAGTAAAAGTGCCTGAAGATTTGCCTGTAAATGAATAGGGAGAATGAAGGAAAATGAGGAATGGAAAATGGCTCCTAAGATTTTGGGTAAATTACTGGGCAGATGATGATACCATTGATCACATTAGGGGTAAGTTGATGAGGACTTGATATGGCAAAGTTTACCTACTTGTTAGAATTAAGTCCAAATGTCACATAAATTGGTGATGTATCCTTCTGGAGCTCAGACAAGAGGAGCAGGTTGTTATTAATGTGGGTCACATTGGTAGACAATATTTAAAGGCAATAGATTAGATCCAGAGAGAGAAGGTAAAACAGATCAGGGAGACCAGGGCCCTGGAGCACATCAGCACTTAGAGTTTTAGCAGAAATACTTTTAGAGATAAAATTATTATTTCTGCAATGTTTTCACCTTTTACTCATGACTGTAACCCTAGTGATTTATGGTATAGTTATTTCACCTAGTCCATATGTATATAATCCAAACTATGAGCTTTTAAATACTTTTTATTAGATCTTTGTTCTTACTTTTCAGCTTTAACTTCTCTATATATAGTTTTTCATGACAAAAAATCCCTTCTTGGCCATGAATGGCATAAATAGTGGAATTTGTAAGATGGTGCTTGGCACCAAAATTTTTTTTCTTCATGACAATATTTACTGACTCTACATTTTTTTTTCTCCATAGAAAACACACACACATGCACACACACGCACACATACACACACACACACCCAGGTATGGACTCACAATATGATAACATATGCCTTTTCTGGTGGCCTAGTGAGACACAAGTGTTAGATAAGATGGAATAACTTCCTGTGAAGCATAAAGACAATTATTATTACCAGAATGCTTAGGTTTAAAATAGATCTTATTTCAAATTGCTCCACTGTGTATAGTAAAAAATACATTTTTTTTTCAGGTTTAGAAAACTCTACTCTCAAAGCAAACTCTCACACACACAGAACAACAACAATAAGAACAACTACACATGGACACAACACAAACTCCTCATAAAATGAAAAAGGAGGGGGTACTAAACTGTTGACCAAAGGGGTGCAGGAGTTAATGTACTACACGTGCCTGAAATTATTCTTGTTAATTAGTGTGTGAAGACAACCAATCAGTGGATTATGCTTGACCTAAAATTGGGAAAAGTAGCTCTTTTGTGAAGAATAAAGTCCTTGGGGCACTTTATTGCCAAACTAAGAAGAATTCCAAATGGTATGTAGGGCATATTTGCATTGAAAAGCTTTAATTGGAGTTCCTTTTAAAGTTCAAGGGGCATATAAAATGGCAAAAAAATGGGGAAGTATGTGTCAAAAATTATCAAAGTCAATGCAATTTCTTTATTATTAGCCTAGGATCTGAATTCAGAATCTTTGGGATCCATATTAAGCCCCTTAAGTAACTTTTTAAATTTGATTTATTTATTTATTTATTTTTCTTAAATATTTTATTTATTTATTTGACAGAGAGAGACACAGCGAGAGAGGGAACACAAGCAGGGGGGAGTGGGAGAGGGAGAAGCAGGCTTCCCACAGACCAGGGAGCCTGATGCGGGGCTCGATCCCAGGACCCTGGGGATCTTGACCTGAGCAGAAGGCAGACGCTTAACGACTGAGCCATCCAGGCGCCCCAGTACCTGTTTTTAAAATGGTGGATAACATATTTCAAGTTGATGCAACTGTCTTATAGATCTATTCTATTAAGAAAATCTTTTTCCCCCCTTTTCTTGCTTACACATCTAGTTCTTTTTTTTTTTTTTTAAGATTTTATTTATTTATTTGACAGAGAGAGACACACAGCAAGAGAGGGAACACAAGCAGGGGGAGCAGGAGAGGGAGAAGCAGGCTTCCCACCAAGCAGGGAGCCCGATACAGGGCTAGATCCCAGGACCCTGGGATCATGACCTGAGCTGAAGGCAGACACTTAAGGACTGAGCCACCCAGGCGCCCCACCTACACATCTAGATCTTAAGCTTTCTTTCCTTGTGTTCTGAAAAAACGACTCACTAATTCAGCCCAGTGCAGGCTGTGAGGCAATGTAATTTGGGGGTGGAGATACAATGGCATTTATTGCCGTTGGACAGGACTTTACACTATAGTGATGTCACTAATGGCCATGTTTCAGGTCTTCAATTTATTGTGGAAAGGCTAGACAGGAGCCCAGGGTGGGACCTCTTCTTGCCTCAATGTGAACTTCTAACAAATTCTATGAACTCTTCAAATTGTGAAGGACACAAATACAATCAAGTTTATTTGTTTCTCCTAGGAATGTGGCACAAAATTCTGAGGTTGATTTGAAGTCACACAAGGTAAATTTTCAGAATGTTTATTTCTTTTCCTGTTTTCTTAAGCACTTGCTATATAGTAAAACTGCCTCCTAGGAACAGAATGTTCTCCGCAGCTGAAGAACTGATCTAGCTAAGCAAATACCCAGGTCATCAATTATCATTTTTAAGTGTCTCAGAAAACATTCTTTGAGGTAATCCTTCCTCAAATCCTGTTTGAAACTGGATTTATATCCTGGGGAAGTGGGCAAACATCTTGAGGAATTAAACAGATGAAAGAAAAATGGAATGTTGTCACGCATAAAGTTGTTATCTTTAAAGGAATGCCTAAGAGAAATACCTCTACAAAATGCTGGTACATCCAGATGGAGGATTATTAAACTAAGTGATTCCTAACTCATGGCAGGAAAGATGGTGAGGATTTGTGAACAGTACATTTAAATGAGGAAGGGAGCTGAAACAGCCCAGAGAATTCAGACATGTGCTCTTTGTTCTGATCTATCCCATCTTTCCATTTCTCTTTACCCAAAATTTGCCCAGACTCTTTCATCATAAGGACTGTTTAATACTAATTTCAAATCCTATTAAGCAACTCAACAGTCATTCAGTGTTTTTAAAATTAAGAATAAACATGATTATAAATTAAATACAAATTACTTCCAGTGTTATAGATAACATATTATCAATAATAATAGTAATATAGTCACGCCCTTTCAAACTGGCATTGACAGGGAAAGGAGCTTACCCAACACTGAACTCACAGTCCCAGAGAGTATAACACAGGGGATGTTTTAGATCCATGCATCCCTTAGCTGACCTTAAATCTTGCGAGGAAACTTCGAAATTCCCCCTTTCTTTCTTTCTTCATGGCTTCATTCCTTAATTTCTTCCTTCTTTCCTTCACTATTCCAGAACAATTGTAAAATTTTGGATATGAAATGATTACTAGATAATTTTATAAGATTTTTGTTCATTTATTTGGGAGGGAGTAATACAATTGTGGTTATGTAGAAGAATGTCATTCTTAGGAGATGCACGCTAAAGGTCTTAGAGATATAGTATAATGATGTTTGCAATAGATTTTCAAATAACTTCAAAAATGTATACACATACACACATATAGAGCAGATTGTTCAAATTTTAACACATTTCAAATCTAGGTGAGGAGTACATGGGTGTATGTTGTAAGTTTCTATTCTTCTGAATGTTTACATTTATTATTATTATTATTATTATTATTATTATTATTATTATTATTATTGGAGTTGGGGGGAAAAAAACTGTGGTGGTCAAGTTTTTGTCAGTGTGGCTAGGCTACAGTACCCAGTTACTGAATCAAACACTAAACTAGGGGTTCCTATGAAGATGTTTTGTAGATGTGATTTATGTCTACAATCTATTTACTTTAAGAAAGCTATCCTGGATAATCGTGGTGGGTTTGATTTAATCAATTGAAATTATTAATAGCAGAACTGAGCTTTCCCTGAAGAAGATATTCTGCTTGTAACTGAAGCTTCAGTTCCTACCCTGAAGTTCTGGCCTGTTCTTCCTAAAGGCCTGCCTTCTAACTTTGGACTTGACTAGCCAGACTCCAAAATCAACCAAGCCAATTATTTTCAATAAGTCCATTAACATATAGCTTCTACTGGTTCTGGTCCTCTGGCTGAACCTTGACTAGTACAGACCCTTTCCTCCAGGATCTTAAGATATAACTGTGGAGACATGTAAGTTTAAAAAAAAATGGAATACAGAAGGTAAGTGCTATATTAGAGATTACCAGGGATTTCTATGACAAACCACATGAAGGACACTTAGTTCAGACAGGGGGCAATTTCAGAGAAGACTGTGTAACTTTCTCGGAAGAGATGCGTATTTCAAGATCTGAAAACCATGCCAAAAGTGATTAAAAAAAAAGTAAAGAAAGTTATTTTCAACTGTATTTAAAACTAAGTTCATCAACATAAGGAAGTTAGTTGTAGGCATTAGATACAAAGATTAGACACATTATTTGAGGAGGGTTGCATGACTTCATTGAATACCATTTTTCAATGGAATTTTCCAAGAGTCAATTAAAAGGTGTGAGTTATGGGTAGGAAGTTGTGTCAGCATTTTTTTTGGGGGGGGGGGATTATACCTTCTGATTTACAAGGTTCTGTGAATGGATTTACTGTTCAATTAAAGGTAAATAGAGAGGATACTTAAAGCTTGCATTCCCTATGTAGATGGCATGACTATTTGTCAAATAAAGTGGGTTTTTTTTTCATATTTTCAGCACAAATTCACAGATTTGTGACCGTATGACAGCTTCTCTCTTAATCCAATGTACTAATTTACTCTTCATTTTTACAGATTGTAGATTTACAAGTAGAAAATAAATTGCCTAAAATCTAAAGATACAATCATTGACAAAGATTAATTTATATTCCCAAGATTTCTCAGTTTATTCCAAAATAGCCAAAATAGCAGGACTGGAATGGCCACATGAAGGTATAGCTAGTACTGATGGAAGCAGGGAGCCCTAAGTAGACTTGATCTCAGGACTTGCCATCATGACCTGAGCCCAAAGCAGACACTTAACTGACTGAGCCATCCAGGCACCCCTAAATAAATCTTTTGACGTTACTAATTTTTGTCAATCTGATTCATTTTCTCTTAACATCCTTTCCTTTCGTGCCCATGTAAATTTCAATACATGGTCTTCTACTTCTTGTTTTAAAACAGCTTTTACTGTGAATATAAATTCTTTTCCCAAAAATGTTTTTTTGTAATGAGAACTTACAAGATCCATTTAATCAAAATTTTAATCACAGCAGCTTTAGTTTGCTTTAATGATACAAACAAAAGCAGTGTTTATGAAGGAAGCCTAAACATTAGATGTTTTCTAGCCTAAGAACAAAATGAAAATCGAGAGAACAACTTATTGGCAAAAAGGTTGTTTTGTCTAACCTATATGCAAAATAACCCACAACTGTGTTTTTATTCACCCATTGTTTTCAATCACTGGAAGATTTCATGGGAACCTAAAGCAAAACAATTGCTAAACTATATATTTAGAAAGATCAACCCTACATGAATATGGAATGCCAAGAGAAAGAAGCACGGGTTTAGCAACACCTTCTATAAACTGAACAATTTCTAAAGGGAAGGCAATGCAGACAAGTATTAAATGAGAAAGACAACCAAAGCAGGAGGACAGATTTAACAATCTGAGCTCAATTCCCTAGAGCAAGAGACATCTCAAATTGATTTTGGAAATTTGCTCAAGCTTAGAGGCTAGCTAAATCCATCCTGCTTTTCAAATTTCAGATGCTTAGAAAAGGCATTTTCAAGACAATACATAGAAACTGCAAGAGAGAGAAATAGACTAACATACCACCAAACTTGAGGGTAATTGATTTAATAATCTGTGCTTTTAGATGGATAATAACTGTGAGGACAAATTTGGGGGGGCCTAAAAAAACTTGAAAAAATTCTTTTTCACAAAAACCATGATGCATGAACTATTGATTTTCTTGGACTGCCACAACAATAACAACAATAAATAATATTTATGGTTCAAGGGAAAATCCTTTTCCTTGTTTCCTGCTTAGGTTTCAAAATGAAAGCTAAACCATGATGCTTATTTTTTTTAAAGAGCTTATGAAAATCCAACACATATTTAGTTTTTGAAAGCATTATAAAGAACGAGTGATTCCAAACACTCTGTGCCCTGTCATTTTCTTCCCCCAAGGTTGGTCAGAGAAGCACATTCAAGGAGCTGCAGATCATCACTTTATCTATAAACACTTGTCCCATGGGTATGAGGCAAAAGGATAATTATTGAAGTCGGGAATAGCCTGTGTCCCCACCCTTGTGATTAACTCAAACAAGAAGGGATGTGGCAACAGCAGATCCTGGAAAACTCAAACTTGAGATAGAAACCGTGTTCTTGTTTTTCTCAACAGATTATGAAAAAACAGTGCCAAATGATCCTGCAATTTGGTAAGGAAGACCAGGAAAGCAGAGCAGGAGAGAACAGCAAACAGGAGAAAAACCTTCATTTCTCAATTTTTTTTTTGTAATTTAGAATATTGTTAGAATGTCGAAAATGAATTTTTGTTAAGGTGCTTACTTGATTAATATTCTTGTCTGCCTTTTTTAATGCTTATTTTTTTCTAGAAAAATATTTAAAGTTTACTATATGTTCATAAATAAATCAAATAAACTTAAGTAATAATTTTAATGAATTATCTAAAATGTAGCAGAGTAGGTAGTTACAAATATCTAGAGAGACTGAAATTAAAAGCGGTTTCTTTAGAACAATAATAATATTAACTTGAGATTATGAAAATGAATATGTGAATTGAGGAGAGACTTTCATGCTTAAATTTGATATTTATGTAATGCCTCACAGTAATAAAAAGTAAACTTTTGCCATTTTCATTACTAGTATTATATTTTTGATAGAAAACAACTAATTTTCTGTGCTCTGTATTTCTTTCATTAAGATATGAGAATGGAAATGAATATATACATATATGTGTATGTAGATAAGTATCTATTTTCATCTATTATTACTTACATAAACATATAACTTTTATCACTGAAACAGTGAATTGAAGAGTGGAAATAAATCCTTAAAGTCATAACAACTTAAAAATATAGTGCTTTATATGTTACAAAATGTTTCCCTATACAGTTATGCAAAATCTAACATCAATTGCGTAAGATTTAACAGATGAGAAACTAAGGTTTAGAGAAGTCAAATAACTTGATCAAGGTGAATGTAGCTAATAAGGCAAATGAACCTTAAATTATGTTGCCTTCCTTTGGGTCCACTGCTCTTGATATCATGATTCCTTCCAGGCATTCAATCTAGCTTACTAAGCTAACAGGTTAGCCTTTGCTCATTACTTCCAGTAACAGAATGACCACTGACTCAAACATACTTCCCATTTTCATTCTGAACAGCTTAAGTAGGAGTGATTTCTTTCTTACACTGAAGTGCTGGTTTTGGTTCTGTCCTCTGGAGTTGCTCAAAATAAGTCTAAACCATTTTACCACATGCAATCTGTTCATTTATTTTGCAACAGTTGATAAAAGTCAAGGTGGGGGCAATAATGTGTTATACTATGAAATTGACAGAGGAAATGGATAAATTGAGGGAGAGTAGAACAAAGTGACCTTTTAGAGCTATTTGGGCATGATTTGAAACTACAGATCAAGGAGGTCAAAAGAAAGTATGGGAGATAGGAATATAAAATTCATACCTAGAAGATATTCAGTAATTTCTTCAACTTCCTGAACCTTCAATATCAGCCAAGTGTTAGGAACTGGGAGGAGAAAAGACATAAAAATAAATAGCATATGATCTGAATCCAAAGGGAGAAGGATGTGGAACATGAAGTTGTGAGATTAAATAGCTTGACCAGGTTACCCAGGCAGTGAAGTTTAGACCCAGGATTAAAAAAGTATTTCTCAGTTCCATAAGAAAGTGAGCTGAGAGTTTCAAGCAGAAAGAATTATTCTCTGATGTCAAATATCATCAATGAGTAGTTAGATAACATGCACTTGGGGCCATATTTAGTAAATTTTTAAAAGGTTGTAGTTAGGAATTAATATTCCTATATATACAAAATGAAAGACATAAACCACATACTGTGATTTTTAATGAATCTGGAAGTGAGAAAAAGAGTTGGGGTAGAATTGTATAGGAAATGTTATCAAGGAGAGCCAGCTATCTCTATGTGTTTGTGCGTCAGAAGAAGTCTTATGGACTTCCCATCCTTAGGGCAGGGTTCCTCAACATCAGCACCATTGACTTCTTGGCCATGATAATTCGTTGTTGTAAGACTGGCTGTCCTGTGCATTTTAAGAGGTTCGGCAGCATCCCCAGTCCCTCCATACCAGATGCCATTAGCACTGCCTCCCCAGTCATGACAAGCAAAAATGTCTCTATACTATGGTAAATGTCCCCTAAGGGGCAAAATTTCTTCCCCTGCCCCTAAGTGAAAAGCACTGATTTAAGGAAAAAAAGTGATGAATGAGGGGAAAAATTTTTCAAAGATGATATATCTTACAAAGAAACTTGATTTTAGAAGGCAATAAGGAAAAGAATGACAAAAATAGAAGAGTGAAGATAAGAGACTGGTGAGGGTATATTCATAAATGAAGGACTCCATTTTTTTTTCCCAGAAAAGTAAAAACAGCACAGCTATTAAAATGAGAAGGTAGTTTGATGTTAGTAGACTTTTCAAGGATTGACGAAGAATAGGATTAAGGTTTTGCAAAAACAACTTGCCAAGAAATATTGAGGGAGCAGCTGAGGCTGGATAATAACCTGAAATGATGCCAATCAGCAAGCTGATGAAATATTCCCAAGCATTGTTCAGCCTCAAGGGAATTGATAAATAGGAAACAAATGGTGAAATTGATCATGGTTTGAGGGTTTAACAGGGCAGGTGTGGCTCTGGAGCAAGATGGACAGAAATTAGATCCGTGGCTAGAGTGTACCTAAAATGATCGATGATTAGGTCCAGGCTCAGGTACCAAGAAGAGAATCACTGGGAATGGGAAAACCAGGGAAGAAAGAAACGGAATATTAATAGACTGTTTTGTTTTGATAAAGTCTACAAAATGTGCTTTATGTAACAAGGTGGGACAACTCCAGAAATCCAGATAGTTATTCAAAGGATTGGGTGTATATATTATCCATGGGATGAAGAGAGCTTGCTAATAGAGAAATACAAACAGGCTTTGTACATTACATATACACTGCTTTGAATGTTTAGGTACCCCCCTTGTTGGTCATATGTGTGTATGTATATATTTACACTCTATTTATTAATGATCTCTCTCTCTCTCATCATCTACCTTTCTATTTCGTTAACATGAGAGGCTTTTTTTTTTTTAAATCATTGATTTTTTTTATATCCTAATGGAGAGTAAATGTGCATACATAATCTATATTAGGACTCATTAGATGTAATAGAGAGCTTATTTATTTTTGTTTCCCACTGTCCTTTTAAACCTATACAGAAGAGGAAAATTATCCTCTATCACTGGATGAAAGCTTGATGAAGAGCCCATGAATTCCTACACATTTTTAGATACTAAAAAATTCTTTGGTCACTTTAAGTTGTAAACACAGTCTCATCTGTTCAGTGAATTAAGGTGTCAAGTCACATGTATTAACTGGTATTTTCATCTCTATTCGAGAAAATGTATCTTCTCATTCCTTCACCAGCTAATGTCAGCGTCAGGGGAGTTTCTGACTATCAGAAAAATGAATCGTGGCCATCTTCCCTCTCCTTGTCACTCAATTTTAACCCCACTGCTAGATGTTAGTTCTAATCCCTCAGGTTGGTATGAAGGGAAGGAAGATAAACAAGGAAGCTAAGAAAGTTCCTCTTTGACTGGTACTATAACATGTAGGCTTCGTGCTTCCTGAGTCCAGCAAATATTTAAAGCTGTGGTTTCTCTTGCAGGGTCCTTATGGGTTCCTTGAAGGCAACTTGTTGGTGTCCTTGGACTATAACTTCCATGATATGACTGATACTTTTCTGTTGCCTGGCTACTATGATTCTCTTTAGCTTTTTCCTGCAGGAGACTCTTACTGTTGTACTCTTCTGGCTATACAAGAATATCTTCTTGGGTACACTTACCCAAGTGTCATTGCCCCCATACTAATTTTCCTTCTGCATATATCACCCTCAGTCCCTGGGATTCATGAACTTTGGCCTGCCTGTTCCCATTGGAAGTACAGTTACTTTCCTGTGGCAGCCCCCATTCTCTGCCACCAAGAATGCTTTGTCTTCTGGTTTTGTTGACTGTTTCTTTTGCTGTGCAAAAACTTTTTATCTTGATGAAGTCCCAATAGTTCATTTTTGCCCTTGCTTCCCTTGCCTTTGGTGATGTTTCGAGGAAGAAGTTGCTGCGGCTGAGGTCGAGAGGTTGCTGCCTGTGTTCTTCTTTAGGATTTTGATGGACTCCTGTCTCACATTGAGGTCTTTCAACCATTTTGAGTCTATTTGTGTGTGTGGTGTAAGGAAGTGGTCCAGTTTCATTCTTCTGCATGTGGCTGTCCAATTTTCCTGACACCATTTGTTGAAGAGACTGTCTTTTTTCCATCGGACATTCTTTCCTGCTTTGTCGAAGGAGGGGAGGGGGGTGGGGGGATGGGTTAGCCTGGTGATGGGTATTAAAGAGGGCACGTACTGCATGGAGCACTGGGTGTTATACGCAAACAATGAATCATGGAACACTACATCAAAAACTAATGATGTAATGTATGGTGACTAACATAACATAATAAAAATTTTTTTTTAAAAACGCTCATGTCTGAAGTATACCAATAAGCAAAACAGTGGGTTTCAAAGCATTTTTACAAAATCCTATCTTTGTTTGAAAACAACGTATGGTGTTTTATAGAATGGAAAAGTGCTGGGATATACAATGAATGTTAACAATGGTATTTTCTGGTTCATAAAATTAAAAGTGTTTTTTACACCAAAAAAAAAAAAAAAAGAGAGAGAGAACGCTTTGTCTTTTTTAGGCATGATTCGACTTGGTGTCTTCCACTGGTGGGAATGTGTGTAAAGCTTGCTGGAGCAAGCTGGAGCCCCTCTTACTAGCCTTGGGATGATGTCTCAAACATGCCACCACCCACCCCCCGCCTTTGTACGAAGGACCATTAAGAGCCCCAGCTCAGCAATCCTTTTACAAAATCTCCACTCTTTCGACCCTTAATCTGTCTACATTCTTTTGATCTTTTATTATCTGTAAACTGAGAAAGAGGTTTCTGGGTGAGGAGCCCAAGTATTATATAATTACTTTTCAGATATTGTCATTGAAAACTTCTAGTGTAGTAAGTCATAACTGACATGTTTCTCAGTAATCTTTCATAACTGGTACTTCAGTTAAAACTTCCGTTTAACATATTGTTTTATATGTAAAGAGGAAAATAAATAGGTAGGGTTTAGCTACATCTCTGACTTAGTCATTACAGTTAGGGACACAGGCATTACTAAAAGGTGATGCAATTATAATGCAAAGAGAGAGAGAAAAAAACATTAAAAGTAAATATAGCAGTGATCTGAATTCACTCCTGTAGTCTTCTGAAAAGTAAGGGACAGAAGAGGTTTGGTACAACATCCAGAAGTCTTCAGTGAGGCTATACACTCTGTTGGGTTATGTGAAATGCATAGACCCACTTTGAGAGACAGCAAGTATATAGAGGATCTATTGAAGAAGAATCCTTCACAATCATCCAAACTCTTTATTACATACATTATGTTATTTAGTACTTATATTGATATCGTGATACTTGGGAGACAAGGAATTTGAAACTCAGAGAAATAGTCAAACTTTTTGATTTCCAATCATTCCTTTCCCCTATGCTGGTCTCTTAAAGGAGGTGCTATCAGTTCCTTTCTGGCATCAGCCCAAATATAACTGAACTCTGAGCTAGAATCATTTCAATTTCAGGTTTAATGTAAATTGGTAGGAGTAAATTTTTGCAGGACTTAAGAGAGTTGACTTTTGGAAGATTTACCAATTTTATTTTTATTATTATTATTTTTTAAAATATTATTATTTTTAAGATTTTATTTATTTACCTGACAGAGAGAGACAGAGAGAGCACAAGCCGGGGGAGCAGCAGAGGCAGAGGGAGAAGCAGGCTCCCCGCTGAGCAAGGAGCCCGATGCGGGGCTCGATCCCAGGACCCTGGGATCATGACCTGAGCCGAAGGCAGATGCTTAACGACTGAGCCACCCAGGCGCCCCAGATTTACAAATTTTAAATTCAAAGGTGTGTGTGTGTGTGTGTGTGTGTGTGTGTGTTGAAAGAGATAACGAGATCCTGACGGCAGGACAAATACACAGAGGTTTGAGTATATAATTGGTTTTCGGTTTTATTGCATTGGCGTGCATTTACCTTTCTCCACTTATAAAAAGCAAGGTATTATCACCATTAATAGACAGTTTATTCCTTCGTAGTGTATCTTATTGTGGATAAACTTGGTGTGGAAACACACTTCCTGTAAGTCAAGAAGACTTTTGGAGCTGTACAAGACTAACAGAACTACTGGATATATTTAAAAAATATGGAATGGAAGATACTGTTTCCACAAATATCGATGACATTTCAAACCTGCTGAGTGGAGCTGAATTCAGTCATTAATTCTTAGGGTACCAGCTTTATTGGCTTCAATAACTCAATCTCCTCATTATACTTGAAAGGTGAAAGCAACACTAAGTCCAAAATCCCTCAGTCAATGCTCTCTGAAATCTAGGCGTAATTTGTGTCCTTTTCTACAAAACATTTTTCTTCTGACTTATTTCTTAATTAAAATTAGGGATGTTTTCCCCTTTTTTATTCTCCAGTGGAGAAGCAACTGACCATGGGAATTCTTTTATGAACATGTGCTAACCCTCCATTGTCTTCAGGAGATGTGGGAGATAGAGTTTGGCATCTCTATAGCTCTATGAATAATAAATAACATAAAAAGACAGAATTTATTTAACCTTACATGAGAAATTGCATTTTTATAGATTGTGTCCTGATGGGGAAACATCATATAAAATTTGTTTTAGTCTGAAATTAACATTTTCATCTAGCTACAGTTAAGAGGGATTTGGTCTTACTTTTTTTATTATTTCAACCTTTTTGATGATTTCTAAGATTTCTGGATTATTCAAAAAAAGTAAATTAATGGTAAATTCTGTGCTTGACTCTTTGAAGAATACTGATGTCAATAAATGATAGTGCTGTCAGAGCTCACCACAGACTTCTGAGTTCAAACCAATTTTCTGTTTCTTGGTAAGTATGAGGTACTTTTTCTGAACTTAAAAAAAATGGGGTAAATTAAACTTGTTTCAAAAGAAGAATTGAGCTTGGAAGCTAGTGCTGCTTGGCACATTCAGTAACCATTTGTTCTCTGCCTTATTTGGCTAAAATGTCCTTTACTAAGCTGACTTTATAAGGTAATAATTATGTAATATAATTCACCAATTATACACATGGCTATAAAAACACTCATAACAAAGAACAAATCAATCTAATACTGAATTTAAAAATTCAACTATGACTACCAATACCCATTGCATTTACTTTTTGCTATTGTGTTCTAAACTTTAATAAGCTGATATATCAAACACCAAAACTGATGACACAAAATAACCATGATTTCCAGTTATTATCTCCAAAGGCATGTCTTCATTAAGCAGGATGTGGAAATGTTTGCTTAAAGGTGAGAAGGAGATCTTAAAACAATAAAAACTTGAAGAGGAAAAGCCAAAACCCTGACACAGCTCTTGGGAAGGGAATGGCAAGGTCTGAATGCAAGATGGGAAGTTCCAGGTGTGTTCAGTGACTTATGTGTGAGAAAATGTGTCTTGGCAGATTCTCTTGCTCATTTCCACAGTATTCTGGATTAATATTTTTCTAATTTTGTGCACCACAGGAATAGAAATCAAGTAGCTCAGGCGTGTGAACTAAGTGACTGCTCAGCTTACTTGTTGTGATAATTGAAATGTATTTTTCCATTAGTCTGTTCATTAGTGTCAAAGACAAAAGTCCATGTTTCGCTGCACATAGCCAACATGAATCTAGTGAGGGGAAGGGAAAGGAAAAGTCTTCTGAAAACAGGGCTACACAGTCAGGGCTAGTGGAGGGGCCAAGTGAAGCAGAGGAAACCTTGCTCTGCCCCAGGATGTGATCACAACCATAAACACAAGCCTCCTCCTCTGCATTAAACTTCCTGTCCCATTCAGTTTCTCACACATCCTAAGAGCGGGAAGAAAAAGCAGGTTGTGGAGGTCTTTCTCATACTCCATCTTCGTTGATGGAGGACTAGTGCCTGAAGTTCCTGTGAGAATGATGGGTCCTCCCCATCCCCCATGGAACTTCAAGGACAGGAAAGGGACAAGGCTAGACCTAGGCAAACATATTGTGTAGAATATGTTGTTTTTCTTACATTTTCTTAGTGTACATATCCTGTGACAGTGCTGAAAGTACTCACCCAGTCTCTGCCATGGCTCTTTCCGTTGGCAGAAGCCACATGTATCAAATTCAACATCATGTCATGCCCCTATCCATTCCACCACCAGTAACAGTTCTTTCTTTGATCTGGATGTTCATAAAACAATCAAATGTGATTGTATTCATGAGGTCTTATGTTATTCATAACATAACTCAAAATTCAGGACACTATTTTCAGGAATATACCTTATGTTTGAAAGAGGTATCTCTTTTCTTCTTTCCTACAAACCTACCAAGGGATATTGCCTTTCTGGACTTGCTTCACCACTGACCTACCCAGTCCTTAGCAAACCCAATGCAAGAACTCCTAATGAATGATAATGGGAATGTCCAGCCCTTACCAGTTTACAAGTAAAAATGAAGTGACATTTTTATTGATACCAAATTCGAATCCTCCTTGTATTTCTTAAGCAGGAATTCACTTTCCCTTATGGTTCTTTATCCAAATATTGTCCTGAACACACCAGTTACTTGTGCTTGTTGGGGATTTCATCTTTCTTTAATTCATACCTACTTCTATTTGATTAGAGAACAAGGAAGACTGTCTCAGGCAAATCCTCCAGCTGATTAGAAAATGATAGATATTAAAGCTTTGGCTGGAACAAAGTTTGCAATGAGCCTTCCTTTTAGGGCAAGGAGAAGAAGGAGGGCAAAATTCCAGCACTTCTGAGAGACTAAAACCATCATTGTCTAATTACTGTGCATATCACACTTTTGTATTCTGCTAGGAAGCTCTCTTTGAGTAGTATGACCATATGTCACTATTGCTCAGGAAAGCCCTGGTTTATGCTTCTTATATACTAGTACTCTCAAAAGTGTCTCTGTATGGACAGTAAATTATAGCTGAGGGTTTAGAGTTTTTTTGAAAGTCCACATAGAGGAAAGAGACCTACCATCCCTGCACTATGCTTCCACTCGTGCTTTTTTCTCTATTTCAGTTTTTCCATCAATAAACACACCAACGATTCTCTATTGCTTTAAAATCTTTGGTCCACTGACAATTCCTCCAGTATCCATTACATGTAGGCCTTTAATTTCTTTTTTCTCTTTCTTATTACTATCCCTTTCAAAGGGCCCATGGATAAGACACTGGTGTCTCAAAACCAGGTTCATTCTCCAATATAGTGCCCCCAAGTTATGCCACTATCTCAAAATACACCAAATATAATTCATATATAAATACTGAATGCCCTTTTAACATTCACAATGATTTTTTTTATTTTAAAGATAATACTGTTTAATTGAAATTATTCTTTATTTTATGATATTGTTGGCATGTGACACAATGTTTTGTTTTGTTTGTGTGTTTTTTGTTTGTTTTTGGTTTGTTTTTAACTGAGAGTGCTTTCTGCTTGACCAGTGAGAGAAGCAAGAAGAGACTGCCTTGGTGTGCCAGGGTTTCAAAGTCCCTTAGGAAGAAAATGTTATTATCTCTCATAACTTCCCTTAGAAATGCTCTAATATTTTCAGTTCCTCTAGTCTTTGTTTTTTCTTGTTTCTGGATTTTCTTTATCTACAACCTAGGTGAAGAGCTTTGAAATAAATCCAACACTCAGTTTGCAACCACTGTACAAATAAAATTATCCAAAAGTTCCTTTTGGTAAATTGCAAAAATGAACATGATCTTTCATTCCTCTCGGTTTCCATTCCATGCACAATGTGACTTTGAAGCACTCACTATCAACAACTGGAGTCTATTTTCCCTGTGTTGGTCTGGTGATTCACTTTATCCAATAGAATGAAGCAAAAGGTGTTGAGTATAGCTTCCAAATCTGGGCCTCTTGAGGCCTTACATAATCCCACCCACTCTTTTTTTTTTTTTTTTAAAGATTTTATTTATTTATTTGAGAGAGAATGAGAGAGAGAGAGAGAGAGCACATGAGAGGGGGGAGGGTCAGAGGGAGAAGCAGACTCCCTGCTGAGCAGAGAGCCCGATGCGGGACTCGATCCAGGGACTCCAGGATCATGACCCGAGCCGAAGGCAGTCGCTTAACCGACTGAGCCACCCAGGCACCCCCACCCACTCTTTTGAGACCTCTTTGTCTCCCACACGTCAACAAACCTGGGCTAGTCCATTGAAGGATGAAATTGCAATTGGCCCATAATCAAAGCAGCTTCCTGTTTACCCAGTAATGCTGCAGCCACATCACATGAATGAGCCCAACTGAGATTAGAAGAACCACCTCCCTGAACCCAGTCCCTATTTCTGACCCAAAAAATGGTGTTGTTTCAAGCCACTAAAATTTTTATTAGTTTGTTATGCTGCCAACTGTTGTTTTAAGCCACTATATTTGGTGATAGATTGGCATGCAGTATAAAGTAATTCATACACCTCTCATAACCCACAAAACAAATTCCAAATGTTTTAGCATTATAGTCAAAATATTTTACAATTATCTCTAAGCCTCAATCCTACTGCTTCTCCCCTTGCAATGTATTTTCAATCCATATGTTGCACATGTCCTGTTAATCAAGTAATGTTTTCTGTGACTCTGTATTGCCATTTTTTTTATATGCTGTGCCCTCTGACCGAAATGCTCTCACCTATCTGTTCTCCTTGCGAACTCATACTTTTTCTACAGACCTAGTTCTAATACTATGGCCTCCATAAAGAGTTTTCCACCTTCTCCAAAAGAATGACATCTTCAACTCTTTTTCCATTTCTTGTATATCTCTAACCTATGACACTTAGCACATGCCACTGTTGTTCATAGCTCTCACACCTAGCATAGCTTGAGTAGATGCAATCATTATTTGCCAAAATTTGCTCCCTACCTCCAACCCCACCTCCACAGGAGGGATAGGGTTCCTCACTGAATGCAGTACCAGTGGGTCAATTCTGACCTAGGTTTTAAAAAACATCCTGCTTCTCTCCTTTTGAGAGCTTCCAACCACACTTGTTAGGTTCATTAAAACAAACAAACAAACAAACAAACAAACAAAACAAAACAAAACAAAAAAACTAGTGGCTCTTTAGTCCCAAAACAAAGCAAACAAAGAGTAGAAGAGCTTCTCAATCTTACCTGCTAACATGTGAGCAAGAAATTAACTATCGATTATTTTTGTTTCACAGCATTTTAGCAAGAGCTGAGACAATAGCTGGATTAATATTTGATGGGCAAACAAATAGTGTTAAGCGTTTATGTAGAGGGGCGCGTGGGTGGCTCAGATGGTTAAGCGTCTGCCTTCGGCTCAGGTCATGATCCTAGCGTCCTGGGATCGAGTCCCGCATCGGGCTCCCTGCTCCTTGGGAGCCTGCTTCTCCCTCTGCCTCTCTCTCTCTGTCTCTCATGAATAAATAAATAAAATCTTAAAAAAAAAAAGAGTTTATGTAGAATTTTAAGATGCTAATAAAAAGGCATTGAATCAAAACCTAGGAATTTTGATTGAAAATAAATTACAGTTTCCTTGAAAGATTATTTAGTATATATGTTATCTGTTCTTAAAGACTGATGAAAATTTAAGTTTAATCAGAGGTTTTTGTCTTTGAGCATATCTAGCTTAATTGAAAGTTATTTGTTAATAAATTGATTTTTTTTTCCTGGTTTAAATGAACACTAAGTATTCTCAAATGTTAAACTTATATTGCTATGTACACACAGCCCACAATGATATGAGAGAATAAAATACACTTAAAAAGGAATAGCATTGTTTCCTCCACTACCCCAATTTCTAAAGTAATCTATGTTCAAGTGAAAAACATTTAAGAAATGCTGGACTAGGGGTGCCTGGGTGGTTCAGTCGCGTTGGGTGTCTGCCTTCGGCTCCGGTCATGATCCCAAGGTCCTGAGATCGAGCCCCACATCGGGCTCCCTGCTCAGCAGGAAGCCTGCTTCTCCCTCTCCCACGCCCCCTGCTTGTGTTCCCTCTCTCGCTGTATCTCTCTCTGTCAAATAAATAAATAAAATCTTAAAAAAAAAAAAAAGAAATGCTGGACTATATAAACTGTAAGGTAAAATCTCATGATATTATTCTTTAGAGGAAAATATTACTAACACAATGGTGTATAGTCTTTCAGGTTTATTCTTTGCATGTAATCATCTTTCTCCTAATATCATATTAGGGATAGATATGCCAGATGATCTCTGTTATCCATTCTAGGACTAGTAAGTATATCATTATTATTGAAATAAAGTTCAAGTATGGAATAATTGTGTTAGATTTCTAACAGAATAATTGCATATGATGCTTTGTTTTTAATTCTGAATAAGGTCTATGAAGGACGATATTTTGCATTTTCTCCACTGAAATTATGAGCAATGTACAAAGTTCTGTGACGCTGGGTTATGACTTATGAATTAAAATATGTAAGTATAAACAGTTGGCTTGTTTCAGCTATACAAGTGAGATTTTCCGTTAGTTCTTTCATTTTATGAGTTGTGGTTTAACATCCTCACCACACTGTAAACATCTGAGCTTACAAAATACGTGGAGTTGGCACATGACATGAAAATGCTGCCATCCTACAGCATTTTTGTTAAAACTTTTTGATGAAAATATTTTTCTTGGAGAAACAAGATAGGTGTTTTTTCCTTAATGAATTGCAGCAACAAGAAAGAAGAGTTAAATATCCTTTTTACATATTCACAAATTTTATTGTTCCAAATTAAATGTAAATTTTTCATGTATGTCTAGGTTTATATGATGGCAGAAATTCAGTACTTCAAAAAATTTTTTGAGCTATCCAAGGAAAATGTGAACATTATTTTTTTTCCTCTTTAGTAAATTATCAGGTCTGTGCCAAAGGGTTTCTGTCTTGCAGAACCATGACTTGTCCTTTGCTATGCAAGACTAAGTATGACTTACTTTGGCTTCTAAATTTATTCAGTCAAAGTTTATTATGATGTAAATGAACCACGCAGAGAAGACCATCTACAGCCATTCAGGCGATTTATTTAGTACAGCAAGAAGGACAAACAAGGAGAGATAAATAAATGTGTGTATATGTATAAATAATAAGTACTAATATACATAAGTTAATAGATTCTAAGCATAAGTTGATATTTTACCAATAGAATGAAAAGAAATAGGCCAAAAGATAGTCTCTGGAATTTTTTAATTTTTTTTTTACTCAGAGAAACTAATTTTACTCAGAGAAACATGGAATATTTAGTCATTGCTCTAAATGTGTCAGCTAATTCTTGGGAAGAAAGAACAAAGAAAAGTCCCATAGAACTATATATAGGTTCCTTTGTCTATATATTGAATAACAAAAATCTGGATAATAAGTCTAGTAAACAGGAACTTGAAATAGGAATACAATAAAAATGGTTTAAATGTATTAAATGATTAATCTGTGAGCTAGGGTGTAGTGTTATTAATCTACTTAATTCCAAAAGTCTATTAGACAGGCAAACTATATGGTGGAACAGAGAGGTCAAGTGTTTTGCACAGAATCACGTAATTGGCAAGAGGCAGAATTGGGATACAAATCCAGGCCAGCTGGCTTTGTAGACCCATCTCTCAAAATTTCACTTTACTATCTACTTACCCATTCTAGAAGAGAACTAGCATCTCATCTGAGCATCTAGAGTATTTTGGTGGTCCCGATCCACAAGAAAATGCAATTTTTATAGCTTCAGTTCCATTCAGTGGGTTCACACATCTTCTCTATTTTCTTCGTATTCAGAGAAAAAAAACGCCATACATGAAAGGTGTAGTTGGAGAGATGAACAAACAAGCACAGGAATTTGTAGGCAGCCTATAATTTAGACATTGAATTCTAGGTTTGACATGTATCCAGGCAGATGATTTTTTTTCAACTTGAAAAATGCACATCCTTGCCACTGCAGTGACGAAGTGAGCTTGTAGTTATGTATGCTTTCGATTTCTGAAGTTGACAAAGTAACTTATGAGCGGAATATGAAAATGAAAGCTTCTTATATGTTCAAAAAAGCAAATCTAATTGAAATGAGAGAAGTTAGTATGTTATCTTCAAAATGTCCCTGGGGAGACAAGCATAGAAGCCTAGCAGAGAAATTAGTACTAGAAAAAAGAGAACATGAATTGATATTTGGGAGATTTTTAAAAAATAATTATTGGATCATCCTTCCTAATATATAATAATAGTGGAGGAGAGCTCATCTTTTAAGACCTCATTCACCTTAAAATAGTATCAGACGTGTCCCCCTCTCTCTCATCTGTTGTCTCACTTTTCTCTGCCCTTTCTTTGTATCTCTCTTTGTATGTGTTCCAATATCATCAGCGGTACTCCTTGTCTCCTTCATTATATGTTGAGCTCTTCAACAGTAGGAGATTTGTCATGTTTATCGTGGTGCTCTGAATACAGTGTCTGGCATTCAACCTATCTATCTGTAAAGAGATCATTTTATTGTAACAGTGAATGGTAGGTTGATTTATCATATGCTTTCCAGTGATGAAACAATATAATTTTAGCTGAATACTACATCTAAATAAAAGCTTACATAATTCATTTATATGAAAATATTCAGTGTTTGTCATTTGAACAATACATCTCTGTCTTCTGTGGAGATACAGGGATGATGCATGCATAGCCTCTGAGTTGTTCTAATAGGAATTGTTGAACTATTAGAAGTTGTTCTAATAGTTGATCTAATAGGAAGCAAAAGGCAGATAATTAAACATCTATGAAGCCAGGCAGAACGGGAAATGCTCCAAGACAACTCAAAAGATGTGCTTTGGGGTAAGCATTACTGCAGTTCCTTTCAGGAAGACCTGGGGTGGGATATTACAAGAAAGCAGGGCACCCTTATGAGGCAATTGTATTAATCCTGAGTCAAGAGCTTGAGAACCTAAACAAGTGTAACTAAGGAAACATTAAAGACCAGATCCCATAAGTAGAGAAGATCTAAGGATTAAACAAAAAAAATCTAGAAAATCCTGCTGACAGATGATTTTGAAGAATGGAATCTTCAGACTTGAGTATGTTGGGAAAGTTGTTTTAGGCCCTGGGAGGGTTCACAACCATAGGAGATCTTTACTAAACCAGTAAGAGGCCACTATGAAGGACACTGTTGCTATTGACAGATTTTAACAATGACATAGTATCTGATTTCCCTCTGATCCATCCCGAATGTAACATAATATTTTAATGTAATATAGATGGCATTAAGATATCTTTGGAGGCTCTGGAATAAACAAGCAAAAAAAAAAAAAAAAAAGACATTCAAAATCATTCCTATAGCAATGTATCCTATTGAGTTAGGGTTGGCTGTAACAAAAGACCAGAGTTCCACTAAAAGGCAATAAAAAGGCAATTGAATTGATTTAATGATAAAGCGTTGAACATTTGAACAAGAAGAATGACCATAGCAAAGATGAAAGGACAAATTTAAGAAAAACAAAGACTCCTGTCTCTTGCTTTCTTGCTAGAGATAGGGGTGAGGTGAAGATAGCCAGGTTAGGGGGGAGTGGTAAAGAAAGCAAAGAGCTCAGTTTGGAAGAGAATTGAAGTTAAGTGTGCGTGTTCTGCTGGGGATGATGACAGGATATTCTACTTGAGTAAAGATCATGGAAGCAGATGGAAGTATGAAACTGGAGCTTTAGCAAGTGGTTGGGCTAGGGAGTTACATCTGAATATCATTAATATAAGACAGTTAAGTGAGTGGGTGATTTCCTTAAGAAAACCCTAGTGAAAAAAGACCAATTGAACAGACCAAGAACTGATCATTGGGAAGCCATTACTACCAGAGCTCAGGAAGGAGAAAAACTAACAAAGAAATCTAGGATGATGACAATGATGATGATGACTTAATAACTATAATACATGTCAGTTATTATGCAATTATTCAGAGCCAGGAGCCATGATAAGAGTTTTACATTCAATGCTCATAACACTATCCTGTAGACAAAAGCATAAATTTGGTAGGGAATCCAGTAAAATGTAAAAGCAGTTATCTCAGTTATGGAGAGAGGACAGATTTTCCTGAAGGTCATGGTCAAATTTAAGAAAATTCCTAAGGTCTGGCTAAGCTGGGTACAGCGAGCTGGAAAGCCTGCTAAGGAGGAGCAATGACTTCAGGAAAGGCAGCTTGAAAGCCTCTCTGCTGTTCAATTAGGGTGAGAGCCAAAAAGCCCAAAGAACTCATGTGGAAAAATGATGACTTTCTACTGAAATGGACATGGTATTACTATGACTGTTTAAGAGATTACAGATGATTTATTAATACAATTACCCACATAATTCTATTCATAAATGTTCTATGATGCTTTTTGTAGAATCAATAAATTGATTATATGGATTTTCCATAAAATAAATAATACTAAGAATAATAATCATCTATCATGCATTTAGACTTACAATAACCAAAAGATTATATTAGCCCTGAAACTTATAACAATCCTTTAGGATAGATCTTATTACATGATTTTATAGTTAAAAAATTGAGATCTGGACTGTTGAAGTAATTGGCCCAGTTCACCCAGATGTAAGTGCCAGAAGCAGGCTTGCAGACCAGAGCTGCGTGGGCCGTAGCATTCCTCTTTCCCGCTGCTCCACACTGCCTTCTGGAGGATTTCTTATCCACCTCTCTGCTCCTAAACATAGAAATAAAAGATACATGATTTACACCAACAAAGGCATTGTGTATAATTCCCTTTTATTTATTTTTTTATATAACTCCCTTTTAACAGGTTTTTTTTTAATTAACCTGAAATATTGGCAAACTGATCTCAAATATTTGGCAGTCTGATGGTTTTCATCCCTAAAAGGTAGTCCATGTTATAAAATTGGCAAAGATAAACATGATTAATACCCTTCTCTTTATGATGTCCATGGATCCACAGAAAATAAGGAATATCGCAAGTGTGAGTTGTGCTCCAGAATGATAGGAAGATACCAGCTTCAGATGTGAAGAATGAGTGGTTCACCATTATAGTACACTCACTGCTGACAGATGGATTGTTTTCGTGTTTTTATAATATCCACAAAATTTCCATCTGAGGTCATTTTTAATTTATACCACACATTATCTCTCTTGATCCACCTTTTTCTCAAGGTATGTGATGCTGAGGTTTTGTTTTTATTATCCCACCCACATGTGGTTGGCTTACACAAACATACACACACCCTGTCTGGTCTATTTCCAACACAAATACCAATGGTATTCACACTATGGGAAGAAGAGTAGCCTGGTTAAAAGTTGATGTGGAGGTTAATGTCCAAACCCAAGCTTATACTGCACAGCCAAATGTTAGAAAAATGATAATGTTGTAGGAACAGAGAACTCAGAAGCTTAGCGGCAAATATACATCTTCTAATTTTCACCTAAAAAATATAATTATTGCCCCTAAACCTCTGCTTAGGAAGCAAAAAAAAGCTTTTGTTTTTATTATCTATCAATTGAAGAAGGTCAAAAAGTCTTTAAGGAGCTTCTCCAACAATGTGTTCTTTTACCTGAAAATACCACCAGTCAATTACATTCTTTTAATAGAAGGATTTTATTGGGGCGCCTGGGTGGCTCAGTCGTTAAGCGTCTGCCTTCGGCTCAGGTCATGATCCCAGGGTCCTGGGATCGAGCCCCGCGTCGGGCTCCCTGCTCTGCGGGAAGCCTGCTTCTCCCTCTCCCCCTCCCTCTGCTTGTGTTCCCTCTCTCGCTGTGTTTCTCTCTTTCAAATAAATAAAATCTTTAAAAATAAATAAATTAAAAAAATAAAAGGATTTTACACACACAGGCACACCCCCCACACACACTATGCTCATACACCAAACACACCTGATGCAAAGAAAGAAGTTATCTGGGAGTGAACAGTATTCAGAATTAGCAATGCTGCAAGGATTTGTTTACCAATTTTACTTAAAAAGATAAACCCTGAACAGTTAAGTGTAACACTTAACTGGGAAGAAACCAGAGACAAGAGGAAGTATGTGTTTCACACTTGGAGGACACACTTTTAACAGATTCAAAACCACAGAGAAGCCTGGGGGACGCTGGTGTGGGGCATGAGGGAAGAGCTGAGAGGTGGGCAATTCGTGTGTGTGCTGATGGGCATGAGAGATATTAAAAGAGGTAAACAATCATAGGACAAAGTGACACATTAGTTCCCAGGCAAGTTTGGAAGTGTCAAGTGAAATAAAATGCCTTCGTTCCACGTTTGCTGGGCTGGCTGTGTTATCAGGCATGTTTTAGTTCAGCAACACCTCCCCACCCTCCGGTTACCCTTACGTGACATTTCAGTACATGCACATTTACTTATGAATTCCTTGTCCCCAACCACAAGAATTTCGTTTTGAGTGTATGTGGATTTTGAGCCATTCCGGTTGAGGATAATTAGAAAAAGATGGAAGCAGGAGATGGGGAAGGGAAAGGGAGTCAGAACAGCAGGAGAAAGGCTTTTGCCAAAGCAGCCACTGGAAAGATAAAGGAAGCCGTGTGCCCAGAATCCTTTCCCAGGCAGGCAGCTACGACATCTGTAAAGGGGTGGACGGTGCCAGGTCACACATGAGGTACGTTAGAATGGAAAGTTAAGGCCATGGATCCCTGCCATTAGCCAAGAAGGGTTGACAAAGACCTCCGTCTCTGTGACAGACCGAAGGAGTTAAATATGGTTGCAGAAAACTTTTTCCGTCTTCAGTATTCAAATGGCATTATGTCTCTTACAGTCAAAAGCCCAAGTCATAATCAGAAAGACGCTAAATATTTGGAAGAAAGATCAAACTCTAAAGAGATGGGAGTGCCCCTTAGTTTCCTTCATGCCCACTGTCTACAGCACTCACAAGCATCTCATTTTAACCACAGAAGGAAAGAAAGGTGAACGTGAGTCAGTTGTAGGATGCTAATGATTGCCTATGTAAGATGCATAAAATAATGTTTATGGGCTTTGTATTTAATATGTAGTCTGTATAATTTTATTTTCATGAGAAATAACAATTTAAAAACACACATTCACTAAGGAGGTTAACCTGAAAACTGCCTCCCGTACAGTGCTCTCAGTCCCAGAGGACGGGGATCACAAACTTGGTACCTTCTGCCACAACCAGGGAAACTAAGTAAAGGGTGCCTCTCACCCTTAGTTATGATGTGATAGAGAGATGGAGAGTCTGTTAGGCTTTAGAGAACATGCCCAGCCTTAAAAAAGTGAATTCCGTTTTCTTAAATTACTTTATAAACCAAAGAAATAGGTCTGTGGTCCACAAAGAGCTTGCTCAGTCTGCCAGAGTCAACCTCTGGAGGTCTTAAATTCCTGAGCAGCAAAGTGTCCACAGGGGCCTTTGGGATCCTTGCGAGTGGGGAAAACCACATTAAAACAAAATACAAACAAACCAAAGCTTGAATTTAAGGAAATATGTATTTTCCTGTATTGGGAGATTTCAAAGTCCAATTTCTGATTTTTTTTTATCTTTTTAAATACTTTGTGCTGATTTTTTGTTGTATTTGATGTGTCAGTACTTGGAAGGACACTCATAACAGTGATAGCCACTTTTCTGTGGCTTTAAAATAAAAATGAGTACTGAGGACTGGAGCATTGCACTTGTAGGTTAGAAACGCAAACACGAATACACATGAATACACAACACACACACACACACACAAACCCATAAACACACACACATGCATATACAGATATACAAATAAACATAAACATATAAGTAAACATACACACACAGGGGCACCTGGCTGGTTCAGTCGGTGGAGAGAGAATGCAACTCTTTTTTCAAAGAAGATTTTATTTATTTATTTATTTGAGAGGGAGAACAGGAGCAGGGCGGGGAGGGGCAGAGGGAGAGGGAGAAATAGGCTCCCTGTCGAGCAGGGAGCCTGATGCCAGCTCAATCCCAAACCCTGAGATCATGACCTTAGCCAAAGGAAAACACTTAATCCACTGAGCCACCCAGGCACTCCTGGAGCATGCAACTCTTGATTTCAGGGTTATGAGTTTGAACCCCACACTGGGTGTGGAGATTACTTAAATAAAATCTTAAAACCAACACAAAACAAACCCATAAACATGCAAACATACATGCACATTCAAATACACATACATGCAAACACACATAAATATACAAATACATATACACACACTGAACTACAGAAACATCTTTGAGTCTTTTGTCAGGCCTTCTTAAAGGTTTATAGACTTCTGTGAGAGAATATCTTGGCCTCCCCAGTAGGGTGGGGAGAGTTTGTTCTCACATGGATAACAGTCAGCTTAGACCTTTTTCCACATTATTGGCCCAGGTAATGTGTCCTGAATTCCTTATACCTCATTTTGACTTTACCTATGACTGAAAAACAAAAGCTTCCACTTTTGGAATCTTCTCCTTTAAACTAGAAGTCATGAGAAATGAATGGTCCCACATCTTCCTGACTACTAGAGCTCAGTTGGATAGATTTCATCTTTGGTTCTTATTCCCCTGTCCACTTTGAGTGGCATGCTTTTTTTATGTAGCGGTCTCCTTCAAAACACTGAATACACAGATTTCTTTTCTGATCCTTGGCAGTGGTGGCCTAAATATATAGATATATTAGATATATTAATTCCCCCTGTGTTATTTCATTAGTTATGAAAAGGATATAGTTTTAGCAAACCTCCAAGACATTTAAATGTAGGAAGAAGAGGGTTCAAGTTTAGACTGAGTTTTAGTGATTTTTACTGAGCAAATAAGCTAATTTTAGTAGCCATCAGACCACAGAGCCCATTGATGTTAGAAAACTATGTGAAGAGGTTATTTTTATGAAGACCTCATCAACTTTCTTCTGCACCAGATAGGCAAGAAGCATCTTATCAATAAAAATGTCATGAACATTTTTAAGGTGTTTTAGAATGGCTTGTGTGGTATGTAGAATTCTAAGATGGCAGAGTAGGAGGAAGCATGAAATGCATACTCCATCTCCCCCATTTAATTATGACCTATGAGTATGATGGATATCACCACCATGATTAGGTTATGTTATATGACCAAAATGGAGGGGTTTTGTACATGTAATTAAGGTCCCAAATCAGTTGGTTTGAGGTAATCAAAAGATTATCCTGCATGGGTAGGGGTGACCTAATCAAGAAAAACCTTTAAGAGTGGGTCTGGAGGCCAGAGACTCTCTCTCTTGCTGGTCTTAAAGAAAATGAGTTCTGTAGCCTCGAGGAAATAAACTTTGCCAACGCAGCATGAGTTGGGAAGGTTATCCCAGACTTCAGATGAGACCCTAGCCCCAGGCGACACCTTAATTTTAGTCTCAGGAGACCTTGGGCAGAGGATCCAGTTAAGCCCTGCCCAGTTTCCTGGCCTACAGAAATTATGAAATAAATATATGTGTTGTTTAATCTGCTAAATTTGTGGTAATTTGTTGCACAGCAATTGAAAATGAATACAGTTCTGCTACTGAGTTTGCAAATATAGCCAAAGCGTACCCTCTTAATAATAAAATAATACAAACAAAAATCATTCTAAATGTAACCCTTTGTGCTTCTTGTCTTAATAATAGTTAATACTGATCTAGTTTTTGCCATATACACAATAGGGACTGCCAAAACATATACTTTCACAGTGTAATACATCCATTGCTAAAGTTTTCCTATTTTCCACTCTCTTGGAATACGTGCCCTTAGCAATGTTGTTTCTTTTCCCACAGGTAAAGTCTATTTACTCTTCTAGCCTTGTGACTTGCTTTGGCCCATAGCAAGTCACCCTAGAATTGGAGTGCTGGCATGTCAGTTCCAAGCCTAGCCCACAGGAAGCCTTGCACTGTCTCTGGTTGGTCTCTTGAAACTCTGCTAAGACCCAAGAAGAAGCCCAGGCTAGCTTGCTGTAGGATGAAACATGGACAGAGCTTTCTGGTCCCCACTATCCTGGACAGCCAGTTTTCAGCCAGCTCATCACCTGACCACAGATACTTGAGCAACCTCACTTGATAGCTGCTGAGCCTGGCTCATAGTGGAGGCACTGTTTAGCCAACCCATATATAAGTATGAAACAATAAATTGTTGTTGATTTAAGCCACTAAGTTTGGGGCAGTTTGTTACTCCACAACATGCTGATAATAGAAAACTAGTACATACAATAATGTTTACGGTAAAAGCAAATATCATAATTGAGAGACATTTAATTGAGTCTTTTTCATTTTTGCATGTATGGTATGTTTTGACTACATACATACACAAAGGATAAAACAATACCTATACAACATCTCCTGTTACATTATAAGCACTGTATAATAATCATATGAACTCTAGTTTATCGTACATGTAAACTCTGTTATAATATATTGAAAAGATTGGGGCGCCTGGGTGGCTCAGTTGGTTAAGCGACTGCCTTCGGCTCAGGTCGTGATCCTGGAGTCCCGGGATTGAGTCCCGCGTCGGGCTCCCTGCTCAGCAGGGAGTCTGCTTCTCCCTCTGACCCTCCTCCCTCTCATGCTCTCTGTCTCTCACTGTCTCTCTCGCAAATAAATAAAATCTTAAAAAAAAAAAAAAAAAGAAGAAAAGAAAAGATTGTTTTCTAGGTGTTTAGGTAATTTAGATGCAAAATATAAAATCTCTGTCCTACTATCTAGCAGTTACAGTCAGTGATAGGGATTTTAGAGATTACATAGGTTTACCAACAATCTGATGCTTGTATGTGCTCCATTGAAGGGCACTCCTCCACCCCCCAAGTAGCTCAGCCAGCATGTGGTGACCTTCAATAAGAAAACTCATTTTGTTTCAAGACAACTTATCTATCCTTGGATTGTTCTGAGTGTTAAAAATGTTTCTCATTATTTTGGCTCAAACCTTGTCCTTCTAACTTGTGCCCACTGATTCTATGTCCTGGGGAGTTTCTACCTCTTGGGGGAATATAGGGCAGATTTAATTCCTGTTGCATCATGTTTTTGTACTTTGTAATCACAGCCCTAGCCAACTAATATCCCAACTAACCCTATTATGCTACCAATTTTGACTAAACTTTCTAATGTAGCAAGTATTTTATTACTCAGAGCCGTGACTTGTATGGGTACTTGATTATAGGTATGTAGAAATGATATTTGGAGTAAACATCTATTACTATGTGCCATGGACTACCAGCCCCTTTTCATCATTGGAAACAAAATCATTAATGCTTTTTAAAATTTAAATTCAATTAATTAAAATATAGTGTATTATTCATTTCGGAGGTAGAGTTTAATGATTCTTGAGTTACATATAACACCCAGTGCTCATTACATCAAGTGCCCTCCTTAATGCCCATCACCCAGTGACCCTATCCCCCCAACCTCCCCTCAACAACCCTGTTTGTTTCCCCTATTAAAAGTCCTTAATTCTTTTAAATCTAATCAGATCGGAGAACCAAATCCAGAAAATTCTGAACCTATTAGGAAAATTCATTCTTAAGATTTTGTTCTTTTGGAAACACTCTGGTGCCATATTCTGTTCCGATCAGGGGGGAGAGAGAGAGAGAATGAGAGGGAGAGGGAGATAGAGAGAATGAGAGAGAGAGAAAGAGAAATGGGACAGAGAGAGAATGAGACAAAAGAGAGAATGAGAGCCAGAATGATTTGGTGGTATAAGAAAGATGGTAAAATCTTAATTGGGAAATCTGTGTCAAAAAATAAAGGAGTTTTTTTGTATTGCTCTTGCAACTGTTCTACTTAGTTCTCAATTTCTGAAAAGGACATGAAACAATGGAAGTACCATGTAAGGAGAAGTGGACATCTACCCATATGTATAAAGTCTACCACTTTTCATTGCAGTGTGATCTAAATAGATTATCTGAAAGGAAGAAATGTAGAAATGAGGACAAAACCAGCAGCAAGCACATATCCTTTGACATTTTGCATCAGGTAATTTCTCTTCCCAAACTTGGAGGGCTTGCTACTGTAAGAAAAGAGGGCTGTGTGGAATGTATTTGGTTTGGGTCAACTAGGTTACCTTAGACGTTTACATTATCTAGTTACTACAAGATTTTGCTCTTTTTCTTCTTCTTTTTTTTTTTTTTTAAGATTTTATTTATTTATTTGACAGAGACACAGCGAGAGAGGCAACACAAGCAGGGGGAGTGGGAGAGGGAGAAGCAGACTTCCCGCGGAGCAGGGAGCCCGATGCGGGGCTCGATCCCAGGACCCTGGGATCATGACCTGAGCCGAAGGCAGACGTTTAACGACTGAGCCACCCAGGCGCTCTGCTCTCTTTCTTCTAAATGGAAAAATACCAACTTTATGTAGCCATGTTTTCTAGACTTCAGGATACATTGTGGCTATTTCTGTTAAGCAGATGTTTTCTTGTTTGCATGTAAAATGGGTCTGTTAAAATTTTATAATCCAGCATTTCATGTTCTCCAAATAGACTTGTTTCAGTGATTTGACTAAACTTTGCGAATTTGCCAGAAGAAATATTATTCTGAGTGCCAAAATTTCAGTCTCTCTGTGGCTTGATTCCTCCTGTCACTCTTGCAGTTCATGCACGAATGTCAGGGTCCCCACACGGTTTGCAATCTTACTCCCCTTTCTCAAGTGCTTCCTAATTACAGACTTGGTCCAGGATTGAATGTGATTATTTCAATCATTCTTCCAATTCCCAAGGAGACTATCGTTCTCTTATAAAGTGCTTATTAGAGAAGACAATGGGAATTCAGCACAATTTTATTTTTTGCTTATCTTCCAACGACCATGAGCTCAGGCTCCAGATGTTCTGACTTAGCCAAGGGCAGGGTTATTCCCTGGCAAAGGAAAGCTGAGGTTCTGCCTTTAACAGAGAAAGGGGGATGAGATGTGCCGGTCTGAAAGATAGGCGTAGACCTACACACACGGCCATTTCTAATATCTTTATTTGAGAGAGAAAACAAGAAAAAATATTAGAACGCTGAGATGTCTTTTGACTTTAACCACTGTAAATGCAGTGAAAAAAATAAAGATTACATCACAAATTGAAATAAATATAGCAGGGTCATTTAGAAAATAGGTGATCCTATATTATGCAGTAAGGAGGGTTCAAATCAGAGTAGTAGCAGAGAAAGTTTGCAAGTACCATTCCCTTTTCAGTGAGTCATCCTGGCCTCCCTTCTTTGTCCATTTTCGTGTGCCTGAGGCTCCCTCTGCTTATTTCTGATTTTTTTTTTCTTCTTTTCTGCCAGGTGAAATGTAAAGAGAAAATAACCCTGCTGATTCTTTTCTTCATTCTTTTCTTTGTTTCTCCACACTTCCAACTACATGTTGCTTAAGTTGAGAAGATAGTACAAGAAGAAAAATAAAAATCTGTTTCTATTCAAAAAATTTGAACAATTAATATAACTATTATTAAAACATTTAGCACGCTTTCTAGTTAAATCTCTTCATATCACTTTCTCTGTTCTTTCAACTGCCCCTCTGCACATTATTCAGGTTTAGAGCCAAATACCTGGTCAGGAAATTAACCCTGCTCAACACATTATCGGAAGCACATTTTAATTTCAATTAAGCCGTTTGACACAAATACTTCATTGAATTTCAAAACCTGAATACCGAAAATGGTTTGATTTCAATAGCTTGTAATAAAAAATAATTTTATATATGCATATGCAACAGTCCATTATTTTAAATACTGTTTATGATAAACCTTTATGCTTAACTATGGGAAGTTTCCATCTTTAAATGAGACTGAAAAAGACAGAACAACAACTTTCTATCAGTGCAATGGGCAGTTTGCGTGGAGACTTGCCAGGAACAATTAGAAGGCTGAGTGGTGTATCCCTTATTAGTGTGGGTGAATATTATGCCCTCTTGTCAATGTTCAGACAAAGAATGGCCTACTGATTTTGACCTTTTTTTCAGCTGAGGGGTCATTACACAGGAAGATGTCAAAGCTATAAACCATGATGATAGGAAAATAAAGCTCAACTGACTTCCAGTTGTAGGAAAATTTCCTTTGAAAAATGCCAACCTCTATCCTAGCTCTCCTGTCCATGTCAGACAGGGTGGCCCTGGGGAGATATATATATATATATATATATATATATATATATATATATATATCCAGCCAGGGGGACAGTGGTCGAGCTCAAACTTCAGAGGATCACTTTTTGTTTTTACTACTGGGATGCTATTTGTATCAGGCTGTTTCCTCCACATTTGAAGTTCTCAGTGTACTCATATTTAACAGGAGACTATGAATATTAACTGGCACAACAGCAAAATGATTCCAGCAACTTTGGTTTCAATTTGATCAAAATGTAATAACCATTTTGTCGTTATAAAATGCACTGGAAATAAAACAAGACACATGAAATACTCTGGAAGTCAATATATATATATATATTCTTGATTTAGCTCTATATCTATTTATATAGATGTATCTCACAAGGTATTCTATAATACAGGTGATACTGTATTTGATATATAATACTGGTGATCTTAATGTTTGGTATATATTCTATATATAACATCAGTGTTATTATTAACCAGTCCTGGGGAGTGGTTAAAAGCAGCCTTTGAAAAAGTTTGTGGGTTAGCCTATAATTAAACTTTTGCCCCTAACAAAGTCGTACTATTTTAGAGTTTGAAAAGACTTTATTTTTTTAATGCAGTTTAGTTAACGTATAATGTATTATTAGTTTCAGGGCTAGAATTTAGTGATTCATCAGTTGCATATAATACCCAGTGCTCATTACATCAAGTGCCCTCTTTAATACCCATCACCCAATTACCCCATCACCGAAAAGACTTTAAATAATCATCTAGTCTACTTGTCATCAACCGTGGAAATAATCTCCTTTATGAGGTTCTTAAAAGGTGCTCATCCCATCTCTACAGTTATAGTTTTTGGAGTCAAATAGACGGGATTACATCTTGGCTGTACTTCTCTCCAGCTCTGGGGTCTGGAACATTACCCTGAGTCTGTTTTCCTCATCTAAATGAGGGTAATATTAGCCACTTCATGGGTGTGTGGGGATTTGATGAGGTAATACATACAATATTCTGATTATAGAGACCAGCACAATAGTTGTTTAATACATGCACATTTCTTTGTCCATTCCTTCCTGTTTTGGAAAGCCCATTAACTTCTAAATCAGCCTGTTTCATTGTTGAATTGGTATAGTTGTTAGAAAGCTCTTACATTATCATCTGCTTTTCTTTTTTTCTCATCTGTGTTTCTCAATTGAGGTTTTGAGCTACCCAGAAGTAGTTTCTGCCTCCTCCTATAGGTCAGCAGAGGTTATTTAAAGATGATCAAATAAACTTGTTATTTTTCAGGCCAGGTTTTCTCATTTTCTGCACACTTTAACTGCTCTGTCTTACACTATTGGACAGAATTAAACAGGTAAATGACTCAATCCCACACCACCCAAGTATCCATTTTTATCACTCTGAATTTCTGGATACTACATTTCTAGTCATTTAAGATATATTAGACATTTTACCTTACATTGAATTTTCAACACCTAAAAAAACCCAGCAATTTTCATGGAAGAACATACTGGAATTACATTATACAACTTCTTTATCAAACCCAAGTACTGGATCTACACCTAGCTCTATATAGATTGGTTGCCCATGTAATTGAAATAGTGTCTGGATGGCCTATTAAACCAATTAATTAATGTATAAATATATACATTTTATCACTGTATACAGTAAAATACATTATATTTTTATCAGGTATCAAGTATCTTTCTTTAATCAGTGAGCAACTGCATTCCCTTGTCTTAGTTTGATGTGAAGGTGCCAAGGTTGATAGTTAACCCACTAAAAAGAGATTAGAGATAAAGGTGAGGGGCAGTTATATAATCTTTATATGCATTTGCATTCAATGCTGCAAAATATTAATTTATCTGACTCTACTTTTCTCTTAATATGAACTTTACCTAGATCTGGAGGTAGAGGTAGGTATCATCAATCATTACCTGTTTTTGGTCATGACAATAAGCACAATGTTAAAAGTGGAGTTCACATTTAAACTCAATATGTATGCTAATATATGCTAAATTATTATAAATTGCATGACAATAATTTATTTTAAAATTTAAACATTAAGTCTCCAACTATGTATTAGTGTAACTAAGTATAATAAATTTAAAAAGTTTAAAAATTATGCAGGTTTCTTGTGTTGTTGACTTTAGCCATTCTGACAGGAATAAGGTGATCTTTCATTGTAGTTTTGACTTATATTTCCCTGAGGATGAGTGATGTTGAGTGATGTTGAGCATTTTTGCATGTGTCTGTTGGCTATCTGTATATCTTCTTTCAAGAAATGTCTGTTTATTTCTTCTGCCCATATTTTAATTAGATTATTTGTTTTTTGGCTATTGAGTTGTATTAGTTTTTTAGATATTTTGGATAGTAACCATTTATCAGATATATCATTTGAAAATATCTTGTCCCATTCAGTAGGTTTTCTTTTAGTTTGTTGATTGTTTCCTTCACTGTGCAAAGCACTTTATTTTGATGTAGTTTATTTTTGCTTTTATTTCCCTTGCCTCAGGAGACATATCTAGAGAAATTTTGCTACAGCTAATGCCAGAGAAATTATGGCTTATGTTAATCTTCTAGGATTTTTATAGTTCTTGTCTCACATTTAGGTCTTTAATCCATTTTGAGTTTATGTTTTGTGTATGGTGTAAGAAAGTGTCCAGTTTCATTCTTTTGCACGTAGCTATCCAGTTTCCCCAACACCATTTGTTGAAGAGACTATCTTGTTCCAATTGGATATTCTTTCCTCTTTTGTTGATTAATTGATCATATAATTATTGTGGATTATTTCTGGGCTTTTTATTCTGTTCCATTGATCTTTGTGTCATTTTTTGTGTCAGTACCATACTGTTTTGATTTCTATAGGTTTGTAGCGTAACTTGAAGCCTGGAATTGTTATATTTCCAGTTTTATTTTTCTCCTTCAAGATGGCTTTGGTTATTTGAGGTCTTTTGTGGCTTGCAACAACATGGATGGAGCAACAATGTATAATTCCAAGTGAAATAAGTCAGTCAGAGAAAGACAAATACCATATAATTTCACTCATATGTGGAATTTAAGGGAAAAAATGAGCAAAGGAAAGAGAGAAAGAGAAAGAGAAACTAAATTAAGAAACAGACTCTTAACTATAGAGAACAAACTGATGGTTACCAGAGGGAGATGTATGGGGGCTAGTTGTACCAGGTGATGGGAATTAAAGAGTATAATTATCATGATGAAAAAAAAATTACAGGAGCAGGTGTGTATATATTTTTAAATATAATGTTGATAAAAATAACATTGTTATAAATCCCAATTTCTTTAAAAATGGGCTTGTGCTAAGTATGCTTCATCTATTCCTTACAATTAGTATCTGGGAGCTCAAAAATAGTACTTCTTAAATTAAATGAAGATCTTTGAAATGAACATCATTAGGTTTGATAAAAGAAATTTTGCTTTAAATTTATTATTAAAAGCATCTTAGATAACTCATATTCTAGGAAACTGAAAACAAATAAAAAAATAATAAAAGATATATTTGTCTACCTTGTCCCAAAATAGTTAACATCATTTCTAAAATTTATAAATAACAGAAGTTATTGTCAACAATGACTTATTGCTGCTGTTTTCTTTTTTTCTTTTTTTGCCTCATCAACTTGACTCTCACGTTCCTCACTAGGAAATTTAGTGTACTTCCATTCAGTGTTCCAATTTTCTCTGAGAGAGGAAACATATTTGTAAAATGAGAGCTCACCTGGTTTCATTTACCCTTATGGATGCAGAGTTCTGATTTTCCTCCAACACTCATCATCCCTGCATGTCCTTCATCCACAGGGTTTGGATGCAGTATATTCAACAGAGCATCCATTTGAGATAATGTGATCTTAACACCGACATCAGAATTTTGCACCCCTTTGATAATAGTGTTCTGGAAAAGACATGTTACCCAACACAATGCAATGAGACTCAAATGCTAGAGTTTAGAGAACTGTTGGGGAAAGAAAATTATCCTTTCTGCTAAGGGATGCTAAAAGGATAAGGTATATTTCTGTATCATTTTGCATGTATCTTGTCACCAGAAATAAAAAGCCTGCAGGAACATAGAGCAAACAGAAAAGATGCCCGGCACAGAACCAACGCATAGATTGAAACTGAACCTTGAAAGCCTTCATTGTCTTCCTTGTTCCAGTTCTCCTGATAAATTTTACCTTTCGTTTTTGTTTTAATTCCTTTTTTAAGGTGATTTGCATTGAATTCTCAATTACTCGTAATGGAAGCAAGCCTAACCTATCACGTTAATTCAACTTGGAAAACTTGGATTCATTTGTCTCAGCAATTATAGTAAACATGGCAGTATTATTCCAAGTCTAATTCATGCCAAAAGGCCTGATGCCCTTAGATGTCATCCTAGTGCCTCCAGAGTAACAGTTCTCTCCACTATGTATTCACTTCTTTTGTAGCCCTGGGTCTGTAATCAGACCCTTCTGCAAACTATCAGCTGGTATTTTCTAAGAACGTTTATCCCTCTTTAAGACTGAAACAGTGTCATAAATTCTTGAACAGAAGTAATGGCACCATTGTCCCACTAGGGACTTGATAAACCCCATCCATGGAACTGGGACCTTTCCCATAGGGAAAAGATTCCTATTCAATCTGTAAGCTTTTAACTGATCGATCAAGCCAATGACCTTTATTGTATCTGCTTAACACCAATGTATTTACTAACAATGCTTTGGAAACCTATTTTATGTCACAACTTCCTAGAATTCACCACGCTTAGGGTACCTCCTTCTGTGTTGTCTGCCTTTAAAGATTTAATCTCCTGTGGAAATCATGTCCATCTCATCTCTTTATAAATCATGATATAAATTGTTGGATTTCAAAATCAAATTATAAAAAATATTGCAACACTAATACATCTTATATACAAAAAGCCCAAAATAAAATAATAAAATCATGAGAAGCACAAATCATCCCACCCTTGACAATATTTTCCTATTTCTCCTGACAGATCCTTAAATTAAGATTTCATGTGATTGTACTTACTACATATATCACTCTGTAACTTGCGTTTTCATACATACTATATCATGAAGATATTTCCATGTCAATACAAATAATTTCCCATTATCATTTCAATACTTGCATTGTATTTGCTTGAAGATGTACATTTTTATTTAATTTATTTAACCACTTTTGGGTTATTTAGCATATCTGGTAACAATAATAAATCTAGTACTAATTACAAGTTACTATTTTAACAAACATGAGTAATGCTCCACACTGATTCTCTGAATCCTCTTATGTTTGCCCAGACGTTCTTTTGTATGTTTTGCTCCTAATAGTTTATGTTCCTAGCCTTCCCCTGAGGACACTTCTTGGGCTACTGGAGCCATCTACGCACAGGCAGAGTGACTTAGAGGTACCTGGGAATTTACTCCCCTCTGGAATGATCCTTAGGCAATCAAGGCCTAGTCTCTGAGAAGGCAAAAGTCCACTTTCTTGCCTCAGAACAAACCTGAGGCATACTTCACACTCCAGAGTTCCTCTGTAGGATCAGGTGGAGACAGGGGATTTACCCGAAAACATACACTTGTTTGGCCTCCTTTTGTTCCCTTGTACTCTTTCCTCTATTCCCTTCTCCAGTCTTCCTTGGGATCACTTCTTTAATAAATTTCTTGCACATGAATCCTCATCTTATAGGCTACTTCTAATGAACTTGGCCCAAGACACTAATATTGATTTTTTGGTAGAGTTTTTCTTTAGATGGGTGTATGGTGATTCTAAACACTTCAGAAGGATTATGGGGAAAGTTAAAATATATTGACCTTTATTATAACGAAGATATAATTTTAGGATTCGTGGATAAACTATGGCCATATTTGAAGTTTTCTTTACCTTAGGTAGGATTTTTGATTAGACTTCCCCTTGAATTATCAATGTACCTACTTTTAGGAATGTGTTAAGCTTTATTCAATCTCTACACATAAAATTTTATAATTAAATAATTATGTTATTATGGTTAATATCAAAAGATAGTAATGATACTATTTGTTATATTTTCCCATTGAATTAATTTAAAACTTCCAAAGAGAAAGTACTCTAAAGATTTTGGCCTAGGGCACCTGGGTGGCTCAGTCCTTTGAGCATCCAACTCTTGGTTTTGGCTCTGGTCATAATCTCAGGGATTGTGGGATCCAGCCCAGCATTGGGTTCGTGTTCAGTGGGGAGACTGCTTAAGGTTCTCTCTATCTCCCCTGTCCCTCCCCCACTCATGCTCTCTCCCTTTCTCTCTATTTCTCTCTCTCTCAAAATAAATAAATAAATCTTTAAAAAAAAAATATTGTGGCCTTACTCTGATAACTCTGTGCATCTATTTATTTTTTTAGTAATAGATTTCAAAACCAGGTCAGGAGTCCCATACTCTATTTTACCAAAGAGAAAAAGGATATCTAAATTGGTTAAGTGGCTTGCCCAGGTTCAGCAAACATGCTGTGGTTCAGTATTATTGAAGATTTTCTACACTGACCCAACCCTCAACAATCATTTATCAAACTTTGATCCAAAACATCTTTGGCATGTCTTCTAAAAACAAGCTTTGGAAAACAGTAAACATTTGGAATAATGATGTACTCAAATTTTTCTTTTTTCCAGAAATTTTATTATATGAAGGAAATGTGTTCTAATATTAGAATTTTAATTTTTATCTAAAGAGCTATAACTTGGTTATGTGTTTCTTGGGTATTAATCTATGGTGATTGTGACAGCTCACATGTCTAAATACATACTCAGAATTCTCTAAAGGCAGTAGAGAATGGGACATTTAAGACAGGTGAGGGGTATTTATGCTGTGAAAGACAAAGCACATACAGAAGAACAAGCCACAGTGACAAAATCAAAGTCAAGTAACAGGAAGGAAAGGCTGTTAAGAAGGTCTTGAAAAATATTTTAGTAGAGCACCTTTTTTTTTTTTTTTTTCAGTTTAATATTTTTGGACTACAACTCAAAACTTAACTGAGAAGTACCAAAAAAAGGTTTATTTCAGGCATTATGTGACAATTTTCAGATCTTTTAAAATGAAGCAATTGACCCGTTCCCGGCCAGGTGCAATGTGAAGGGATAAAGAAAGAGTTGCTGCCCTCAAGGAGATTAATAACTTTATGGAGTGATCATATCATGAGGCTCATATTTCAGAGCAACTGGAGATTTTGAATGTGTCCCATTCTTTTCTGTCTCAGGATAAGAATATTTTGACATAATAATGAAATTCTAACCATATCACATTATGTATTTCTGGTGTCAAAAAAAAAAAGATTGGGGCGCCTGGGTGGCTCAGTTGGTTAAGCGACTGCCTTCGGCTCAGGTCATGATCCTGGAGTCCCGGGATCGAGTCCCGCATCGGGCTCCCTGCTCGGCAGGGAGTCTGCTTCTCCCTCTGACCCTCCTCCCTCTCATGCTCTCTGTCTCTCATTCTCTCTGTCTCAAATAAATAAATAAAATCTTTAAAAAAAAAAAAAAAGATTAACTGTTTTTGGAAAGAGCTTGGAGTAGTTTTTAAACAACGCAGGCATAATGACAGGATAAACTATATAGATGAAGAAGTAGATGGGGGTTAAAAATACATACCGGGTAAATTTAGTACACAAGATTGCAGGTCATAAGGACTTGTTCAGTCACACCTTTAAATAAATAAAGTCCAGTATATTCATTTTCCAGTGGCAGTTTAATGATAAAAGTCAAGTTTTAGGGAAGGTTATTGTAAATAATATGGATATTAATTTGTGAAGTGTGAGGTCATCTCTTTCATGTGTAAATAACCTGGGAAGATAATAATCCATGCAATGCTGAGGATCCTTTTTTTTTTTTTTTAGATTTTATTTATTTTCCCAGGATTGGGAGGTCATGACCTGAGCAGAAGGCAGATGCTTAAGCGCTTAACCACTTAAGTGACTGAGCCACCCAGGTGCCCCTGGAGATCCTTCTAACAGGAAATATCTTTTACCTCTCTGAAAAAGATGTGTTTTAGGTTCCTCTCACTAAGCACTGAAATAGCCTCTCTCTCTCCTCTCCAGATGGGAATCAGAGGAAAAAAAAACCTCAAAGAAAGTTTATGGCTTTGCAACAATTTTATCAAATAAAATATATCTTGGAAGATTATTAGGTCAAATTTCCATTTATCAAAATTTTCTTTCTTGACTAAAACAGTTCACTTACCATTTTTAAGTGTTAAGATCAGTGCTATATTAGATGGCTCACTCATGTTTTCACTGCTTGGAGTTGTCCAGATTTTAATGATTGAATATTCTTCTCTTGGTCAGAATAGCTGTGCACTGAAGGATGTGCCGTCACTGGGTTAACACCACTTTAAATTTAACATAATATTCTTAGGTACTGGCCATGCAGCCCAGAGTCCCCCTGACAGATAACTGTTACATAAGTAAGATATTTACTTCAAGGCATAAAGCGTGCACTTTAAGAACTCAAAGCAATCAAGACCACCAAAGTTGCCAAGGGTCAAGCGTTTTTATGGACACCCATAAAAACTTCCACATACTTAAAGTCAATTTCTTTGATATCTCTTAGTTTTACTTGGAAGCCAACTAAATTTTTCTTGGATTTTAAATTACGTGTGGCACATTAATTTGAGAACCATTTTGCAAGTTCTTGAGGACAGATTACCCAAGAAAACAACAACCATGTTCTTTAGTGGTTTATGACATAACCCATGGAATTTACTCTTCGGGGGAGGGGGAAGAGGCAAAAACTGGTTTGTTTGTGGTGGGGACCCACTCTTGGGTTTGGTTGTCCAGCCTTACTATGTCTATCCTCTTATACACTGAGGAAATTTTAGAAATTTGGGCAAAAATTGTTTTACCTCAGCAGATCCTCTGCACTGCCATAAGGAAGAAGACCTTTGCACTGGAGCAGGATGAGAAGGAGGGAAATAATCTGCTTCGTCATCCAGTCTGCGGAGAATTGAAATACAGCCTTTTGAGGGATATGTGATCTCTTTCTCAGCAGTAGCTTGCTATAGATGTTGATTCCAATCAACGGGGTCAGCTTTCAGCTAGTCTGGAAATACCAAGAGAGTGTTCTCTGAGTGTCTATGGACCCAGTGAATCAGTGTTACCTCAAAATGCATTCTGGCTTACGCATGGTACATATGCATACCCACAGAGAGTTTGTGAGTCTCGAAAGTGGCATTATGTTTACATCATTTGGACTCTCAGAGACACTGACTAAGAGTTAAAAGGGTCTGATTATATCCTTTCCTATTTAAGAGACTAAAGTACTAATGCTCTGGGTAACTTTCTGTGGTTATTTCAACTTTGGAGGGACTGAGCTTTTTATATTTATTTATCTTAACTTCTGTTGGGTGTATGGTGTCATATTATCATGTTTTGTTTTTTACTTAAACTTCCCACTCCCTTCCCAATAATTTAGACCCTTCAAATATTTATTGATATTTTTCATGTTCTCATTTAATGTTTGCCTAACCAAGTCATACGTGTAAAATCTCTTTAATCTCTCCTTGTAAAATCTGTCCTCCATGGTTTTAATTATTCTTGGTTGTGCTTTTTATACTTCTTTCACCCAGTTTGGCAGAATTATGGCAAGAAAGCGAGATCTGGATTGTCAGTAGCAAAGCGTGTGCCATGCCCTTACCAGTGCCAACTGCATGCCTCCTCCAAGCTGCAAAACAGTCCAGAGTGTGCTCTGTCTTCCCTTTCCCTTTGTAGGCTTTCCACCAGCCTGCAAATTCCAGCCGTGGTCAGCTGATAAGCTCTGAGCTGCAGGGACAGCTTGGCACATGTTTTGAGTCTGATTCAGGTCATGTAATGTTGGAACAGTGAACTCTCAGACACAGCCCAGCAACACCCCTGGCTGGGCTTAATCCCTGACTAGAATGTCTCAGCTTAGCTCACTCATCTCAACATCAGTGTGGTAGCTGGAAACATTTTGTTATCAGAGCCTCTAAATAAAACAATTCAAAGATGTTTTATTTTCCATTGCACATTTCCAGAACTTTGATTTCCCAGATGAAATCCTCCTTGCATGTTATATGTTCCCAGATTTACCTACATGAGAGGAAGATATCTAATCAGGGCAGGAGAGGTCAAAAGGCATGTAGAAAATTTCACATATTGATACTCTAGTAGATGCTTTCAGGAGGAATGATGCTGTGTGTCAGGATTTTCAAAGTCACTATCAAGTTATTTATTTGCAATTTTTTTTGCTTCCACTTAAAAAAAAAAAAAAAAAAACCTCTAAAAAGTCAGAGAGGAGAAATTTTTTGAATGTCTTCTTTAACTGAGTATCCACCCTTCCAGCCAAAGGATTACTATAATGTGGATTCCATGAGTGAAGAGTAGATGGGAAGCACACAGAAAGTTAAGAGATCCGTTTGAGACATTTGCTCATTTAAGATTTAGGTTTAGAATTTAAGGGTATCAGTTTGGAGAGGGGGGCAATGGTCAGTTAGCTACCACATTTCTGCATCATTATCCCTTAGGTAGAGGTGCAAACAGTCTCCAGGCTAACATCAAGGTGTCAGGATATGTAGGTTCCTCATCTGAGGCAGAGGGAAAGAATCCACTTCCAAGTTCATTTAGATGGTTGGCCAGATTTAGGTCTGAGGTTCACCTTTCCTTGTTCTTGGTCAGATGAAGACTGGCCATATCTCCTAGAGTCCTCTTTCCAGTTCCTGTTTGTGAGCACCTACATCTCAGAAGCAGCAAAGGCAGGTTGAAGTTCAATCTTTTTTCCATTGGAAGCTCTCTGACTTCCCCTGCTCTCTTCCTCTTTCACCACATCTCTCTGACACCAGCCAGAGCAAATTCTGTTTTTAAGGGCTCAGATGATAAGATTGGGTCTATTAAAATAATCCAGGATAATTTTCCCATTTTAACATCTGTAGCCTTAAATGACATCCGCAAAAATTCCTTTGTGCCATGTACCATAAGCTATTCACAGGTTTTAGAGATTCAGGCATGAATTTGGGGCGGGGGGGCAGAGAGTCACTCCTTCAACCTAACACACTATCCAACTCTCTATCTATCTTTCTAACTCTCATCCATTTGAGACATGGTGTTAAGAAGTAGAAAGAAGGTAAGACGTTGGTTTAAAAAATAAAACAAAACTGTCTTCAAAATTCCTTCCTCTACCAGCTGTTTACTAATATGATCTCATCTGACAATTTGATCGTGAGGATTCTCTTCATCTTTTCCAAGTTTTGCTTATCGCTTGTTGGTCTATTTCCCTAAACAGGTAATTGTGAAATTGCTGAGTGCTATGCTTGGTGTGGGGGAGAAGATGGGACATTTGGAATTCAATTTTGTTTGATGGGAACCATCGCATGTCCTGTCTCTTATCAAAACCTGCTTCGTGGCAGCTACCTCAGGTCAAGCCAGGGTGTGTCCTTGTGGGCGTGGGGGGAGGGGTGGAAATAAGAATGCAGGGGAGGCTCAGCAGGGGAAGGAAGCTGGACACTGCCCTCTGGAAGCCCAGCATGTGGGAAACAGCTGGGTGCATTAATTTAAACGTTGTCATCCCTGGCACTGAAAAAGCACATCCAGTTTACACAGAAAGCATTCCCAAATGGAACTTTCACAAAGTTATGGTGAAAAACATTAGGGAAGTGCTTTGAATTAAAGCATGGCACTGATTATTGCCCGGATTACTCCCTGTGCTAAAAGCCATTCCACTCTCATGTGCTTACTAAGAGATGCTTGGAAGGGTTAGGTGCCCCCTGGGGAAAAGCAAAAATAAAAAACAAACAAAATGCAATAACCTAAAAAGAAGGACAAAGAAACTGCCTTAAAACAGGGGAAAAAATCTCATTTCTTTTCTTCCAATATTGCTTATAGGCAAAAGAGAAAACTATTTAGGTCATTATAATGTATTCCTATGAATATAATACAACGTGTAGAAATTCGCTGAAAGCTGGTTGCTTACCTTCTTGTTAGGCTATGACTCTAAAAGTTCACCTGATTGAATACATTCCACCCTCTGCCTAGAATGTGGTCCATTATTATAAAAGAACTCGACTGGCTTGTAGACACAGTTCTGGTGGGGCCTCCAGTGGGCAGTGGACTCCGTATGATCATTGAGTTCATCCCGTCTTTCCTCAACCCGTATCAGTCAGAGGTAAATATTCATTCAATTAGGAAAATTCATCTTGCCTTTAAAAACCTTGGCCACAGTTAATGGGGAAATCATAAGATTAGTAGTATACTCTCACAAAGTTTTTTTTGTCTAAATAAAGTATTATGTCAGTTATAGGAAAATTAAAATATATGGCAACAGTGCAGCAAAAAGTAAATATGCTACCCTTATTTCATAAGTCTTTAGAAGACTGTGTGTATCTTTAGCATGATCTTGTGATATTACAGGATATTCAGGTTATCTTTCAAAACATTGTTAAGCAAATTTTGGCAAAGATCATTTATTTAATCTAATGAAATGACTTCTGTTGATATATGGTAGATGGAACATAAATGTTTATCACCATTTCTATCTATACCTTTATAAAATGTTAGGGCTTTTTGCTTCCATACATTTGTGTGTGTGTAGAATGCTTATGTTCAGTTATTTCTATTTTGTTTGTTGCTTATAAATACATTGAAGACTAATTTTATTTTAATAACTGTCTTGGACACATTATACAGTCTTTATGATGTAATATATTCATTTCTAAATAATTTTTCAGTGTTCTAGTAGTAATTTTATCTTTAACCCATGTGTTAATTGGAAGAAGACCTTGTTGTTTTCAAAACAAATTGAGATGTAACTATATCCATCTGTCCATCCACCCATGTATCCATCAATTAATCCTGCATCAGTCCTATGTATCTCTATCATTTGTCTCCCATACTTGGTTGTCAACTTCTAGTTTGACTGTAGTTCACCCAGACAATATCAAATTCAATTACTGATATCCAAGAAGGCTGTGGCAATTCTTCTACTATCATCATCAATTTGTGAGATACAACTTTTTGAAATTTACTTTTGCTTGAGATATTTCTAAGTTGTGCTGTTCAACTCATTGCTTTTTATGCTTATTATTTCTTCCATATGGTTTCCACCTACCAGCATAGTTTCATGGAAAGCTTTTGTCCTAAGCTATGTAATGTTTCTCTACCTTTTGTATTTGCATTTATATTTGCTTTTTAAAGCTCTGGCTATATTTCAATTTTCATTTGTTTTAATATTCTTCTAATTGTCAGGCACCTGGGTGGCTCAGTTGGTTAAGCGACTGCCTTCGGCTCAGGTCATGATCCTGGAGTCCCGGGATCGAGTCCCGCATCGGGCTCCCTGATCAGCCGGGAATCTGCTTCTCCTTCTGACCCTCCCCCCTCTCATGCTCTCTCTCTATCTCATTCTCTCTCTCAAATAAATAAATAAAATCTTTAAAAAAAATATTCTTATAATTGTCTTTCTTTGAGATTTTTTAAGTGGTTTTTTTAAGTGAGATTTTTTTTAACCTGATTTGAGATTTCTTAGAACAGTAGAATCCAACACACTAACGTTAATGCTGAAAATATTTCCTGAATTATTCTTTTCATATTATGTCCAAGTATATTTTTATATTTTCTCTTTTGTCCTTTGTCATTGATGAGGACCCTTTTAAATTCTACCCCTTCCTTCAGTAACTTGGGATGCATCTCTACCACTTTTTACAGTCTTAAGTCATATTTAATATTTCTTCACCAGTATTATAAGATAAACTGTAATTTTCTATTCTCTTTTCTTCTTACCATCATTCTCAATAATTGCAAAACTAATTCAGAATTTCATTTCTAGGCAATGATTAGGCTATAAATATTCCTTCCTCCCATTCTTGTATTTAAGTACTAATAATGTTATCTTATTAGTTTTGTAATTTATAATCACTCGGTTATTATTCATATATATTTATTTATACATTCTAACAACGACTGCTTCTTATACAAGTCATCTTTTTCAATTTTAAAATCTTTTTTTTTTTTTTCTTCTTAAGATGCCCTAATGTTCTTTTGGTTACTCCTGCAAATAATATACTTAAAAATGATTTGTTTCTGTCGTCTTTATATATGAATAATTTGGGGATTGCTGCCTTGGTCTGTCAAAATACTACAGATGCTCTGCCCCTGAATTTTAGCTTCTACTTGACTAGAACGGGAAACTTTTGTAAACTTAATTTTCTTTCCTTATTAAATAAGATGTTAAGTAAGTGGCCTAAAAACCTAAAAATATATTCTTACTCCTTGGAGATCAAAAATGTTATTAGGCTACACAAAAATGTGTGTCTTTTTCATGAATTATTTCTGGTCTGTGAACTCTTTTGTTCTAAAATCTCAGGTCTGTCTTCAGTTCAGGAAATTCTTCCTAAGTTGTATATTTGATTATTTTTTTTCTTTTGTTCATTTTGCTTTTCCTGAATCTCCAATTATTTCCACATGAAATCTTTTAGAAATTTTCCATTTTTTAAATTTTATTTTATTATGTTATATTAATCACCATACATTACATCATTAGTTTTTGATGTAGTATGCCATGATTCATTGTTTGCGTATAACACCCAGTGCTCCATTCAATACGTGCCCTCTTTAATACCCATCACCAGGCTAACCCATCTCCTCACCCCCCTCCCCTCTAGAAGCCTCAGTTTGTTTCTGAGTCCATAGTCTCTCATGGTTCGTCTCCCACTCAAATTTCCCCCCCTTCATTTTTCCCTTCCTGTTATCTTCATTCTTATCTTTTACTTATGATATCTATTTCTTTGTTTTTGTATTGTGACTTCATGTTGTGAGGTACACCTGAAATTTAACCTTCCAAATCACTCACTGGGTTTTCCAAAATGTCCATTCTTTCATTTTATTTCCTCTATTCACTTATTTATTTGTAACTCAGGGAACCAACTGCAAGTTCCCTTGGTTAATAAGTATGAAATTAATATTAAACCCAACCCCCCAAAATACTCTTATACACCCTTTAAAATATATATATATATACACTTTTTATAGCCTATTATAGTTTATTATATTATATATAGTCATGACATATTATATATTATTATGTTATAGTTTATTATATTATGACACACTAAGTATTAATATGTATACTTATTACACATAAGCAAATTGTATATATTTACATTTAAATTTCTTGCCATGGAGCCATCTTTATTTATCCTTTTTCCACTCACTATTTTGTGCTTCATACTAACTTAATAAAGGAAACTGCAGACAATATATGTGGTCCATCACAGAATTGAGTTATTTGTACCAAATCCGATGAATGAAGGCAAATTCCATTTGCCTTTGAGTTTATCATTTTAAGAATCATTAGGGAATTCTGTAAGGGATGCTTTATGCCTTCTACCAATTTGTATGTTTATTCCCATTTATTCATTCAACAACTATCTATTGAGAGCCTATGATCTGTCAATATTATGTTGTCTGTGTGATAATTTTTTAAAAATTATTTCAGGATGTGGTGTCTATGTCCTGCCATTTAGAGTAGGATTAGGTCTACCTCAGAAAGAGTCTTCCAAGGAAGACCATCATTGGATGATCAAGGTCAGAATGCAGGGACAGAAAGGAGGCAGAATTGATATTGCATCTGCTTGCTTATAAATGCCTGTGATGTGGCACAAGGTGTTCACTGTAACCTGTAACGGTTATTGACATTATGGTGATGGAGGAGGAGAAAAGTTCCTATCTATCTCTGATTGCTGATGTTTCAGATGATTTGCCCAAATAATGGTGATGGTGAATGAACAACTTGCCTTGGGTTAATTTCTGGCCACAGCCAGAAAATACAGATGACGAAACACACTTATTAGGTACAATAATAAGCTTTTCTTAATAAAACCTATTAATTCAAGCTGACATTTACTATCTTTAAATCAATTCCTTACTCATTGCCATTCTTCTGATAGAGGGTCTCAATGAAACTGAAGAAGCCCTTAGAATTAGAAATAGGACCAATATGGGTCAAGAATATGGATTGTTGATTTGGACTTGAATAAAAACCACTCTGTTAAAGGTATACTCCCCAGGTATACTCCCCAGACCCTAGGTTGAATCCCATCTTATGGCCTATCTCCAAAAGGAGACCTTTGATCCTTCCCCAGAACCCCTGGGAGAAGAGGAAAAAAACATATTTTTTAAACTTGTTACACATGACCTCTCATTTCCCCTTACTTTCCACATCCATCATTTTTCCAGGCAGATATAACAAATCACTTGCCAAAAATAGTCACCAGTGCTACCCTAATGGCTCCAATATTTAGGGTCCAGATAGGAGTCGAGATTTCCTTTGTCACCAGCATTCTAGCCCCAAAGCAATGCTTTTTAAGGCATGCCAGATAGTTGAATTGGAGACTGTTCTTTGGGGATGCAAACATGTGGAAAAAGTAAACAGTGGCCCTTTCTCAGTGAAAACTGGCCAGGAACACAAAACAAGGGCTGATATACCAGAACAAACTGACTCAAAAGCAGGTTTCCACCAGTAAATCAGCTAGAAGTCACATTACCTGATTTTATTGTTCTTGCCCCTAAGGATGTGGCAAAAAAAAAAAAAAAAAAAAAAAAAAATCCATTTAATTTAGTATGTGTACCACAAGCTTGCTCCATATTTATTCACTTTGCATTGTTCATGCTAAACAGAGCCTCTTTGCTCTCATGTGGAAGAATTTCAAGGACCTTAATGATTTACAAAAATGTATTGTGCTGACATTACAGTGGCCAAAGTTTTACCCAGTTCTCACAGATTCAAGGCCAAGAAAATCTCACTGCTGTGATTAGAAATGAAAGGAAATTCTTAGGATCACTGAATAGTCTAAGAACTATAGGCCTGCTGGATTGCCATTGCCCCTGTTAGTCATATTTCTATAATTAGGTCAGTATGCTCTTCTAAGTAGAGGCAAGTCAAATGAAATAAAATAAGGACTTAAAGCGAATTGGCTTGTATGTAACACTAACTCACATGATTTCAATGTTCATACTATAAAGTAAATCAGTACTGGACAAGTAATAGGAAATAACATCAGGTAGCCACTCTAAAGAAGGAAATCTAAACATAAAATTATGTGTGCTCCCCTTGACAGGGTAACATGGGGGCCCAGTCTGGGAGTATTGTAGAGAGGTGAAGAACTTGGATTTCCAAGAATCAGAGCCACAGAATAGAAAATGCAGTTTCTATTTGTATTAGTTATGACTTTTCTGGTTGCAAGCAGCAGACATTCCCTATAGCTTGCTTAACCACAAAGGGAACATAGCATAAAAAACTAGGGTGCCACACAGGGATTGGGATAAAGCTGGGGTTCAGGAACAGACTAGAATTAAGAACTAGGGCAGCAGTGAATTTCCAAACTCCTCTTTGCATCTCTACATCTGCTTAATTCTTTCCTCTGTGGAGCAACCTCTATTTCTCTGCCCACAACTTTGAAAATCAGATTGCTATCTTTGACTACCCATGCTGTTCCAGCATTCATTGCCTTTCCTCCTTTTAAAATAAAGAACTTTCCTGTTCCAATCTCAGGGCCAACTTCCGACTCCCCTCAGTTCCCTGGTCTCCTTCCCTTTCATCTACTCAAGACCTTTACTCCCTCAGTGATGTCTTCCCTCCCCTCCATTGTCAAGTTCTTCCTTCTAGTAGATGATTTCTAGCAGCATACAGACAGTTTGCACTTATGCCCATATTAAAAATAAAAATAATAAACCAAGAAAAGCAACAAGAACCAAAAAATCAAAACAAAAACAAAGAAAAAAACAAATAAGCAAAAAGAACATTCTCTTGGTCTCTTGATTTATTTTATACCTCTCTCCATCTACTACCTCATTTCTAGACCCATCATTACAGCAAAGATGTTCAAAAGAAATTAGCAATATTCTACTACCCCCACTTCCATCTTCTCTGAGGTTCCCAGTAAGATTTCATTTCCAATCTGCCACTGGAAACTCTATTGTCAAAAACTCCCATTCCACAAAATCCAAAGCTCTCAATCCCCATTTCATTCTGCTTCTCAATAGTATTTGTCATCATTCATCACTTCCTTCTTTTTTTTTTCTTTTTTTCTTTTTTTCTTTTATTATTTATTTGACAGAGAGACACAGCGAGAGAGGGAACACAAGCAGGGGGAGTGGGAGAGGGAGAAGCAGGCTCCCTGCAGAGTGGGGAGCCTGACGCGGGACTCGATCCCAGGACCCCGGGATCATGACCTGAGCCGAAGGCAGTTGCTTAACTGACTGAGCCACCCAGGCACCCTCATCACTTCCTTCTTGAAAACTTTTTACATTTGGCTTTCAAAAAGTCTCAGCCTCCTGCCTTTTCTTCTATCTCATTTGCTTCTCTTTCTCAAGATCTTTTGCAAGATTATTCTCCTTTATCTGAGCCTCAAAAGACGGAAAGCCATAGAACACAGAACCAGGCCATTTTTATTCTCTATTTCAAAGTTCTCCCTCGTTAATTTTATAGTTTCACAATAAAGATGACCAAGGTTTGGGGCACTTGGGTGGCTCACTTGGTTAATAGCCTGAATCTTGGTTTCATCGCAGGTCATGATCTCAGGGTCATGAGGTTGAGCCCTGAGAAAGTCTCCCCACTCAGCGGGGAGTCTGCTTGAGATTCTCTCTCTTCTCCTACTGCCTCTCCCCCCATTCTCTCTCTCTTTCTAAAATAAACAAATAAATCTTTAAAAAAAAGATGACCAAGTTTCTTCTGTCAGCCTAACAACCCCTGAAGTCATATATTCATCGTATATTTTAGAGATGCACTTATATGTGCGTTTCACATTTTAAACTTAACATGTTAAAAGACAATACTTTCTTTCCCTTCCCAAACCTGCTAACTCTCATTCTTTCCTATTTCAGTGAAAACTTATACTATTTATACACTAAGTTATTTAAGCCATAAAATTATATTCCATCTTTCCCTAAGTCCACACACCTGAACCATCAGCATATCCTATTTGAACCACCTTCAAAATATCTCAAACTTTGGCAGTTCTCACCATTTTCTCTGCCATCTCCATAGTCATAGTGAACAACATGTTTCACCTGGATTACCATAACTTCCTAAGTGACTTCCACGATTTGATTCTTTCCCCTCTGCTACTGTATTGTCAGCACCGTAGGTGGAATATTGTTTTAAAAATGTATTTCACCACCCTAGCCGGGGCTGGGCTAAGTAATCTAACAAAAGAGGCAAAGAATCTGTACTCAGAAAACTATAAAATACTCATGAAAGAAATTGAGGAAGACACAAAGAAATGGAAAAATGTTCCATGCTCATGGATTGGAGAACAAATATTGTGAAAATATATATGCTATCCAGACTAATCTATACATTTAAGGCAATCCCTATCAAAATACCATCAACTTTTTCCAAAGAAATGGAACAAATAATCCTAAAATTTGTATGGAACCAGAAAAGACCCCGAATAGCCAGAGGAATGTTGAAAAAGAAAAGCAAAGCCGGTGGCATCACAATTCTGGACTTCAAGCTCTATAACAAAGCTGTCATCATCAAGACAGTATGGTAGTGGCACAAAAACAGGCACATAGATCAATGGAACAGGATAGAGAGCCCAGAAATGGACCCTCAACTCTATGGTCAACTAATCTTCGACAAAGCAGGAAAGAATGTCCAATGGACAAAAGGCAGTCTCTTCAACAAATGGTGTTGGGGAAATTGGACAGCCCCATCAAAAAGAATGAAACTGGACCATTTCCTTACACTACACACAAAAATAGACTCCAAATGGTGGAAAGACCTAAATGTGAGACAGGAGTCCATCAAAATCCTAAAGGAGAACACAAGCAGCAACCTCTTCAACCTCAGCCACAGGAACTTCTTCCTAGAAACATTGCCAAAGGCAAGGGAAGCAAGGGTAAAAATGAACTATTGGGACTTCATCAAGATAAAAAGCTTTTGCACAGCAAAGGAAACAGTCAACAAAACCAAAAGACAACCGACAGAATGGGAGAAGATATTTGCAAATGACATATCAGATAAAGGGGAAGTATCCAAAATCTATAAAGAACTTACCCAACTCAACACCCAAAGAACAAATGATCCAATCAAGAAATGGGCAGATGACATGAACAGACATTTTTCCAAAGAAGACATCCAAATGGCCAACTGACACATGAAAAAGTGCTCAACATCACTCGGCATCAGGGAAATCCAAATCAAAACCTCAAAGTGATACCACCTCACACCAGTCAGAATGGCTAAAATTAACAAGTCAGAAAATGACAGATGTTGGCAAGGATGTGGAGAAAGGGGAACCCTCCTACACTGTTGGTGGGAATGCCAGCTGGTGCAGCCACTCTGGAAAACAGTATGGAGATTCCTCAAAAAGTTGAAAATAGAGTTCCCCTACGACCTAGCAATTGCACTACTAAGTATTTACCCCAAAGATACAAATGTAGTGATCCGGAGGGGCACATGCACCCCAATGTTTATAGCAGCAATGTCCACAGTAGTCAAACTATGGAAAAAGCCTAGATATCCATCAACAGATGAATGGATAAAGAAGATGTGGTGTGTATACACACACACACACACACACACACAGGAATATTATGCAGCCATCAAAAGGAATGAAACCTTGCCATTTGCAATGACATGGATGGAACATATTATGCTAAGTGAAATAAATCAATCAGAGAAAGACATGTTTCATATGATCTCACCAATATAAGGAATTCTTAATCTCAGGAAACAAACTGAGGGTTGCTGGAGTGGTGGGGGTAGGGGGGATGGGGTAGCTGGGTGATAGACATTGGGGAGGGTATGTGCTATGGTGACCACTGTGAATTGTGTAAGACTGTTGAATCACAGACCTGTACCTCTGAAGCAAATAATACATTATATGTTAAAAAAAAAAAAAAAAAGATAGTAGGAAGGGAAAAATGAAGGGGGGGAATCAGAGGGGGAGATGAACCATGAGAGACTATGGACTCTGAGAAACAAACTGAGGCTTCTAGAGGGGAGGGTGGTTGGGGGATGGGTTAGCCTGGCGATGGGTTTTAAAGAGGGCACTTACAGTATGGGGCACTGGGTGTTATATGCAAACAATGAATCATGGAACACTACATCAAAAACTAATGATGTAATGTATGGTGATGAACATAACATAATAATAAAAAAAAATCAAGAATCAGATGCTTAACCAACTAAGCCACCCAGGTGCCCCTCCTTATTGATTTTCTATCTGGATGATCTATCCATTGTTGAAAGTGAGGTGTCAGATTCCACTACTATTATTGTATTGTTGTCTATTTCTCCGTTCAGATCTGTTAGTATTTGCTTAATATGTTTAGGTGTTCTGATGTAAGATGCATATATATTATTATCTCTTTAAAAATGTATTTCATATCACATACCTCTAAAGTTCAGAACATTGAAGTGACTTCTGATCACATTTTGAATAAATCCCACACTCCTTAGCATGGTCTCCATAGCTAGCATGATAGTGCCACTCACTCCTGCCATGAATCATTTTCTCCCCATCCTCTTGATGATTCATCTCAGCCATGCCAGGTTTCCCGTGATGCTCTAAAACACTAACATCCCTGCCTTAGGACCCTTGCAACTGCTGTTCCCTCCACCTGGAATGCTCTTCCCCTGGAAGTCTGCATGAGTGCATTCTTTACATTCTTCTTGTCACAATTTAAATATCATTCTACTGTGGAAGCTTGCCTGCTCCAGTTTCCCACAGTGTCCTTCTTTCCCCAGTCACCTCCTCTCCTATCTCCTTCTTTGATCACCTCCATACTTCTCAACACATTCCACCCTGACCTGGTTTATTTGTTTAATTCCTAATTTCCTGTACCTTCCATAGCTCTGTAAACTCCGAGGTTGGGGACTTACCTGTTACAAGGGCTTCCCAAATTGATATAAAGAAGATGTTCAGAATTACTGGTTGAAAGATGAATGGATCGGGGGTGGGGGGTGGTGAAGGAAGATAGAAAGGAGGAAAGGAAAGAAATATGTTTGAGTATTTGCCATGGTGATATACATCCTTTTTTTTTAATGGATTTGAATTTTGAAAAAGACAAACTCATTTGGAATTTTGAATGTAAATAAATTTCATCATCATGCTGGATAGTTGAAAAATCAAGGTAGGAAATGACACTTTTGATACTAGTAAAGTTTTTGAAGCAACTTATTTATTATAAATTGGGAATGTATTTTAAAAATAATTTCAAAAAATAAAAAATAATAATTTCATATGGAGAAATGTTTTTGGAATAAATACATATGTAGATATAACGTAATATAATAAAAGTAATTTGACTCATGTTACTCATGTTCTTAAATTCTTAAATTTCTACTGCAAAACTACCAAATGCATAAAGCTCACTACCTGCAGGATGTTGTTTATTGTCTGTCCCCAGCTTACCTCTCCTGCTTTAATTTTATGTACACATACCTTTTCATGGAGAGTCAAGTCCCCTTTTGCCTTCCACTCAACCCATAAGTGTCTTTTTTACCTTATTTTTACCTCAAAAACACAATTCATATATCACTTCTTATAACTTCTATCAACCATCCCCTGCACCCTCCCTTCCAGCCTGGCTAAATAGGTTTGCCTTTCCATTGGCTCTCACAGGGTGTTAGGAAGATCACTCTCAGCCTGGAGAAGCCTTTCTCCTCTCTTCTTTGCCTTCTCAGCCCTCCCTCTCCAAGGTAGAGATTCTGATATGCTGTTCAAACTCTAGGACACGTGGTTGGGATCTAAGCAAGTACCTCCCTCCTGAGAAAGCCATCTCCTTTTATCTCACTTCCAAGCTCCATAATACATTCTTGGGAGAATGCAAATGGTAGCATTACAACTATAACTAAGGGGGAAAGAGGCATTACTGTGTTCTTAGGCCTAAGTTATATGCTGCAACCTAATTTCTAGAACTGTTTTACATGTGGCATTCTTCATGACTCAGTTAACATGGTTTCATTTGCTAATATTCTTGCATTGTACTTTCTAAGTATTCAGGGAAAGAGAGAGGGGTAACATGATTGTCAGGTTATGTTTAGAGTATTTCCTAGGTCTTCTAGATTAATACCACTGAAATTCATTTACTGCACTGTATCAATACCCCTTGGAGGATCACAATTTTTCTTACATCATTTGTAAAAATTTACAAATTATAATTTATGATTTCAGTATAATTCCAAGGTCTAGCACTGAACCAAGCTTAGTGGGTATTCAATAAAGGTGGTTGAAGGAAAGATTGGTTGAATAAATAAATTACAATGTTCTATGGATGTAGATGTTTCTTGTCCCTTTTTTTGGGGGGTGTTGGTATTTAACAATTTTCTTGTTAGGTAGAATCTTCTCAGGAGAATTTTTTTTCTTTTTAGACTTTGTGGCAAGAGCACCTGTTTATTCTAACTATCTCCCAAAGGCAACAATGATTTCAAGTAAAGTAACATAGGTTCTATATTTGCCCCACTTTATAATTTCAAACATGAAATATTATTTTTAAATAGATGACCCAATGTAAAGCTGAATAAATTTGAAACACCTGAAACCACTGGTAATTCTAATAATGAGTTATGGGACTTGATTATTATTTACCTTTATCCATAATTTTAAGTCTGATGTTTAAACATTTTATAATTGGTTGCATTTTTTTTGCAAGTTACATGTCTCTTGGTTGGTTAAGAAAGTTTTTTTCTTTTACTAAACTTTAAAACTGAACATAGAATTGTGTTGCCTGATTTAGGTTAGATAAATCTCAGCTCTCTGTTATATAATTTTGTCATGTGTATAAAGGAAGAGTGATATCATCTGCTTTATACAGTGATTTCAATAATTAAATTATATTATTCATTACAGTTCTAAGCATAGTTCGCAGACTATAGTAGTCATTTAAAGTGTGCCATTGCATAATTATCAAACTCATAAATTAGTAATTTGGTAATTAAATAGCAGAAGTTGTGGATGTTTTTAATTGAAATGAAATGTAAATATAGATTTTTAAATTTTTACTATAATGATAGAGATTCAATAAATTAATTGTGCCTGAAATGCCTGGGGAAGAAGACTTAGGTCTAACTAGAACCTGCACTCTAGATCTATCTTCTGAAATGCAAACAACACAGGCACACAAAGGCTCTGAATCTTTCTCCTCTGTCATATTCCATGTGACCATTAGAAACACACCTGAGTGTTTATGTTTTTATTTTTATTTTTAAAAATTTTTTTATTAACAAAATTCATCAGTTTTACATAATTCACAGTGCTCACCATAGTACATACCCTCCCCAATGTCCATCACCCAGCCACCCCATCTCTCCCACCCCCCTTCACTCCAGCAACCCTCAGTTTGTTTCCTGAGATTAAGAGTCTTTTATGGTTTGTCTCCCTCTCCGGTTTCTCTTGTTTCATTTTCCCTTCCTTCCTCTATGATCTTCTGTCTTGTTTCTCAAATTCCTCATATCAGTGAGATCATATGATACTTGTCTTTCTCAGATTGACTTATTTCGCTTAGCGTAATACCCTCAGGTTCTATCCATGTCATTGTAAATGGCAAGATTTCATTTTTTGATGGCTGCATAATATTCCATTGTATATATATACCACATCTTTTTTATCCTTTCATCTGGGCTCTTTCCATAGTTTGGCTGTTGTGGATATTGCTGCTATAAACATTGGGGTGCATGTGCCCCTCTGGATCACTACATTTGTATCTTTGGGGTAAATACTTAGTAGTGTAATTGCTAGGTTGCAGGGTAGCTCTATTTTCAACTTTTTGAGGAATCTCCATACTGTTTTCCAGAGTGGCTGCACCAGCTTGCATTCCCACCAACAGTGTAGGAGGGTTCCCCTTTCTCTGCATCCCCGCCAACATCTATCATTTCCTGACATGTTAATTTTAGCCATTCTGACCGGTGTGAGGTGGTATCTCTTTGAAGTTTTGATTTGGATTTCCCTGATGCCGAGTGATGTTGAGCACTTTTTCACGTGTCTGTGGCCATATGGATGTCTTCTTTGCAGAAATGTCTGTTCATGTCTTCTGTCCATTTCTTGATTGGATCATTTGTTCTTTGGGTGTTGAGTTGGATAAGTTCTTTATAGATTTTGGATACTTGCCCTTTATCTGATATGTCATTTGCAAATATCTTCTCCCATTCTGTCGGTTGTCTTTTGGTTTGTTGACTGTTTCCTTTGCTGTGCAAAAGCTTTTTATCTTGATGAAGTCCCAATAGTTCATTTTTACCCTTGCTTCCCTTGCCTTTGGCAATGTTTCTAGGAAGAAGTTCCTGTGGCTGAGGTTGAAGAGGTTGCTGCCTGTGTTCTCCTTTAGGATTTTGATGGACTCCTGTCTCACATTTAGGTCTTTCCACCATTTGGAGTCTATTTTTGTGTGTGGTGTAAGGAAATGGTCCAGTTTCATTCTTTTTGATGGGGCTGTCCAATTTCCCCAACACCATTTGTTGAAGAGACTGCCTTTTGTCCATTGAACATTCTTTCCTGCTTGTCAAAGATTAGTTGGCCATAAAGTTGAGGGTCCATTTCTGGGCTCTCGATTCTGTTCCATTGATCTATGTGCCTGTTTTTGTGCCAGTACCATACTGTCTTGATGATGACAGCATTGTAATAGAGCTTGAAGTCCGGAATTATGATGCCACCAGCTTTGCTTTTCTTTTTCAACATTCCTCTGGCTATTAGGGGTCTTTTCTGGTTCCATACAAATTTTAGGATTATTTGTTCCATTTCTTTGAAAAAAATTCTATCTCTGGCACACAACCCTGTTTGGAATCTCCAACCCAGCAGATTCCTGCAGGGAGCTCCTGTGCCACTCCTGCTGGGGGAGGAAGGGGAGTCTCCCTGGATCTGCTACTTGTTGGGTCCCTGATCAAAGAGCAGTGGCCCATCTGTGCTGCGGATCACAGTTTATGGCAAACCCGAGCTGAGAGCCCACTCCTTGGCTCCGTCTCTGCAGCCAGCTTCCCTGCTCTGATACCTGGGAGCTCTGCCACACTCAGGCACCGCAGTCTTTCTGTGACCCTGAGGGTCCTGAGACCACACTGTCCTAGCAAGGGTTCCACCCCTGCTTAGCCACTGGAGCAATGTCCCTCAGTGCAACAGACTTCTAAATGTTCCAATCTTGTGCTCCGCTGCTCTATCACTTGCTGGTATCTGGCTCCCTCCCCCCTTGGTCTATCTTCCCAAATATCATCTCGGATTCACTTCTCCACATGTCCTACCTTCCAGAAAGTGGTCACTTTTCTGTTCATAGAGTTTCTGCTCTTCTTTTCTTCGATCTCCTGTTGAGTTCATAGGTGTTCAGAACGGTTTGGTAACTATCTAGCTGAATTCCTGGGACCAGAAGAAATTTAGGTCTCCTAATCCTCCGCCATCTTACTCCTCCCCAAATTTTCATTTCTTAAAGAAAAATATGATACTATTTTAGATACATTCATAGCTCCTAGTAGTTACAGGATGGATGCAGATCCTCTGGTAACCTTCTTTTCATTTGGGATATTTTGGGGTTTCCCAAAAGACTGCATGCCCTCTAAATATCAATCACCCTTCTGTTCTAGTTATTTCAACTGGAGTCACACCTGAGTGTTTAAAAGAAGAATTCAACAAAGGAATCTATAATTCATTTAAAATGAAAACATTTTACAGATAAGACTTAAAATCCCATATCTGCTTCATATATATCACTTAAAAGTGATATAAATACACCTAGGCTCTGAGACGCCTGGGTAGCTCAGTCAGTTAAATGTCTGCCTTTGGCTCAGGTTATGATTCCAGGGTCCTGGGACTGAGCCCTGTGTTGGGCTCCCTACTCAGTGGAGAGTCTGCTTCTCCCTCTGCCCCTCCCCTTGCTGGTGCTCTCTCTCTCTCTCAAATAAATAAATAAAATCTTTTAAAAAAATACACCTCGGTTCCTCTTATGGAGAACAGCTGCATGAAATGAGAGTAATGGAGTAGTGCCTATCCTAGAGCACTTTTTCATAAAGCAATGGCCTCTTATGAGCTAAGGTCAAGAGATGGATTCAAATTGATTACATAAAAATCTTAGAAAAGCTTTTTATTTTATTTATTTCTTTATTTATTTTTACCTAGTCTAAGTCTGAGTGCAGTGGCTATAAATGGCATTTCCACAGAGTATGTCCATGTATTGTCAACCTCCCAACCGTTTTATATAAGGTGGCCCTCTGCACGTATACCTCCATTCATGTTTTCCTGCTATATAACCCTCCTAAAACCCACATTGTGTCTAGTTATTTCTATTCTATTTTTCTTAAAGATACCCTAGATTTAACTTGTCAATAGTCCTATTGTCACATCTCCTCCAATCTCAGTTGATTTTGGCTGTCAATTGTTCTTCATGAGCACAGTTGATACTTGGAAATATTTTCTTGTTTTAAATCAATCAGGAATCTAATGTTGACTTTTTTTTTTTTTTTTTTTTTTTTTACAACCCAAGAAGCAACTATAACTTTACTTCAAAAATTAAGTACACAGTCTCAGGCGCCTGGGTGGCTTAGTTAGTTAAGCGACTGCCTTCGGCTCAGATCATGATCCTGGAGTCCCTGGATGGAGTCCTGCATCAGGGTCCCTGCTCGGCAGGGAGCCTGCTTCTGCCTCTGACCCTCCCCCCCCTCATGTGCTCTCTGTCTCTCTCATTCTGTCTCAGATAAATAAATAAAATCTTAAAAAAAAAAAAACAGAAAAATTAAGTACACAGTCTCAATACAAATGATGTCATTGTTCAACCCTGTTTTACTAAATTCTGGTACTCAATAAAGTAATAGTTTTAATATTTAAAATACTTTACTCAAGAAATATGGTAATTTTTCCCTTACCATCCAATAATCTAAGGACTCTACGGATGCTTATTTATTCCAAGGAATCAGTAGTAATTAATGTTGTATCAGAGACAAGGAGTTAAAATGTCTGCTAAGTCCACTCAAGAGACTTGTACTTGTTTAATTTTACTTCTGTGATTTATCCACAGAGTTCCTGGTAAAACTTAGATGTGTAGCAGTTTTGTACTATACCTCATGCCTCTATTGTGTGTCCTGGATATATATGTATATATATATATATATAAAATATATATATCCTTCCTGGATGCATTATTTTCTGTTTGTTTGCTTCAACTAAAGGGTGATGCTCTTGCCACATAGTCCAAGACAGCTTAAAATAAAGCCTATGAAATCGGAGGGGGAGACGAACCATGAGAGATTATGGACTCTGAGAAAAAAAATGAGGGTTCTAGAGGGGAGGGGGCTGGGGGAATGGGTTAGTCTGGTGATGGGTATTAAAGAGGGCACATACTGAATGGAGCACTGGGTGTTATATGCACACAATGAATCATGGAACGCTACATCAAAAACTAATGATGTAATGTATGGTGATTAACATAACATAATAAAAAAATAAAATAAAGCCTACATTTCTAGCAACAGGATGGACAAAGTAGGAAAAAAGAAAATGGTAGATATGGTATTAAAATTACCTGTATAAATTCTTTTTTTTTTTAAAGATTTTATTTATTTATTCGAGAGAGAGAGAATGAGAGAGAGCACATGAGAGGGGGGAGGGTCAGAGTGAGACGCAGACTCCCTGCTGAGCAGGGAGCCTGATGCAGGACTCGATCCAGGGACTCCAGGATCATGACCTTAGCTGAAGGCAGTCGCTTAACTAACTGAGCCACCCAGGCGCCCTACCTGTATAAATTCTGCTTATATTCAACTGCCCATAATTTAGTTGTAAGGGAACTCAAGAAACTTTGGCCTTTATTCTGTGTTGCAAAAGGCCAGGCTAAGAATAGAGTTTATTAATCATTAGAGAAATGAGAACAACCCATTGGGGTGACTATTCCTGCCATCTTCTACTTTTTTGGCTACCCCACACACTCTTTATACCCTTCTTTTCAATTATAAAATATGCACCTGATCCTCCATGGGAGTCCACTCATAAGTCTATGTAACCACTCAACTAGGGTGAATTCCTGCTGGGAATGGCCAACAATCCTTGTACTGACAATGGATGAAAGATGACTCCAAACTTTGCTGTGAAAGAGAGGAGAAGGCAAGGGGGTCAATGCTCAGAGATGAAGACCCTTTGCTCTTCTTTGCTCCCACTTTTATTGGTCCTTCAGGATAATCACAAATCCTTCTCACTGTTTCTCAAGCAGTGATGTGTGATAAGGGGTCTTACTGATACTAGGAGGATCTGTTTTACGGGAAAGATATGATATGCTTTTTTTAAACATATAATGTATTATTTGTTTCAGAGGTACAGGTCTGTGATTCAACAGTCTTACACAATTCACAGCACTCACCATAGCACATACCCTCCCCAATGTTTATCACCCAGCCACCGCATCCCTCCCACCCCAAAAAAGAGAAAGATATGATATGCTAATCTGCCTATTCTATGAGTTCTGCTAAACATAGCCTAAGGGACAATGTATACATCTCTTAGATCACAAAATAGTGGCTATTTGGGCTAAGAAAGCTTTGGGGAAGGCACCTCCCCACTACATTCCAACAGCAGAGTGGTCACGCAGTCTTCACATTCCAAAGGCCTATGCCCTTCTCCCAAACCTTCCCTCACCCCCAGGAGGCTCTGTGTTACATTTTTAGCAAGCCAGGTATAATGGAAGATTTCATGCTCTACATTAATCCCAGCAAATTCCAGCATTTCACAGTGATGTCAAGTGGAATCAGGGTTGGATTGATTGTGGCCAGAAGCCTGAAACCTAAAATACAAATTATTTCCAAGTCCCCTCTTCTGACACAAAGCCGATAATACAAAGAGGAAGTAAGATCTGGATAACCAAAACGAGCCTCTTGTTTAGAAAAGCGTAGAGTCCAAACACAGGGTGTTCACTAATCCACAGTAATTATTAAATGCAACTGGGCAGAAATTGAGGCAACTCCTGACCTAGCAGCAGAGGGAACTACTTGCTCAAATGGAGGCTCTGTTCTGTCATGGGTTGAATTGTTTCCCTAAGAAAAGATATGTTGAAGTTTTTACTCCTAGTACCTCTATTTTGAAATAGAGTAATTGCAGATGAGGTCGTAATGGAGTAGAATGGGCCCATATGTCCTTATAAGAAAAAGAAAGAGACATAGACATGTATAAAAGGAGTATGCCCTATGAAGACAGAGGATTGGAGTGATGCATTTGTAAGCCAAGGAATGTCAAAGATGGCCACCAAAGCACTAGAAGCTAAGAAGAGGCAAGGAAATATTTTCTTACAGGTTTTAGAGGGAGCAGGGCCTTGCCAACACCTTGATTTTTGATTTCTAGGCTTCAGAACTATAGGCAATAAATTTCTGTTATTTTAAGCCACCCAGTCTGTCATACTTTGTTACAACAGCCCTAGGAAACTAGTACATGTTCTAGGAGAGTTTCCTTTGTATTCTTCAATCTCCATGGCTACATACGAAGTGAGCGTTGGAAAGTAACACCCATTGGCCCAATTTTTATAGCACGCTTCCTGATGAATCAAAGGCAGGGGTCCAAGAGCTACTTTGGAAGTTGTATTACTATAGATTGTGGTCACTCCCGTAGTGGCTTAAATGACAAGAAAGGGGGACAGAGACTTTGTAGGCTGCCATAGAAAGCAAATTTAAAATTGATAAACAACAATTGATTGAAAAAATTGATGACATTGTTGACAGTCCTTGGGAGGAAGTGCAGATGTCCACCAAACAACAACATTAGGAGCACTGATAAGTAAATACTGAAAATACCACTGTGTTTTAGATGCTTTTGACCATTTTCCACACATTCCCATGGGAAAGATGAACACAAGTCCAAGTAGCCTATAGGTAGAAGTGACAGGAAATATGATCCTGATACGGAAGATATTTTCTACATACAACCTCAAATAAAAATGAACTGAGAGACCTGCAGCCTAGCAAAACTGAAAATCCAACTTCTGTATCTTAAACTAAAACAGATATAATAGAAGTAACAGCTTTAGCAAAAGACAACTCTGGCCCCAAGCTTTCTCAGTGTGCCTCTGCTTTGCTTGTTTTAGTGGGCTTACTTTCTTTACTCTTGAGATGCCTCTTCTAAAAATGCATGGGATTCTCTACCATCTGGTTTACACTCATAATTTGTACTTGCAAATTTTCTTATCTTTCCTCAACCAGCAATTCTTTCTTCTCTATCATTCAGTTAGCAGACAAACAGGCTGCAATATCTTCTATCTTCTTTAAAAGGTAAATTTAATTAAAAAGTTACCTCACCTCACATTTGTCTCCCCTACCTCCCCACTTCTGCCTCCCCTATAGCATAACTTCTCAACAATAACAATACCAAAATGCATATTTCCTGTCTCCCCTTTCTCTCCTCCTGTTCTCATTTGACCTTGTTTCACTTAGATTTTGGCACCTACTACTTTTCTTTAAACTATTGTTTTCATGGTCATGAATGACGTCAAAGCTACCAAATTCAGTGGTCAATTCTTAAACCCTCTCTTGCTTTTCCAATCAATAAAGTTTAGCAGAGTTAACCACACTTCAGAAGAAATCATCAAGTTCTCATTCTTTAAGACCCTTTACACTGATAAATTCCACATGTATTTTTCCACCTGCTGTCTCTCCCATAATCTCTAGACAATTAGAGCCAATGCCCCTGATATAATCCTGTTTGGGTATGTAATAATAGAATTCTTCATTCTTGGCATACCACCAAAAAGAAAACTCAGAACAAAAACAAACAAAATGTGTTTTTTTCCAAGGGTCTCTGTATTAGTCAGGGTTCTTTGGAGAAATGTACTGATAGGATAGACTGGATAGATAGATAGATAGATAGATAGATAGATAGATAGATAGATAGATAGATAATAGATATTATAAGGAATTAGCTCACATGACTATGGTCACTGAGAAGTTCTAAGATTTATAGATGGCAAGCTAGAGACCCAAGACAGCCAATGGTGTAATTTTAGTTTTTGTCAGAAGACCTGTGAACCAAGGGAGTTGGTGGTGTAAATCGATGGTGTAAATTATTTTTTTTATGTTATGTTAATCACCATACATTACATCATTAGTTTTTGATGTAGTGTTCCATGATTCATTGTTTGCATATAACACCCAGTGCTCCATTCAATACGTGCCCTCTTTAATACCCATCACCAGGCTAACCCATCCCCCACCCTCCTCCCCTCTAGAACCCTCAGTTTGTTTCTCAGAGTCCATAGTCTCTCATGGTTCGTCTCCCCCTCCGAATTCTCCCCCTTCATTTTTCCCTTCCTATTATCTTCTTCTTCTTCTTCTTCTTTTTTTAACATATAATGTATTATTTGTTTCAGAGGTACAGGTCTGCGATTCAACAGTCTCACATGATTCACAGCACTCACCATAGCACATACCCTCCCCAGTGTCTATCACCCAGCCACCCCATCCCTCCCATCCCCCACCACTCCAGCAACCCTCAGTTTGTTTCCTGAGATTAAGAATTCCTCATATCAGTGAGATGGTGTAAATTCTTAAGATGGCAGGCTAAGACCCACGATGAACCAGTTTTTCAGTCTGAGCCCAAAGGCAGGAAAAGACTGATATACCAACCCAAAGAGACAGGAGAAGTTCTCTCTTACTTGGTCACTTTGTTCTACTGAAGTCTTCAGCTGATTGGTTGAGGCCTCCCAGATTAGAGAAGTATTTTACTTTATGTAGTCTACTAATTCAAATGTTAATCTCACCCAGAAACACTCTCACAGAAACACTCAGAATAACTGTTGGGTAAAACGTCTGAGTATCCTAGGGCACCTGGGTGGCTCAGATGGTTAAGCGTCTGCCTTTGGCTCAGGTCATGACCCCAGGGTTCTGGGATGGAGCCCCGCATCGGGGTCCCCGCTCAGAGGGAAGCCTGCTTCTCCCTCTCCCACTCACCCTGCTGTGTTCCCTCTCTCGCTGTCTCTCTCTCTCTCTGTCAAATAAATAAATAAAATCTTTAAAAAAAATGTCTGAGTATCCTGTGGCCCAGTCAGACTGATGCATAAAATTAACCATCACTGTTCCGTAGCAAAGAAAATGGCACTTCTAAGCTTGCAGTTATTCGTGTCAAAACAGTTGAGGTTAACCTTGACTTTCTTCTTTTTTGCACTCCTTGCATGCACTCTATCAAAAATCCTGTGATCTCGATCTTCAAAATGGGTTGAGAATCCAAGCACTTCTTTTTTTTTTTTTTTTAAGATTTTTATTTATTTATTTGACAGAGAGACACAAGCAGGGAAAGTGGTAGAGGGAGAAGCAGACTCCCCACTGAGCAGGGAGCCTGATGTGGGGCTCAATCCCAAGACCCTGGGATCACAACCTGAGCCAAAGGCAGATGCTTAACGACTGAGCCACCCAGGAGCCCCGAGAATCCAACCACTTCTATCTATGTCCATTGTTATTACCCCAGTCTGAACTAAGATCCTTTGTCACCTAGGATGCTGAAATAGGCTTCCAATGGAGCTTCTTCCTTCAGCTTCAATTCTTGTCTTTCTAGAACTTATTCTCCACAAAATAGTGAGTTCTCCTAAAATACAAACCAGGTCATTCCACTTTCAGGAATATAAACCTTCATTGGGCTTCTATAATATTAGGAAGTAAATCACATTAATTTACAAGGTTCTCTAAAACCTAACCCCTGGCTCACCCTCTAGTCTAATTTCTATCCACCATGACCCCTGCTCACTATGCTCTAGCTGGATTCCTGTCTGTTTCTTTTTTTTTTTTTCTTAAGATGTTATTTATTTATTTGACAGAAAGAGAGAAAGCACCAGCAGGGGGAGGGAGAGGCAGAAGTAGGCTCCCCTCCAAGCAGGGAGCCTGATGTGGGCCTCAAACCTAGGACCCTGGGGTCATGACCTGAGCCAAAGGCAGACAATTAACTGACTGAGCCACCCAGGTGCCCTCTTGTCTGTTTCTTAAACAGACCTTTCCCTTGTGTAAGTTTCACTGACACATTCAAATGGCAGCGTCCCTTTATTCATCCAGCTTTCTATTCAAATGTTACTTCCTCAAAGAGAGGTTCCTGACCATTGATTTCACTTATACTCCCATCACTCCTTATACCTCCCCTGCTTTATATTTCTTCAGAGCACTTAACAATGATTGACTTTTTATCACATAATTAGTAGTTGTTGGCCATCATTAAGCTCCACTATTAGAATATAAGAACAAAGAATGAATCTCACTGCTGTCTGTGGTAGGTGTGTGTGTATGTATGTATGTATGTGTATGTAGTAGGTGCTTAGTATATATTTCCCCATAATATGATGTGATGCATTCCAAGAGTGGGGAGTGATTGGGATGGGTATAACCAGAGGCTATCGTGTCCAATTTCCCTAGTAGCAAAGGAAATGCGAAATAAGGCTGTCACAACAATCTTATCAATAATGGTGTTTCTGTTTTGCCCTATAATACACACAAAATATACCTAGAGTTCTAGAAGACTGGGTCAGGAGAGATTTTAAAAATCAGCACCATTTGCTGCCCGAAACAAACAATCTGCCTCTGACGCATATATTGGTACGGTAAGTAACTCCCTGTTTTTTCCCATTCTTCCTTGTGTGTGTGTGTGTGTGTGTGTGTGTGTTATGACTCAATGACTTTATTAGTTTTCTATTCTATCTGGTCTAGGTCAGAATTGCTCTAGTCATGTTCCTAATCTTCAATTACTATAAGTTACAAAGTAAAGAAACTCTATCTATTAAGTCCCAGATGACTCCTTGAGGTTTACACAATTTCAAAAATCCCTGAACAGAAACATTTAGTCTGCATATAAGCTAATACGACTCTATCGGCCCTGAGCCAGTTCTTAAAAAAATGTCTTGTCACCCATTCTTAGGAGCTTTAAAAGATATTTGTCTTATAACTAATGGCTTTATAATGACCGTTTGAGTAATTTTTCCAAAACAGAAAGCTGCTGCAGGATAACACTGTCTCCACCAGTGCAAACAATCGCCAATGACAGCTCAAAAAACCAAAACAAAACAAAACAAAAAACAAAACAAAAAACAAAACAAAAACAATAAGTAGAAGCAGTTTCCACCCCTACTGTTGTGACAATCCAAATCTTCTCAGCTCTCACTGTATCCAATACCCTCTGTACCTTAATAATGACCTTGCCCCAAATCTCACTCTTATATAATCTCAATGTAGCATCAGCCTGGGGGCATGCATCTGAGTCCAGCTTCAATCTTCCTGGGACTGCAAACAGGATGGTAACAGTTACATATCTCCTTTGTCTCCCACTGTATCCCCAGCACCTACCACAATACATATACACAGTAGGTGCTTACAGATTACAGAGATTTCTTACCTCTCTCCTACTTCTCCGCTGCAAAGGGAACATTTTGCCTCTTCTTCCAACCAGAACCTCTTTGGTGAGCAATAAACCACTAGAAGCCTGAGAGTAAAACCCAAGGGCTAATAATTCTTAGGGTAAAATCTAGAACTTTGATAGCAATGTCTTCATCAGTGTAAGCACTATAACATGCTGCTGAATGTGAGCGTGCCAGAGACAAGCGATATAAAACACATACATTGAAATTGACCACAGGAGGCCTCCTACTGTGTGCCTTGAAGTCATGTTTTCTAATTTCTAAGGCTGACCCTTGTTACTCTAATCCCAAGGGGGAGATGGCATTTCAAATTTGAGCAAAAGCCCAAGGCTAAGCCTTCCTAATCCTTTGCCATTGGGAGTAATTACATGGACAAGTCTGAGCAGTAAACACCAGCATATTTGGCATAAAGTCCCTCCTTTTTACTACAAGCTCTTTTAAAAATTGAATAAATTATGATTTTATATAATTTTGGTACATAAATGTATTGTTAATGTTTGCTAATTTTACTATCAGTAAATCTATCCCTTATATCTCTGGGCTCCTATTACCCCAGGAATTGTCTGTGTCTCCACCCTTCACCCCAGGAGGGAAGGTCAGAGAATAGCCAGGGGTAATAGCTGATTGAGAGGAAACCCTTAGCCACTTCCTATGTTACTATTCAATTAGCAAGGAAAAGCCAGCTTTAACGTCATCATTTGTGCCTTGACCCAGTGACTGTCTATTAAGCAGAGGAAGGGCAAAGCCTATCAGTAGCTTAGCAACCAGCACATTTTCCTTCCCACTTGAGGTGAGCAACTTTTCAGAAGAAATTCCGGCCCAATTGACGTCCATCTGGCTGAGTAGTTTCCTTCCTCTACTCAAATAGAAAGATCCTACAATTATGTGTTTACCCCTGGTCTAGATGTCAGGGTTTAGACTCATTAAAAGAAATCTTATCCAATTGGATGAATTTCAAGAAAAGAACACATTCCCAAATTAGAGAGTCTATAAAATACTATTTCATTGTTCACCATCTTTTTTCCCCAGCCCCTCCATTGTTCTTAGAGCCTGTTTGTCCTTTTTCTACAAGCTGCCTTTCCCTCAACTTTCTAAGAGTGAGGCAGACAGATGAAAAAGAAACAATAAAAATGCATGAATTGAAATCTCCCCAAACTGAGTGTTTTGTCCTTCAGAGCAGTGCAAGATATCCTGAGTCTTCTTTATAATACCATGGGCAGAGAAAATTTCAAGACAACATTTGTGGGTAAATGAACTACCCCAAATAGACTAGGCATTATCCTAAAAAAGTGACTAGGCATCATTCCAGAAAATGTTTGAAATAGCACAGTTTTCAAAACAGATTTATAACAAGTTAAAGCAAATAGATGGAACTAATTTTCACTTTGTGGAAAAAAAATATATTTTTTGAGAAATATTTATGTAATTTGGTTTTAGAAAAAGCTGTATTATACTTGAATTTTTTTTTTCTTTCTCTTTGGCAGTAAAATGCTGCTCTCTGAAACAGATGGAAAATATGCTTTTTGTTAGATAACAGACTTCAAAAGTAACAGAATTTGTTACATGATTATGCTGTGATTTTAAATATATTCTAAGTTTTTGGCCAAAAAAATGAGTTATTCTAGTAACTGACAAAAAAAAAATGTGTAGAGTAGTGATTTGCATGCAGGCAAATGGGGGATAATTTTTTTTTTTAATTTTTATTTATTTGAGACAGAGAGAATGAGAGAGAGAGAGAGCACATGAGAGGGGAGAGGGCAAGCAGGGAGCCCGATGTGGGACTCGATCCAGGGACTCCAGGATCATGACCTGAGCCGAAGGCAGTCGCTCAACCAACTGAGCCACCCAGGCGCCCCATAAATGGGGGTAGATTTCATTAAATCTCCATTCTGTAATGTTGTCAAACTTCTGAAATGTCTACCCTGTCCAGATCTTGACTCCAGAAAATAGGTAGCCCAGTCTTTGCTTACAAATAAGATTTAGAATATACAAACAGTGGTTAACTGTGAATTGCGGTGGATGTTCAAATGTGGACCCTTACAAATAAATTAATTGAAAAACACTCTATCAAAAATAAAATGCTTTAATGCCGATGTTTTGCCTTTCATTCCTAGAGAAATGGTATCTTAGTCTATTAAAATTTTTCTCCCACATAAAATGTACAATGTTTAGTATGTGGTCAGATTGCTTGACCTCATTTCCTGCTTTCCTGTTTTATGCCAAGATCCCAAAGAGCAGGAGTGGGGGATAAGGAAAAGGGAAACAGGAAATGAGGTAAAAGTTGAGCATAATTTTAGGCAAATGGGGTTGAATCCATTGACACATTGGAATTGTCTGCTGGAATGAAGGCAAACAGGAACTTTTATCCACTGGCTTATATCCCTCCCTGGTCAAGGATAGCTCCAAGAGATGTTAACTTCCCCAAATTTCTAGGTTTGCTTGAGCACCTATGCCAAGAAGATTCTCCACACCCTGTCAGAGAATCCTGGGAAAGAAACTAAGAGATTCTTAGCAGAGCAAATTAAAAGGCCTTTCTAGTAAACACAAGAGCTTTTCTACTCTGATCCACCTAATGAGCTCCACTGAGTCAAATCCATCCCAGAGGCTTCAGGAAAGAGACCATCCACAATCTGTTCTAAAGTCTTAACTCTGAAGAGTTAGCAGAATAAGCTCTGCTTAGACCTCAGCTGCTTTCTGTCAGTTGGGCTGTGATTTTTACAATCAGCACTGGAAATAAAAGCACCACTAAATGCCGTGGTGAATGCTTTGGTTTCAAAGAATAATCCTTCTTGCCTTCATTTGTAGCAGTAACCCTCGCTCTTTTTGGTATCCAGGCTGCATTACCTGTGTATCAACTCTTCTTTTTGTCTGCTCCTTCCTGGTGCAATGTGGCCTCCTTCTAGCCTGTGGATCAGTGGATCCCTTCTGTGTGGAATGTGGCTTCCTCAACAGCCATACTGATCGTTTTATTCATTTATTTATTTTTTATGTGTCAATAGAACTAACTACAGTCTCCAGCTATTCAAACACTGGTGTCAGCGTCTCTGTGAAGGTATTTTTATAGATATGATTGAAGTCCATAATTAGCTGACTTTAAGTAAAAGAGATTGTTTTAGATGATTTGGGGAGGCCTGATTCAATCACTTGAAAGGCTTTAAGAGCAGAGCTAAGGTTTTCTTGAGGAAGAAAAGATTCTGCCTGTGGACAGTAGCTGCAGACTGTCCCCAGAAGTTCTAGTCTACTTTTTCCTGGTGATCTGCCCTACAGATTTCTAACTTTTAGACTTGCCTAGCCAGCCCCCACAATTACATAAGCCAATTCATGGCAAAAACTCTTTCTCTCTCTCACAGACACATGTTTTACTGCTTTTGGTTCTCTTGAATCTTGACTGAGCCAAGCTCTGTCTCTTCCTGTCTCTGAATTGCCTATTGCCTGGTACATTGTTTTAAAGAATAAGCCTAGGCCAATCTGTGATTTGTCACAATTTGTATTTGGAGCTCTTTCACATGCTTTATAAATATCATTAACCTTTATTCCCTTCTAACCCACACATTTTGACCTATAATATAGCAAATTTTCATAATTCTTGTTAAGATTTTAGTCAGACATGTAACAGACACAATGTTAACTAAAAGAGCTTCAAGTGTAATAGACTGTGACTAAAAAATTTACTAAACAAGGGCGCCTGGATGGCTCAGTTGGTTAAGCGACTGCCTTCGGCTCAGGTCATGATCCTGGAGTCCCTGGATCGAGTCCCGCATCGGGCTCCCTGCTCGGCAGGGAGCCTGCTTCTCCCTCTGACCCTCCCCCCTCTCATGTGCTCTCTCTCTCTCATTCTCTCTCTCTCAAATAAATAAATAAAATCTTTAAAAAAAAAAAATTTACTAAACAAGACTTCCAGGGAATAAAACTAAAATGATAGGATGACAGGTGGTAGGTTTGGTATTTTTATTTTAGCCATTTCTTTTGCCAGATTCAATAAGGAATTAATTAAATATCCCTTTGGAACCAAAACCACTTTAGTGAGTAATGGCACTTCAAACTAAAATTGAGCATTTTAAAATTGAAACATCCCAGAGTTAAATATTTTCTACTGAAATATGATCATCTACTGTGAAAGCCTAACTATTTCTCTCCTAAGACCTATAATTAAATGAAGGTTCTCAAGGTAATGGTATTGATGTAAATGAAGAATATTTTTATAAATTCTATAGACATTTAATGTCACTGAATGACAGAAAATGGAGTACTTCAAATTTAGCTAATTGATTTAATATGATCAAGCTATTTATAAGTTGAAATCAATATGAAGGAATATTTTTTATTAAATCCTAATGTTTTTGTTTATTTAATATATGTTATAAATAGTAAATGCGTACTTTATAAATATATAAGAATATATGTTATCAAAAACCAACCTCCATCCCTTGGAGCAAAATATATACAAAATATAATGTAAAGACAGAGTTTGGGATAAAGAGGAGTAATAGTGTTATTGCTTTGCTGGGCAAAGGAGGCTGCAGCAGGCTATGGCCTTCAAAAAACTGCAAGCCTGCCTGGAGGAAGGGGCTGGGGGGTTTCATAGGGAAATACAGAATCTAGCTGGATTCAGCCGGAACTGTGTATGTGCTGCCAGCCTCATTAGTCGTTTTCAGGGTGGTACCAGATTCCTAAAACAAAAGGCTAAGAAGGGAGGAGGGGAGGTTTGCTGAAGAGAAGAAAAAGGTTACTTTAAAATCCAGCTTTGCTGAAGCATTAATGCAGCCATTTTGATTTTTGTTCAACTTTATGCTTTTAATGGGTTTCATATATAGGTATACCCTAATTATATAATCACCCATGAAATTGAATTCATCTCAAAGAACTGAGATAGTATCTATATTTGTGACAAACAGCTCCCCATATGTTAATGGCTTAATCAAGCAGAACTTAATGTTTTAGTCATGCTACATATATCATAAGGGTTAGCGGATCACTCTGGGGACCTAAGGACGCTCCACCATCACATGGTGTCACTATAATTTATATCATGTATCTTATCATCTTATAACTATGGGTTTTGCGAATATATATTGACGTGTGTGTGTGTGTGTGTGTGTATACACGATATACATCACTCTATATCATAACAGAGCATTTTTACTGCCCTAAAAGTCTTCTGTGCTCTGCTTATTCATCCCCCCAGCTCCAATCTCTGGCAACCACTGATATTTTTACAGTCTCCATAGTTTTGCCTTTTCTAGAATGTCATATAGTTGAATCTTACAGTAGGTAACCTTCTCAGGGCTTATTTTAATGAGTAATATGCATTTAAGTTTCTTCCATGTCTTGAGGCACCTGGGTGGCTCAGTTGGTTAAGTGGTTAAGTGTCTGGCTCTTGATTTCAGCTCACATCATGACCTCAGGGCTGTGAGATGGAGCCCCCTATTGGGCTCCGTGCTCAGTGGAGAGTCTCCTTAAGATTCTGTCTCTCTCTCTACCTCTGTCCTTCCCCAGTGAGCATGTTCTCTCTCTAAAATAAATAAATCTTAAAAAAAAAAAGAGTCTTCCATGTCTTTTCATGGCTTGATAATTCTTTTGTGTATCTTTCTGTCTGAATAATATTTCATTTTCTGGATATACAGTTTATCCATTCACCTACTGAAGGGTATTTTATTTGTTTCTAAGTTTGGAAAATTATGAATAAAGCTTCTATAAACATCCATATGTAGGTTTTTGTATGGACATATGTATTCAACTTCTTTGTGTAAACATCAAGCAGTGCAATTGAATCATATGATAAGATTATTTTTAGTTTTATACAAAACTAACAAACTGTCTCCAAAGTGGCTGTTCCATTTTGTATTCCCACCAGCAACAAATAAAAGTTCCTGTTGCTCCACATTCTCTCCAGTATTTGGCATCCTTAGTGTTTGGGATTTTGGCTCTTCTAATCTATGTGTAATGGTGTCTCTCTGTTGCTTCTTTTCCTATGTTTACTTGTCTGTATATCTTCTTTGATGAGATATCTGTTAAGGTCATTGGCCTTTTTTTTTCTTTAAAGAAGGAGAGAGAGAGGGGGGTGGGGAGGGGCCACAGGGAAAGGGAGAGAGAGAATCTTAAGTAGGCTCCACACCCAACGTGTAGGACTCCATCTCATGACCCTGAGATTATGACCTGAGCCAAAATCAAGAGTCAGACACTTAACTGACTGAGCCACTGTCATGAGCACACTATGAAAGCTCACACACGAGTTGTGTCTTTCCATAGTGTCAGCTTTATTCAATCATAAAGCAAAGTTAAATCACAATTATAAAGCAGGTTCAGGATCCAAACTCAATGACAATTTACCATGTGATTAAACTTGGCTTCTTACACAGAGCAGGACAGAAGACAAGCCACACAACAAACAAGAAAACACAAGGGCTCAGGAAGTTAAGAAACCAAACGCGAAGTCAGTCCTTGGGTTCGCAGTTGAAATAAAACCTGTCTGGTCGGGGTCAGTTCTTGGCGCTTACGGCTTCTTATGTTCAAGCAGTGAAAGGTCTCCATTCTGCTTGGAGGTGATGGCAATTACCTTTATTAAGTGGTCAGACATAGAGGGGTCACATCTGAAGAGTCTGACAGTTTGCTGCCAAAATCCTTCCCTTTTTAAAGGGATTTAATCAATTTTGGGTCTCTGTAGGCCTCCTCTGGTTCTGCTCATTCTCAGATCTGGGGTGTCAGCTGATGTTGGTCCAGGCGATATCTCCTATTTGCAGTACCTTAACTGCTTGTGCCATTGATTGACATAGGCCTCTGCTTGACACAGTCTCCCGCTTGACATAAGAGACTCCATTTTGCTCTCTACAGACACTCCAAATTCTCTCTACCCATTTTTAAATCTACAGCCCACTCTTATAGTCTTCAATATTCTGCTGCTTTCTATTCCCACACATAGAACTCACGTAACCACTCCCAGTGAAGTATATCCCAAGGTCTCATCAGTCATTACCTTCTACTCAAACACAGGATTCCTAGGTGATATGTTGTTGATTTACCAATGAATGAAAACACATGGTCAACAAGCCAAAGCATTAGTCACAATATTTTTGTTTCTCTAATAACAAAAAATAGAATTGCTTAAGAATTTGAGATATATTATGAATATCTGAAGATATTTGTAGATTTATACAGTAAATAAGCAATAAAATAGATATTAAGTCTAAAAATTATGTCAATTAAGAGATTTTCAGAATAATTCTTTAAAAAGTTATGATTAATGAAGAATAAATAACATCAATAATATCGGGAGATAAGAATAAAATATTGACAGAGTAAGATACCAAAAAAATAAGAAGTTGGTATAAATAAGAAGTCTCTCCAAGTTCCCTAACACTGATATGATGACTAGAATATGAGATAATATATAAATTAACATATTTAATTTGAGTTTTCTTTCTTCCATCACATTCTGGCCTTCATGAAATGTAAAGTTGCTAGTATAATAGGGTACTTTACGGTACTTGACATTTTTTTGTTGTTGCTATTTGTTTTGGTATGTCAACTGAAATGGAATAAATGACTAAATTATTGTTTCCCATATACTCAATGGGCATGAGCTGTTCAACAGTCATTTTTGCCTTTGGGATTTCTTTAAAATTGAAGGTGAGGAAGAATAGCAGGATAACCATTGAGTAATATTCTAAATTAGTGAAATAAATAGCACTGATTCATCTTCTGACTCTTATAAGCCCTATCTGGAAACAGCGCCATGTACATGACAACTGAATTAATTCTTTTTCTTTCTTTTTTTTTTTTCTTCTTTTTTTTTAGAATGAGAGGGGTTAAATGAATCCATCAATAAACACAAATTATCAATTCACCCAAATCACTGAATATAATGCAAATGCAAATTGCATTAATATTTTCACAGTATTAAACATCAGTGTATAAGAATAGAATATAAGAAAAGTGTTATTTTATGCATTTTTCAATTAAAATTAAACACCTGTTAAAAAAACAAAACTCAACTGAGCAAATTTGAAGATCTAATTGGCTTTATTAAACAATTCATGAATCAGGCAGCAACTCACAAGTACAGGAGCACTCCAGAGGTTATATAAAATGGAAGGTTTCTATAGGAAGGAGGGTGGAGCAAGAGGGTTATTAGCAAAAGAAAAGAAAGAATTGTTTCAGGCTTGATCACCTTTCTTTACTGGGAAGTGCAGGGGTCTTATTATGTGGATTACCTCATCTTCCTTTGGGGAATGGAGAAGACCCATGGGACAGATTACCTCACTAACGCTGATCAGAAAATTCCTGACTGACTGGTTAAGACTACATTTCTAGGGAAGGTTGAAACTGCCATTAAGTTAGGTATTAAGCCTGGGTTTGATGACTGCACTTAACTGACACCATTTTGGGACCATGGTTTTCTTTTTAACCCTCGTTAACTATCATCACACAAAAAAATATGAGGGATACAAACAAATTTACTATAAGGAGTTACTTTAGAATTATCACTTAGACAGAATTAGAATTTATTAAAGACTGAATGTGAATATACTATCTCCATTCAAATGTTATGTTGACATTCCATACAATGCTTCTCATCTCTATGTTTCATAAAAGTAAATTTATTTAATACATTCTGTGTTCATACTGTAAACATCGCGAATCAATTAAATTCCTTGTTAAATCTATGGGACTAAAGTTTAGAAAAAGCCCTACGGAACCCAGGTAACTTTTTTTTTTTAAAGATTTTATTTATTTATTTGAAAGAGAGAGAATGAGAGAGAGAGAGCATGAGAGAGGGGAGGGTCAGAGGGAGAAAAAAACTCCCTGCTAAGCAGGGAGCCCTATGAGGGACTCAAGATCCCAGGATTCCCAGATCATGACCTGAGTCAAAGGCAGTCTCTTAACCAACTGAGCCACCCAGGCACCCAGAACCCAGTTAACTTCTATCCATTGCCAGCTCATGGGACTACCCTTTTCATTGAGGACATGGCAAATGAATGCCAGTGGCTACAAAGGTATGTATAATAAGTTAATAAATTTATATATAAAATATATATATAATAAAATTAATGCTCCAAGGCCAAATTAAGCCTCAGGATAAAACACTGTATGGAGTGAATGCTACTTACGTGGTTTTGCCCTCTATAGGCACCGAAAATTGAAATGTAGTAATTTGGTAGGACTTATTCAGTTTCTGCATGGCTTCATACAATTACCTTGTACAGTGGCAAAGTATTTCTTAACTTTGGAGATCAAAAGGGAACTTAGGACCATGGCTAAGCACATCTGAGAATGATCAGTCCCCCATTTTACTAAAAAGCAAGCAAATAAACAAACTCAAAGTAGATGGATCAACGCATACACACACATATATAAAGACTAAAGAATTTTCTCATACAGTACTATAGTTTCTTATCATAATGCTATAGGCAACAGTCTACATGTTTGGTCAGGATTCTATTCTGTGGATTTCAGTACTTGTCCCAGGAAATCTGGCCTGCAGTGTATGCCAGGATGAGCATCTCCCTCTTTCCCTCCCCCCCTTCTTTCTTTCTGTCTTTCTTTTTCTTTTTCTTTCTTTCTGTCTTTCTTTTTCTTTTTCTTTCTTTCTTTCTTTCTTTCTTTCTTTCTTTCTTTCTTTCTTTCTTTCTGTCTTTCTGTCTTTCTCTTTCTTTCTTTCTTTCTTTCTTTCTTTCTTTCTTTCTTTCTTTCTTTCTTTCTTTCTTTCTCTTTCTTTCTTTCTTTCTTTCTTTCTTTCTTTCTTTCTTTCTTTCTTTCTTTCTTTCTTCCTTCTTTCTTCCTTTCTCTTTCTTCCTTCCTTCCTTCCTTCCTTTGTTGGCCTCATTACTAAGATATAATCATTTCATGTGTTTGTTCAGAGCTACCAAAAGTATTCATCCCTCATTAACCTGATGGCTACTGGCTCTGCCAAATCTGGCTGAGGCACCCTTTTGCTCCGTCTTACCACTGCCGGCACTTTCTGAGTTTTCCTTCTGCTCTGAATGGTGGTTTATGCTGTCTTCCTCTTTTTCTGAGGACATCTTATCAGAAAAGTCACTGCTGCCTACCCCATCTAAAGCAAATTTCTTTCTATCGTTAACTCCGTCCTTTGTTAGATTCCTTCATGTCACATCAAAACGAATATTTGATTTATTTATGTGCCACTGTGTTTGTCTATTTTATCCATTAGAATTTATGTACCACAAAGGCCAGGATCTTTTTTGTCAAATTATTGTCCCAACACCTAACACTGACACAGAATATGGGCTCAGTAAATCATCTGCTGATTAATTGATTATATCATTGTTGATGTAACTTTATGCAGAAATAATCAGTGAGCTGGACAACTTGGTGAATTGGCCTTGTTTGCAAGCCATTCTTGATTTTTCTGTGGGACGTTAGTTGGGTGTAAATCACAATGAGGTTTTTAAGGTGAAAAGGGTTTTGTACCATTATTATCCATGTTAGCCTCCTGGAAGGGCAAATGTTACCTGCCAGGGAACATCACCTAAAGGCAATTCTCTGAAGAAGTCAAGGTGTACTGCAAACGGTTCCCAACACTCACAGCGGCCAGGCCAGTAAAGGGAATCTGGGAAGGGCAGTAATAGTGCTGACTACCATCCTTTTGGTTGAATCAATAATATAATTCAAGAAGCAATATCCTTTAACAAATACTCATTAATTGTATATCTTCAGGGTATTTTGAGACTGAGAACTTATGAAATGTTAATTAAAGCAGACTGGCAGCCATAAAATAAGAAGAAATTAGGTTCTGACCTTCAGTAATAAAAGTGAGTTTGGTTTCATTTTCTTTGATAATTATTTTACAGCCCATTTGGAGAAAAAAAAAATGATGCCTGTTTATTAGTCAATAAATACAATTCTGAAGGACTGAAAGTGTACCCAAGAGTGTTCAGATATTCTTTTTTTTTTTTTTAAGATTTTATTTATTTATTTGACAGAGAGAGAGAGAGAGAGAGACAGTGAGAGGGAACACAAGCAGGGGGAGTGGGAGAGGGAGAAGCAGGCTTCCCACTGAGCAGGGAGCCCGATGTGGGACTCGATCCCAGGACCCTGGGATCATGACCTGGAGTGCTCAGATATTCTTAAGAAGTGATTTTTGTGTTAAAAATCCATGATATGAAACTTGGAACACTCAAATTTGGCTAAGTAATTCAGATCTGGATATTTTTACCATGGAAAAAAAAGTAAGCCCTCCAATTTTTCACAATGAGGGAGCCAGTGCTTTGGACATGATGTTCCTTTTTCTTGAAGGAACATATTTTAAATAGTGGAAAATAAATTGCTGCTCCAGATTTGTTTTAAAAGTTTTAATACCTTATTTCAATTTTTATGAAATATCTATGGCTAAAAGAATATTAGGCTGGAGTAAATGATGCAACTTTTTTCGTTTGGAGTTGGCAAGATGAAAGATTTGTCTTTCATCTCTTTGGAAACAAAAGATGAGCTGTTGAAATTAAAAATGTTATAATGTGTGCTAAATATAAGGGAAATAATTTTCCCTTAGTACATGCATTTCTCTTTTGGTAGACAAATTTTTACCAAGCATGTCTAGCGTTTTGATTAAAATCATCTGGCAACCCTCAGTTATAGCTGTCCCAGGGAGAAAAAGATGAAAAGTATCATTCTTGCAAACACCTTCTATGATTTCAGAAGATTAGGGTTCTACATCTTCAAAAATAGAAAGTAAATATCAAGTAACATAGTTCTATTGATCTATTTTAGTACTTCTCATGGGGTTAAATTTTCTTCTACAGCAGCAGGTTTTTATACCTTTTATTCTGGAGACCCCTTTTCACTCTTGACTAATTTTAAAACACAAAAATACTCGGGGTGCCTGGGTGGCTCAGTTGGTTAAGCGACTGCCTTCGGCTCAGGTCATGATCCCGGAGTCCCGGGATCGAGTCCCATTCCAGGCTCCCTGCTCAGCAGGGAGTCTGCTTCTCCCTCTGACCCTCCTCCCTCTCATGCTCTCTGTCTCTCATTCTCTCTCTCACAAATAAATAAAATCTTAAAAAAAAAAAAAAACCGCAAAAATACTCAAACAATATATTCTATTATCAGCTATAGTGTTGACATCAACACATGCCATGTAACCTCTGGGAAACTCCACTATGCAATGGTAAGAAGATAAGAGTGAAAAAAACAAATTTTGTCTTAACATTATTAAAAGCCCTCACATTTTTTCCTCCTAGATCTACTGAAAGACATTTTGGGGTTCCAGGACCACACCCTGAAGATAGTAGTTTGACAAAGAAAGTCTAAGAGCTTGAGTAGAAGCTAGAAATTAAGAGTTGCTTGACATTACTCTCTTCTTTATTTCAACTTAGCATAATTAAACTGCCATTGTTATAGAACTAATTAAAAAGCATTATTTGGCAAATAATTTAATACAGTATACATCAGTGTACATGTTCATGTTCTCCCAATATTAGTATATATTTTCTTGCCTAATTCCTGTTGTTAATAGCAGAAGTAAATATTTAATCGAATAAAAGCCACTTACTTAAAGATAATTATCCAAGCTGTTAGAATATTAGTTCATATTTTTAAATCAGAAATATTAATTCTAAGCAGTCTCATTTAAACCCACACTATTTGAGGCTCTAAATTGAGACATACACTGTATCTGTTTGCAAAGGCTTTCAGATCTATTCAAGGAAATAGATAAATACGTAAATAACTATGACACAAGGCAGATTATGTTCAGTACCCATCTGCTTGTACTATCAAGAACACCTTCTGAAGGAATAAGCTTTTAAATGCGATCTATGTTAATATACAATAAGATGGTTACAATTTAGTAGTTCTTGGAATGAATTTGCTTTCTAATTAATGATCTTGGTGACTCACACTTTTTACACCCAAATAGACTCATTTTTACAAGAGAGATTAGAAATAGACAACAAATTTTCTATTTAAATGTGTTATCTATGACTCTGTAGATTGTTTAGATAATTATAAGAAAAACTAGAGATATTTGGAAGTGTCCTTTACTTAGGTATATGAGACTGATTTAATTTACAGCCAGAATTGAAAATCTGAATTCAGATGTTACTCATTCTTAATTAGCATGTTACTAAGAAATTCAGGTGATACAAAATAAAGCTCATTTGGCAGAGAGTTCAAAGAATATTTATTTAAGCCACACCAAAAAATAATGCAGTAAACAGCTTCTAAAAAAATGTATCATGAGAAGGAAGTATCTGGCATTTCTAACAAAAGTATGAAACTAAGATATTTCCATAGGGTTTATGCCCAGACTATTATAGATTGAATTTCAGTTACAACCAGACCAGAAGATGAGAATTTAGAGGTTAGAAAAGTACCTACCTTTAGGGTTTTTTTTTTTAAATAAAATTAATATACATTTCAGAATGTGTCTAAAGGAGTTCAGTTTTTCCTGAGCAGATCAATTCAAATTTACATAAAATGGAATACATTTGAATCTTCAATGAAACATGGCATGTTATAAATATTCTAAAAAGAAATTCAACATATGCTATTTTCTTAGTACTTATATAATGGACATCAGTTGAGATCTAGACTATAATCACATTGTACTTTGAGTTTACAAATGTCTTCATTATACATTTGCATGGAGCCTCATAGCTTTACTGACACGTAAATATTATTATTAATGTTATTATTATCAGTTTTAATTTTGAGGAGACTCTGGCTCAGGAATTGAGTACCTTACCATAAGCTACACAGCACTGTGACCCAGGTCTTCTGACTTCATTCTCAGTATAATTTTTCCCATGACACCACAGCTTGGTCTAGACAGGGTGACAATTACACCATCCCTTCTGGCTCTCTCATCCCCTTGGGAAGTAAAGGACTTAATTGTTTAACTTCATCAGCAGCCTTATCAAAACCTAAGCAGTCAAAGAAGAAAAGTCTCCCTGGAAGTTTCTTGTTTACTTGCTAGTAACTAAAACACTTTTTTTTGTGTGGCTATGATTTTTATTTCATAGTTACGCATCAAAAATTTCAATCAAAAATGTGGTGGAGAAGTAAGTTAAGATGCATTCACATTGCAGTGACATAAACAACCAAAAAATCAATCAACCAGAATAATTTCCTGATAATAGGATAATAGCAGAACTGCCATTTTAGCCAGGAGACCACACCCTTCCAGTATGCCGATAGTTCCTGGCTGAATGAAGAGTATCTTTCACCCCCAGGTGAGACTCTGCCTGAGCTAGCCTGAGATTTTTATCATCCAAGAAAATTTCATTCTGGAAGTAAGACAGGCTTGATAACTCTGAGATACCCATAATAAATTATCTTAGAGGGCAGGTAACCTTTCAAGGCATCACTTAGTGCTCCAACTGACTGATTCTATTAGTTTAAACCATATGAAATTGCCATTATTTTTTGGTCAACACCAGTTTGACAATTTCATGTGGTTCAACTTAATACCTTCCTTATATGAGAAACAATAAGATATTTCCAGGGCGCCTGGGTGGCTCAGTTGGTTAAGCGACTGCCTTCGGCTCAGGTCATGATCCTGGAGTCCTGGGATCGAGTCCCACATCGGGCTCCCTGCTCGGCAGGGAGTCTGCTTCTCCCTCTGGCCCTCCCCCCTTCTTGTGCTCTCTCTCTCTCTCATTCTCTCTCTCTCAAATAAATAAATAAAATCTTAAAAAAAATAAGATATTTCCATTGAGGATATGAAATTTGGGGTCCAAAGACTTTGTCATTCAAAAGGAAGAACTTGCTCATGCTAATTAGGGTAAGTTAATTAATGCTCAAATGGACATGATTATAATAAAGATAGACCTCATAAAATTGTTTTGAGGATTGACTGGAACTATGAATATCTTTTTATTTAATACAACACCACAGTAGTATTCAACAAATAAGAGAGATTATAGGGCTAATATTGTTGCTGAACTCCTACATCTTAACTTTGAACCCTGTCTAGCTTTCTCACCCAGAAAGACTTGGTAGATTCAGCTAATAAACCAACTTTTTAGCTTATTCTTTCATGGTAGCCATATAGCATTTTCCATACGTGGTATCAGGAGGATAACTACCAGAATGAGCTTGTTTAGTGCTAACACTAGAATTTGGTCATTTTCCTATACCTGTTAATGCCAAAAAATATCTGTCACATATGTGACTTAGGGGATAGAACACCTTTAACACATGGATACATACACACTATTTTTTGAATCATTCATAAATAATTTGACTTTTAATTCATGCATAGAGAATGTTTTCAGTATATTACAATAAAGTCAGACATCAAATATACTATGTGTAGCTTCTAAAACCTCACTATGTTATTTACTCCTGGCTCTGGGTAAACAAGATTCCATATTTGTTCCTCCACTAGCCTCAGACATTCTTTTGAAACTATTACTTCAAATTCACAAGGACACTATTACTTTTTTCAGCCACTGACCTCTTCACATTTTTGCTCTGACTGCTGTGAAACACAGATTGTAAATTCTTTGAGGATAGACCCTGTATTATTCACCTTCTCATATGATTAGCACAGTCTTGCATATTACAAACACCTTAATGTATGTTGAACAGAATTGATTTTACTCTCCAAATTATAAGCAGAAAATTACAAAGTGAGATTGCAAAATATATACTTGGGACTTGGAACACAAGAATTATTCATTCATTTTTTTAAAGATTTTATTTATTTATTCCAGAGAGAGCATGAGCAGGGGACCGGGGGAGGGGGGAGGGGCAGAGGAAGAGGGAGAAGCAGACTCTCTGCTCAGTGGGGAGCCCGACATGGGGCTTGATCTTAGGACTCTGGAATCATGACGTGAGCCAAAGGCAGACACTTAACCAACTGAGCCACCCAGGTACCCCTTATTTGTTCATTTTAATAGTGAATCACATATTGGGAATAATTTTAATGCTTGCAGATCAACCATGACTATTGACCCACACTGTAGCTAAAATAATACTACAAGGAAAAAAAAAAAAAAAAACTACCTGCAATTCTCAATGCTCTTCCAATTATCTTGAGTAATGGATGCCAGAACTTCTTCCTCTAAGTCATGATCCTTTTGCTATATGGGGACACCTATGGTTACCTGGGTTGCTGAAAATAAATGCTCCAATTGCCAAGGAGCCTTGGTTGCACCAGAGAAAGATTTTTTTCAAGAGGAGAAATCCTCAAGTTCTGATGTCCATGTTTGTATTTACACGAAGCAGTCTGGTGGCCCAATCTGAGCTATAAAATATGGCAGCCAATAGCCACATATATCTATTTACATTAAAGCTTCATTTAGATAAAGTTAAGTAAAATAAAAAATTCAGTTCCTTAGTCACACTAAACATATTTTAACCCTTATAGCCACATGAAGCTAGGTCCTAGCAAATTGGTAGCATAGTAATTGAGCACTTTTTCATCTCATAAAGTTCTCTTGGGCAGCATTAGTCCAAACAATTAATGGCAGGCAACCCCTTGGTGTACAGTGAGTAATTTATAACTCACATTAATAGGGAGAGTCAGTACAGGAGGATCATGATCTCAGAAATGCCTTGGCAGTTCTCAGCTGTTGGATGCATTAACTCACTTCTCCCACCTGGAAGTGGAATTCCAGCTTTTCTGTATTTGATATATAAATTGTGTGTACCATTAACAAGCAAACACATATCTCTATATCCAAAGATGAAAGATAATTATTCTTTTAAGAACTCATTCCTCATGTATTTTTTTCTTTACACTATCTAACGCTCTTATGATCAGATTATAGAATTTTCATTACATATGAAAGCATTTTATGCATGGTCATCATTCAGTCAACCAAAAATACATAAAACAAAATTACAAGATAAAATCCAGAACTTTAGGTGATGTTTTTACTCAAGAGGCTGTGCAATCTTGGGAATATTGCATAACTTATTATTATCTTGGCCTTCTAAGATACAAGTATAAATTTTGACTTTTAGCAAATCCCCTCTGCTATTATTAGCAGGAACTGCTATGAGGAAAAATAACTCACAATTTTAGATTCTGAAATCTGAAAAATATAAAGTTCACCTTCAAAAAGGAAGATCCATAATTGATTTTACCTGTTCAAGAAAATTATTTCCTAAAAGTTAAATCCTTACTATTGACATATTTGAAAATCAAGGCAATAAAAAGTGCCCCCCTACCACCACCACCAACTTACTTGGCTCATATTTTCATCTATATATAGAATCCCTCAAGTAAGAGGAAATTGTGTCCTATGAGTGACCTCAGGGTTTTGGTAAATTACTTTCCTTCTATGTGAACTCTAAAACATGCATATAAATAGGAATGTGCATGAGCTTGCAAAGATATTGCTGGCACTCTGTATTTTTCCTATAAAGTTATATATGCCTGAGGCTAATGTCTAGCTATATTTCATCCTAAGGTTAGTAGAATTTCATAAAATATTTAGATTCTTATAATAGGACTTTTAAATAGTTAATTTTTCAAGACAATAGGGACTCTTTGACCATTTAAACATTTTTACCTGAAACTGGAGTAATAATCTGGCATTTGGTCTGGAAAATGAATCCTGCCCTTTGTCTAAACTTCTCCTTTGAGGCTTCCCCAGTCTTATTCCTGATTGATTAGAGTGCATCTCTTTGATATAATCTTGGAGAACATCCATTCTGAGAACTCTGAACTCTCAACATTTGTGCCTTAATCATCAATTATCTTTAAAAAGTATTAATACAGCAAGACCCAACTCAACTCAACTGACAACGTAGTCATCAGAAAAACAGAAAACAAAACAAAACAAAAAATCAAACCAACTGAGCCAAAAATTAAGTATGTAGTTTGCTGTTCTTGATGGTGACAGTGATAATGGTGTTTATATATAAAATCATGAATATTCAACAGAAGTGACACATAATCTTGACTGTAAATCACGTATCTTGAAAATTCACTTAGGATAGAATTTATTCTATTAAAGCCAACTAAATAAGAATGTTTCAACATGTTACCACTTACTCTTAGCAAAATTTCCTTTAGCTTTAATTACCTAGATATTTGAGAGGAAAGATAAGCAATTTTTTTGACTACAAAATATTCTCCAGACTTTTAGTAGCATTAAAGCAACACATTTTAAGATATTTGATTTTTGGGGTGCGCCTGGGTGGCTCAGTTGGTTAAGCGGCTGCCTTCGGCTCAGGTCATGATCCCTGGGTCCTGGGATCGAGCCCCATGCCCAGCTTCCTGCTCAGTGGAGAGCCTGCTTCTCCCTCTCTCTCTGCCTGCCGCTCTGCCTACTTGTGCTTTCTCTCTCTGTATCAAATAAATAAAAATCTTAAAAAAAATATTTGATTTTTTCTAAAGATTTTATTTATTTATTTATTTATTTATTTATTTAAGAGAGAGAGAGTGGGGAGGGGCAGAGACGGAGGGAGAGGAAGACAGAATCCCAAGTAGACTCCACTGATCATGGAGCTTAATGGGGAGCTCTGATCCCACCACCAGGAGATCATGACCTGAGCTGAAATCAAGAGTCCATAGCGCAACAGACTGAGCCACCCAGATGCCCCTAAGATATTCAATTTCTAAGGGCTGCTATAAATTTATTGGTTTTATATCAATCTATCTCTACCTTAAATAACAGTCAGATAAATAGACTCCTAGAATCTAAATGAATTGGGTCATCGCAGAAGTTCAGTACCTTACAAGATCACACATTCCCTCCCTCCCTCCCTCCCCTCCCTCTCTCCCTTCCTTCTTTCCTTCCTTCCATGATTATATGGCTAGAATTTAGGATCTATTGTATTTTATGACATCAAAGAAATGACCCTATAGCTACATCAAGTTATTGGTCTTTTTAAAATATTTTATTTATTTATCTGAGAGAGAGAGAGAGGGAGCAAAAGATAGAAGGAGCATGAGCAGTGGGGAGAGGCAGAAGGAGAGGGAGAAGCAGACCACTCACTGATCAGGGAGCCTGATGTGGGGCTCTTTGCAGCTCCATTGGGGCTCAATGGGGCTCGAATCCAGGACTCCAAGATCATTACCTGAGCTGAAGGCAGATGCTTAACCAGCTGAGCCACCCAGACACCACCCCATCCATTTATTAGTTTTCAATCTTTCTTCTGGAAGTAAACAGAGATCTAATTCCTTTCCCATGTGATTATATATATATAATTATATGTATATATTGCCTCTCTCTCTCACTCTCACTCTCTTTTTCTTTTTCTTTTTTTGACTAAATATCACTCCCCACTTTAAATAGTTAATTTAGAAAAGTTAATTTAGACAGTCAATACCAACCTAACATTGTACCATGTGCCACCAAGGTGATAAGTTCCTTATGCTTGAATATTAAATTTTTTAAAAAGATTTCATTTATTTATTTGAGAATGAGAGAGAGTGAGTGAGAGAGAGAGAACACAAGCAGGGGGAGCAGGAGAGGCAGAGGGAGAAGCAGGCTCCCCACAGAGCAGGGAGCCCGATGTGGGGCTTGATCCCAGGACCCCAGGATTATGACCTGAGCTGAAGGCAGATGCTTAACCAAATGAGCCACCAAGGTGCCCTTTGAATATTAAGTTTGAACAAATACTAATTTTGTCTAACTTTGAACTTTAGAAATTTCAACCCTCATATCACATAGGATTTCAAGTAGGTAATTTTTATATTTTGTTTAAATCCTGATTTTCTACTGTTGTAGAACATCAGTAAGAGCATTAGAGTCTCCCCAGTAACTAGATGGAAATTTACATAATGACTCAGTGTTGAACAGTATTTATTTCATAGGGTTATTTTCAGGGATACGTGAAATAATCTAAATAAGCACTTAGCACATCATCTGATATGTAGTGAGTACTCAGTAAATATTAGCTAATAATATACCTTTTAGTAATTACTCATGTTATTTTGTATAGGCTAGACTCTAAGGGGTAGAGCTCTGTGACACCTTCTAATTTATTTGCGTATCTGAAATACCTGTGATTGTGACTTCTGGCTAGTGTGTTTATTCCTAGCTGTGGTTGAATGAGATGTACACAGAGGCACAGCAGTCTCATGGTGCTGAGAAATTCATCCCAATTTCAACGTTAGATAGTGAGTGGATCAGCTAGTTAGTGGCATGATCAAACGGACCTGAAAATACCAGTCACTCCCATCACAGCACACAAATTGATGTTTTTATGGTTGGAAATAATGCACACATTGTTCTTGCAACCACTCTATCACCACAAAATATTGCTATAGACAGTTTAATTCTTCTTGACTTCTGTGCTTTGGCTTATAGTGTGGGGAAAATAATATATAATATTAAGTAGTAATATTAAATCAAAGGACGAGACTAAGAAACACTTCACCTGGTATTACCTGATTATTACTGAGCACTGGCATGGTCTCTCTCTCTCTCTCTTTTTTAATAAAGATAGGTTTGTTTAATTTGTACATTTACTTATATATTTTAAAATATGTGGTATATCGATTAATATTTTAGGAGCCTACTATTTGGAATTATATTTTAACTTTGCATTCATGTGAATAATGTTGAATCACATGTGCAATAGCATTTTTTAAATTTATTTTATTTTATTTTTTTAAGATTTTATTTATTTATTTGAGAGAGAGTACATGAGAGGGGGGAGGGTCAGAGGGAGAAGCAGACCCCCTGCTGAGCAGGGAGCCTGATGCGGGACTCGATCCAGGGACTCCAGGATCATGACCTGAGCCGAAGGCAGTCGCTTAACCAACTGAGCCACCCCCAATAGCATTTTTTTTAAAGGAAACAGCTATCACTTACATTTCAAAATTCAGAAGTGTGTCTTAAAGCTCTGTCCTCTTAGAGCTTAGCTTATACAAAATGACATAAGAGTAGTGAAGAAAAAGTATAGTAACAGCAAGGATGAGATCTTGCCATTTGTGGTAACATGGACGGACCTAGAGGGTATTATGCTAAGGAAATAAATTAGATAAAAATAAATACCATATGATTTCACTTACAAAAAAAAAAAAGAATGAATAAACAAAAAAACAAAATACAGAAACAAACCCACAAATACAGAGTACAAACTGATGGTTGCTAGAGGAGAAGGGAGTGGAGAGATGGGCAAAATAGGTAAAGGGGAGTGGGAGATATAGGCTTCCCTGTTATGGAATGAATAAGTTATGGGGATGAAGGTACAGCATAGGAAATATAGTCAGTAACATTGTAATAATGTATGGTGATAGATGGTAGCTACACTTGTGAGCATAAGGTAGCATAGATTTGTGGATTTACTATGTTGTACATCTGAAACTAATGTAATATCGTGTCAACTATACTTCAATAAAAAGTATAGTAATAGCCAATATTTATTAAGCATTTATTATATGTCAAGCAATGTTCCAAGTGCTTTGTGCAAATTATTTTGTATATCTCTAAAAATACCCTGTAAGGTAAATTTACCTGTCAATTACATTGACAGTAACATGTAAATGTCTATCTAGTCATTGGGGGGATCATTCTTTTAACTGATAATCATGCAACTATGGAAAGTTAAGATTTAAACAAAATATAAAGGTCATCTACTTGAAAGCCTAATGTGAAGCTTAAACCTTCCCTACACTGTTTCTACTAAGTGTTGTTCAAATTTAATATTCAAATCTGAGATAATCATTGCCTCTGGATATTGCTCACCCCATTTCTGAACACTTAGCTATTGGAAAACTTTATTTCAAATTGAACTAAAATCTGCCTCTCTTTACTTCAGTTGTCTGTTTTCTAGGGGCAAGACAAAACAAATTACAATTATTAAGAAATGTATGCTATGCCGTCGCTCTAAGACTTTTCTTCCCAGACAAAATTTCCCAGTTCTCTTTAATTGTTCTGCATATGATCTATGTCAATTTATTCACTCTCCTAGCAGTTCTCCTGTGCATTAACTGTGGATTATGTCTCTCTTTCTTAGAGGCTGATATCTATGATAAGCTGGTGGTCAGATCAGCAGAACAGATTTCCAATTCAACTGTCCAGTTTCTTATTATTTCTCTTTTACCCCTTTATAAGTATAGCAACTTACTTTAACTTCTTTGTACCTCATCTATAAAGGGAGGATTATAAGCCTCTCCCTCATAACCTGACTTAAGTTTCAGTCAGCTATTCCCTGTAATATCTTAGGTATAGTTCTTGGCCCATGGAAGGTATTCAACAAGTGTTTTGTATTATTACCAATATTATCAGTATGACAATTGCCATCATAAGCATTGTTTTCAAAGTTTGATCTTCCCATAGGGTAGTGGTAATTTTACCATAATTTTTCTCATATGTCTAAAATGGACTTGGTTTTTGAAAACTAGTGTGGGGAAAACTAGTAGAGATTAAAATTATAGATTGCATACAATTAATGTGTACACATATATGTGGGTATATATAATGTATATATGTGTGTACATTATAATATATGTACATTATATATGTAATATACCCCCAAATAGCTAAAGCACCAGTAGGTAAGAAACCATTTTAAAATATGTTACTCAATATGCCTACCCCAACTGGGAGATTTCTAAGAAGTGACAAATTAATTTATGCAGTTAATAAATATTTGTTGAAAGAATTAATTGTAAAATAATATGTTTCTCCAGTCAGAGTCTTCCCTATCCCATATATCCAACTGAATGGGCAAGTGACCTGGATTCTACTTCTCAAAGTCTCTTGAACTGATTCCCTCCTTTATTTCACAACTGTGACAAGGTCAACTTTCATGATGTCTTATTGATAATCTAGGAAAACCTGATCCTCAGTCTCTCTGCAACTTTCTCTTCAATTTCATTCAACCAGAATACTCCCCGCTACAAGAATTGCATTTCTTAAATGCCGTTTGATGATTTATCATTCCACTTGTTAAGAACTGCAGCGAGTCACTACGCCTCGCCAGTTACCCTCAGTCTGGCCTTCGTCATATGGTCTAATTTATCTTTGCAGTGTTCACATGTATACCTTTATCCCTAGCCAACACATTCTGCTCACAACTCTTTAAACACAATGTGGACTTTGTACTCTCGCTGCACTTTTATTTGCTCACAGAGGCTAGCGTTTTCCTCCCTCTCATCTTCATTTACTCTTCCAAGTGTCAGCTCAAACACCACTTCATCCATAAAGCCTTTCTGATTCTCCAGCTCAACATAATCTCTTGAGACAGACACTAAACCCCAGCGCTCTTCGTCTGAACATTTCTTGGGCACTCATATTACACAAACGTGTATCATGGTCATGGTTATATTTGTCTTATACCTATCTCATCGTAAGTACTTCAAATATAGATATGTGTCCTATTTTTTCATAGTAACTACTCACAATATTTAGCCAAGTTCCTTGAAAATCATATGACCTTAATAAATATTTGTTGAGCTGGTAGTTTTATAAGTCTTTAAGGTAAGCATATGTGTTAAGATTTTAAATTTATTTTTTAAGGAAAATAAACAGAACTATTTTTTTTCTCTATGATAAATATGATAAGATACTCAGACATTTTTGGAGAATAACTTTGAAGAATTAATAGAAAATCCCTATAAGTGTAAACTGATTTTATATCATAATTCTGAGACACCTTACTTTTGATATTACATTAACGTATTGATATATTCAAAACATCATTTACCTTATTTGCTTCTACACAGACCCACAAAATACAACAGAAATTAAATTTTCATTAAAAAAAATCAAAATTACAGGCTTGGTTGGTACTGCATTGCTTGAAGTGACAGCCAAGTTTTTCTTGATTTTTATTCATGTAAAATGATGTTTGCCAGCCATAAAACCATAGACTTACACACACACTTGGTAAATACAACTAACACAGGGGACTGGCTGTAGAAACTTGGAATGCACACAGAAAAAAACTGTCAGAGTGAGGTCAGCTGACCAGAGATCTGGTCTGCAATGAATAGCTTTTGCTTATTCTATAACTCTCCCCTCACCTGGCCTTCCCCCTAAAGATCCATTTGTCTTTCCAGGTTTGAGAACACAGCAGAGAAATTGTAGTAGCTTTATTCAGAGCTTGTAGGAAAACTCTAGTTCTTCACCAGTGTTTAGCAAAGAGCATGTGAGAACATACTGAGATGAGGGTTAAATCTCAAGAAAGTCACCTCCATCATTTTTTGTCTGATGCAAGAGATAGAGTTTAAGAGATTTCCCTCATGGTGAAAATGTGATTAATTATCCCATTATTATTCTTTTTCTCTCTTTTTAAAAAATTTTTTATTGTTATGTTAATCACCATACATTACATCATTAGTTTTTGATGTAGTGTTCCATGATTCATTGTTTGTGCATAACACCCAGTGCTCCATGCAGAACGTGCCCTCTTTAATACCCATCACCAGGCTAACCCATCCTCCCCCCCCTCCCCTCTAGAACCCTCAGTTTGTTTTTCAGAGTCCATCGTCTCTCATGGTTCGTCTCTCCCTCTGATTTTCCCCCCTTCATTCTTCCCTTCCTGCTATCTTCTTCTTCTTTTTTTTTTTTTTTTAACATATATTGTATTATTTGTTTCAGAGGTACTGGTTGATAGACATTGGGGAGGGTATGTGCTATGGTGAGCGCTGTGAATTTTTTTCTCTTTTTTATACCAGAGAGGTATAGTCTTTATTTACCTTGAGTCAGTCTAGATTGGCAACTCAACACATACCTTCATTAATCTTCATCAAGTTGTACCACTGGCACCACTAATATTATGCAAATAACTATTGAGCAGTGACTCCCAGGCTGGAGGAAGAGAAAACCCTACTAATCTGCCACCACCACACACACAGGCAATATTTGGCAATGTTTGGAGACATTTTTAGTTGTTACAATTGGGACAATGCTAATTACATCAAGAAAGTAGAAACCAGAGATGCCAATAAACATCTTATGATGTACAGAACAGCCTTCCACCCCCCCCCCACACACAATATTTGATACCCAAAATGTCAATAGGGACACACAGAATAATGGTAAAGAGCAAGTCTTTGGGAGTCAGACTGCTTAGGGCCCACTCCACCTGCGTCTCCAGCTCTTCCACATCACACCTGTATGACTTTGGACATTTTTTTTAACCATCCTAAGTTTTACTTTCCACATCTATAAAATAAGGGTAATAATATTCAAAGTTTTGTTTTGATCATGAAATTGCATAATTAATTTAATACTTAAAGCATGTAAGTAGAGTACCTGCAACATAGTAAATGCTCAACAATGCCACTTTAAGGTTATTATGTTCTAGTATTATTTTAATATTTATGGTGGGATTCCGATAAATGCTCCAGCTTGATATTGCATTTCTTGAAAGCAACAGTGGTAAATTTGCTTGAACATTGCATATCATATTTGTCAGAAAAAGAGGATCATTCTTAATCTGTTCCTCTATGTGCCAGATTTTGGTTCTATCTATCTCCTGTTATTGGTATTGACTTTTGATCATCTTTGTGACTGATAGAATGGTGAAATCAAGCACCACCATTAATGCAGGGTGGCTACTTATAAATATGTAGCTTCTGTGGTCCTCAATAGAAGGAACTGTAATTTGCTTTAGATTTTTCATTCTCAACATCAGATTTTCCTTCCTAATCTTAAACTCAGAGATTATTGGTTTCTGAGTTATCTCAATATGTATACATACATGGGATCATTTTAAATAAATGGGACTTGGTTTTAATATCATTCTCTCTGACTCTTATACTATCTGGTTCTTGATTTCAACTTGAGAATTCTAAGAAAGTTTGATATGTCATCAATTTATAAGTAAATCTGTGAGATGTAACTTTTGATTTTCAAGATGCATTAAAAGATGTAAAATTTAAATACAGAGTGTAGCATGTAGCAATGTCCCTGAGCCTTCCAAAACAATCCCAAATGAAAATATATATTCTCTAATATTGCACATTTCTCTGATTTCCTTTTCTTCTATTATAGTGGTATAAAATACTATTTAGCCAATGAATGGCTTTGGCACCAAGAGATCACAACTATTGCCAAAGTCCTTTTTTATCTCTTAGGGTAGAACCTAAGACACTTCTAAACTTGTCTCTCTTCAAACTTTATCCTGACATCGTTGAGCTGTCTAGGTTGTATTTTTCTAACTCTTTCTGGAGGTGAATTCACTCACCGAGGCTAACTTGAGAAACTACTCCCCAGTTGTGGGTTATTTCTGTTTTCGCTATACATAAGAGGTGATAGTCTTTAACCCATTTCTCAGCCAAGACATCATTAGTAGCACTCCCCTTTTCTGGTTATCAACAGATGTTTAATCTTGACACAAACATAAATGAAATTCCCCATTATTTGAAATCATATAATAAATATTTAGTGTTTTTAAACTGTGCTTAGAAGGAAAAGTTACCAACACTCTATGATGATATTCAAAATGCATATAGAGTACTCAATCTGTATTGGAGGTGGGGAATTCTGGAGCCTCCAAAGATTTGAATTGAACGGATAGGAAATGTAAACCGATTTGAACGGATCATTGAGATCATGAGGTTGGCCCCTTGTGGTAGGGAGAAGTAGTTTCAAACCTGGAAGCTGCTATCACAAGCATTGTGATAATATAGAAAACAATACAAGAATTCAAAATATGAAATGATATTTTCATAGATGCATTAGAGCACAAATACTCAGGGATTTCTAGGATGGTTAGGGTTGCCAATGTCAAGGACCATAGGTTAATCAGAGAAGGGCTCATAAGGGAAGTCAGCCTATAGCTATTTATACCTATAGCAGGTAACATGTTTGTGGTGACAAAGTCTGGTGCTCATGAGAGCTCCTGCCCATAGTTAGATTAGTGCTCTGGCACCACCTCCACTTGCTACCTGCTTGGGTTAGTGGAACATGCAAAGCACAAAATTAGGATCAGTGTCTCAAGGAATATTGATGCAGATGGAGAAGCAAGTAATTTTGTAGTATTTGAAGTCCAGAGTATGACTGGAGGTAGAACAGAAATTAAAAGAAACTATTAGTTGAAAGGTGAAGAAATAGACTCTAGGAAAAGTGATGATCAGGAATTTTTGTGGTTATCCTCTTATGATGCATTTCATATTTATGCTATGCCTGATAGAATCAAAGTGTTCCAGGGAAGACTTCTAGATCACATGTGTTGAAAATGTTGTTTATGCTGCCATTAAAAGTATCTATTCTAACTTACATATCAAGATAAAAGAAGAAAGTAGCCTAAACTATTTTGGAGTCTCTTCATGAATGAGGAAAATATTGATCAAGTCTTAGTTCCATGTTCTTTCTATGACAATTTTATAGAGGGAGCTGAAACACTGGAAATGCATGCAGGTGAGATGTAGGAAGAACAAAAACATAATCAAAGAAAATTCTCCAACGGTATTTGGAGAAGGATGGTGGCAGTTTGAGGCATTATAGTTTGATGTACTTTTCTAGCATCTGCTGACTTAGTTCTATTCTCCTTAAATTCAATTGACGTTTCTGTATGTGTGAGTCTGATCTTGGCAAATCACTTCACATAAACAAAACTCAAACAAAGCTCACAGATCCTCTGGTTGAGTGAAGACTATGGCCAATAACCTATTTTCATAGCTCTGAAGCTGAGGCTGAGCACTCTTCATTTATTCAATAAAAGGTCCACTACGCTATGTGCCAGGCACTGTTTTCCATACTTGGGATACACAGATGCATGAGTAAACAAAGCTGAAAAACAAAACAAAACAAAATGACCTTGACTTTACAAAGCTTCCATTCTAGTGAGGAATGGTCACAATAAATTAAAAATATAAAAAAGTAAATTTTATACTAACTTAGAAAATAAGTACTATGATAAAAGAGAAATGGCCAAGGGACTTGGGTGCAAAGGCAGAGGAAGAAATGATAATTTCACATGGAGTGGTCTGGGTAGGTCTTATAGAGGTAACTTTTGAGCAAAACTTAACTCATTGACTGTCAAACATATTTTAGCTGCTGGGAATACATAATGAACAAAACAGTCTAAGTCTCTACTGTTTGTATTCTAGTGGGAGGAGACAGGCAATGCAAATAAAGAATAATATAATATGTCATATAATGGAGACATCAGGGGTAGAGAATGATCAGAATGGGGTGTTCTTTCTGATAATGTGGACTGTGAAGCCTTTTTTATAGGGTGATATTTAAGCCACATAATTCCTTAGGGTGAGACTTGGGGAAAGTAGACCTCAGGCAAATCATGTGTTATAATACTTCATTAAGGATAGCAATCCCAGGGAAGAGTGAGAAGAAGAATAAGACAGGGAAGGAGGGCAAGTGAATGCAAAGATTTGTTCTTGATCTGTCTACTGTTTGTAATCAGACACTTCAGGGTGCTCACTGTCCCAGAGCCTTGTGTACTGTGGCACTCCTGGGTCCTCCACTGGGAAGACAAGGGGAACATGTTGGCTCAGTGTCTCGCTTGTGAAAGTTATACCCTGTGTTGTGTTAATTTCCCAGCATTGCTGGGCTGCTCATGTGAAGGTTCTAAGCTGGTCCCATAGTTTCTTATGACTTATCGGTGCCAGAGAAGCCAAGGTAGATGGTGAGAGGGGGACATGTGGAACACGGATGTGGGACAACTCACTATGGACTGAAAACCTGCAGGGTTTGTGGCCTCAATGGAGCTGGGGCACTATGTGGCAAAGGTCTGTAGACACAGGTGAGGTTGAATTGATCTGATTCAGTGCTCAAGAGGGAGCACGGGTTTTATGCCATGAGCACAAATCATTTTTAATTAATGGGGGAAAATTCTCTTAGATCATTTAATAGTTCTTTTTATTAATCATGATGTCTGATATTGTTCCATTTATCACAGTATCACTCAGTCTTAACTTAATTCCAAAACAATGGTCTCTAATATTTATGACAAAAGATCATTGGGAAACTAATAAGGAGTGGAAGAGGAAAAGCGTGTAAACGAGAATGCCTAGAAAAGGCATTTGTTTTATTTGAATATTTTATAAAAGCTGAGAAAACTTTTACTCAAATACATTTTCTTATGCATCATTTTGGCTCCATCAAATGATGAAGGTTGAATTTAAAATTCTGAACTACTTGAGTGGTACATCTTTGCATCACCTTTAAAAATACCTATTTCAGCCTGCATGTGGAGATAAAAGAAGGACATAGTGTACAAGAGGTTTAAATATCTTTATTGCTTATTACAGACAATTTGAACTCCATCTGTTTTGAGTGTTTCAGTTCTAAGCACCAGTTATCTGAAGCAAAATAGACAGGACAGACTTTAATTCAACACGTCAGTATGAAATTTCACAGCCCCTGTAGAGAGGAAAGAAGAACAATTGGATATGCTCTGCTATCTTCGCAGTCTCTGTTCTGTGTGTGGGATATTGTTCATTTGATTGAAGTCATTCCAAAGCACTAAGCCAAATGTCTCGGATTTCACTCTTTCACTCTTTTCTTGAGGACAATTTTATTAGCATATAATACATGCACGTATATCTGTTAGTATTTAAAATAAAGAGCTCTTAATTCACAATTCTGTATAGAACCAGATTTTTCATCCAGAATGAAGCTAGCTTATAAAGCCATCAATTTTCTTTTCTTGAGATTGGAAAACTGTATTTAAAAAATGCTTTTTCATCATGGAGAAGTGGATCAGACAAAATAATTGCAAATAAGACTTCGGATTATTATTATTTTTTTTGATGGAATGTCTATGAAAGCACCAGTTAAACCTGTCTCTTTGATTCAATCCTGAAGTGATTTCTCCTCTTGTTTGCACTGAGCACTTTCTGCATGGCAAAGAGAAATCAACACCTCTGCAGAAACAACCAAAAAAGATGGTTTAAGATATTCTGTTATTGATTAAATATGATGATAATTTCTTTCCTAAATTCTGTCTCCTGAGCAGGATGGAATGATGCGTCTTTCTGTCCATGTCATCTTCTATCACCTGAGCAGTCCTTAGGCTATCTACTTCATCCAGAGAAACAAGAGCTACAATGCCACCTAAAAGATTCTGATTTTTCATCAGGGTAGATATTCAGGTGATAAGGGCAATGTTTTAGGTAAACTTTAAAGAAGAAACTTTCCTGAAGGTTGTATAGACTTCTGTTTTGAAAACTACTAGCTAAAATCAAAGATGCTGGGTTTTCATCTGGCCACTTCAGTGAAATCAACAATGTTTGGACAATAAAATTAGAAAAAGAAAGTAAAACTGTGGGGGAACAAAACTACTAGTTTATTTCTTCTTGTCCTTGTATTGACAAAACTGTTATATCAACCCAGTAAGCTACTAAAAGTGTAAATAAAAACAACATGGGCACCATAAAAATATTTGAAGATTTATACAGTTCTAACTACTGAATTTCTTTTGATTTTAATGTTGGTCATAAGCAGTTTCTTAAAACTTTTAGGCTTTAGTTGTAGAAATTATTAGCATCTTCTCACGAAAATAGTAGCATCAGTTCCACTTGTCAAATCCTCACAATAGTCATCACACCTGGTAGATTCTTTTTCAAATATCTCACCCCGATGTCCTTTTCTTTCTTATGGCACTCTCTTTATCTAACTGATGACCATTTATCCTCATACTTTCTCCTATTGCCTCCTTACTGATAATCTATCCACAACAAGACCCCAAGATAGATTTGTCTAGAAACAGATTTTATGGATTTCAATGGCTCACTATTGCATATAGTAGGGGTCAGAGTGCCTATAAGACTTTTTCACTCGTCTTAACCTCTCCTGCATCCACAGAGGGTCAGGCAATGCACGCGTTTTCATTTCCTGAACACTCATGCTCTTTTCCTCTTTGCCTTCATTCTTTTTCTCTCTTCTATTGAAAATACTCTTCCCCTGACTTTTCTGCCTCCCAGCTTTCTTGCCCTTCATTGTATATATCACAGGCTTCTGTGAATCTCTTCCCAAAGAATCAGTCATGTCCTTCCATGTGCTTCTATAGAATTTGTCCTGTTTCTCTGTGGTGTGCAGGTTAAGTAAACTACTTGAGGCTGTCCGCAACTCACTCATTCACTCCACTCATAATTAACAAGCCCACTTTGTTCCATTCTATTTAATACTGAGCATATAGCAGTGAATATAACAAAACAGTCTCTGCATTTTTGAGGACTAGTAGATCTCCAACCTCAGAAGGTATATTAATCACTTGAGGCGCTTTACCAAAATGCAGATTTCTGAGATACGCCATCAGATATTCTGATCCAAAAACTTGGGGTATGGTCCAGGAATATGCTTTCTTGTGACCCACTCTAGGAGACTGGTGGATGTGGCTCACTTTCACAATGGAAGACTCTCTCAAGCATGATAAATGTCATTGCTTATCTCATTTTATTTTATTACTTTATTTTTACTCCTATATTCCCAGCAAGTAGGTTAATAACTGGTACTTCATATGTTCTCAATATATAATTATGACAAAATGAAGCTCTCATGGAATTGATAATCTAGTGGAGGAATGTAGATTACACAGATGATCATTATACCATATACCATGATTCAGGAATGAGGGTGCTGTCTTATAAGAAGACATTTAACAATGGTTGTTTAGTCAGGGAAGCCTTCTCAGGAGGAGAGATATTGAAATTGTCACCCAAGGGTAAATAAAATGTTACCAGGCAAAATGTTTGAGAGGGGAAAAGAATGGCCCCGGCTGAAAAAACAGCCTGCTCAATACTTGGTAGTTAGGGAGAGCGCCCACAGGCAGGGATAAGGTAAGGTGTCTAGCACACAATAGAGTCACAATAAATATGTGCTGAATGAACAAATACACTTTGTATATCATTGGATGATATGATAAATATTTAACACAATCACTCGCAGATAGGGGGTGCTAAATGTACTAAGTATTTACTAAAATGAATAAACATAGTTTTCTCAAGTCACTACAGGTCATCAAAAACTGTAGGTGACTATCTTTTAATAAATCATAAATTTTAAGTTGGGTTGTGATTCTTATATTGTAAATTAAAAAATAATTTAAGCACAAATAAGCACATATCTCTTCAGTTTCTCTAAGTTTGCCTCAGTCTAAAAATCCATGTGTCCTGTTGCATATTTGAATGCCTTTGAGACCATCGTCATTTCTACAAAGCAAGTTTTACAATCAAATGAAGTAGGATTAATAATATACTTCAATTTCAGGCAACTTATTCCTGTCATTTTTGTAGAGAAAGCAATTTTCCTCATTATTAGATCTTCATAAATTTCCATTTTAATTGCTTTGTATTTTAATTGGAAAAGATAGAGTCTTTAATCCTTTTTTATTCATTAAATAATTGAAGACATATGATCTAACCTAGATGACAAAATATTTGTTCCTTTTACATACTGTGGGGAACTTTTGAATAACTGCCTTCAAATGTGATTTTAAAGTGTGTAATTCTACACAATCAGTTACCAAGTTATAAATTCAAAGTCCATTTTCTAGAGCTACTGGACATTCTACTAGGCAGAAGGGAAACTTGACAGTGACTTTCCTAAGTCAGTCCCTGTGTTGCTGCATGACAATGCAAAGCACTTACTTCCTCTAGTGGCTGATCCTGTTGCCACATCTTTTTGCTAAGCAGAAGGGTTTACTTTCCTCTTGGGTCATGAGATACTAACTAAAGATAAAAGCAATAAATGATACTTTGCTTTTAACTGGAAGGATTCTCTTCTTATGGAAGGAATTTTGGGAAGCCAGAAAAAAAGACTATAAAACTTTAAAAGAGAAGCGTTAATGTGATTTTTGAAAGTAATGTAGGATATGAGAGCCTATCATATGTGTGTAAAATCCATGAGGCAAAGACTTTGTAAGGTCTACACAATCCTTAGTGCGTGATAGTTATATGTAATTTACTCCCTGATTTAGTGGCTTATATGGAGATGGGTTTCAAATACTTATTAAAACTGTATCTGCTGAGGGGATTTTATGAGATTTAATGACAACAACTGACACAATGTGGTGCCATGACAGACATGACTAATGACAGCCCAAAATAAGCCAATTAAGACTTCAGAAAAATACAACTGTATCAGAATTAATAAATGGTCCAAATAGCATTTCAAAAATAAAGAAAGCATGGATTGTTCAATAAATGGGGTGGTGAGAATTAGCTGTCCACTTGGGTTGGGAGGAAATGACATGGAAGTTATATCCCTGTTTCACAATTTTTACAAAAAATCAATTACAATTGGATTAAAGATCTAAACATAAAAACTGAAACCATATGCAAACTAGCAGGCTTTGCTTAATAATGATACTAAACACCAAGCTGAGAAAAGATTGTAGTTTAACAGATTGGAATGTTTAAAAATTTCTGCTGTTAAAGCATATTAAATCAAGTAAGAAGGTAAAAGTCAAGAAGGGAAGGGATTTGCAATATGTACAGATAAAATGGTGGCATCTTTAATATGCGTAAATGCCTTTATAAATTATTAAGTAAAATGCAAATACTCCAGTAAAATCGGTAGACAACATGGACCAGTAAATTACAAAGGAATAAGAGAAATAACCAATACACGTTTATAAATCACTAATATTGCTAATAATCCAAGGATTTCACATTGTGAGTTATTTTTCAAGAATGAGACCACCAAGCATTTAAACAGGAGGAATTTTCCATTGTTGTTAAGAGTAAGGAAAAAGGTGTATTCAAGTGGAATGGTAATAAGGGAATAGATGGTTTAACTTTTCCAGGAGAGCCATTCAGAAATACTTGTGAAACATTTTAACTATCAATATCCCTTTCTCTAGCAATCCCACTTGCGATCTAGATTGGCAGATTTTCAATGATTACAATAAGTCATAATTGGTTGTATAATTGGGATTACAGACACTATGTTATTGGTACCCCAGAGAGAGAATATTCAATTTTATTTTCGGAGACTCAAACAAGGAAAATCATTTATTTGGAAGTGGATAAAAAGCTTGGTGTGATTGCTTTTTGGTATTTACCTAAAGAAATTGAAAACTTATGCCCACACAAAAACCTATGCACAGATGTTTATAGCCATTTTATTCACAATTGCAAAACTTGGAAGCAACCAAGATGTCCTTCAGTAGCTGTATGGATAAACTATGGTGAATCCAGACAATGGAATATTAGTTAGTTCTAAAAATAAATAAGTTATCAGCTATAAAAAAGACATGGAGGAAATATAACTGCATATTACTAAATGAAAGAAGTCAACCTGAGAAGGCTACATACCGTATGATTCCAATAATATGATACTCTGGAAAAGGCAAAACTATGGAAACAAAAACAGTTGGTGATTGCCAGGGGTTTGGAAGAGGGTGGGATGTATAGGCAGAGCAAAGGGAGTTTTTAGGACGATGAAATACCCTATATGATACTGTGTTGGTGGATACATGTCATTATACATTGTTCAAATCCATAAAATGTACAACCAAGTGTAAATATTAATGTAAACTTTGGTCTTTGAGTGATTGTGATAGGTCAGTGTAAATTTACCAATTATAAAAAAATGTACCACTGTGGTGGCAGATGTTGATCATGGGGGAGGCTGGGCATGTGTGGGAGTGGGGGGAATATGGACAATCACTGTACCTTCTCCTCAATTTTGCTATGAACCTAAAAAAGTCCTGCTGTACAAATAAAATACAATTTTTAAAAATGTAGTATGGTATTTAGGGCTACATGCGTTTATTTTTTTACAGAGTCAGACTTCTGGAGGGCTGAGGAAAACATGTAGAGAAAGGAGAAGAGTTTGGGGCTGGAACAGACACAAAGTGTGGGAGATGCTGTGGTGGGATACATAAATGGAAGGCACTGACAAAGAAAACCAGGATGACATATTAGTTTCCATAGTCTTTAGAAGTAGAACAGATACTCTTTCTTGATAGAATTCAAATACAGCAGAGAAAGAAGTTCTAGAATGCTTATTACAGGGAGTCTGGCATGTTTCTGCCTTTTGACATACAGAAAATAATGTGTGGTTTGTCTCTGTTGGTGGCGCAAAGGGAATAAACCTGATGCCCATGTTCCTTTATATGGGGAGGGACAGGTGGGAGAGAAGGAGTGAGGTACCCGAGACAAAGCTGAGTGTCTTTGGTTGACAATTTTTTGTCCACTCAGAAGATTTTGTCCAGGAACTGATGTTAGAATGATCATACCACTCTCCTTAATGTGGTCATAGGGTTGGCAGCTGCTGGTACTGGTTGGTTGAGTACAATTACTCAAAAACACTACGTTGGTTGAACAGAATGACTCAAATGATGTGATGACCTCAACAGTGTGAGCACAGTGCTATCATATATATATATATATATATATATATATATATATATATATATATATATATATGGTATCAAAATCCTGCAATTCATTAATGAAAATCCTGCAATTCATTAATTTTTGTCTAATATATATATATATTAGAATATAAGACAAACCTAATAACTATTTGCAAGATTATTTTGTTTTATGAATCTTAGCTAGTTCCAAAAAACATTTCAATCAATACAAACTATAGTCAAAATTGCTTCAAAATAACATGTTTGTTGAATAAATGTAGGTGATCTCCTAAATCAATGATGTTCAGGGAATGTATGCCTTATGATTTGATTTTCAAAACTAAGAATTATTATATTCCGTATATTCATGCTAGGAAAGCAATAATACAAAAGAAATCAAGGAATTATATTTGATAATGTGTAATGTCATAGAATGACAGACAACAATGATGAGACACTGATGTATGCAAATTTATTCGTTCAGCAATAAAAAGATTGTTATGCTGTGATACGCGTTCTGACCTTAAGGAAAATATCTTCAAAAAAAGATAAATTATTGATTTTTAAAATATTATATAGCTTATTTCTAAAAACAGAGATTCCAGAAAAAACATTTAATTTTTGAAATGCAATAAGTAGCCAGGAAGAGAATAATAAGAATAATAAGAAAAACCACAGGGGCACCTGGGTGGCTCAGTTGTTAAGCGTCTGCCTTCGGTTCAGGTCATGATCCCAGGGTCCTGGGATTGAGCCCTGCATCGGGCTCCCTGCTCCACGGGAAGCCTGCTTCTCCCTCTCCCACTCCCTCTGCTTGTGTTCCCTCTCTTGCTGTGTCTCTCTGTCAAATAAATAAATAAAATCTTTAAGAAACAAAAAAAGAAAAACCACATATGGGAACAAATATAGTAGGGAAATGCTCCATTTTTTAAGTTAAAATAATCTGATCTTATTTTTTTTAATTGGATTTATGTCCCTAGATTTTTCAATACTGGGATATTTGTTTTGCATTAGAGAAAAGGGGAGAAATGTGCCACAACATTTTACATTTTTCATTATTTATTTGAAACTCTCTTACTATCTGCTTTGACTTTCACAGCTCTGTGTATGTATGTACATACATATATATGAACATACACCATTTATCATATGCACACACATATGTACATATCACATTTCTTCACAAATTATCTTTCTTAAATATAACCTTAGTTTCAAAAGATGTGTAATTTAAAGATATATCTTTTTATTAGTCAATAAAATACTTGGAAAATATAGTAGCATCCTATTTTTCAATATATTATGAGTTTGACAAGTGTAATTTTCTCTAAAATATTCAGGGGAGCTATAAATAATTATCAGATTAAATCACTTTGATTATTCTTATTGCACAATATTTTTCCTAAAGAGATGAAACAGTTTATAAATTTTTATCCTGTAATTTGCTGTTTGAAATTTAAAATTGTTGGTGGTCAATCAATTCTTGTAGAGAGTGCAGTTACTCTTTCCTCTCCCAATACACGTTTATTAGAATTTTACATTATAAACTTTGCGGAAAGTTTATTTTACATTCCAACTTAGTAGCTTTCAGTATCTAGATTTAGCCGGGTATCTTAAAGTAAAGGGAAAATAATATGTAACAGGTACTACTAATATGCCAGGAATTATTTTATGCTAAATAATTAAATCAAAAGCTCCCCCCAAATCCAGAGCAGACTAACATAGAAGTGAAAATCCTGCAATCATTAATTTTGTCATAAATAACAATTATTAATTTTCTTCTCAATGACTACGCCTCTAATGAAAAACTAAAACTAAACAATTCATTATCTGTTATTATATCATTGACTATATCTCCCTATGCTCTGCCTTTTATTCTCATGACTTATTCATTCCATAACTGGAAGCCTGTATCTCCCACTTCTCTTCATGCATTTAGCTTATTTCCCTCATCCCCTCTCCTCTGGCAACCATCAGTTTGTTTTCTGTATTTATAGGTCTGATTCTGCTTTTTGTTGTTTTTTCGTTTGTTTTGTTTTTTAGATTCCACATATGAGTGAAATCATATGGTATTTGTCTTTCTCTGTCTAATTTCACTTAACAAAATAACCTCTACATCCATCCATATTGTCACAAATAGCGCAATCTCATCCTTCTTTATAGATATATATGTAATATTCCATTGTGCATATATATATATATATAGCACATCTCCTTTATCCATTTGTCTACTGATGGACCCTTTGGCTGCTTCTATATATTGGCTACTGTAAATAATGCTACCGTGAACATAGGGGTGTGTATATCTTTTTGTTTTGTTTATTTATTTGTTTTATTTAAATTCAATTAGCCAACGTATGGTACATCATGAGTTTTTGGTATAATGTTCAGTGATTCATTAGTTGTGTATAACACCCAGTGCTCATCACATCACGTGCCCTCCTTAATGCCCATCACCCAGGTACCCTGTCCCCCCACCCACTTCCCTTTCCACAACCCTCAGTTTCTGTCCTGGAGTCAAGAGTCTCATATGGTTTGTCTCCCTCTCTTGTTTTTTTCCCCTTCAGTTTTCCCTCCTTTCCCCTATTGTCCTCTGCACTATTCCTTATGTTGCACATATGAGTGAAACCATATGATAATTATCTTTCTCTGATTGACTTATTTCACTTAGCATAATACCCTCCAGTTCCATCCATGTTGATCTAATGGTAGGTATTCATCCTTTCTGATGACTGAGTAATATTCCATTGTTTATGTAACCACATCTTCTTTATCCGTTCATCTGTTGAAGGACATCTCAGCTCCTTCCGCAGTTTGGCTATTGTGGACATTGCTGTTATGAAAATTGGGGTGTTTCCTTTTGGGGGGATTAAATACCCAGTAGTGTCATTATTGGATCATGTGGTATTTCTATTTTAATTTTTTGAGGAACCTCCATACTGTTTTCCTCAGTGGCTGTACCAGTTTAAATTCCCACCTAATAGTGCATGATGGCTCATTTATTCCAGTGACCTAAAAGAAAAAAAAAAGAAAGAAAAGGGAAAACTATGTGAAGTGATTATTTATCAGTGTTAGTTATGTATGTGAAGTGTTAATTATCCTGATTGTGGTAATCACTTCACAAAGTATACATATATCAAATTATCACGTTATATACTTTAAATGTATATAATTTTGTCAATTTTTCCTCAATAAAGCTGGAGAAAAGTAAGTAAAAATAAATAAAATAAAGGTTTAATTTACTTCCCTTTCAAAAAAATTCATTTTTTATAATTTTGCCATAAATAATAATAAATTTTCTTCTCAATTACTATGCCTCTAAAGAAAAACTAAAATTACCTATTTGCCATTATGCATATTAAATAAATACCTAATTTTAATATTATTTTCAGTTGTTGTTTAGGTTTATAGATATATTTTTCACCAGACAAGATGGAGAAAAGAACCACTTATCACTTTGCATGTAAGTGTTCAAATCTTATTCATCATTCCTTACATATCTGTGTTTAAATTGCTAAATCCATTCATATTTTTTGCAAGATATATAGTTGGTTTTGGCACATTTTCTTCAATCACATTTTTTCCCCTAATGTCTGCAAAAACCATCTGAAAAACTAGAAACCCACAGACTTGTGGGAACTTTTTGGTTTATGAAATTAAGAATGACCACAGAGAAAAAAATTAAGTCAACTTTCGAGTCAGAAGTTCAACTCTCTGCCAATTTTTTAAAATTTGTATTCATCTGCAAGCCAACTACCCATTACTATATTTCTCATTCCAATTACCTAAATGTGCCAGAATAATTTATACAGTAAACCTGATGTATCATAAATGTGAAAATAAGTAAATTATTCACATAATACTTTTTTATTTCTTCATAGACAAACTCTAGGTATCCAAAAGCTTCATTAGATTTTTCTAACAACACTTGAAAATTGAATTTTTCATATTTCCGCTCACATTGCTTTTTCCGATATTATTAACTGTATTCTATTCTCAAAAGAACATCTGCCTTTTACCTTTTATTTTTCTGGCTGTCTAAATCTAACCATTAGATTTAGGTCCTAGATAGACAGATGATAGATAGATAGGTAGATAGATAGATAGATAGATAGATAGATAGATAGATAGATAGATAGATAGATAGATAGTAGATAGTTAGGTCCTATCAGATCTACGTTCAAACATTCAAATAATCGCATTTCTCTTTCTGTCCCTCCTAATCTTATACGCTCATAACAGATGACCCAACATTATTATAAAAATAGGTTCCTAACTCTCCTTGCCTTTTCTTCATGTCGTCCTTGCAAGCTATCCTCGGTTCCTAGGTTCATAATCTTTTCTTCCCAACATTCAAATACCTTCAATGACAATCAGGAGCCAGACTTTCAAGAGACTGCACGTTTGGTGGTAGCCCTTGTGTTTATAACTAAGCAGGTTATTTTGAGGAAGCCTATGGCACCAAAATCACCAAATAAACTACATTCAGACAAATTGGTTCACTTTTCCCTGGCATCAGTCTCCAAATACCCACTGCCATATTTATTTTGGAGTCACAATTGTTAACCTCGGGTTTATCTTAGATTTACATGTGAAGCTTTTGAAAACACGTGTCCCTATGTCAAGCCCTAGAAATTATGAATCTGCCATTCTGAGGAGGAGAGGGAGTTCGGATTTAAATGTTTCTGACTAAACACCATGAATGTCCATGTTTTTTTTTTAATATGGAATGTTCTTCCTCTTATCACCAAATGTTCAAATTCTACTCCTCAGGTCATATCTCAAATGCTAAATGCTATAATTTCTTCTGTGATAAATCTCCTCACCCCAATTAGGAAAGAACACTTGGTCATTTGAAATTCTTCAGTACTTGGTGTAGTGTGGACATCCCTATAAACCATAACCTTTTCTATTTATATGCCAAATGCCTTAGCAACTTTTCTCACCACATATTTTTCTAAAGACAAACTTGGCTCTGTTTTATTTTTGTATTGTCTAAAGATCCTTACAATTAGAAGATGCTAAATAATTACTTTGTGGGATGAATTTATCCCACAAAGGGCAAGGTGTTCTCGGCAAAAAAAAAAAATTTCTAGCTGAGGTAGATAATGTGGCTTAGACAGAATCAATCAATTTTATATATTGATTAGATAAAAAGTAATGTACCCTCTCATGCTCTGCAGTGCTTATTCTTGACTCAGTGTCAGTGTTCTATCCCTAGAAAATTAGATAGTTATCCTTCCATTTTGAGAGTGCTACCCCATTTTGGTAAGGCAATATATTTTCTCTAAATGGTTCTCCCCTTCTCCCTCTGTAATCCCAACCCAATTCTTAGAAAACACTGTAAAAAATAATTATCTTTGCTACTGACTAATCTGGAAGCTGATCAGGGATGGTGCTTGAGAAAATTAGATTATGTTCACATGAGATTAAATGATTCTACCTCAGACTGTGATCCATCTACACTACCACCAATCAGATGGAAACCTGATAAACGTGATAGACCAGCCAGCGGATCCATTCTATGCATTGTGTCCTTCTTGACATTATTGATTTCTTCTTTGTATTTGAGCCATTAAAGTATCTATAAATTCTCAAACTCTCAAGTCTTTCATTGCCCAAGGGGAGCCCTAAAAATTACAGTCCTCGTTGATGGTGATGCTAAGGAAGATTGCTTCTTTCCAAATGCTCCCCTAATGTCTGCAAAAACCATGGAAGTGTATGTTGATGATGACTTCTCAATTATATCTCTGGATTTGAACACAGCAGTTCCTTCTATGTTACTTGCACTGCTCCTCATGTCTCTGATCCTTGCCTTTGAATCACAGAAAATTTGCGGGAAGTTCTTTCTCCACTTGAATTGTGAAGAAACGTGCCATTTCCCATGCAACCCTGCGCTTGGAAAAGCTCCAATACTTTTATTATTTATTTATTTTTGTCCACCATCACACAGTTTACTAAGAGGTAAATTGATGGTGTGGGCGAAAAGTTTAAACAAACATCCGAGAGGAAGTCATGGTGAAAGCAAGGAGAAGTTCCATGCCTGAGGAAGTAGACGATGTATGGGGAAAACTTCTTCACATTTGCTCCCCATGGCTCAGGCAGAATTACATAGCTTAATATACAGGAACAGCTACTGCCAAGATACACCTAAAACTAATCTCATGGTTCTGTGGTTCCATAGAATGTTTTCTAATTCAGCAGGGGAAATTTACAGAACTTTGTCCAAACCCTCGAAGCATACCTATACTGTATATTTGTGTATTTTGTTATAAAACGAGTGAAAATGTTCAAACACCTTAAGAAAAAACTCTCTCTAATTTTTAGTAATTAACATCTTATTCCCAAAGAGATCATTCACATTTTCAGAGACCAGGGTTATATCCTGCATCCTTTGTATTGATAGTACCCATTTAAATACAACCTTTGACATTTTACTCAAAAATGAATAAATGATTTTAATTGAGTAAAAATTGTTTTGCAGAATAGATTACGACAATTTTCATTCATTTGAAACAGGCTTTAAGAACTGTTTCAACTTGTAAATAATATGAAACAAAAGCAACACCCAAAATAATTGGTCCCATTTTCTTCATAATTACCTTTTAGGGTCACCTTATATAACTAAGGCGTTTCTCTAGAAATCAAATACGGTGAACCTTCAAGGCATACACACACTTTCGGGACATCTGCAACAGATTTTCTTATACTTCTTAGTATAAATATGCTACCCAAAAGTAAGTGCAGTTCAACACTAATTTATTTCTTTCACGTGACTAGGATTGTTATGGACTGAAGACTTATGCCCCCCCCCAATTTCATATGTTAAAATCCTAACCCCCAATGTGATGGTAGTAGGAGGTCAGAGCATTGAGAGGTAATTAGGTCATGAGGACTGAACCCTCATGAACAGGCTTTAGCATCCTTATAAGAAGAGACAAGAGAGCTTGCTGCTCCTTCTCACTGCTCTCCACCATGTAAGGATACAACTGAAAGAGCCATCTGATCATTCAGGAAGAGAGCCTTCATCAAGACTGACCAGCATGCTGATCTTGGACTTGAGCCTCCAGAACTGTGAGAAATAACTGTTGTTGAAACCACCCAGTGTATGGTGTTCTGTTTAAGCTGCCCAAATTGACCAAGACAAGCATATTCATTTTATTCGCCAATTTTTCTATTGATTTCTTCTCTTCTGTATTGTTTATTGGTAACAGTTCTTTTGATGTTAAGGTAGTAAAGAATGTAATCTAAGTATTCAAGAAGCAAATCCAGGTATTAACACGTCTCTACCTCTAATTCAATTTTATAATTTTCCAGTCTGCCAAATGGTGCAGATTCCTGTGCAACCTACTTCAACATAGATGAGGGGCGAGGAGGAGGAAGGGGAAATTCTCACTGCACAGGCACACTTGCAATCTGGCTTCGTTGCTCTGAGTGCAGTAGATATCTCAATGTTGAGCGGTTCTGCCAGAGCAAATCTCTACTAGGCATTTCTAACAGCAATTGTCTAGCATGGCAAATGCTACTGCCTGGTCACCGATGACTCTCCACCTTGGTTTATACACTTAACACTTTGCCCCCAGTGTGTTTCATGCACGTATGACCTTCCCTTAGAGGGAACTGTTACTGTATATGAGGTTTATTTTATAATAGCTTAGAGCCAAATACCTCCCACTGGATCCACACTGATGTCTAGGACACCTAGATCTTGCTGGAAGTGTTATTCACTCCTATAGAGGTGCATGGTTTCTTTAATTTGCCAGATAGCTGCAATCCTGACCTTTAAATCCATGAGGATAGGATTTAAAGCATTCTGCTCCAGTTATCTATTCTAGTTTAATAAACTACCCCAAACTTAATGGCATAAAATAACAATCTTCTTATGCTCCCATATTCTGTGGGTAAGGAAGTTGAAAATGCCACAGTGAGGATGGCATTTCTCTGCTCCCCAGTATCTGAGGACTTGAAAGCAATGCATTGAATGGCTGGGGTCACTGGAATCACCTGGGAGGACTTTAAAAATCCCAATGCCCAGGGCATACCTATCCCAAACCAATTAAATCGAAAGGAAGGGAGCCCAGCACCCGTATTTTTTAAAGTTCACCAGATGATTCGAATGTGCAGCCAAGATTGACAGCCAGTGTCATGGGGCCAGGACATTCTCATTACTATCCTTGGTAATGATTCCCCTGGATATATTCTTTTTTTAAATTTTATTTTATTATGTTATTTTTTTTAAGATTTTATTTATTTATTTGAGAGAGAGAGAATGAGAGAGAGAGAACACATGAGAGGGATAGGGTCAGAGAATGAAGCAGACCCCCCCCCGAGCAGAGAGCCCAATGCGGGACTCGATCCAGGGACTTCAGGATCATGACCTGAGCTGAAGGCAGTCGCTTAACCAACTGAGCCACCCAGGCGCCCTTATTATGTTATTTTAATCACCATACATTACATCATTAGTTTTTGATGTAGTGTTCCATGATTCATTGTTTGCGTGTAACACCCAGTGCTCCATTCAATAGGTGCCCTCCTTAATACCCATCACCAGGCTAACCCATCCTCCCACCACTGGATATATTCTTATGTCTTCTGAGATTCAGAATCAGTCATCTTGCTAAGTTTCAAAAAACAACTCTTTAGAGTGTTGATTCTAACATTTGAAATATATTGAATATTTTGAAGAAGAATTGTCACCTTTACAATATTAAAATGTTCCATACAAGGATATCCTATTTTTCTTAGATTATTTTCATATCTTTTAATGTTATTTTACTGTGTTTTGAATCTTTATTTACTTAAATAACATTTGATAAGTTTATTCTTAGGTATTTTATTTTAACATTTTTGGATATTATAAATGGGATTTTCCCCATTTATGTTTTTAATTGCTTGTTTGGGATATATAGTTAGACTACAGATTTTTTTAATTTAATTTTATTTTATTTTATTATGTATGTTAGTCACCATACAATACATCGTTAGTTTTTGATGTAGTAACCATTGTGCATTTTGTTATGGTTGATATTTCATCAGTTGGGCTTTTTCTAGTAAAAAAGTTATATCATCTATAAATAATAAAAAAAAATTTTTACTTAGTTTCCAACATTTACACTTCCTTTTATGTTCTTACCTTATTTTAGTGGTTTAGCATATAGGAAATATTAAATAATCACATCAAAAACTGGCCAAAACTGATCACTTAATGTGATGGATTTTTGTTCTGCTGTTTCAGGAGGTATCTAAAAGGAGATGGTTAATGATAAGTTTACTCGAATAATTGTGCCTTCCTGAACAATCTATAATTACTGGTTAACCATGAGCCTGATGAAGAGATTGGAGAGACGGAAACATGAGATTGCTGAAGAAGGATGGAAAAGATGAGACTAGCTATCAGAGGATGGAAAGCATGAGAGCTTGGAAAATACTCGGTGATAAAACAAACGCTATTGGGAATAAGTTTTCTAGAAAACTTTCCAAAGCAATTGAGGTATGATATGGATGAGGATGAGACGGATGGATATCTAGAATATTCTGGATACATGCACGCAAATCACTCTCTGACTGCCTTTACAAAAACAGTTTCCTCGAAGCAGTCATTTCGAACTTGAGCCCATGCCAACAGCACATGGAGGTCTTCCTAAAATATATATTCCTGAGTCCCATCCCCAGAGTTTCTGATTCAGTATGTCTCCGGCACAGGTCTTACTAGAGCCTTTAGGAGCAAATGGTGAGAAAAACTCACTCTTGGGTGATTTTTTCCATGATTCGGCAAATGGTTGAGTGAAGCTCTGCCATCACACTGGGGATGTCTTGTTCTCTTTCAAGTTTTGATTCCTCAGTCCCTGCACACAAAACCCACTTTTACATACCTTCCCACACCTGTTTCCATTCCCGGTCTCTGTTACATTAGAATTAAACAATATTTAATGACATGGTAATTTTCAATGAGACATATAGAACCTATAGTTAGGGACACAAATGGTGAAGAGGATGGAATTTTTTTTAAATTATTTTATTTATTTATTTTGAAAGAGAGAGAGAGAGAGCGCGCACATGAGGGGGGAGGGGCAGAGGGAGAAGGAGAGAGAAAATCCCAAGCAGGCTCCATGCTCAGTGTGGAGCCCAATGTGGGGCTCAATATCATGACCCCGAGGTCATGACCTGAGCCGAAATCAAGAGTCATAAATGCTTGACTGAGCCACCCAGGCACCCCAAAGATGGGATTAATTTAAAAAGAACATGATTGGCAAAGAACCACTACCAAAAAGTGTGTGTGTGAGCACATCGGCTTCATTGTTATTAAAACTTCCTTCTTTTCCATTCACAAGAGGTGCCTAGATTGAAAGTCTAATTTAGAAGTTTTCACTGGTGGGAGAAGCTTGCTTATCTATGAATCTAAAATTGGCAATTTGAATTGAGCAATGAACTGTGATTTAGAAAGAGCCGAAAGTGCACCGTTGTTATTCTCATTGGAAGACTCTCAGGTTCCAAATTTTAATGTATGTTCTCCAATCTGTTACTGTTTTCATGTCTTTTTTCCTTAATCAGCTAAATAGTATCACCTGGTTTCCATTCAGCTAAAGATGACTTTTTAAATATGTCACAGCTGTGTTAGAACTGCCAAAGAAAAATTTCACTTACTCTTTGACTTTTAACTCTGGTATATGCTGTGACTTAAGTAGAGTTTACAAATATTTTGGAAGACAGCCTTCATGCTTTACTTCTTGAGCAGATATGTATGGTATTTTATTTCCTGGATGTTTATCAACAGCATTCTATCACATGTCCCCCAGTGGCGTACTTGGGAGCTAAGTGATTGGTAGATGGGAGTTACACTAGCATCATGGAAAAAAGAAGCCAAACACCTTGAACTTGTTTCCTATGAATTTCAATAGCAGAAGGCACATTCACTTAGCAAAGCTTCTAGTTTAGGTTGTTGAAATGCTCCTTTCTTTACCTTCTCCCACAGGAGGGCACTCCTAGATTCCTGCTACAAGATTATGTCTAGCATTTAATCTAGCAGTGATATTAATAACAGATTTAAAAATCAAACTAAATGTTCATAAACGCTACCCCAGAACTCGTTCTTCTTTAATCCTTCCAAAGAGTGACATTCAATCCTTGCTAAAAAGAAGGGATTTTTACCTGTGATTACCATGATTAGTACAAGATGGATATGTGTAGTATGTATATTGCATGAATATTATATATATAATTGAATTAGTTCTTTTGGTTCTTTCCAAAAAAAAAGACAGAAAAAAGGTAGAATTTTACATGAAACAAATGTGTGCCATTATCTAAACCACAGTTGTGCATATTCAATGATATTACACACGCTTAAATGTTCAATATTTTAAAAAGCAAACATAAATAAGGGAAATAAATAAATACATAATTTTAAAATGGCTTTTAAAATGCTTCAAGTATATTTCATTTGTTGTTTGGATACAAGCCATTTAAGATTTTCTTTTTTTCTGCTTATGTTATTTTTGGCAAAGAACCCTGTGTTGAATTAATTCCTTTATTTATGTACAGAGAAAAAAGCAGTACACGTGTGGGTGAGAGATTCATTTCTTGGTGCTGTGTATTGTTTTATAATTTTATAATTCTATAGGTTACATTTATCTTTCAATATGTTACATTTGACAATAAATGAAGAAAACTATTATTTCCATCCTTCTCTAAAAGAAACCTAGCCTCCCTTGCTCGTATAAATTAAATAAAAATGTTCAACTTCCATTTCTGAAGCTCTGATTATTCATCAATATAAATTGAAGAGTAGCTTTATAAATATGCATTCTGCTGTTGGTTTCAATATGTATCTACTTAAAACTTTTTAATTTTCTTTCTTTTTGATTTGACATAAATTTTATTTGCTAACTCAAATTTGAGGACCACTTAGCTACTTAGCAGCCATGGTTTTACATTTTTTCTGTGTGTGTGTACATCCCTGAACAATCAGTAGCACTTAATTCTTTCTTATTTACATGTTTTAATTTTATAAAATTAATTATGCAGTTTGAATTTTCAACCAACATTGCTTTCTATCTTCTACCTATTAGCAATATATACAGCCATTAGTAAGGTTTATTCATTTTAACTACTGCAGTTTACATGATAGGTCTTATTTTGAAGGTGTGTCCTGGTGAGTATATACAGAAATTTCCCTGTAGTACACCTCCACAGTCCAAATTCTAGGCATTTTCAGCTTTGCTAAACATTGCTGAATGATTGTCCCATGTAACTGTACAAATTCACACTCCCACTCTCAGTTTCCAACTTCCTGTTTTCCCTACCTCTTCTCAATCTGGATATTAACAGATGGCAGCAATTTCAAAAAACTAAAGCAGATCAATATTCCATAATGACTTGGGAAAATGCCCAGGATATACTTTATTTTGGAAGGAAAAAAGTAAAGAGCAAATGTCAAATTAGAATGTGTAATATGACCTAATTGCTGGTCAAAATATATAATAAACATGTGTAGTAACAAACTGCATGATCTAAGCTTGATGCATATCAAATGGCCAGAATCATTTAGAACCATTACCTCGGGAGCATGAACTTGAAGTGCAAGAATGACGTGATGAAACTTTTACTTGTGGTATTTTGTATTCCTTGACTTATTAGAATCAGCAAGTAATACTTGGTAATTACAAGTTTTGGATTTTGCCAGTTAAAAAAATAAAGAGAACACAAAGAACACTCTAATGTCCTTGTACAGGAAATATTCCCAGGGACAGCCCTGTTAATTTCAGGAATAATCAGTCTTTTAAGAGAATAGAGAGGGTCACCAGGGTCACCCTTCAGAGCTGTGCAATCTGTTTACTACACAATTCTGGGGACATCGCCCATAGAGACTATTTGAATGATACGTCCTAGAGCTGTGTAGTGCATCACGGGACCAGTGGTGAGTGATAGTTTTGCTAACAGGAAAAGACTCTGGAATCTCTGAGGAATAACTCTATTTGCTATAGATCAAAATGGTAAAATAGTCTCATCTGGAGTTTCTGAGCCACCAGATCTTTGTGCAGACTACATGAAAACTAGAGGCGGTCGTCCTGAAAAAGACGTGCACTAGAATACACGCCTGGGCACCCCTCAGATTCTCATCCTGGCTACGTATTCCCAGGTGACTCCATTCCAAGGAGCTAGATTTCTGGGCAATTACTGTCTTCTAATATGTTATGGGATTGGGATTTTATACCCAATATTTTACATTCTATAGGGAATAAAATGCAATTCTTAGAGCTTCATTGGAGGCAGAAGTTGATGCTTTAATGGGCAAACTACCACAGCCCTCATCAAGGGGCTGCAAAGTAGATGGTTGTTGGCCAGGCTCTTGTGCTTGGAGAGGCATCTGCACTTAGATTTGCTGTGAGGTTGTCATATATTTTCTCAAACGCTTTATTTTTTTTAAAAAATTAACTAAATTTTGATTGAAATAACTTCACTTTAGTTCTGGGATTTAATATCTACTCTGTTAATAAAATCCACATTATAAAATGGTAGTATTAATTTCAAAGCATAAGACACAATCTTGCAATGTTAACTGATGCATAGAATGTACTTTTTAACCTGAAAATTCATTGGTTCCTTGTGAAAAGATCAAACTTCCTTTAAAAAAGTGTTCATGCAGTATTGACACAGATTGTCTTACCAGTATCAGCATCTAAGAATTCTTTATTCACTATAAAAGCTTAAACGAATCATTAAAATCGATAAATATGATATTTGCTTTTAAATTTATGTGCACGTTGCATTAATCTTGAGCATCATAGTCTTGCTAGTTTTTAAACCTTCACAAATACATTCTAAAATATAGGTTAGCATGTCATCTATTTTTATTTTAATTTGAATATTTAAATTGGTCTTAATTTTGGCAGAAACGATCGGTGAATAGTTAATTATAAGAATTGTAGTGTTTATATACTTGATCATAATATACATGGATGCTGTGTAGGGAGAATAAAGAAAAGACATGAATATGTCTTTATTACATAAATTGCATTTGCATAATTAAAATGTTATTTATCGGTCACAGGCAGCTGGAATGTTTTTCATATAAAATTTATGACAACACATACTATATGACTTTTTTTGGTTGGGAAAGCTATTACCAAAAAGATAGAAAATAAAACTTTCTTTGAAGTGAATTTCTTAGAGAGTCGATTTAGAAATCCAGAAGATCATTTCCAGTCATATATTAGCTTTTAAATCTATTGTTATTGTTTCCAAGAGAATGGGTGCATGATATCAGTGTGTGTGTATCAATTTAATATACATATGTTTATGATAAATTTTACTGTTCATGCAATTTTTCTAAGTTTGAAAGTTGTTCAAAATGAAATTTAAGTAAATATATACATATCTACATATATATTTACTACATATGTATTTGCTAGTGATTTGCATTTTTTCACCCATTTTATTTCAATTTTAGAATTATTTAAACATGATTACTACTCTCTTAGTTGCTTGCAATATGTGAAATACTGACCTGACCTATACAGTAATACATATTCACCCAACATATGAGAGAAAACTTCTGAAAAATTGCCAAGAAGAAAACTTGAGCTGGACTTGACTGGGACTCTAAAGAGAATAGAATGCAGGATGGAAGGAAGAATGGTATTTGATAGTGAGAAAAAAGAAGGTGGGTTGATAGTGATATAGAACCTAATCTTATCAAAAAGAAGGGAGTGGGTCTTAAATTTGACATCAAGGGGATTTGATATGACGTGGAAAGGAAGTCAAAACCACTGATGTGACCTTGGAATGATAAAACGTGGGAAAAGGAAATGCTTTCCTTAGAGTCCTGCAAATGATTTTTTAAATGGGTCATTAAATTGGGATTAGGCTCTCACAAAAGCATCTCTATTACTGCCCCACACAATCTGATCAGGTCATTACTATCCCTTGGTAATTTTCCTCATCATGAAATTTCAAAACATACACATATGTCTATGTTTGACACCCTTAGACTCCTCCCAATAAATGCAAGTCCCCATGAAAAGTAACTCAGAAGGATTTTTAATTAAAAGACAAAGCATATCCAATTCTTCATAAAACCAGTTGCCCGGGTTTTATTAGACCCACCCAGATTATTCTGATGTCCTGGGAAGAAAGAATGTTGCATATTTTCATGGATAGAGTACATTGTAGTTAGCCTGTTATCACATGATTCTCCTTGATTAAAAAATGGATACATTTATTTTGAAAAGTGTGAGATGAAATTTCCTTTCATCTAAGTCAATTTATCTTCTTATAACACCAAAATAAATGGTTCTTTGCTAAATTCTCAAAGTGGTATGCTAATGTGTTCATTTTTTGCTTTGCCGCTATAATTAATTTAAGCCAGAAAGAATGATGACAGTGTTTATATTATAAATGACTTTTATCATGTGTTATCTCCATACTTTGTAAGAAAAAGGATTAAATCTTTTAGCTGATCTGTTAGCTTATTTTTTTAAGTCTCCGAAGCTCATGATGAATTACTGATAAAACTATATTTCATAAATTAAATTCATTCCATCCAAATTGGCTCCCCAACATAATTTATTCAATTTGGTATTGAGTTTTGCTATTTTTTTTCCTATTTTATTTAAGCTAACAGATTTAGTTAAGGCAGTCATTTAAGGACATTTTTCTGTTTATGTTAATGAATCCAATGTGTTACATAATTCTATGTGGCTATCCATAATATATTTCTGAACACTTTTCTTAATAGTGTTGCAAATATTAAGTTCCACAAGGCTTTTCCTGTGGAAAATGTTTTCTCCCGGGAGGTTTTAATCGCTTTCAGAAATATTCCAGAGATTAAAATTGTTGCAAGTCCAAAGCAAATTATTCTCTGATCTGATACAGTCTCTTTTTTTTTAAGATTTTATGTAGAAAGGGTGTCGATAACTATACTTTAAAATTAAATTAGAAAGAAAATAAATTTGTATTAAGACTTTGTGCAAGTCATCATTAGTTGTACCTGTTTTTCCAACACCATTATCTAGTCTTAGTGTTTTTTCTCTACAATGTCTAGGCCAGAGAATCTCAAATATTGTGTTTCAGAATGCCAGGGGACTTGCAAAATACATATTTCCACGGCCCTCTCAGAAAGGCTAAATCAGTAGCTTCAGGGTATGGATCACTTCGTGAACACTGAAGATAACTTGAGAGTAAGTTGTCTGCAGATTACACATGAAGATACACTAACAAAAGAATGTGTGTTTTAGAGTATTTCTTAGGTAAAACTTGCATAAATATATTTCCCATTTATCTCCTCACTCAAATATAAGCTCCCTGGGGTGTGTGTGTGGTAGAGGAGACTTTTTATTTGTGTTTACTGCTCTATCCTCAAAACCTAAGACCTGGTCTATTTTAGGTGCCTAATAAATCTTTGCTCAAGAAAAAACAATGTGAATGATAAATAAAATGTGACTGTTTCGGTTTCTCATTCTGCTATTGACAACGGCTTAGGATAGGGTCCTATTTGTATGACTTCTTTGTAGAGAATCTCCCAAAATAGATGCTTGATTTATTAATGTGCTTCTAACCATTGGATCACCGTCCAAACAGCACTACCATTCATATGCTGAGGCCACGCTGATATACTTAAAAATACTTTTTGTAGTTTGAGGGATCATAGATGGTATTCTTGGGGAACAGAGTCCCAGATGTGATTTTCTCCAGCATGTACTTCATTCATAGAATCTGTGGGTGAGGTAGAACACTTAAGGAGAGATAGTAAAAGACTGAATTGAGAAAGCTTGTCAATAGGCTTTTTAGAAGGGCTGCAAGCTCTTCCTCTAGTTTGTATGAAGAGAACCCACCCTGGAGAGGTAAAAAGAAGCAGGACGGTGTGTGGGTGGAGGCTCTAAGCCCTCCTGTGCAAGTTTCATTGTCTATTAGACTTATTTACAAATCACAGGTTTAAATATAAAATTATGAAGAATTTCTCCGATACGTGGCAACTTCCAAGCATTAAACCGCAAGGACAAGGCTCTTGTTAGCACAGGGATCTCTGTGCCAGCCAGGCTCACAGAGAGGGTTAAGGTTTCCTACATCCCATTTTGTGTATCTAAGGGTATCTTTTAAACACTGGAAAAAACAAAAAAACAAAAAAACCAAACATCTCTACACTAGCTTGTGTGCAGCATTAACATACACTGTTCTGTGGACAACCTACAGGTGATAATGTGAGGTCCATACTCCATACTCCACATCGAATAACTAACGTGGAGCTTTTAGGTTTCCTTGAAAGAAGGTAAATGATCTGTCGGTACCGACTGCACTACCCAGGTGTTGACTAGGCTGTCACAAAGCTGCTTACCACTGGGCAAGAGAGGCACCAGCATTCTCCTCAGACTGAACTTCCTCTCTTCATGACCCCCACCTCCTATAAGATCATCTGTCAGCTGCGCTCGCAGTGGGCAGCTGGCACGGCATTGTCGCATTCTTCCTCTCTTCTATTTCCAGCTCCACGTTACAGGACAGATTTTTATTCTGCTTCCATTTTGCCCTTTCTTCTCATATGTTTCTTTCAGAAGTAATAAAAATTGAACAGTGGTAGTTCTCTTATTATTGTCATCGTAACAACCCTACATTTCCTCGAGGCAGTATAGTTTCCTCTGAATGACTGAGGGAAAGACATCTATAAGTGTTTGGAAAAGTAGACAGAAATTGATATATTGAGAGGTAATCACGTTGAACATATATGGCATGTGAGGTATATTCTCCAAAAAGACTTTGTGATATGAAACACAAATAAGCACTTTTGACCAAAGTATATTTCCTTCTGTGGGACACAGATAAATTTTCAGGATAATGAATGACAGGCAAATTAAAAAAAAAAAAAAATTGAGGCCTTTTCTTAGAAAAAGAAATGAAAAAGGGCTCAAAAATATTAAGAGATGTTCAAGTGAACTCACATTATGATAAACTCAAATTAAAACTGTACCTTGATATACCATTTCTCACCTCTCAGATGCAAAAATTCAAAAATTTGACACCATACATTGATGGGATATTGTTATTTTCATAATTGTGTGTATATATATATATCTTTGATATATATATCTTTGATATATATATATAATGGTTGCTATGTATAAATTCTATTTGGATCTTGGTCCTCACAAACTAAGTTTTTAAAAATAATATACAGGTTCTCCCTTAACAATTCTTCTATTTTCTTTGCTCCAAATGCTGTTGTTACTCACACTCCTGTCACTGGATCCTCTGGGTCATCTGTTGTCATGCGGCAGCAGCTGGGCCTGCAAACCCCTCAGCTCCTTCCAAATCTCTGAATCCTGGACAAGGACTAGCCTGTGACATAGAAGCAATGGTTATGTATATGCTGTTTAAGTAGCTCCACAATTGCATAAGGACGAATTCTTATTTTTTTTAAAAATCTCATAATCTATATCATTCCAAGAGGGTCTGTTTTCTGATACAACCTTGATTGATACAGGCCTCGAAAAATTGGTAAAAACTCACCTAATTCTGTATTCAAGTCAAGTCACAGCCTACCAAAACAATTCCATGGAAATGAACTACAAGACAGAGTTTTCAAGGCCTTGGGAGAGATATACGTATGTATGTGTATATTTGTATCAGCTTGTCTTTTTGGCTGAAATTATTGCATGTTAGTGATAATACAGATTTCTGCCAGCAATTATTATTTTTCCATGATTTTGCAGCTTTCAACTTGACCACCTTTCATCCATTTCAATACTTCCCCCAACATGTGTTTAAACTCTTTCAATATTATTAAATTCGTTTCATGAAGCTAGTTTTTCTTTCAAGACTTTTTAAAAATTTATTTGACAGAGAGAGACACAGCAGGAGAGGGAACACAAGCAGGGGGAGTGGGAGAGGGTGAAGCAGGCTCCCTGCCGAGCAGGGACCCCGATGCAGGGCTCGATCCCAGGACCCTGAGATCATGACCCGAGCCAAAGGCAGACACTTAACCACTGAGCCACCCAGGTGCCCCTCATGAAGCTAGTTTTATCCCAACACTAGAGCCAGACAAAGACAGAAAACCAAAACAATACAAAATCTAAATATTGATAACTGTCATGAATAAACATGCAAAAATCCTTTCCAAAATTGATTTTATCAATATTTAAAAATAATTATACTCCATGACCAAGTGGAATTTATTAATGTGATGCAAAGTTGGTTCACTATTCAAAAATCAATCAATGTAATCCACCATATTAACAGACTGAGGGGAAAAAAATGATCATACCAATTGAGGCAGAAAAAGCATTCAACAGAACTCAATGTCCATTCATGATTAAAAACTCAGAAAAATAGGAAGAGAAAGGTACTTTCTCAACTTGATAAAAAACATGTTTTAAAAAAACCTACAGTTAATATTACATTTAATAGTGAAGACTAAATACTTCTATGAGCAGGCATAACACAAGGGTGTCTGCTCTTACAACTCTTATTGAACAGCACCAGAAGTTCTAGCCAGGGCGATGAGAAAAAAAAACAAAATAAAAAAAAAAACAAAATAGAAGTCATACAGGTCAGACAAAATGAGATAAAGTTGTCCCAATTTGCTGATGACATGATTGTCTACATAGAATCTACCAAACAAAACATAACTCCACTAGAACTAGTTAAGTGGAGATCAGCAAGGTCACAGAATACAAGATAAACAAACATATGCAAATCAATTGTATTTCTATATATTAGCATGGATAGTGACATTAAAAATGTAAACCATTAATAATAACAGTACTAAATTGTAAATCAAATAAAATCCACACAAAACATATGCGCTGAAAACTGCAAGATCTTATAAAAGAATTCAAGAAATATTTGAATAAATGGAGAAATCTATGGTGCTAATAAACTGGAATATTCAACACAGTAAAGATGTAAATTCTCCCCAAATTGCAATACTGTTTAACACAGTTCTAATCAAAGTCCCAGAAAGATATTTTTGCAGGCATAGACAATATTGTTCTAAATTTTGTATGGGAAGGCAAAGAAATTAGAATAGCTAAAATGATATTTAAAAAAGAATATTTAAAGTAGCAAGAATCAATCTACCTGACTTCAGGTAATCAAAACTATGTAATATTCCTGAATGAAAAGATGCACAGATCAGTGGAACAGAATAAAGGACCCAGAAACAGACCTGCCCAAATATGCCTAACTGATTTTTTATAAAAGTGCAAAAGAAATTCAATGAAGGAAGGATAACTTGTTGAAGAGATGGGTCTGGAGCAACTGGGTATCTATAGGCCAAACAAAAAATAAAATAAATAAAATGAAACTTGACCTAAACCTTCCACGTTACACAAAACTAACTCAAAACAGATCATGAATTTAAATGTAACCTGTAAAGTTATAAAACTTGTATTAAAATGCAAGAGAAAATTTGGGGGATCTACGTGAAGGCAGAGTTTTCTTATTTAAAATAAAAAATACAATACATAAAAGGAAAAATCAATTTGGACGTCCTCCAAATTAAATAACATTTACTCTGCCAATGCCCTTGTCAAGGAACTGAAATGTGTAATTATCTTTTCAAAAAGAATTTCAAAAAATATTAGTATTTTAATGTAGAGATATTTCTGAATGCAGAAATAAGCATTGAGAGAGCAAAACAGAGCTCACTTGGAATATCTTGCACAATGAAATTGAACTACACATTCTACTAAGTACAGAGCAGATGGTCAAAATAAAGAATATCTGTGTCATCTCCTTCAGTAAGTGATAAGACCTTAAAAAAGTCAACACGTTCTGTAGCATAAATTATAGGTTTTGGCGTCAGAACCTCACTCCTAAACTTAACAGCATTATAACTTGAGAGAAATTACTTAACATCTCTAAGCTCTGAGTTCTTCAGCTATAAATTTATAGTAGTGACCTCACTGAGTAACTAGTAGATAAAATAAGTTAATTCATTTAAAATACTTATCGCTGTCTAGCACTGACTAGTCACTCAAAAAAAAAAAGTGTAAGTATAAGAGGAATATGGCTGGCCTCTCTATTCTGAAAAATCTGTTTGCCTTTTGTCCATCAGTTGGCATAGGATTCAGTCATTTGATTTTAGATTAGATTTTGATTAGAACCACTTTTTGTCACTGGTTAAGAAACAGGATCTCTGTAAGAAACCCATTTCAGGCTTAGAAATGGGGAAAGAGGCAAAGAGGCGTACGTCAAGGGAAAGGTGTAAAAATATACAGTGAAATTCAACATCAAAACCCTAACACATATTTTCCATCCCTTGCAATGATGCTACGTGGAGTTAATAACAGTGATATAACACATGTGCTAGAGTCAGTCTCATTCATTAAACATAATTTTGTCAATTTACCACCACCTGCTAGACCCTTTACTACAGAGTCGGTTAAGGGAGATCACTTTAAAAGTACAGAAAATTGGGTTCTTTTTATAACTGTTCTCCATGAATAAAACGCCTTTAAATTCTGGAATCCCTTCCTTCCTGCCAATTAGTGCCAGCTCGAGTTAGAACCACCTCCACACGGAGTTATTAGCCAGCTATGCGTAACACTTCGCCCTTAGCCATCAAAAAGATCAAGCCTCTGAACAAATGAGTGCAGGACTTACCTTAAGAGCCAGTTATTGAAACTTGGATGTAAACCAAACCCCAAATATGCCAGCTATGGATTCTGCTCTATTTCCCAAGAATGATCATCTTGATCCAATCATTTCGCAAAGGGATTCTGGGGTGAAACTCAGAGGCAGGAAAATACTTTCCTCCTAAAATAAACACGTGGATTTGACATTGAGGGAGAAATGTAAGTTTAATCCTTTCCCAAGTCAGAAGGCACATGTTTGGAGAATAGAATTTGCTATCCATTCCATGCTGTTTCAAGCAGGAGGATGACCCACTGACTTATTTTAGCCCCTATCTTCCCAAATTAAGTACAGAGAGTTATTGTATAAGGAAGACTTGAACCACTGTCATCAGGCCACCTGTGGAGTCATCGGCCCGTCAATTCTCATTCTTACATATAATTTGTATGAGCTCAGTATATTTTGAGATGTGAAAATATAAGTAAGCTATAGACATAAGTCGCATGCCTGATAGCAATTACCAAGAGAAAAAGGAGTAGAGATACTTCTGAAGCATTTGTAGCTTCTTTCCTTTTGACATATCTTGGAAAATGTCTTACATTGTGAACTGAGCAGTTTAATTCTGTGCATTAGTGGGGAATAAGCAGCCCAAAGTTGGAAACAGCCTGGAAACAAAAATAGTTGTGAGAATTAAAAGTCTTTTGCTGGGAGAGAAAGTGGGGAGGAAGATGAGACTGGAAATAGAAAAGTGGAACTAGCTCATAAATAAAGTGCTACTCAAAATTATTTTGAGTCTCAGGATTTGGCAGGAAATTTAGTGGTAACTGAAATTGGGAGCACAACTGAAATATTTTAACTAAAGTGGTCCAAGCACAAGAATGTCAAGATAATTCATTCAATGCTTATATAGATGTAAAATAGGAAGTAAGCATATTTTGGTAAAACTGCTTAGGGTTATATGTTTAACATTTTAATTTTGATGGTATCAGTCAACAAATGAATCAATAAATGAAACCTTGAAAATAATTCAATAATTCTTTTCACATAAAATTATTTATGATAAAATTTATCTATGTGTTATTTTATCATATAATTATTAGATATGAAAATCCAATACTAAAAATACATTTTAAAATGCTTTATAATGGTATTGTTGTTGAATAGATCAATGAACAAATGATCTTCCAAAGTCTATGGAAAGAAAATTTCTGATTTTCAGCTTGAAAGGTATTTTTTACTACAAATAGATGTTTTTCACTACCATTATCTCACCAAGATAATATGGTTTGAAATGTTCCGTGGTCTGTTCAAGGACCATTTTGGAAACTTCTCAACCAGGATCTGAAAACCCTACCCACTTAGGATGAGATAGACACAACTTTAAGGTAGGCTACTGTGTTATATTGGTTCTTATTTATTTTCTTGTATAAATATTTACTGTCTTCCCAATAGTGTCTGTTTCCCCAATGGCTTTTACAACTTCTTGATAGCCTTGATTCTGTCCTATCTCCCCAGAGATTGTTAGGTTATGTTAGATCCCAACTGAATAAAATGAAAATAGGACTTGCTTCAGACACAAAGATAAACAAGGAGCTGAGGACCTTGAGAAGAAGCATAGTTAAACATCTCTCAGGCAATCTAAATGTACATTAAATATTACTATCAGTTGTTAGTTACCAATCTTGGGAAATTGAAGATTTAAAATGTGAAGTCTTAACGTGCAAATTAGTAACTGCATGATAAGCCATAATCTGCAATCTCTTTCAATAAACACTGAACTTTTTTTTAATTTGAAAGAACTAGTAAGTATAAATTAAAGTATCTTAAAGGTCTTATTATTTTATGGTTCATTATAAGGATTATTTTAGGAATTTTTTCCTTGAAAAATGCTGGATAAATATAAGTGACATATGAACAAAAAAAAGTATATCTAATAGTTCTGTTGTTAAGGCCTTATTAAAGATCTTTGTACATCTTCTTTCAAAGATTTTCAACCAATCCCTATATCGAGATTAATTTGGCTTATTCATTTTTCTGGTCTGTTTTCTTGGGTTTTGATGGTGGTGGTGCTATTTTTAGCCCAGGCTTAACCTGGAATCTGAAATAAAATATAAACTATTAAAATTGATGATGAATGAAATAGTTGATTGGTAGAAGAAGTGTTGATAGTATCTAAAACATTCCCCCCATTCCAGCTTTTAGGGTTGGGTGTAAATTAATAATACGCTAAAACGTCTTTTAATTTAAAATATAAAAATTAAAGGAGATGGTTTGGGGTTTAGGTTGGCATGTCTGAGACAGGTGAGGGTACACTGATGTGTTGAGAGTTTCCTGACTGAAGTCTCCTAAAGCCAATGGAGAAGTGAAAATGTTGAGACACCTTCAGGAAACCTGAGTTAACACTAAGGAGTTCAACAGAACTTCACTCTTCTGCTTAACATCACCACCAAGCCACCATCAAAACATTTATTACATTTAGAATATGGTATATTGGATTCTTTTGAAAAAATCATAGTTTTCTAAATCTCTCAGAAAAGGACTCTTGATAGAGAAATAATATAGTTGCAAAAACAATTTTACAAATTCACTGTTTTTATACATAAATTTAATTTTTCCAAGATTCAAATTAACTAAGAAAATTGCTTTCTCTTATAACTACTGAATAAATATAAAAACTTTATCTTTTTAATAGCTATCAAGATAGATATTAACTATAGAGGATATTAAACTGTGTTTTATTCAAGTAGTGGTAGTACCTGTTCTCATGTATTTTTCCTTGCAAAAACAGGGCACAAAAATCTAGAAAGAAGGATTTTAATATAATGTAAGAAAATGGTAGTACATACTCTTCCTGATATGATATTCTGGCAACCAAGAGGTAAAATGAAGTAGATCAAAGCTAAGGAAAAGCCATGAGGAGAATTCCACAAAGAGCTGCTTCTGTCGATGGTTATTTCACACACACACACACACACACACACACACACACACACACACACACACACACAGTCCAAATCCAAATCCAGCCAGTGGAAGGAGAAGAAATAAATGATGTAGTGTAAATACTGTTGGTCTTAATCCTTAAATGCCTGAGTCGCCTCTCACTAACTAGTACTATGACATTGGTCATACTTCTGGACCAAAGTATGAATGTTGGATTCCTCAGGTGGGAAGGAAGAAATTGAAATTGTGGGATATCCTACATTTTTCCTCACTGTGTAAACTTTTGTCATCTCATAATGGCCAGCAATTTATGCCATACATGCTACTGGAAAATAATTAAATTTCACAGTAAAGCACTACTATAGTGACTCTACTTAGGATTTGAGGGACATATTTTTTTCATGACTGTATAAAAGCTTTAAGAACAAAAGTGTGCTGTAAAATACTCAGAAAGAACCTATTCAAGTAAGTGTTTTCTCAGTGACTGAAGGAGTAATGTTTACTTTAAAGAATAGTTGCAATGAGCTCGTCATTTTACTCATTTCATCTTGTCTTATGATTAAATGTTAGAACACCTTATAAGAGGAGCACCTGGGTGGCTCAGTCAGTTAAGCGTCTGACTCTTGATCTCAGCTCAGGTCATGATCTCAGGGCCATGAGATCAAGCCCCATGCTGGACATGGAGTCTGCTTAAGATTCTACCTCTCCCTCTGACCCTTCACCCACGCTCTCTCTCTCAAAAAAAAAAAAAAGAAAAGAAAAAGAAAAAGAAAAGAACACCTTATCAGAGGCTGAGAATCATGATATCAGTGCAGCTGTCCGATAGATACATCAGTCATGGTTGGGAATGAAAACCAAATAGTATACTCTTCCGGGGACAATAGGTGAACACTTGTATGCAAGTCAGTTGTTTTTTGGGTTTTTTGTTTGTTTTTTTTTAAAGTAATTAATTTATTTTTTTAGAGAGGGGGAGGGCAAAGGGAAAGGAAGAGAGAGAATCTTAAGCAGGCTCCATGCCCTATGGGGAGCCCGACATGGGACTCGATCTCATGACCCTGAGATCGTGACCTGAGCCAAAATCAAGAGTCAGACGCTTTAACTGACTGAGCCACCCAGGTGCCAGTGACAGAAATATTTGAAGTGTTGTTTGTATTTCTACAAAACATTGTGACTTATTATCAAGTCCCTATGTCACACTGAAATCCTCCATTTCCAAAAGATAACAGCTTTAGAAATGTATCAGTGCATCCCACAAACCTATAGAGAGTTCACAAAGTTATCTTTATAGAATAGGAGATAGGTCATTTTAATTTAAAGATGAATGTATTCAAACCATTTATTTAAACAAGACTGTTTACTACTCACATATCTTAGTCTGCTCAGAGTGCCGTAACAAAATACCATAGACCGGGTGGCTTGAACAACAGATTGACTTTCTCACAGGGGGGCTAGGAAGTCCAGGATCAAGGTGCCAGTTGATTTGGTTTCTGATGAGAGCCTCTTCCTGGTTTGTAGATAGCTGCCTTCTCACTGTATCCTCACATGTCAGGGGAAGGAGAGACAAAGTGAGTTCTCTGGTGTCTCTTTTTATAAGGACTTGAATCATACAGGATCAGGATACTAACCTTGTGACTTTTTTTTAACATTCATTACTTCCTTACTTCAAATATAGTCATACTGGGGGCAAGAGTTTCAATTTACAAAATTTGGGGAGACACAATTTAGCCTACAGTATCTTGCTCTCTCACTTATTTCAGTACATGAACTCACTGTTTATTTCTGGCTTGTATATAAGCACATCATGGTCGTTATCACTACCATTTGGAGTAACAAGTTGTTCAAGCCCACACGACACTCTGATGTGTATCTCAGAACCATCTGTGTGGGGAGAAGAAAGGGGGAAACATTTGTCTATTGACTCCCCTCCCCCATTGACAGGAATTTTGCTGCTTGTGTTAACTCTCCTACACGTCCATGTTACACATGGGTTTATGCTGACTGGGTTGCCAGGGGCCTTCCACAAAATAGTGCCAGAAATGCCCAGGGCAGGAAGGGAGAGATATACAGCGAGATACTATCAGGCTGTGCCTGAGCAAAACTAGTCGGAGCCTGCGTGGAACAGGGGTGGCTGGAAGAGCAGTGAAAGGGAGCGTCTCAATTTCTGACAGAAAATGTGTGATGCAGGCTGTGGCAGATTAGAAATGGTCACAAATCTTTTCACTTTCCTCCCATGGAGAGAAAGGGGTCCACGTCCCCTCTTGAATCTGAGAAGCTCCCTAAGGGAATATAAGAGAGGGAAAATGTGTCAGTCCAGGCTATGGGACTGGAAGCTGTTGGAATAGCAACTCTTAGAATTTAGCCGCCACAGCGTGAGAAGTCTAGGTGATGTGGAGAAACTACGTGTACACTCTGGTCAATAGTTCCAGCTAACCTCCCAGCCAAAGCCCACAGGTGAGGGTGCCATCCCGAACATTTCACCCCAGCTCCGGCTGCCCTATGACATCAGCCACATGACAGCATGCCCTTGGAAGAGAGAATCCACCCATCTGAATCCACCCAACCCATAGGATGTGAGAGACAAAAATAAATCGCTGTCCTCAGTCACAAGACAAGGGCACAAAACTGGCATGATATTAATCCTTCTAGTTAACATTTCATAGGTGGAAGTTTATTGATCATTTTTTTTAATTTTACTAATGATTAAGTTTTTTCTTACTGTTGTTGCAGCATGTTTCAAGAGAAATGCCAGTGTATTCTGAGCTCGTGATGTCAGAGATGTAGCGTCTCAATTTTTGTATCCTCATTGTCTCTCACCAATACGGGTGCATATTAGACATTTACAGTGCATTGCTTAAAAATAACAAAAGGGCACCACAATATAAGTGTTCACCAGGAAAGTGCAGAAGACCAGTGGGTAGGAAGGCCATGGAAAAATACAAACCATGACTAACCATACACTGTTTATAATAAGTTGGTGACATTTTTTCCTTCTGAATTTTCCTATGATTTGAACTAGTCTTTGTAATTCCCTGATCCTAATCAGTAATTAAAAATCTACTCTGTGAATTACAAATTGTTCAGGAAAACTATTTGATTTGCCCACATTTCTCTAGGCATGACTAAATTAGGGGGCATTCCCCTTATAAACCAGTTTTGTCCAAACTACCCATAATATAACCATTGTTTTGCTGGTAGCTTTAACAATAAGATGCATTATACAAATATTTTTATATTTTTATTATGCAACCCATTATAATTGCTTTGAGCTACATTTAAATAACGTGGGTAGGGGGGCGCCTGGGTGGCTCAGTTGGTTAAGCGACTGCCTTCGGCTCAGGTCATGATCCTGGAGTCCCGGGATCGAGTCCCACATCAAGCTCCCTGCTCAGCAGGGAGTCTGCTTCTCCCTCTGACCCTCCTCCCTCTCATGCTCTCTGTTTCTCATTCTCTCTCTCGCAAATAAAGAAAATCTTAAAAAATAAATAAATAAATAAATAAATAAATAAATAAATAAATAAATAAATAAATAAAGTGGGTAGGGAACTTAGATATGGTCTACAAAATGACCTAAAGCATTAGAATCATTGTCTGGGCACCTGAGTGGCTCAGATGGTTAAGCATCTGCCTTTGGCTCAGGTCATGATCCCAGGGTCCTGGGATCGAGTCCCGCATCGGGCTCCCTGCTCAGCGGGAAGCCTGTTTCTCCCTCTGCCTCTCTCTCTCTGTCTGTCTCTCATGAATAAATAAAAATCTTAAAAAAAAATAAAGCATTAGAATCATTGTCAATTAGCGTTGCTCTCCAAACTGAGTAATAAAATATCTGTGAGATTTGTTACCATTTTCCTGAATAAGCTTCTGATGGAGCTTTGCATATAAAAGCATTCCTCTGTTTTGTTAAATGTTTGCTTTATTAATATTAAGTGCCACCATATTTTATATTTCTGGATGATACACAAAGGGAATTATACTATTACTTACAAATAATGTTGCCGTTCAGTGATTTACTCTGTAGAATAACAAATACCCAGATAGATGAACAAGTACCACCGTCACACCAAAATGTTCCCTAGAATTATTTCTAGTTTAGGAATTATAGGCAAGGGGATACAGTATCTTCTTAAACTAAAAAAAACAAAGGATCACATTATTAGGATGTGAATTACTATTACATTAACTATGTTATTTATAATTATTTATATTTCATGGAAGTTTGTACTGCTGATTCATAACTATTAAAACCTCTTCACTATCATTCACTCTAACAATATATTTTTTTATTTACTAAGATTTTCCTATTTACTAGCAATTTTTATTTACTATTTACTTCCGCTTACTAATCTTTGTTCTATTTACTAAGACACCTGCGCAGTCTCGAGCCCAGTGCAAATCACATGCTTATGTGTGTGCACACAGACACATACATGCATACAAACACACACACACACACATACACACATACACATGCACACACACTCTGTAAGCATTGACCATATGACAAGGTTGCTTTTTCTGTTCCTGAGTCTGGAGAAGTAGATTGGCCAAAGGGCATCCACTTCTACTTCAAGAACCAGGGGCCCTTCCCAGGCCGCCCTCCCCTCCCCATACTCATCAGGGTCTCAGAAATTAAGACTTCTCAGAGCATTTATGCTCCCTGCAGCAAACCTCTGTTAGATGACCAATGTCTGTTTTTAGAGAGGGTATACTATTGCTTCCTCAGAGCCTAATACTGGTAGATGAAATCATAACTGTTAAATAAAATCATAAAATACCTGCCATGGTGTAATTGTTGAATTTTGCATGTTGTGCTGACTAATAATATTTTGCTATAATGTTGTCGTGAAACTAGAAATCGTATTTTTCCAGGAATATTGTGCTGTAGTATTTTTATTACTGAGGAAAAGAAAAGTAAAGGGATAATAACAATTATTAAGAAGAGAAACTCTGTAGGTGGGGATCTAGGCATAATTAAGAATTACAATCATAATGAATACACTACCAGCCTTCCAGCAAAGGTTTCATGCTGTACATGTTTGAGAAAAATATCTTTGCTCATTATAATACCTGGTACATCATGTTATAATTAAGATTGTGTCACTCTTTCCATTATAAATCACTATTTTAAAGACTCATAAAACAGCTGTAAAAATGAGCTCCAGGCTCTACTTGGCATGTAAAATATTAGCACAAGAGAATTTATGTTTTTTATTTTTATTTTATTTTATTTTTTTACAAAACCGTCTTTCAGTCTTTTAAAAAGAAGCAAAATTTCAAGTAGATTTTTTTTTTTTCAGGTGCCTTTTTGCACTTCATAAATCAAAACCAGCCTTGCTTGTTAAAAGTCAAACCTTGCAAGTGCTTGGTGAATTAGGAGAGGTAATCATTTGGAGTGTTTCATATAGCTCCTTTGAAAGTGCCTTGAATATTTGAAACATTACACGTAATCACTAAATATCTTAAGAGTTTCATAAGCCACCTACTAGGAAACCTTTCGCTCCTTTCCTTTCCAGATGGTATTAAAGGCTTTAATGATGCCAAAGAGCAGTGTAAGTCACTTTGTGATTATAGGTGTGATTCACGACTTCAAAAATTCGAGTTCCCTAAGACGGCTCCCTCTGGCTAGCCATGCCAGCCTATTTGGGGAGTCTTTTTCACCTGTGCCCACCGGGCATGCACAGTCTCAACCTGGCTGATTCACACTTGATAAAGTCACCCTGTAAACTTTGACCAACTGAATATTTGGAGCGAAGACTTCACAATATTCTAACTATTATAAAGAAAATGCTTTGCCACTGATGCACATAGGCCAAATGTAGATTATTATTATTATTTTTTTTAAAGATTTTATTTATTTATTTGACAGAGACAGAGACAGCGAGAGCAGGAACACAAGCAGGGGGAGTGGGAGAGGGAGAAGCAGGCTTCCCGCTGAGCCGGGAGCCCGATGCGGGACTCGATCCCAGGACCCCGGGATCATGACCCGAGCCGAAGGCAGTTGCTTAACCACTGAGCCACCCAGGCGCCCGGCCAAATGTAAATTAAAAGCCCATTTGGCTTAGCAAGGCTCAACCACAGAGCCAAATGAAAAGCGAACGTGCAAAAATCACACTTTCAGTAGAGCCAATAGCTAAGACTTTCTAGAACTCCAGACTTGGTTCTCAATGATATTGGAATTCGTTTGATTTCAAGTTAAAGTCGAATTGACTTTTGGGTGAGAAAACGGATTTTTTCAGTGGGCTCTTGTCTGCATGGATATCTTTCTTCGAAATCTGAAGAGAGAATGTGCAAAGTTGGCGGCATTCAGGTCAATGTCTATGCTCACTACCGGAATTCCTCTTGCTAAGGGAATCATATCGTTAGAACCAAGGAAATATTCTCTTTTATTGTATTTTTCTCAAGTACAAGGTGCTATACTAAGTGCTTATATTTATACTATCACATTTGATTCTCACAGCAACCCTGTGCTTAGGATTAATTTGTTCTCCAGTTTAGTGGTGAGGAAATTGAAGAACAAAGAAGTTGAATAACTCTTCCAAGTTATTGTCCAAGCTGATATCTATTTTTTTAAAGATTTTATTTATTTAGTTGAGAGAGAGAGAGACAGAGATAGCGACAGAGATAGCAAGAGAGAGCACGAGCAGGGGGGGAGAGGGAGAAGCAGGCTCCCTGCTGAGCAGGGAGCCTGATGCAGGGATTGCTGGGATCATGACCTGAGCCAAAGGCAGACGCTATCTATCTGAGTCACCCAGGTGCCTCCCCAAACTGATATTTAAACTCAAATAACCACTACGATCATTCCATCCTTGTAGACAGCTCCCAAAACAACTTTATGCCAGGTGAACTGATGTAGATTAATTTATCTGGCTGTTTATTTTTGCTGCACAAATGCCAAAGACGTCAAGAGAAAGTAAACATTTTTCAACTTTGACAAAAATAGCTCATGCACAAACAGCACAAACACACACCACAGTGAAAATATATAGCCCTGGAGGGCTAATCCATTTCACAAATGAGATTTTCGGAAAGTGTAGCATAGAACAGGTGTGTGTGTTTTGCATCGTGGCAAGAAATTGACACCCTTCCTATCTAGAGGTGGGATCTATATGCTCTCCCCTTGAACCTGGCTTGGAAAACTTCAACCAATAAAGCGTGGCTGAGGTGATTCTCTGTGGCTTCCAAGGCTAGGTAGTTAAAGGCCATTCGGCTGTCTTATTTACTGGCATATTTGCTCTTTAAGCCTGGGACCATTAATATAAAAAAATCCAAGTATCTTGAGGCTGAGAGGAAGCCCCTAAAGGAAGACCAAGTATCAGTGCTATGGCAGAAAATCCCAGATGAGCCCAACCTTCAAAGAGTTCCAGCCCAAGCAGTTAGCATGTGCGTGAAAAGGCCTCCAGATCAATCTGCCTCCAGCTATTTGAACCATACCCACGTAGTTCAGTCTTCCATGTTAAAACCCAATCACGGAGCAAATGAAGCCACATTTGGTCTCCCTTGGGTGAATCCCTGACCCACACAATCTGCTAAACATAATTCCATTTATTTAGCTAAGGGGTAATTTGCTACACAACAATAGGTAACCAGAACAATTTTTCAACCTTTCATGAACCAAAATTATTCAACAATATTTTAAAAATTAAGTGTTGTTTTTGATCAGACATTAAAATATTGATTCAATTTGGGCATCAAGCTGCTTAAAACTATAAACCCATTGGAGTGTGGTTTTCCAATTATGAGAAATTAAATGTACAAGCTTTGGGGGCGCCTGGGTGGCTCAGTTGGTTAAGCATCTGCCTTCAGTTCAGGCCATGATCCCAAGGTCCTGGGATCGAGCCCCGCTTTGGGCTCCCTGCTCAGTGAGGAGTCTGCTTCTCCCTCTCTCTCTCCTTCCCTCACTCATGCTCTCTCTCCCTCTCCCTCTCTCTCTTTCTCTCTCAGATAAATAAATAAAATCTTAATATATATATTATATATATAATATAAGCTTTGTATTTAAAGTCACACAGAACTCAGTTTACTAAAGGTACTTACTTGCATGTATAATTTCCTTGAGGGAAAAAATCAAATATTTCTTTTTATTCACTTTTTTTCCTCCTGTTTCCTTATTCACTTTTTTTCCTCCTATCTCCTAGCACAATGCTGGGTACATCTAAGTAAAATATTAACACTGGAATAAATAATAATAGTACTGATTATAGACACACTGCAGTTGAAATTAAAATTGAAACATCTTTTCTTTAAGCTATATATGTTAATTGTAGTTCCTTAAAATCATACAATCTAGGGGTTGGGCAAAATAATATCATAATTTCCTCGATACTTTACAGAACATACTAAATTTAACTTGTTATCTTAGGCTTAATTGGAATAATGTAAACTTTGAGACCCATGCAACAGAACAACCTTTTAGGTGGGATTGACTTATACTGAGATATGCTAGTATACTAATAATTAAATACTTTGATTTAGGTCCATGACCAATTGACAGAAATTGAAACGTTTCTCACCTGTATTCTAGATCTGTAAACCCACTTTACTTTGGTAATGGTATAAACACTCTGCCTACTGTCACAAAAGGTAATTTTCTTTCTTTCCTTTTTTTTTTTTTTTTTAAGCTTTATCTATTTATTTTTCTGAGAGAGAGAGCTCAGGTGCATGAGAATGGTAGGGGACAGGGCAGAGAGAGAAGGAGAGAAACAGACTCCCAGCTGAGCTAGGAGCCCAAAATAGGGCTCAATCTCAAAACCCTGAGATCAAGACCTGAGCTGAAATCAAGAGTCAGAGGCTCAGCCTACTGAGCTACCCAGGCGTCCCCAAGTGTAATTTTCTGTCCAGAGGCAATTTGGATGCTTAAATACAAATTTTTCTTTTAATAACATGAAAATTAAAATAAGATTTTGAACTTTTTGTATTTTTTTCTTTTTAGACGTTTACATTTTTGACTATCTAGATCAGAAATATATCTCTATTTAGTTATATTAATAAAATAAAAATGCCTATCTAGGAAGAAATATACACAACAATTTAATTTAATGACTTTTCATTGTTGAAATAATATATGCATGGATTTTTTGTTTTCATTTAAGATTTCTGAACTGAAATGTCATTTCTCACATGAACTCTGTCTTGGGGCAATAAATGCAGAGGAGGAACATTTGCTCTATTTAAAATATAACAAGTACTTACAAATATACTTGAACCAGGAAATGAAATATTATAACAGTGCAACTAAACTATTAAATACAAATGAGAAGTTTTAAAAAGTGTTTGTTGCTGCACAAAATCAAGACTTTTTATAATCAAAGCAATATAATATCAGAATGAATCCTTACCCGCACACTTTCCAGCCAACTTTTCTTTTCTTTTTTTTTTTTAAAGATTTTATTTATTTATTTGAGAGAGAGAGAATGAGAGAGAACACATGAGAGGGGGGAGGGTCAGAGGGAGAAGCAGACTCCCTGCCGAGCAGGGAGCCTGATGCGGGACTCGATCAGGGACTCCAGGATCATGACCTGAGCCGAAGGCAGTCGCTCAACCAACTGAGCCACCCAGGCGCCCCCAGCCAACTTTTCTATTTAATAATAAAGATCAATTATTTCTCTCTCAATTGTTGCCAAATTGGTTCATTCATTTATTCATTGACAATATTTATTAAGTACTTTGAAAATGCCTTACACATTTTAAAGTGCTTTCATTATAAACATGGAATGTGGTCTTTAAACTTTGGGAAAATCTTATTGGAATTTCCTCACCATTATTTTTCTTACTAATAACAGTTTACCTGGAGATTTCTAGTACCTTCTGCCTTGTTTACTAAGGCTCTCCAAATCTTCAACATAGAGCTCTTCAGTTATTAGTTCTGTGCACATATGCCTAATTCAAGATGCTCTCAGAGAGATTTCCAAAATAAAATTTAACAGACCCTAAATATCTCTTACCAATTCATTCTTGCTTTATGAAGACCTATATTGGTTGACTGTATTATCCATTAACTCAAAGGTTTTAACACTGTAGGTTAATTTATCTGAGTCGATTTGCTCGGGCACATCTCTGAAGCTTTATTTGGAAGATAGCCCCCAAAGACTTTGGAGATTAGAGAGTTAGAAATTGGTACAACCTTGCTAGAAAGTTATAAGGAAAGCACCTTTAAGACCATATTTTGCCCCATGCAAAGACTAATACACAAACTAGTTCGGAATACCTGTTCTGTGAGCTCTATGAAATTACAAGTCTTTGTCTTTCTACAGGCACTTACTGCATTCTTACACTAAAGGTTCACTTAGGCAATATTTTATTAGCCTTATTCTCTGCATCAGGAATCCAGAAATCCTCATAAATCAATAGTGGGGGTACAAGAACTTAGAGATATAACCCTAATTTTGCAGCTATATGCTTCACTGGAGTTTGATACCCTGTTCATACAAGAGTAGAAAATGCCTTTAAAATATTTTATCCATTGGGCACCCTGGGTAGCTCAGTTGGTTAAACATCTGCCTTTGGCTCAGGTCATGATCCCAGGGTCCTGGGATCCAGTGAGGAGCCTGCTTTGCTCTCTTTCTCTCTCAAATCAATAAATAAAATCTTTTAAAAAATAAAATATTTTAGCCAAAACACATAGCTTGAATTTTTTTTTAATTTTCAATAAAAACTTTTTTTTTAATGTTCTACCTGTTAATCAGTAAAACATGAAGTATTAATGTGGATATAACAGCTGAAGCTTCATGTGTGTTGAGTTTCTGGCATAATACTTACTGACCATTCTTAGATTGGGAATCCCCAATTAGACAACTGATTATTCTAGCATTAAAGTTTAAATTAATGAGCACAGATAAAAATCACTATGTCTATGCCAAAGCATTTTAAAAGAAAGACATCATGACCAATTAGTGTTTGAGGTGCAATCCCACATTAACTAGCTTAGGAATTTAGTCAGGTAGTCCTGGATATAATTCCTGGTTCCACTACCTACCACCTATTAAACTTGGGTGAGTCACTTGGAATCCCCAAATCTCATATTCTTCATGCACATGGATTCCATTAATTTTTCTTAGCTGCTTTATATGTGATAGTCAATGTGCTTAGTGCTTGGGATACAGGACTTAGAGGAGTCCTTACCCTCATGGAACTACAGTTCACTGAGATGACTAGATCTTGATCAATAACTTAAAAAAAAATGAAATCACAACTTGATAAATGATATGCAGGTAAAAATTAACGGCACAAAATGGAGGGTCCTGACCTAATCTAATGAGCCAGAAAGAGCTTTCTTGGGTGACATTTGAGCCAAAATTTAAAGGTTTAATATAAATGAACTGTGGAAGAGCATGGAGTAGAGGCCAGTTTTCCTGCAAATTCAGAGATGAAGGTGAAAGAGTGTGCTAATTTAAAGCTACAGACTTGGGCAGGAATCTGAACATGTATTAGAGTCTTAGAAATTTCTATTTTTATCCTGAAAGTCATAAAAAGACATAAAAGAATTTTGCTAAAATGTCACATGATCAGATTTCCACCTTAAAAACATCACTCAGACAGCATGAGAGAATGTGGCCAAATTGCAAGAATAGATGAAAGGTATCTATTTAAGAGGAAGTAATCCAGGCAAAAAAGAGGCATGGATGAGACCTCAAGGGAGATTTTTTCCACTATAGTGATTCCTTTAAAAATTTCCAGTACTATTCATATATTTGGGAATGATGAAATCGTATTTGGTCATTCACAAGAAATCATCAGAATGTTAAAAAAAAAGAGGTAAACAATATTGTCCTTGTTGTTTGGATATATTTGACTAGCATGCACACACAGATTATGCATAAAATTTTTAAATTAGTGAAAACAACCTGTGGCTCAATTAAAATCATTGGCTCAGTGATAACAGAGAGAAATAGTCAATAAGTCAAAGATTATTATGTTTTACATTTAGAATGGGCCTTAGGGTCAGTTGATACACATCCTGTTTTATTAAATTCTAAATGCTCAGTCTACCATTCTTTTCAATAAGAGGAATTTTGGCTTTTGATTTTTTACTGTGTCATTCCTAGGATTCATTCTGAAATCTCAAAGTTTACCTTGTCTTAAATGAAGAAAAATGTATATCCAGTGAGTTTAGTATATTTATCTAATTTCTCTCTTACCAAATTGCAGATACAAGAAAACTGAGCAGAACAACTTCATGCTGTGTATTCCTAGTATTTAAGCACTTGGAAAAGGTTTCTTTACTTATACTGTCTTTATCATTGAACAAAAACAAATGAGTCAGTTGTGTCCATTTGAACACACTGCAAGTCTATGATGTCTATACAATGCCACATGGGAATACAAGAAGCTCTGCTATCAGAATCTAACCACCGATGAACTTGACTCTCAGAAAATATAAAACCAAACTTGGGAAGCACAGCACACTCAGTCCGTATCTGGCATGACAAAGTGTTTTCAATTGGGAAGAGATAATATATGGCTCTCGGGGTCTTTGAGGATGATGTCACTGGGTATTCTCCCTGCCAGCCATGTTATATACTTGCAAGTCAAGCCATTGTACTGGAGGAGTAAAGAAAAAAGTACATTGTGTTAACCAAAACAAATGAAACATAGGTCTATATTGCTCGAGTTGTGAGTTGAAATGCTTCTTTAGAAAATAAGTTGAAATTGGAAAAAAAACCCTAGATATAGAGGATCTAGTTCTAAGACATTAAGAATACATCAAGCACATAGTAGAACAGAAATAAAGGAAGAAAAGCAACCAATTATCATATGCAATGAACTTTATATGTGGCTGAATATAGAACCACTCCATTTTAAGGACGTCCTTGTGCTTTTAAATTTTGATATCATGTTCAAATGCCAGGGGTGGGGGTGGGGGAAAGTAGAGGCAGAATAAGAAGATGCTGGTCAAGGGCTACAAAATTCCAATTATAAGATGAATAAGTTCTGGAGATTTAATGTATAAGTTGATGAATGAGATTGCATTTTATACCTGAAAGTTGCTTAGAGAGGAAATCTTAAGTGTTTTCATTACAAAAAACCTAAAGTGATAATTATATGAGGTGATGGATTTGTTAACTAACCTTATTATGGTAATCGTTTTGCAATATATACCTATATCAAATCATCATATTGTACACCTTAGATTTGCATAATGTTATATGTCAATTATATCTCAATAAAGCTGGGGGAAAAAAGAATGTACTATCAACTCTTACCTGAATTTCTAACCTGCTGGCTTGCCCTACAGATTTTGGATTTGACAATTCCTATAATCATGTGAGCCAATCATGTGAGCCAATTCCTTCAATGTAAATAATTCTCAATCTCTTTCTCTCCACTAGGGTCACTATTTTAATATTAGGTTATTTTGATATTTGAGGACAGATCTAATAATTTTTCCCACTCATATTTAAGGATGAGGTGGTATAAAGGCTATAATTTTAGCTACTCTATTACAGACATTATATATATGTATATAGACATCAATCTTCTCACCACAGTATTTCTGATATCTACCTGATATTTTCTTTTACTACTGGCCTGAGTTTTTTCATCTCAAGGATGTTTCTTATTATTTACCATTTTGTTATCCATCAGCTCCTTTCAATAAAACCTAATCTATTCCAGACAGGCTTTCCATCATACTGGGATTCATTCTTTTCTGTCTTCTAAGGCTACAAAATATATTTGTCTTGTGCATATTTTAAGCACAGAAAGGACATGTAGTACACTGATTAGGAACACGCAAACCACACCAGTCAACCTCGCTTTAAAATATGTCCTTCCCACTTAGCAGGTGTATGAACCATGGACAGTTAATTAACTTCTCTGTGCTTCATTTTTGTTACCAGTAAAATGGGGCCAGTAACAAACAGTAACTTCCCGTGTCTGAAAAGTAAATGAGTTAATAGATACAGAGCAGTGAGCACAAGGCCTAGTACACAATAATCACTTGGTGGATTTTAATTATTATTATAACTTATTGCAGTGATGTTTTTTTTTTTTTTTTTCCTTTGGGAGAACCAATAAACTACTTTTGTAGTATCAAGGACCACAGTGTGATGACCTACTTAGTTTTCCCATGTTAAACATATGCCAGCGGTGCCTGGGTGGCTCAGTCATTAAGCGTCTGCCTTTGGCTCAGGTCATGGTCCCAGGGTCCTGGAATCAAGCCCCACATCAGGCTCTCTGCTCGGCGGGAAGCCTGCTTCTCCCTCTCCCACTCCCCCTGCTTGTGTTCCCTCTCTCACTGTGTCTCTTTCTGTCAAATAAATAAATAAAATCTTAAAAAAAAAAAAAACATAGCCCAAGAAAACATCTGGAGATGAGCTTGAATCTCAATAAAATAAATTGTGGAGGACAGCAGACAGTAGAAATCCAGTATTATATACAAACAGAAAATCATCCAACAAGATGATTCAGATGATCCAACAACAAACATCCAATGTAAGCATTAAAGATAAAACAAAACAAAACACACACACACACACACACAACCTATACTTATAGTCTCAGAATAGGAGGAAGGAAGGAAGGAAGGAAGGAAGGAAGGAAGGAAGGAAGGAAGGAAGGAAGGAAGGAAGGAAGGAAGGAAGGAAGGAAGGAAGGATATGTGAGAACTGATAATATTGCTATGTTCTTGAATTGGAGGATTTAATATTAAAAACCCTTTCCAAAATAGGTTTAACATAAGTGTGGCTATATAATAAATATTACTTGAATGATGAAACTAAATATTAAAGAATATATTAAAATTACAGGAAATAAAATTATGTGACATTGAACTGTAGCCATATCACAGAAACAGAGGAAATAGTCCTGAAACCTTATAAAGCCTACATAAGAACTTAATAAAGAGGCAACACAATTTGAAGTGGGAGAAATTATATTTTCCTAAATGATGTGGTAAAACTGATCAACTATGCAGAAGAATATTTTAAAGCTTTCCTCTGCAGCTAACTGTAGAAAGAATTTTAAAAATCAAAATAAAATAGGAACAGTTGTTTGAATTAAAAGAAAATATTGACAAATACGATTTGACTTTTAGATAGAAGGCTTCCTTTAGAAAAATAAAGCCTGGGAAAATTGAATTAATATAAAGGAAGAGCCTGAAAGATTTGGTCACATAAAAATATCCAGCTAAAAAATATTGAAAACAGAGACACTACTACACACTCATGGAATGATTAAAGATGTGGAAGAACTGCTCTCTTCTCTACTGCCAAGGAAATACAATTGACACAGCCACTTCAGAAAACATTTTGACATGATCTACGAAGTTGAAGATACAACATCTTCAGAACACAGCAATTCCACTGAATAACCCTAACAGAAATGTGGGCAGATGTGCACCGAGTCATTGACGTGATTTTTCATGGCAATTTTTGTCATGATACTAGCTTACAGCAACAAACATGAGCCTCACAAACCTAATGAAATCAGCCAACATAGAAGAATACATACTTTATGATGCTATATAAAGTTCCATAACAGCTAATAAAAAATACAGGGTTGGAAGTCAGAATAGTGGGTGAAGGTAAAAGAACGGTGCTTTGAAGGGACACAAGATACATATAAGGTGCTGGTAAAGGTCTAATTCTTGAACTAGGCTGTTCAATGCATTTGTTTTCTGATTACTCATTGAGCTGCCAATGACTGAGCACAGTGAGGTATCAGATTCGGGCCATCTCTGCCCCACTGAGGATTTCTCAAATGTGCAATATTTGCTGTGGGGTTTCCCAGTAGCCCACCCAAGACTTTCTTACAGATTCACTGAAGTCTGAAGCTCTCACTACCTGATCCTCTGTTTTCTTTTTCTTCTGTCAAAACTCACAGGCCTACATCATGATCTAGTTCTCCCTTTTCACTCTTTTTTAAAAAATTTTTTATTGTTGTTAATCACCATACATTACATCATTAGTTTTTGATGTAGTGTTCCATGATTCATTGTTTGTGCATAACACCCAGTACTCCATGCATAATGTGCCCTCTTTAATACCCATTACCAGGCTAACCCATCCTCCCACCCCCCTCCCCTCTAGAACCCTCAGTTTGTTTTTCAGAGTCCATCATCTCTCATGGTTCGTCTCCCCCTCTGATTTCCCCCCCTTCATTCTTCCCTTCCTGCTATCTTCTTTTTTTTTATCTTAACATATATTGTATTATTTGTTTCAGAGGTACAGATCTGTGATTCAACAGTCTTGCACAATTCACAGCCCTCACCATAGCACATACCCTCCCCAATGCCTATCACCCAGTCACCCCATCCCTTCCACCCCCCGACTCCAGCACCCAGTTTGTTTCCTGAGATTAAGAATTCCTCATATCAGTGAGGTCATATGATACATGTCTTTCTCTGACTGACTTATTTCATTCAGCATAACGCCCTCCAGTTCCATCCACGTCATTGCAAATGGCAAGATCCCATTCCTTTTGATGGCTGCATAATATTCCATTGTGTATATATACCACATCTTCTTTATCCATTCATCTGTCGATGGACATCTTGGCTCTTTCCACAGTTTGGCTATTGTGGACATTGCTGCTATAAACATCAGGGTGCACGTACCCCTTCGGATCACTACATTTGTATCTTTGGGGTAAATACCCAGTAGTGCAATTGCTGGATCATATGGTAGCTCTATTTTCAACTTTTTGAGGAACCTCCATACTGTCTCCCTTTTCACTCTTGTTCCCTCTCCCTTGGACCCTTCATAGATACTTGCCTGATAAACTTCTTACATTTCTAATTCCACCTTGGAGTCTGCTTCCTGGAAGACTTGCATTAACCCTACTGGAAGCAAGGGTGATCAGATAGATACTTATAGGTAGTAAGACATTTTTTTTTAAACTGGATCACTTCCAACTTGAAAGGAAAAATCCATCTTCTGTGACATGTAGTGGCAAAGGACGCCCCTGGAAGAAGGTTGCCTAATTCCATAGAATTTGCTAAAATATTACCTTGGGAAAATGTCCCCAGGGGCAGTGAACCTCCCTGCTGATGCAGTGATTCAGGTATTTCAAAGGTATCAAAGGAACAATCTACACTGACACCTTGCGGAGGAATAATGAAATATGGAGGAAAATGAAACCACTAAAGATGAAGTGTGACATTCAGTGGGCATCTTTGGTGGAGTCCAAAGAGGAACATCTCCTGCAATGGGAGAATAAACCCAACTGAGGGTCAAGCACCTATGAATAGAGTTGTAGAATTCCAGATAATACTGATTGCCTAGGCCAGATGCTAAGGCCAAAGCCCAGGTTAGAAAACTCTGAGACCCTGAAATACAGAATAGGGAGATACTCCCATGGATTGTGATTGCAAGGATCTCCCTGAACCCTCAAATCCAAAAGAGGTCATCTATAGTGGCAACCCTTAAATCTATGTCTTCAACCCTCACACCTACTCTGCAGCCCTGTAATCAAGATTCTCCAAATTCAGCACTAATGGATAATTAACCAGAATTTTTGTGTTAATTCGATCAAAATATTGAGAGAGAGAATCCACCTGGCTAGCAACAGGGGGTAGGAGATGGTGGGTCGGGAACAGGCAGGCAAATCAAAAGATGTCTATTATATTATTTAAAAGTGTAGTGGGGGTGTGGTATAGACAGATTTATGCACACTGAGGAGCAATTAAAGCCTTAGGTTATGGAAGCCCAGTAGGAGCATGAGCACAAGCATGGGAGAAGACTGTTCCGAAAGGTTAAACCACTTGCGTTTGGTCTTAACGTCATACAGTTGCAATTGTCAGCAAACAGAAAGATAAAAAATTAAGTCTTGAGGAAATTAAAAAGCAAAGGTGAAAATTCCATATGTTTAAGGAAAAGTTGAATCATCTGTCATGACAAATATTACATAAGAGTTAAGAAAGCTAAAAACTCAGTCTAAGAATACATTGGCCTGCCAGAGGCCAAGTCGCAAAGTAGAATAGGAGCCCTTCATCACTCAAAGTTATTCTGCACGCATATAATGTCAAGTATGACTAAGAAAAGCACTAACCCTCTTTATTTTTTCTTCCCAATCAGTATTCAGTACAAAAGTATAGTATTTATCATATACCATTGAATAAATATGTACCTTCTTAAAGATGTAATTGGGAACAACTTAAAATTGCTGTTTGAATTAGGTGCAAAGGTGTGTTCTTTGTTAGTCAAAAGTGAGAACATATGGTTTAGCTTAAACATGATGACATTGAGACAGCAGTTGGCCTCTGGTATTTTGGCCTCGCTGCATGTGTTTTGAGTACCTTTACTTGCTGAATTATGATATGTGATGTACTCTGATCAGATGAAAACAAATCACTGGGCGTCCTTTTTTATTTCTCTGTCTTCAATCGGCTGTTTTTAGCTTCAGCACTTCTTTTAGTATAATCCCTGCATGTTTCTCCTGAAGCTGTATTTACATGGCTAATTGATATAAAAAGGTGGTAAAGTACAAAGAGTGTGATTATATAGCTTTGTAAACTGTTTGTCACTGTATTATTCTAGAATTGTCAAGGAGAGGAATATAGAGTTTTCTTTCTTTCCTTTTTTTAATAAAATAAACCACAACCATATGTTTGTTTTGTTGAGGATCTTCCTATCTAGCCATGGTGGAAAGCCAATTTTCTGAAAGGCAGAAGAACAAATATTCTGGAACATATTAAAAAAATGGAAAGTTAAGTGAATTTATCTTTATTTTAAGGGCACCAAGTAAACAGCTTTTAAAAAAGGAAAACCCATAAAAGTTTGGATGCATTTATATTTATGCTTGATATATAGTGTACTTGAAGCTGGTTCAGCTAAATATTTGAAGAACAAGTAATCCCACAACTATATATATAAAATCTTCCAGACTATAGAAATGTAGGAACACTCCCAAAATTGTTTTATAAGGTTGATATGGTCTTGATACTTAAACCAGAAAAAGACTATGTGTAATAAAGGAAAATTACAGGTCAATCTTACTTTTGAAAGAAAAATTAAAGATTAAAGATTCTACACAAAAGAAGACAATATTAACATAAAAATCCATCATAACCTATTTGGTTTTAACCTAGAACTTCAAGGATGGTTTTGTAGACAACTTCTATGCCCATTTAATATCCATTCTTCTCTTCTTGCCTGCTAATACAAATTTTATTTACTCAGTAATTTCTCCTTTAAATTCCCCTTCCCTATCTTCCCTTGCAAGGATGCCATTTGACATAGTTATTTATGACCAATGAGATATTATAAAATCTGCCAGACCATTTGAGTGTAACATTTTTCTCTCCCAGTGAAAGGAGACAGAGGGTTCAAAAACACCCTTTTCCATCTCTGCATTTCTTGAATGATGACATGATGTCTGAAGTTCTAGCAACTACCTTGGGAAAATTCAGTAAAAAACATGAGGATGAAATCCAATAAGCTAGAATGGCAGAAAGGCACAGTGAAAATATGAGGAAAGCTTGGATCCCTGATGACATGTTTAAGAAATGAATCAGCCTTATCTACTAGCTATGTCGTAACTTATTCTTATGTAAGGAAAAAAAAATGTTTAAGTTGATGTTAGTTTTGTTTTCTATTGATTTGCAACTGACAGCTCTCCAAAATGGTAAATTTTTTAACATGAATAAATGTTCTTCACTACATTGAGATAATAGACCCAATGGATAAAATCCAGATGATCCTCTTAATAGATGTAGAAAAGACATTAAAAAAAAACAACAACAGCATTTTATAAATAAAAAAAAATCAAAGTAGGAATCAAAAGAAACTTTTAAAGCTGATAAAGGGCATCAGCTTGAAACTTGAAGCAAATATCATAATTAGTAGCAGAATATTTGAGGCATTAATTTTAAACTCATAAAGTGGATTTAAACACAAAATAACACATGCAATAAGATTAGACTATGCCAAAATTGTAATATTGACTTGTAAACATAGATGAGTGTTGAATGGGGTGTTCAGTAATTTTTCCCAAAGTTTTGGTTGAAGTTCCAATGCAGCAAGAATATTAGAGAACCACACCAATATTCTAAAGAGATATACAGCTAGACACTAACATGCGGGATTTGTCTAATCCTCTTCAAGTCCATTAAAAAGCTACCCTATTCCCTCATTCCATAGAAGAGATGCTCTAGATTATGCATGAATGTAACTATTTGTTCTTAGTACTCTCTATGCTCAAGGTGAAAGATTTTCTGTAGCTCCCCGCAAGGACAGTAAGTTGCCCACATTCCCAGTGTTTGTCATGGCAGGCAATACCATCCTGATGCACAACTATGGGGGTCATTCTTTCAACTTGTTCAGTGCACATCCAATCCCATAAACTATAAAACAAATCCACTCTGGAATGAATGCATGTGTTCCTTGCAGGTGAAGCAGATGTCATGATATACAACTGGCATCACTTAATGTGATCTCACCAAGGAGAACTAGCTGCCTAAGGGAAGAGAACAAGCTCTGGAGGAACATTTCCTGAAGGCAGGAGCTAAACGTGGGTTAGAAGACACCACCAGAGAGTTAATATTAGGGAATTTCTGTGTGTACATCCTCACAAGAGAAGTTTTGAAGAATCCATTAACAAGCCCTTGGAAGAGAGAAAATATGGATGATTGCCACACTTGGGCACACTGACAATGAAAGTCTGAAAATTATCCAATCTAGGTGTGAAGAATTTTGCTCTCTTCCTCTAAACACTCTTTTCTTCTCTCAGTTCAGGAAGATTCAGGATATCTAAAGAGAAGAAGTAGACAACACAACAAAACAGACACAAAAGCCCAGAGTTTTAACTCTTCTACCATGGTGAGTTCACTAGCCATGAACTGAACCTCAGTGGAAGGGGGGAGAAGGAAGCTTGATATAGACATAAATTTGAAGTTTTTGGTTAGATTGGAAATTTAAACCCCCAGAGAATTATGATAATTATCCAAAACAAACTTGCATTTATAAATGAATATGATTCAAAAGCCAGGAGACTCCTGAGTCCTCATTATCCAAAAACTGAGAAAAGAGGTTTAACATAACACATAGGCATTAGTGAAGAGAGGGAAAAATAAAGCAAATTTTGTTTGCATTCCAGTGAGTTCAGAAATATCAAAAGCTGGAAAAATTTTAAGAAATTCCAAATATTTTTAGAGACTTGAAACATTTTAACATGTTAGTCTGTTGGTGTGAATAAATAATATTAGACTCAATTTATAAACAGTGAAGCCAGAATCTAATTTTCCTACAGACATCATGATGATGAGAGATAATACATATTTGTGTGATTCTTCATTTATTTTTATGTCTTCTAAATATTTTTGACAAGCTATCCATTCTGTCTGGTTTCTTATCTCATGTCTTCTATTTGCATTAAAGGATTAAATCTACTTTGGGTTAAGACTTGGTGAATTAAGCCATCCATGCTCACCCTGAAATTTATCCACATCTTGAGTAAATGTGGGGAACATGTGAGACTAGTAGTAAGCACATGTCAGGGAGTTGGTATTCTCTCTCATATCTCATCTTTTTAACCCTGTGAGATTAGTTTTGAAGTCTTTCAGACCCGCACTGACCAGATAGAGCTACATTAATGGAATTTCCTTTTTCTTACGTGTGCTTGGCTATTCCAGAGGAAGAAAAGAAAAATCTCATTTTATAACAAATGTGGATTTTAGGACCATTATGATTAAATAAGCAAGTTAGGCAGAGCCTTATGATACTCATCAATGACACTGAGATTATAAGGTTGGAAGTCATGTCTGCAGTTCTCAGATAAAGAAAAAAAGCAAAGAGAGGGAAGAAGAAGACAAGCAAGGAGAAGGGAAGTGGATGGAGGAGAAAGAGATCACAGACTGGCATTCTGATTATCCTAACTGAATGTTTATGGATGACACAACTGTGTGTGCTACAAAATCATGTTTTCTTCTGGATTCTGAGTGTCATATGTTCAACTGAAAGGGTTTAAGAGCATACCAATTTGATAATAGATTTTTAATTTCTTTATCTTATTTCTAAAATTTACCCATCTGGTTAAATATAAAGTCAGAACCAAGGGAATAAATTATTTTCACTCCTGGTGTTTATTTTGGATATTTTCTGAGTTTCCTCCCACTTAGATCCTCCCCGCCTTAGTTATTAGTTCTATGTGAGAGGAGTGTATGGTGCTGGCTGAAAGCTACAAAAACCTACCTAGGTGGAAGAAATGAGTATTAGCCAAGGGACAAGAACAAAGCTTATATTTAGATTATGACTGTATAACAACAGAGTCTCACTCATTTACAGTGGCTGTTCAAATATATGAGCTGAGATGTTTACATGTTGATATCAGCTCTGCCCTGGTTGGTTGTTATCCTAGGATATTTGCAGGCTTTCCACTTTCAAATACATGTAAATAAATAATTCCTCTCAGGACAGCTGGCATCATCCTTTAAATATTCCTTCACTCTCTTTGACTGCCAATGCGTGTTTCTTCCTAACTTGTTCAATTCAGAACAAGCCTATCCTGGTTTTAATCTCTCTGTGCTATTCCTCCACCAGGATAAACAATGTGAAACACAATACAAACTCTTCCAAGAAGATTGTTCTATGTAAAACAGGCAAATCTCCATCGAGGGGCAATCTATATTCTATTTTTATTAACATTTAATATTGATTGTCAAGGACGAGCTCATGCATTCTTTGGTAACTAACCATATTCTCTTACTGTTATAAATGTTGAGTTTTTGGAAGTCCTTGGTTAGCCAAAAAAATAAATAATATTTCTCTTAATACACATTTTGTTTCACTTTGAAAAAAAATAAAAATTATGACATTTTTGATGGTTCAAAAGGACAAATTGTCCATTGGAATGAACAATGCATCGTTTGTCTCTTTGAATAACTTTATTTCCAATCCCTATGTAACCCTTCATATTTGGAAGTTGCTCACTAGAGCCGTGAATAATGATATCATTCATCTCCTGTCTGAATCAGATTTACTTAGTGTGACTTACATTTATTAAAGAGCATTCTACTTCCGTCACCAATTGCTTTTGCAGCTTCAGTATTGTCTTATTAAAAAAAACACAGACTTAAAAGTCCTTTTGATCATCTTCCAACAGTGGCCAAATTACTTCATTCTTGGCTGTATCTACCACTTAAAAAACAAACTACATATTCAAATTTGTCATCTAATGTTTTATCTGAAAATGTGTATTCTAAATATAGTAGCAGGTTCCTAGTAGATCTAAAATGCTATCTTACTTCAAATTGGAAGACATGTGACTCATCTTTGATTAATCATATTCAGAAGTCAAGAATAGAGATGATAGAGATGTACCAGGCTAGCCTCAAGCCCATTATATTAAGTCAGGAGATTAAGTAAAAAAAAAAAAATGCTTTTTATCTGTGAGAAATAAAGGGACAAACAAGATGCCTGGTTTTCAACTAGATAAAAGATCAAAATACTCAAGATATGACCTTCGTTGATTTAAAAATGAAACCCAAAGTATTACACTATATTTTAACATTTCAGTGTGTATAAAGATGACTGATTTAAAAACTCAAGTTAATTTTATTTCTTCATATTTATGATCATTTTATCTATAAAATATAAGCTATGCTCTCTCGTGTACCTAGCACTACATTAAAAGATTATTCTTTTCAAATTTGTAAGAGTTTACTTATATTTAATTAATATAAGATGACTATCCTCATAGATTTTGCTATTGGTTTCTCAGTTCAAAGGAATATTTTCTCAATCAAAAGTTTTCATGATTACTTTTCATAGTTGAATATTGCTTTATTATATCATCAGTAGGGTTTAGGACCTAATAAATATATAACTTATTTTAGAACAGTGATATTGTGACATACTACAAGGGTCTGACATTAAGTATTTTTAATAATATTATTAAACAAGGAAGTATTTGTTTTTCTAGTCTAATGTATTTGTGTTATTCATATTAAAAAATCTCCTTGGACCCTATGGACAAAGTCACATATTTATCAGCTGCCTTCCTTAAGACATAAAGTAAAACACAGAAATCCTGCCATTTCCCTAATCTAAGGAAAATCTGGTCAAAAGCCAAATTATACTGAAGTGCTTGCTATATTTGGATCTTAGAATGTTTGCCAAATGTGTGACTTGCTTTAACTGTGTATATTGTTCAGCTAAATGTCAACAATTATCATTTCATTATACTGAAAACTCTGGCTTTAAGCCTCCTCTTGCTACAGAACACATCCATGCTATCTAGAAAGCTCATTTCATGTAATTATGTGTCAGTGGGCAGGGTTACTAAAATAACTAAATATCACCCAATCACCAAACAGACCTTTGCACTCATCATGTTTTATCTTTCAGTAGTATTAGAGGTCAGTGCGAAAATGTCTCCCTTTTAATGATGTGGAGATAAAGTAGGAAAATGTGCAAAGCTCATAATAAGCCCATTATCCTTGTTCTCAAGCTTGGAGTTAAAACACCCAGTGTTCAAGTACCATGGATAAGGTTTTAGAAATACACCACAAATCCCAAAGACTTAAATGGAGGACCCAGTGAGAGAATAAAAGAATATGTGTATCTTTGTCCAAAAAGTAATTCTATTCTTTCAGGGATGGCCAATCTCTGGTCAAGCACCAGCTTGGAGATGAGAATGATTATAAAGATAAAGCATACATCTTGCCACCCAGACCAGCTGACTCAACACTTCAGATTATTGGAGTAACATGTTAAGTACAATACAACTCACAGCTTAAAATTTAGTGCAAAACATCACTCTGCTTTCTATGTTCATAAATAATGAGATTGTTTTTTTACAAAGAGCTACTTTAACATTTTAAAGCCATATTAACTTCCTTTATACCAGGCACTTTTCAGCCTAATTCCAAGTTTGGGGCTCAAGCTTTTATAAACTTTTTTTGAATGTCTGCAAAATTTTGATAGGATAAGCTTGAGTATATTTGGATGGTGAGAGGGTGGGGATTTGTTTAGAAAATAGCTATTCTCAATCAGAGTCTTCAGTGAATTGATCCATCCAAAGGCTAAGAACACTGCTTTGTTCCATTCTGTTCTAGTATCTGGCTGCTTTCTGGCATCATACTCTTCCCTCATTGCTGGTCCTAGTGCGGTTGATTGTGCTCTGGGCACATGTTCCGAAGAGTTGAAATGAAAAGTTCCATTTTAATTGTTTTGGCCCATGAGGTAATTTAATAGTGATCTGGGTAAATCCTAAAACACTATTTTTAACAGGGCAACACCCTAATAAATATACTTCCATGGAGCTTTGTTAAATAAGTCTGCAACAGTATGCCACTTGTTTCTAAAACCATTTTCTATTTTACATTACATGGATGTGAGAAAATTGCCATTCTAACAATTATAATGAGTTCAAATGTCTCCAGTCTCAGAACAAAACCAGATGTAACTCATAGGTAAGTTTTTTTTAAGACCCCTTAAAAAATGACTTGTTTCCCTTCCCTCCCCCACTCCACCTTCACCCCACAGGTTCATTGTGGTGTAAGCAACTTGAATGTTATTGATGTTTTGTGAGTATAAAATCCATTCAAGAAAGATGTATTAAATATCATTTGTATGGTTAGGTGAATATATTACTAACAATATAGTTTTAAAAATTGTTACTATTCATTTATCATTTTATTATTGCTTTTGCTCTTCTAAACCTAGAGATTGGGAAAGAAATTAAAAATATACTTTCCAAAGGATTCATTAGAAGCCCAGTTCATGCTTAATACAGTTGTCAAAATATTCTACTAAGCTTACATTATTATAGAGGTTTTCGTAATACTTACTTTCTTAAAAAAAAGAATTGAAATACCAGTAATTTGGACTTAAATAGTTATAGCTTTTTATTTTTATATAATTATAGATTTTGAGAAGAATTACAAAACCAGTACAAAGAAGTCTACTAAACCCTTCACCCAGAATCCCTTAATAACATCTTACACAATCATACATCTGTTAAAACAAAGAACATAATTGTTATACATTTATATGAATTAAACTACAAATATATTTGAATTTCACCAGTTTTCCCACCAGTTCCCATCTCCTGTTCCTGGTTCCCATCTAGCATCCCACACTGTATGTACTTGTCATGTCGCCCGTGTTTTTTAAATCTGTGATAGTCCCTTAGTCTCTCCTTCTCTTTCATGACCTTGGCACTTTTGATTAGTACTGGTTGGTTATTTTATAGAATGTATGTCAATTTGCATCTGCCTGATATTTCCCCCAATTGTACTGAGGTTATAAATTACTGGGAAGGGTGCGTTGGAGGTAATATGCCCTTCTTTTTGCATCATATCAGTGGCCCCAGGGAGGTTGATGTTCAGAATGCTCCCATCTTGGGCGCCTGGGTGGCTCAGTTGGTTAAGCGACTGCCTTCGGCTCAGGTCATGATCCTGGAGTCCCAGGATCGAGTCCCGCATCAGGCTCCCTGCTCAGCAGGGAGTCTGCTTCTCCCTCTCCCACTCCCCGTTTGTGTTCCCTCTCTCGCTGTGTCTTTCTCTGTCAAATAAATAAATAAAATCTTAAAAAAAAAAAGAATGCTCCCATCTTTTAATTGTTTCTTTGCTTTGAGCACTTCCTTAACATCTAGCACCACAAGACATTCCATGATCATCATATATTATCTCTGACCCAGTCCTAGAATCATCCATGTCTCCAAGAAGTCCTGGCTTGCTTTTTTTTTTTTAGTTTATTTAAATTCCAGTTAGTTAACATACAATGTAATACTAATTTCAGGTGTACAATTCAGTGATTCAACATTTCCATACATCACCCGCTACTCATCACAAGTGCCCTCCTTAATCCGCATCACCTATTTCAGCCATACCCCCACCTACCTGTCCTCTGACAACCATTACTTTGTTCTCTATGGTTAAGAGTTTGATTTATTTTATTAGAAAAGGATATTTTCTATGATAACTGGGTGCTAAGTATCCTCACTGCTAGGGAGTGTCACTGCTTTCAGTGGCTTTCAGTGGATAGAGAAAAGAAATATGTGTATGTTATTAATACTTGCATTCACATCTCTATCTATCATCTATCTATCATCCATCATCTATCATTTATCTATCATCACACACACACACACACACACACACACATAGTTCATTGTAGCATCACAGGGTTAATTCTAACCTCCCCTTTTATTTTTTATAACTTCTTGAGCAACCTGGTTCTCATTATCACATTATACTTATTTTTTCAAATATAGTATGCAAACAAAATAATTTAGGAATTTTTAATCCATCATGCACCAGAACACAGTATATGTGTATAGTTCACATTGTTTTTGACATGCGATTTGCAGTCAAAACATTGTATTCTGAAGTTGCCATAAATTGCTTCTCTCTTCTCATCCCCTTCAATGCAGTTATATAATTCATTTTTAATACAATTCAATTATTTGTCAAAATTTACATTCTATCTTTTCACCATGGGCTGATTGTTACATTTTTAACATTTGCATGCAGTAGTAATTACTCTTTATAATGGATAGTCTTATTTTTTTGGTGAATACATACAGTCATATATCCAACACCATTTCCATCCAGAAGAGTTCTATCACTTCAAAATGTTCTCATGGTCCCTTTTTATCATTAACCTTGCCCCATATTTCTCTAAACTGTTCCACCATTGGTCTTTTTTTGTTCTTATACTTTATCTTTTCCACAGTCTTATGTGAATGGAATCACAAATCATGACGTACATAGCTTTTTAATTCTGTTTTGCTTTTTTTTTTTTTTAGCCTGAATCAATAGTTTATGATTACTGTAACTATTATTTCTTTTGCCAAGGATATTTTTTAAGAGAATTCAAAATTTTCAAGTTGTAATAGTTTGGACTTGATATCACTGTAAAATAAAAAATAAAAAAGTCCAGCATGCTCTAAATGTTTAAATGTGAGGCACTTATTTTGTTTCAAATATATACAAAGAGAAGTTTCCTTGTTTCCATTTCATTTTCTGTCTCAGATGTTGTTAGCAGAGGGAAAGTTAATAATTAGTAGTTAAATTAACATTTAGTAACTGGTATTTAGGAAGTGTAGAACTGAGTATGAGGACAATTATTTACTAAGATTTCCCTTAGTAACGTTAAAATAATGTCCAAGAACTCTACAGAAATATGTATATAGTTAGAACAAATTTAAGAGTATCACTGAGGCACCTGGATGGCTCAAGTTGGTTAAGCATCCAACTCTTGATCTTGGCTCAGGTATCAATCCCAGGGTTGTGAGTTCAAGCCCTGCACTGGGCTCCACACTAGGCATAGAGCCTACTTAAGAAAAATGGAGGTGCTTAGATGGCTCAGTCAGTTAAGCATCCAACTCTTGATTTAGGCTCAGTTCATGATCTCAGGGTTGTGAGATTGAGTCCCACATCAGGCTCCGTGCTAGGTGTGGAGCCTGCTTGGGATTCCAAAGGCTGGATTCAAACCCTTACTTCCAAAGCTTGCCACCCATGTAATCTTGTGTTTCAGCTGTATCATCTGTAAGATGGGATGGCAATAATATCTGCATCACAAAGGTTATTTTCAATATTAAATAAGATACAAATTTCAAAGTGCTTAGCACAGTACTTGGCACCTGGTTAAGTGTGCAATGAAGGTTAAAAATATGTATATATCTATTTAGATCCCAAAAAATTCCCTGCTCTGAAATGTGTTTACCATATGAATAACCAGAACTAGCTAATAAATTCAGATGTCTACTGAAAGGGGAGGGAGAGGACCTTGTCGAATATCATCCCCTGTCACATTGTGACCAGAGAAGACTCTCTGGACAGTGATTCATGTAGAATGTTCCTATTTTATCTGAAATTCCAAAGAGTGGGGTCATAAGAAAGGTTCCTAAATATCCCAGTATTTGTGTTTATGTTTATAAATGATTGATTTTAATGGTTATAAATATACAGAAATAAATAGAAGATAGAATAAAGACAAATCCATTTTTATTATAATTTGGACCTACTTTTATTATTGACAATCATGTTCGATCTTTTGTGGGTTGTAGTAATTCCTCCTCTGCAACATCTCTCCTATCTCATGACTAGAAACAATGAATGCACAAAATGAAAACCAAAGACTGGCTGTTAACTAACCACTTACAAAGCATTTTCACATTTGTTATCTTATTTAACATCTTAACACACACATCCACACAGACCCACAAACATATTCACACATACAAACCTTGTGAGCTAAGAATGACCGATCTTCTAATACCTTTCTAAAGGCTTTCCTGAATTTATTCTTTCAGTGATAAGTACAATGATAGACACAGAGATTATTATAGAAGATCAAGAGGAACATGCAAGTCAGGTTTTGGCTGTCAGGGAAGGTTTCCTGGAAGAAGAAATGCATAATCTGAATTTTGAAGGCTACATGGGAAGTAAAAAGGTGGTAAAAGAAGGCAGGGCATTTCATTTGCAAGAAACAGCAGCTGTAAAACACAAAAGCGTGGGTCACAAGAGGGATTTTGGAGATGTAAAGTGGTTTGGCTAGCTAAAGAGAAGGATAGTCATGGATTGGTGGGAGCCTATGTTGGAAAAGTAGTGAGAAACTAGATAACCAAATTTACAATAAATGTCAAAACTGTAACCTAAAACTTTGGAGAAGTATGTGCAAATGTCAAGCCTGGGAGTAACATGATCATAATTTTAGAAATATCATTTTGAAAATAATGTAGAGGGTGGACTAATCATGGAGATATGGGAGGAGGTAAGGCCAAGCAGCCAGATAAAAATGTTTCAGGATACAAGCAATGAGTGTCTTGAGCTAGGAACTATTTACGAGGCTGTAATGAACTGAGGAGAGCTAAAGAAGCCTGACTTGGAGGTATAGATAGGAGGTGAGGATTAAAAACATGAATTTAGGAAAATATGGACGTCTCTGGTGTGGGCTTGTGGGTAAATGGATGTCTCACACGTGCAAATGCTGAGGGGCGCCTGGGTGGCTCAGTCGTTAAGCGTCTGCCTTCTGCTCAGGTCATGATCCCAGGGTCCTGGGTTCGAGCCCCGCATCGGGCTCCCCACTTGGCGGGAAGCCTGCTTCTCCCTCTCCCACTCCCCCTGCTTGTGTTCCCTCTCTCGCTGTGTCTCTCTCTGTCAAATAAATAAAATAAATAAATTTTAAAAAAACCCTTCAATTGGATATTCTTTCCTGCTTTATTTAAGATTTGTTGACCATATAGTCATGGGTCCATTTCGGGGGTTTCTACTCCGTTCAATTGATCTATGAGTTTGTTTTGTGCCAACAAAGCAGGAAAGAATATCCAATGGAAAAAAGACAGTCTCTTCAACAAATAGTGTTGTGAAAACTGGACAGCAGCATGCAGAAGAATGAAACTAGACCACTTTCTTACACCATACACAATAATAAATTCAAAATCGTTGAAAGACATAAATGTGAGATAGGAAACCATCAAAATCTAGAGGAGAACACAGGCAGCAACCTCTCTGACATTGACTGTAGCAACTTTTTACCAGACACATTTCTGGAAGCAAGGGTTACAAAAGCAAAAATGAACAACTGGGATTTCATCAAGATAAAAAGATTCTGCACAGAGAAGAAAACCATCGACAAAACTAAAAGGCAACTGATGGAATGGGAGAAGGTATTTGCAAATGACATATCTGATTAAGTGACCCTTAGTATATAAGTATCCAAAATATATAAAGACCTTATCAAACTCAACACCCAAAAATCAAATAATTCAGTTAAGAAATGGGCAGGAGATATGAATAGACATTTTTCCAAAGAAGACATCCAGATGGCCATCAGACACATGAAAAGATGCTCAACATCACTCATGTCAGGGAAATAAAAATCAAAACCACAATGAGAAACCACCTCACAGCTATCAGAATGGCTAAAATTAACAACTCCAGAAACAATAAAGTGTTGTCAGGGATGCAGAGAAAGGGGACTCTCTTACACTGCTGGTGGGAATGTAAACTGGTGCAGCTACTCCAAGGAACAGTATAGAGTTTCCTCAAAAAGTTAAAAATAGAACTAACCTATGATTTAGCAATTGCCTACTAGGTACAAAAATACTGATTCAAAGGGGCACATGCTCCCTATGTTTATAGCAGCATTATCAACAATAGCCAAGTTATGGAAAGAGCCCAAATGTCCATCAAATGAAAACTAGATAAAGAATATATGGTAAATACGTACAATGGAATATTGTTCAGCCATAAAAAAATGAATGAAATCTTGCCATTTGCAATGATGTGGATGGAGCTAGAGTGTATTCTGCTAAGCTAAGTAAGTTTGTTAGAGAAAGATAAATACTATATGATTTCACTCATATGTGGAATTTAAGAAACAAAACAGATGAACATAAGAGGGGAAAAGGAGAGGCAAGCCATAAAATGGACTGTTAACTATAGAGAAAAAACTGAGGGTTGTTGCAGGGGAGGTGGGTAGAGAATGGGTTAAGTGGGTGAGGAGTATTAAGGAGGGCACTTGTGATGAGCATTGGGTGTTATATGTAAGTGATGAATCACTAAATTCTACTCCTGAGACTAGTATTATACTATATGTTAATAACTGGAATTTAAATAAAAACTTGAAACAAAAAAAAATAATAAAATAAATTAAAAAAATAAAGTAAGGTTGATAGAGAATGTATTAACATTTTAATAGCAGTTGTGTACCTGATTGGCCAAAACCTGTAAAATAAAGACTCTATGTTAAAAAAAAAAAATAACCTTCAAAAGCTGAAAAGGATTTTTTCCTGTTCTTTACCATAGGGTTCAGAAGACTGCTATTGATATTCTCTGAGACCTTAATTTTTTTAATGAGAGAAGGGAAGTTTTTTGGTTTTTTTTTTAAAGATTTTATTTATTTATTTGAGAGAGAGAATGAGAGAGAGAGAAAGAGCACAAGAAAGGGGGAGCAGGAGAGGGAGAAGCAGACTCCCCACTGAGCAGGGAGCCTGACGCGGGACTCGATCCCGGGACTCTAGGATCATGACCTGAGCCGAAGGCAGTCGTTTAACCAACTGAGCCACCCAGGCATGCGAGAGAAGGGAAGTTTTAATAGCCAGTTAATTAAAATAAGATTATCAAATTTAGGATCAACTGATAGATGACCGTGCATAGTAGATGGGTGGCTTGGGGATATGGATTATCTTTCATCATCCTGTATTAATGGGACACCAGCAAATAGATTCCCTCTGCCATTTCTAACAGCTAAAAAATAATTATAATGATTTCTCTAACCCCAGTTTCAGGAGGGACACTATAATTTCTTATAACATTTTATCATTTCATCAATTCTCATAACAACCCTGTAACTTAGATATTACCTCACTTTGCATGTTCACTTGCTTGCCCAAAGTTAAAACAGCAGAGTTGGATTTGATCCCAAGGTTTTCCAATTCACAAGCTTATATTTTTCACTTCATTAAACTTTTAAAATCTGTAACTGTAGCTGTTTTGTAGAGAGATATTGCTCTATGTTTCAGGTGATCTATGAGAACAGGGCAATACTCTATCCAGCAAATGGGTTTAGCGGTCTCGCCGAGGGGAAACTGGCATTTGTATATATTGCAACTACATTTGTGTGCAAGTGATTGTTCATTCTATTCAGAAGTGGATACAATATACTTTCATCCAGATGTGCATTATCAGCTGTCTCTCCAGCTTTGTCTTAGCTCTCTCTCCACATGTTTAATTGATCAATAAATGCAGCGACTTGAAATTTGCCTTCAGTCTTTTCAGATCTTCATTTCTTCTAGGTTGTAGGGTTCTGGAAGAAATGTCACAGAGGTAAAGTGCCATTTTCATCACACATGTCAAGGGAACATACTATCAACAAAAGTTGTTGAGTTTTGACCTTGATCACCCAGCTAAGATAGTGTTTGTCAGGTTTCTCCACCGTGAAGTTATTCTTTTCCTCCTCTTTCTATACTGTAGGTACTCTTTGGAAGGAAGTCATTGTGCACAGCCCACACTTAAGGAGTGGGGAATTATTTCAAATATTTGGGATTTTTCTAAAAGCAGATTTGTCTCTAAGCTTATTAACTTATTCAATCATGTATTGATCCATATGAACTCAGATATTTATTTTATACGTTGGATTATGGTCTGATTCTACTTTATTTCTTTTTTTGCCCAATTGTTTCAACTTTAGACATTGGGAGCACATTCATTAGGTTCCTCTGTCCTTTTGTTCTATCTCCATAAATGTGAGCTTTCCTTTACTTTCTTTTCATTGCTCTTTCTTTCTTTCTTTCTTCTTTTGCACTTCCTGGCATTACAAGATACAGCTCCAGACTCAGATTTATTTTATTTAAAGACATATTATTGGGGGCGCCTGGGTGGCTCAGATGGTTAAGCGTCTGCCTTCGGCTCAGGTCATGATCCCAGGGTCCTGGGATCGAGTCCCGCACCAGGCTCTCTGCTCCTTGGGAGCCTGCTTCTCCCTCTGCCTCTCTCTCTCTCTCTCTGTCTCTCATGAATAAATAAATAAAATCTTTTTAAAAAAAAGACATATTATTAAATAGTGCAATAGTGCTCACTCTATGGTTCCATTTTTGGAAAATTAATAGAAGTTATATGCATATATAACTGATTATTACATATCAAATTTTAATAGTAGCTATGCTATCTCTGAGTAATGGGAATATTAGTTTTCTTTTTTGCGTGTATCTGTTTATTTTTATTATTATGTATTTCTTATGTTTAAAAATCAATAATATTGGATGATTAGAAAGGGAATAAAAATAGGCTGAAGACAATAATCACTTTTTTTGTAAATGAATGAAGGATGTGTCTCCTGAAGTTCAGGACATGGAGCCAAATTTGAAGAGTTGCAGCTGCCCTCTACTGGTCAACACCGCTGACCCTCTTGGAGACGGGGCCAGTGTGCTTTTAGAAAGCAAGCTTGCCACTTTCTGGGTAATGACGGTTCAGATACCTCAGGAGTTAAAAAAACATTTGAGCTTCTGCTACAGAATCTACAGCAGATTGAGCTGAGCTACATATTTGAGGGGCCACAATGTGAACTTAAGAATCATCTCCCATAAATATGAAGTTCACGCTGTGGACTGTGAGCAGAAATGGATATGTGTGAGAACAGACTCAGAAAAATATCGTACATGCTGACTTGCCAATATCGTACCTCCTGAGTCTGATCTAAAGAAAATATCTTCTTGGATGAGAGTATTTGGTCCATGACCTTTCTGCTGAGAACATGATCATGTCTGTTACAAAGCTTACATAAATAATGCTAAGACTTTTCATTGGAAAAATACAAAGGGAGGAAAAAAAGCTATTTTATGTACTACTCAATTAAGTTTAAACTGTCTAGTGTGAATTTGTGATGAAGGTCAAAAGTTTAATAAGTGACTTAGCCAAGAGAGAAATTCATGTCCTGAGTAAATAATTATTGAGCACATATTCTCCTATGTCCTAAGTGCTGCTCTAAGGATCTGCTTGAAATACAGCAGCAAACACTGAAAAGCTTTCTGCTCATGTGGTGCGTGCAGTGGTAAATAGGGACAGACAGCAGACGATAAACGTGGTAAGTAAATGATTCTATTGGTAGGAGGCAGAATGAAAACTGCAGTAGAGCTAGGGTGTTAGGGAGGGTCAAGGCTGAGGGTAGGGACAGGTTCCTGTATTAAATAGAGGGATCAGTACAGGTCTATTTGAGAAGGTGAGATTTAAGTAAGTACGAATGAATGAACGAATGAATGAATGGATGGATGGATGGGTGAGTGAATGAATGAAGAAAGAAATAATAAATACACCTTCTTAAATCTTTTTTTTTTGACTGTCATTTTTTTTTATAAAAAGCTGCAGTTAATTATAATTGTTCCTAAAATACAATGCAGACCTTTTATTTATTTTTTTCAGTACAGACCTTTTTTATGCCGCTTCTAAGGGTTCTAGCCTCTAAGAGTTCCAGCCTCTGCTTAGTTCTCCAGCCACACCTTCTACCACTACCCTCTGTTTATTCTGTGCCAGTTACATTCAGTTCAGTTTTTTAAAAATAATTTTCTTTAATTCTCAAGCTCATTCCCACCTCTGAATCTAAACATTATTTATTTTCTTGGCCTGGATCCCCCCTCTCCCCACCATTAATCTCTCTGCCCCATATCCATATTTCAATTCCCAATTTAAATGCCATTCCCTCAAATACACCCTCCCTTGATTCCCCAAGGCCCCAGATGAATACCTCCCAGTATTTCTTCTCCTAATTCTTATCATAATTATCTTGGAATAGAGATTGGTTGAATGTTTGCTTCCTTCCACTCCCTGGCCATCCTTCACTGCTGGGCTGTATATTTCCTGATTGTCTTCATTGTTGATGTTCTTCCTAACACTTAATATATTCAATCCATAATAGTTGCTCAATAAATATTTGTTAAACAAACGAATGAATTCAGTTCTTTGCAGCTTTTCTTTTTCTTACGTAGGTAACCTTGGCTACATGAGCTATTAGGAGGAAACTCTTGCAAGGTATCCTTTAAGACTATAAAATTTTCCTGTGCCTTCCCTTTTATCAGCCAAATTTAAATCCTGGAGGCAGAAGTCAGAAATGACAGAGGCAGAGATACTTGAATCAAGAAGTTTGCCTGTACTCTCTTGGAAGGTTGTATTTAAATGCATTCACAACAGAATCTCTAGGGGTGAGACCTGGGCATTGATATATATTTTTAAGTTCCCTAAGTATTTCTAATGTACAGCCTAGTTTGAGGGCCATTGATTTAAGTAAAGACAATTTATTAATATGTAAATATCTCTATATGGATAATATATACATATATTAACACATTAGTTTAAATGAAAAAAATATAAATATAATAATTATTTATAAATGAATATAAATGTACATTAAGTTAAACTAAATGTCAGATTCTTTCTAATTTGCCTGGTCAGTAAAAAGAGATTTTTGATAAGGGTAGAGAGGACATTAGTTGGAAGAGAGATTCTGAAACGCCCTATCTCGGTTGGGTAGTGAATGGCCGAAAAAGGTTGAAAAGACTTCTAGGAAGTTAGAAATCAAAACAAGGATGGGGAAAAACATGGATGGGATGGTTACCAAAAAAACTTGAAAGTAAAGTTGACAAAGTATGTTTCAACATTCCCCAACTGCATCTAGGCATGCCATAAACTCTAGAAGGAATGGGGATCTAGAAGGCCCAGAAGATGGAAAAAGGAATACAGTCTCCAAAGGTTCTGAGAAAGCAGGAGCTAAAACTTGTATGAAAATCTGTTTGGGAGAAGCAGTCACTGGGGCCAAGATCATCAAGCTACAGACAAAGTTCTTGAATTTCTAATGAACAGAAGTGATTCTGTACCTTCGTGGATAATATGAATGGAAATAAGCATGCAAGATTAGGAAGCTTGTTTTAGTAAATCTCTGCTTGACTTAATTCTATATTCCTGAGCGAGATTTTCATCAGTTTAGTTGACTTCATCAAGTGTTTGACTTTCACCTGAATATATTGCTTACTCCTAATCTAGATTCTGACCAAAAATTATTTCCAAAAGGACCTTTCTATTAATTAAGTCCAAAATGTTTAAAAATTATTTCAACCTTGAAGCATCCTGTATATTTTCCATATCAGTAATTACAATTCCAAATCAGATGCAAACTTTTATCAACGGAGTTTAAATCTCCAATTTAATACATATTCTAAATAATCTTAGATAATTTACTTAAATTCTTTCTGCCCCAATTGTTTCAATAGTAGACTGTAAGTAATAATGGTACACACCTCATGGGGTTTTTATAAGGAATAAATAATCTGGTATATATAAATCATTGTACTAACAATGTAATAATCTAATACATGGAATCAGAATACACTGGAGGAAAAAAATCCTGATATTGTAGAATGTACAGTCTACATTGAAGGCCTTTAAGTCCTATACTCAGTAGATGTGTGGAGAATTTTAACTATACAGCATCCTGTATATTTTCCATATCAGTAATTACAAAGAGAATTAAGAACATGCCTAGTATATAAGAAACAAAGATGGTAATGCATCTTTCATATTCAGGCTATAAACTTGAATTTGAGATTGTCTAACAGTGCATAACTAGTCATTTGGATAAATGAGATTCAGTTCTGTTGTACTTGGCACTCTTGGGAGCATCCACATACAGCTCTTAATCTTGAGCAAATACTTTGGTGGATAACAAATGACTTGTTCCTCATGTCAGTTCAATGAAGTTAAATCCAACTTTGGCTTTATAACTGTAATTGAGAATAAGGCATGACAAGGTCTCTGATATCTTCTGTTATTAAACATTGTGTATAAAAGGGACATATATTGGAAAGGAGAAATGAACATGATAACCTAATTTTACATAAGTTAGACTTTCTAGTTTACCCATAAGCATCTGGCTGCAGAGGTCAGACAGCTACAAGGTCTGTCAAGAAAATTGCTTCTACTATGAGAAAGAGCAGTACTCTGTGATTTAGATCACAAATGGTGTTTCTTCCCCTTATTTACGACTAGATTTCTTTAAAACTGGGGAATCAATCAGCTATACGAGAAGTATTTATTTTGATAATGAAATGTTAAAATGAACCAGAACGTGGAAAAGAGCCTAATGGTACTTTGAATTCTAGAGAAAATAATTTTCAAGACTTTCATTTTTTGCAAATCTCTGCCCATTTCTGAACTTATTATTTTTTTTGGCAGAGATGATGGAAAGGAGAGTAGAAAAACTGTGTGTGTGTGTGTGTGTGTGTGTAATAGGTGGGAGAAAGGTCAGATGATATAATTTTTGTAATTGGTGACATCCAGGGATGCTTGAAAGTTTATGAGTGTTCAGGAGCCTTGCTATGCCAGACAGCAGGTAGTTCAAGCCGTGTATGTTGTGTTAGAGAGAACATGACCACAAAATACTACATCTCACCTTTCAAAAGTATGTCCTTAAAGGAGATCTTGCTGAAAGAATTGTAAGAAGGTCCATCATTTAAGTGTATTAGAATCAGTGTTTAGGAAGTACATGAGGATTTCATTCCAGTGTTTCAACCTTGGCCAAAAGCGTTAAAGATTTCTGTTAATTGTTGGTTAGAAAAAGACTGAAGCATTGCACAAACTCAAGGTCATCATTAGAATTTAATCTTGCCTAATCCTGTATGAGAGACTAGTTTCTCCTTTTTGGGTTTTGTGTCCAGGGTTCCTAACACTTGATGATTCACTAGAAGAACTCACAGTACTCAGAGATTGTTATACTCATGGTTATGGTTTATTATAAAGAAATAATAGGGAGTAAAATCAGCAAAGGGAAAAGTCACAGACTGAAGTTAAGAAGAAATCAGGTGCAAGCTTTTATCGACAGAGTTTAAATCCCCAATTTAATACATATTCCAAATAATCTTAGATAATTTACTTAAATTATTTCTGCCCCAATTGTTTCATTAGTAAACTGTAAGTGATAATGGTACACACCCCATGGGGTTTTTATAAGGAGTAAATAATCTGGTATATATAAATCATTGTACTAACAATGTAATAATCTAATACATAAAATCAGAATGCACTGGAGGAAAATAATTCTGATATTGTAGAATGTACAGTCTACATTGAAGCCCTTTAAGTCCTAAACTCAGTAGATGTGTGGAGAATTTTAACACAGCATTCAACACAATTCACTGAAGATCTCAGCTTTTAAGAGTCTTGTATTCCAAACACTGCACCACCTGCTTCCACTTTGAGATAAGGATTCTTAACACCAATGGTTCCTAAGTGGCTGACCACCATTGCCAAGCATCATGCTTTGTGTACTTCAGTAGGACTTCATTTCCCCTCCACCACACCGGATCACTTGAGGTCATGGGTCTTCACCTATGGCTTCAGAGGATGACAATAATATTTACTTATCTATTTAATGTCTTCTATAACAATCAACCCAGCTATTTTATGCATTTAAATCATTGTTGGCTTCAAGTAACAATTTTTTTTCAAGATTTTATTTATTTGAGAGAGAGAGACAGAGAGCACAAGCGGGGAGGAGAGAGAGAAGCAGGCTCCCCGCTGAGCAGGGAGCCCGACAAGGTCTCCATCCTAGGACCCTGGGATCATGACCTGAGCTGAAGGCAGACACTTAAGTGACTGAGCCATCCAGGCGCCCCTCAAGTAACAATATTATCACCAGGATTCTGCTCAGAAGGAACTATCTTTACAACCAATTTAACTTCTTAAACTGGAATAGTTCATCATTGGCAATACACAGAATAAATATCAGTATAAAATAATTTGTCTATAATTATCCACCTCTTAAAATCATCTCTGAAATTACTTTCCTGGGGAAGCTGTTCAAAGCATTCTGCCTGGGGCAAAATGCCCCTTTGAAAATATGTTTCCAGGATAAGTTGTAGTAACCAAAGTGTCGCTGAGGAAAGTGCTGAGTCTGGAAGATGAGAATTTATGCCCACCACAGGTGGGAATCAGGAAGGAAGAAGAAATAAAGAGAAAAGGGAAAAGACTAAATGGAGATAAAGTCTGTGTAGTATGGAGGTGGTGGTTCCAGGAGATACTGAAGATCAAAGGAAATGTGGTCATGGATGCTAGAGGTCACTGCTATAAACTGAATGTTTGTGTCTCCCCCCCCAAATTCATATGTTGAAACCCTAATCCCCAGTGTGATGATATTTGGAGATGGGGCTTTAGGGAGGTAATGAGGTAATGAGAGGGGAGCCCTCATGATGGATGAGTGACTACCTCATAAGAAAAAGCATCAGAGAGCTTGCTTCCTCAATCTCTCTCTCCCTGCCACATGAGGATATAGCAAGAAGGTCACCATCTGTGACCCAGGAGGAGGGCTCTCACCAAGAACCCAATCATTTTGGCACCCTAATCTTAGATATCCAGACTCCAGAACCATCAACAATAAGTGTTTAAGTCACCCAGTCTACAAAAATCTGTGATAGCAGCCCAAATTGACTAAGACAGATGCTCTGTGATTAAAGGATCCCCTCTCTGTATTCTAGGGAAAAGGTTTCTTGTTGGATAAGGTACCCCAGTTGCAGGATCTAGTAAACAGTATACATATTCCTTAAAGGTGATTACCTGGGCTGAGTTGGTCATTAGACCTGCTGGACCAATTCTGATTCATAGAGCACGAATCTGGAGAATTATCTTGTTCATTTCTATAAGAATTGAGTAGTTGACTAACACTACTATTTTTTTTTAAAGATTTTATTTATTTATTTGAGAGAGAGAATGAGATAGAGAGAGCATGAGAGGGAGGAGGGTCAGAGGGAGAAGCAGACCCCCCACCGAGCAGGGAGCCTGATGCGGGACTCGATCCCGGGACTCCAGGATCATGACCTGAGCCGAAGGCAGTCGCTTAACCAACTGAGCCACCCAGGCGCCCGACTAACACTACTATTTATCACCATATGGCCCCTACTTATCCCCATTGAGATATGATATTTTCCAAGGTATTTCTCATTCCCAATTGTTTCCCCTAGGCCTCTGCTGTTTGTTAAACATACAGGTGCTACATCAGTGTCCATGCCTTATCTCATGATGCCACGGTTCAACCTCCCTTTGGCATGGCCTGGACAAAAGCACAGTCTTTTTCTAACCTGCTGTGATAGAAGCTATATCAAGTCCAGTGCCCAGGGCAAAGATCCATGAACCCAGAGTGAAGTTTGCCTCCCCAGTTACTGTCAGGGGGATTGGGTAACATAATGCAAAAGTGTTGGGGATTTCAAACTGTTGGGATAAAATTTGCTCAATAAAAATCAGGAGAAATGGAAGAGCCAACATATTATTTCCTCACATTTACTCACCATCTGAACACCTCCAACCTCCTCAAGGAGTCATCTTGAGGAAACTATTTCTATTAGCCTCTCCACAGACATCCCACAACATCCAGGAACCAGCTATGTTTCTTGTGGCCAACTTAATAACACGCCACCTTGAATATGAGTTTTTCCCCTCAGCCTTGATGACCTGGTATTGCACCCCTTCCTAAAGTGTTACCACATAAACTTTGCTTCAAGTTCTATTTTTTGGGGGGGGCTTTGACTCATCGTCCTTCTACCACAACCCAGACACAGATGGCTTGCCAAGTAGTTTGTTTATTTCACTGATGTCAGCAAGAGCAGATGTTCATGTCCAACTATGTTGATTCCTTCCTTTAGTCTATCTTGGAAGCAGCTAAGAATCTCTGCTCTTGAGCCTCTCTTTCAATTGGGGACACACATCAAGATGCAGCTGTTGAACTGGTAGATGCAAATCTGCAGGCCTGCCAAATGGTGCATTCCACTGTACAACAAGAATTCTTGGGATGTGTAGTCCACACACCAGCCAAAATGATAGCTTAATATCCCCACAGTAGTGTGGGGTGGATGAATGTAAATGTTTATTTTATTTTTCCTGATAATCATGTATTTTATTTTTCATGATCAGATTTCAAATCATTGAAAGGGTCATAGAAACGGAAGTGGTACCTTTATATAGCCCATGCCAGGGATAGATGTTGGCTTTCCACAAAGACTTGGAGCTACACAAAGGGAGCCTGAGGATTCTGATGAACTGACTCTAAATAACTGAACAGAGAAGGATTAATAACGTGTTGAAGACTTGGACTGTCCCTGAAACATTCAAGTCTACCGGGAACCTCGTGTGACCTCATTTGGAAAAAAAAAATCTTTTGAAATGTAATTAGTCAAGGACCTTGAAATGAAATAATTCTGGACTTACTGTGAACCCTAAACCCAAAGACTCATGTCCTTATAAGAATAGGAAAGGTCACAGAAACATAGAGGAGGCCATGTGAAGGAGGCAGAGATTGAAGACATGCTGCCACAAGCCAAGGAATATCAGGACCCATCAGACTTTGGAAGAGGCAAGAAAGAATTCTCCCTTAGAGCCTTTGGAAGGAGCATGGTCAGGCCAACACCCTGATTTCAGATTTCTGGACTCTAGAACTGTGAGAAAATAAACTTCTGTTCTTTTAAACCACTCATTTAATGTACTTTATTATGGGGGACCTAAGAAACTAATACAAAACACAATGGGAGATCACAAAGCAGCTACAGAAAATAGTGATTGGCTAAGAGAAATAAAAAGTAAGAATGACCACGGAGAATATACAAAAAAAGGCAAGATACTTGATGCCAAGTCACATCTCTACCTCACTCCGCAGTGTTTCTCTACTTACTAGAAAGCTACTAACAGTCCCTCCATCTGGGTTTGCAGATCACATACCTGCTCAAGGTGTGTTCAAAGAACAGAGCATTTCTTGGTGCTAAATACAGTTGACCCTTGAACAACAGAGGTTTGAACTGCCCAAGTCCATTTATACACAGATTTTTTTAATAAATATAGTACAGTACAGTAAATGCATTGTCTCATCATAATTTTCTTAATGACATTTTCTTTTCTCTAGCTTACTTGATTTTAAAGTATATAATATATATAACATACATAATATAGTATAAAATACAATATATAATACATATAATATGCAAAATATGTGTCAATCAACTATTTGTTATTGCTAAGGTTTTTGGTCAATAGGAGGCTATTAGTGGTTAAGTTTTAGGGAGTCAAAAGTCATACATGGGGATGCCTGGGTGGCTCAGTCATTAAGCGTCTGCCTTCGGCTCAGGTCATGATCCCAGGGTCCTGGGATTGAGCCCCTCATCGGGCTCTCTGCTCAGTGGGAGGCCTGCTTCTCCCTCTCTCACTCCCCCTGCTTGTGTTCCCTCTCTCGCTGTCTCTCTCTCTGTCAAATAAATAAAATCTTTAAAAAAAGAGTCATACATGGATTTTCAACTGCATGGGAGGTTTGTGTCCCTAACCTTAAGGGTTATCTCTATTAAATTATGTAAAATAGGGGAAATGAGATATATATGTTCTTTCATGGTCACAGGTACCAGTCTTGAAACTAATACTTTAAATAATGATCCTCCTATCAATCTATTAGAATTTCAAGTCACTGTATTGCTTATCAACCAGTTAAAATAAATACATTATAATTCCAGAGATATCATAAAATTTTTGTCATGACTAATTTTGATTACTTGACATCACTAATTAAAAACCTTATTTTTTCTTTTATGTGATAAGTTAAAAAAGACCAAAACTGAAAGATCGAAGGATATAACATTATTAATGAGAGAGCTACTAGTAAATCAAATTTTGTATCATTTCAAGGATCATAGGTACAAGAATTAAAGTTTGAAACTAGTGTTCCAGACTAAAACTAATATACTGGTCATATTTGGTCTGATTTTTAAGCAATGTTCTAGTTTTAAAATTTTTCTTTTCTTTAACTGAATCTGCAATCAGTTAAAGCAATTTATGAGTGCTTCTCACTTCTTGTTTTCTATAATTCTGTCTTCCCCAGTAAAAGAAAAACTATAAATATAGAACAAATTTAGCAATTGGAAATCTTCCATTCTACTTCTGATTTACTCTATAGTCTAACATCTCATAGAGTTTAACTTTTCCCAGCTGTGGACAATTATGCAGTCCACCCCTCCCCCCACCCATAGCTCTCTGATTTTTTGGATGTTACACTAGATATAATGAGTCATCATAAAATGAACAATGGGCTTTTGGTGTCATTGAATGACTCCCATTTCTCTTATTTGGATATACTAACTTCCCTAACTCTATATGAAGAAGGTTCAGCATAGCTAGAATATTTCATCAGTGAATCAAATTGTCTCCTAGATAAAAACACCAACAAACCAAAACTAGCTTGCACAAGTGGAAAACTTGACATTGTTGAAGAATGAATGACAGAGCCTCAAATGTGTGAATAATGTTTCATTCACAGCTGTTGTGGTGTCTCTCTAGTTGGCAACAGGTCTATCTCTTGGCTTTACTAGAATAGACATGTTCTTGTTTGAGCAAATTGCTTTAACATCAGATGCTCTCATCATATAGTTCTTCAGGGTTGTATATTTTTCAGTTGATTTTATCCTCCATCCCACATTTATAAAGAAAATGAGGTAAGCAACTGATTAAAACCTAGAGATCTTTAATTCAAAATTTCCTTAAAGCCTTTAATGTAGAATTATCTCTTGTAACAAAAGCCTTCTTATATTCCTTGTAACTATTACTATACATTTTCTGATACTGCCTAAGGGCCATTTCATGATAACAGGGCATTTTGAAATAGGTAATTTTCATAATTATGTGTTCTTTTATTCTTATAGAGAAATGAACTTATTGCAAATAGGCACCCCCACACAAAGGGATCATTCAGGCCCATTCTAAACCAACTGAAATGCTGACACGCTTTGCAAGAGACTATTGTTAAATGTGTTGACACAATGTTTACCTGGCTTTAATGGCAAATTCCAACTTCTTCAGAATGGGTTTACCTTGCTTGGGTAAAATTTTCTGACCACAGGATACAACTTTGATTATTTTGAATCTCATGTGTGTGTTTTTGTTTTGTTTTGTTTTTTTCAATCAGGCTATGCACACCTCTGGGAAAAAAATTCTAGGTTCTCCATATGGTTCTTTAAAAGTAAATTTAAAATATGTGTGTGTGTGTGTGTGTGTGTTTTCCAAGGATTGAGCAGAAATGTACAGCGTTCTAACACCTGAAATTAAAAAAAAAAATGACAATAAAAACAAGAACACTTACCAACCAAACAGCTTTTTAGTATTGTGACCATATTTCTCTTTTCTTTGGAGAATCCTTTCTCTCTGAGCCATTCCTATCACATTTTCTTTCCACCTCACCCTTCTAGAATCATGGAATGTCTTCAGTCATGGATCATTATTTCAAAGATGAGATAATTCTTCAGGAATGATTTTTAAAGTGGTTTTGCCCCAGTGAATATTCTGTTGAATCATTAACATAAAGCTAAGCATTTTAAATCTTATGTCTCACGATTTCCACACTGAGAGAGTCAGTGAAAATTACCTATTGTCAAAAGGAATGTGGTTTTGACTACAGAAACATTCATCTGAAGAAAAGAGAATAGGGTAAATATAATTATAATTACATTTTCATATAAGAAGACTAAGATGTAGAATATAAGCAAATATTCTTTAAGTAATATTTTGGCCAGAATTCATATCTTGATCATATTTTCAAGAGAAAAGTAAGATTAATACCTGGCAATTGTAAATATGTCTCTTAAGTCAGAATTCCACAAGTTTTTATCCAAAAATCAGTATTATACTCATATAACAACTTCTTTATGTCTAGGTGAACATAAAATTTATACTTTTTACAGTAACTTGAGAGGGAAAAATAAAAACAGCATTAGCAACAATTATCTTAATGAAATGAGTCTTCCCTGGATCTAATTGCATTGAACATTTGGAAAGTCACTCTATACCTTTAAATTACACTGAATATAAAATCCATCTAGTCAATAAATATATTCCTTAGTCTTCTGCCATAGGCAGTTCATGACATAGGAGAGACACAGCAGAGTTAAAAATAAGTGTAATAAGGGGTGCCTGGGTGGCTCAGTTGTTAAGTATCTGCCTTCGGCTCAGGTCATGATCCCAGGGTTCTGGGATCGAGCCCCACATCGGGCTCCCCGCTCCGCGAGAAGCCTGCTTCTCCCTCTCCCACTCCCCCTGCTTGTGTTCCCTCTCTCGCTGTCTCTCTCTCTCTCTGTCAAAATAAATAAATAAAATCTTTAAAAAAAAATAAGTGTAATATGTTGACAGAAGGTGTGGGCTTGAGAAGAAAAATAAATAGGAAGCTGCTAGGTGAAGAAAGGAAGAAAGAGAGGTTGAAACAAAAGAATAAGATATGCAAAGTCCTGGAATCATGAAACAATATAGATAATTTGTGAAGGCAATATGGAGATAAAGATGGGGTGGTGATAGAGACAGAAGTACAGGTAGAAGTAGATGTAGACATAGAGGTAGAAGTAAGGGTAGAAGAAGAGGTAGAGATAAGAATAGAGAGAGAGTCTGCGTGTGCATGCATCAATGTATTTATGGTTTTTTCAGCATGTTAGGGAAGGAACAGAGAATTAGTGGTGAGGATCTTTAAATGGAAGTCATATCACAATGTAACTCATTTTTAGGAAGGTGATTTTGGTAGTAGAACCTTCTATATCAGGGAGATTTTTCTCTCTAGAGTGTAGGTTTATTAGGTTCAACCAATTCCATAAAAAGAGAGGCAGAGGAAACTATTCCTCATAGATTGAAATGAAATTTAGACTCCCAAGAGAGAATAAATGCTACGTTGCTGGACAGAGCTATGGTGACCATAAAACTTACCATCTATACTGAGAAACTTGTGAGAGTAAAAGGCAATACTAAATAATTACTTAGTTTTTGGAATTTTTGTTAACCAGAAAGTTGATTTTTATATTAGTGAACTTGTAAAATGATTTTATTTTATAAACAATTTTCAAAAAATATTTTTTACAAGAAAACAACATATACCTACATATATTGAAACATTTAAAATTTGGTTAAAATTTAAGTGTTTTTAATCTAAATATTTAAAAATTAAATAATAAATCTAAGCAGAATAATAACTTAAACAGAATAATTATTATTTGTATATAATTATGTTCTTAGCTATATCTGACTTAGATGGATCTGTCTCTAAATACCATGTCACTGATGTATTTTCAGAAATGTTATTTCCCTAAATTTGATTTATGCCTTTAAGACTATAAAAAATTGTATATAACTGTCATCAAAGTCTTATTTTATGGGTAAAAATGACTTTTCTCTGTAGACAATAACATTTGTAATTGAATAAACACTCCAGAAAACTTCAGTAGGTTGAGAAAATTCGCAATTCTATTATTTTTTCACATTGAAATGCTATAATGTTTTAGCTCAAAAACAGGTAGTATTTTTTCTTGCTTTTAAGTGCTGTTCAAAGAATATTTTGAAAGACATCATATAAGTTGTCTTTATACTGTCTTTATTAGATGCTAAAAAATGATAGAATCTTTTGATATCAGTCTATTAACAGTAGAGAATATATATAAGTATTCAATTAAAAAGAACTCTATTAAAATTTCTTTCTATGAGCTGTTTCTACAAAGTGAAATAACAGAGGATAAAATCCATCTAGTTAACAAATATAATTTTAATTCCTTTTTCTCAATGAACTTTGAACTCTCATCAATTTATTTTATTCAGTTCTTCCCTTGTGATTTTAGGGATGTCTTCTTGCTTGCTAGCTTTAAAAAAAAATAACTTCCATTCACTAAAATTTGAAGTATTTGGGTTCTCCTTTCACTGAATATTTTGATTAAAAATTTCCAAAAGATGTGGAATACCACATAACTAGAATTGAGAGGACTTGTTTATAAAAATAAACACTTGGTTTCAATTCATGTCAAATTAATTTGATGATGGACAGAAAGTGGATACTGCTGTATTAAAGTGTTTCTTTGCTTTCAACATCAGTATTTTCACAAAATTTTATAATTCAGTTGAATTGAGTATATATAAAATAGTCACAAATTTTGCATAAAACTTATAAAGTTTGATCATGCAAAAGAGAAGTTCAACTTTAGTTTCAGTATAATCTCACAATTTATGAGAGTACGATTACAGATTATATGTACACATAGCCAAATTCAAGTAAATTTCTCCTCTTATTTTAGAGTATTGTTTTTACCATGACACTGTCTTTAAAATTTATGTGTTTTATCACTGCAAAATTATCAGTGATAGTAAACTTTTGAAATGTGTAATGTATAATTTCTAAATTTATAATCACATTCACAATAATGTTCTATGTTTCACCTTCAACAGAATGAATCTTCAAACATTTTTCTTTGACTCCATGATTTGCTGAAACAATATATCATTATTAGAATCTACTTATCTGATTCTCTGAAGTATCTGATATAATTGATACAAACTGGAACCATGAAGATCTTCCCCTGTCAAAGGCACCAACTATTAATACTTGCTTTTGTCTTACTTTCCCTGTTGGACGTACAAAAGGAAACATGAAGTTAAAAATGAGCAAATGTGATTTATCATAACGGTCATTTAATCCAAGTGAAAATCCACGTATTAAAGAGGGCACGTAAGGCATGGAGCACTGGGTGTTATACGCAAACGATAAATCATGGAACACTACATCAAAAACTAATGATGTAATGTATGGTGATTAACATAACATAATAAAAAAATAAATTTAAAAAAAAGAGCGATAGAGGCAGCATGTTTTAAATTGCCATCTTGGGCACAAATTTCTTAACATAATAACTTTGGGGGTAGTTGCTGATGGTTCTTCCTCAGGATTGTGTCTTTTGGTTTTCAAATGGCCACTGAAATCACTATGGATCACAGAGTGGACATCAGTGTTTACAGCATTTATGCCAAATAAATGCTTATCATCAAATTTCTTGAAAAATAGAGATTCAGTCTTTTTATTACTTATGCATTTTTTTACCTCACTGATGACTAAAAGTTTTGTTGAAAAATATAAAAAATATAAAACCAAACAATAGATTACCAAACAACAAATTCTACATTTCCCACTACTTCCAATGAGGAGATCAGAAGGGACACCATTCATGGTAGGTATTTCTGAAATAACCGAGTGAAAGAGGAAACTGTGCCCCTCAGATGAACTGTTATGTCAAAAACCGTGAATGGTGTCAGATGTTTCCAAATCGCAAGTTAATAAGTTAGCCTACTTATGTATATACGTTCACATACATATGGTGACAGAGGACACCAGAGCCATGGGTCAGGCACACAGATGGTTTATTACAGCAGAAAGAGCAAGCAGAGTAGCATCTCACATCAGTTATTAACACCCAAATCCCCCACAGGGCTACACAAATGAGGGCTGCATGTTCACCTGTGCATACAGTGGGTTGCACGGCAGAATTGCAACCCTCAAATTAGGATAATATGATCGTCTATCAGAGCTACTGGTGGCCAGTCAATCTCCTCCAGAAAGAGATTACTCCTTACCTTTGAAAATAAGCAACTCTACCCCAGGAAGAGTATGAGGGAATTTATTATCCTGAATTATCTCTGGGGGCTGGGGGTGGGGGGCGGGGAAGATATTTTTGTCTTCTGTGCTTTACTCAATCATCCCTGAACAAAGTTTCTCAGTTTCGTTTGCTTAGAAGATCCAGGGTGAGAAATCTAGAAAGAATTGTCTTCTGATGTGGACATACAACCTCTTCCTAAGAGCTACGATCTTGATTGATCATAGTTTAAACAGACAATCTTTATATGGTTTATAAGAACAAAAATTTGAGCACAGTTTTGTGTGTGGGGGGGAATGTTTTCCTCTTTTCTGATCAGACCCTCCTCATGAAGGTTGCTCCCATAATGGAACACCTTTGGCTTTTCACAACTCAATCATTTTTCTCCAAATGGCGTTATTTGACAAGTTCACAATCAGGATTAGCTTGCTTTGCTCTGATCTGCAGTCTTCTTTCTGTTTGGAGAGCGAGTCTGTCCACAGCACAGTTAACAGTTGTTGAAGGCCATGGGATAAACTCTGTAGCCGAGGTAGCTGTTGCAGGTTGAGGTCTTAATCTAAACCAATACTGCCAGAGACCAACTGGGTAAGTCTGTCTGATTCTTGATTCTTCCATGACATATGATTGTAAAGGAAAAAAAAATCGGGAAGGAAAAACTAATATGAAGTAGAGGTTAGGTTAATAGAAAACTTCTTTATTAGATTGTTGTATTTCAGTGGAAGAGTTTTGAGCGTGTTTATTGTTTGAAGTGAGTCACAGGGAAGAAAAGATTTAAAAATTACCTAAGTTAGGGGGCCTGGGTGGCTCAGTCAGTTAAGCATCCAACTCTTGATTTCTGTTCAGGTCATGATCTCAGGTCATAAGATTGAGCCCCACATCAGGCTCTGTGCTGGGCATGGAGCCTGCTTATAATTCTCTATCTCTCTCTCTCTCCCTCCGCCCCTCCCCTCGCTCACGCACTCTCTCACTCTCTCTTCCTCAAAAAAAAAAAAAAAAAAAACTAGGTTAGGTAAAGAGCAAAATTGCATAAGGCAAAAGGTAGATGAATCCAGGTGTGCATATGGAAGAGCATTTGTCTTCTAAGGAAGTAAGTATAGGGACTTCTGAGGTAACCACAGAAGTAGGGGAAATGAAAACGGAGGGAAGTTGTGGCTTACAACATCTGTTTTCACCTTGGAATATAAAGCAAAGTTATTTCCTGAGACATGAAAGTTGTGAAAATTGGGCTGAGACTTACAAATAAATGGTAAAAAAATTTAACAGAGTAGCCAAAGGTGACACCTTCGAATGGTAGTTTTCTCTATTCTGTATTTTCTATCACTACGTGTAAGACAAACATTTCTTTGTTTTCTTTTGTGTAGCTATGTTTTCTTAGGGAATATGTACTAATGCAACCATGTGCTAATTAACTGTAATCAACCAAAATGAACCATTTGTTATTCCTTGTGGAATTTTGTTTCTATCTATTCTACTTTTTTCCCCCCAGAATTAATTTGGAGCTTTAATTGCTTCATCATGATGACCTATTGGAGCATTTAAATTATTGAAAAGATCGAAATTCCTGTTGATAAGTTACATCTACTTTGGTGAAAATGTATATGTATATATATATATATATATATATGTATATTTCTAGAAACACCTTAAGATCCTATGTGTATGTTTTTTAATGAAATAAAACTAAATATTTCTGATATGAATCACACAGTATTCCTCTAAAAGTTTACAACATCCATTAAGGAAATATGACCTGTTCTCTGCCTGAATATACTATTCTTAGTTTATAGAGGAAATTTCATATATGAAAGTTTCACCTTCTGATTCACACTACTTGACTTGTAAGTGGTATTTTCTGATTCACACTGCTTGACTTGTAAGTGGTATTTTACTTAGCAGCATTGGTTATGAGTCATTCATATCAAAGAATTATTAGTTATAAGGTGTTTTATACATTCTTATTTCATATAAAAAGTAGAGGTGAGGCGAGAATGTATTTAGTGAGACTACCTCTCCTCTTTTAAGTATTTAATTGTGAGTCACCCATCAGTGAAACTCGTTCTGTGACACATCTTTAATGATACATCTTTAGAGCAAGGTAGCATGGAAGCTTTAGCAAAATAACGTTTCCTGTGAACTCAGTTCTGTGGGATACTTCTTCACCCTTCTTTATTCTTGTCTACTTATCTTTTCATAGTCAGACTATCTTTTAAAAGATAACTTAGATACCATATATGCATATACACATACATTTCTAAATGTGTATATATATATATATATTTTAAAAATTAGAACATTTAAGCTATATAAATGATTTTAGTTTTGAGGTTCTTAAAAATTCAATACAAAATTGTTATTAAACATTGTATATGAGATTATAGCTGTTTGTATTATGTATATATAGATACACATATATACACAGATATAGTATTTTCTTTAAGTTTTCTTGAAAAATATGCTCTAGAAATATGTGTTTTAATGTCAGAGCATCAAGAATTCCATTGTTTTATGATTTAAAATATTAAAAATAAATAACACATCTGTAGTTGTGTTGGATCAGTCTAAGTTAAAAATTTTAGCAATGATTTTGTATGAATTTATAAAGAATAATTACATTTTCCCATGTACAATATATTTACAGTCCCCATTTTGAATATGTGTGTTTCTAATTGATTTCTTATGAAGGATGTCTTAGGAGACATGTGGCATTTGGACCACTTAACATGTTCTCTCCCATGGATTAGTGACACTTAAATTTACATCTCAGGGCTTGTGATTAGCTAGAACTGACTGACACCAGATTTTGGAGTGGGCTCATTAGTCAGGCCTGGACACTCAGGGGATTGCATCTCCCTTACCTAAGTCAGATAGATCAGAACCAAAGAGAGGGCATCTTCAGACTATCAGATATAGACATACACTATAGTTTACACTTGGTGTAGTTATCTTCAGGTGAATACTTCTGCTAAGCTAAAATTTACTTTTATTGTTAACATTTCCTTTTTTATTTTGTGAATTTATATTCTTTAGCCTGATTATAATTGGTATAGCCATAATTGGGATTATAACTGTGATAATAATGCATATTTTAAATGGGGTAGCTTCATTTCCTGAGCCTCATGTTTACAAATGAAGGAACTTCAGCTTCAATAATAATCCCAGCTTCTCAAATTGTCACTCACTTCTCTCCATGGGGGAAAAAACAAAACCAAAAACAAAGAGACAAAACAAAAACAAAAAACATGACCCCTAAGTCTGGGCGAAGAAACTAAGCTTACTTGAACCAATCCTTTCCCCTCTCTTTTTTTCAGAATCAGTCTATCTCCGGGACACAAATCCACATTTGCTTTCTTGCCTTGCATTAATCTTGATGAGGAGAGTTCTGCCCCTGTGGTTGAGACCCATAGTGCTTTAGTTTTCCTGTGACTGGAGCAGAGACTGTGTGCTATAGGGGAAAGCTTAAACATTTAGTCAGGTACTAAATTCACATCTCCAATCTAGCTCCCATTAATAAACTTTTATTTTGAACTACCTCATCCGATATCCATTATTTCATGGGTTCTGATTTGGAGAGGGGAAGAGATAGTATTAACTTACTCCATTGAATCCTGCAATTATGACTATTTCAGCTACTTAATATGCTATAGATTGGATATGCTCCATTGTAGTGTATATGCATAATGTACCTCCCTTCACTGTGTGACCTTTCCCCCCTAATAAGCAGCTCTCTACAAGATACTATTATTATTATTACTCCCCTGAGAAATATTTCTATTATCCCTATAATACTGGTTTAAGTACCTCTCCTGCTTGCACACAGAGTGCTGTATTTGAGAATTTGTCCCATAACATTTTCATTGACTCTTTACTTGTCTATGTCTACTTTTAGTTCTGGAGCTTTTTGTTGGTAGACTTTTCTTATTGAACATTATAATACAAACAAGCAATTACATAAATAGGCATAGAACAATTATGTGAGAAATGCATTTTTTAAAAAAATGATTGAAACAATATAGGTTGATAAATAGTTGAAAATACTTTTGGTCTGCAAAGTACTTTTCCATACATTATCATTTTGTATTTTTATACTAACTCTTTTCAAAGAGAAAAATGCATGCGATCCCCTTTTTAAACATAAACATGCTTGTCAAATTTTAAAATTTAAAATACCATGTATTTTAATAAATGTATATTATAAATATATTCCAGTTAGCTTTTGGTGTATAGAAAAATACTTTTAAAGTCAGTGGTTAAAAAAGTGTATGTTGATGATTCTATAGGTCAGCAATTCAGGCAGGGCTCAGCTGAGGCATTTCATCTCTGTGTCATATGGTGTCAACTGGGATCACTCATGCATTTGTGGTTAAGGGGTAGCTGGTTGGGGGCTCGTTGGTCTAGGATGGCCTCTTTTACACCTCTGGAAATTACCTCAAGCTGTCAGCAAAACCATTCCAACTCTCTTACAAGACTAGCTTGGACTGGTGACTGGTTTCTAAGACTGTGAGAATGTTAATTACAACGTTCCTTCATGCTTGTCATTGAAATCCTACAACATTACTTCTGCCACACACTATTAGTCAAAAGGTCTGACCAAGTTCTAGAAGAAAGAACTCTATCTTTAGATGGGAGGAGGAGCAAACTCATATTGTTAAGGGATGTGCATACAGAGATAAAAAAAAAAAAATTGCAGCCATTTTCCCAATCTACTGTAAAATATTAATTTTAAAACCACAAAGATAATATAACATTGTATGTTAACTACACTGGAATTAAAACTAAAATTATAAAAAGCTGCAGAGTATAAAAATAAATAAAACTGCAAGGATAATATGTTAACTATACTGGAATTAAAATATATTTAAAAAAACTACAGAATATAAAAAAATTGAACAAGTAAAACTGCACAGATAGAGGAGACTAATATTTATTAAGCCCCTACCATATTCCAAGCATCTTACCTATCTTATTTCATTTATTAATCATCATAGAAACTCTATGTGGCATACACTATCCCTATTTTATAGTTAAGGATATCAAAAATCCAGAAACTTAATAACATGTCCCAGTATCCATAGCCAACAACTGATACAACCAGCCTTCAAAAACTCAAGTCTGCATAATTTCAGAGATGATGTCATGCCACAGAAAGGGAAGTATAAATAAAATTAATAAGTAATGAATCAATACATGCTAGAAAGATTGGAATAAGAATTGTTTACTTAGGATAATGCTTTTTATTATCTATTGGTATGTAGCAAAGCATCATAAAACTTAATACTTAAAACATCAATTTTTTAGCTTACAAATTTGTCTATCTGTAATTTGGGCTGGACACAGCTATGTAGTTTCTCTGATGTTCTTGGACAGGCTCATTCATATGTCTGTAGATCGCTGATATCCAAGTGGCTTTGCCATTGGTAGGCTTGCTATTGGCTGAGGTCCGAAAAATGGCAGAAAAAAATTATTAGTGGAAAACAACAAAGCAGGAAAAGAATAACCCTACTATAGGAGAATATGATACCAAAACAACTAGCAAAATTATCTTGTGAACCTTGATGAAATCATTTCCAGGTAGAATGTTGAAAGTTTTATTAGGCTTCTTTTGTTTCCTTTAATAATATACAAAAAAGGAGAGATGAGCTAAAAGAACTATTTAGTGATCAGAATTTAGAGGTAATACTAAGGAACAAAACTTCTCTTCATCCCTAGTCTCAAAAGTGGATAAAATATTCTCAAAATAAAAGATTTGTGTGGGACCTGGGTGACTCAGTTGGTTAAGTGTCTGCCTTCAGCCCCTGGGATCCTGGGATCAGCCCCATTTGAGCTCCCTGATCAGTGCGGAGTCTGCTTCTCCCTCTGCCTCTCCCCCGGCTTGTGTTCTCTCTCTCTCTCTCACTTTTTCTCTCAAATAAGTAAATAAAATATTTAAAAAAAATAAAAGGAGATTTGGAGCCAAAGATCATTCTAATATGGCTCTGAGAATCTTCTTAAGGTCTGCCATAGACTAAACACGTGTGTCCCCCCACAATTCAAATGTCAAGATCTAATCCCCAGTGTGATGGTATTTGGAAGTGGGATCTTTGAGAAGTGGCTAGATCATGATGGTGGAGCCCTCATCAATGGGATTAAGGTCCTTATAAAAGAGACTCTCCAGGGAGTTACCTCCCCGCTTCTGCCATGTGAGGACATGTTGAGAAGATAGCTATCTAAGAACGAGGTAGTAGGTCCTCACCATACCATGAGTCTGCTGGCACCTTAATCTTGGACTTTGCAGCCTCAAAACTGTGAGAAATAAATTTCTGTTGTTTATAAGCCATTCTGTCTATTGTTCTTTGGTGTAACACCCTGAACTAAAACAAGGCCCCAGAAATATTTTTGGTGTAGTAGACCTTCTCAATTTGAAAAATGGATTCTCAGTGCTCACTTCGGCAGCACATATACTGAAAAATGGATTCCCAATCTTCTTAAGGACATGGTTCTACAGCAGCCCAACACCGTCCCCAAAGTAGGGAGTACCTTTTATAAAAACATACATAAGCATGATTTTCTTTAATTTTCAGATGGATAGAGTATAATCCACTGTTTAGAACCCTGTAAAGACTTTAAGGAAATTTATCAGAAAATGACCTCCAGCTTGGACTATGGGAAGCTGGAATTGCTCACACTGCAAATAGATCTTTGGACCTTTGCACCTCTTGGAAAAGAAGCAAGATGGGAAAGCTATTAAGTTGCCAACACAGGTTGTTTCTTATGAAAAAGGGAGAAATCTCAGTGGGCAGAGTCATAGCCCAGAGTTTAGCTAAGATATATGGGATACATGAACTAGATGGTTTCTCAATAGAAACCTTACAGGTCAGGAGAGAGTGGGATGGTATATTCAATGAGCTGAAGGAAACAACAACAACAACAACAACAACAACCAAGAATAACCAAGAATTGTTTACCTGGCAAAGCTGTCCTTCAGAAATGAACATCAGATAAAGGCTTCCCAGTAAAACAAAACTTGAGTGAGTTTATCACCACTGTCTTGTCTTATAAGAAATGCTGAAAGGAGTCCTTTAAGCTGAAATAAAAAGATATTAATTAGTAACATGAAAATTTACAAGATGGTAAAGGTAAGTATATAGTCATCAGAACACTCTAATACTGTAATATTGCAGAGTGTTAACCACTTAACTCCAGTATGATGGTTAAAGGACAGGAGAATTACAAATAACTATAGCTGTAATAATTTGTTAATAAATACACAATATGAAAAGGGCTAAATTGTGACATCAAAAGCATAAAATGAGGATGGGAGTGAAAGGATAGAGTTTTTATATATGACTGAAGCTAAGTTGGTATCATAGTACAATAGACTATTATGTCTCTAAGATGTTTTATATGTGCTTCACGGTTACCACAAAATGAAAGCCTACAAAGAATTCACAAAAGATAAAAAAGAAACCATGCCATTACAGAAAATCAACTCACAAAAGAAGGCAGCAAGAGAGGAAGAGAGGAGAAAGAGAGGTATAAAACAAACAGAAAGCAATAAGATGGCACTATTAAGCCTTATATAGAGAAAATCTTAAAAATTGCATCAAAAATCTGCCAAAACACATAAATGAATTCAGTAGAGTTTCAGGATAAAAAATCAACATACAGAAATGAGTTGCATTTCTATACACTATCAATGAAGTATCTAAAAAAATTAGATGGAGAAGAAGGAAAAGAAAACAATCCTACTCACAATAAGACCAAAAACAATAAAATGCTTTGGAATAAATTCAACCAAAGAGGTGAAAGATCTGTATGCTGAAAACTACAAGACTTTGAGGAAAGAAATTGAAGAAGACACAAATAAGTGGAAAGATATCCTGTGTTCATGAATTCGAAGAATTAATATTGTTAAAATGTCAATATTACTCAAAGGCATCTGTAGATTCAATGCAATCCCTACAAAATTCCAAAGGCTTTTTTCACAGAAATAGAAAAAAAAAATAATTTGTAAGGAACCAAAAATGACACCGATTAGCCAAAGCAATCCTGTGAAAGAAGAATAAAGCTGATGGTATCACATTTCCTGATTTTAAACTATACTGTAAAATTATAGTAATCAAAACAGAATGGTTCTAGCATAAAAATAGAAACATAGACCGATGGAACAGAACTGTGAGCCCAGAAATAAACCCTCACATGCACAATCAACTAATATTTGACAAGGAAGCCCAGAACACTCAGTGGGAAAACATAATCTCTTCCATAAGAGGTGTTGAGAAAACTGGATAACCTCATGTAGAAGAATGGAATTTTTCCCCATCTCATACCACTCACAAAAATTAACTTGAAATGGATTGGACACCTAAACTGAATGTTTTATGTTCATAAGAACTGAATCTGTAAAATTCCTATAAGAAAACCTAAAGAAAAACTTTCTTGACATTGCAAGGCTTTTTTGGATATGACATTAAAAGGACAAGCAATAAAAGCAAAAATTAGTAAGTAGGACTATATCAAACTAAAAAGCATTTGCACAGAAAAAGAGATAATGAACTAAATGAAAAGGAAACCTATGGGAAGGGAAAATATTTGCAAATCATATATCTGATGAGGGGTTAATATAAAAATATACATAAACCCATAAAACTCAAAATCAAAAACAATACACAATTCTATTAAAAATAGGCATAGGAAATGAATAGACTTCCCCCCCCCCAAAAAAAAACATAAATGGTCAACAGATACACAGAAAGATGCTCAACATCACTATTCATTAGAGAAATGCAAATTGAAACCATAGTGAGGTATCAGCTCACACCTGTTAGAATTGCTATCATCAAAAAGACAAGTGATACATGTTGGTGAGAATATGAAAAAAAAGGAAATTATTTTATTCTGTGGGAATGTAAGTTGATATAATCACTATGGGAAACAGTATGAAAGTTTCTCAAACAGTTAAAAATGGAACTACCATATAATCCAGCTATCCTAGTTCTGGGTTTATACCCAAAGGAAATTCAAATGGGATCTTGAAGTAATATCTGCATTCTCATATTCATTGCAGCGTTATTCATAATAGCCAAGAAATTGAAGCAACCTAGGTATCTGCCAATGGATGAAGATATATATACACAAGGGAATATTATTCAGCCATGAGAAAGAAGAAAATTGTGCCATTTGTGACAACATGACTGGACCTTGAGGCATCATGCTAAGTGAAGTAGTCAGAGAAAGACAAATACTGTATGATACCACGTATGTGTGGGATGTAAAAAAGCCAAACTCAGACAGTAGAATGGTGGTTACCAGGGGCTGTGGGGTGGGGAAATGGGGAGATGTCAGTCAAAGGGTACAAACTTTTAGTTATAAGACAAATAAGGTCTGGAGATCTAATGTACAGCATGGGGATTACAGTTAATAATATTGTATTATATACTTAAAAGTTGCTAAGAGAGTAGATCTTAAATGTTTTGACTACAAAAATGAAACAGTAATTATGTGACATGATAGACGTGTTAGTTAAAACTAGAGTGGTAATAATTTTGCAATATGTAAATGTATTAAATCAACATATTGTATACTTCAAACTTACACAATGTTATATGTCAATTATATCTCAATAAAGCTGGAAAAATAAATATTTATTTCCCATAGAGAAGAGTGATTAAAACAAAGAAACTTGAAATGTGAAGAGAGTAAATATGCCAGCCTGGATGCTTCAGTAGTCAATATTCAAACTGACAATTCTCTCTATATGTTCCAATCATTTTAGCTTTTTTAAGTTTCAGTAATGGATCATAAGATGTCTAGAACTCTGAAATCCAAGTACAACTTCCAACTCAAAGATCTCTTATCATTCTTTTTTGGATGCATGTGTTTCTAAAAGCTTGTGAATTTCTCATTTTCAGTGTATCAGTGGTAGAAAAGAAGCACTACCTATTGGCAGACAATTATTTCTTACAGATGTTGTATCCATTATATGGCTCTGGTGGAAATCTCAGTTATTAACAACTCTCTGGGATGGCTCACCACTCTCTTATATCATATTCCTGATTCTCTTAGCCAAACAGTCAGCAACCTCTGATTGTAGCTGTTTCAGTCCTCTGTTAATCATTTCCACTGGACACCAGGCCATCCTGAAGAGTTAGATATAGCGATAATGATATCTGTCAATTTACAATGTGAGCAGAGGAGATTCAGGATTCGTGAACTGGGCTTTGGAGCTCCAGAGGCCATGGCTATGAAGCAGAGTAGTTAAGGTACATGACAGGAGTTGGGTCTCTCCAATGGCAGATTCAGACTGTCAAATTGGAGTCTGTTTGAGAGAAGAGAAGCTCTAAAGGGAAGTGAAAATGACTGTGAAGGCAGAGCTGATTCCAAAAGCTAGATGGAAGCATAGCACTGATAGATAAATCTTCTGCTGAGACCTCTGTCATCAAAGCTAACTTCAGTAGCAATATTTAAAGTCATGGGTTATATTTAAATACATCCATAAGGATTAAATCTGCAGGAGTTACCACTCCTTAACATTTTTTCAAGAAGTTTAAGGAACAGGCTCATGAAGGATAATTCCAATACTATGGAGAATAATTCCAATTCCTAAAAACATGACTTCACTTGCTGCTTGGAATTTGGTCATGGTGCATGAACACAGCTCATCATATAATTGTACCCTCCACCTCATGCAAACAATTCTCAAATGTCACAATACCTCTGAAATACAACACATTTTTACATATTAAAAAGAAGAAGTTCATGAGGTACCTGGGTGGCTCAGTTGGTTAAGCATTGGCTCTTGATTTTGGCTTCGGTCATAATCTCAGGGTTGTGAGATGGAGCCCCACGTCCGCCTCCATGCTGGGTATGGAGCCTGCTTGATTCTCTCTCTCTCTCCCTCTTTCTCTCCCCCTCTGCCTCTCCCCAACGCCCTCTCTAAAATAAATAAAATAACAATAAAATAACAATAATAATAAATAATAAAAATAAGACTTTCTTGTATGACTTTAAAGTCAATAATGTTTTTGAGTGTATTCATTTTTAGAAATTCTGGAACTATCCTTTAAGAATCAACAAAATTGGGGCGCCTGGGTGGCTCAGTCGTTAAGTATCTGCCTTCGGCTCAGGTCATGATCCCAGGGTCCTGGGATCGAGCCCCACATCGGGCTTCCTGCTCACCGGGAAGTCTGCTTCTCCCTCTCCCACTCCCTCTGCTTGTGTTCCTGCTCTCGCTATCTCTCTCTCCGTCAAATAAATAAATCAAATCTTAAAAAAAAAAAGAATCAACAAAATTAGGATTAAGAAGTGAAATGAAAGAATTAGTTTTAGGATAATCTACATTTCTCTACAGAGAACAAACTGATGGTTGTTAGAGGGAAGGGGCTGGGGGGGTGGGCAAAATGAGTGAAGAGGAGTGGGAGATACAGGCTTCCAGTTATGGAATAAATAAGTCAGGGGAATAAAAGGCACAACATAAGGAATACAATCAATGATATTGTAATAGTGTTGCCTGGTGACAGATGGTAGCTACACTTGTGGTATAGAGAAGTTGAATCACTATGTTATATATCAGAAACTGATGTAATATTGTGTGTCAACTACACTCAAATAAAAACATTGAAAAAAATCTATGTTTCTCAACATAGCTAAAAAAGCAAGTCACAATAAATACAAGGTAAACACATTCCCTTATACATCCTTAAAATTATTCTAAACAATAGCTAACAGTCAAAGGGAAAAGCAATTAAAGATAAAATCATATTATCAGATTTATTTTTAAATTTTAAATAATTTATGGCAGAATATTACCAAGACATTTCTTTTATTAAATCAAGATATCGCTTAGTATGTTTTCGTTTTAACTTTGATGAAACAGAAAAGCAAATAACTCCTAAATATTTGTTTCCATATTAAAGGAGTCTTCCTGCCCCCATTTAAAGTAAAATGTTTGCTGCACGCATAAACATTTGCATTTGAACTTACTGAAATGAGACATGTGGACAAAAGCATAAGCAACTCAAAAGAAATCACATGAAAAACCATACTATATTGAAGCTTCTATGAGTTAATTTTTTTTTTTTCAAAGTTGGCTGTAGAACTTTGTGGTTTGGTTCCCATTCAGTAAATATTCCCAGTGTTTATATAATGCCAAGCAAAAGAAAGTCTGCTGAGAAATTTGCTGGAAGGATTGAAAATTTAGGTTAAATCCTTCAAACCAAAATGGAATGTTTTTTAAAATTCTCTTAAATAAAAAGCATATGCTTAAAATATATGAAATATAAGTAATCATATACACAAAATTTTCACCTAACAAAGACTTCCTTTTTGGTTTAATAGTATTTAAAAAAATGAAAACATTCTGATGACAAGTTTTTATCTTCATATCTGGAATAATGTTTAATTATCTATGAAATTTGTAATTGACAAAAATATGTTGACTTTTACAACCACAGTGGATTCCATAATGAATGTTGTGTCACCATTTTTTTTCATGCTTACTTTGGTTTTCTTTTGGAAACTACAATCATTATAGGTTTTTGGAATTTTCAGAGGTACTGTTGTGTCTCCAGGATTCGGTAATTCTCAAAAATAAAAATACCGACATTAAGAAATATTCACTGACATATGGTAGATTCCTGGATATGCAGTGGTCCACGAAACGTGGAAAGTCTGCCATCATATTGCATGCCACATCCTGTCAGAGCTAAGGCCATGCTAAAAATCATTGAAATGAGGTTGACAACCTTCCCAGACACCAGAACATGTAATTCAAAATTTGAACCAGTCCTAGGAGTTTCAGAACTACTCTTTGATCATCATCATACCGAAGCAACATTTCGTGCTAAGCGATAAAGAACACACTAATTGAAGCATGTGGTGACAAGGAGAATGTAGTTTAGTTGCAGTGTTTAGCAAGAACTTCTCTTTTCAGAAATACATTTTCAAATTTTATGATTTCAAAAGGGTATTTAGAGGAAAGTTCTCCTCCTACCTTGCCCCAGTTCCCGCATTTAATGGCAGTGTTTCTAATTCCTCATTACTCATCTGGAATATATCTATGGATATGCCGGTAAATTTAAATACACTTTCTTAATTTCTCCAGTTTTTACACATATTATAGCATATGTATAATTTTTGGCACCTTGCTTTTTTTTTTCATTCTGCAATTCATATATTTGAATATCCTCCCACTTAAATACATAAATATATTTTTGTTTTTTTCCCTACTGATAAATCTTACTTAATCTAGTGTAAGAGATAATCTTATTTAATCATTTAAATAAATAAATACATCATATTTATCTACTCAGGTAACATTCTATGTGTGAAATTTATTAAACAGCTTCTTCTGATGACTATTTGCTAAATTTTTGCTATTAAAAAAAAAAAACATAACACAACAAAACTCCTACAGTGATTAGCCATTATATCCATTACACGCATACACAAGTACACATCTGTAAGATGAACTCCTAAACAATGGCATTGCTTTTCCACAGGCCAAGTGCATTCTCACCTCGGTAGTTATTACCAAATGCCCTCTACATAATTTGTACCAAATTATCTACTTATGTAAATGCCTATTTTTCATATTCTCAGCAACTAAGTATATTATTGATCTTTTTGATCTTTTCCCAGCAACAAAGGTCACGACTGGTAGCATTAATTTTTCTTTTCCCTCTATTTTGATCAGTATGGTTGATGTTAAGCCTATTAAAGTGACTTGGCACTTAAGGTGTTGAAAAAGACAAGAAATGAAGAAGGCAAAGAAAGAAGGGAAAAAGGGAGAAGGAGAGGAGAAGGAAGGGAAGAAACAAGGTAGGGAGCAAGGGAGGGAGGTGGGGAGAGGGTGGGAAGGAAGCAGAAAAGTAGTAGCCCATGCTCCAGGTGGGTGGCAAAGAAGGAGCCAGGGTTGGCTGAAGCAGTGACTGCATATGTGTGAGAGGCAGAGTGGGCTTAGTAGATTGGTGCCAGTGAGTAGAATTTAAACCCAACACATTAGATAACCACTATCGGAGTTTTCGAAGTGAAGTTCAGTGATAACTTAGTATTTAAGAATGATTGGTAATTGCTGGATCATACGGTAGTTCTATTTTCAACTTTTTGAGGAACCTCCAGCAATTGCACTACTGGGTATTTACCCCAAAGATACAAATGTAGGGATCCGAAGGGGTACGTGCACCCCAATATTTATGGCAGCAATGTCCACAATAGCCAAACTGTGGAAAGAGCCAAGATGTCCATCGGCAGATGAATGGATAAAGATGTGGTATAGATATACAATGGAATATTATGCAGCCATCAAAAGAATGAAATCTTTCCATTTGCAATGACATGGATGGAACTGGAGGGTATTATGCTGAGTGAAATAAGTCAATCAAAGAAAGACCTGTATCATATGACCTCACTGATATGAGGAATTCTTAATCCCAGGAGACAAACTGAGGGTTGCTGGAGTGGTGGGGGGTGGGAGGGATGGGGTGGCTGGGTGGTAGACATTGGGGAGGATATGTGCTATGGTGAGTGCTGTGAATTGTGTAAGACTGTTGAATCACAGATCTGTACCTCTGAAACAAATGATACATTATATGTCAAAAAAGAAAAAAGAAGAAGAAGATAGCAGGAAGGGAAGAATGAAGGGGGGGAAATTGGAGGGGGAGACGAACCATGAGAGACTATGGACTCAGAAACAAACTGAGGGTTCTAGAGGGGAGGAGGTGGGGGGATGGGTTAGCCTGGTGATGGGTATTAAAGAGGGCACGTTCTGCATGGGGCACTGGGTATTATATGCAAACAATGAATCATGGAACCCTACATCAAAAACTAACAATGTAATGTATGGTGATTAACATAATAAATAAATAAATAAATTATAAAAATTTTTAATTAAAAAAAGTTAAAAGGCAATTGGGTTAGAAATATTAGATGTAAAAGCCAATATCAAGGAAACAAGACAAATATACAATAAAGAAAATCAACAAATAAAAAAAAAGAACAATTGGAAAGACAAGGCGGTATGTAGTGAAAGGGGCCCAGAGTTGGAGAGATTGGTCATGTGCTATTTGGAGTCATTTTTTCTTAAGCTAATATGCATGGGGAGGGCAGAAAGGCAAGCAGCTGAACTTGGTGACTGTGTATTGGAGATGAATGAATGAATGATGACTTCAATATTTTCAATCCTATTATTTTAACTCTCCTCGAAGAAAACAGTGTTTCTGTTTTTATGAAAGCCAGGGAAACAAGTGATACAGTTGGCCAAAGGATGTCTTTCCCTTCTGCCAATATAATTGACAAAAGGAATCCAGACATATAACAATTTATGATCTAAAATACTAAATATGCCCAGTCAATGGAATGACTGTGTATATTCCCAGTGGTAAGTAAGGGAAGGGGTCTTTAACCCCCTCCACCCAGAAAATCTCTATCTGTAACTTCTTTCCACAACTAACCTAACTAGACCTACAACTGATGTGGAGCAGAGATGTCACAACATACATACAGATAGCTTCGAGATAACCTGTTCAACATTTCCCGTCACCAAATCACTGACCCTGAGTTCTGACGTAGGAATTCGGAAGATGTCATTGACCTGACTCTCTTTAGAGATATGATCATCATATCTCTATCTATAGATCATCTTATCTGATCACTGTTTCTGTGTGGAATTTGTGTGTCAGCTCCATGACAGCAGGGCTGTTTTCTTCCTCTTTTGTGCATCGCTACTTTCTCAGTACCCAAAGTGGTATGGGGCACATCGAAGATACAGATTCAATTTAAATATGTAAACATTTAAATATCTGTTAAATATCTCTTAAGTGGATCTCTATGTTGGACAGCTAATTGTAGAGTAGGACTGGGGGGTAGTGAGCGGGTCCCAACCAAACAGCTCCATCTCTCACCAGAAAAGAAAGTTTGCTCTGTTTTTTTTAATGCTGCCATAGCAGCCTAGTGACCTCATTGGTGAGTCTGTTGTCCCTGCAGATCAAGTCCTCTGAATATGATTTTTATGTTGTTGGAGTTTTTTAATGTGTTATTATGTGTGATTTTTGTATGTTTTATTGTTATTTTTTTGCAATGTGCATTTACAATACCGTTATTTTCGTACATTGAATGTTAGCAATCCGGCGGTTTGAGTCAATTGAAAAGCATTTAGTTTTGTTTTTCTCTCACATCCTCTGAGCCCACCCAAGTGCACTGCAATCCATCAAGGCAGGAAACCCTGCATTTTGTATGCCAGAGGATTTGGAATTGATTTAGCTGTACCTGGATCCAAATTGATTTCTCTTGAAACTCCCAGGCTTAACTATTTAAGTCTATAGCACAATGAACTCTTAGCTCTACAAATTCACAGACATTCACTGGCCTGGCTCTAATTTTAACTTGGAGTTAGTACTTTTTTTCAATTGGGATTAATGAAAAAGCAAAAAATATTTGTCAGAAAACCACCCAAAATGCTAAATTTAATGTCACGACTTCTGCTGCGGAAAAAGTTAATTTTCTCAGGCTTCGCCAACTCTGAATTTTCATCCACAGATATGAGGCCATGATATTTCCTCCAGAGCTATCTTTCTTTGCTTCTCTTCTTTTGGCCAGATTTACTTTGCTGTGAATTTCCTCAATGTGGGTGGAAAGGTTAAAGCAATAAGAACTTGCAGTTGCTGACCTTCCTTGTAGCCTGATTTCTGTAGGCACTTGGGCTGATGTGGCAGCCTGACTCTCTAGGGCTTACAGGAAAAGTGTTCTGTTCCGGAAGCTGCTGTGAGCCAGTGGCTATGAACTTGTGGCCCAACCGCAGGGAATTGGGAACTTCTGAGTTAGAGCCCAGACTCAACTGAGGCTCACTGAGTGACCTCAGGCAAGTAACTTAACATTGGCCTGTCCCTCATTTTCCAGCTGTAAACTGGGAAAAGATAATATTTACTCATTCAAGGTTGAGCAGTTTGCAAGTTGTTCCTGTGATACTCTGGGTTACTTTTCATGTATGTTTTCTTGTTTGTTTATTTGTTTGTTGCTTTTAATAACAATTTTAAAAGGAGAATAGGATTGCAACTTTTTTTTAAAGATTGGCAGATAAAAATTGTCATAATTTGAAATAAACTAAATTAAGTCACTTGACTACACATGTATAAAAATCAACATGTGTCATCTTTTTCGAGTTGCACGTTAACACTCAGATACTTTTCTGCCAATTATAATAGGACTCCAAAGAGGACAGGTTTTTTTTAAAATTTTTTGGTTATTTTTTTCTCTTTAACTTATATCCACACAATTTATAAGAGTGCCTATTAGATAATAGATGCTTAATAAATATTTGCTGAATAAATGAAAGAACAAATGAATGAATGAAAAATTAAATAATGGTTCAAGAAAATTATAGACAAGATAGAGTTCTTGGTAATATGTGTAGGAGATTTTTCTTTTTAATTAAGCAAGAATTATAACCATATCAGCAAATAAAGAAAAATTTAGAAATTATAATATCAATTTATTGTACTATAGAATTCTTTATTCACTCTTTGACTACACTCCATACAAATATGTCTTGTAAAAATCTAAAGAGTTTACAGAATTTATTTATTTATTTATTTATTTATTTATTTATTTATTTATTTATTTTTAAGAGTTTACAGAATTTAAGTTACAATATCCTGTTCTGTATATTTTCATATCCTAAAGAATCATAAAGTATTTACTAATACGTTTTTTTAATAACATGCTTTGATTCAGAGACATTACAAGAGCAGAGAAAGTCATTTGACAAAAATACACAAAGGAGTTATTTAGCTGAAATAAATATTTTTGAAATGTGAAAAGAATGGACAGTTTTGTATAAAAGATATAATACTATTGATATAATACCAAAGCTTTTAAAAAAATTTTATTTAGTGACAAAATCTATTTTTTGTTATTTTTAAATATTGCCTTAATGTTTAAAAATAATTTAACATTTACTCAGTTGATATCTGGAATTTTCATATTTTAATCCATTCTGATTGATTGAATTTCAATCAAATTCTATAATTTTGGGTTTTACTTATCAAAATCTTTGAATGTCTTTAAGGCGCCTGGATGGCTCAGTCAGTTATGTCTGCCTTTGGCTCAGGTCATGATCCCAGGGTCTTAGGATTGAGTACCGCATCAGACTCCCTGCTCAGAGAGGAGTTTGTTTCTCCCTCTACCTGTTCCCCCCGCTCATCTCTCTCGCTCTCTTTCCCTCATGCTTTCTCTCTCCCTCAATTAAATAAATAAAATCTTTAAAAAAAAATCTTTGATGTCTTTAAAAGAAAAATCAACACATTATAATAATAGAGTTTAGGTTGGAATAAGAGGAGATTTGCTTATCCTTTTATAAAAAAATATAATAAAAATGTCTTCTTCAACTGAGTATTTCACATTCTTTTTTTCTGTTGGAATTTATGAATTGCATTGGCAATGACTCATTTGTTGTAAACAACTGAACCAAGGTTGGGTGGGGGTTTAGCTTACATTACCTTGCCATAATTGTTCTTAATGAGAGTAAAATAAATACCTTCTTTGATGTAAATATGTTTGAAAGATATAGGAGTGAAGATTGTTGTTGACATTTTGCTCTGAATATAAATAATTTCCAAAAAGTACTCAGGTTCTTATAAACGTTTTTTCTTCTCTTTTCTGTTATTCTTCCGAAGGTCATGACAGAAAGCTTCCAATTAGAGTTAATAGCTTTAACACCCTTCTTTCCCAGTTAATCTTTTTTCATAATAAGCAAGGGTATTTACAAACAGTGTATCTTTGTATTAGTTTTCTATTGCTGCTGTAGCAAATTACCACAAACATGCAACTTTAAACAATGCCAACTCATGATCTCACAGTTCTGTAGGTCAGAAGTCTGGGTGGGCTCACCTGAGCCTCGCTACTCTGAGTCTCCAGAGACCAAAATCAAGATGTTGGCGGGTAAGGGCTTTTATCTGGAAACTCTAAAGGAGAATCCACTTCCGAGCTCATTCTGGTTCCAGACAGAATCCAGTTTCAAGGACTTAAGAAATTTAAGAAGTTTACTTATTATATCAAGAGACTAGTTCACCTTTCAGTTGAGGATTGGGGTACCAGTCTCCTTGCTGGCTGTCAGCTGGGGCTTGCATTCAGCTTCTAGAGACCTCTCTCCGGTCTTTTTATGAGACCTCTGTGTCTCACAATCAGCAAAAAAGCATCAGATCCTCTCACACTTCAAACCTCTCTGTCTTATCTGTATCCCTGTCTCCAGCCAGAGAAAGTTCTTTACTTTTAAGGGCTCATATGATTAGACTGAACCCACCTGGATAATCTATGGTAACCTCCCTATGTAGAAGTCACTGATTTTAATTACATCTGATATTTATTTATTTATTTATTCATTTATTTATTTATTTATTTGGCTATTAAATATAATATATTCAGAGGTTGAGGGGATAGATATCATTAAGAAGTCTTTCTGCCTGTCACATTCTTGAATCCACTAATTGGTAAGAATGTTAGAATAAATGGACAAAAACTTATAATCTCTCTCATTATTTAGAAAGAACAATGGAATATTTATAAAGAATCACAGACTTCAATAGACATTTTAGAAACAGGAAATGATGAGGCAAATATTTTGGGAGACAGTTTGTGAGGATAGAGCCTCTAAGTGAGGAATCAAGAAATATGTAGGTCATACTAGTTATCTGAATAGAACAATAAAAATTTAGGGGCAAACCTCAAAAGAGTTACAGAAAATAAAGCACGAATTATAGGTAACGAAGAGTCAGAATAGAGCTGCATTTCATGGTGACAGAATTAGTGATTCTAAATCATTTATAAGAAGCTAAGTTTGACTAAAAATTCCCATTGGCATATTGCTTTATAATTTTAAAAGTGTTTTTGATTATAAAAATTATTGTAAGGTACAGCTCAGAATTCTCTGGAGAATTTTACTTTGTTTTTTAGCAGAAACTCTGAACCATAAAATAGATGTGTTTAGCCATTTGCAAATTTCTGGGAAATTAAGAAATTTACTTATTTAACAAGAGAATCTTTCAGCTTTCAATAGGCACACCAAAATACTACAAACCTAGGAAAATTAAATAATAAACTATCTAATGAAGAAATGTGCAGTAATTTCCATAGAGCCTTGGTTAAGAATTTGCCCATCTACTTCAATGTCCAAAAGGTCCTTTTTGGGTATTTAAAATTCTGCAAGCATCTTGGTGGGTGAACCTCATCTTGGTTGTCAAAAAGGTACATTTGAATGCACATCATATTTAGAGATGTTTTTCTTTAAGTTTACTGCATACTTTTTTGGTTTCCCAACTGGCCTTGATATTCTTATGTGCTAAAAGATGATATATAAGCATTATTAAAATAATTCAGCTCCATTGTATATATGAACCACATCTTCTTTATCCTTTCATCTGTTGAAGGACATCTCGGCTCATGATTTACTAATGATTTACTATATGTTGGCTAATTGAACATAATAAAAAAAATAATAATAATTCAGTTCCTGAGTCTGCATACATCTAAATAAACTGAAAATTTTAAGCAATCTCTCCTGTAATGTACAGGTTTAGACCCAAAGTTTGTTCTGATTCATTTTTCCAGATTTAGATAGTCAGCTGAGCTTATCCTGATATAATAAGACTTAAAAAATCATTTTTGAACTAAATAAAATACTTAGAAAGAAAGAAATATGTTGTTACGGACACTCTCTTAGAAGGAAAATTAGAAAGGATAGGATGGTTTGTTAATCAAAATTCTAACCCTCCCAGATGATAGTTCAGCTTGGTTAAGTGGATTCTATCCTTCTTCACCAAAGAATTATTACTATATTATTATTTTTTGGCTTCCCTGCTTCATGATTTTGAGTCCAGTCTATTCATTTCAATCTCAGACCTACTTTGCTTTTGTTAATGTTGGTGGTGGGCGTGGTTGGTTGGGTTTTAAATGCATCATTGTGAGAAGTTTGCCAATTTGTCATGACTAGTTTCAAAGAACATTTTGACTTCTCTTTCCACAGTCCTTGCTGTTCCCTATATAACCAAGCTCATTCCAGCTCTAAGATCTGTTCCCCCCTTTCTGAAAATATGCATACCACGATCATCCTATGATTGCCTTATTATCTCTTAGATCCAATTTAGTTGTCACCTCTAGGAGTTCTATTCTATTTACTTAATATAAAGTATACACCCATCTCTTCCATGTCACTTCATTGCAGCTTAATTGTTTGTTTTTTTTATAGAACTAGTCACTCTCTGACACTTTTCTCACTAATTTGTTATAATTTCCTATCTCTTTCTATAGAAACATTTATGAATGGGTGGATAATTTGGTGGGAATATATAATTGCAACCTTCCATTTCTGAACTATCTTCAAGGCAAAATGATTTGGATAACTTACAGCTCCAGTTTTCTACTTATTGACCCATTAGGGAAAAAAAGCTCAGAATAAAATATTACTGGTTCAATGTTATAAATACGAGAGAAGCAGTATCTTAAGATAGTAATGTCTCTGGCTCCTTCCGTAGATAGCTCCCCTGCTATCTTCCACCCACTGGATTCTTCAGTTGCTTCTTAAGGACCTTTTTGAAGATCTATTTTCCCATGTTATTGCCCTATGCTTAAAGCTTATTTTTGTCCCATTACCCTCTCATTAACAGCTCATATTGGAAAGAAGTTGATGTCTCTGTGCTGATGTATCAGTGAGTTCCTGGCACAGAACTCTAGTGTTTTAAATATCATATGTTTCTCATGTAAGTTATCCACTATATAGACTGTCACATTTTTCATGAAATACTCTATGGTGGCTACATTTCAAGCCCAAGTTGGTGAGAAAGCAATTTTTGGGAAAAGGGTTATTTTTTTTTAACTTTTCACAAACATCTATCTGAAAACAGTTACAGAAGCCCTGGGAACAAACAGGCTTATATTTTTCCATTGCTCATAGCCTCATGTCAGCTCCAGCAGACAGCCACCCTGTAAGTCACAGGCATGAGTTTTTGTGGTCACTGCTAGAGCAGAATCTTTCTGGAGTCTTCTGTTGTTTCTATGCTTTCTGCATATATTTTTTTTTTGATATTTAGGAAATGGAGTTGTCTTCAATGCTCTACTCTTATTTCGTAGATGCATGATATGTCCTTACAAAGTTAGAGATTCCTTTTCAGTTTTTAAAGAACAGATCCAAAATATTCAGATCCCTGGAACCCATTTCGAAAGCTTCAGAGAGTAGGGGGAAAGGGTGTAACCTTTGGCTACAAGATAGTTCCTGTGAGGGTGTGTGAGATAGTGCGGTGAGCTTGATTGTTTCAGAGTTTAAAACAATTTCTGGGGGAAAAAAAATATCTTTTCAAAATCCTTTGAGGTATCCAGGGAGTTGTTTCTCCTAAGTGATTATTCCACGAAGGTAAGGGGATGATTCAGCCAAATCCACAATTTCTCATTTGGATAAACTCCTGATGGCCTCTACTGAGGGATTTCAGTTTCCAACTTTTGGACTCTCCATCCAGCTGTTATATTATGGAAATTTACTTTTAGAATATATGCTAAGAACAAAAGTCCTTCCAAGTACTTTTCTAACAAGTGTTTCTATAAAACTGAATGGCAGTTATAGCACTGAAAATCATTAGAAACACATCTTCTGCATATTACAATAATACAAAAAGGAAAGATTTGTATCATGTCCAAATAGCAGTTATTTTCTAAAATAAATTTAAGCTTCAGATGTGTTTGCTTAAGAGTGTGAAGGAGCTAATATCCTTCCTTTTGTGGTAAAGATTACTTGAACACTGTGATTTTTATTTTTTCCTCTAAGGAAGTACATCTAACCATTGCTTAATATCTGGCAGTAATTGAGGCAAAAGAAAGAAACATTTAATATTCTTTGCATCATTTTCCATCCAAATAATAATATCAAAATACCCAGACACTGGTTATGAAAATATAGAAATTGTGGTAACAGCCAATTAGTTCCCAGAAAGTCTTGCTGTGTCAAAATTTTCTACAATAATTATGTATTGGAAAATCTCCTGATACAAACACAAGTCATAGTCAGGATAATAGGGAAATTTGGCTGTTTTTCAGATTGTTTCAATGCAGGTAGCCAGTTACTTATAGGACTGATTTAGGTTTCTTCAAGATCATGCCCAGGAAATGGACATTCCAGTGGCAAAATACCTTCCTCTTCACTCTGTATGGAGATGAACAGAAAAAGGGAAATTTTAAGACTGGAAAACTGATTTGCTTCACAGACCTCCTTCCTTGGAGCAATTTTGAGGCTTTAAATAAGTACATTGTAAAGTTAAATAATATATGTTCTGCCTCCAGAATACTTTGTGAATGTGTTATATTAGATGTAGTGGCTAGGAATATGTTTTTCAGTGGTTGTATTTCCAGCCTCCAAAAGTGAGATGCAGTCATAAGTCCCTTTCCAAATGTTTAGTGATAATAATCACTTTTAAGAGAACTTTCCATGAATAACATCCCCCCCCCTTTTTTTTTAAGATTTTATTTATTTATTTTGAGAGAGAGAGAATGAGAGAGAACACATGAGAGAGGATAGGGTCAGAGGGCAAAGCAGATTCCCTGCCAAGCAGGGAGCCCGATGCGGGACTCGATCCAGGGACTCCAGGATCATGACCTGAGCCGAAGGCAGTCGCTTAACCAACTGAGCCACCCAGGCGCCCGAATGACATCCCCTTTAATCACTTCACACCTAATATTTTGGATCTCAGTCCTTGGTCAAGCATCTGTTAATGTGAATAAAATAAATGGTTGATTTAAGATCTGGCTATCTTGGATTCAAGATAAATCTTTGTCTCTCTCACCTCCTCTTCCTCATTCAAGACAAATATATCATCTGTTTTCTAGTGCGATCTTGACTAAGACAATATTGCTACAAAAGTAGAATTATGCTATATACAATGATTTGCATCAATATTTTTCATGTAAAGAATGTAAATATCTTCATTCCTGAAAATATTCTCTAATTAGGCTAGTTCTATTTTTTTGATAGTACTCTTTATTCAAACAAAATCTCAAAAGCAAATGAAATGCAAAAGTCTTAGGTTTTGCTAATGTTGATTACATACTTCTTTGTGTTACCAGATTATGTTAACAAAAGAGTCACTAATCTAAACACAGAAAACATAAATTATCAAAGAGCATCCCCATTTATATAGGAGATCCAGATGGGGGTCTGACCTGTATCCCAAACCCAGATACTTAGCTACTAGGAAAAACTAGAAGCAACAATTTATATTTGTCAAAATGTCTATATTTTTGTCTTTTAGGCATATGAAAGGATTGTAATGTTTTGTCCCCAGAGAAGGTACCTGTGGCCATTTGACTTGATTTGGTCAGTGAAATAAGAGCAGAAGTGACATGTTACTACATATGGAAGTAACAGTGAGCCTGTGTGCTGTTCCTCAAGCTGCCTCCCTTCCCCAGTTCTCCAGAGCTTATGTCAAAATGAAGCTTCCATCTTCCTGGGGTCTTGAATAACTGATGAGGAGAATCACTCTGTCAAAGCAGAATGAATATTTAGGATTTAAAAGGAACACATTCACTGTGTTAACATACTGACATCGGGAGTGTTTTTTTGTTATTTCAGCGTAATCTTGCCGATCCTGACTGATACAACTACCATCACCACCAAATGTCTACCTATTCTTCCCTCTTTCTCTCCAGCTCAATATTCTTTTTTGCCATGAAAGTGTTATAGATGTCACTACCTATGTTCTATAAATACAGCACAAACATCGTCTCTCTCACACTGTTGCCAGATTCTACACAAAGGAAGAGAAGACGCCCTTCCTCCAAAGACTGCCACTTGGACAACCAAAGAACTATATTTTAGTTAAGCAGCATCTCTTCCTCAATGATTTCATGAGCTCTAATTTTTCCCATTCTCCTATGTTATCTGTTATCCCACATAAACACAATAATAACAAAAACACGTCTCTCTTTTGTTCACTTGTAAAACAAATATGCTCTGTTAATGAACGACTGTAAACAGTGGGTGGGGATAATGGGGGGCGGGGCAGACAAGTGATTCAGACTATTATAGTCTAAGCCATACCTTACCCATCCAAAAAAGTCCTGTTCCAACAATAAAACAGATAATCTAGGGCCTGAGTCTTATTCTCTTCTTCCTGTTATGCTAAAGACTTTATAGCATTTAAAAACCCACCAAGCTATAAGACCTTTTAGACTGGATAAGTAATACCTCATTGTAGATTGGAACTATTATTTAATTTCATCCATCCTTTACCATTAGGTTAGATTGTTTAAAGTGTTTTGTCTTTCTATACAATGTTAATGCATTTTAGAGGGTATCCCAGGTATATGTTAATATCCCAACTCACACAAAGTTATAGTTTTCAGCATAATCATTAACATGAAATTCTCAGAGTGGATGGAAATTCCAATAATGTTAACTTGCTTATAGTTTAAAATTAAGAAGAAATTGTTTTTATGACATATTTTATATTTCATTCATTAAAAACAAACAAAGACCTAGTGGAATATCATAATTTGACTGTCCTTATTTCATAAGTGATGGTAGAAGCCATAGATTATTTAATGTGGCGGGCTTTGAATAGTAATGTAAATCTGTGCTCTCAAAGGAGCTCTGATCTAATTTGCCCAAGACTTTGAAATCTATTGGATATATCTTTTATATTAAGATATATCTTTTATATTATAATATGTTTTCACTATTATATGTTTTATGTGTTTTCACTATTTATATGTATTATGGTGTATGTGTGTTTATGGTGGTGTGTGGGACATTTTCACAGAAGATAGTAATCAGCCTAGGTTAAGGAGAAGACATACTTTTAACCTTTATAATAATCAGCAAATTCCTACTGAGGGGGTGTGGTGATGGTGAAGGGGCCAGGCTGAACTTGTAGGAAGGCTCAGGCTTGATTGCTGTCTCTGAGAATGGCTCTAGGACCTCTCCATTGCTAGCATCTTTGAGAGCTTATGTTTCTCTCCATCTGCTCTTACCTTCCCAGGAACTGTTTCCTAGATGGGCTTTTAGGGGTTAGTTTCTTCGCTCTTTTTTCCATCTGCTTTCTATGTTCCAGAAACTTCTTTTATTTCTTCTTTGTTCATGACACAGTTTCTTGTTTTAGCACTATTACTGAATATCATTTTTCTAGCATTTCAAAGTTTTGAGATAGAAGTATGTGTTCATCCAAATCCAACCTAAAGCCTATTTTGAGAAGATCCTGTAAACCTCTTAGCACAGAGAGTTTTATTTTAAATCTACAAAATTTCGGAGCACCTGGGTGACTAGGTCATGATCCCAGGATCCTGGGATTGAGCCCTGAGTCAGGCTCCCTGCTTTGCGGGGAGCCTGTTCCTCCCTCTCCCTCTGCCCCTCCCCCTTGCTTATGCTCTCTCTCCCTCTCTCTCTGTCAAATAAATAAGTAAAATCTTAAAAAGAAATCTACAAAATTTCTACCTATTAAATTCATGGAAATATATTTGGGGCCAATACTACTAATAGAAAACATGTAAAATAGCCATTTGATTTTTAAAAATTGTGTTAATACAGGGGTGCCTGGGTGTCTCAGTCAGTTAAGTGTCTGCCTTCAGCTCAGGTCATGATCTCAGGGTGCTGGGATCAAGCAGCGTCCGGCTCCCTGCTCAATGAGGAGTCTGCTTCTCCCTCGCCCTTGGCCTGTCTCCCCTGCTTGTGCATTCTTTCTCTCTTTCTCTCTCTGAAATAAATAAATAAAATCTTTAAAAAAGTAAAATAAAATATTGCATTGATACAAATAAACTACATTTTTAAATTCATGTAATCCATTCAAAAACTTTAATTTTTAAAAAATGTGCTGTTTCCCATGATATAGTTTATTGACTTCATTAATATTCACTGTTTCACTTATTTCAAATATGTGTAGAGGTTGTACGATGTGACAAATGTGCCATGCATGAGCAATAATACAAGCATGAGTGTAAAAATTGACACATAAATACCACCAGCTAATATTTATTAAGCACTTACTATGTAAAAGCATTGTGCTAACCAGTTTGTAAACTCTTCTCATTCAATGTGGACAACTACTCTTTGAGATAGAAATTATTACTTTCTTTATTTTGCATATAAACACTGGTGGCATTTCAGTGGAATAAGTCTCAAAATGTCTATGCACAAAGGACAGTGATCATTAAATTAGGGAAGCAAAGTTGTCATAAAGAAACAAACAAGACATAGATCTAGAATGAGGATTTGCCAAACAAAAAATGAGTGGGAGTAAGGCTTATCTTAGAAAAAAAGGGAAGGGATCATCTCTACAGAAACCCAAATGCTTATCAACATTTCAGTGGTGCCAAAAAATCACTGGAGGTGAAGCAGTGCATGTTAAGAGCATGGATTCGGCCCATATCTAATACATGAGGAAGAAGGCATACAAATGTATTTATCATGATGGTAATACTATCAGCCTTGAATTTTAGATTAAAATTTTCCATGATTTATATGCAATTTAATGCAGTTTATTTTAAAATTCCTTTTGCTTTTTTTTTTCTTTTTAGTGAAGAATAGGCATAAAGTACCTATCATGTCCTACATAGTTTCCTTAGTTATGTTACATCATGTGATCCCCATAGGTTCATATTACAGATTAAGAAAGTGAGGCACAGAATGAACAAGCAAACTTCTCAAGACCACATGGCTTATAAGTGGTGGATCCAGGATGTGAAACTTCCAGACTCCAAAACTTGGCCACTACTTATTAGAACTATTGGAAGTCAGAGCCTTCTGACTGGGATGTGGCGACACAAGGCATTTCCTAAATATCTGATACATGAATAAAAACATAGTGTAATGTACAAAATGTACTTTATTTGATGGTAAAGAAATTCTCGACCAGTAAAAAAATCAGCTATAATCAACTGACTATTATTTCTAACTCATTTTAAATCATAAGATGCTATACATAAGCAGAAAACTATCCTTGAAAGTGTTCTAAGGTTATCCATATATGAGAGTAAGTAATTTTACTGTTTGAAGAAGACTCAGAGCATTTACGGGCTTAAATGGCATTTTGATTTTCACAAGTTTAGGTCCTGGATTTTGGTGCTGTCAATTGTTACTGTTTATACTCCCTTTTGCCACTGATTTTGCCATATAAATCTCATGTCTTACAGTGACCTTCTCTTACCACCTCTCCATGAGATGTAGAAAAGCTTTAACACTGCCAAATGGTTTTCCTTATATTTGTTTAACCAAGTGTTTTTGAATTCCGTGGTACTGCACACCTGCAAGTTAATGATCGTCTGGTGAAACACTTCAGACTGGAAAGAATTCCATTTTCGACAACCATCTGAGTGTCCTGGTTCTCTCTCTCTCACTTTCCTCCAAGATACACAGGCTAAGACTAAACATGTAACTATAAATGCATTTGGAGGAAATTGCAGCAATCTTTATTTTTTTAATACCTAATGTCTTGCACTGGAGTAGTAAACAGACCAGAATGGTACTGGGGGAATCCCTGGAAAGATGTGAACGCATGAACCTTGTAATATATAGTCGTATCAGTCAAGGTCCCTGAGAGCAATGCATGGGTTTTAAGGAAATTCCAGAGCCCAAGTTTGCAATTGAGTTACGCCCAACAATCCTGTTCTGAGAACTACTTTGGCAACCACATAGCTTACCTTAAAAGGCCAATCCTTTAGAGATTTTTAGCTTACATGCTCCAAGAATTTGTAGGAATTTTGCTTGTTTTGTTGTATGTATGTATTTTAATTATACCACCACCAACAACAACTCCAGTATCAACACTACGAATATCCACCAAAAACTACCACACAATCACCAAACGGACCATTATCACCACCGCTGCCACCACCACATTGCCCCCAAAATATTATCATGATCCTTACCCTCATGACCAACAACACTATCCCATTTACCACCACCAACTAAAACAATGAGAGAACAACTCTGTATGTTTCCTCAAGAATGAGAATTTAGCAAGAACGTAAAAGTTTCTCTTTCCTCTTTTCTACCCCACCATCTCCAAACGTAAGGAATTTAATCTTTGTTTCATTAGACCATGAAAATATCCACTAGTATTGTCAGATACAAGGAGAATCACTGGAAACTATTTATTTCTGTATGAAACAGAGCCGTTTTGCACTACCACTGGTTTGATTTTTATAGAAAAACTAGAAAATCTACTTTTGTAAGACCAGGAGGTTTAATGGGCAGACACCAAAACAGTACTCCACCTCACTTTTAGGTACAGAAATAAACATTACAGGGGCGCCTGGGTGGCTCAGTTGGTTGGGCGACTGCCTTCGGCTCAGGTCATGATCCTGGAGTCCCGGGATCGAGTCCCGCATCGGGCTCCCTGCTCGGCAGGGAGTCTGCTTTTCCCTCTGACCCTCCCCCCTCTCATGTGCTCGCTCTCATTCTCTCTCTCTCAAATAAATAATAAATAAAATCTTAAAAAAAAAAGAAATAAACATTACATACATTCACAGAGTTCAGAGAGTAGTATAAGAATTTATGTCTAATAATAAAAATCCTTAGGGTATGTTTTCAGAAACTTAGTGATATATAAGAGAAGGTTATTAGCATACTGAGGGCATTTGTCAATATCATTAACTGGCATTTTCGGTGGCGGCTTTAAATTTGGGGACTCATTTTATTTCAGTTAGGAGATAAGGCATGTTGAAGAGGGAAATGTTAAACTGAGCATCAGTGATTGGAGCAAATGGCAGGCACATAGGCAATGGAAAGAAAATGACACTGAATAGTCATTTATGAATGTTAATTGTCTTCACATCTTAAAGTCTTAAATCTTAGTTAATGATGAAGAACATAACTTAATACTTTAATTTTTATAGTATATTTTACTTCTTAGAGCTGTTTTAGATTTACAGAAAAGATATGAAGATTGTATAGAGAGTTCTGGTAACCCCACACCCAGATTTCCCTATTATCAATATCTTACATTAGTATGGTATGCTCGTTAAAATTAATCAACCAATATTAACATCATTATTAACTAAAATGTATACTTTATTCATTGTCCCTTAGCTTTTATTTACTGTCCTTAATCTGTTCCAGGATCCCATCATGGACAACGCATTACATTCAGCTGTCATGTCTCTTTAGGATCCTATTGGTTAGGACAGTTTTTCAGACTTCTTTTGTTTTTGATGATCTTGGCTGTTTTGTTTTTTTTTTAATTTCTTAATTTTTCCAGTTTTTATTTTTTATTTAAATTCAATTAGCCAAGGTATAGTACATCATTAGTTTTTTATATAATGTTCAATGATTCATCAGTTGAGTATAACACCCAGTGCTCATCCTATTGGGTGCTCTCTTTAATGCCCATAGCCCAGTTACCCCATCCCCCTCCCCACCTCCCTTTCCGCAACCCTCAGTTTGTTTCCCGGAGTCAAGAGTCTCATATGGTTTGTCTCCCTCGCTGATTTCTTCCCACTCAGTTTATACCCCCCCACACACCCTTATTGTCCTCTGCACTGTTCCTTATATTCCACATAGATGATCTTGACAGTATTGAGGAGTACCGGTCAGGTATGTTGTAGGATGCCTCTTTATTGGAATTTGATACTTTTCTCATGATTAGACTGTGGTTATGAGTTTCTTAGAGGAAGACCACAAAGGTAAAGTGATATTTTCATTACATCACATCAAGGGTACATACTATTTTTTTAAGGTTTTATTTATTTGAGAGAGAGAGAGAGAATGAGCAGGGGGAGAAGAGGGCTCTCCGCTGAGCATAGAGGCCTGATGTAGGGCTCTATCCCCGGACCCCGGGATCATGACCTGAGCCGAAAGCAGATGCTTAACCAACTGAGTCACCCAGGCACCCCAATGGTACATGCTATTAACATAAGTTGTCAGTGTTGATATTGCTCTTGATCACCTGGCCAAGGTGGTGCTAGTTAGGTGCAACCATTTTAAAGTTATTTTTCTCACTCTTTCCATACTGCACCTTTTGGAAGGAAGTCAATATGTGCAGCTCACACTTAAGTGTGGATTATGCTGTATGTCCATAAAGCCAGTGTAAATACATAAATTACCTGAAATTCTTCAGCATGAGAGATTCATCTTTTCTCTCCCATTTATTTGGCTATTTATTTATAAAATTATGGGCTTGTGGATATTTATTTTATACTTTGGCTCATAATCCAATACTACCTTTTATTTTATTGTTCAAATTTTCATTGAAAATTTGATGTTGTAATATGTAATTGATTCTGTAATATGAATCTTTGGTGATTGGGAATTTTTCAGTTGGTGTTTTTAATATGCTCAAATCATGGTGGGAGGGGTGTGTGTGTGTGTGTGTGTGTGTAGTACTCTTATACTTTCTAGAACTACAAAATATTCCAGGCTGATCTTGTATATTTCCTGCTCCAGTCCTACCATTAGCCATTAATCTAAGGAACCCTGATTTCTTTTATTGGAGATTTGTATTAGAAATGAAGATAAAGATAAGAAAAAAATTATTTTACTTTTGTGTATTCATTTTCTAACATTCATCCTTTCTTTATATAGATTTGAGTATCTAACCTATATGCTTTCCATCTTCCTTGAAGAATTTTCTTTTGACATTTCCTTTAGGGCAGGTCTGTTGACTATGAATTCCTGAAGTTTATTGTTTTTCTGAGAAAGTCTTTATTTCTTCTTTACTTCTGAAGTGTGATGTTGCTGGATAAAGAGTTCTGGGCTGGTAGCTTTTTTCTTTAACTACATTAAAATTTTCACTCCACTCTCTTTTTATGTGTTTTCTGATGAGAAGTCCTTTTTCCTCTATAAATAAGATGTTATTCCCCCTTGGCTTCTTTCAAGATTTTATCTTTGTCTTAATTTTCTGCAGTTTAAATACATCATGTCAGGTAGATTTTTCAGTCTTCAGCCTGCTCAATATGTGCTGAGCTTCCTGAATCTATTGTTTAGTATATATCATTAATTTTGGAACATACTTGGCTATTTTACTTTAAATATTTCTCTTGTTCCATTCTATTTCTTTCTTTTTTGGTATTCTAATGACATCTTTTGTAATTGTCCCATGTCTCTGAGAGATTGTCTTTTTCTTTGTCTCTTTCTTTGTTTTTTCTTTCTTTTTTTTTCTACGTTCTTTCTGTCTTTCTTTTTGCCTGTCTTTCTGTCAATCTTTCTTATTCCTTTTTCTCTCTGCATTTCAGTTTGGGATGTCTCTATGGTCATCTATTCCAGCTCACTGATTTTTCCCTCAGCTATGTCCAGTCAGTTGAGGAGATGATCAAAGACATTATTATATCAGTTGCAGTGTTTTTGATTTCTAACATTTCCTCTTCATTCTTTCTTAGTGTGTTCATCTGTTTGCTCACATTACCCATCTGTTCTTCCATGGTGTCAGTTTCTTACAGTAGTATCCATAATGTGTTAATCATAGCTATTTTAAATTCCCTGTCTGATAACTTTAACATCTGTTTTATATCTGTATGTTTCTGATGATTGCCTTGTCTTTTCTGACTGTGTTTTTCTAGCCTTTTAGCATACTTTGTAATTCTTTTGTTGACATTTGGACATGACGTATTGCATGTTTGAGGCCTTTAGTGTAATTGTTTATTCTAATCTGGTTTGGAGTTCTGCTTGATTAATATTTGCCACAGGTGTAAAAATGCCAGAAGCTTCAAATTCCTTTACTGTCTTCCATTTTGCCTTCCCTATTGTCTTTGGGATTTGCTAAAAGCTCTTTCTTAGCTAGAGTTTTTTTTTTTTTTTTAAGATTTTATTTATTTATTTGACAGAGAAAGACACAGCGAGAGAGGGAACACAAATGGGGAGTGGGAGAGGGAGAAGCAGACTCCCCGCCGAGCAGGGAGCCAGATGCGGGACTTGATTCTTGGACTCCAGGATCATGACCTGAGCCGAAGGCAGTCGCTTAACCAACTGAGCCACCCAGGCGCCCTCTTAGCTAGAGTTTTTGTCTTGCAGCCTTTTCATCTGTAATCCACTGGCATTAACCTGGAGCCCTGTTGCTTCCAGGACAGGATGTGGAGGAAGGGAAGTATTCTATAGTCTCATGCTTACATGTCATGGCCCATATCCTTCAACTGTGACTTTTGCAAGCGTTTATTGACTTTTTTTTTCCTTGCTTAGGTGAAACAGGAAGCCTAGAGGGGGCTAGAATCAGGCAAGTGCCTTCCCATAGGTGAGATAGGACTCTGGTGAAATCTTTATCTGTGGAGAGTAGTCCTTTGTTATGGAACAACATTCTTGGTGTGTTTCTAACAGTTCTTCCCCTCTCTCTTGGCCAGAGCCACGTGCAATATTTCTTGACTCTTCACCATTAGAATTTGGCAAGGTTTCGGGCGCCTGGGTGGCTCAGTTGGTTAAGCGACTGCCTTCGGCTCAGGTCATGATCCTGGAGTCCCGGGATCTAGTCCCGCATTGGGCTCCCTGCTCAGCAGGGAGTCTGCTTCTCCCTCTGACCCTCCTGACCCTCCCCCCTCTCATGCTCTCTCTCTCTCAGTCTCTCTCTCAAATAAATAAATAAAATCTTTAAAAAAAAAAAAAGAATTTGGCAAGGTTTCTAGAAGAAACCATTGCCGCCCCCCCCCCCAAGATGGTGGCCCTTGGGAGTTTCTCACTCTCATGCTAATATATAGTCAGCTTCCAACAATTTATAAAAATTCGCATTCAAGTGTTCCTACCAGGTCATGGCTTGAGCAGCATCTGCCCCAGATAAGCAGACCTGCGCTTTGACCCTCAGGTTTGGTGTCTCTTCACATTAGAGGGTGGTGTTTTGGCCTGCAATCATAGTTCTCTGATAAATCCAAGAAAAGTTATTAGTTTTCAGTTCATTAAGCTTTTTCTTATTGTAACAATGGAGCAACACATTCCAAGCTCTTTACATATTGGAGCTAACACTGGAACACTCCTTTTAATGTTATCAGTTTTGAAGGCAAAAGTGATACAGAAGATAACAAAGTATTACATGCTTTAAGTATATTTCTATTATAGAAGTGTTTATACAAGTTGATGTTAATAATAATATTGATTAAATACTGAAGTTAAAACTTCATGATGATCACATGAATAGACAAGACTTTTTTAAATGAAACCTAAAATATATTCACATTTGTTGTATTAACACAAGCTATCCTAGAATTGTTCAAAATATCAAATGAAATGGCACATGAAAATTTATTAGAAATAGAATTCTGACAAAAATGTGAAACATTATTATAAAGATGGATTTCATAAATCAACTAAAATATTTTTTTCCTTTCTTTGTATGTTTAGTCCTAAATAAATAGCATGCTTAACTTTTGTGATAATGGGGTCATTCTTTTTTTTTTTTATAATGAGGTCATTCTGATTAACCTTTGCAATATTGCTTTTACTTTTTAAGAAAAATTAGATTATATTTATACATACCTGTGGATTATTAGTATATATAATAAATATGTATGTTGTACTAAAGGCATACTGAATACATTTGTCCAATTAGGAATCAGGAAACTATATATTTTATATATCTAGATCAGAGGTCAACAAAACAGTGGCCTGTGGACCAAATCCAGCCCAGAGCCTGTTTTGTAGATAAAGTTTTGATGGAACACAACAATCTCATTTATTTATGTCTTATCCATTACTGCTTTCAGGGCTGATATAGCAGAGTTCAGTTGCAACAGAGATCTTATGAATCACAAAGCTAGAATAATTTTTATTTTTCTCTTTGCAGAAAAATGTGCTTATCACTACTTTAGATGGATCCCGATTTGACAAAATATGATATCATAATTTAACATTTTGGCATGGAGTATATTTTGATTAAGTAATGGAAATCTTACTTTAAAAATCACTTGAAATTTCCTAGAACATATTTATTTTGCCAAAAAAATGTATAACTGTGAGTCATTTTTAAGTGATTCGTATTTTCACCAACTTAGGAAATACTGGTACACTGGATCTGGTTTTATGTTATGTTAATTTTTAATCATTGCATATAAATAATCACAATAGATGTAACAAAGGCAAAGAGAAAAATTAATGTTACTTGAAGATACCTAGTATTTTACATAAAAATTCATTTAAAAAAATTTGAGCACCTTCTTTAGCATTAAATATGTATTAAAACACACACACACACACACACACACACATATATATAAATGTGTTGTGCCAGAAAAGTTGGGTTTAAAAATTTTGGTTTCATCTACTATATATTTATTTCCTCATTATATTTAATAAAAGGAAAATTACTCTATTGGTATGATTATTTTTTCTTTCCAAGCACCAATATGATAAATAAACAAATTCAAAGAGAACTTCTGAAGACTGTTTTTCATATAAAGTTTAAAATCACACTCAAATCCTGTGGTCATGGGTAATTTAATGTTTATCCTAATTTGTAACAAACTTGCAACCTACACCTGTCATGAAGTTCAAACGTTCATTTAGGTTGGTGGATGCTATGAAAATTTATTGGTTGAAATAGGGAAGCAGTTAATAGGCAGGGCATGGTCAAGTTGTAAACAATACTCTTTCATGGAGACAAAAGTTCACTAGTCTGGTCTTACCCTATAATATACTCAAATAACACGAAGAGCAAATTTCCAAGCCTGACACAGTCTCCACTGGAAATTCATAATAGTATTCCTAGAATTCATAATTGTAACTAATAATGAGTGCTTTTAAATAAGGCAGGCAAAGGATATTTAGGTGATTTCTCATATTATAACCTGCTTCCATTCATTTTTTTTAATGTTGCTAAAAGTTAGAATATGTTCTGTTTTACTACTGTAAAAGTACGAATTTACCTTCAAAAAATTCATGATCTAAAAGAGTTTGAACATTCAAAACATTTACTTTAGTACAAGTACTTCATATTGTTAAATTCTATTTTGGTTTTCCACCTATCTGCTTTATTTGAAAGCATTACATATTAGCTTATGGACTTTTTTGAGATAAACACAATCTGGTTTAGTTGGGACCCATACATCTTTCTCATCCAAACTTCCATGAATGCCCCAGCAACAATCTTTCCCAGCCATTGCCCAGCTCCCCATTGACCAAACCTGTACAAAATTTTGTGAAACCAAAGTTTTTTTTTTTTTTAATTACACATGTTACCCACCAAAACACACCAGTCCATTGTCCTCACTCTCTCAGGATTGCTCAGTTTTCACCATAGAAGTCATTAGAATATTTAATGTCTTCATGGAGTTTTTGTACTTTCACCGGACAAACAAACAAAAAGGTAAAGGGTATTCTTCCTGGTTAAGCCAAATACACCATAGAAGCAACTGCCTATAGAAAGCAACAGTCTTGTGGCAACTTATAAGAATGCTCTATATAATATTCAGGACTCTTTAATTTTGAAATAATGGAAAATGTAATTCAAATTAGTTTAAACAATAAAGTGGATTTATAGGTTTACCTATCAGGAGAGTCCAAAGGCTCAGGTTTGTTTGATTTTGGTGTTTTTCTACATCATCAGGAAGCGTGATTTTTTAATTAGTCTACTCTGCCTTCCACAGTGAACCTTGTCTTAAGGCTAGCTTTCTTCCAAGAGGCAAAATAATCACAGTAGGATTCACATTTCTACCCTACACCTCCTCAAAAGGTACAAAAAAAGAACATGTTTTTCTAGAATGTCTTCTCCAGTCTCATTTGCTGAGCTTTGATGAAGGCCGGTGGCTATAAATTGTATTATGCCACTTAGCTCAGTTCTGGCACTCATATTCCATCTTAAAACACAGGTTATGGGAGGAATGTATGAAAATCTGGTTAAAAGAAGAGTAGTTATCAAGAAACAGTGTTGTGGATATTAAGGAAGTCATGAGAATGTCTCTGAAACTCTAAATCCTCAAATGACAATCAAAGCCTAAGTAATTTCTAACTATATTTCTTAATCTTGTGTCTCTATTTTACAAAATAATTTTTTAAAGGCATCATCTGTTAGAAGATGAAAAGTCTCTACCTTAAGTTACCAAGGACTCCTTGCAATAATTCATAGAAAAGTCACTTCAGTCCTGAGGTTTATCTGCATGTCTTTCTTTAGAAAGTAAAAGACAAACCAGAAGGAAATATTCCAATTCAATTATGCAAACAGATGGTTTTAGGAATTTTCTTCTCCTGTGAGGAAGGTGAGCCTGTGAATCTACTAAGAGAGCAATAGTGGTATTCTCTATACTTATCAGTACTTGCTTCACCTCAACGCCAAATGTTGAATTAACAGAAAGCATAATGATCTAATAAACAAACAAACAACAAGTAATAGTTACAAATCTCCCTTCCATGTTGATGATGGTAAATATGGAATCAACTAAAATATTCTGCCATGATGGGATGGTATTTATTTCCCTTTTAAAAATAATGGCTTTTTTAGTTTAACCTTAAAACCAAGTTTACTAGAAGTTCATAGCTAGTTTTTTATTGTTTTTTTTTTCCTTATTCACATATTTCCTTCTAAAAAGTTAAAACCTCTATTTGAATGAAGTCCATGGTAACATTTAAAGTTACCTTGTTCTTTGTGTACATCAACTGTTAGCCTAAAAATATTTTTAGGTAGCTTTTTTTTCTTCCACTTTTTCTTTAACCTTCCCCAAAAGGTAGCATCTCCAGATTTCATTGGAACCAGTGTGAAAGTAGATATAATTCAGACACTGGTACAAATAGAAATGCTCAGAATTTACCTTACTCAAAATATTTATTGGATTTCCAGAATCAAGCCCCATTCCCTCCTTCTTCAAGCATCTTCTTCTTTTTTTTTTTTTTTTAAGATTTTATTTGACAGAGAGAGACACAGTGAGAGAGGGAACACAAGCAGGGGGAGTGGGAGAGGGAGAAGCAGGCTTCCCGCTGAGCAGGGAGCCGATTGTGGGGCTTGATCCCAGGACCCTGAGATCATGACCTGAGCTGAAGGAAGACACTTAACAACTGAGCCACCCAGGCGCCCCTCTTCAAGCATCTTCTTAACATGGCTTCCAGGAAACCATTCTGTCATGGTTCTATTACCTTTCACTGACTTTTGCTATTCTATTTCCATCTCCCTAATATTCAAATATTGGTTTTTCCAAAGACTCAGATAGACCTCTGACATTCTGTATCTATAATCACCTCACTGATGCTTTTATTCAGTATCATGAATCTTATTACTTAACTCCTGAGTTCCCTCTTATTTAATATATGACTAAAATCTCTCTCCTGAACTCCAAACTGATATTTAACTTCCTATAAGATTCCTCTACTTTGCTGTATAATTGACATCTCAAGTTTATCCTCAACAAAATCACACTCCAAATGTTTGTTCCCTTTCAAATTTGTTCATCCTGTAGTCTTCCCCTCCTGACACTATTGTCCCAGTAATCCTTCTGTCCCTTTCTTTTAGAACTTGGACTTTGATTTTTTCGCTCATGGTTCTTTTCATAGCACTTAAAATAATACTTCACATATACAAGATGTTCAATAAGTAATTCTTGAACAAATGTATGAGTGAATGACAATAGGAGGGGGATAAATTTGGCTTTGGATAATTTGGAGTATCCTATAAAATACAAATTTTATAGTCAATTCACTATTAAAGTCATTGTGATGCAGATGACAACTTGAACAACTCATGTGGAAGAAACTGTTTAGAGAGTGTGAAAATTGAGGAGAGGAAAATGTAAAAACAGATTCTATGGGATGGCAATTTTCAAGCCTTGGAGACAGATAGCAGTGCCTGAAAAGAGAAGGGGCAGAAAGGATGAGAGAAACAGAATGAAAATAAGTGTGATTAGAGTCAAAGGAACTAAGAAACGGATTGCAAAAGAGTCAATATTATTAAATGCCTAAGAGACCAAGTTAGATAACAACTTGGATTGACAAAAAGGGGGTTCCTAAGGAGATAATTAAAGCAGATTTAGAGAAATTATTTGGGATGAAAGTCAAGTTACAACACATGGAGAATTCAATGGGAAGAAAGGAGATGGAAATTGTGAGCACAGATTGTAGGTTTGTTATTCTTGGCTGTTAGAAGAAAAAGTGCAGAGAGGTAGCTGGATACGGAGCACAGAGTACGAGATTACTGTTTTCTCCACTAATGTGAAAGGAAAAATCTATATATGCCAAGGGAAAAAGTCAATAATAAGGGAACATTTGAATTCATAAGGGGATACTTTATGGGATGAAGTCCTAGAAGGGAGAGATGTCTACAATTCTAGGAGGACAGATAGAAACAAAAATATTTATTTTATTGAAATTGACAAAAATGCTCTTATCAGTTTTCTCTGTGGACTTATTAGTCCTATTATTAAAGAACCTTCTCCAAATGAAAGGTTTAAATAAAGTGATACGAAAGAAAGGTATAAACAATATTAAAAATGTATTCATTTGCAATGAGAGATAACAAGTACAAGAAGAGCAGGTACTATTCTTGTTGTGGCTTGCATATTCTCTGCCTGTGGAAAAACTAAAAGGAAAGCTAAACTCTTACCAAAAGGCTTGCACGGTATAATGATCCATTCTTGGTGGGAGAAAAGGCAACGTCTGTGTTCTCCTCTCCATTAGCTTTCTATGACTAAGTAAAGATGTCTCCAGGGAAAGTAAACTTTAGGACCTGCTGAGAATATAACTTCACCCAGGTGGATTGTAGTTACCGGAGTGTATCATTGAGAGCACAATCCATAAATCCATAAAAACACTGGTGATATAAAATGGAAGAAGTTGGACTCTCTTACTAGTAGGTAATAAATAGTCTCTTGGCAAGGAGAAAACTTACCATATTTCTGGGACTTTTCTAATGAACATTGTACTTTTTACTTAGAGATAAACTTGTAGGAGTTAGCAAAAGCATGATCTTTGAAGAGGAACTTAAAGAATCTTGTGTTAGAATGTCATCAGTTACTTCTTTGGGTCACAACTGTGATGCACTCTTAAAAAGCTAAGCCATAGTTTTCCTTTGATCCTAAAATAATTTCCTAATGTCAAGATTACAAATTTATACTAAAATGATTTATTCAAAACACTCCATTTTAGTGCATTTTTGTCACTTTATTTTGAAATCTAGGAAAATATTTTTTCGGTATATCCATGTTTCTCTAGTAAAATTTTCAAACAAATGACAGTAAGAAATAGTGTGGGAATTGTCTTTTAAAATTGCTTTTCTTTGGGCGCCTGGGTGGCACAGTCAGTGTTCGGCTCAGGTCTGATCTCAGGGTCATGAGATAGAGTCCTACATTGGGCTCGGTGCTCAGTAGGCTTAGGATTCTCTTTCTCGCTCTCCCTCTGCCCCTCCTGCTTATGCTCTCTCTCTCTCTCTAAAATAAATAAATCTTTAAAAAATTGCTTTTCTCACTCATAAGTGGAATTTAAGAAACAAACCAAACAAGGAAAGGGAAAAAAGAGAGAGAGAGGCAAAGCAAGAAAGAGACTCTTAACTATAGAAAACAAACTGATGGTGGGGGAGGGGAGGTGTGCAGGGGGAGGAGGGAATAGGTGATGAGGATTAAGGGGTACACCTGTTGTGATGAGTACTGGGTGTTGTATGGAAGGGAATCACTATATTGTACACCTGAAACTAATGCTGCACTGTATGTTAACTAACTGGAATTTAAATAAACACTTTACAAAAACAAAGAACAAAGTAGAAAAAAAAAAGAATAGAAGAGAGAGAGAGTGAAATATAGAAAGATATAAGAGATTTCCCCTGACTTTTAGAAAACTCTTTGGAACAGTATCATAAAGTTAAATAGCTCTAATAAAAATGTTTTAAGACTACAAAAATAAAATAAAATCTCTTTTCTCAAAGTTTTTTTTTTTTTTAAATATTCGTGATACTTGGTCTAAAAGTGACTTCATAAAGTTTTTCCTCAAGCTGGAGAGATAAAAAAGGTCATCAAGAACCAGAGTAGAATTGGATGTTAATTTCTTTCTTTGAAACAAGTAATGGTCATTTCTTCTGGAATCATTGATCATAAGCCATTATTACAGACAGTGAGACAACGTGAGGGGCACTTATCAACTATAAGACATAAGGACCAGCAGCATAGATGTTGCACAGAAACTTGATAAAAATGTAAATTATCCAACCTCAGCCCAGACCTACCAAATAAGAATCTGTACCTTGACAGGGTTCAGAGATGATAGTTCCATATATCCAAACTTACATAAAAGGTTGAAAAGGCTGCCCTATGCTGATCAGTGTGTAATTATATGTACTCAATTGTTCTTTCTAAGAGCTAATAAGAAGGAAGAAATCTTGCCCTTTGGGATAGCTTTTAGAACTTTCTCTCTTTCTCCCTCTCTGCACTTATCCAATGTAGTGCATACCCCCTGAAGATTTTTGGCAGTCCTCTTGGAACTGGGGAACTTGCCTTAGAATAAAGCCTGCACTGGAATTTTAAATGGACAAGAATTCAGTAACATCCTTGAAATGACAAATCAATCAGCCCAGAAGGTGGAACCACCTCTGGACACTTAAGTCAATAAATGTTCCTCGTTGTTAGAGCCAAATTTTCTATGTCTTCCAACTAAAGGCACAGCATGTTAGCTGATAGGTCACTGAAGAATTTATTTAAAAATAGATAATTAGAAGATACCAGGGTCTTATTTTTTCACATAAAATTTTAAAGAAAAGATACACAAATGCTTGGGTAATCCCTGCAAGAATATTTGAGTGTTTGCTTTTTCTTTCATGAAGGCAGAATAATATTTTGAACTATTATTAATATGGAACACTTTTTTTATTCCTCACGTTTATTTTTTCTCATACTTGCAGTCTTCTCCACTTCAGACAACTAGGGCCTCCTATAGTCACTAACTCCAGAGAAAGTTTGTTACTTACTAGAGAAGTACACATTTCAGAAATAACTTCTTTGGGAAAAATTTTGGCCTCAAATCAAGCATTATTTTCTGGTTCAGAACACATTTTGGCTGCTAATAGGCAGCAATATTTTCAGCCTGGCAGACACTGCTAGTCATGAGTGCTGAAAGAAAAGGAATTTCATGTATTTATAAATTTTACACTGAGCTTTATCTTCATATTTGTATATTATTTATTTATTTTTAAAAAACATTCTTTTCATCCCTATGTTTATATTAAGAAAAATGTTGTGATATTCAAAATATTAAAGAAACATTACAGTGTCTTTAGAGTTAGTTTACAATTTTACTTTCTCAATATGAATAAAATTTCTTTTTGGATATAAGCATGCAAGGCAACCAAAGAGTAAGTATCAGTCAAAAACATTGAGATACTTGCCACTATTTAATACACAATAAGATGAACAGAAAAAGTCACTGTGAGTGCAGATGTTCTTAGCTGAAATAATCTGAAATATAATTTGAATTAGTTTAAGCAGAAAAGAAGAATGAATTTTAATGATAATGAAGTATTTTCAGAAAATAAGAATAAGGAAGTATATAATACTTAGGTGGGGAAAAATAACCAAGAGATCTTATCTTTACTAAAGACTTCTCCAGATCAGAGTTTCTCAAACTGGCACTGTGAGCTGGGTAATCCTTTGCAAGTACACTGCCCTGAGCATGTAGCATGTTTAACAGCATCTCTAACCTCTACGCACTAGATGCCAGTCGCACCTTCCTCAGTGTGATGGCCAAATATCATTGGGGGTCAAAATGACCCCTAATTGAAAACCACTATGATAGATGCAGAAGTAGATCATTACATATAGGTATTGATTTGTTGCAGATATAAATGAAGATAAATAATAGACAAAGATGGGAATAGAGATACAGATATTGTTGTAGGTATAATCCACTGCACGTCATGACTTTCCCTTGCATACTGATAAAAGTGAACACTGAGTTTTACAACTTAAAATTCAGCACCTGGAAATAAAACAGCTTTAGACTTCTTTCTTGTGTCATGTTAAAAAAAAGGGGGGGGGGGCACCTGGCCTGCCTTCTGCTCAGGTCATTATCCCAGGTCCTGGGATCAAGTCCCACATGGGGCTCCCTGCTCAGCGGGGAGTCTGCTTCTCCCTCTGCCCCTCCCCCTGCTTGTGTTCTCTCTGTCTCTCTCTCTCAAATAAAAAAATAAAATCTTTAAAAAGAAAAAAAAAAGAATCCCAGGAACTCACTGATATTCCTTTGTTCATGAGTTTCCCTCACACTAACCAACTGCACTCAGGGCACATTGAGTCATATCACAGTGTCATTAGCTAGACCCACGACCTGACCTTTACTGTTTACCTGCTTGTACCCACCAAACTTTGTCCCACATTTTTCCTTAAGCTCTTCTTTCCAGCTTATCTCTTAACTCAGGCAAAAGACCAGACTGGCATAATATCTGATGGAAACCAAAACTACCCCTCAAGCAATAATGACTGCCCTGACAAAGAGCTCTTGTGGCCCAGACCACCCAGACCAGTCTGAACTTAACCCCCAACTCAGGCCTGCACAGATGGGCCATGGAGGGACCAACAGTTATTTTTACCTCATTATAATACTAGCATCTCTGTCCAAGGAGGAGCACAGCCTCATTTACATAACATACGATGTATGTATAGGTATGTTTCCTTAAGGTCCATGGGTGATCTCATGCCCACCACTATATATGATGACAAGGCTCCCTTTTTTAAATATTCATCCTAAATCTAAATAAAAGGAATCCATTCACCCTTGCTTAGGGAGTTATGACTTTGGAAGTTATATCCTATGATCTCCTTATTTGTTGCAAATAAAGTTTCCTTTGTGTAACAATCACTGGTGTAGTTTCTATTTTGAACTCACTAAGGAGGGAGCTCATGTTAGTTCAGTTCCAATAATAACTCATAACAAAATACAGAAAGATGGTGTTGGAAGAAAAATAATCACCAGAAAGGAGCAATGCTCCCAGAAAACCAGGGCCTCCCAAAGAGCCTTCATGAAAGAGAAGAGAGAGAATTACCAAAGAACTCAGTGCAGGAGATTTCCCTGAGCAGAAAACAGAAGTCTTCAAATGAAAAGGGTTCACAAAACTCCTAGAAAGATTAAAAATAGGTGTATAGATTGACATCACTTTGAAGTATCAGCTAAAAACTTTTACAAGAAAAAAAAACCAGTTTACTGGCAAAAGAATGTGGCATTAGTCACCTCATCTGTAATTCCTAAAATTAAAAGAAAACCCAATATTAAGATTTGTGGGAAATGATTTCAGTCTATAATTTTATATCTATCAAAATATAGTAAAAAAATGAAGATATTTTAAGGTCTCAAAAATTTTAGCTCACATTCATCTGTTTTTTAGGAAACCAGTGGTGAACTTATTTTTTTTTATTTTTTAAAGGTTTTTATTTATTTTGGAGAGAAAGAGAGCCTGAGCAAGGGGAGGAGCAAAGGGAGACGGACAAGAGGACTCCATGCTGAACGCAGAGCCCAACCTGGGGCTGATCCTACCACCCTGAGGTCATGACCTGAGCCGAAATCAAGAGTCAGATGCTTAACTGACTGAGCCACCCAGGTGCCCCATCAGTGGTGAATTTAGAGTGAAATTATTAAAGTAAACAGTAAAACAAACAAACAAACAAAACAAAACAAAACAAGAGATACAGGAGATAATGAATCCAGTGAAATAGAGAAGGAAGGACCCAAAAGGACAAGTTCAGACTTGGTCAGGACATAGGATGCAAAAGCAAATCCTTTGAAAGAAAAAAGTCTTTCAGGGAAGAGTAGAACTAAATCTTGGAAACAAACTGAGGGTTACAGAAGGGAAGGGTGTGGGGTGATGGGGTAACCAGGTGATGGGTATTAGGAGGGCATGTATGATGATGAGCACTGGGTGTTATACACAACTAATGAATCGTTGAACACTACATAAAAAAACTAATGATGTACTATATGTTGGTTAATTGAACATAATAAAAAATTAAAAATTCAACATGTTAAAGGATAAAAAATTAAAATAAAATAAATAAATTTTAGAAAATATTGATGATGTGCCAATGGCAAAATTTAAGACAAAAGAAAGGTAATCATTAATTCTAGAGAAAACAAACTGTAAGAAGACATAAGGCCAATATAAAGTTAATTAAAATGACATACTTTTGAGGAGTTGCTGGAGAATTTGTAAGAATATACGTTAAGAATATTCTCCTTTAAGTGGACAAAAGACTTATAAATTCAGAACTGTAGCAAACAAAATATAGTTATAAAAAACCTTCTGATTCTGCATTGAATAGTATTATCTATCCATAACATTCTAAAAATATATTTTTTTCCTGGTTGTTGAGATTTATATAGATATAACTTATGCACATTTTATTCACCTTTTGTGGGACAGTTTTGTGAGGCTGCCAAATGAATGCCATCCTGGAACCACTACCACAAACAATATATGGAATACTTACTTCATCCCAAAATGTACCCTCAAGTAGATTTGTAGTGATTACCCCTCACAACCACATTTTTCAGAATGTCATGTAAATCATACAGTATATAGTCTTTTTATGGCTTCTTTCTCTTACAATAATGTTTAGTATTTGCCAGTATAATTGCATTTATCAGAAATACGTTCCATTTTATTGCTGATGAATATTCCATTAGACTGGTTTATTTCCATTTTGGGGGAAATGTATGCATCAGGTGTCAGTCAGGACACAGAAACCACACAATAATTTTAGCAGGAAAATTTTAACATAAAAACTTTTAATGTGGGAATTGGAGCAACGGGTAATTGACTCATAGGCAAGTGGAACCCTAAAAAAATATAGCAATAGCTGATAGAGGCAGCAGCCATCACCCCTAGGACTGAAGTAAAACACCTAGAGAAGAGGTCAATCCCGTCTGGGGCTGAGACCCAAATCTCACTGGAGAGAGTCATTATAGCTCACAAGATGCAGAGAAGTTGGGTAATACACTGGCAGAACTCACTAGAAATCCACCTTCGGAAATACTGGGGGAAACTGGAACTTACTGCAAGTTCCTGCAACTTTGTTCTTGTTATTCAAAATTGTTTTGGCTATTCTAACTCTTTTATTTTCCATATAAATTTTAGAACTGGCATGTCAATATAAGTAAGGAATGCTGGAATTTTGATTAATATTGTAGAATCTACAGATGGATTTAGGGAGCATTATCATTTTAAGCCTATTGAGACTTTTGATCCAGGAACATTATTTATTTTTTTAATTTTTAGAAGTAATCTATATTCCAATTATTCCAGTGAAAATTTTTAAAAAATCTCAAAATCAGTGGTCATAGAGACATCATCTAAAATGTAGTTAGTATTATTGGAAAAAACAATTACTCGTTTCTAGGTGAAGAAGAGCGAGTGCCATTTTATCCTTTCATTGAAAGATAAAACTCACAAAATCTAGTACATTTAATAGTAATTATAACTGACTCTGGATGATATCAGCTCTCAGAGACACCAGATGCCTCCAAACATAAGGGGATGGTATGGAACTGAAATCAGGTCTATGGAAATTATATATGTCAGGAATCTGAAACCCTAATCTCTTTCCAACCTCTTGTAGTCAAGTAACTAACCCCATCCCCAAGGGGAAAAAAAATGGAAAGTTTACTTTCTGGGGACACTGGACCACCAAATCTCCCATCTCAGAAACATGAAGCATATTGGAGGTTGTAATTTAGATGTTAAGATAGCATAGGGAAAAGCAAGCATTATAATAAAAGTCTACCATTTTCTCCCTTGCCTGCTACCAACAGATTGGACCATCCTTCTCTGGGAATAACAAATGGCCTCAAAGAATAGGAAAATTGATAATAATGTTTTGGAGACGCCATGATGCAATGTCTGGACCTTGCTTGATCACTGCAGTTAAGAGCACTGTACAAAAAGTCCTACTCATACACACAGAGTGCCCAAAGAGTATTTTTAGAGCCACATTTTAAATTATTAATAGCTAGTTGAGGATCACCAGATATTTTTTAAATTTCTAAATGAAAGGTATCAAAACAAACAAAAATGTAGATAAAAGGAAACTCTATAAAACACAGATATTGTAGGAAAAATTAATATTCCAAAAATTATATAAATAGTACCCTGAGAGAAAATAGAAAATAATGAAAGAAAATAGAACAACATAATATAATTTTTAAGTTAAAAGACAGAGTTAAGGGGCGCCTGGGTGGCTCAGTCATTAAGCGTCTGCCTTTGGCTAAGGTCGTGATCCCAGGGTCCTGGAATTGAGCCTTGCATCGGGCTCCCTGCTCCACAGGAAGCCTGCTTCTCCCTCTCCCACTCCCCCTGCTTGTGTTCCCTCTCTCGCTGTCTTTCTCTGTCAAATAAATAAAAATTAAAAAAATTAAAAAAAAAAAAGACAGAGTTAAGTAAAGGTTCTTGAAATCTGAAAAAAACTTACAGGAGAAAACAAATAGAACAAAACACATGCCAAGAAAGAAAGAAAGATTTTTAAATTACAGGATTAACACAAGAAGCTCAATAACTGAATAAAAAGTTTCAGAAATAAAAGAGTTTCAGAAGAAAAGGGTATTGCCAACAAATTAATATGAGAAAATTATCCATAACTTAGGAACATGGGTTTCCAATTTAAAGGGCCTAATATCTCAATAATATTAAAAAACAAAAAATAATAACAACCTCCAGATGGAGAGCAGGTCATATGGAAAAACTGAGAATCAGTAGTATGGCGCTTCTCACAGGAAGCACTAATTACAGATTCCTGAGTAAAAATATTTCTCACCCCAATCTATGCTTATCCATTTCAGGCAATACCTAAATGATCATACCTGGAATGTTGGTAAAAATTGAACATAAAGTCACTGTTCGTGAAACCTTAGAAGGGAAAGAGGAAAATGATATTAGAAGCTGGAGGAAAAAGGATCCTTATAAAATGTCAGAAAGCTTGGTGGAATTACATTCTACAGTTCTACGGAAAGCAAAATTTGTAAGCAAGGAACTTGATAGGTGAGTAGATTTCTAACCAATATGTGGAAGGTAGAACCTTGATCCTTCCTGCCACTTATGGTAAAATGTGAGAGAAGAGAGATTGAGGGAAGCACTGTCAAAGCAAAAGGAAATAGGACCTGATTATATGTGAAATTCTTAGCTTAGCCAGATTGCAAAGACACTAAAACTAGAAGATTCACTATCAAGAGAGCCTGCCCTGAAGAGAAAGCCAAAGGTGTGGCTGGATAAACTTTTGCTAGTGCTTTGGAAAGATCAAAAGATCAGAGTATTCAATTACACATGAGGCTCTATGAAAGATTAGACAAATGACTCATAGATCCCCTTAGCCATGGAATCAGAAGCCAGGAACATGGATGGGATTATCCAAGAGAGATCTGTGGACAGCCAGAACCCCAAGGATTATTTCAAGGCATTGGGACCTAATGCTACTTGCCCATTTGGACATTGTTTTGGACTGGTGACCCCCTTTTCTTTCCATTTTAACCCTTTTTGAATGAGGACATTGATAAATGTTACCCTATGTCTGTCTCACCATTGTATTTTAGGAGCAGGTAAGGTGTTTTCTGGTTTTGCAGATCCACAGATGAAGACGGATGGATTTGTCCAGGGATGGATTATACTGAGAGCTTCACTCATACTTAATCTAGTTGATTTAGATAATGAGATTGGTGCCTTTGATGATGAGACTTACATGAAACTTTGAATCTGAGATGATGCTGTCATGCTTGAGACTCAGGGAGATCTGGGAATAAGATGAATGTCCTTAGCACATGGGAGGAACATGAATCTCTGGGCGTCTGCAGTACACAGAATAATGGTCCTCTGAGAAGCCCACACCCTAATCCCTACAACCTGTGAATATGTTACCTTTTGGTGCAGATGGATTTGGAGATGTTAGGCCAAGGATGGGGAAATATTCTGGTTTATCTGGCTAGGCCTAATATAATCATAAAGGTCCTAATAAGAGGGAGGCAGAAAGGCGAGAGTCAGAAAAAGGCAACGTGATGATAGAAGCTGAGAGAAAGATCAGGAGACATCTGAAGATGTAGGATGCGGTCAGAGGCCAAGAAATTCAGATTCTAAAAATTATAAAAGGCAAGAAAACAAATTTTCCTCTAATACTTTTAGAAGAAATGCAGCATTGCTGATCCATTTTAGACTTCTGATCTCTGGAACTGTATGAAAACATATTTGTATTGTTTGAAGCCCCTGAGTCTGTGACGTCCTCTCCCTAACCTTACCAGGTTATCTCCCCTATCTCCCCAGCCCCTTTGTCTCCTCCTCACCCTTCCGTTTGCCCTAGGATAGAGAAGTAAGAAAAAAACAAAACAAAACAAAACCAAAAAAACAGAAACCAGCACCTGAATGCACCATAGCAAACTTTGGGCAAATAACCCTAGCAATTCAATGGAAGGGTTTACGGGAGACGTAAGGGGATTGGCGTCCCTCAAGAGTCCCTTGTTCTTCTTAGGAAAGAAGTAATCAAGATGCACATTGGACCACACAGGCAGCAGATTACGTAGATTGGTGTCATTCCAAGGGCTTGATGTTCCACTCTGGAATATAAGTAACATCCATGTAAGCTTAAATTCAAATAAAGCTTGCAGGCTTATTGGTCTCCTTAGAGGTCACAGTAGGAGGTCCAGCCCGGATACCTCTCTGAAAAATACTTGAGGAGGTGTTTCCAAAGCAAAAGTCCCCAAGCCAATATAAATAAATCCATAGTGTTTTAAGCTACTACATTTATGATAAATTTATATTAAACAGCAATAGGAAACTAACACACCATCCAAACTATTAATTCAGCCTGAAAATAAAATGAAAAATTTTCTGACATCCAGGGGGCCAAAAATTCTTTTCATGTACTCTTCCCCAGGATGATCTTGAATGCTATGTCTTTTGAACAGAGGAATAAACTCTAAAAGACATTGTATCCTGGAAACCAAAGATATAACATGGAAGACACATGAATTTCTTTACCCTGTAGGCTCCTATTTCCTTAGATTTATTACAAGACATGGGATGCTGCAGCTTCATCTTAATATACTTATTTGCCTACTAAATGTTTACAGCTATAGGTTACCAAATAAAATATCTGGAAAATGGTGTGTGTAATTCTGACAAAGTTCAATACAAAAACAGTTTCCATGAGGAGTTACACAGTTTCACTTTGAACTGTGGTCTTTCTTATAGAAAAAGAAGAAACGGCTGTTAACATGCAGGAAGCCTACTCTTGGATTGTCATTAGGTTAAGTTCTTTAACACACACATGATAATGAGGTGAATTCATAATTATTCACATTTAGTGATGATGACTAAAGTTTAGAAGAGCAAAAAATTTGTTGATGTCACAATAGATTCAAATAAAAAGGCTAAACGAAAATTGCCATATTTCTATTCAGAATATAGGCTGTCGTGTCAGCTTTCTACTGGATACTATCAACTCTTATCTCAGGGGAAAAATGTCCTGTTTTATGTAAAGAATAAGTCTCAAAACAGAACCAGCCACAAAATCAAAAGATATTCCCACTTGACTAGCTGAGCTCTCATTAGCATCATGATTATTTTAAGAACAATTTGAAATAAGACCACTCACCTGGATGTAGTTAAGAGCCATGGTATATATTTACCTGCCGTGAAAAAATGTTTTCCTTATACATCGTGCTTAAAAAGTGTGGGATTTTCTTTCTTTCTTCACAGCTGGAAAAGCTCAGTAATGAATTTGTGTTTCACAGCATAATATCATCTGGTTTTAGGTAGTGCCAGAAAGAAATGAGAAAAAGGAACAGAATATTTGCTTTTAAAATGGATGTGAACCATGTAAACTGGTTTCGTGTCAGATTTTTAAATGTTTGTTCAACTGAGTGTGAAAATACCTACGAAACAAAATGCTCCAACTAGAAATCTATGAGTTGTTTGTGAAGTTGATTTTTATGTAAAATAGTCAGCATACATGGATTAAGTAACTATTATGTGCTTGTTGCTCTATTTCATTTTTTATAACACTAAGACTAGCAACAATTCTATAAAGGGATTTTATAAATGAGCTCTCTTTGACAGGTCATTTTACCCACAGAGTTATAGCTACTTATTAACAATAGTATCTTTTGAAGTAAGTATTCTGTTGTAGCAGTATTGAATATTTTTCCCTAAAGTTTTAAATGAAAACTGGTTTAGGGAGGCATACTCTATCAAAACTTTCAGAAGCAAATGACTCAGTCAACAAGAAGATGCATGGATGCATGCATTCTTTTTTCAAAGAGATGAAATTTTTAAAAATCATTTATTCCTATTTTGATACAAAAACAAAAGTGCAATTTCTAAGTAAAACCAAAAATATCAAAATGTTACATTACATAAGTGGTTTATAATATAGATGTTCTGGAAAGTTATAAAATGAGCTTCTCTTGCCCCAAAAGCCTTAAACTATTTAAAAAATTAGAAAGAAAACACATTAGTTAAGTGTTAACTTTACTCAATTACTTAAACTCAATCTCAACTTCCAGGGGGAAATTATTACGAAGTTTACACAGCAGGATTTTTTTTAATACATGGAAATTTCAGGAAATTATTTTATAGAAAATAATGTTTAGACTGCTAGTGAAAAGTGGCAGATTGGGGGAAGGCATTTAGCTCCTTCCCTCCCAATATCCCGTGGAAATGAAGGTAAATTTATTTTAAAATGTGCAAATCCAAAACATGGTTCTGGAAAGCAAGGATGTGTGTTATTAATGCTTTTCACTGACTTTGAGGAGTTTCTGGAATGTAGCATTGGTATTGCATTGGAGAAGCAACTGAATAGAGCAAGTATAATCCAAAAGAAGCACAGGATGGTTGCATAAAAGAGAATCCTTCCCATCTGTATCAAAGAAAACTAGTGTCTCCGTGAATAGTCACAAAGAACAGGTGGCAAGTCTAGCGATAGTCAGATACATAACTGTCTGCAGAAGATCCCAGCCTCTTGTACTTTTCCAGATCATTCGGCTATTCAGAAGAGCTTCTTTGTAGACTGTTCTGCTGGCTTTCTACTGTCTATTCAACTTCTAAATTGGAGTTCCATGGAGCTAGGTTTTATGCTATTTTCTCTGCTCTATACTTTTTCTTACTTCCTTTAAATTTTTCTCATTTTCTTGAATATCATCTATCTCTTGATGACTGCCATTTTTTAAAATCTCCAACACATATCTAGACGATATAGCATCAAATTGCCTACTGACAAGTCCACTTTCATGTTTCAAGGCTTCTATATTGGCCACTCATTGATTACTATCCATTCATCTATTCTATAGTAACAGCACCTTAATTATGGTTTAGGAAGTCACTTTTCCCCCACTTATTCCATGTGGTTCAGATAGGATGTATTCCTTCACTGCTCTAAGCATCAGCCTATATTTCAGATTTAATCTTTTTTTTTTTTTTTAAGATTTTTATTTATTTGCGAGAGAGAGAATGAGAGACAGAGAGCATGAGAGGGAGGAGGGTCAGAGGGAGAAGCAGACTCCCTGCCGAGCAGGGAGCCCGATGCGGGACTCGATCCCGGGACTCCAGGATCATGACCTGAGCCGAAGGCAGTTGCTTAACCAACTGAGCCACCCAGGCGCCCCTATATTTCAGATTTAGCCAATCACATGAATCAATTCTGACCCATAAGAAATCTGTCAGTGCTTTAACTGAAGTTACTAAAAAAAAAAAAAAAAAAGAAAAGAAAACCTTATTCTCCTGTAGCAGACAAGGTGAAAGAATGTGAGCATGGAGCTTTACAGGGCCATAATGAAAAGAGAGCTGGTTAAATACATACACACGTACACAGAGGACCCAAAACAGAGAGACAAAGACAAAATTTTAGTAATATAATTTGAATCTCAGACCCCTGTTCTCTTCCTCAGGCCATCATGCTTTTGTGGGTTTTTGTGTGCTATTGTTATGTTTGTTTCAAATTTTTATTTAAATTCTAGTTAGTTGGCATATTTTTATTTAAATTCTAGTTAGTTGGCATATAGAAGTACTGTACTGTATAGTAATATTGATTTCAGAAGTAGAATTTAGTGGTTCACCACTTACACACAACACCCACGGCTCATCACAACAAGTGCTCTCCTTTTTTTTTTTTTTTAAGATTTTATTTATTTATTTGACAGAGAGAGACATAGTGAGAGCAGGAACAAGCTGGCGGAGTGGGAGAGGGAAAAGCAGGCTTCCCGCGGAGCAGGGAGCCCAATGTGGGACTCGATCCCAGTACCCTGGGATCAGACCTGAGCCGAAGGCAGACGCTTAACAACTGAGCCACCCAGGCGCCCAACAAGTGCCCTCCTAAATATCCATCACCCACTTAACACATGCCACTGCCCACCTCCCTCCATCACCCTCAGTTTGTTCTCTATCTTTAACAGCCTCTTATGGTTTGCTTCCCTCTCTCTTTTTTTTGTTCATCTGTTTTGTTTCTTAAATTCCACATATGAGTGAAATCAAATGGTATTTGTTTTTTCTGATTTATTTCACTTAGCATAATACAATCTAGCTTCATCCATGTTGTTGCAAATGGCCAGATTTCATTCTTACTGATGGCTGAGTGACATTCCATTGTGTGTGTGTGTATATACCACATCTTCTTTATCCATTCATCAGTTGATGGACATTTGGGCTCTTTCAATAGTTTGGCTGTTGTTGATAAAGCTGCTATAAACATTGGGGTGCATGTATCTTTTTGAAACTGTATTTTGTGCAATTATTGAATCATCCATTAGTTCTTTTCTTAACTTTTTGAGGAACCTCCATACTGTTTTCCAGAGTGGTTGCACCAGTTTGCATTCCCACCAACAGTACAAGAGGATTCCCTTTTCTCCACATCTATTGTTTACCGTGTTGTTAATTTTAGCCATCCTGAGAGGTGTGAGGTGGTATCTCATTGTGTTTCCCTGATAATGAGTGATGTTGAGCATCTTTTCATGTATCTATTAGCCATCTGGATGTCTTCTTTGGAAAAATGTCCATTCATGTCTTCTGCCCATTTCTCAACTGGATTATTTGTTTATTGGGTGTTTTCAGTTTGATAAGTTCTTTATAGATTTTGGATACTAACTCTTTATCAGATATGTTATTTGTAAACATCTTCTCCCATTCCATAGGTTGCCTTTTAGTTTTGTTGATTGTTTCCTTCACTATGCAGAAGCTTTTTATCTTGATGAAGTCCCAAACTGCTTTTGTTTCCCTGGCCTCCAGGGAGTTGTCTAGTAAGAAGTTGTTACAACCCAATGTCAGAGAGGTTGCTACCTGTGTTCTCCTCTAAGATTTTGATGGTTTCCTGTCTCACATTTAGATCTTTCCTCCATTTTGAATTTATTTTTGTGTATGGTATAAGAAAGTGGTCCAGTTTCATTCTTCTGCATGTGGCTGTCCAGTTTTCCCAACACTATTTGTTGAAGAGACTCTCTTTTTTCCATTGAATATTCTTTCCTGCTTTGTTGAAGAATAGTTGACCATATAGTTGTGGATCCATTTCAGGGCTTCCTTCATGCTTTTGCATCTTGGGAATGTCTCTGTAATCACAGCTCCCTTTACAAGGAATGCTCTAAGACCCTGGTATCTTCCTGGCTGTTTCCTTTTCAACCTTTAGGTCTCAGTTAAATATTATCCCTTAAGAGAGATCTTATTCCACTATTCATTCAAAATGGCACCACCAGAGTGCCTGAGTGGCTCAGTCAGTTAAGCATCTGCCTTTGGCTCAGGTCATGATCCCAAGGTCCTGGGATCTAACCCCGTATCAGGCTCCCTGCTCAGCAGGGAGCCTGCTTCTCCCTCTCTCTCCCTCTGCAGCTCCACCTGCTTGTGTGCTCTCTCTCTGTCAAACAAATAAATAAATAATCTTTAAAAAATAGCACCACCAGTATTCTCTATAAAGACAAGAAAGACAAGGCAAGATGTGTCTGCCACATCACTTCATAATTACTTCATTTACTTTTAGTATCTGTCTCTTCCCTCGAAATTCAAGCTCCATGTGGGCACCAAGTCTGTTCTGTTCACTGTTGCATTCCTAGACCGTGGAATAATGACTGACATATATTATGTGCTCAGTAAATAATTTTGAATGAATGAATGAATGAACTAATAGACAGAAAATAAAAATTATACAATCACCCAAATTTGGAAGTTGATGGAAGGTGAATGGAGATGTAAGTATACTAAATACCCCCTTTTATATGATAAGGACTTAATATACACTGAATAAAATCGATGAATTTTTTAAAAGAGTAATAATTATACTAGTGTTATGATGGTAAATAGCAGAATAATTTATATAGGAAATGCTAATAGTCATCCTTTCAAAAGTAGAATTTGATAAAATCATCATCTGCGAGTCTGCATAATCTGCTATTTTTCATGGGCATAAGGAAAAAGGAAGAAAATTTTAAAATTTAATTAGATATACTCCTGCTTTATTTATCTTGTCATGGATATTACTTTTTCACTTGTATTTACCCTTTCATAACTTCTAATACTTTAAATTATAATGATCATATCAACGTAGTTTAAAAATCTTGGAATAAATTTGATTCATTAACATGAAAATATTTAGTATTCTCTATATGAGGAAATTTTGAGTTTCTTTTGTTTTAAAATATAAGTGGAAATTACCAAAAATACCTGACTAAAATTTTGTAAAAATTGAACAAGTCAATATAATTTACAAGCATTTACTTCATGTCCACTGTTTCCAAGACACTAGAGTGTAAGTATGATTAAGCTTTGATCCTGCTCCAAGAAAGGAACAAAAGAGAAAAAAGCTGACATTCATTTAGTATTTACTCTACACCTGTGTCCTTCATAAACCCTCACAACAACCTGAGAGATGATAGGACCATTTTGTAGTGAAAGGGACACTCAAAATACTGGAAAGCTTTCCAAAATTTCTACTGCTAAATGGGATGAAAGCAATATTTAAAATTTGGGGGGTTTTTTAGGTCTATTCTATTTCCCTATAATATATTGCTCTTTGTACAAAAACATTAGCATTTTATAAATTTGTATTTAAAAACATAGTATGTTCAATCATTTGTAGGTTTACTTTCCTTTTAAGCTATTGCTATTTGTTATTTAGAGATGAGATGCTGCTTTATATTTAAGATGGCGTAATACAATGTGGATTTTGGAGAAGACAACTTACATATGTGTATATATAGGTAGGTGGGTACGTATTCATTCAATTCATATGAGATAGAGCTGGGCCAATATCACATGACACCACTGAAACCTCCTTTAGGATCCTTTTCTTTGGTGATAAGTGTACCACTGTCCTCAGTGAGAAAGATGGTGAAGAAAGAAAATAGTGTTTTCTTAAAACACAGTTGTTTCAACAAACCACTATGAAATTCACCATGGGCAATGAAATTTATTAATTGTGAGTTATAGACAGTTATTTGGGAAGATAGTTTTGGCTTCAGTGAAATGAAATCAATCTATACTAATTACAACTGAGTTATGACAATTGATTATTCCAAAAGAATTTGACGTTTTATTTATGCCAATACTCATTCTGAGGAAGACTCTACAGCATTGTGCAATCCCAGTTCTTTCCTACTCTGCATAAATAACATTTCTTCCATTTGATCATCATTTCCAAATGCAGGTTTTGAATCCTCATGCTTGCTTGCTGAAGACAGTTCTATAGTTTTCATGAGTACCATTGCAAAATGTTTATTCTGGAAGATGGCTATTGACAACCAAATCAAAGAGTCAAATCTAAAGGTTATTTTAAAAGAGATGCCTCAGATTATTTACAAAAGCAAAAGAAAGATAAAATTTCAATCTATTTCTCCTCTTGCATGTGCAAATTCCCTAAGGGTGATGTGGCTTTGGGAAGATTTTCTTAAGGAAAACATCAATGTCACTAATAATAAAAAGTTTCTATGTTTACTAAATTTAAATTATTATGTTCATTTAAATTTTGGATAAAGCCACATCTACATAATTAGTCAATATCTTTCAAAGTATATTGATATTTAATATCATTTCTTTTCACCTTTAATGATTTGGAAAGACCTTATTGACATTCTTTAAATCTTAAGAGGTAAAACAAATAAATGTATGTGTGTATGTAACTATATAAAATTTTTGGAAAGCCAGTATATGTGTCTGCTTGAATTATGACAAAGACCTTGATGTTATTTTTCTTATACAAAAAAAAATCATACTTATTTTCTTTAGATTCTGGGATTTATTACTCCAAAATTCTTCACATTATGTATGCCAGATAATGATCATTTATATTAGAGATGTGAGTTAGAATAGAAGTCAGATAAAAAACAGGAAGAACAGAAAATAAAAAGTTTATTCAGGTTCAGTTTCCCTTTCTTATATAAACAATTGCATATTAAATACCTTATGAGAGGCTTCTTTGTTTGGGTGTTAAAAGTTAATGAGCCCCTGCCTGGGTGGCTAATTTGGTTAAGGATCTGCCTTAAGCTCAGGTCCTGATTCCGGAGACCCAAAACAGGCCCTACATCAGGCTCCCTGCTCAGCGGGGTGTCTGTTTCTCCCTCTGATCCTCCCCCTCTCATGCTCTCTCTCTCTCTATCTCACTCAGTCTCCCTCAAATAAATGAAATCTTTAAATTAAAAAAAATAAATGAGCCCTGAGGAACTCAAATAAAACAATTAATTAGGAGTCAATATTTATTATTAAGACAAAATACACAACTATCCTTTTATGATTAAAAATGTAAAGTTCCTGTTTACTAAAAATATATACTGTTGTACGTCCAGGTGTGGGAAAAATTTTTTTGTTTTTTGATTTTTTTTTAAATTTTCCAAGTGATGGAAATCATACCTGAAATTTCAAATAATAGTTCTGAAGCTGAAATAGATCCTCGGAAGCTGAACTTCATTATGTTGATTTATGCTGAGTATGTCATCCAGTTACCAAGCATCTCATGACAAATCAAACCAAACTTGGTGGTATAAAAGAATGAATATTTTATTATATTCATGGGTACCGTAGGTCAGGAATTCAGGCAGAGTACCAACAGGCCTGGCTTATTGTCTCTGATTCATGATATCTTGAGACTTAACTGGGAACATTTCAATGGCTGGGAGTAACTGGGGCTGAGGATCATCTGGATGCTTTCTCATATGCATATGTGACAAAACTGAACTTGGAGAATTCAAAGGCCAGGCTCAGTTAGGTCTGTCAATTGAAATTCTTGCACTGGGACTGTTTTCACAAGTCCCATGTGGCTTGGGCTTACTTGGGACATGGTCACATTAGGTTAGCTAGTCCTCCTACATGGAAGCTTAAGGCTCCCACATAGTGTTTGAATGAATAAGGCAAAAACTGCCTGGTGTTTTATGATGGAGCCTGGGAAATCATCGCATTCTCTGCATATTTTATTGGTTGTGGCCGTCATCCTGCCCATATTCAAGGAAAAAGGGCATATTCCCACCTCTCGATGGGAAAATACCAAAGAATTTGTGGCCATGTTTTCAAACCACCCAAATCTGGCATCTGTCCACAAACTACATTTCTTCCACATGCAAATTTACTTTGCTGCTTCCCAAGACCCTACAGAGCTTTCATTTCCTTATAGTATCATCAGGCTGATGCTCATGGTCGGCAATCTCAATCTAAATGAAGCCAAGGTACAGATGAGATTTCTCAAGAATGATTGCATTTGATGCACAAGACACCTTCCCGCACCACACCCAACACACAATGGTAGGAGTGTTAAGGATAATGCAAAATTATCATGGTCTCAGGATTGTTAGATCTATAAGAATAATTGCATTAAGTGTAAAGTTCTTTAGTTATTCTTCTGTATGTAAATTTTAATGATTACATTTTAGTGTAACAGATTTTAAGATATAATTTTACATATTTTATACCTGTAATTGATAACTATATATCATCAGCTTATTATCAATGAGATCTTATTTCACATTAGTGAAGAAAGATATTCTCAAATAGATTTAATTTTCCAGAAACAAGATTATGAAGCACACAAGCTAGATGATTTAATATTTAGAGACATTGCCAATAGAATAAATGATATTACAATACATGTGGGAAAGATGAAAACTTGCTAAAACTTGAATCGTGTCCTCTAGGTAACAAAACAGCAATGACTAATTGCCACTGGATATTGGAACTTGAAGGTGTCAGTTTACTTTACTGGAAATACCAGGGGAAAAAAATAAAACTACTAATCTCAGACACATTATCCTATAAAATTGACAGCAAGTTCCTCTGATCTGAAATATTATAAGTATCACAAAGCATCTCACATAAAGAAAATAGTAAGTGATATGGGAGGTGAGAAAATTGGTAGTTATATGCACAACACAATGCCTTTGGCAGAAAAATGTTCTAATCTGGAAACTGGTAACACAAAACCTAAATATTACAACTTCAATCAGGAAATAAATATGTTTTACCAATTTTTATCTCCAAAAACTGACAAATAGGAATATTGTGATTCTGTGGATTAGGTCAAATTTTTTTTTTCTAGTCAAATTGTAGAAGTGCTTTGAAAACACATGAAATGAAGATAGAACAGCATATCCAGGAGCTTGAAGACTTTGGAGTCAGGTGTTTGAATGAAACCAAGCCCATCTCTATGTTGATCTACAATCTGGAGTCAATAAATGTTGATTCTGAATTATTGATTCTGTTATTAGATTCTGTTGATTCTGTTATTAGAAAATTCCATTTGACAATACTAATACTTTAGTCTCTGGTCCAATTCCAGCATTGTATATTACTTGCAACATCTTTCAGAAACTTAAATGTAACTGTCAGCTTGGTATTCATTCCACTGAATTGCTCCATGTGTTCCAATGCTGATTCTAATAACTGAGTTCCCAAGAAATGGATAGGAATCCCTGGGAATAAGGCGTGCTCCTAAAAATTTAGTAGAGGTTTCTTCCTGGTATTCCCCTGGCAAAAGGAGCGGGAAGAGGGAATTCCCCTCCCCCCAGTAGTCACAGGAATTCCTACTACCTTCTCCCATAAGCACAAGGAAATAAGAAACTCCTAACATAACTCAGAGTAGTTATGACTAACAAGAACATAAAAACCCCTTGATTAAAAACAAGAAGTATTTCCTTTGGCAGCACGTATAGTAAAATTGAAATGATACAGAGATTAGCAAGGCCCATGCACAAGTATGACATGCAAATTTGTGAAGCATTCCATATTAAAAAAGGAAAAAAAAATAGGACACAATGTCTTCATGTGACTAAGCAGTAATGAGGACAACACACAATTTTTTTAAATGACATGGGAAAAAATGACATATACATACATATATATATATATATATATGTATAATCTTACACTTACAGAGAACAGAGACTGATTTGTTTTCTTTTCCTTCTGGAAATATTAATGGCATCTTCAGACGTACTAAGGGTTAGGCAATAAGGTATTCCTGAAAAGAAATTGCCTAAACGAAATTACAGTAAATAGATTATTTGCTAAAGGCACTAGGGCAACTTATAATAAATTAGTTTGTAAAGTGAATGACTCAGCTCTGATATGACTATTTGTTAAGTTGGTATTTATTTTTGTATCTTATATTTACTTGTGATACAACAGTCTCTGAGAAAGATATAGATAGATACATAGAGAGATGTCATTAAGTAATACAATTATTTCAAATAAAAGAAAATCCCACAGTTGGTATATTAGCTAGCAGATTTTACCATCTAATAAGAGGCCATTTTTGGATATTACGTATTTTTCAAGCAAAACGTAGTGATAACTGTGCTTTTAAAAAGATTGCTTGTATTATATAAAACTAAAGATAATAAAGTGGCAAGTAATATAATTAATGAAATGTTTTCCAAGATATGCTTTACTAGATAACAAGCACACACTAAATATCCAGTGTTGTAGCTTATTAAATGATCACTTGTACACAAATACACTGAAGAGAAGTTTTTTGAGACAATCTCAAATTCCAAAGAAACAATATTTACATACGTTGGTTCAAGGAAGAGATAATAACAAAAATGATCTGCCCTCAGGCCACTGTCTAGACTACAGGAAACCTGGTCAACAGCATATGGGACATCACAAGGTGCAGACTCAGAAGTTTCCATAATGTCCTGGCCAACAACTAGACACAGTGAGTCATGGCTGCAACAGCAACCAAACTCACAGAACACTGGCTGCTAAGGCGATGATGGACCCAACTTCAAACTAAATCAGGCCAAACTAACATCTTACAGCTTTAAAGAACAGATTATCCCTGAGCAATAAATCAGTGGAATTTAGAAAGCTTTGCAACAAAAGTATAGAAAACTAAAAACAAACAAACTTTTCATGATTAATCTTAAGATAATGCTGTATTGCTTGCCACTGATTGGTTCTCAGTGAAATCAGGCTGGAACTAATCACCCCATGGCATTAACCTGGTGGTAGGATTTGGTTCAGACAGGAAGGCATGTGACCCTACCAGCCAAAGGCATGTGAGAGAAGTGTGTTTGGGAATATGGGGGAAATTTGATTTATTGTTATTGTTGTTGTTTTAGATGCTTCTATCTCTCAAGAGAACAACTGGGAGGTAAATTCTTCCTTCTGCACATTGCAGTTGCCTAAATATTGGCCAACATATGGAGAAGGGTTGTGATAAGAGAATTTCACAGAAAAGCTGGAGCCAGTGGTTAAAGATAACCCTAGATTCTTATTTGTGGGCACCAGTTAATATTCTTATTGTTTAAATCTGTTTGTATTGGGCTATTTTTTTTTTTTTTTACTTAAACCAAGAGTTATTCTAATAGAGAATCCTATTCCCCTCTACCTAAATGCACCTAATTAAATAGCCATATAAAAACCTAGAACTTCACTTGGCTTTATTCTTTTCAATGATCTCCTTTCTACCTCAAATCTTTCCGACATTTATTAATGTTTTTTTTTTCAACATCCAAATGCCCCACCTGGACTTGTAATTTATTCAATTCTGTTAACAAAATGCCTGTTTACTTGAAAGTATATTGAGACTGAATATGTTCAACATTCAAAAAATAGAAGAATAGATACACAAATAGTATTTTATCACCTCTACAGTTTTTTCACGTATTTATTTATCTATATTGACAGAAACAGATGCCAGAGGGAAGGAATTCTGAATGTAGTTATTAAACGCACTTAATAAGGTGGGAATTAGGGACCATTTTCAAACAACATATTGGTTAGTGATTGCCATTTCTAAGAGGCAAATATCAAAATACACTTCCATCATTGTGCCTTCAAACTGAGGAAACCTATTAATTCTTAGATTCCTGTAATAGTTTTTCTTGCGCAAGAGTTTTTGAAAGTGGAAATAAAAAAACAAACAAACACAGAAACCACCTCAGAGGAGTTTCTGTGGACTGAGTGTAAAAGGCCAGAGGGAAAGAGAAGGAAACTTCATGCTCTTTTTCTTCTGCTAACCATGGCTATTAGGGAGAGGAAATACAACATCACATCCTGTTCACCAACAACAGAACAGCAGTGCTCTGTTATTTCAAAGACTCATCATGTTCTTTCAGTTGTTAAAAGATGTAGACCAGACAGACCAATAACTTTATGTCGCTAAAGTTAGGCTCAGATTGAACAGAATGTTTTCATCATTTGTTTGTTGATTTGCCGTAATACACAAAAGTAAACTAAGCACTTGATCTTAGAGAAGGAAGGAAAACTACAATTTAAGAGTTCAAAGCTGACGGGTAATTGAGAGGACAGAAGCCTAAGGAAGAGAAGTGAGAAATGAAAGATAAATAATTAGGACCAGTGCATTAATTACTCAGTGTTAGAGATAGCTTCCTCCATTTTATTTTCCTATTTTTGCTTTTAAATAATCTACCCTGTTACTAAATGGTTCAGGAAAACTCTGCCTCACACAGCACCCGTGTCTTTAAGCTACCCTGGGGACAAGAGCTTGAAGAAAGTGTTCAGAAAAGGAAGAGTAGGAAGGTTCTTAAACCAAGGTCCAAAAAAAATTAGCCTGAAATGGAGACTGGCCAGGAGAAAGCAAACATGCTGGGAAAACATGGAAAGAATGGGGAGACTTCCTACATGTGGGATGGGGACAAAAGTTTCGTCATTGGATGTTAGTATTGAGTGACCACAGAAGATTAAAGGTCCTGGAAACACAGTGGCATTTATGCAATAATGAGTGAGTGTAACATACAGCCCATCAGTGACAAATAAGCCTTTTTAATGTAAGTATTCTAAAAGGTACATTACTTACCTTTCCAAAAGGAAACTAAGTTGTGGGCATATATGTTTTTGATTACAAATATCAGTTGGGTTGACATAGTTTTTTGGTTCGGTTATATCTCGGTCTCTATGTGTGTGTGTATGTGTATGGAAAGTTTAAACTGAGGACAAAGTAAAGATAAAAAATGTGTCTAATAAATGAACTGCCTTCTCTGATGAAACTAAATGTATTTCACTATACAATCCATATATATATGTAATATAAAAAAATACAGTGATAAAGTACTATAGCCCACTTACTCACCAAAGACAAGGGAACTCTAATCTAGTAGAGCCAAGATTAAAAAAAATAAATTACTAGTCCATTTTGGTTTCTTTATTTTTGGCATTATTTATTCTGCTAGTCCCTACTTTACTTCATAACATTATCATCCCCTGTCATCTGCATAGTTTATAGTTTATATTATAAACATAGGTTATAGTTATAAATGGAAAGAAATTGTTTTATTAGAATATTTACGGAGACTTTATTCCTCTCCAAAGTGACCTACAAAATGCCAATAGCATGCTTTATTGATTAACCTGGGGGAGGCTTTGCTCTGTGCCTTTGTCCCTGTAGGGCACTTGATTGGTGGCATTCTATGAAGTCTCCAATTAGGGAATGTATTTAATTCTGCTTCATCTCGCTAAAGTGTTCATTTCTTTGTGTGATACAAGCTATAATTATTTTCTCATTGTTCTATTACACTGATGAACAACATTTCCAAATACCATTAATTGTCCTTCTGGCAGTACTAGCTCAGAAACATTATTGTCCAAATCATTATATGCTTAGTATCTTGCAGGCTGTAAAATAATATATTTAAATTTTATTTTTTATCTTCCTCTCTTAAAATAAAAACTGAGATAAAAATTAAGGTGGAGCTTCTATTTGACAAGGTAATTACTTGCAAAAATATTTTCAAAATGATGATCCATCTAAAACTGATAGACCATTTTATTTTAAAAGGATGTTGACAAACTATCAGAAGACACTCAAAAAATATATTTGAAATGAATGAAAGAAAATCAATATTAACAAGTACATTGGGTGCTGACTTAAGCATAGTGATTTCTTTTTTTTTTTTAAGATTTTTATTTATTTATTGAGAGAGAGAGAGAGCATGAGAGGGAGGAGGGTCAGAGAGAGAAGCAGACCCTCTGCCAAGCAGGGAGCCCAATGAGGGACTCGATCCTGGGACTCCAGGATCATGACCTGAGCCAAAGGCAGTTGCCCAACCAACTGAGCCACCCAGGCTCCCCTGTGATTCTTTTTTTTTACTCAATATTGTTCAGTATAATATATAGACTTATAAATTATAAACTTCACTTAATTGCTATCATTTTTCCAAATGTCATTTACCTCTGACATTTCATCAAAATCTATTTTACTGAACTATGTTTTTATTTTTTTTAAGATTTTATTTATTTATTTTAGAGAGAGAAAGAGAGAGAGCACAAAGGGGAGAGGCAGAGGAAGAGAGAGTCTGTTTGAGAACAGACTCCACGCTGAGTGTGGAGCCCGACTCAGGACTCAATCCCAGGACCCTGAGATCAGGACCTGAGCCGAAACCAAGAGTCTGCTACTTATCCAACTGCACCATCCAGGTGCCCCTGAAATACACTTTTAAAGTGAAGCTTTGAAAACTTTATTAACAGTTTCTTTTCACTGAAGTTTGATTGGTGGAATCAATAAGAAATCAAACTTTGAGTAGGTCTTAAAACAGTGTAAAAATTTGGCCAACATATTTTACATCCAACAAAAGTACTGCAATAAGCTAATTGACAGACAAATATGTTTACAGAGCCCAGACTCAGATTCTTAACTTATTAAATTCAGATGCATTTAAAGGAGCATCAAAAACATCTGTGACTATTCCAAATAGCATTATCTCTTAGCTTTGCAAATAAAAGTACAATTAATTTTTCATCTACATGCAGTCAATTCTAGGAGCTAAGTGGAAGAAAGAGTTCCCTCTGTATTGGAAGGGTCATTGTCCACAATTGCACCTGGACTACAAGTAAACTTCCCAGATCCCTTGTTTTCAAGGAAGGGGAACCCAGAAGAGTGATGTCATAAACATACCATAGACAAAGAACTGACCATCTTCTATACTATTATTTGCAGAGCTCAGCTATGTTGATGGAGTTAGAGTTTCTACCTTCAAATAAAAGACATATTTTAGGGGCGACTGAGTGGCTCAGTGGTTAAGTGTCTGCAGTCGGCTCAGGTCATGATCCTGGGGTCCTGGGATCGAGCCCCGCATCGGGCTCCCTGCTCTGAGGGAAGCCTGCTTCTCCCTCTCCCACTCCCCCTGCTTGTGTTCCTTCTCTTGCTGTGTCTCTCTCTGTCAAATAAATAAATAAAATCTTAAAAAAAAAAAAAAGACATATTTTAGCCAGGCACACTCTGAGCAATCAGGCCTAAAACTTAGAAAAATACGATGACAAATCAGACTGCACAGCAAGCAAGGAAAATAAATTATGATTTCAAAGGTCTCCATTTTTTGTGTTGGAAATTTTAAAAAATAATAAACTATTAATAATGCCAGATCTGGACTAGGGAAGTAATATTTATCTGAATCCAAATTGATTTAAAAAGCTTTCAACACAGCAGCCTGGTCTGAGAACCTTTTCTGAGGCACCTCCTCTTTGTCACCAAAGCAGATGACCAACTTACACATGCAAATGAAAAGCAGACTTTGGTTATAAAACAAAAGAACAGGATTCAACAAGCTAAACTTAAATTATTAGCTTAGCATAGGCCAGCCCAACAGTAGCTATTATCAGATTCAGACCAGCCCACCCTCGTGAGATATTGTTACACAATATCTGCAAGGCATTTTAAATCCCTTACATAAAAACGTGTGCTTGGTATGGCTTGGGATAGCAGGCATTGTGACAGTATGCCCACTTCTCTTGCCTGAGGAATACAATTAAGTACAGTGCTCAAGTGCATGGTTTGCAGGGGGCACGTATGATCCTCCTATTCTGGCTCAAAAGTAGCTGAATCTCTGCTCCAAGTATCCATCTCAACCTATCTTCAATATGCATCAGGTTCCTGAAGCCCACCAAGACAATTAAATGATTTTTTTTAAATATTTTATTTATTTATTTGAGAGAGAGAAAGAGACAGCGAGAGAGGGAACACAAGCAGGGGGAGTGGGAGAGGGAGAAGCAGGCTCCACGCGGAGCAGGGAGCCCAATGCGGGGCTCGATCCCAGGACCCTGGGATCATGACCTGAGCCGAAGGCAGACGCTTAACGACTGAGCCACCCAGGTGCCCCCCACCAAGACAATTAAATGGAAACGTATTCCCAACCAACGTTACTCTTGCCTTCATCATCATTCTTTTGTGACCATCACCAACATTCAAATTTCTTTTACACACATTCTCACTTTTCTTAGTAGATATGCAAAGCTGTTAGCAATGAGACAATAAGACGAAACATCTCATCGAATACTGTGGATAATTTTGTGTGAGTGTTTGAAGCTGCACCAGTTTGAATTCTACCTAGCTAATACTTTGAGGAATACGTTGGGAACATGAAATTGCATGTCTTCCAACAGTGTGATGACATCTATAATTCCTTAATAGCTTGGCTAAAACCAGTGCCGGATATATAACACAAAATTAATCTCATACAATGAAGGAATATTGACATTTTCAGGTCAACCTATGCTGCTGATTTTCTGCATCAAATGATGTGGAGTTATCATTGAATTACAGGCAATATAGTTCCTCTTATGAATAGTGGGATCACTCATTCTTATAAATGTAAGGATGAAAATTATCACTAAAACTTTAGGAATGTTCTTTCATAAAAATAAGCACATATGAGACCTACTCAGAAAACCAGTTAACTTGCAAGAATGTATAAATCCTAATGTGGTGTTAAATATCTAGGCAACCAACATCATCAGTGAAATAAATCACAATTTTAAATTCCAAGTTTTTTTCAACATTCAGCTAATATTTATGCAGCTCACAAATAGGGTAACATTTGTAAAAGGTTATTTCATATTTATTTCTATGAAAAAAATATGTCTTTTATGTTAACATTTTACCAATTGACAATTTTGAGTTTAGGAAAATAAAATACGGATGAGAAACAAACCTGTGATAAGCTCTTGGACTGTTAAAACAATGAAAATTTGCAGTTCCACATCTCTTTTTCTGGTATAAATAATTTCATTGGAACTCATTTCCTTCACAGTAAAATGACAAAAACAAAAACAAAAAACAAAACAAAACAAGTGAAGCTTCACTTTTGAAATTAAGGTAATTCTATTTAAAATATATTAAAATTTCTTTTATGCTTTATTTAGAGAGATTTTTCCCTCCTCTGTCATTTATTATATCTAAAAGTAATCTTGTGGCCAGTTAGCTAAATTTTATTATTGCTCTAGTAGTTTTTTCCTGAGTTTTATTGAATTGACCATTTATCAATTTTCATAAATATTTGGAATCCCTTCTGCTGAAATGTTATACATCTTGTGCAGTTACACTCGAGTGTGGCCATGTGGCAAACTTTGTACAATAAAATGTAGTGAAAGTGACATGCTCCCCTTATCCCTGTGATATTACACCTGCCATTGTTCCAGATGGAGACATTCCATCCAACTGTATTCTTGAGTAAAGATGATGGGGATCACAGCTGCACCAGAGCTGAGATGGACATGTAAACATATGCTTCTGTTGTAAGCCCCTCATTTGGAGATCATCATCAAGTGATTCCGCTCTTTTTTTTTTTCCTGTCATTTTCAATTCTAGCTAGTATTTTCCAGATAATTCTCAAATTTTCTGTTCCCATTGATGTCATACTTTTCCCAGAACCTGAGTCTGAGACATTCACTTGCTTATGGATAGTTTATTTGTATTTGCCATGCCATAAAACTGGAATGAAGGATTGGCAAGGGTAAGAGAGGGAATGAGGTAGAGCCAATACAGCAGTTTTTTATCGAGCTGTGAGTAATTGGGGCTTGAGTCTACTGAGATCCACTGAAGTATCTGTGAATTTGTGTAAAACACCTCCCACTTGTCCACCTGAAAAGAGCAAAAAGGAGTATATTTACTTACCCATGCACTCTTATTCTTCATCTCCCACTGGTCAGGAGTTGTCCTTACACTTTCTGGCTTGCAGTAGAGTGGGAGCCAAAGCATCCAAAAAGCTCTGGGGCAGAAAGCAAGCTGAGGAAGCTGTTGATTATGGTACCTCTGTGGGAAGCTGACTTCAGCAGCAATGGTTGTTGAATGAATTGTTATTTTCATCTAAGTTGCCATATCTATTAGCATAAAGTTGTTAATGATACTCTTTTTGATTCTTTTAAGAAACATGCAGAATCTCTATTTATGTAACCTCTTCCATGCATGATATTGGCATAGTCTTATGATTTCATGATCCAATTTGGCAGGGATTATCAAGTTTATTAATTTTTTAAAACGTGCACTTTCATTATGTTAGTTTTCTTTATCATGTGTCTATTTTTTCCATTGATATATTTTATCTTTACCTCCTTTTTCCTAATTACTCTGGGTTTAATTTGCTCTTTTTCTCTAACCTTTTAATGGGGGAGATTAGATTATTGGTTTTAGCAGTTACTGTTTTATAGAATTATATAGTTGACTCTTGAAGAGCTGAAGGGTTAGTGGCACTGACCTTGAGCAGTTGAAAATCTGTGTATAACTTTTGACTCACTGAAAACTTAACTACTAATAATCCACTGTTGACCAGAAGTCTTAATTAACACATATTTTGCATATTATATGTATTTTATACTGTATTCTTACAATAAAATCAGCTAGATGAAAAATGTTAAGAAAATTATAAAGAAGGGAAAATACATTTTCAGTACTGTATAGTATTTATTAAAAAAAATCCATATATAAATAGACTTGTGCACTGCAAACCCATGCTGTTCACGGGTCAACTGTATTTATAAAATTTCCCTCTTTATTTGTAGCATTTTGTCTTGACAACTTCTATTTAAAATTAATATAACCGACAGAATGGGAGAAGATATTTGCAAATGACATATCAGATAAAGGGCTAGTATCCAAAATCTATAAAGAACTTATTAAACTCAACACCCAAAGAACAAATGATCTAATCAAGAAATGGGCAGAAGACATGAACAGACAGTTTTCCAAAGAAGACATCCAAATGGCCAACAGACACATGAAAAAGTGCTCAACATCGCTTGGCATCGGGGAAATCCAAATCAAATCCTCAATGAGATACCACCTCACACCAGTCAGAATGGCTAAAATTAACAAGTTAGGAAATGACAGATGTTGGTGGGGATGTGGAGAAAGTGGAACCCTCCTACACCGTTGGTGAGAATGCAAGCTGGTGCCCCCACTGGAAAAGTGTGGAGGTTCCTCAAAAAGTTGAAAATAGAGCTACCATATGACCCAGGAATTGCATTACTGGGTATTTGCCCCAAAGATACAAATATAGGGATCCGAAGGGGTATGTGCACCCCAATATTTATGGCAGCAATGTCCACAATAGCCAAACTATGGAAAGAGCCAAGATGCCTATCAATAGATGAATGGATAAAGAAGATGTGGTATATATATATATATATATAATGGAATATTATGCAGCCATCAAAAGGAATGAAATTTTGCCATTTGCAATGACATGGATGGAACTGGAGGGTATTATGCTGAGCAAAATAAGTCAAACAGAGAAAGACATGTATCATATGACCTCACTGATATGAGGAATTCTTAATCTCAGGAAACAAACTGAGGGTTGCTGGAGTGGTGGGGGTTGGGAGGGATAGGGTGGATGGGTGATAGACATTGGGGAGAGTATGTGCTATGGTGAATGCTGTAAATTGTGTAAGACTGTTGAATCATAGACCTGTACCTCTGAAACAAATAATACATTATATGTTTAAAAAAAAAGAAAAAGAAAATAGCAGGAAGGGAAAAATGAAGGTGGGGGAATCGGAGGGGGAGATGGAGAACCATGAGAGACAATGGACTCTGAGAAACAAACTGAGGGTTCTAGAGGGGAAGGGAGTGGAGGAATGGGTTAGCCTGGCGATGGGTATTAAAGAGGGCACGTACTGAATGGAGCACTGGGTGTTACACACAAATAATGAATCATGGAACACTACATCAAAAACTAATGATGTATGGTGATTAACATAACATAATAAATAAAAAATAAATAAATAAATAAATAAAATAATAAAAATAGCAAATAAATAAAATTAAATTAATATAAGCATTCCACTCTTCTCTTCCTTAAAGCTTGCATTATATGTTTTTTGTTGTTACTTTCAAACCATATTTGTGTTTAAAATAAAAGTAAATTTCTTTTTTTTTAATTTTTTTATTGTTATGTTAATCCCCATACATTACATCATTCGTTTTAGATGTAGTGTTCCATGATTCATTGTTTGTGCATAACACCTAGTTCCATGCAGAACGTGCTCTCCTCAATACCCATCACCAGGCTAACCCATACTCCCACCCCCCTCCCCTCTAGAACCCTCAGTTTGTTTTTCAGAGTCCATCATCTCTCATGGTTCAACTACCCCTCCGATTTCCCCCCCTTCATTCTTCCCCTCCTGCTATCTCTTCTTTTTTTTTTTTTTTCCTTAACATATATTGCATTATTTGTTTCAGAGGTACAGATCTGAGATTCAACAGTCTTGCACAATTTACAGCGCTTACCAGAGCACATACCCTCCCCAGTGTCTATCACCCAGCCACCCCATCCCTCCCACCCCACCCCCCACTCCAGCAACCCTCAGGTTGTTTCCTGAGATTAAGAATTCCTCATATCAGTGAGGTCATATGATACATGTCTTTCTCTGTTTGACTTATTTTGCTCAGCATAATACCCTCCAGTTCCATCCATGTCATTGCAAATGGCAAGATCTCATTCCTTTTGATGGCTGCATAATATTCCATTGTATATATATACCACATCTTCTTTATCCATTCATCTGTCGATGGACATCTTGGCTCTTTCCACAGTTTGGCTATTCTGGACATTGCTGCTATAAACATCAGGGTGCATGTACCCTTTCGGATCCCTACTTTTTTATCTTTGGGGTAGATACCCAGTAGCGCAATTGCTGGATCATATGGTAGCTCTATTTTCATAAAAGTAAATTTCTTATAGATAGCATATAGTTGGTTTGGTTTTTTAGTCCCTTCTGAAAATACAACTTTTACTTAGATTTTTAATCTGTTAGCAATTAATGTAATCAGTATGGTTGTTTTTGTGATTTGCATTTTTCTGTTCTTTGCTCTCCTCCTCTGTTTTTATTCCTCTGATCCTCTTTTACTGTCACTTGTTTAAATTATTTGAATAGTTGTTAGAATTCCACTTAAATTTTCCTATTGGCTTTTTAACTATACTTTTCTTCATAATGGACATAAGGGTTGCAATATACAACCTTAATTCTACATAGTTTATTCAATAATGTACTACTTTGTCTAAAATATCAAAATCCCGTGTTTATGTCATATGTCATATATTCTCTTTTTTATGTTCCAGTGATTACATTACACTTAAATACTTACAAACCTACAAGACAATGTTTTGTTTTTTGTTTTTTTAGAGAGAGGGAGCAGGGTGGAGATGGGCAAAGGGAGAGTGAGAGAGAGAATCTTAAGTAAACTCTACACCCAGCACAGAGCCCAACATGGGGCTCAATCTCATGACCCTGAGATCATGACCTGAGCCAAAATCAAGAGTTGGAGCTGAGCCACCCAGGTGCCCCAACAATGTTGGGAGAGAGAGAGAGAGAGTTTATTAAAAAAAAAAAATAAGAAATGGCAAAAAGAAAAAAAAATTTGTTTCTATCTACCCAGATATTTCAGATGTTTTTTCTTTTTTTCTCAGAACATAATCTTTCTTCTCCTATCATTTTCTTTCATCCTGAAACTTTCCTTAATATTTCTTTTATGGCAGATCTGTTGGTTATGAATTCCTCTGCTTCACTTTTACCTGAAAATATCTTTATTTCACCTTCATTATTGAAGAATGTTTTTGATCAATATAGAATTCTGGGTTGCCAGTGTTTATATGTTTTTGTTTGTTTGTTTGTTTATAGTACTTTAAAGATGTTGTTTCTCTCTTGTCTCATCCCCAAGGATTCTGTGAGAAGCCAGCCATTAATTGGAATTTTTCTCCTTGTGTATGTTAATTTTCTCTTGTTACTTTCAAGATGAATTCATTGGTTTTGCTTTCAACCATTTAAATATGATGCACATAACTTTAGGCTCCTTTTCCCTTTCTCTATTTGATATCCATGAAGCATCTTATATCTACCATTATGTGTTTTTCATCAAATTTGGAAAATATTTAACATTATACTTGAGTATTTTTCTGTCCGCAATTCTCTTTCTCCTTCTACTATTCTAGTTCCACATGCTGTAATGTTTGAAATCATCACACAAGTTCTCAGTTCTCTGTTTCAAATATTTAAAAAATTTTTTTTCTCATCGTTTTTCTCACAAATTTTTATTGATTTATCATGAAGTTCATTATTCTTTCCTCTGTCATGTCTATTCAGCTATTAAGTCCATTCATAGAAATCTCTGAATTTCAGAGATTTTAGTCTTTAGTTCTGGAATTATCAACTGGTTCTTTCTTACTATTTCTTTTTCCCCATTTGACACTTACTGTGGCATAGAACACATTTCTAATATGAAGTAGAAAACAGGAATAATAGACAAAAGGAACGTTGAGACAAAAAGACAGAATGCACATTTCACAAGGTTGTTTATGTAATATGTGTGAGTATTTTCACCATGTATCTGGTTATGAGAACTTTGGGACAATTTGAATATATTATGAAAATGTTATGAAAATGTTATGTTGCTTTTGTTACTAGGTAACATAGTTCACTAATGTAACTATTGTTAAATCTTGGCATGTGTCCATGTGATGAGCTTATGCTCAATTATGTAATTCCTAAGGAATCTTAATTAAAAACAAACTTTCGGGAGTGTTCTGTAGATGTATTTAATGCCATCATGGAACTACTGAAATAGTTTTAGTACTATTATTACATTAAGAAAAGATAAAGTATAATTAAGATAAAACTGACAGTGTCAATGTAAGCAGTTAACATAATTAAATCTTACATATTAGAAGTATTTTAAAGCAAAAGATAAAGTGCAATGGTATTTTAGATACTTCTTGAAAAACAGTGACAAAATGAGGTTAAATTGACCTATATGTATTGTTAATTGAGGAATTTTAACTATTGAAATAACTTAGTAAGAATAAAATTGTGAGCTGGTTTTATATAAAACAATTTTGAACTTAGATATGCTAATAGTGTTCTAAAATAATGCATATAAAAGTATACACACATCCTGTGTGTGTGTGTGTGTGTGTGTGTATCATGCTTACAAACAGTATTCAGCATTCAGGACTTGTTTGGTGATCTCAACTTTCTTCAACCTGGAAGTGAGCCACAGCATCTCTGTTCAGCTTCATGGGCTATAACAAAGTTCATGGGTAAAGCTCCTGCACATTGCTCATATAAGATGCTCAAACATATATGCAGTATCTGATTACACAGAATTCTGGCCAATTCACCATAGAGTAGAGATATATTATTTGAAATTTGAGTTTGAATTTGTTAACTGTTTAAATTAATGGCAGCTAAAGATATCAGAGGAGAAGTGTGTATAACACAATAATTTCTCAACAAAAATGAATGCAATAGAGCTAAAAAGAGAGAACCATTCTAGGCAGGAAAGAATATTTTGTCAAACTAATTCTCTATTATTTTCTGCTGAAATTTTATTTTCCTTTAGGTCATTAAGCTTTACTCTAACATTATTCATCTCACCCAACTTCCAAGAACTCCTTCCTTGATCTCTAGCTTACATGCAAGAAAGAATGTTTCCCATTTTTTTCCCATCTGTACAAAATAAATATGGTATATAATAATCATGATGGTAGGGCGCCTGGGTGGCTCAGTTGGTTAAGCGACTGCCTTCGGCTCAGGTCATGATCCTGGAGTCCCGGGATTGAGTCCCGCATCGGGCTCCCTGCTCAGCGGGGGGTCTGCTTCTCCCTCTGACCCTCTTCCCTCTTGTGCTGTCTCTCATTCTCTCTCTCAAATAAATAAATAAATAAATAAAATCTTAAAAAAAAAATCATGATGGTAATAATGATAATCATTTACCAGTCAGGACTCTTCCATAATAAACAATTAAAATTCATCTCAACTACCTTAGAACCCCATTGCCTATATATATATATATATATATATATATATATATATATATATATATATATATATACACACACACACACACACACACACACACACACACACACTGTGGGAGGGGAGTAGTTGGTTAGTTGTACTAACTTGGAAGTTCAGACAGAGCAGGTTTAAGTTGTAGTTCCTTCCAAAGATTCAGTTGATGCTAGAAAGGCCCTGACCTATTCACCATTGTTTCACTTATTCATTAAAATTACAGTGATTTCAACAGAAATCTGTCTTTGCCCTTCTCTTCAAGTTCTCTTCCAGTTTAGGCAAGTTACCAGAAGGCAGTTTCAAACTTAGAAAATAACTGGTCAACAATCACAGTAGAGAGATCATCTTGGTTCTAGAACTGGAACATTGATGGAGAACCACTTGCTTCTGTTCCCTTTTACCCCTCTACCATGAACAATGTCATATCTTATTATACGCTATCAAGGAAGTCATGAACATAACCAAAGGAAGGCATGAGACTATATAGGGTCATCCCTACCAATGGCACATAGAATGAATTTCCACAAGAAAGAGGCATTCTGCTACCGGAGGGCAGATGGAAGCTGCATGGACTAAAACAACAGTTTTCTACCACATATAATGATAATGACAATAAAATTATTTTTCTTGAGAACAAAAATATTAAACATGAAAATAAATGAGGTGAATTTATTTGAAGCAAAACAAAAATATTGAATGTATGCATTATGTGACTCTGAAAGAATTACATTTTAACAAATATGTTCTATATTCTTGGGTTCAGCCTCATTTAAGAACCTTTGTTGAACAATATTTATTAATGCCTTAGAGTCCATGAAAAGTCTGTCAATATTTAAAAAAAATTTTGAGGGAGCCTGAGTGGCTCAGTTGGTTAAGCAACTGCCTTCAGCTCAGGTCATGATCCCAGGGTCCTGGGATCAAGTCCCATATCGGGCTCCCTGCTCAGCGGGGAGTCTATTTCTCCTTCTGCCTCTGCCGCTCCCCCCTGTTTGTGCTCTCTCGCTCTCCCAAAAATAAATAAATAAATAAATAAATAAATAAATAAATAAATAAATAAAATCTTTAAAAAAAAATTTACTACCCTTTCTTTTCTTTTTTTCTATTTTTTATCTTTGTTTTACCCCATAACCATATTTCTTACAAATATAGCAACACCTTCAACTAATAAGATGGAATATTTTCTCAAGCAGACTATTCAACTTATTTAAAACTTTATTAATTTTCCAAGACTAATTCAATATTATAGAATATATTAATATGAATAATTATATATCAGAAAGAAGAAAATTATTTTATATATCATTAATTAAAAACATATTTTTAAAAAATTGCATAAAATAGGAACATTAGTCAAGACAGGCTAGGTTAAGCTACAGTAACAAATGACTCCTAAATCTCAGTGTTTTAGTCCCCCTGAATCTCTCTTTTGCTCCCATAAAGTCTGCTAGTTGTTCAAGCCACTCTGCAGAATAATTTTCTTCCATAAGTTGCTTTAGCCTTTTTGGTCATTTCAGTCTTATGGAAACAATATGCAGTTTGTTTACTGCCATTTCAGAAAGAGAGAAAGAGAGATACAGTTTGGATGATAAAATTATTATATTCATGTGTCACTTTTACCTAGAGTTAATTAGCCAAACCAGTCTCTGGCCATACCTAACTTAAAGGTGGTGAAAATTCAACTCTTACGTTGCCTAGAAAGTGAAAAGAACTAGATTCATGAGCTTATTTATATGAGAAATACCTATGTCTGTCTGTCTGTATATATGAATATATCTATCTTCTTACTTATATGTGTCCATATATATATATATATATATATATATAGACATATTTATATACACACACGCAAACCATAATAAAATGTTTTCTTAGTGGAACAATGCTGGTAACATGTTTATTAAAGACATCACAATATGTGTCTTCAACTACTATAAACTAATATTGTCCTGGATGTTGTAATCGATGTAATTTTTTTAAATAAAGTCAAAACATTAAAATTTATTATTTGAAATGTGGAGATCTACAAGCATTTTTTTCAAACAATGATTTGCATTCCTGGAAATAAAAGACAATCATGTAAAAAGGAAATATAAGAAATAATATTCAGTAACTGGGATAGTTAAAAATTAATATATGATAGATTCAACATTTTACTGCATGAATATGATAGCTAGTTTGAAATATCATAGACAAAAAGGCAACATTTTCCAAAAAAATTTATTTTATTATATATGTGTACATACTCATATATATATATACACACACAATATATATATAATCACATATGGAAGCAAAGAAAAAAATTTAAATTATGTATTACAGCCATAAAATAAACATATTATTAAAAGTCACGTAAGAGATTAAGCACAAAAATAATTAGAAAATCTTCTGAAAATTATAAACTTAGTAGGAAGGTGTGACTTATATTTACAAAAAGAAAGCCTATTAGACATGTATCAACTTTAATAGGAAAGCAGCAATTTATTAGATAATGTGCACAATGGCAACTATAATTAATAATACTATATTACGTATTTGAAAGTTGAAAAAAAACCACAAATTTTTAAATACATTACTTGCAATGGTCATAACAAAAGCATAGCTATTGAAAGCTATATCAAATTCAAAGTTTTTCTTATGGCCAACCCAAAGATATTTGCTGTAGGGTGCTTAGTCTCTTAAAGAAGAAACAAATGAAGGGATGAAGATATTTAAAAAAAAAATCAGATTATATGCAAATGAGTTAAGGAACTATTTAGGAGTGAAACAGAAAGTTGGAAGTTCCAAATAGTCTCTGGACAGGGCCAGAGGGAAATTCCTCTTGTTGCTTAAATGCAATGTGCTTAGGACTCAAGGAGATTCAAGAAAGTAAGAATGGAAAGCGGCCCTTCAACCCTGCAGAAGTGGAAACAGAGACACCAGCCAGGGTTGATCTTCCCCTGATCTTGGTCTAATTCTCTCCCACTCCTGAAATCTAACTTAGATCAAGCTGACCCACAGATACCACTATGGACTTTAAAAACATAAATAAATGTCATTTTGGGCTAAGGATTGAAGTCTTAATCTCAAAGGCCTGTTACAAAGAGAAAGGGGGAAAACATGTTTGCATGGTCAGAAATTAAGGCTGATATTTATGAATCCTTATTATTCAAATATATTTATATTATTTATCGATGACAGAGGACCCATTTGTCACCACATAGAGATGCAAGAAGGAAAAGCTGGCTGGCTCCTGGATAGGGAAGGAGAGTCTGGGAGAGGGGGAGAGACTTAGCCGACAGTGATGGAAACTTCCACCCCAACCTTGAAGCAAGTCCTAGACCAGAAGTAGGAAGAACTAGGTTCTGGTCCTCACTCTACCTCTCGTACCTCTGTGATCTCAGGAAAAACTGTTCATCCAATCTCCAGCTTCAGTTTTCCATCTCGGAAAAAAAGACAATATTTTGAGACAATGTATGTTAATGTGCTTTGAAAAGTTTTAAGCCCTCCATAAACATAAGCTTGGGGTTAATGTTCTTACCAAATGTTTACTGAATTCAACCAAAATTGGCTTTAAGTATCATAATGGCAATATGACTGCCAATAAACACTAGTCAGTCTAGAGTCATTTGTAAGCTGTGCAAATTCCTTACAGTAAAGGATCAAACCATAATGAAAGCATTGTTATGATTATTTCAGCTGAACAAGTTAAAACATTTCAAGTTTACTTAAATGACTACAATGGGAGATTAGGAATGACAGAAGACGAAGATGAAGAAGAAGAAGAAGAAGAAGAAGAAGAAGAAGAAGAAGAAGAAGAAGAAGAAGAAGAAGAAGAAGAAGAAGAAGAAGGAGAAGAAGAAGAAGAAAGGAGAGAAGAAAGAAAGAAAGAAAGAAAGAAAGAAAGAAAGAAAGAAAGAAAGAAAGAAAGAAAGAAAAGAAAGGAGAGAAAGAGAGAAAGAAAGAAAGAGAGAAAGAAAGAAAGAAAGAAAGAAAGAAAGAAAGAAAGAAAGAAAGAAAGAAAGAAAGAAAGAAAGAAAGAAAGAAACTCCATAGCATTAGAAATTAAAAGTCATGGCTCTAGAGCTAACACAAACATTAATTATATAACTTACTCTTCACAATACAAATGGTCAGTTCAGATCTTACTGAAGTCAATCTCCTCCGTTTTTTCCCCCACCCTCTCTAGGTGACTTTAAGTAATATTTCTGGGGACTCCTCAGAGTCTGTAGATTCTTTGTCTACATGTTAAATCTGTTGGCTTAAATGCCCTCCTGTTTTAATCTCCTAGGATTCTCCCTCTCATGCACTGCAGCATGGATAATTTTGCATAGCTAATTACATAGGGAAAGGCATGGTCTGAGCCTTCCCAACAGATATAATCTCCTGCAGGAAGTCACTGACTCCCCTTTGTGATTGTAAGGTTGCAGTTATGATTCAAACATTTTGTCAGAAACTAAGAAAGAACTCTTAGTCCTAATTTTAAAATGACATACTTCAATATTCTAGTGTTTTATCTTTTGTTAATTATTATACATATGCAATACATAATTGCCAATTCTATAAAGGCAAATCTAACCCATAGGGACAGAGAGCAGATTGTTTGCCTGGAACAGAAGATGAGGAAAAGAAGACCAAGTAAACATTTTGGAAGTGATGGGAAATATTCTACATCTTGATTATATTTGTGGTAACATAGATGTATACACTTCTCAAATCTTGACAAATTATGAACTGAGAATGAGTGCATTTTATTGTTTATTACATACCAAATACTTCATTTTCAGGTTAAAATTACTTAATGAGTAGGTTACTATGAAAGAGTATGAGTAATATTATCATCTTTGCCAGCCCATATGTCTGTTAAAATCAATAATTTAAATGTATGCAAGCCAGTATAAGTGCTCAGGAGAGTACCTCTGTATTTTAGGTGCTTAATAAGTATTTGTTGAATGAATGAACAAATATTACTGCCCTGCCCTATGGCCACATCCTACTTTCCCTGAAAATAGGAAGGAGTAAAATTTTAAATTTTGCATCTAAAGAGGATGGAGCAAAAATCCCCACTATTAAAGGAGAGCCTGATCAATGAGAAAAACTTTCTATAAACATAACCTGATAACAATATATGTAATAGCTAATAATCCTGTAGGTCCAGAATGCATTTTAGTCAGATGGGTTAATTTTGTTTGCTTTAGTTCCTTATTTGTAAACCTGTACCTTGGGAATTATCTTATCTATGTTTCTTTGCATAACTTCAATCCCTTTGATAGTCTTCCAGCCAGACCCTCTTTTAATAGTTGTCTCCTCAAATTGCGCTGGGATCTGGGAATCCCCTTATAATAATCTTTCGAAAAATACCCTTGAATTTCTTCCTAGCCCATAAAAACTAAACACTGGCATTTCTGTGAAAGGATTTATGGACGAGTAGAGGCATTTAGTTATGTATAATTACCAGACATCAAACATTGCTATTGATTCCAACAGCTTTTCTTGTGTTTTTCTCTTTGGACACTAATCATGCAATCCATGGCTGTACAACATTCAGCATTTCACTGAAAGCCTCCAGGAGAAACGCTTCCCTGTGGTTTTTAATAGAGGACAGAGCAAATCTTGGTTTATAAAGAGATTGAGAAATATATTCACCATGTTTAGAGTTAATCCCAACTTCCTGACTAACTCTCTTTTCAAAGGGATTTAGCTTTAAACCCCAAATCTTTCAGCAGATGCAGATGGAGAGTTCAGAGAACCAGCAATTATGAAAATTTTATAATCACCACAAATTGAAAGAATTTCAATAGCCATCAATCTATTGATATAACGTTAGCATTCCAATTCATCCCACCTAAAATAGTGACAAGTCATAAATAGAAAGTGAGTGGCCGCTTGAAAATTTCATTTGCTAAAATGCATGTGCTTAATATATAGAAATATCCATTGTAACAGAGAAGCTAACATTTTTCCAATGTTTACTATTTTTAGACACTATTCTAAATGTTTTACATACAATAATCCCACAAATTAGTTATTATTACAAGCTTCACTGTACTTCAGAGGAAATTGAAGCCCAATTAAGTCAAAGTAAGTTGCTTGTTATGTAACTAGAAGTGATAGAACTGAGATTTTCAACCCTAAACATCTGAGATCAAAGTCTTTGCATTTCATCATTATATTATAGGCTTCAGCATGATATTAAAGTCTCTAAATTGTGTATTTGAAATTAGCACTTTTTTCCTCCACCTCATATAATCTTTGGATGTGAACTGCTTGAGAAGGAAAAAAAAACTAAGAAAGGTTGTTGTTTTTGCTGTTATTTTTTCTTTTCCCAGCAGAAAAAGTTATTAAGAAACATGATACTACTATTTCCTATTGAAAGGTATATAATCAAATAACAATATCCCTTCAAATGTTAAGTTGGTGAGGGGGGCTGGGACTCTTATCCCTAAAGGGAGACTTAAAACATGGTGGAGAAGGTGGATTTATCAAAATGATCAAAGCATCATTTTCAAATATACTGAGTCCTGCCCACATGGACACAGTGATGTAGGTACCACAATGGTGCCCATGCTTTGTCACTTCTCTGTTACTTCCTTCGGTCCTTCAGGACCCCAGCAGTAGTTTCATTAGATTGCTCATTAGCCCCATGAACTTTGGCAGTGATGACATTGATGGTGTCTCCAAGACATCCCACTGATTAGTAACCACATTGCTGGGATGCCATAACCAGACTGAGGGCAGAATTAGTCAGAATTGGACTAGAAATGCTTCTACAGAATGCATTCAGTTTTCTCTGCTCTGCCCTTTATCTAACCATTGACTGCCTAGTACAAGAATGATCTATCTAGTAATCTGCTGGAAGTCTACAAACTGGTTTTCCCTTATATAGTCCCCATTTTAATAGAAGGCAATACTAACCATTTAGTAACCCTTCTGAGACATCTGGTACTAGACTTTTCCCTTTATTCATTTAAACAGTCACTAATTTATAGATCCCACTTCTTTACAATTGCTCTTCTCAGTCCTCTCTCTACCTTATTTCTGGCCACCATTGTTTAAGCTATAAATTGAAGAAATTGCCTTCCACCTCATCAAAAGGACTCTGGCCATCCTCACACTGCTGTTTGAGAAATACTCTTAAAATGTAAATCATGTCCTATTACTATGTCGCACACAGTGATGCATTGCCCATCCCTACTCACCACTTTCCTTGCAAAAAGGTGAAACTTAGATTATCATGCGAGTCTCTCCCTTCTCCAGCCATTTCTCATCACGGACACTTCATTTCAGGCAAACTGATTTCCTTACTGCTGCCAAAGCAAGGTGCTATTCTATTCACTTGTGTTTTTTATTAAAAACACAGACTTCAGTGGTCGTAGCTGATGCAGATGTCTTTTTCTCAATAATCAAAGTGGCCGTGTTAAAATTTTGTTAAAGAAGTGGACATGTCACAGTCTCTAGAGATCACATACTGTATGTGTACACTTGCTAGAGAAGGTGTACGGGTACCCAGAACAGACAACTGAATGCACTGATTACTGCAAAGAAGGCTATTCGGTACAATTTGCAAAAGAAGCAACTGTAAATGTCAATGAAAAATGAAACATGTGCTAGGATCATTGTAACATTCTAGTGCTTCCAAATAATATTAAAATGTATAACACTTATCCTGTGCCAAGAAGAGTTTTAAATGCTTTACATAAATTAACTCTTTTTTTTAACAATCGCAATAACGGTATGATTCCTACCAATTTATTTCACAGAGGAGGAAACTGAGCTATATAGAAAGATAAAAAATAAATAAATCTTAAAAAAAAAAGAAAAAGAAGTTTGCCCAAGGTTGCAGAGCTAGAAAGTCAACAAGCTGCGTTTGAACCTTGCCAGTCTGAATCTAGTTTCTTTCTATGTCTTTAATCATTCAGCCACATTGCCACAACGTATAAAATACTCCAGAAAGCGATGCCCCTGTATTAGGTGTGTGACATTCAAATAGAAAATACAATTTCCCAGAATACTAATCCTTTCAATATCAATAACAGATTTAATACAACCACCAGAAAAACCAAGCCAAGAAAGTCAGCCCTGGAGGTCAGGCCAGTCTGGTGGCCAGCCAAGAATCGGATAAAGGAATGCACAGGGGCAGAGTGTAGGGGGTTGGAGTTCGTGTTCAGAGGGGCAAAGGCATTAGGGGTGAAGTATGGTCAAGGTTTACAGGTTGGGACATGGGTCACAGAGGGCAGAACAGAGCAGGGAGTACAGGAAAGAATTCCATCCAAGTGAGGAATCATGAAATGCACTGTTCCGTTTTTAAGCTGCCAAAATTAAGAAGGTAGGCGTGAGTTCAGACAGGACTTATAAAACAGGTTTCTGTGTCCAGAAAAAATGTGTGGGTTTACACAGCTAATATTGAGGTATCACTAGTTGATTTTTTAAAAGTTTTTATTTAAATTCTAGTTAGTTAACACACAGTGAAATATTAGTTTCAGGTGTAGAATTTAGTGATTCGACAATTCCATACAACACCCGGTGCTCATCACAGGTGTCCTCTTAATCCCCATCACCTGTTTCCCTTATCCCCCCACCCACCTCTCCTCCTGTTAACCATCAGTTTGTTCTGTATTCACTAGTTGATTTTTAAACAAAGACTGTCTTGGTTTGAGATGCTTTCCTGGCCCAGGAGAGACTGCCCCAAAGTGCAGCTCCCCAGAATGAAGCTGGGAAAAATGTGATGATGACAACAGAGGATGTATCTCTCATGGGACGCCCCAGATATTCTACTGTGAGTCGAGACGCAAATAGACATAGTCCTAGTCAAAGCTCTGCTTCTTAAAAGCTATGAGATCTTAAGCAAGTTCATTACTATTTGTAAAGTGGGGATAATAAAAGAACCTGCCTTATAGGGATGGATGAAATGATAAAAATTTTTTGGAACTTAAGCTAACCACTGAGTTTTCCAAGTAGTTATAATCCTTATCTTGATTAGCGAAAATCTAGTTAAATACACATATTCATCTCCTGTTCTTTTATAAGAATTCAAGCTGGAAAAATTTAAGTATGCTGATAATTTTAGAGAAAAAATGAAACTGAATCCTCTCTACTGTTTTATTTTTATTAGAGTTTCTTAATGAGTAGAGTAAGTTAATTTATCAATTAGCTGAGTTAAATCTTTACTTAATGAGTAGAAGAGTAGACTAGTCAACTTCACTGGCATTTTTTAAGCTAGGAAAGATGTTAGTTTCGGGCGCCTGGGTGGCTCAGATGGTTAAGCGTCTGCCTTCGGCTCAGGTCATGATCTCAGGGTCCTGGGATTGAGTCCCGCATTGGGCTCCCTGCTCCTTGGGAGCCTGCTTCTCCCTCTGCCTCTCTCTCTCTGTCTCATGAATAAATAAATAAAATCTTAAAAAAAAAAAAAAAGAAAGATGTTAGTTTCAAAATCACTCTCTTTTTAACATGAATATTCTATTGATTCACAGATATATTTGTCAGTGTGACATCGGTATAAGTCTACATAGACCTTGATCCCAAACCTCTAATTAGTAATTTTCTGTGCTCCTGAAAGGTAGAGATCAGACCAGAGTGGCTGGTGGAATTGCCCCATTGTAATGAAACAGTGAAACTCCAGAGGCAAGTTTCAATGCAAACATAATTCTCTCAATAGCTTAAATTATATAGAGACATGTTGGAACAATTGGTAAATTCTAGTAGCTATTCTGAGTTGCTTATAGGCCTTAGAGTTGTCTAATCTAGGGAAGTTCTGCAGAAAATCTGATAGGTCAAGGTAGCCAAAATAATTCTGCCGTATTTCCAATTCACAGCCTCAGGAAAAAGGTAAAAGAAGGGAGGGCTTTACATAAAGGCAGCCACTTATGATTGAGGGGTTGTCAACTACACCAAAAACATTGGTTTCCAATGAAACTATCCAAATTTGTGCCACTATTGAAGACAATGTATTAATATTTATATTAATACTGTTTTACAATATCTTAGAAGGGATCAACAGTGTCATAAAAGAATAATCACCTACAACAGTTTCTCGAGATTTAACTGCAGACGTCTTGCATCAGAATCACATGGAAAACTAGAAGACCATGTGTAATGAACAAAAATCTCTGGTAATGTAGCTCCCTAATCTCCACAGTTGACTGTGTGGGTTTTGCCAGTGCTTTCTGAGCACTTTCTTGAGAATCACCCACTCCCTAGCTGCACATACAGGGATCATTGGTGTTGGCTCCTCTGTAGTCCCCCAGCTCTTCCCATAACTGCAGATCCTTCTATTACCTGCAGGATGTCTCTTCCAACTCAAAATATGCCGAATGGCTTCTGCTTTTCTGACCGAATCTGAACTGACCTGGGCTCAGAAGAGTGAAAAGAATAGAAATTACAAATGTCTTCTCCTTTATTATCGCTGATAACTAACCCTCTTTTTACTCCTTTATAGCAGGTGGTCTCCTAAATCTACTAATATGTTGATTGGTCAAGGTAAGCTATTGTGGTGTGGCAAGGAACTATTGGAACATCTATTTAACTTAGTCTAAATGTGTATTCAATTCTGCAACTATAAATAGATGTCAATCCTGATATAGGTAACACATTAAAAATATAATACATACTTCAATACCTATCAATGAGTCTGAAAAATCAAACTTTAATGATACTTCTAAAATTCTTTTATATCCATCCTTAATTTCATCCCCTCCTTCTCTGCTGTCTACCTCCCCCCCCCAAATCAGGTGGTGGCTTCACAACTGAAATATTCATTTTTCATTTCTATGCTTCCTCTTGCAACTTGCTTATTATTAACCAGCATAATGTTTGTAAGATTTACCTACAATGCAGATAATGCATCTTGTTTTACTAGAGAATAGTTTTGCATTATGAGAATGTGACACAGTCTATTAATTTATTTTCTTCTCAATACATTTTTGTGGTTCTGATGTGTTGCTAATTTGTTCATTTGTTTGCCTTCCTTTCTTTGGCCAGTACAAACAATGCCACTGTTATGAGCATTTGGCATTCAATTATGACTTGTGGCAAACACAGGTCAAAGTGTCTCTAGGATATATTCCCAGAAGTGGGATTATGAATGCACACTTCACATTTTCAAGTTTCATTAGATAATGCCAAATTGCTTTCAAAAATATTTTCACTAATGTACAGCCTATCTGCTTTGTATGAGTTCCTGTTATTCTACATCCTTGCCAAAACTTCCTGTACTTGGACTTGTTAATTTTTGCCAATCTGGTGGGGGTGAAATGGCATCTCATTGTGGTTTTAATTGGAATTTCCCTGATTACAAAAGAAGTTGAAATCTTTTCATACAATTATAAGCCATTCATTGAAATGTCTGTTTATGCATATTACCAATTAATATATTGTGCTATTTGTCTTTTTCTTACTGATTTGTGGGAGTTCTTTATAAGTTCTTTGTAATAATTCTTTGTTGATCACATATTTGTTGGCATAGTATGCACCATCTATCTTCATATTCCTTATGATATTTATTAACATGTAGAAATTACTAACTTTTCCTTGTCCTTTGTTCCTTTTAAAAAGAAAGCCTTTGGGGCACCTGGGTGGCTCAGTCAGTTAAGCATCCAACTCTTGGTTTTGGCTCAGGTTGTGATCTCAGGGGCATGATCTCAGGGTTGTGAGATCCAGCCCCACGTCAGGCTCAGCACTCAGCACATAGTCTGCTTAAGACTCTCTCTCCCTCTCCCTCTACCCCTCCCCCCATGTGCTCTCCCTCTCAAATAAACAAATCTTTTAAAAATAAAAAAATAAAATAAAGGTATAAATAATCAATAATAAAATGAAAAGAAAGCCTTTGATACTACAAAGACATACAATTTTCTCCTGATTGCATTAAAAACATTTCATAATTTTATCTTTCATGTCTAGGACTTGAATTCACATTGTAAATGTCAAAATAAGCTATGGATGTAAAATGCACTTGAAAACTCTTCATTTTTTTATACAAGTTAATAAACCACAATGAAATTATGAATCATGTGGTTAGACTTCCCATATTATTGCTTGTTTTGAGATTATTGGGAAGAAATTCAAAATGAAATGGACACTTGGGACCCATGTTTCACATCGTAATTTTACTTTAGAGTGGTACCAATACACACCTAAGAAATCATTTTCCTCAAGATCCTCAATGGTAATTATGTTAGAATATGGAATTCTTGGAGGCCACTTTGACACACTGAAACATGTAAATCTTGAACCATGCAATAGTGGAAAATAGTCTCCCTTAGAAACTTATTCTTATGTGTCATAGCTGTAGTAGGGAAGCAAATCAAACCTGGTAAAGAGGCATAGCTTTTTATCTTTTTAATTTTATTTATTTATTTGAGAGCGAGCATGAATGAGAGAGAGGGAGAGAGAGAGCAAGCAGGAGTAGGGCAGTGGCAGAGGGAGAGGGAGAAGCAGACTTCCTGCTGAGCAGGGAGCCTGATGTGGGACTTGATTCCAGGACCCTGGGATCATGACCTGAGCCGAAGGCAGACGCTTAACCAACTGAGCCACCCAGGGGCCCCAAGAAGCCTAGCTTTTTAGAGCTATCTTTACTAAATCTTAGGAGATAGTTTTAAAGCATCCAAAAAGAGGTAACAGAAAGATCGAGGTTTTTGGCTTTGTTTTTCCTTCATTATAACATTTAGTCTTCTTACATTGATTCATTCAAAAAGTATCTACTGGAAGTGTACTATTTTTAGTATATTATGTTTAATTTCATTTGGTTTGTACAATTACTGGCATGTAAACCTTTATTTCGCTTTCAGAATTGGAAATCATGAAACATTTTTGGGAAAATGTCTAGTCACTACTATCTTCAACAATCAAGAATTGAAAATTTGACTCCAAATTTCTAGTGATGAAACTTTTATAAGTATTCTAAGATGCAAATATAGTTACCTAAATAAATGCTAAAGCAAGGTAGTTAGGATTTTTTTTGTCACCCTGACAAAGCTTTCTATAAAACATAATTATAACAAAATACTATTTCAGTAGTCCGTGAATAAAAATTCAGATCTCTCTACATTTCATGTTGGAATAGAAAATTCACAAAAAAACATGAAGTGGGCGACTGGGTGGCTCAGTTGGTTAAGCGACTGCCTTCGGCTCAGGTCATGATCCTGGAGTCCCAGGATCGAGTCCCGCATCAGGCTCCCTGCTCAGCAGGGAGTCCGCTTCTCCCTCTGACCCTCCCCCATCTCATGTGCTCTCTCTCATTCTCTCTCTCAAATAAATAAATAAAATCTTAAAAAAAAAAACATGAAGTAGTTTTTTTAAAAGAAAATAAATATCTAAGCCCTTTCAAAGTGTTACATTTTCATGGCAAGCATTCTGATTTGTTTTTATAAACAAAAATTAAAAGAAAATCTTTCAAAATTCTGCTTGTGCAAGCTTACATAAAATAAATACTAATGTTTTGAAATATACAAAAATCTGAATTCCAACTCTTGTTAAATCACAATTATCTGCTGGATGACCTTGGAAAGTAACTTCTTTCAACCAAAATTAGTTTTGTCAACTACTGCACATCACATAGTTGTGTGAAAATCAAATGGGAAAGTACTTTGTATATTAAGGATCTTAATATTCCTGCAATATATAATGTGGAAATGAGACAAAGCAACATTATTGTTAGTTAGAAGGCCCAGAAGAAATTTCCAGTGAGTTCATTAAATTTATGTTACAGCCATTTTGAAACTAAATGTTCTCAATTAAAAAAGAAAAAAAAAACCCTACATACTATAAAATTTGTGAAGTTATAGTCAAGGTTATGGATTTAGCATGCGTTAGTAACAATTTAATCTTGTTTTAATATCGCAGGCTTCTGGCCAGGATTATACCTCATACATTGCTGAAATATTTTCCTGAAAGAATTCAATACTTTGAGAGGGAATTTTATATTCACTGTATATGCCAGCCCTCAAGCCTCAACTAAACTCAACCTGAAAAACACGCAGTACGCAACACCCCAGCGCAAACTTTTCTCACATTACTTAAGAGATCCTGATTGGATTGTAGTGATCAACCCATATGGTACGATATCATTCGGCACTATTTTCTGGGTAGCATGTTATTATTCACAGTCTGACAGCTATGTCTGCAGGCTTTGTAGGTGGTTACAGATGGAAATGGGCCACATGCCCCAAACTTTCTCTCCTTTATTACCTCTTTTTTTTATTTCCTGACAGTTGTGGTTTCATTTATTTTATTTATTTCCTAAGAGTGTCTCCTTAAGCAAAGGTTAGCAACAGCATCAACCAGAAGAAGGACTGAAAAGAGACCCAGAATTATCTCTAGAACACTGGAATTTTCAGAGGTAGTGATTCTATTCAATTCAAACTACTGGTCAGTTACTGCCTCTTCTTTTGCTCAGATTTATTTGGCTTCTAAGATAGCTTCAGAGACAGACAAGTAAGGTATACCAGTATGTTCAGGAATAATGATTATTCAAGTAGCATCTTAACTTTATGCACTAATTACAATTATTTTATATAATTACTAATTACTTTTGGACTCATACGAAGGCAAGTGAAATAAAATATACATATTAATTATCAATCCTTTTCTTATTATTTGATTAAGGAATTAATTTTCCCTAGGTGTGGTTCAGGAGCATGTCAGACAAAATTAAACCATAGATTTTATTACATCAAAAAAATAGATATAACTATTAAAAGAAATAATACAAAAAGTGAAATACTATAATTCAGAACTTGAGGGAAGACCTTCTACCATAAAGTCTGTTTGTGTTAGTGCTTCTGTCTTTTTTCTCTATTTATTTATTAGAATCTCATCTATGTTAAACATGTCTACTGAGAGACTGTTTGCGAGTTGGTGGTAAAAATTTCCCTCTTTGTACTCACGCCTTTGGATAGTCCCCTCCCACACTGACTTTTGCTTGGCCATATGACTTTCCCTGGACAATGGAACAAAACAGCTGAGAAGTACTTGTGTGTGGGGGGGGGCACCCTCTCCTATTGCTGGGAACCTTTCCCCACCAAGAGAACAAGTCCAGGCAACACTTCTAGAGGTTGAGAGTACTTAGGACAGAAGCTCCAGCTATCCATCCATTCCACCAACTGACTGCAAAAATCAGCCAATAAATACAGACCAGAAAACATCACCCAGCTGAACCACAGAATCAGGACAAATAAACCATAAATGATGAGCATTTGTACCACTAATCTTGAGTTGTTTTCACAAAACAAAATCTGACTAATATGACTACCATCATGATATTTTCAATGAAAAAGAAATGGTAAAGGAAGACAATTTTGTGGTGAGTTTATAATCTGATTTTTTATTATTAATTTAATATGTGACTTCTAGAACTGAATTTTAGCAAATTCTCACATTTGCATATGTATGCAATATTGGAACATGACAGTCTTACATATAACTTTTTATAGAATGTCTTAAACATTGCATACATTTAATACAATTAGACGAATTAAATAAAATGGCTGAGTTATGATTCTGAATTTAAAATTTTAAAAATTACCTTTAAAATAGTTCTAATAAATTTCATGTACTAGAATTGTTTAGAGTGATTTCTGCTTATGGTACCATCGAATTTCTGTTTAGAGTGATTTATTTTTTCCAAGGTAATCTGTGGTTTCTAGTACTGTCCCCAAGAGGAAATTTGCATGTGAGTTTGAATATTCTATAGTTCGAACATTTTTAGGAAATGTAAGAGCTGTTGCCAATTCTCAGGGAGAATTCCAAATACATCTTCCAGAGGGAGAAAGTGGTACAAGGAAAATCTCTCTGAAACAATCCTTATAGAAATAAATATATACCCTAAGCCAAGGGAAGATTTCTAGTTCATTGCCTATGCCAAGGAAGCTAAAAAACGATTAGCAGAGTGGATGCTACAGAGTTACAAAAAATTTCCATAAGACAACTCTGCAGATCATTAGATTCTATATAAAAATGCTGTTTGTCCTTGGACTTCACTATCCTGTATCTATACAATGAATTTGTGTATCTGTTTTCTATCAAATTATTTTGTCAAGGTCCTGAGCATCCTGAATTTCAGAAACTATTTCTGTTAACTTCCTGGGAACTGCCTCAGTTTTTTCCAGAAAAAAAAAAATTAAACTCAAGTTTTTCCCCTCCGGTACTGCCTTCGATGCTGCCAAACTTCTTGATATAGACACAGAGTTGGGACTTACAGCCAATAGTAATCACCTCTGATACCCCTCAATGATCTCTAATGGAAGGAAGAAGAGATTATGTTCTCTTATCCTCTGTAACACAAAAGAGATAGGACTGTGCCTTCTAATAAGATTTGAAAAACTTAGGGAAAATGGAAATAAAAAGGAAAAGTAACTTAAAACTGCTATTACCCATTCTTAAAGCCCATGGTTCTAGGCTCTACCTCATCATCCCTGAGTAGCTCCTGGCAAGTTTCCATAGAATTGCCCAGCTTAGCCTGATTGTCAGGAATCCCTTCTTTCAGCTCCTTGATCTTCTTCAATGAAAAAGACATTGTTTTCTCTTCAAGTTGAAGTCTCACCTTATTTTCTACCCTGAACATTACATAATTCATGAAGGATAATAAATCAATTCCCTTTAAGAGTCTCTCCCACCTGAAAATTGCCTGGATCCAAGGTGCAGAAAAATAACCATAAGAGTTGATGTTACATTAGGCAAAGTTCGCTTCCATCATGTTAATTATACAGTGTATGTATCACCCTCAGTTGGCCAGGCTACCTTCCAAGCAGACTAGGGCATCTCCTTTACATGTTTTTTCTTCCAGCATGAGGTAAAGGTAAGATTAAACTGAAAAGCTCTTCCACTTTTGTCTGGTTTTAGCTTCCACACGATTTTGAGCAAATGTTGAAGCCAAAACAAATTAGCAAGCAAATAGGACATATATATGCTCCTAAAAATGTATTTTACACGCCTGGGGTATGCTAAACACACATTTGGGACCTTTTTTTCTTCAAATTGAATTTTTCTAACAGTTCTATCATATTATGAAGTTATTCCATTCAAATCTTATTATTGAATAGAACACTTACCATCTCCATACAAAATGTCTTCTGGGGTGCCTCTCTTGAGTACATTCTTACAATACATGTACATGATTTTAAGCAACTCTTCTCTACCCCAAAAATAAACATTAGTATCTTAGAGGACAGAAAGGCATTCACACCCCTCCAGATGGTGGTTTTCCAGCCACAAATGCCATCAAAGTCACCCTTTATATATGAAAATTCATAACAATATCCAAGTTGCCAATAGATGTCAGAAGGTACAATGCTATGAGTACTCCTCTGAAGGAATTCTGAGAGAAAAATGTGGAATTTGGATTCAGTAAAGAAAACATGAGATACCAGGACCCTGGAGGAGAAAAAAATCAATGGGTCCAGGACATCAGGAGTTCTTTGGAAGATGACCAACTCATGTTCTTAGAAGCTGACTTAACCATAGTGGAATTGTGTAAGGAGAAGAGTTGGGCCTTAAAATGCCCAGATTAAGTAACCACCAGATGAGGTAGATGCATAAGAAATGATATTTGTTATTTACCAGCCTCAGTCTCCTCCTACAGAGTTATGACACTCAAGGGAAAGGGTAATGTCAAATATTTTCATACTTAGTGATGAATTCAACACACACACACACACACACACAGATACACATACCTTTCCATGTCATTTATTCATTAATTCCTCCATCATTTATTCAACACTTATTTATTGAGAAACTATTTGTTCCAGGCTCTGATTTAGAAATAATATTTACAACCATGAAAAAAAGAAACAGTTTCTCACCTCAGCACACTTACATTTAGTGAGCAAGAAAGAATACCAACAAGCAAATGGACCATGTAAATGCATAGTATATTAGATGCTGATGCCCATTATGAAGATAACTACAGTAGACAATGCGGATAGGGATTTCCAGGGCAGGGGACTGTTTATGTCAGGGAAATGCCTTCTAATAAGGGGATATTTTAGTAAGAACTTAAAATTGTGAGGACCAAAATATGAGGATGTTTTGGAGAAGAATATTCCAGGGATAATAACCAGTTTTTGCAAACATTCCCTGTAATATCATGTTTCATATATTTAATGATCACCAAGCAGACCAGTCTGGTCCCAGCAGAGATGCCAAGGGAGAGTATAGCATGAGCTGAGGCAGAGAAGTAACTGCGGCCAGATTATGAAGAACATGTAGGCATAAAAAGTTATAGTATTCCAAGGGGGTAAGAAACCATAGGAGGGGTTTAAGTAAAGGAGTAATCAAAATTTACTTCAATTGTAAAAGATTGCTCATGCTTCTATGATGTGAGTAGTTTAGAGGGAAGTGTTGAAGCTGAATAACCTTGTAGAAATTTATTTATTGCAATGACTGGCAAGAGATGGTGGCTATTTTAGCTCAAAAGGTAACACTGATAGTTGGAAGAAATGTTTGGATTTTGGAGATTTGTATCTGTTGATTGGATATGGGGTAAAAGAAATACAGAGAAATTATGGATACTCTGAGAATTCTACATTGGCATCTAGAAAGATATTGCCATTTGGGGACATTGAGGAGACTGAAAGAATGGTGAGGGAAATGAAGAATACAAACTTGGATATTATTAGTTAGCATCGTTAGTTAAATATTTTAGTGAAATGTCAAGTAGGCAGTAGGATATATGAGTGTGAAGTTCAGAGAAAAAGTCTAGAGAGAAAATAGAAATTTGAGAGTTATAGGTAAAGAGAAACCAAACTTTTCTAATTCTGCATAGAGATTTGACCTTCAGTTTGCAGGCTCTGTTTCCGTGATAACATGGTAAGAGTTAAATGCCATCTCTAGGCAACATTACTTAACACAGAAATTACCCCTGACTTACAAAGTACATCTGGACAAGGAGTTATGAACACCAAATAGGGTTATATATTGGGCTTTCCTGAGGACAATGACTCATAACTGTATGTATCCTGCAGGGACCTGGAAGCTAAGCCTATAGGAGTATTGGTTCTTGTGTGACATGAGGCTTTTAAACCAGAGAAGTTTCCCCATCTTCTGAGTATGGCTGAGTACGGTCTTCCTTCTTGAATCTGAGTTGTCATCTGATTCAGTACCTTCTCGATAGCTTTGTGAACTGTTCCACGAACTGCTGGAAAAAGAAAAAAGTTTTTCTGTTTTTGCTATTCCCAAAGACTAAGAATGAAAATTCACATGAACTAATGTAACTTTGCATGTGTAGTACGCTCAAATAAAAAACTTAAAAAAATAAAATTCACATGAAAACTAAAATATGTAAAATAGGAACTAGAGGACAATAAATATTTGGTGAATCCATTAATCTTAGGATCTATTAACTACCTTAAATATCAAAGGAACCTACACAGTTGTGTTTTTACTCTTAATTAAATTTCAGCATAATTACTTGACAATAGTTGGATTTTTTGTTTTTTCTTTTTTTAATTACATGCTATATTCGGGGCACAGTCATTTCCTGTTCTTCATTCAGCATACGGCACTCTCTTTGATGACACATGTAGGCTAGGGAATGTTTCAATGAATGAAAGCTGCAATTCTAGTTATTTCATACACCCTGGTGCTAGTCGGTGCATGTTGCTTTTGCTATTGGTTTATGAATCCCCTTTCACTTTATTGACAATCTCACCTTCACCATAAATCAGTTGTCAAGGATGACTACATCTGGCATTCTACTCAAGAGGAAATTTCACATTATGTCATAATACTTAAAAGGGAATGTAGAAAGTTGATATTCTCTCAAATTCCTTTGCCTTATTTCACCTTTTTATGTGAAAAGTAGTATTAACAAATATCGGTATGCTTGGCACATTCACTTAGGCTGGGAGAAGCTATGAATCTAAAAGCATCTTAGTTGTACAGCTATTATTCAAATGCCCCCACCCCAAATAAAATAAGAAAATAAAATAATTTAAAAAATGGCAGAAACAGTTATGTGGGTGTTATCTTCATGGCCAAACCAATTTCTGGTGACATACTATTTTATGTGAGTAACTCCTAATACAACATGAGGTTGTATGTGATGGAAATCAGATTACTCTTTTAGATACATAAGAGGAACTCACTTGCAATTAGTACAATTCAGATAGGAGTTATGACAAACCTTGTGTAATCAACTGAAGAAAATCAGATTTCCCAATTAATAGTGAAAATAGATTTTCTGGGGTTAGATATCACTATCTCTATATGTCTATCTCTCTATCATCTGTATATACATCCATATATAATAGAAAATCCATTTGATCAAGGAAGAATTTGTATTCCTATCCAAAGGCAAAATATGCAAAGCTTCCTGCTGCAATATGATCTTGAGAATAAAATGTGAAGAGCAAACTGAAACAAAAACTGTGATTCTATAGCTAAGACTGACTGACATTCATGGGGCTTAGTTTCCATGAAGAAATCAGTAAAAAAAAAAATCGCTTTCTATAATTTTACCTAAATTATCAAAATAATGATCACAATTTTTTAAACAACTGACTAGAGATGGGAATTGGCTAAAGGCACTAGACTCAGAGGCAGGAAACCTCACTTCACAACTCAAGATTTTTTGGATTCCTTTTTAACCTTGATGAAGCTCTCTTGACATTGCTAAGCCTTCCTTGTAAAGACAGTTTTCACTATCATTAAGCTTTTTGAGTTGGGGAACCCTCTGAGAATAGAATGAAAGCTAAAAGACCTCTTTACCCAAAAAAACACATGTAAGAACAAACCCATGGTTTAAAGATACCTAAGAACCCAAAACACCCATTTTAAAAGATATTTGATAATTTTCTTGTAATTAGATATGAGCTTTTAAAAAATAATAGAACATTTGCTAATTTAATGCCATACAGGTGCCCTTTTAATCTGTGTCACATACCTGTCCTAACAGGCCAAATTCCTTGATAGTTTATTTCATTTAATTGCTGAATAATAATCCAGCGCATACTTGTTTCATTCACCTACATCTTGGTTGCTACCAGATATGAGTAAAAATGCTATAAACAATGGTATTTAATATGCATTTTCAAATCAGTTGTGCGGCAACCTAGAAGCATGATTGTTTGGTTGTATGGTAGACAATGTTTACCTTTGTAAGAAAATGCCAGATTGTCTTCCTAAAGGGCTGTGCCATTGTGCACTCCTATCAGCAGTAAGTGAGAATTTCTGTTTTTTCACATTCTTCACAGCAATTGATATCGTCAGGTTTTAAACGTTAACTATTCTAAGTGTTCAGTGATATCACATTAAGACAAATGATGTAGAACATCATTTTACTTGTTTATCTGCCAACTGTATAACAGGTATTCAGATATTTTGAACTGTTCAGCTATTCGGTCCATTTTTAATTGTTTTTTTCATTTTCTTATTATTTATTTTGAGAAGTGTGTTGTATATTTTGATTAAAAGTCCTTTACTACATATGTTTTTGGCAAATACTTTTCCTAGTGTATTGTCTGTCTTCTCATTTTCTCAGTAGTGTTTTTCTCAGAGAAGTTTTTAATTTTAATCAAGTTTATCTTGCCCATTTTCTCTCTGATGTATCTAAAAGAGCAATCTGGTGTTGTACCTAAAAACTAATCACCGAATCCAACATCACATATATTGTCTATATTTTGTCCCTTTCTTTCCCTAAGAATTTTAGTTTCACATGTAGGTCTATGATGAATTTTGAGTTAATTCTTTGAAGGTGCAAGTCACGTGTATAGGTTTTTTGTCACATTTTGACATATGGATGTCCAATTGTTAAGAACTATTTGTTGAAAATGTTATCCTTTCTGCTTTCAACTGCCTTTGTCTCTTTGTTGAAATTTTGTTGACTATATTTGTGTGGTCTATTTTTGGCTCTCTATTCTGGTCCATTGATATATTTGTTTATTCTTTTGCCAATTTCATGTTGTCATGATTACTCTAGATTTATAAGTCTTGAAATCACGTAGTTTGACTTGTCAACTTTGTGCTCTTCTTTAGTACTGTGTTGAGTATCCTGGGTCCTTCCCATTTCCACAAAAAAAATTAGGATCAATTTTTGGTATCTTCAAAAACAGCTTGCTAGAATATTGATTAGTATTGCACTGTTCTATAGATCAAGTTGGGAAGATATGATTTGGTTTCTTTTAGAAACCAAAAATAAATGAGAAAAATATGAATGGGAGAAGGAAACACTGGATTGGCTGAGTCTTCCAGTCCATGAATATAGACTATCCCTCCATTTATTTAGATCTTCTTTGATTATCTCAGTCAGCGTTTAATAGTTTATTGCAAAAGACTCAGAAAATTTGTTGTTAGATTTACATCAAGTACTGTATATTTTTGATGTTAATGTAAATGTTAGGGTTTTTTAAATTCCAAATTTCTTTATTGCTGGTATACTGGAAAGCAATTGCCTTTTTGTATTGATCTTGTATGCTTCAACTTGCTATACTTGCTTATTTTTTCCAGGAGGTTTTTCTGTTTCTTTGTTTGTTTGTTTTGTAGATTCTTTGTGGTTCCCTTGCTATTATTTATTTATTTATTTATTTGAGAGAGAGAGAATGAGAGACAGAGAGCATGAGAGGGAGGAGGGTCAGAGGGAGAAGCAGACTCCCTGCTGAGCAGGGAGCCCGATGCGGGACTCGATCCCGGGACTCCAGGATCATGACCTGAGCCGAAGGCAGTCGCTTAACCAACTGAACCACCCAGGCACCCCGTGGTTCCCTTGCTATTAATCATGTCATCTGCAAGTAGAGATGACGTCATTTTTCATCTTTTAATCTCATACTTTTTTGCACTAGCTATGATTGCCAGTATGATGTTGAATAGGAGTTATGAGAGAGGACATCCTTGCCTTGTTCCCAATAGTAGTTGGAAAAGTTCAGTACTGCACCACTAAGGATGATGTTAATATAGGTTTTCTGTAGATTTTTTTAAATTTTATTTTTTATGTTATGTTAGTCACCATACAATACATCATTAGTTTTTGATGTAGTGACCCATGACTCATTATTCTCATATAACACCCAATGCTCCATGCAGTATGTGCCCTCCTTAATACCATCACTGGGCCAACCCATCCTCCCAGCACCCTCCCCTCTAAAACCCTCAGTTTGTTTCTCAGAGTCCATAGTCTCTCATGGTTCATCTCTCCCTCCGATTCCCCCCCTTCATTTTTCCCTTCCTTCTCCTAATGTCTTCCATGCCATTCCTTATGTTCCACAAATAAGTGAAATCATATGATAATTGACTTTCTCTGCTTGACTTATTTCACTTAGCATAATCTCCTCCAGTCCTATCCATGTTGATGTAAAAGTTGGGTATTCATCCTTTCTGATGCCTGAGTAATATTCCATTGTATATATGGACCACATCTTCTTTATCCCTTCATCTCTTGAAGGGCATCTCGGCTCTTTCCACAGTTTGGCTATTGTGGACGTTGCTGCTATGAACATTGGGGTGAATATGGCCCTTCTTTTCACTACATCTGCGTCTTTGGGGTAAATACCCAGTAGAGCAATTGCTGGGTCATAGAGTAGCTCTATTTTTAATTTTCTGAGGCACCTCCACACTGTTTTCCAAAGTGTCTGTACCAACTTGCATTCCCACCAACAGTGTAAGAGGGTTCCCCTTTCTCCACAACCTCTCCAACATTTGTTTCTTGCCTCATCAATTTTTGCCATTCTAACTGGTGTAAGGTGGTATCTCATTGTAGTTTTGATTCGAATTTCCCTGATGGCTAATGATGATGAACATTTTTTTCATGTGTCTGTTAGCCATTTGTATGTCTTCTTTAGAGAAGTGTCTGTTCATGTCTTCTGTCCATTTTTTGACTTGATCATTTGTTTTTTGGGTGTTGAGTTTGAGAAGTTTTTTACAGATCTTGGATACCAGCCCTTTATCTGTAACTTCTTTCAAGATACATCTCCAAAGGCTAGTGAAACAAAAGCAAAAATGAACTTTTGGGACCTCATCAAGATAAAAAGCTTTTGCACAGCAAAGAAAATAGTCAACAAAACAAAGAGGCAACCCACAGAATGGGAGAAGATATTTGCAAAGGACACTACAGATAAAGGGTTTTCTGTAGATTTTTAAAAATTAAGTTGAGGAAGTACACTTCCATTCAATACTTTGCTGAGATTTTCTTTTATAGTGAATGGGTGTTGGATTTTGTCAAGTGATTTTTTTTTTTGCATCAACAGATATAATAATATAATTTTTCCTCTTTAGCCTGCTGGTAGATTACATTGGTTGATTTTCAATTTGTTAGTTATATTCAAAAGAAGTTGTAGTAGCTATATTAATATAATACATAGTGGACTTCAGAACAAAGAAGATTATTGGGGATAAAAAAAGACATTATGTAATTATAAAGGAGTCAATTCTTCAAAAAGACATAAAATCTTAAATACATACGCACCAAACCAAAGAGTGTCTACATACATGAGACAAAACTGATAGAACTGGAAGGTGAAACAGATAAGTCCACTATGGTAGTTGAAGACTTCAACACCTCTATATCACTAATTGATAGATCAAGCAGGCAAAAAATAAATTAAGAATACAGTTGATTTGAGTAGCAAGTTTCAACCACTTTACTTGAATAAATACTCTTTGGGTTGTTCTGAGCCTTTAAGAGTTCTATAAGAGTTATTTTGGCAATTTGGCCTATGTTTTAATTGGTTTGGCAGAGAGTATATTTTTGGAATTCCTTACTTCTCATTCTGGAAGTTCTGCCTCTTGTTTGCTCTTTAAAATGAACTTTTATTCATATAATTCCATATATAGAAGTATTTGCATAAAGAAAATACACTGCACACCCCAATCAAAATATATGTCACTTTTGAAACATTCCAGTCATAACTATAAAGTAACTCCATACTCTGAATGTCAAGGATGGTAAATCTCCAGAAAACAGAAGTTAGTTGTAATGAAAAGAAGCCTGGTTGTGAATTCAGGAGACATTTTTCTAGGTTTATTCTTGTCACATAATAATGACTGTGTGTCTTTAAGCAGAAATTTTCAATTTTATTATTCATAAAAGGGGAAGAAAAATACCTGTCTGTCTACCTGTCACATGAGATTAGAATGAATATCACATGGTCTAAGGTGTATGAACAAATTTAAAGTATTTTCATTCTGTTACTTATTTCAAGTTGGGTATTTGCACCATGATTTTTCTGAAGAATTTTATGCTAAATCACTGAAATTTGTTTCCAAGCTTTGGTTTGTTAAAATTGTGATTGTTATTGCAATAAACTTCTTTTTTGGAATTATATGATGGGGACCAAGAAATCCACATGACTTATCACTAATAAGGATTTTATAATTTTCAATCACCTTAATCATCTTAACTATCTTTTTTAGCTAAAAAACAAAATGTTTTTAGTAAATGGATGTTAAATACATTTTGTTGAATTATTTAGCCTACTAGATAATAGGTGTCAAAGTTCAGAGACTGACGGCAAATATAATTCAAACATTCCAGGTACCTCTTGAAAATTCAACAATGAGTAGATTACATACTGTTTTTACATATTGGCATCAAAAACATCTCCAAGAATTTTATGGTATTTTTTTAGTGAAATGAACATAAGTTGGAGCAAGGGAAGTAAAACTTGGTGAAAATTGCCATCACATGCACTTGCCTATTGATTCCAAAGTCTACATAATTCTCATGGTCACGAAATAATTCACAAAATTCCATTAGTTGAATAAAAACATTCAAAGACTGTACTTTTTTTTTCTTTTGTCAGTGCCAATGTCTTTCTGTTTCTACTTATCTTCATTCACAAAAGAAAATCCAAAGAAATTATGAGGAAACAGTCATTTTCAGAAAGGGTATAAGCAGATATTTTACATTTTAAAACATGAGGATCTACTGCAAATTGTTTAAAACAACATTTGGAGATTTGATGAAGAAGATGATAAAAAGATGTTTCCATAGACAGTAACTTTATATATTTTCAGTTTGGGAGGGTAATTAGCAGGATAAGTGAAACACAGTGTAACACCAATATGATATGTGTATAAACTGCAGATTTGGGGTATATTCACATTAGCACAGAGATTTTAGATAGTTTCTCAACCAAAATGACTGATCATTTTGTACTACTAACTCCTGCTGACAGCAATAGAAATGCTAAATTGAAAAAGTTTGTCTTGTCCTCATAAAGGACTTTATATCAAACCATCATCTTACCTATGTAATTATGAATAAAAATTTTGAAGTGGAGACAATATTATTATTGTGGAAGTAAATGAAATATTCTGTTACTCTTCTATGTATTGCTTTAGCTTTTCATTATTTTTCACCGTTGCCTATGATGCTCATTCCCTAAGACATCTTTCATAAACATATCTGCCCATTAAGTAAAAATTACACAAAATATTAAAGTATCATTATAAAAATGGCTAAATTCAGGGTGCCTGGGGGGCTCAGTCAGTTAAGAATCTGACTTCTGCTCAGGTCATGACCTCAGGGTCCTGGCATCAAGCCCTATAGGGAGTGCCCCACTCAGCAGGGAGTCTGCTTGTCCCTCTCCTTCCACCCCTCCCCCATCTCGTGCTCTCTCTCTCTCTCTCTCTCAAATAAATAAATAAAATATTTTTAAGAAAATGGCTAAGCTTCCCCTAATGAATGTTTGTTAAGACTAAAGCAGTGCCATTAAACATCAAGTTTGACTGTTCCTCAGGAAATGTCCTTCCTTGCAATATGTACATGGAAAAAATGTCCAAATTTTAGCCCCTTAATACTAGTAACATGCACTTATTTTTTTTTAATTTAAGAGGAAGAAATAAGAAGTCAGTGATTGATGTTCTATGACTTACATGTAGCCTGTAATAAAAGCCCAAACACTGTGTTAGATGATGTATGAAACACACAACAATGCATTGTCTTTTCAAGATGAATCTCAGCATTGTAGTTGTGATTCACAAGAATTCAAGGCTCCTTTGAACTTTTCAGTGTCTTCCCAGCCTCAGGACTTAACTCCAGTTAGAATCCTAATTGCAACATATATCAAATCTATTAGAAAGTAGATACATTTAGCACACGGGGAACATAACTTTTAATGGAATTAAAGGGTGAGGAAATGTTTAATGGGCACTTTTATACCATGACTTCATATTTTAAATTATGGAAATCCCCAATACAATTCATCCTGATAGATTTATTCACAGCTTAGTCTAATATCTGATCATAGGCTCCTGAAAATTCTTTTATTTCCCAATGCATTATTTGATCACATACTCCCGATTTCTAGAATAAGGTGTATTATGTGTGTAAGGACAGGTAAATTCCCTTGAAAAGCAAATTTAGAAAATGAATGGATTGGTTGGCATCTGTCTTGAGAAATTTATTTAGAATATTACTTTCTTTCATGTCAGTAGATGGAATTTCCTTCCAGTGTGGAAAATCTGGAAAATGGGAGGGAATATCATGATTTTTTAAAATAACTGGGTGGTAGTGTGTAGGTAGTAATTAATCATTTGCTTCTACACCCAGTGATTCACCTCTTATTCAGAAAAAAATATCATAGGAAAAAATTCATAAAACAAAACTTTCTCATTAGTACTATTTTGTTACCAAAGAATAACTTAATGTGAAGTGGATAAATATAATTTATATTTCATTATCTCCCACCTACAAAGATAATAAAACTATGATGTTGATGTTCTCTTTTTACTACTGGCTGTTTTAAAATTTCTTCAAAATTGTTTTTGATAAATGTTTCATTCTTACTTAAAAAAAAAAAAAACTCAACCCAAAGAAGTGTAGATTGTCTCAATTATATGAATACCATCCTCATTCCACTAACTGCAAGTACAATGTAACAAGCAAGTCTTTTAAATATAAACTTTGGACCATCACTCTTTGACACAGAGGTGATGCTTACCCTTAAAAGCACATCAATTAGACACAGAGAAAAAAAATTTCACTGGCTTTTTTCCAGATACTTTTTCAGAATCCTCCAGAAATGTAATTTCTAATGAAGTAATCACAGCTTAGTTTGATGTCCAATATCAACAGCTCTAGTGAGTTTATGCCAGAGTCTTGGTTTTCTCAATGGGTGTTCTCTTATGTGTAAACTATCTGAGTAGAGCATGGAGGAAGGGAATGGTCCTAAGTTTGGCAATCTCTGCCTCTTCTCTTCCCTGTACTAAGAATCTCCCTCCTGTCTCATTACTTCAGCACACTCCTAGCTTTCTGTTCTATTACTTCACTCAAGTTTCATCATTTTGTGTGTGAGTATGTGAGTGAGTGTGTGTGATAGGGCTGAGGAAAATGGAAATGTATGTTATTCTAGAGATAATGTTTCACTAGAAAGAAGTAATCCTGAGGAGATGGATTCAGACAGGTGTACCAGTGTGGCTCCCTATAAAAAGGTGACAATTTTGATTTCTCTCAAAAGGCAGGAGAGCAGGGATCCACTATTTGGAAGTCTGGCTTCCAATCACTCCCCTTTTAGATAAGTATAAATCACAAAATCAAAAATCAACAATAGACACAAGAATACATTTTCATATATATCGTCTTCCCCTCAACAAATGTAATCAACCGTCAGCTCTCCTTTTTCCCTTGACTGGCTATATAGGGGTAAAGGTATTTTCTTTTGTCTTCATCTTCTAGCAGTCAATCATTTTCATTATCCTGTAGGTCTCCTCCCCGCTGCCCTTCTCTCCCCCATTCCTTTATACTATTATAGCCTGTATCTTTGTGAGCCCTCCTCTGCCTGAAGCACTATTCTGTGACTTTTAGTGGCCTTTGAATGCTCTTTCCTGGCTCCAGAGTTCCTCAGCCAAATAAGTTTTTCTTATTTGGAAAATGAAGCAGAACTTCTTAGAGCCCAGGAACTAGAAAAACAGAAAGAATGCATTTAGAATAAAACGAGACAATTGTTTCCCCTTCAGAGTCTTCTGGAGTCCCTTGTTTTCTTCTACAGACGACTAGAAAAAAGGGAAAGCCTGGAAGAAATCTCTGGTTAACTGGAGAACACAGGAAATTTGTGTCATTTCAAACTCAATTTTACATCAGACCAAAAGTTGGTGGTGACACATCCTACTAATAAAACCATTCAGACAGGTCTTCACAAGCTTGGAGTGTGTTATTTGACTTCTGTGGTGACCTCACTTGGAGGATGCCTTTGGTTTGATGGATGTGAATGAAAATAAACCAGAGATAGTTATGATCCCTAGGAAGTGGGAAAAAAAAATCTTTCTGATGAAACTTTAATTATTTGTGCTTCATTTTTAATTTTTTCCTACCATGAACAACTTGAAGTATTCTGACCCTTCTATATCAGACAGTATTGTACAAGTTCATTGAGGAGGAAGATTTTTATTATTTGTGTGTGTTAGGGAGGGGGACCAGGGATTGCTTTTAGGGAAGACATGGAATTTGAAAGTAAAAAGCATAAATTATGTTTAATAACAAACATAATTCTTCAAAAGGAAAGATAAAAATTTAGGCTACATTGTTATTTTTATTTGTATATTATAAAATTTAGATATTCTTCTTTTTAAAAGATTTTATTTATTTATTTGACAGAGAGATAGAGAGCACAAGTAGGCAGAGAGGCAGACAGAGGGAGAAGGAGAAGCAGGCTCCCCACCGAGCAGGGAGCCCGACGTGGGGCTCAATCCCAGGACCCTGGGATCATGACCTGAGCCAAAGGCAGTCGCTTAACTGACTGAGCCACCCAGGCACCCCCAAATTTAGATATTCTTATTGAGTATATGACATTTTAATATGCATTTTTAGTGGGAAAGATAACATTTTTGAGTTATCCTGGATATAAGAGTTTCATTTTAATTTACTTGCTAATTAATATTTATAAATTTACTAATACTAAAATATGAAGTTAGAAAATTAGCCTGCCAAAAACTTACACATCAATCAAAAAGTGAAATAATGAAATATTTTTTGACATATTAAACATATAACTGATGAATTATGTAACTTATAAGTATTTTAATTTGTTTTAATAATTCCCATCTTAGGTTGATTGCTTACATGTCCGTGGTTGCATAACAACCATATTTACTCATTATTGTTTTCATCATTTTAAATAAAAGTTTTCATAATTTTCAACAGGAGGGAAATGCAAAGATAATCCTGTAATCAGCTATTTCTCCTATAAAGATAAAACAGGGCATATACTTAATAAAAACGACCCATTACAAATCTTTTTTTCCATGCAGAGAATGCAAATAACAAAATTAAGCCTTTTTTTTTAAGTTTTCACAGGTCTTTCCCAATTTAGAAGTCTGCTAACTCTGAATGGTTAAAATGAAAACAATGACTTTATGCAGTTGGAACCTCTTCCCTTAAGACTAAATGTGTTAAGAGAGTGTTGAATGCAAGGAACTGAGCTGACAGGTCACATCATTTGATTTATATCCACATAACCACCAACTCCTTGTCTTTATAGATTTCAAATAAAGCTCTTTCGAGTCCTGATGATAGAATGAGAAAATCTCCCATCTGTAAGGCATTTCCATTTATGGGGTTTCTGCACCAGGCAAAACTGGTGAATCTCAAAGTTCCCACGATTGTCCTGGAACTTAAAAATACTTTGAAGAACTTGAGATAGGAGTGAAAGATAAACTACTCATGGCATAAGAGCAGAAGATTGTGAGTGCAGGTGACCTAGGCAGGGGACACACCTAGGGACCAGGAACATCGTGCAAAGGAGTTTGTCTTGTAGGTGTTGAAGAGCATGAAAGGATTTTACTCATTAAACAAATGGTATTGGCCATTTATAAACCTCATTCTAAGCAAGAATGACATTTACTAATATAATTTTTATAACAGACAATTTATACAACTTTTCTTTTTTTAAGGAACTGTTTAGTGAATAGAAATCCCCTTGAAAATTTCAGAAAATTTTTATAAAGCTTTTTTTACCAAAGGCTACAATTGTGGCTCTGGATTTCTTGGAATTTCCAAATGAAAAGCGTACGTTTTACCATTAGTTAGTTTTGAAAACTATAAAGAAATATAATTTTTAATTGGTTAATTGAATATATATTAACACATTACTAATACATTTTTGGCCTATTGCTCCTTAAGGATATAATCATACTTCATCATCTGATGAATATTTTCTGTATCTGGCCCCCTCAATGTCTTTAAATACCTCCATTGCTGTGTACACCTGTGAGTTAAAGAAGGAAATTGAAAAAATAAAATCAATAAATCTTTGCTGATTTTCCTAAGGCATTTTTTTAAAATGCGGACCAACAAAAAAAAATTAAAAATAAAATAAGATAAAATAAAATAAAATGCGGACCAACTACTCTAAAATAGGCACACATTATTTTAAACATATGTGGACTTCGGTGACATGAACAGTAGTTTTACATTTGAGAAATAATTTTTATTCATTAACTCATTTATTCCGTGAATGGGTGGCTGGGGTAAGGGACTGGACAAGAAATTCTAGAGCCTGGAAGCCAGTTATTCGAATGCAGCTATTTGAATCATCAAAACCTAAGATAAGAAACTGAACTAAGGGGCACTTCGGTGGCACAGTCAGTTAAGCATCAGACTTTTGGTTTTGGCTCAGGTCATGATCTCAGGCTCATGAGATCAAGCCCCAGGTCAGGCTCCTGGGTCAGGCTCCGGGCTCAGTGCGGAATTTGCTTCAGATTCTCTCTCTTTCTTCCTCTGCCCCTCCCGACCCGTGCTCTCTCTCTTTCTCTAAAATAAATAAATAAATCTTAGAGAAGAAAAGAAAAGAAACTGAACTAAGATTATTGAGAGACCCAGAAAAACAACAACTTTGGTGGAAGATAACGACATAAGAGAGAAAATTAAAATAATCTGATGACATTAGATTCAAGGCTGGGAGTTTTCAGGAAACAAAGAGTGAAAGACCTGAAAATATAAATGAGAATCAAAGATAACACATCCCTTCCAAACCCACCAGAATGAAGACTACTAGTTGAGAGAGTTTTTGGGAAAGCAGTGCTCTTGGAGAGAAACAAGTTTCTGTTAATGCAAGAAGGTGAAGGGGGTATTTAGTAAAGCAGGAGTGAGGGGAGGTAAAGGAAGAAGCCATATGCAGAGCCTTCCAGTGACCATGGTGCAGAGGTAAAGGGGGATCTGGGACTCTGAGAGTTTCGTGGTGCCTGAAATAACAGGGATAATGGACATAATAAAATCAGTCCTGGCAAATAGCGCTAGAAAGTTTGGGTGAAGGCCTAAGCATCTGGGATGAGAAACAGGGAGGGCTGGCTAACTTGGATATCTTTTTTTTTTTTTTAAACAGCTTTATTGAGATACAATTAATATCACATACATTTTACCTATTTAATGTCCACAATTCAATGTTTTTTAATATATTCACAGAGTTGTGCAACCATTACCACATCTAAGTACATTTTCATCACCCCAGGAAAAAAACCCTAAACCCGTTAGCTTTCACTCTCTATTCTCCCTCCCCACCGCCCCATTCCCAGCCATAGGCAACCCACATCTACTTTTTGTATCTGTGAATTTCCCTATTCTGCACATTTCACATAAATAGAATCATAAGATATGTGTTTTGTACTGGCTTCTTTCACTTAGGGGAATGTTTTCAGGGTTCATCCACATTGTAACCTGTATCAGTAGTTGATTCCTTTTTATGGTCAAATAAGATTCAATTTTATGGATCTACACATTTTCATTATCCATTCATCAGTTGATAGATTTAGGCTGGTTCTACTTTTGTGCTATTATGAATCATGGTGCTATGGACATTCATGTTCACATTTTTATGTGGATGTATGTTCTTATTTTAGGGGGGGGCATATATCTGGGAATGGAAATGATGGGCCATATGGTAACTATCTTTATCTTCTTTGGAACTGTCAAACTGTATGTTAATGTGACTGCCCCATTTTACATCCTGCCAGCCATATGTGAGGGTCCAGGGCTCTTTTTGATCATGGTTAATGGAGGCAAAGAGGTCTGAGAAGGCATGTCTTATCTCTAGTGTGTGAGTCCCCTCATGACCACTGAAGTTGGGGTTGAAAATCTAGAAGTGACATCATTTTAGACCCAATGCCTGGGTTTACTCTCCATCCTTATGGGGAGGGGAAGGGTTTACATCAAATGTCAGGTCACCTTGTCCCCTGTTATTGAACATAAGACTTTGGAGGCATTGAATGTTACACAGCATGATGCCCTCCCCTACTTTCAGTGTCCATTAATGGGGCCCAGCACCACAGGTTCTTTATAACAAACACTTTTAATACTCACAGTAATCTTGCAAAAATATCTCTGGCCAACCCTGCTTTATAGAAAAGGAAACTGGGGCTTAAAAATGTTGTGAACAATGTACCCAAGCACTGATTGTCGTCATTTGTTGTATAATTCCACAATTATTGTCACAATCCATATCAGTATAAAAACCTTGAAAGCTGAGTTGTAGTTTCCAAAACTATTTATTTAGGATAGTCTTAAGTAATTTTACTTTATATGTTTAGGAGTGGCCCTAAGCACTGTAGTTGACATTGGCAATGTCATACACGTGCATTGATGCCGAAACATCCCTTGCAATGTGGGAAATCCTTCCATTACAGTGTTGTGATGTGGCATTAAATAAGGATGACTTAAATAATGGGAATAAAAATCAATCATATTCGTAGTCATAGTGAGGAACCACATTTCAAATGACTTACTTTGGCAAGTGGTTATTAAATGTGCTTTGACTTAATGCTATAGGAAGAGAATTAGATAACTAATATCTAAAATGAGTGTGAGGGGCGCCTGGGTGGCTCAGTCAGTTAGGCGTCTGCCTTCGGCTCAGGTCATGATCCCGGGGTCCTGGGATCGAGTCCCACATCAGGCTCCCCGCTCAGCGGGGAGTCTGCTTCTCCCTCTACCCCTCCTCCCTGCTTATGATCTCTCTTTCTCAAATAAATAAATAAAATCTTTAAAAAAAAAATAAATAAATAAATAAAATGAGTGTGAAAACTGGCCTCTTAATTGTGATTCACCTTTCTTCAAGAGGCTGTAAATTAGTGTACTGTCCTCATCTGAAATTCGTCTTTCACACTGAAGTTAAACTATGTTGTTCTTCTGAATGCATAAAAAATGTCTAAATAGGGGGCGCCTTGGTGGCTCAGTTGGTTAAGCGTCTGCCTTCAGCTCAGGTCACAATCCCAGGGTCCTGGGATCGAGCCCTCCATCGGGCTCCCTGCTTGGCGGGGAGCCTGCTTCTCCCTCTCCCTCTGCTGTTCCCCCTGCTTGTGCTCTTTCGCTCTATCAAATAAATAAATAAAACCTTTTTTAAAAAATGTCTAAATATGAATAATATCATATGCTCCCTACTTGGTAAACCAAAGAATATGTTATTTTTATTTTAAAGGAACTTTTCAAAAGTTGTAAGTAATCTAAGTAACTTAAAATAAGGTATTGAGCATATGAATTATGCACATGGATACAATAAATATTATGAAGTTGTTGCACATCACTGTGGAAAAATATTCAATGATAGAAAAATTGTTAACAATAAGTTATTAAATGAAAAATAGAAGCAGGTAGATTGGGATAGACAGAAACATCTTGATGAGAACATACAGCTTAAAAGAAGTACACTAGATGGTAACATTGCTTCTCTTTGGGTGTGGGGGTTTTCTTCCTTTTTGCGCATCAGCAATATTAAAGTTTTCCATAATAGCATAGATAAAGAGAAAAGTAAATATATTTTAAAGATCTAAGATTCCAAAGTATCTTGTCAATATCCTATGAGGTATTTTCTATTTATTCGGTTAGGGTTACAAAAAAATTTGTCATATAAATTAATGTTTAGGGTACAGTACTATCTGTAAAAAAAAAAATTCTTTATCACTACCAAGATACGTATGAGTAAAATTAATAGAAAATTGGAATTAAGAAAGCTTATTTTTTATTTTACAAAAATGTAAAATTTTATGTGAATTATAATCTCTTGAATTTGTGGAAATGAATCAAATAGCTTATTTTCATGAAAGATCCAATTTGTAAAGCAAAGTGCAATTGCACTACTGTTTTCATGTATGAGCCATTCGCTTACTTCTCTCCAAGGAAAGGAAATGCTGACAAACTTTTGTGATCCAAGCCTGCCCCCTGGTGCTTGATCTGTACCTGAAAATTCCTACTCTGACTCCGGCAGCGCCCTCTTCAAAAACTGTTCAGAAGAAACCTGTAAATGAAAATATGATAATCCTGAAAGTAAACTTTCCTGTAGTGCCCCAGGCATTTCCATTGGTGGCTCAAAACCAACATGTGTGTCTAATGATAAAATAAAAAGTATAATGGAACTGTAGAAACCTAAATTACTCAGGTAAACTATAAAATATTCTTAATTTAGAAAATAAGGAATTATAGACTTGGCAAATTTGAAGGAGAATCCTTTATAGGAAACAATATGATCAATTTTATTCACCAGGTGCCAAGAAAATTGTTTAAGCATCGTTTTGAAAGTCTATGGGTCTTGAAAATCAAGTAAAATACATAAAGAAGCTGTCAATTCATAATGTCGATCAAAGTATTTTGTGTGTGTGTAATTCTAAGAAACAATAAGTAGAAGGGGAATTAATTCAAAGAGGAGATGTGAAATGAGGCTATAAAGTGTAAGAGTTGATTTGTCAACTCTTAGTCATTAGCCCCTTTCTTAGTCATTAGCCCCTTGCTTTAAGGGAAAATTTTGTCATCAATGCTGCCTGGTATTTTATTTTATTTGTTTTACTTTTTTAAGTTTTTATTTTTAAATTTCAGGTAGTTAACACACAATGTAATATTTGTTTCAGATGTACAATATAGTGATTCAACACTTCCATACAACACCTGGTGCTCATCTCAACAGGTGCATCCCTTAATCCCCATCACCTATTTCCCCATCCTCCCACCCAACTCCCCACTGGTAACCCTCAGTTTGTTCTCTGTACTTAAGAGTCTATTTCTTGGTTTGCCTCTCTTTCTCTCTTTTTTTTTTCTCCTGCACTCATCTGTTGTTGTTTTTTTTTTTAATTCCACATCTGAATGAAATCATATGGTATTTGTCTTTCTCTGACTTATTTCACTTAGCATAATACTCTCTAGCTCCATTAATGTTGTTGCAAATGGCAAGATTTCACTCTTTTTGATGGCTGAGTAATAGTCCATTGTACATATATACCACATCTTTTTGATCCATTCATCACTTGATGGTCACTTGGGATATTTCCATAATTTGGCTATTATTGATAATGCTGCCATAAACATGGGGTGCATGTATCCCTTTGAATCCGCATTTTTGTATTCTTTGGGTAAATACCCAGTAGTGCAATTGCTGGATCAGAGGGTAGTTATTATGTCAAGATAGGAAGATATGTTTCTTCTTCCATAGGAGGCAGTCCTGATACTGACATCATAAGGAAACTAGGAAGGTGTGTGGTGAGTGAGGCTGGTGCCTACAGGGACTCAGTTTAGATGGCTCAGAAATGGACTCGACAATAACATCAACACCCTGAGAGGCACAATAGAAGTGCCCAGCCCACACTGACATCACCATACGTCTTTTGTGATGGCTTTAAAAGTATTTATGAATGTCAACATGAACCACGTAATTTCATCCTTTTCTGAACTATTGAAGCCAGAGTGTTAAGTATTATGATTGTGTCACAAAATGAATTTTAAGCCTTATTAGTATTGCTTTCCAAAAATACCATGGACAACATGAGGTCACCTAGAACAGTTCATTTAAACAATCATTAATAAGATTTGATTTGGGACTCTTAAAAGTCATCAGTGAAAGATCTGTGTGTTCCTACCTATCAAGAATTTGGCTAGGGCGCCTGGGTGGCTCAGTCGGTTGGGCGACTGCCTTCGGCTCAGGTCATGATCCTAGGATCCTGGGATCGAGCCCCGCATCAGGCTCCCTGCTTGGTGGGAAGCCTGCTTCTCTCTCTCCCTCTACTGTTCCCCCTGCTTGTGCTCTCTCACTCTCTCTATCAAATAAATAAATAAAATCTTTAAAAAAAAAAAAAAAAGGGCACCTGGGTGGCTCAGTCGGTTGGGCGACTGCCTTCGGCTCTGGTCATGATCCCGGAGTCCCTGGATCGAGTCCCGCATCGGGCTCCCTGCTCGGCAGGGAGCCTGCTTCTCCCTCTGACCCTCCCCCCTCTCATGCTCTCTCTCTCTCTCATTCTCTCTGTCTCAAATAAATAAATTTAAAAAAAAAATCTTTAAAAAAAAGAATTTGGCTATTGTGAATAAGACTGCATTTAACATGAGTCCAGATGCTGCCTCAAAATCCTGGTTTCACCTCTTTTGGATACACACCAAGAAGTGAGATTGCTGCATCAGATGCAAATTCTATTTTTAGTTTTTTACTGTTTTCCATAATGGCTGCACCATTTTACATTCCTATCAACTGTATACTGAGCTTTTCTTTTCTCCACATCCTTGCCAGTACGTATCTTTTGTTGTTTTGATAGTCATCCTAACAGTGTCACAGGTGCATGCAGATGTCCAAACTCATCAAATTCCATCAATTGAAAATGTGCAAGGTTTTGTCTATTTTTTTAGGATTGACTTATTTATTTAGAAAAGGAGAGAATGTGTGAGCAGCGGGGAGGGGCAGAGGGAGAGGGAGAAAATCTCCCTGCTGAGTAAGGAGCCCCACTCAGAGCTCAATCCCATGACCCTGAAATCATGACCTGAGCAGAAATCGAGTTGGACACTCAACTGATGGAGTCACCCAGGCGCCCCAGGGTTTTGCCTCTTATACCTCAATAAAGCTGTTTGGAAAGTATTTATGAGAAACAAAGTCTGAAGTTCCAACCTGGAAGAAGTGAGGTTAGAACCAAAAGGAAAACATCTCTAAACTTTTCCTTCATTTTCTTGAGAGCTTTAGCCTTCATAGTTATCAAAGTACCACAACAAACTACTCCTGACATCAGTGAATACACGCAGGGGGGAGCAAAAGAAAAAAAAATCTTACTAGTTCACTAAAGCTCACACACAGGATCTTTATGAGCTATACACTTTGTCAAAAATGAGACCAAACCAACTGTTCCCATAAAATCCAGTGGTGTGCAAGATGTAAAACTCATCTGGCATTGCCAGAATCGAAAATAAGAAACAATTTAGTGAATTTTAGGGTTGAAAGGAATTTAAGTATTAAGTTATCTCACCCTACTTCTTTAATTTACATATAAGAAAAGAGGCCCTGAACATGTTAGTGGTTTCCAGTCATGGAGACAGAAGCAGAGCCAGAAAGGAGATGAGCGGTCAACCATAAACCTTATTGCACCTGCCCATCTCGTCCTTACTCACCTTTGTTAAAAAAAAAAAAAAAAAAATCCCACCAATCCATCAAACAAGGCCTGTTCTTCCACCTGTGCACTGAACCTGTGTTCTCTCTAGGTCTCAGATTGTTTAATTTTTGTTCCCCCCACCCTTCACCTTTTACCTAGATCCTCTCCTTTTGGTTTAATAAATCCAAGTCTTTAGTATCTAAAACAAAAAGAAAATAATCTCTCCCTCCAGCAAGTACACTCTGCCATGCACTGCCCTACCTTCCTGACATGTTCATAACCGAATGTCTTAAAAACAATTGGGTCTTGCTAGTCTTGATATTTTTTTTTCACCTCCTACCTGTTTTTTAATCTAGTACAATGTGTGTCCCCTTTCAGCAGTTTCTTCCCATAGCTCTTGCTGAAGTCACCAATGATTTCAGTGTGGTCCTAAATCCAGTGCAGGGAGGGTTCTCAGCTGTTACCTCTCTTAACATTCCAGCAATATCCAACCTTATTACATGATTAGCTGCATCTTTTTAAAGACACTCCATTTTTTTTTTTTTTTTTTTACTTTTGACCTCCACCTTTTCCTGGATTTGTCTTTGTCTTTGTTTTTGTTGTTACTTGTCTTACTGGTTGTTTATTTTTTTAGCCCATTCTCCTCCTAATCTGGCCACTAATGGTTAGAGTTCTTCAAGGTTTGGACCCTGGCTCTTTTCTTCTTATTCTAAGCTCTGTCCCTGGCAATCTTGTCTATACACATAATTTAACTACAAAGCACATACTAACTAGTATTCCCAAGTTCACACCCACCTGTCGGACTTCTCTTCTGAGCACCAGACATGTCCCTCCAACTGCCTAATTGACATCTCCTCTTTAATCATTAAAAGATACCTTTTGCTTAAAACCCATTAATAAATTCTTATAATTTTATAATTAAAGAGCAGAAACTTTCCTTGTGCCCTGCAAGGCCTTGTACAATCTGACTCTTACTAAATTCAGAGCACGTTTGCGCTAAGCACCCACTCACTCTGTGTCCTGCTCATATTAGCTCTTTTCCACCACGTGCCCTCCATGGAGAGGGCCTTTCCTTTCTTGCAAATCCTTTTTGTTTCCTGTTCTCTCTTTTCCCAGTTAGATTTCTATTTGTCTTTCAGATCCATACCGATGTCGCTTCTTTAGGAAAGCTTTGTTTGATCTGAGCTGGTATTGAAAGGACAAAAGTTACACTGGTGGGTTTTTCTAGTAATTATTGTTTAAAGTATTATTTTTCCAACACACAACAGGTTTTTTCTCAGTATAATAAAAATTGATACTCTGTGTGTGCTAAATGGCAAATAGACAAATTTTTTATTCGCACTTGAAGAGGTATATTTTGGAAAAGGGTTTGTAAATAACAGCCTTATTTTCATTTTTTTCAGTAAAAAAATTGCCTTGATGGCATATTATGATATAATGATATTTGTTTACAGAATAATCAAATGTCAGTATTGAAACCTAATCATTAGCTGTCATCTTATAGATATGAATGAATGCTCACCAAACATGTACTTTGTATTTTGCTGCACTGGATACTGTAACTAATAAGCCAAGGAGTGGACATACATTAGGTGCATATATTGTTTCTAAATAACACAAACTAAAGAAGATAAATTATCTATATAGTTTAGTATTTGCTAATTTTACTACACTCTTCCATTAGATATGTGAAGGGAAATCATACACATTATAAATTCAATTTGTGTAAAGTTAAAATATTATTTTATAATAAAAGGCCTTTTACTTAAGGTGACCAAAGCAATGATATTGAATATTTGCTATAAAGAGAATTACAAGAGTTTTACTTCCCTGATACTAAAAATGACTTAATAAAGGCTTGTTTCTATTAACCTAAAAGAAAAAAACTTTCAGACCAGGTTATCAATTAGAATTATTGGGTAACTATTCTTGGTAACACTGAGTATAGCTGTAATTGCATACTTGTGTCATTCTCGACTGTGTCTCCATTAGCCTGTAAATGCCATGATGGTGGGGGCGCCTGGGTGGCTCAGTCAGTTAAGCATCCGACTCTTGGTTTCGGCTCAGGTCATGATCTCAGGGCTGTGAGACTGAGCCTCGTGTTGGTCTCTGCGCTCAGCGCAGTCTGGTTCAGATTCTTTCCCCCTCCAGTTCTCTCTCTCTCTCTCTGTCCCTCTCAAATAAATAAATAAAATCTTTATTTTTTTTAAAGATTTTATTTATTTATTTTGACAGAGAGAGAGAGAGACAGCAAGAGAGAGAACACAAGTGGGCGGGTGGGAAAGGGAGAAGCAGGCTTCCCGCAGAGCAGGGAGCCTGATGCGGGGCTCGATCCCAGGACCCTGGAATCATGACCTGAGCCGAAGGCAGACGCTTAACGACTGAGCCACCCAGGCGCCCCAATAAATAAATTATTTAAAAAAATAAAAAATAAATAAATGCCTTGATGGTAGAGACTATTTTCTTTTTACTTACCATTTTTTTGCTAACACCAAAGACAGTGTCTGACATTTAAGAAATATTTATTAAATAAATTGAAATGCAATTTTTAAATCAGAAGTGGATTTTGTTATGCACACTGGCGTCAAACCTGACACTGATGCTCACGTCCTGATAAGAGAGTCATTAATGATGATTCAGATTTTCATGAGCATTAGGCCAACAAATCATTAATTCTTCTTACAACTGATAGAAGTGCTTGGCTCACAGCATGAGTTAAATACAGTGCAGAATGATTAACAATAAAAGGTAGTAATGACAGAGGAGATGGGCTATTTAATTTCTTTTGTTCTGTAAAAAAAATGTTTATATTTTAGGGATTTCAAAGATTTAACAAGTATGGGGCGCCTGGGTGGCTCAGTCCTTAGGCGTCTAACTTAGGCTCAAGTGATGATCCCAGAGTTCTGGGATCGAGCCCCACATCGAGCCCCACATTGAGCCCCACATGGGTTCTCTGCTCAGCGGGAAGCCTGCTTCTCCCTCTCCCACTCCCCCTGCTTGTGTTCCCTCTCTCGCCATCTCTCTCTCTGTCAAATAAATAAATTAAAAATCTTAAAAAAAAAAAGATTTAACAAGCAAATATGTCTATCTCAAGTGAAAAAGAAAAAAAAAGAAACAAGTGTTAGTGAGGATGGAGAAAAATTGAAACCTTTGTGTGTTCTGGTGGTAATATAAAATGGTGCAGGGACTGTGGTAAACAGTATGATGATCCCTCGATAAATTAAATAGAATTGCCATATGATCCAGCAATTCCACTTCTAGATACATAGCCAAAGAATCAAAAGCAGAGATTAGGACAGGTATTTTTACAGTAATGTTTACAGCACTATAACCAAATGGTGGAAACAGCCCAAACGCCCATTGACATGAATAAATAAATGAAATGTTTGTAGTATATTCATTCAGTGGAATATTATTCAGTTTTTTTTTAAGATTTTATTTATTTATTTGAGAGAGAGAATGAGAGAGAGAGAGCAGGAGAGGGGGGAGGGTCAGAGGGAGAAGCAGACTCCCTGCCGAGCAGGGAGCCCAATGTGGGACTCGATCCTGGGACTCCAGGATCATGACCAGAGCCGAAGGCAGTCACTTAACCAACTGAGCCACCCAGGCGCCCTATTATTCAGTTTTAAAATGGAATGAAATTCTGAGATATACTACAACATAGATGACTCTAATTTAAAGACATGCTAAGAGGCAAGAACACAGAGAAAGGGGAACCGTCTTAACGCTCTTGGTGGGAATGTAAACTGGTGCAGCCACTCTGGAAAACAGTATGGAAGTTCCTCAAAAAGTTAAAAATAGGACCACCCTACAGCCCAGCAATTGCTCTACTAGGTATTTATCCAAAGGATACAAAGGTGCTTATTCAAAGGGGCACCTACCCCGATGCTTATAGCAGCATTATCAACAATAATCAAAGTATGGAAAGAGCCCAAATGTCCATTGACTGATGAACGGATAAAGAAGATTTGGTATATATACAATGGAATATTACTCAGCTATCAAAAAAAGAATGAAATCTTGCCATTTGCAATGACATGGATAAAGCTAGAGTATTATGTTAAGTGAAATAAGTCAGAGAAAGATAAATACCATATGATTTCACTCATGTGAAATTCAAGAAAAGAAACAGCTGAACATAGTGGGGAAAGAAGAGAGAGGCAAGCCAGGAAACAGTTTACGTAGAGAATAAACTGAAGGTTGCTGGAGGGGAGGTGGGCAAGGGGATGAGTTAAATGGGTGACGCTCATTAAAGAGGGTACTTGTAGGGCGCCTGGGTGGCTCAGTTGGTTAAGCGACTGTCTTCGGCTCAGGTCATGATCCTGGAGTCCCAGGATCGAGTCCCACATCAGGCTCCCTGCTCGGCGGGGAGTCTGCTCCCTCTGACCCTAACCCCTCTCATGTGCTCTCTCAAATAAATAAATAAATAAATAAATAAATAAATAAAAAGAGGGTACTTGTAGTGATGAGCATCAGGTGTTGTACTTAAGTGATGAATCACTAAGTTCTACTCCTGAAACTAATATTAAAGTGTATGCTAACTAACTGGAATTTAAATAAAAACTTGAGAAAAAAAAAAAGAAACTATGATTATTTCCAAATGATGATATTCTAATTTCATTATTCCTTCTGTGTATACAACTGGTCATTCTACTTTAAGTAAGAACTATCTCTTCTACCATTCATCTATTTATTATTTTATAATTTACTTGTAGATTTCTATTTGATTCAAAGAGATATAATAGGATAGCATGTATTTTCCCAGATCTGGCCAGTGGGAACCTCTTAAAGCTGGGTTCTGTGTCTTTTTGACATGTCCCCACAATCTTCAAGTACTTTATTATTTTTATATCAAACGAGATGTTTCTTCTTATACTTTTCCTGACCTAACCCTAGGACAAGCAATTTTTCCAAAAAATTCCTGTTCCTGATAGTAAGGATTAGTATTTAGAAACCAAGATCATTGGGGCGCCTGGGTGGCTCAGTTGGTTAAGTGACTGCCTTCGGCTCAGGTCATGATCCTGGAGTCCCGGGATCGAGTCCCACGTCGGGCTCCCTGCTCAGCAGGGAGTCTGCCTCTCTCTCTGACCCTCCCCCCTCTCATGCTCTCTATGTCATTCTCTCTCTCATATAAATAAATAAAATCTTTAAAAAAAAAAAAAAAAAAAGAAACCAAGATCATGGGTCTAGGTTTGCTTATTTGTTACTGGAGCAACACAGCCCAAGGACCCTCTTAGTGAACAGAGCTAGAAAATACACACACACACACACACACACACGTTTTTATATCTATATCTATTTCTATGTCTGTTTTATTATCTAATTATATCGAAAACTGTGAGTTCCAAACAATATCTCTGATTCCAGTCTAGCACCAACGCTCATTTTAGCAGTCTCCCTTCCTTATTTTTAACCTCACCTCTCTGATTGTGAGAAGCCTGGCTCCCGCTATCCCTCAACACATTTACTTACTGCTCAGTCCTCCTGTGTGTACCAAGTCTCTTGACCCTGTTGGACTCCTCCCTGCTCAGTCACTTCCCTCTCCAGGCCCTGAACCTTGCCAGGCCAGGTTCTATTTCTCATTTCGGGTATTTAACAGTTTTTGGCTAAATTATTCAGAAAGGAAAGAAAGAAAGAAAGAAGGGAATGAAGGAGGAAAAGAAGGAGAAATAGAAAGGAGTAGAGAGGACGTAAGGGAAGCTGGAGACAAAAAATAAATAAGAAGGAAGTCAATAGGTTTTAGGATAATACAGCAGGATTTGAATCCAGGAACATCTGACTCCAAATTCTGAGCACTTTCTTCTACATAGTGTTATGCCCTATGGCAGGTTACATCTGAGTGTGTGTGTGAGTTTTTTTATCCAGCTCTAATACAGGAGTGTGATTTCAATCTAGGAAAAATTAGTCTCTCTGGAAATTTCTCATCAAACCATGTCAAAGTGTGTGTATGTGTGTGTGTGTGCACATGCATACTTCATGTACCAATATAAAATAAATTACCCATCTAAGTATAAAATGCCAATATATTGTAAATAATCCTAAAGATGTATGTTGACTAATGTAATATTTCTAGCCTATATACATCTTCTCAAAGGGGTGAATTTGAAGATGAAAGATGATAATACAGTGAAAAGACAAATCACTAGGAGTTACTAAACTCGCTTCCTACCGTTTGCTCTATCCATGCTTACAGATCAGCTATGTGACTTTTAGCAAGCCAACAAAACTGTAGGTGTGAATTTTTATTCACTCTTTAAAAAAAACCCTGGAAATGATCTCTGTCTCTCATATACTTGAAAATGTTATGCAACCCCTTATCTTTGGTTGACACCATTTAAAATGGGATATTTTCAAGGACGTACACAATACAAGTATGTGTCACCTCTGATACGAAATTCAGCAGCCAGAATATGTGAACTTGTGCAACAAAGGAAAGACCTGACAGGAAGAATGTGTAACTTTACTTAAGAACACTGAAAATGAATACAATTACTTCATATAAGATCCTAATGCAATTCAGTTGCATCCCTACACTTATAATTAAAAAGAGGAAAATATTATATAGGCAATATACTGAACTTTCTGAGTTAACGTAGATAATTTTTTTTAAAGATTTTATTTATTTATTTATTAGAGAGCGAGCGAGAGAGAAACAGCATGAGAGAGGAGAGGGTTAGAGGGAGAAGCAGGCTCCCCGCCGAGCCAGGAGCCCGATGTGGGACTCGATCCCAGGACCCTGGGATCATGACCTGAGCCGAAGGCAGTCGCTTAACCAACTGAGCCACCCAGGCGCCCCTAACGTAGAGAATTTTAAATCTCCTCTATACAATTTAGCTGTCTTTATATGCATTCTTCATAAGAGATAAAATTAGCACCGAGGATGAGGAATTTAAAAAACTAAAATTATGTTCTTAGAAAATTGGCAATGTTAATAAAACATTTTTGAACTATATTTCATAGGCTTATAAATTTTTAAATTGTTAGAATTATTTTTAAAACTAGACTGGGAACATCATTTTATATTAAATTTTGAAAAGCCAAGTTCATTAAAAGTCTGAATGACACTTTTCTATACACAGAAACTCAACAAAATCTACCCTCATATATATCTCAGAGAGGTTTATGTCCAAATAAATGTGAACAATCTCTTGGTTCCTCTTCCTTATCTGCTCTTTATTCCACTTAAACTTTATAAATAAATCAGTATTTATTTATTTCCGTATTTATTTATATCAGTTTATAAATAAATCAGTGTTTATTTACTTATTTATTTACAAAATGGTGTAAAAAAGTCCCTGATTTTTTATGAGTTTCTTGTCTTGAGAAATTTAATCTGATAGGTGATACTAATGAAATTTATCATTTTAGCATATATAAATTTTACAAATGTGTAATTATTATATTTGACTCATTAAAAATAGTAAGAGGATATAATAATGGTACATACATCCCAAGCTACTTATAGCTGTTTTCACCTCAGGCTTCCCTGAAGACTGGGCATGTGGCTCATCCAGGTGGTCTGAACTACACATGGATAGCCACGCTTTTCTTCATCCAGGCCAATTCCTTTATCTGACCACATCGAATAGTCCAACAACTCCACACAGACACTTATTTTACATTTTATTTTCACTTATTGCAGTATACGTATTTCTATAAACTTCTATAATATTTTTAGACTGAGTAGTGAGTACATGTTAATTAATCAACTGTTTAAGAAAATAATACTTTCCCATTCTGTGCTCTTTGCAGTGGATTTTGTCACCCAGTTTCTATGTCCTGAATGACAGCACTATTGATTAATGGGTTGATCACAGGTGGTCATAGAGATTTTTCCTTATTTCATCAATAACTACTTTAGATGTATCTTCTGGGCCCTTAGGAATTCTGTGACAGTAATAATAGTTTACTAGCTCTTGGAAAGTCTTTATAAGTTCCATCCAAAAGGCATCTCCACCAGCTGTAAATATCAGAACACACACTATTTTGAAATTATATAATTGAGCTAGGTGGACAAATCCTACCGTAGAGGTAACAAGGTGATAGAAGAAATCCTTGTCTTCCATTGTTGAAGAAATATTTTCACAGATCGATCAGGATAAAACCAATGGTTTAAATCATTAGAATGTGTGAGAGAGACAGCAAATATCCCTGTATGGATGGTGTCCCCTTTCTTTCCTCTTCTTTCTGTATTTCTCTCCCCCCTACCTTCCTTGGGTGCAGAAACAGTTTAAGTGGGCTTTGCTCCATGGCAGTTGCCACTTTGAATGGCTACCCAGAGGAGAAGGTGAAATAATCCACAAGGTCAATAGCACCTTTCCATCCTTTTGCAGTCTCTCAGGCACATGCATACCTGCAGTGTTTGTCACACATGGGAACCCACTAACCTTGCTCTTTCTAAAGAGCTATAAATGGGATGTTGGAGAAAAGGGCTATGTAGTCCTGGCCTTTACACTGTTTTTTTTTTTTTTGAAATTCTACCTGAAACTAAAGACTATATTCCAAACACTCCAAGCTCAAGAAAATCAGAGAGATCTGACCTACCTCTCGAACATTCTGACTTATTTTCTACTGCATCTAAGATTCTCTATATCTTGATTAGCTATGCTTATGTAATTGGCATTGTTGGTGCTTATTAGGATGCCATACTACACATCATAGAATACATATTATATACCTCTTCAACTCATCAAAATGTTTTTAACAGAAACTTGAAAAGAAGATTACTAAAAATGCTCCATAGTATGCAGCAAAGTATTTTGAGGCAACTTAATAAAAAGTACAATAGCAGAAAGTCTATAACAAAATTTTATTTCCTTCTAAAGCCTTCATAATATGCTATAGACACATTTTGACACTTGATGACTGATCTTCAGGATCCTCATTTGACTTCCTTGCATTTCCATTAAGAACAAGAAATTAAAATTTCATAATTCCCAAATTTTCTCCTTTCTCTCCTTTGAAACCTTAAATGACCAAGAAAAGATTATTTTTAGATGGCTTCTTCTTTGGAGTAAAAGAGGTAAGTTTGGGCGATGTTGAAATGTGGACATTGATTTCACAACTCAAGTGTCACATGCAGGGATCAGAGTATGAATAGCTATTTGTCCTCATCTGTTCAGCCAGCAGTGCTGATAGCCGTTTCTTCTGATGTTACCAGAGCCAACACCTAGATGGATTCCTAGAGGGATGGAGTTGGCAATGACATTGTTCAGACACACTGACATGTAAAATGAGTGTTACAACAACATAAGCATTTCAGTCCATGGTGGCATTACCTTCAAGGTTTGCCTGGAAATAGAAATTTCTCAATTATGCTCTATTCAGCACTTAATGTTCTCTTTTCCCCTTAGCTTATGAAACTCAAAAATGCTTGATCTGCTTAATATTTTAGATTATACTGATGATAGAATGATAAATATGCTTAATTTTGCCAACATAGCATATGGTGACTGTTGAGATTGTTTCATGTGTGTGTTCTTAATTTTCTTAATGAGGCCCTGTGCCGGGGCGCATGGGTGGCTCAGTTGGTTAAGCGACTGCCTTTGGCTCAGGTCATGATCCTGGAGTCCCGGGATCGAGTCCCGCATCGGGCTCCCTGCTCGTCAGGGAATCTGCTTCTCCCTCTGACCCTCCTCCCTCTCATGCTCTCTGTCTCTCATTCTCTCTCTCGCAAATAAATAAAATCTTAAAAAAAAAAAATGAGGCCCTGTGCCTCATGGGAGTAAATTGACTATTATTTATATTGTTTTCGGATGCCCAGTGGCTTAAATGTGATTCATCTGGGGAAGGAGAGCTTATTTTTTTTCCTTCAAACAGAGCGTAAAAAAGGTGAGATAAAATGTAGGTCATTGAATTGAAAATAGGATTGATGTTAGTGACTTGACATCTCACTAAAAAGGCAGGAGACACGAACTCCAAAGAATGGGACTGTGTTAATGTCTTAGTCGGTTTAGGCTGCTATAACAAAGTGCCACAGCCTGGGTAGCTTATAAACAACAGAAATGTATTTCTAATAGTTCTGGAGGCTGGGAAATCCAAGATCAAGGTGCCAGCATGGTTGTGATCTGGTGAGGACTCATCCTGGTTCATAGCTGGTGCCTTATTGCTATGTCCTCACATGGAAGAAGAGGCTAGGGCTCTGAATCCTCTTATAAGACTCTAATCTGTTCATGACAGCAGAGCCTCCCAAAGACCACATCTTCTAATACCACCATATTGGGCATTAGGATTTTAACACAAAAATTTTGGGAGGCCACATCTAGCCCATAGCAGTCAATATGGCATATTTAAGAAACTCTACCTTCCATACCATTAGGAAAATGTTTACCTGACAGAACCACACAGAAAGGGAATACATCTCTCTGCCCAACCCTGAAGGTTTACAAGTCTCTATGCTGACAGAAAAAAGGACAAGTTCTTCTAGGTGATTGTTCATCCACTGGTAGTGGGAAGGGAGAGGTCTGCTTTTTGTTGTCTTTTGCTTTTTGGCAGGAACAACACGGGAACTCACTTGTTAGTACACATCTGGTTCCCTGGCAACTCCTTGGCATCGCCTCTGAGGTTCCAGGCTCTTTGTAGGAGTTTTAATTGCATCATGAACAACCCTATATTTTTACTGACTTAAAACAACACAAACATTTATTTTTCTCATGGATGTGTAGGGTCAACCAAGGCAGCCCAGCTATAGGAGGTTTGGTGAATTCGAGTCTTCTCCAATGGGGTCCAGGGCCCAGCAGCTCACTGGGATCTGCTCTTCTTATAGTGGATGGCAGAAATCCAAGAAGAGAATAAGAAACACATGATAGCTCTTAAGGTCTTCTCACTGGCTCACTATCTCTTCCTCTCCTAGTTACTCACCAAAGCAGTCGTATGGCCAAGCACAGCTGAAATGGTGTGGTAAAGTACACTCCACGTCCAGTGAAGTATGGCAAAAGTCAGGGTAAAAAAGTAGATAAACAATACAATATAAAGGTCAGATTCAATCATCCTTTCTCTGTCCACCCCACTTTCAAATTCAAATACAACTTAGAAGTAAAAACGAGTCAAATGGGTGACAGATCAAAATATTATCTTTTCTTATAGAAAAGACTTATTGGAGAAATCAGCATGATTCTAGGCTAAACTGGACTTCCAACTATGCAACTCCATTGGATATTATTTACCTGCCCCAAAATTCAGAACCAGCAACTGTAATCTTTCTGAAATGAGGAAGAAGATACTAGACAGACATGGCTAAAACAGAAAGAACCCAGAATGAGATTCACACTCAGAGACAAGTTCTAATTCTCAGTGTCACCCAGACATTGTCTGTATCGCATTTCTTTTTGAGAAAGAGGAGTGAGAGGTGGGAGGAGCCTACATTTATTCACCCTACATTCCTGGGAAGTATAGAAATTTCCAACCTACTTTAGAATTATAAGTGAGGGATACATACTCTGCTCTAATGTATTTCTCTTCTGATTCCCCTCATGGCTCACATTCTGCATCCCTGAATATAAGTCTTTCAACCTGCCTTGGAGATCCCTTCAATGTTGCCTCAGCTTACTTTGTGACCTTCTTGGATCTTTCTCATCTCTCAATTCACCAACATAAATGAAGTGAAGAGTCTTCTCCACTGACAATGAACCATGTGGGAGGGGAAGAAAGAACTGTACACAAATCATACAATTTCTGGTTTACTACACATCTTTCAGTCTGTTGATTCAAACAGTCCTAAAATGGCTATAAGCAATGGTGAGCAAACAGATTCACACTTTATCTAATATCCCTCAAACAACAGGATGGGCTCAAATATTTGCTTCCCTCTTCTCTGTAGGGTTTATTCCAGGCTTGACAAAATAAAATATGTTTCCCACCTCTTTTCTTTCTCAATTCTCTTGTGCTCTGGGATAGAATACACCATTGTGTCTGTTTGTACCACCATGCAAATCTGCATAACCTCATCTCCAGATTGGTGTGTTTTCAATTTAGGATTTAATATCTGGCAGCTTTGCTTTTAGGGCAATAGTCATAGTTTCTTTTTTGCCAACACAGAGAAAGAGTAGAAATATAATACAGGGAAATAGGTAAGAATTAATTTTCCATCAATAAACACTTAGAATTCTGCCACAAAGAATCCATACATATTTCAGTCACTCATTTATATTTTTTTCATTGTTTGAATATTCCTTGATCTTCTTCTATATTTCCAGCATTCTGGTAAAGATTCCTATTCCATAGTAATTAAGATTGGGATGAACCTCATCCTCATTTACTTATAGTTTGCTGGACTATTGACTTTCTCTTCTTTTCCATTAAATATCTTCTTCCAATGATTGTAAGAATTTTTTTAAGATTTTTTTTTATTTTTTAAGTAAATGTTTTTAAACTGAGAGTAGCAGGCTTTTCCTAACTTTGGGATATTTCAAACCAAGAAGTGTATGCCAAATTCCTTATAAGATAATACAGAATTTTTATCTTTGGTATATTCAAATGGCTTCAATAATTAAAATATCAACAACAACAAAAAAAAACCCAGCACAAGATACACGAGTCTCACTCTATTTAAATAAGTGAATGTGAAATATATAAAAAATAAACTCATGTGGAGTATTAATATGTTAATGCATGCTGTTTCTAGTAAATTTACCAAATAATTCTATGTAGTTTTGAATTGTGGCTTTACCCTAGAATTTTCTGAGGATTCCACTTTATTTTGTCTTCCACAACTGTATCACATCCTATGTGACTCTCATATCCAGATTTTTTTCTTATTTATTAGATTTTACTTTTTCTCCAAAGGCAACTAATGGGGTTACTTTAGGATATAGCCTCAGTAATCCTGGTATGTGAATAATGCCATGTGAAGTCTAACTTTTAAAATACTTTCACCAATTTTCCTCTTCAGTTAAAAAATCTCATTGTTTAATAACACCCTAAATTAGAATTTCCAACAAAAATGTGTGACCAAGCTACGTGTTTATTAAATTTTGAAACATTTTCAATATCCATTATCAGCCCAGACTTTCTTTATCCAACTCCTTCCTCCCCACCAAGTAGTAGACATTGACACCCTGCCTAGCACTTGATAACCTCCCAATTTGGAGCTGGACTTTGTTTCCTGCTTCCTCAGCAGCTGGCAGAGACCCAGATATAAGATTAAGTCCCCCTAGTTCTAGAGCATTTATCAGCAAGACTAGCAACACAGGCAGTAAGTACATTGCTTGTCAACCTTCTTTGGAATTAATCATATAAATTAAAAGCAAAAAACTATTCAATTCTTCCCATGACTTAAAGTAGGCTTAGAAGAGAGTAGCATGGCATATGTTTGGCAATAGGACCAACTATAGGGTAACAATTATATTCCAGGATTGAGTCTTCTCTTCAAAACTATGTCATTAATAGTATTTTTCCTGTTTCTAGGTGTGAACGAAAGCTCAAAGAGACTTGAAAAGTTTTCTGAGGCTATAATGTTAGCTAGCAATGAACAGATCAATGATTCAAATCCATGTGTCATTTTTTTTTCGCTCTGACCGATAGCACTTTACATACTGAAGCCTTTACATCAGCCAAAGGTAGTGAAGTTGGTAATTTTAAATAAAAACAGAAAAACATGTATATTTTGTTAAAGAGAGTAAACCCAATAGCAGAGCTATGAAACCTGCCAGCATCTCTTTCATACCCTCTGAAAAATATACATGAGAAGTTCTCACCCATAATATTTTATTCCCTTGCAAAAACTCTTTGCATTTGTTACTATAAACCTCTATGACTAAAGTTAATTGTCCACTTGCACACTGTATCCCAGGTTTTTAGAAGGTATTTCTGAATATCATTGAAGAAGCAACCAAATGGTAGTTCTTTTTTTTTTTAAGATTTTATTTATTTATTTGAGAGAGAGAGAATGAGAGACAGATAGCAAGAGAGGGAAGAGGGTCAGAGGGAGAAGCAGACTCCCCGCTGAGCAGGGAGCCCGATGTGGGACTCGATCCCGGGACTCCAGGATCATGACCTGAGCCGAAGGCAGTCGCTTAACCAACTGAGCCACCCAGGCGCCCTCAAATGGTAGTTCTAATTCCAGAAATTGCAGGGTAACATGTATCAGACTACTCCTGAGGCAGATAAATTTAAAACTCTAAACAAATATAACAAAAACAGATATTTGAAGGCCCTGGAGACAAAACAAGAGTGGGCAAAAGCTGGATGAGGTTTGGCCCTTGAAAAAGAGAGTGTCAGTGGTGAAATCATCATTTATACATTTTTCTCCCTGAGAGGACCCCAACTCCACCCAGCACCAAACATTATTATTTCTGATTGAGGTATCAGGGAACAGGTCTGGAGCTAGAATGACTTGAAACTGAGGAAAGAAATCCCAGAAAAGAAGTTAGTCACAGAAGAGAGGAGCCTGAAAAGCTATGTAAAATCCGTGTGTAAACTCTTCTCTACTTCTTGACTGACCCTGGACTGAATATGTACAGAGGAATCAAGTAATAATCAAACAAATTGGTGATAGCCCAAACTAGAAGGTGCAAATGCAGTACAAAAATTTATTTTGTTGCCCACTGAAGAGAGATAAAATTTCAAGTATGAGTCCTGCTGAGTAAGAAGATCTTGGATAAATCTCAACCTTTTCATTAAAATCCTAGGAGGGTTATAGGTAGGAAAACACTATATGCCAGAATTAAGAGATCTGCAGTAAACTTGAAAAAGTCTTAGCCTATGAAAAGATAAAACCAAGTCTCCAGAAGAAAAATGACAAGCCTCTTACCAATGACTCATTACTTGAATTAGCAAACTATAACAAAAATTAACACTCTTGAGCGGTAAGTAACAGAATCCAGAGTCTCTAAAAATATTAATGGCATATTACTTATGCAACAAAAAAATCTGGACATACAAAGAATGAGGAGAAAGTGACACATAGCCCAGACATAAATCAATCAATATAAAAGAACCCTGAGATGATGTGCATGTTAGAATTACATGACAGGCAATTTAAAGCAACTATATACAAATATGTCAAAATATAAAGGAAGTAATGGTCATAATTATTTAATAGAGAGGATCCCAAGAAAAATCAAAAAACCTCAAAGAACTTCAAAAAAAAGGACAATATACACAATGAAAAAAAGAAATGTATTGGATAATCAACTGAAAGAGCTTCTAATGTCTAAAGTTGGAACAATTTGGGCAACAAAATAAATTAAGTAGTATTAGTTTACAACCTAAAGTATGAAATACATATCCATGAGTCCAAGCTGATATGAATAAATGATTTAATAAGCACATAGGAGAAAAGTAAGAAATCTCTCATGAAGAAGAATTAGTTAATAATTTATAATAATAATAGTTAATAGTATAACAATTAGTTAATAGTTTATGTAGATACTCCACCCTAAAGGAACAGTGTAACTCTCTGTGTGGCTACAGAGATTTTCCTCAAATAATCAGTATGGAAATGGAGGCAAAGCGTAACTTTTTACAGTGAATTCTGGCAAATGCTACTTCAGGCAGGTGCCAGGTGATTGAGGTCAACATCAATACTCATAAATAATTTTTATCATGTAGTCTTGATATATGATAAAAACAACACTTTATTTCTGAAATTTTCCTTCCCCAAATCCATAACCTCAATCTATTCGTGAGAAAAGCATCACATAAATTCTAGTAATGAGGCATCCTTCAGTAAACCTAACCAGCACTCCTCAAAACTGTGAAAGCCAACAAAAACAAGGTAAAGTCTGAGAAACTGTCATAGCCCAGAGAGCCTAAGAACACATGACAGTTACATATATTACAGTATCCTGGATGAGATCCTGGAACAGAAAAAGAATATTAGGTGAAAACTAAGAAAATCTGAATGAAGTATTGATTTTAGTTAATAGCAATATATTGATATTTGTTCATTAATTGTAACATATGTACCATACTAATCTTATATGTAAACAGTAGGAGAAACTGTGTAAAAAGTTATAAAGGAACTCTCTGTACTGTATTTTCAATTTGCTTTTGTAAGTCTAAAACTGCTTTAAAAACAAAGTCCATTAAAAATATATTGGATGAACTTTACAAGAGATTGGAGATGGCAGAAGACAGGGTTAATGAATTTAAAGAACTTCAATAGAATTGACTCAATCTTAAAAAAAATCAAGAAAAAAAAAATTTTAAATATAGCCTCAGGGATTTATCAGACAATATCAACATGTCTGGTATATATGTAATTAGATTCCCAGAAAGAGAAAAAAGAAGAAGAAAGTTTTTAAAGATGTAACCACCAAAAATATTTTGGGTTTGGAGAAAAACACCAACCTACCGACATGAGAAGCTTAACAAACTCCAAGACAAGAACAATAAAAACTATACTTAGACGCATCACAGTCAAACTGATAAAAACCAAAGATAACTATATATATTTGCCAGAGGGAAAAAGAGCGTTTTTCAGGGAACAAAGATACAAGTAATGGCTGACTGCAGATAGAATCAGTGAAGGTAGAAAGATTTTAGTGATCTTTAAATTAATGAAAATGAGAACAAAATTTTCAACTCAAATTCCTACATCCAGTCAAAATAACAATATGTTTTTAGGTAAACAAAAGCCAAGAAGATACATTTCTCAAGTCCTGTAGTATAAGCTATGTTAACGGGAATTCTTCAGGCTGTAGTGAAATGACACCAGGTAGAAATACAGATCTACAGGAAGGAATGAAGATAATCAGAAATAAGACTAAACATTTTTTCTTAATGTCTTTAGAATAAAAGTGATGGTTTAATGCTAAAATTACATTGAAATTTGAGATTTATAATATAAGTAGATTGAAAATCTCTCACACCATTAATACATAGAACGGGGATGCATATATAACATTATTTTAAGGTTCTCACATTTCACATGAAGTGGTGCAATATTAATTGTAATTCCCTTGTGGTAAGTGAAAGATGGCCCATTGCAATAACCTATGGCAAAAGACTGAAATCATGCAGAGTAGTTTTTGACATCCACTATGAAATTAAATTTGAAATCAATTACATTGTTAGCCAGAATAGTTCCCAAATTTTGGAAACTAAGCCACATACCTCTAAATAATTAATATGATAAAACAAGAAATCACAAGAGAATTACAGAAGGTTTTGAATTTAATTCTGTTTTTTTAAAAAATCGAGTATAATTGACACACGATGTCACATTCCTTTTCAGGTGTACAACACAATGATTCAACTTCTCTATACAATATGCTGTGCTCCCCGCAAGGGTTTGAATTTAATTCTGACCACAACACAACTTATCAAAACGTGTGGGATGCAGCTAAGATATGCTGAGGGGGAAATATATAGCAAAGAAGAAAGTTTATATATTATATATAAGAAAGTGATAGAATTTTCCATCTTCTGTAGCTAGAAAAAGATGAGCCATTTATACGCAAATTAAGTAAAAGGAAGGAAATAATAAAGATAACAGATATTAAAAATACATAGATTTATTTTCTAAATAAGTAGAAAACGGACAAATTAAGAAATACAAAAGTTGTCTGGTTTTTTAAACATCACTAGCCATCAGGGAAATACAAATCAAAACCACAATGAGATACCACCTTACACCGGTTAGAATGGCAAAAATTAACAAGACAGAAAATAAGAAGTGTTAGTGAGGATGTGGAGAAAGGGGAACCCTCTTACACTGTTGGTGGGAATGCAAGCTGAGCCACTCTGGAAAACAGTATGGAGGTTCCTCAAGATGTTAAAAATAGAGCTACCCTACAACACAGCAATTGTACTACTAGGTATTTACCCCAAAGATACAGATGTAGTGAAAAGAAGGGGTATATGCACCCCAATGTTCATGGCATCAATGTCCACAATAGCCAAACTGTGGAAAGAGCCGAAATGTCCTTCAACAGATAAATAGATAAAGAAGATGTGGTACATATATACAATGAAATATTACTAAGCCATCAGAAAGGATAAATACCTACTATTTGCATCGACATGGATGGAACTGGAAGGGATTATGCTAAGTGAAATAAGTCAAGCACAGAAAGACAATTATCATAAGGTTTCATTCATATGTGGAACATAAGGAATAGTGCGGAGGACCACAGGGGAAGGTAGGGAAACCTGAATGGGAAACAATCAGAGAGGGAGACAAACCATGAGAGACTTTGGACTCCAGGAACCAAACTGAGGGTTAGAGAAGAGAGGGGGTGGGGGGATGGGTAACCAGGTGATGGGCATTAAGGAGGACACGTGTTGTGATGAGCACTGGGTGTTATACGCAACTAATGAATCATTGAACACTACATCAGAAACTAATGATGTACTATATGCTGGCTAATTGAACATAATAATAAAAAAATAAAATATTTTGAACTGGGAAAAAAATAAAGATCAGTTAATTGTTAAACCACTAGCAGGACTGGTCAAGGAAAAAGCAAGTTAGGAAATAGAAAATAGCTAATATCAGGAATTATAGCAGGGATCTCTTTACAAATCCTCTTAAGAATACATGTGTAATAGTGGAATATATGAACAACTTTATTTCAACAAACTCGAAGACTTCAATGATAAGGACAATTCTTTGAAAAATAAAACATATCAATACTGACATAAATGGTGAGCACTGGGCATTGTATGTAAGTGATGAGTCACTAAATTGTACACTTGAAACTAATACTGCACTGTGTATTAACTAGCTGGAATTTAAATAAAAACTTGGGGAAAAAAAGAAAGAATTAAAAAAAAAGAAAGGAACTGAGAGGTCTATATCTACTTCTATATTAACCCAATTGAATTTATCAAAAATCTTCCTCTAAAGAAAAGTACAAGAAAATACATTGTTGTAGCATACAAATTCTTTAAATATTAAATAATACCAATATTAAGCAAAGTCTAAAACATTGTCTGGTACTTCTTATCAAAAAAAGAAAGAGGAAGAATAACAGAAGACAGGGGGAAAAACTTCAACTTACATTGGTACCATTAGTTACAACAGTATTACAATAGTTCCATTTTTATTATTTCATCCAAGAGTAAACTTGTTTCCTATGGAGGCTCTTGCAACTTGTGTCCCAACCTCACCACTCTCATGAAACATTTTGGGAATGTGCACACTTACCTTTTTTCTCATCGCCTTATATCTGCACAGATTTTCTCCTCTTCCAAGATTTCTCTGTCTTTAGATGGCCTAGCTCATATCTAACTTATTTTAGCTACACATTTCTATAAACTGTAGTGTTGCCATGAAATTTGATGTGGAGAGGATGCTTGGATAAAGCTTGGAGAGGTTGACTTAGAAAAACTTTGTAATTGATTTTAAGAAAATGATTGAGTAGTGATGCTCTCCTGTGCTTAAGTGAAAATCTGGGCCTTGAATCTGCCAAATTACCACCTTCCCATGCCACAGCAAGAAATGAACATCTAGTTTTAAAAATGGAATTTTTTCTTAGCCTTGAGGCAATTTATTATAAAAAGCTGGCCCTTATATACATAAACTAACAAGAACTTAAAATTCATCACACATTTACTTCATTTTTTAGCTTCACCTTCTAGTAAATCTTTAGCTTCCTTGATTTTGGTTGCTGTACAAGGAGATCCTCCCTTGTCCAGGTGACTGAAAAGCATAATCTGTCGATGAGCATCTCATATTGTTCCTTTACTGGCAGCGGGGCTTACCTGCTTCTCATTTTGTCATTTGGGGTTCAAACCCATCTCCGTAGTAACCGCCACTAAAGGCAGATTTTGGTGGGCTTTGAAAAACTTGTTTTACTTGAGGCTCCATGGGTTTCATGGCTTGCAAAATGTAGAGCCTGCAAATCCTGCGGCAGCAATGGTCAGTCCAGCCGCTACCCCTGGACTGGCCATAGCTCTGACTCAGCTCCTCAGCCCCTCTTTGAGGGCCATTCATCCCAGCCCAAAGGCGGCAGCCACCAATGTTCATGCCTCTAGCACACAGCCATGTGGCCCCCCCAGCAAGGCACCAAACCAAAAACGGAACTTTACATAGTAGCACCATCAAAATTAAATGGTTGCTTTGAACATGTACTTAAATGAACAGAATCTTTACTAGACTGTAACAGTAGTGTTTAAAAAAAAAAAACCTCCTTATATTAATCTGAATATTGACATGATTTTTTCAATTTTTGTTGCAATGTCACTGCCAACTGTCCATAGTTTTCTACCAATATAAAGGTCATTCTGCAAAATTATTATTTTTTTAAAGATTTATTTATTTATTATAGAGAGAGAGCGCATAAGCGGGAGGGGCAGAGGAAGAGGGAGAGAGAATCTGAAGCAGATTCTGTGATGAGTGCAGAACCCAGCATGGGGCTCGATCCCATGACCCTGAGAGCATGCCCTGAGCCGAAACCAAAAGTTGGCTGCATAACTGACTGTACCACCTAGGTGCCCCAACAAAATTATTATTATTATTATTTTAAAGATTTTATTTATTTATTTGAGACAGAGAGAATGAGAGAGAGAGAGAGAACACATGAGAGGGGGGAGGGTCAGAGGGAGAAGCAGGCTCCCTGCCGAGCAGGGAGCCCGATGTGGGACTCGATCCAGGGACTCCAGGATCATGACCTGAGCCGAAGGCAGTCGCTTAACCAACTGAGCCACCCAGGCGCCCCCAACAAAATTATTTTTAATGTCACTATGGAAGCAGTATGTTCCTCATACTGACGAAAACAGCAATACACACACAACGTGTAACTTCTAGGCTTGGTTCTCAATTTTCAAAGGAAATTAAGAAGAGTCTTTATCTACCATACCTGGATTTTCAAGCCTAACTGTTTTTCAGTAGTTTGCTTGTTAAAGGGATCCCTTACTTGCTCCCTGATACCCTGGAATACTTAGGACACATGGCTTTACTCTGCATGTGGAAAGCTTACGGGAACATGGGGTCAGGAGAAAACAAAATGAAATGATTTAATATTTATGACACATTCTTTTTGTAACAATCAGTTTTTCTTGGAACCTCACAAAGACTCAATATAATCCCCTTTTTCACCTTATCATTTATGTATATGATTTGTAATAAAATATCACCATTAAAAAAATGCTCCAAACATTTATTTTACAAAAGCCAGTTTTATGTGTTTCCTTTGAACTTAATATAATTGCCTTATCACCAGTTAAATCATTATCCTCAGATTTAACAAAAACATGTTCCCAAGATTTCAGTAATTATAAAGAGGGGTGTTCATCTAATCATATTACAAATTTTCCTTTGGCACAATTTCTATATTTTAATATATTGCAATAAATAAAATGCTTCCTGTTATTTTCCATGAAACCATAGGAAAACACAGCCAAATTATCTGAGGATGAACTGGGAATCAATGAACTGAAAATGATCTTAATAGCCATTTATCCTGATTTTAGCCAATGCTATGGACTGTAAGTAAATATTCTAAATCATCACTGAAGGACTGTCATATAGCTACAGTTTGAATTCTTTCAGTGACAGGTGTTTCATTACACCAGAAGGAGACCTCTACACTTTGTTATTTTAAAAGCTCTAATTTTAGAGAGATCATCTTATATTAAACCAATTCCTACCTTCAATTTTTACTGATGGTTTGTATTAGCAATCATGCAGTCATTTTTTCTTTTTTTTTATTAGTTTCAGAGGTAGAATTTAGTGAATCATCAGTTGCATACAACACCCAGTGCTCATTACATCATTAATGCCCATCCTCCTTAATGCCCGTCACCCAGTTACCCCAACCTCCCACCCACCTCCCCTCCAGCAACCCTCAGTTTGTTTCCTAGAGTTCAGCATCTCTTATGGTTTGCCTCCTATTTTCATCCTATTTTATTTTTCCTTCCCTTCCCCTTTATTCATCTGTTTTATTTCTGATTAATGGATAAAGAAGATGTGGTATATGTATACAATGGAGTCTCACTCAGTCATCAAAAAGAATGAAATATTGCCATTTGCAACAACATGGATGGAACTAGAATGTATTATGCTAAGCAAAATAAGTCAGTCAGAGAAAGACAAATACATAGGATTTCACTCATGTGGAATTTAAGAAACAAAACAGTTATGCAGTCATTTAGTGTAAGCTTGACCTTTCTGAACAACACTTCCAATATTAAGGACCATCACCTTCCATAAGTATCTTATCTCTATTGATACTTCTACACATTTCTTGCAGCCTCCAGCCCTTGCCACATATCTTTTTCCTTTTCCTTGGGATATATATTCTCACTGTGTCTAGCTAATCTTTCTGTATTTCCCTTGCCCTGATACTATATAGCCATGACTACTATCTCATAAAGGAGATATCCCATGTCAGCTGGTGAGTGGATCTACCCTCATTTAAGAGGATGACAATAAAGCAACTCCATTTCTCTTTCTTAAATGTAGAGTTCCCTGATTTAAAGCAAGAAAGAAGAAAATGAAATGATGAGATAGCACTTTTCTTTTTCTTAAGATTTTATTTATTTATTTGACAGAGAGAGAGAAAGAGAGAGAGCACAAACGGGAGCAGCAGAGGGAGAGAAAGAAGCAGGCTCTCTCCCTGCTCAGTGGAAAACCCGATGTGGGGCTTGATCCAGGGCCCTGAGATCATGACCTGAGCCGAACGCAGACGCTTAACCGACTGAGCCACCCAGGTGCCCCTGCCCTTTTTTTAAAGATTTTATTTATTTGACACAAAGAGAGAAAGAGCACAAGCAGCAGGAGCAGCGGAGGGAGAGAGAGAATTTTTTTTCTATTAAAATAGCAAATGAAGGGGCACCTGGGTGGCTCAGATGGTTAAGCGTCTGCCTTTAGCTCAGGTCATGATCCCAGGGTCCTGGGATCGAGCCCTGCATCGGGCTCCCTGCTCAGCGGGGGGCCCGCTTCTCCCCCTCCCTCTGCTTCTCCCCCTGCTTGTGCTCTCTTTCTCTCTGTATCTCTGTGTCTCGAATGAATAAACTAAAAAAAAAAATCTTTAAATAAATAAAATAACAAATGAAGAGGACAAAGACTTAACTGAACTGTCCTGAACTTTGTCTCATACAGAAATATGTACAAAATAGGTACATGAACTTTTTAAATGTAGGCAATTCTTCTTTTTTATAAAACGTGTTTCAAAAATTCTGATGCCTTTTCCTATAAAATAAACTATGGATAATTCAAGTGGGTAAATTTTTGATACTGAAATGGAAGTGTGGACAAACCACTATAATCGATTTTCAAATTGACCTTTATGGTAACTTTGTACAGATCAATTAGATCAACATAAATATTTCAATGGAAAAATTGGTAAAGGATATGTATAGATAAAAAAATAAATAAAATGCCAAAGTATTATCAAGTTAAGTGAAGAAATGCAACTTGAACAATAAGCACTCTGTTTTGCACATCATTATGAAAAAATGCTTATTCATTTTTGTTACTAGTGATTTACTGTGGTGTGATATGTATAATAACTTCATTCTGAAAAGCAATTTTGGAGGAATATCTTAAATGCCTTAGAAATGAGCACATTCTTAGAAATAGTAATGTGCCTTCCTAGGAATTAATCTTATAGGATAATTAAATGTACTCACAAGTATGTCTGTGTAAGTATATTCATTATGTTATTTGTAATAACAGAAAATAGTATGTACATCCTTCATGGTCAAAATAAGGGGTGATAAAAATGTTCAATGCCTTTATCTCATGCAGTGGTTATAAATATTCATTATACCCCAATTTCCTGCGCAATGGTCTTGACATTTAATATTATTATAATTCATTTTTGAGAGAAAAGACCACAGGACACAAAAAGCATTATAGAATATGAATTTTAAACACTGACATTGCATAAACTGAGAGAAGATACACCATCATATTAATTTCAATATCTGCATTAATTTGGCTAAAAGAAGACAGACATTTTTAGGGAAATTAGAGGGATAAAGGACAAATCGGAACAAGGAACATGTTATGGGTTGAATTATGTCCCCAACAGTAACACCCTGTACCTCAAATGTGACTATATTTGGAGTAGTATGTAAAGAGGTAATTAAATTAAACAGATATAGTTAGGGTGGGCCCTATTCTGATAAGACTAGTGTCCCTAAAAAGAGGAGATTAGGACGCAGACACATATGAGCAGAAAAAAGACCATGTGAAGACAAAGAGAAGTTGGCCACCTGCAAACCAACAAGAGAGGCCTCAGAAGAAACCAATTCTGCTAACACCCTAATCTCAGACTTCCAGCCTCCAGAATGGAGAGAAAATAAATTTCTGTTGTAAGTCACCTTGTCTGTGGTACTTTGTTTTGGCAGCCCTGGTAAGCTAGTACGGAACATAATTACTAAATACGAAGATAACCATGACTGGAATTTGCTGATTATACAAATCACTATCTCTATATGACAACTGAACTATGACTAAAAGCTGGGAGGACCAAACCATTACAGGTCAATGCATTTTATGTGTGCTGTCTCTGTCCCTCCGGCCTGGTTGTTTCTCCTCAATACCTCATCTTCTCCAAAAGTTCAAGGTTTCTATATGCAACAGCTGATTCTGGACACCAGGTTTTGTTTTGTTTTGTTTTGTTTCTTTAGTTTTGATGATTAGAAGACAGAAAAAACACTTGAATGCTATAAACTAGGTTTATGATTTTTGAGTTTGAGACAAGTTACCTTCAGAACAGGGAAGTTTATTGTTTGCAGATAATCACTTTAATGGGCTTTCAATTTGCAGATAATCACTTTAATGGGCTTTCAATTATGCAATGTTTAAGCAAAGTTCCATTCTGGGATGTTGACTGTCCAGACATCCTGGCTCCAAGAAACTAAACCGTGCTACTTGATAATATACAAGACTCTTCATTCATTATGTCTGTAGATTAGCATCCCGCTTAGAAATGTTTCTTTTATAAATATGCACTTAGACTGCACTTCCCTAATTACATTTATTGTTTCTTGGCAAATGTGTTGTGTCTGTGGTCTTGTTCTAGCATTTGCTCAAGATACAGAAAGCAAGGGTGTTGTGATGTATTTGGATCCCATGCTAGTTGAGGGACCATAAAGATGATCTGACTGGGATTGCTGAAGTTTACTGTAGAATCTACAATTAAAGACCCATTCACGGTGTTACTTTTATATGAAGTAACTCAGATATGGACAAATGTAGTGATATATAAGATTCATATGTTCTGATGGATTATGTTTGTGAATCCTAAGATACAGCCAAGCTCTTGTATGGAGAGAGGGCTGTTTTCTATGATGAGAGTTGGAAATGTCAAGTCCAGTCATCTTGGAAAACAGCCAATCCAGGGACAGGAAATGAGCACTAGAAAACCGATCTTTAGACTTGGTAAGGAAGAAGGGCAATGATGAAATTATTTTTGTTAGCCCATGGGGAAATTCAGGTACTAAGCTCCAGGTAAGAGAGACTCAAGACTATGCTGACTGGAGAACACTAAGATGTCTCCTGCAATTGGAGGTGAGCCAAGTCTAGTTACAGAAGGGCTTGAACAATGTAAGAACAGCCATAGATTGCGTGGCAGTTTCCCTTTACTAGCCCCATATTTACTCATTGTTTTCCAAATGTTGGAAGCGTGACTGTGCTTCCAAATAGCACCTAATAGCTAGGTTCATTTTTTTTTTTTTTCATTCTTGAAAGGCTCCTTTAAATTAACTAAACAGAGCCTGATGACCATAGGAGACAATGTGACTAATAGAACCAATAGAATGAAATCAATATTCTAGTTTGGTCTTGGAATCTAAATAGATCTCTGGCCTTGACCAGGGTGATCATCATAGTCAACTACCAGCATTAGCATTTTCTAGTTTATTGCATGTTACTGACATATAAGAATCATCATTTTTTAACATCAATAGAGTACTGAATTGTATGTGTGAAGCAAGAGTCATGTAGATTTAATGAGACCCTGAACTGAATTGGAATTGATGCCACATGAGGTCCTTCTGAATTGTGTTTCTTTAAAAGAAAGAAGCATGGTAGCAGTGAACTATTGTTTCTCTTCTCCCCACTCTCCTCCTTTCCCCCACAGTAAGACTACTGCAAAATCTCATGATTTTCTAAGTGAAGTCTTGACAATTTTCTGGAAAATGAATAGAGTTGATATAAAAGTGGCTTTTTAAAAAACTATTTTAAAAGTCTCTAGAAAATATATATTTTATTTCCCACTTCTTGTTGTTTTTCACTCATTATCATCTTTAAAGTTTCATCCATGATTTCCACAACATAGATGCAATGGTCTATAGTCAAAGGCTTTTAGTTCATATCAATCTTTAATCTCACTTGGAAATATGATTAATAAAGCAATGAGAATATATTTCTCAATATTTCAATGATATACATTGATGTATTTTGATTTAAATTTATGTATCAGTAAGGATTCAGTTTAGAAAACATAAACCATGTTAAATATCTTATGGAAAAAGGGACGTAAGTAGGAACTAGGTGTAGATGTATAAGCACTGGAGGAGTTGAAGGAGTAAGTTCTAAAATGGATCCAAAAGGGAAGCTATGTGTTTATGGCCACCATTGAAGTCATATTCGTTTCAACACTAAGAACCTGAAAAATGAATTTCTAAAGCCTCATTCTAACAGAAAGGGAGCCAGATCAATAAGCCTCTTTTTACTGACACCAGATTGCTGAAGAATGAACCCTGTTACCTCTTGGACCTTTCAAAGGAGCAACATCATTAAGGAGTTGCTGGGAGATTGTCTATTTGTCATAACCTGCCTTCTGGTTTGGCTTGAGGGCCTCTGCCTAGATGACCCTAATGCACTTCCGATAGCCAAGCTTCAAGAAAGCTTGGAGACACTGTTTAACCTTCAAATAGAAGGAAGATGAAATGGGATTGAGAGCCAATCCAAATATCAATGACAATTTTTTAAGGCCACAATACTCATAAATACTTATGATCAGCATTATTTTTTTTTTAAAGATTTTATTTATTTACTTGACAGAGAGAGATACAGCGAGAGAAGGAACACAAGCAGGGGGAGTGGGAGAGGGAGAAGCAGGCTTCCCGCTGAGCAGGGAGCCCGATGCGGGGCTCGATCCCAGGACCCTGGGATCATGACCTGAGCCGAAGGCAGACGCTTAACGACTGAGCCACCCAGGCGCCCCATCAGCATTATTTTAATCAAAGAAAACACTTCTGGAAAGGAGACAAAACAACTTTCTTCAAATCAAAATACTTGATTTGATGAAAATATTAGTAACAAGAAACATTCAAAGAACATGAAGTTCAGTCAATTGAAATAGTCTAGGATGTCTTCTAGCCTTTCTGTTAAATTTGGAAAGTCAACATTTTTTCACTGAAAATCACTCTAGAAAACAAATCTTGATTTCTTATTTTTGCCACATGTCACATTGATTTAAAATCTGGGGAGATTTTGAGGAGCTGTCTTGCTGAAATATAAAAAAAAAAAATCCATGAAAATTTTCATTTTTTCATTTAAAGTTTATACAAATATCTTATGTTTTCAATCTCTTTTCTTATTTTTAATTGAAGTATAGTTGACATAACATAACAATTTCTGGTATACAAAAACATGATTTGACAATTGTGTACATTATAAAATGCTCACCACAATAAATGTAGTTAACCATCTGTCACCATATAGTTATTACAATATTATTGACTATAGTCCCTATGCTCTACTTATCATCACTGTGAATTATTTATTTTATAACTTTTACTTGAAAATATTAAAATCCTTATCATATGGGTTAAGGTGAACCATTTCCTGTTTGCTAATAATTTACGTGCTTTGTAAAATGTTAGCACTTTTAAGTATTTTTAAGTATTTTTTCACAAGTCTATAAGAAGAGCTTCATTACTGAATATTCCTTTTGACTCCAGATATGCTCCATTTTAAGAGCCACTTCCGTTCTAGGCATTGTTACTTTTAGATATCCTTTGTAATACCATATATATGCATATTAAAACAACCACACTTCAAATCAAATATCAATGTGTGCTGTAAAGTGTTCACAGAATTTTGTGTAATTTTTCCTTTGAAATTGCTATTTGAACTATGAATGAGTTATGTTTAATTTGTGCTTGGTTTTTATTTCTTAATAATTATCATACAACCGTGGCAGTTCATGCTGAATCAAACATAATCTAACCTTCAAATACTTTTCAATTTTTATAAACTTCTCTTGAATATCAATTTCATAATTAACCAAGTTCACATGTTACATGTATATATATCCAATCAAAATTGTATTGATTTTCATTTTGTGATGGTACTTATATAGGTTGATATTTTGTTTTGCTTGTCACCATCTCAAATATACTTACAGTCCCCTGAAAAGCTCTTTGGCTTTTCACTGCCCACTAAGCTTATTATGTCAAAAAGAGCAACAGCCTGATCTTAAAAGTGATTAAAGATACGGGCCCCCTGGGGCACCTGGGTGGCTCAGTCGTTAAGCTTCTGCCTTTGGCTCAGGTCATGATCCCAGAGTCCTGGGATCGAGCCCTGCATCAGGCTCCCTGGTCAGTGGGAAGCCTGCTTCTCCCTCTCCCACTCCCCTTGCTTGTGTTCCCTCTCTCTCTGTGTCTCTCTCTGTCAAATAAATAAAATCTTAAAAAAAAAAAAAAAAAAAGATACGGGCCCCTGAACACATTCTTTGGCCAGAGTGTACAGCTAATGGCCTCTCAGTTTTTCTCTCCAGTTCACTCCTCTTTTTCTCACCCAGAGAGTACATTTGTTGGTTACACCTGCATTGTGGTCCGTTGTTTACATCTATGAATCATCTCAGTAAAAACACCCCCCTCCCCAAGGAATAGTATGTTAAATACTGTATTTGATTGCTCAGGCTAACATAATAAAGGACCACAGATTGGGTGCTAAGACACAGAAATTTATTGCCTACCAGTTCTGGAGCCTAGAAGTCCCAGATCCAAAATGTCAATAGAGTTGGTTCTTTCTGATGGCTGTGAGGGAGAATTGGTTCCACACCTCTCTCCTAGCTCTTGGAGGTTTCCTGGCAATTTTTGGCATTCCTTGGCTTCTGCTGTATTATTTTTATCTTTGCTTTCGTCTTCACATAATGTTCTCCTTGTATGTCTAATTCCAATTTCCCCTTTGTATGGAACACCAGTCATATTGGATTAGGGGCCCACCCTACTCCAGTAGGATTTCAACCTCATTTAGCTAATTACATCTACAATCTACAATCCACATCTACAATGGCTCTATTTCCAAATAAAGTCACATTGTGAGGTACTAAGGAATTGATCGGGATGGGAGATAGGATTCAACCCACAACACATGCAATTGATGTTGAATAGTTTTGTGGGGTTTTTTTGGTTTGGTTTGGTTTGGTTTGGTTTCAATGAATGGTCTGTATACAATAAACATTACTTAATCACAATATGGTAACTCAGAAAAAAGACTTCATTCAATGTCAGTGTTAATACTAGGTAACCCACCACCACAAGCAAACTCTTGCATCCTATGCCAAGACTTTCCTCCCCAAGCCAGTGCATTATAGCTGGTGGATTGCGAAAGAGGAAGAATATTATATCTCATCTTCTTTTGCACCAAAACTTGTGTCTGTTTAGATTATGTCTGTTTAGATTTTATTATTTTTTATGCTCTTTGACATTAAAAAAAAGAAATTTCTTTTATACTTATATATTTTTTTCTCTCTTAGTTTTTCTTTGAACATTTTCCAACCACTAAGAATGTTGTGCATTAACAAGGGAAAGCCCAAATTAAAGGAAGCTAGTGGTTTGGCAGTTGGAAATCGTTAGAAATAGTTCTGCTAAAATATCTTTCCACTACCATGTTTTAACTTGTCTTAATAGTACTGAATATATCCTTTTATTAGTTGCAGAGAAGTCTATGACTATTTACCTGTTAGGTACGTCTATTATAAGGAACACAGAGGAGAGGATTCTTTGACTTTAGGACACTATTCATTTGCTGAGTGTGGATTAGTTAAAAACCAGTTTTGGCTCATGTTAGTGGAAAGTCACTCAGTGGGAAGAGGAGAGGACAGTGTTCCTATTCCCTTATCTATATAATGAGTATTTATTTTCCATGGTCATTGCAAGTTCACATCAACAGCAACAGTGTTGTAACAGAGTTCTATTTTTTATGCAAACTTCTGGCAAGCTGTTCTTTCATTTCATTTTCTTAAATGATATAATTGAAAGCATGCAGATTTTGGTTTTGGGTGGGCTTAGGTTCAAATGGAAGCTTGGCAATTCTATCAGTTGTGTTGTTTAAATCTTTTGCAGTTTCAATTTCATCAAGCGCCAAGTGGAGATGATAGGACTTACCTCACAGTTTATAATAGTGAGGATTGAAACTAAATAAGGTCATGTATGGAAATATATATAGTATAGTGCCTAATTTCTACTCATTAGGGAATGATTTCTTCTAGAGATATTTGATCATTTCTTTCCATTGAGATTTTAACAATTTTACCCCACTGTATTTTATTAGTTTCTGTTTTCCTATCTGAATTCTATTTCTAATGTAGAAAGTTTTCTTCCATTATGCTCTTGATAGCCATTTTTGTTTTGTGTATTCTGTTTTCTCATTTGCAGTTTGCCTCTTTGTGATCTATTTTTCTATGTACCAAATAATCTCTTGTTTCCAATTAATTCCTTCTGCTCTCTAGGAGAGTTCCTCTAGTCTTTCTCCTCTTTAATTTGTGCTTTCCATAAAGCTGTTTTTGCTACTTACTGGTTCTAAATGTTAATTTTATTGGGCATGGTTAGTTGACTTCCTGGCATCCATTCCACCAACCCCCCACTGTGTAGAAGTCATGAGGTTTTTGTGTTTCATTCACTCTTCTCTCAGCTTCAGGGATGGAACCTGATGGTCTGAGACAACCCATAAAATATTATCCCCTTGGGATCATTGGTTCAGTGTTGGACACTCAATCTGACTTACTTCAATCAGACTAGAGCCAAGTTGTTGAAAGGGAACTTTTCCTTCTTCTGGACAGTGTTTGGGGTTTATAAATGTAAATGATGCAACTGCTTTAGCTATTCTGCTACCTTGAAAGAAGCTAAGGTGAGACCAAATTCAAACTAACAAGGAAAGAAGTACCCAAAGAAAAATGGGACACCAAGCAAGCGCTTTGATGAAACCCTGCCTGAAGCCTGACCTAAATGAACTTTCAAGTTAAGTGAGATAATATATGTTCTCTAAAGGTTAAGTTACTTTTAATTAGATTTTTTTTAAACTATCAACACTTTAACTTATTTACTCTACTATATTATCACTTTCATTTTGTTCTACTGACTTTAATTTATTTACATTTAAAAGTTACAGTGTTCTTTTTTTATAACTTATTTTATTTAAATTCAATTAATTAACATATAGTGTATCATTAGTCTTAGATGTAAAGTCCAGTAATTCATCAGTTACATATAACACCCAGTGCTCATTACATTACGTGCCCTCCCTAATACCTATTACCCAATTACCCCATCCCCCCACATCTAAATAAGAAGAGATGACAGCCATTTGTTAAATTTATATTCTATTTTCCATAAAAAAATCTTTAGGATAAAATTGCTTTATAACACTTTTACCATTTTGTAATATTGTAACAGATCTAGTTATTTTCTCTTTATCTCTCTTTTCAAAAGGATAATTTATAGAATCTTTTTCTTGCTAAAATTTTGTTATTGTTTCAGACAGTCTTCAGTTATTTTAAGGGTCTTAGAGCATGCAGTTTCTTGAGATGTGCCTTCAGTTTACCATTTTTAAGGAAGAATTCACAATCTTAAGTGGTCTATGATGATTGCAAACTTTTATCTTTATTGATCAGGCGTTGCTTTGCCTAGTTCCCATGTCTTAGCATCTGCCGAGGCCCCATCCCTCTAATGTGATCTGAAATGAATCCTCTTCACTGCATTCAAAATAGTAACTCCTAGCTCCCCCAAAGCTTCCCTTCTTCAATACTGCTTTACCTCCTTTTTATAGCACATCTCACTCTCTATTGTACTCTACATTTTACTTTCACTGGTTTTGTTGTTACTGTCTGTATTTTCCACATTCAGGGCTTTTTCTCTTTTGTTTCACTGATGAATTCTAATATTGCCCAGAACCTCTGAGGCCCTGAATGGCCCTGAAATGCATCAATAAGTGTATATACACGTACACTTCACTACACACACGTAGATACATACTCTTGTAAATGTTTTCATTTATTTTGCATTATGTTTTACAAAGATAGGATTATACTATAGATTTTTCTTTGTATGTTGGTTTTTGTTTACTCATTAATATAATTTATGACTATGCCTCCACATTAATATGATAGCTCATTGTTGTTCTTATTTAAGCTATACAATATTACATAATAAAGATATGCCATAATTTACTCAATCTCTATTCCACGAATGGGCATTAGGAATATTCCCATATTTTTCAATAATCATTTATTGCAATAAATCATTAAATACTAGTAGTGTGATTAAAAGATAGCACTTTGGCACTGAGAATAGTGGGGGAAGAAAAAAATTGACTTTTTTTCATAGGTAGAAGGGAGCTGAAAATGTTTCATTTTCCACTTAATTCTTTGACTACTTTTGAAGGTTTATGCTTTCATACATTTGAGGTCTTTTTGCCTCTCATGTGGTCTTGTAGTGGTAAACATCCCTTACAGTTTTTCTATTATTTGTGTCTCTTAACTACTTATAGAAAGTCTTTATTGTATTTCAAGCATTGCAAATTTTTCCTTAGTCAATCACTTGTCTTTGACATTGTGTTTATTAACAAATTTTTGCATTCTATTTATTTTTAAAGTAACCTCTAGGCACAATGTAGGGCTTGAACTTATGACCCCAAGATCAAGAGTCACATGCTCTACCGATTGAGCCAGCCAGGAGCCCCCTATATATTTTTTTAATATTACTTCAAAAATAGTCCTTACCTGATCATTTAGAATTTATAGATAGTTTATTTAATGTAACTGGAAACTTCCTTCCTGTATTATAAACTGGATATATTTATTTAAAAGCCACTTCAAATATAAAAAGATGAATTTGTTCTTATTAAAACAATTTATAGATAATATATTCCTTTTATAATAAAATTTAAGACTTTCAGGGTTCAGAGTAGGGTGAATAGCCCTGAAATTTTAATGGTTTACCAAGATAAAAGATTATTTCTTGCTTACACAATGGTCGAAAATGGATCTGATCCATGAGATAAGACAACTCTTCCCTCCAAGTGGCAATTTTGGTTTGAGGTTCCTTTCATCCTTCAGCTCTGTCTGGCTCTACATTCTTGCAGTCCTATTCAGGTCAGCTATGCTGGCCACTACTTATTATATCTTCTTTATCCATTCATCTGTCGATAGACATCTCATCTCTTTCAACGGTTTGGCTATTGTGGACATTGCTGCTTTGAACATTGGGGTGCAGGTGCACCTTCAGATCACTACATTTGTATCTTTGGGGTAAATACCTAGTAGTGCAATTGCTGAGTTGTAGGGTAGCTCTATTTTTAACTTTTTGAGGAACCTCCATATTGTTTTCCAGAGTGGCTGTACCAGCTTGCATTCCCACCGACAGTGTAAGAGGGTTCCCCTTTTTCTGCGTCCTCGCCAACATTTGTTATTTCCTGTCTTAGAGACATTTTAAGTATTAGATACATAAAAGTACTAGCTAATATTTGAGAGACTGTGATAAATGCTTTACATTTAATCAACTAGCTTAAGATATAAATGAATATATCTGTATGTCTATATGCTTATCCATAATTTTATTCCTATCTATCAACATTAATTAATGAATAAAGTGATTAAATCCTTTTATTTTAGTTTCTGGTCACTTTAACACAAGCTACCACTTAGACCCAGACTGACACCCAATCTCTGCAGACTTCTTTATCAGAGGCTGAAGCACTGAGCTCTCATTTATAGCTTTGGTTCTCTTCCATCTTTATGATGGAAACAGTGGCCATTCAGGAGTAAGATGAGTAACTCAAACTTACCCCTTATTTTTGGCAATATAGGCCCCCTTAACTTCTTGCTGTATTTCAATACTTGTACTAATGCCTATTTCCAGAGATGAGATGTACACCTCACTTCTGCCTAGTGGTCTTCTGTTGTATACTTTGAGCCTGAATCAAAGCATCTTATTCCTCCTGGTATCTTCCTAAAACTAAGGTCCTAATCCTATACTTCTATCAAGTGTCTGACACTCTGCTACTTTATGATAATCATCCCCATTATGATCTGTGTGGAAATTCAATTTATAGATATCACTGTCTATTTGGATAGGCTTTCCTTAAATTGGACCTTCTTCATGCCTACTAAAGTCAGCTATGCTGGCCACTATTTGTTGTATTAAAGTTCAAATTAATAACCTCCATCAGGCTCTGGTTCCTTAGGTTCAGACCCAATCTATGATCCAGTCTAATTCTAAACTCTTCTATCCTCCAATCTTCCAATTCTTGTGTGGGCCATTTATTTACCCAGGACTGTTCCAAGTCTCAGCTAAAAACGCTGTTTGTGTGTGTAGGTGTGTATGTGCATGTGTGCATGTCTATGAGTGTATGTGTGTATTTGTGTTTACTGTGTTTGATAATAAACCATTATAAAAGAGATATTAATTTGACTGCTTTTGCTCACTTATCTTCATGTGTTTATTTTCATTGCATATTTACTTAAACAGCTTGACTTTCTTTGGTAATTTTTTAAATTAAGTTACATCTTACTGGTTGCAACTTCTGATATCTTCCCCTGTTTGTTTATGTTATGAAAGTCAGGGCTTCAAAGAACTCTGGGGATATTAATTCCAGTTTGAATATGCAGCTGGGGCCACCCATGCTATCGCTTCTTTCCTCAAAGATATTAGTTTGCTACTGTGTAGAGAGGTGCTAGACACTTCTGAACCCAAACTAAACGTTTGCGTAGCACCACGTAGACTTGGCTTTGGAAAGCATGGCAAGATCAAAGGGACCAAGATATCTGATTTGTTGATGGGTTATAGTTCATCTCAGATGATGAGCTAGAGACTCAGCAATATTGCTTCCATTGCTTCTTGTGATTGGACTGACAAAATTTTCAGGCTCATTATGGTTCCACTTAAAGCTTTCCTCTGGGGAGTCTAGAAGAATAAACATTATGCTTCTTGAAAGCTGTAAAACTGTTTGTCAAAGATTTTGTGCTAAAACTTAGAATACACATGTTTGTTTTTTATCTGTTTCTCAGTATGATTATTCTTTGTCATCTATATCTCCATATATCTCATTTAAAATTCTAGGCCTGTATATCCAACTTTTGTTGCATACAACTGAACTTCTATTTTCCCCACACTCACCCACCAAAATAAATCTATGTGATCTCTTCCCTGTAGTTTATGTCTTTAACCACAGCACCACTACAGTATTTCCCTTCATCTCTATTGTTTCTTGACTCTCCCTTGAATACTGCCTCTCCCATTCTTTGTTAACCAATTCTATTCATCCTTGTGGCCTGAGAATAAATGACAGGAACACAGGAATGACTGTCCTGCATACTCGCTTTCTAAATCAAACTCCTGTGTTTTAATTGCTCATTTCATTCGCAGCTTTTCTTCAAAGCATTTATTATAGGTTGAAATAATATTTATTACTGTTTGTAAAAATCTATTCTAAATCTTCCACACTAGACAAAAGGTCCCCTGAGAACTAGTTCATTTGCTTTTTTATTTTTTTTATTTTTTATTTGCTTTAAATCATATCATTCTATCATGAATAATATGAGTATACAATTATTTACCAATGTGTTAAATGACAGCATCTCAAAGAGAACTTTGATATAACAATATCTACCTTCATCCAGTGTCACCCCAAGGACAGACATACCCCAATTCCTTTCTTTCCTCCATAGTCTACTCATATCCCTGCAGTTTTCCCTATTCAAAAAAGGATTATCCATGGTAAATTATTAAAACCTGGGGTCAGTCTTCCTAATCACCTGCTGGTAACTCCCTCTAGCTGGATGTAATCAGATGCCAAAGAACAAGGGAGCCACTGATTTATATTCACAAATGCCAGTCTCCTGAGACATACAGAAGGGTGGCAAAGAAGAAAAAAAGAACTCAAAGAACAATGGCTATTTCTTTGTTCAGAAATCAAAAGACTTTGGAGTCCAATGGAGGTGGGTGCAAATGCCAAGTTCATTGCTTTCTCTCTGTAGACTTTGGGTAATTAATATAAATGTGTGAATAGATTATCTTAGATGTCTCTTATATGTATATGCTATGCCACTACCTATCACATAGGGTTGTGATCAGGCCAGAAACCTATGTTCTAAAAGTTCCACATACAACGATTGCCTGACATTAAATTTAGTAAACGATAATTCACTTCCTTTCCCCTTTGAACTAATGCTTTTTAATCTGGAAATATGAAGCAATTGGCTGGGTCACACTAACTAATCAAATGTTAAACTTATTAAGGGTCAGTACTTATAATTGCCTGATAAAATACAAAAAATACAATGTATTTTTATTTGATAAATCTGGCTAGCCTAGTTGTACTCCTACTTATTCCTTCAAGTGATTCATGATAACAGTACACAGTTGGGCTCACATTTGAAAATTGTGATATATTTTTATTATTTCTTAAAAATGTTTACAGTGGGGATGCCTGGGTGGCTCAGTCCGTTAGGTGGCTGCCTTCGGCTCAGGTCATGATCCCAGGGCCCTGAGATCGAGTCCTGCGTCAGGCTCCTTGCTCAGCAGGGAGCCTGCTTCTCCCTCTGCCTGCAGCTCCCCTGCTTGTACTCTCGCTTACTCTCTCTCGCCTGCACTCTCTCTAGCAAATAAATAAAATATTAAAAAAATAGTGTTTACAGTGACAAAGCATACTGGTTTAAACAAGATAATTTTATAAAATACTTCAGAAAGAAGAAATAATTTCTATGTTATCAAATTCATACATATAACATTAGGTACTGGGTAATTGTTCCCCACCACGAAATTTAAAATACATTGTCACATAACCAGACTTCTATTATGTAAGGATGATATAAGTAATAATAAAAGCCTACTTTTAAATAAATCTGAAATTTTTGCAAGAACAAGAATTCATTAAATTTGTATCATTGCTCATAGAATGAAAATCAATTTAATCAGTTATTAAACTACTATTAAAACATTTATTAGTTTATACTTTAATTTAATATAGCTATTTGCTATATAGCTTTGTCCAATTCATTAGCAAAATATGTTGCAACCGGGACCAAAATCAACATGAAGCTTATTCAGGGAAAATACACATTAAGATTAAAATTATCAAAAGAAAACGTTGCTTGTGCAACGTACCACATAATTGCTTTGAGATTAGAAATTTTTCACTTGTAAGAAACAACAGATGTTTTCCTCAACTTTCAAATAGGATCTTATAAAATGATGATCTGAAATGCTTTACATTGCATCACTGATTTCTGGAATGATTATCATTCAAGATGATACTGTTCCCATAATAATTGTTTTCTTTAACAATAAATTGAAGTGATCAAAAATAGTAGTGCATGTATACTGAATAAAGTCTTCTATTGTAAGTTGCAAGGGGGTACTAAAGATTTGGTTTTGTTAAGTAGAAGTTGATCATTTACCTGCCTGCTTCTCCTTAATATATTCATAAATATTAATTACTACTAGGTTAAGAAATCAAAGACAGCAAGCCTCGAATAATGTGGCCTAAACAACACAGGATTTTATTTTTCTCTCACACAAATGTAGTTAGATCACAGCCTGTATGGAAGCTGGACATTAACAGGAAAGAGGAAATGCCTATCTTGATTTGTATCTTAAGCACAGAACTTTCACCTCATGGTCTAAGATGGTTGCTCCAACTCCATCCATCATGTCACCATCCTCTAGCAGAAAGGAGGACAAGAGTAGGAGAAGGGCAAATCACTCCCTTTAAGAAAACTTCCCAGAAGTTACTCACACCACTTCTACTTTTATCACAAATTGCCCAGAATTTAGTCACATAGCAACCAGACCCAGTGTATCTGAGAAACTAGGGAATCTTAAGCCAGGTAGACATGGTGGCCAGCTATTCTTACCGCAGAAGAGGAGAAGAATATTGAGCAGAAACAGCATTCATTTTCTGCTACATACCTGCCCACTAAAAACGTTCTCAACTTGAGGTTGCAAAATATAATGTATGAGCTGACTTTCCTGAATAAAAGTTGGGCATATATTTCCTAGCTTCTCTCCTAGGTATTTATACTTACAAGGTTGCTTTGGAGTATGGAGGAGGGAAACAGAAGGGATCCTGAGTTAGCTACACTGAATCACTTTAAGTAGGGTTTCCACAGGCTTAAGAAAGGATATATCTTCCTTTGGATGTTGCATGTCTGTAATTGAGACTTGGAACAGTGGAAGCCACACTGATATCATCCTGAGGGTAAAGACCACACAAGGAGGTGTAAAAAGCCAAGATAACTAGAGCAAAATGGAGCTGGATCTTTCAACTACCGTGGCTGGAGCCTCTTTATACCTGGGGATATATGATGATAACCTCCCTTAATATAATGTTAGTCTAGTGTAGTCAGAGTTTTCTGCTATTTGCATCCAAGGCAATCTAGCTAATGCAAAGTCAGGTCAATACATTTATGACTTTCTGATTTCATACTCCCATTCTCATTTGTTTTTGCTAGTTCTTTTTCCTTCTGTTAAATAAAATAAAATCTCTATCCAATATCTGGATACTTCATATGTATTTATGGCATGCAGGTTCTACAAAGGACAGTGCTTATCTGCCATATATATATATGGCAGATAAGCCATATATATACATATGTATATATATATAGCAACAGTGACACTTTGCATAAAGATAGCAATAGCCCAAGGGGGTCTAAGTAAGAGCTAGAGAAATCTTGAACTAGCCCATTATATATTATTTGTGGACAATGGGAATTTGAGAACTACAAAGGCTCGTCATTACTCTGTCCAATACCCTTATAGTCAATCAAAATATTTCCTTGAAAAAACTACAGTGGCTGCCCCATTCACAGAGAAACTAATGCAATTTAAATGGAAGTTGGAGAATTTAGAAGAGTGCTTTTTGTATTGTTTTGTTTTGTTTTTTTAGCTAATGATTTCTTCAAGAAGCAGTAATAAGAGAAACCTATGCCATCCAAAATAATGGTAATGTATAACCTGAGAAAACTTCTTTGATTAATACTTCAAGAGATATTCATTCCCCGGTTCCTCCTGCTTCTCTTACTTCTTTATATTCCATCCATCATTCTTTCAATCTTTTCTCCTTCTTCTTTCTTTCTCTTCCTCTGTAGTTCTCCATTCCATTTCTATTTTCTCTGTACATGTGGCCAACATATGTTCATGCTATTTTCTCTTCCTGCTCATATTGTATCTATTCAGTCTTCAAAACCAAATTCAAATAAAAATTTATCCTTAATTCTCCTAAACTGAAACAATTGCCCACATCTCTTGACTCTCTTTATACTATCATGCACCAATCAGAGGCATATATCATGTTCTACATTGACTTAGATTTTGTCTTTGGGATTTAGAAACTTTGAAACATAACAAATTATTGTATTCTGCACAACACTTAAGCACCCATATTGGTTAAAATAATTTTTTTGTAGAAAGGCTTTTGTTCAAACTACAAATTTGCAAGTTTTATAATTGTACAATTAATTAATTTCCTATCAAACTACTCTTGATTTCCATTTATCTTTTGACTCTTTCCTTCCCTGGGGATTAATAGGTCTCAACAAAAACCCCTGCATAATTTTGATAGAAAGAGGATGAATGTTATTAAGGCAAAATCACCTGGCCTAGAAACTCAGTTTTCCCTGTTCTGCCTTTTCACTTTATATCTTTATTTTCTTAGGTTGTGCATAACCCCTCTCTCAGTTTCCTTGTCTGTGAAATGGTAGAGTCTGGAATTCAGGGTAATTGTTATCATTTGGGTTATATAGTACAATAGTGAACATTTCTTGAAGACTTCTTTTATGCCAGGCATTGTTTAAACCTTTACAAATGTCAACTGGTTTTATCATTCCAGCAACACTTTCAGAGAAGTACTATTTTTATCTCATTATGTGTATGAGGAACTAAGCCTCAGGAATATTAACGACTTGTCCACGGTCATTAGGTAGGTTAATAGAGTTGAGTTTCAAATTCATGACATCGGACTCGAGTTATGTTCTTAACCAGAATCTCAAATCTGTTTATTCATAAAGATGTTTTGATATATCATTGTACAAATATCAGAAATTCTTATTAATGTATGGCCCTTTGAAGGCCATGGCTGGTGACACAGTACAACTTAGGATCCTTGAGTATGTAATTGTGAAGCAGCTGGGATTTTTCTTGAATGATAAGGTGGCCTCTTTACCATATTAATGTCATTGCTTCTTAACTTCTGTGATTATCCTTATGTGGAAGGCATTAACTGTAAGAGAACACAATAGGTCTGCCATGTCTTTGTGAGGAATTAGAGACATATGGAAGAGCTGTGAAACTCTACTGTTTTCTTTACTCATACCCATTCTTTACTCCTATATCTTATGCAATTCTTGCTTCTGGTTCAGTAAAAACCAAAGATCAAGCAATTCAAGTCTGATCATTATTTGTGCCAGTTTGCAGACTCAAACACTCCATCACTGGATCCAGATGAACCCCTTGAAATTCATTTCAATTCCATTTAGTTCCAGCACTATTTCATGTGCTCTTTGTTTTAAATAAAAATTATTGGTATCTGTACTCACTGGCTTATAATTTTATTACAGAGAACCCCACAATTAAGAAATATTTTGACAAGGGTGCCTGGGTGGCTCAGTTGGTTAAGCAACTGCCTTCGAAAGCTCAGGTCATGATCCTGGAGTCCTGGGATCGAGTCCCGCATCGGGCTCCCTGCTCAGCGGGGAGTCTGCTTCTCCCTCTGACCCTCCCCCTTCTTATGCTCTCTCTCTCTATCTCATTCTCTCTCAAATAAATAAATAAAATCTTAAAAAAAAAAGAAATATTTTGACAAAAATACCAACAAGTATATCTCCAAAACTAATATTTCACCTAACACCCAATCCTATAAATCTATCAGACCTTCCCACTTGGATGTCCCAACATAACTTAAAAAATAAACCCAATTCAAAGTTATACTCAACATGTTTACTCCTTTCCTTCCTCAATCCCCATTATTTTGTTTTTCTTTTTGTTTTTTTTTTTTTCTCTAACATTTGAAATCTTAGGCATTTAAATGTTCTCTCATCTTTGATCACAGAATCAGAGAATGCTATAAGGCACAAGGGATCATAAAGATAATCTAATCCAACCTAAAGTTCAGGAAAATCAAACTTTTAACTAACTAATTAATTATTAATTTTATAATGTCTACACTGAATAAGAGATTGTATATGTTTTCTCCTCATTCTATTTCTGCTGCTACTATCATGAAAACCATTGTTTGAATTCTCACATAGATATCACTGCAATGATCTTATGGTTAATAAAGGTAGCTCTTCTTTCAATTATGAAAATAAAGTGACACCTAATATTTTCCTCCTGTAAGTATATTATGTGGCCTATTAATTTTCACAAATGTTGAATATACAGTTATCTCAAAAGTGTTGCCGATGTCCAATCTTCTCATATGGGAATATAAAGTGATACAAAAGACCTAGCTGGAAACATTCATAAGTTGAGATTGGAAATTATTATTTGAATGTTTACTAGAACAAGGACTATAACATGAATATAAAATGATAGATGATAAGATGAATGTGAATGTAAAATAAGAGTAAAGGACCCCGTTATGAAAAACCAGACAGTGGAAAAGTATGAAGGAATTTACTGGAAAGGAAACATTGGGTGAACAGGCAGAGACTGTCCACAAGAAGAGTAGGGTCTGTTCACTGGCACCTTGGTTAGAAATGTCTTAAAGGCAGGGCACTTGGGTGACTCAGATGGTTAAGCATCTGCCTTCAGCTCAGGTCATGATCTCAGGGTCCTGGGATCGAGCCCCAGTGGGAAGCCTGCTTCTCCCTCTCCCTTTACTGCTCCCCCTGCTTGTACTCTCTTGCTCTCTCTGTCGAATAAATAAATAAAATCTTAAAAAAAAAAAAAAAGAAAAGAAAAGAAATGCCTTGAAAGACTGTCCAAACCCTAGTATGGGTCTTAAACTTCCAAATCTGCAAATACAGTTGCTATGGCCAGACATGGGATTCTTTACCTTTTGGTTGGAAGAGCAAATTTCTAAACTCAAAATGAAGAAATGAATTTATAACTGATAATTTTGCATGTGTTCTAATTTTATAAGCAAAATAAAATGTGTAATCATTGGTAGCTTTATGTATGCTGTGTATTTTCTGGCCTTTTTGTTTATTTTAACAAGATAATTTGATTGACTATATTTATAACTTTGACTTAATAAATATGTAGTTAAGTGCTTAGAAAGATCTTACTTACTGGATTTATAAGTATACCATGTCAGGCATTTGAAGTGCTTGAGAAGACTAGTAATAGCAAATAAATAAGTATAATTTGAAATGCTTACTAAAATTGATTAACTAACTTTAAAAATAGGATGACTTTTGGAGGAGGGGAAAGATGGCAGAGGAGTAGGGGACCCTATTTCAACTGGTCCCCGGAATTGAGCTGGATATCTACCAGACCACACTGAGCACCCACAAAATTAGCCTGAGCTGTAAGAAGATCTGGATCTCTACAAACAGAATATGGCAAGCAATTGGTTTCAGGGTACGAAGCGGGGAGCCGTATTCTGCGGGCAGATATCAGAGGATAAACGGCAACGGGAGGGTGCCTGGCCATGGGGATCCTACACTGCTGGTGAGTGACAGCCTTGCGCTCTGCAGGCGGGCACAGACTCGCAGACCGATAATGGCGGGGAAAGGACTTTAGGGCAGCCCCTGGAGCGGAAACCCGGAGCAGCGGGTCGGGCCTGCGAACTGCAGTCCCCAGGAGGGAAACCCAGAGCAGTGGGGTCACGCACATGGGAGCGAACTGGGAGCGGCTGGCGGTTTTAGAAGCACAAAGGGCAGAGATGTGCCCGACCTGGAGGCAGGACTGGGGACGCTGCGGAGGAGCGCACAACCCAGGCCGCTGCAGTTTATAGCAGCACGGACAGAAATGGAGATGGTGTGGCCTGGAGAGCTCACTGAAGAACAGACTGAGGTCTCTCTGCTCTGAGGCAGAGGGTTGGAAATGGTCTCTTCTGCTCTGACTCCCAGAAGAGACGCAGAAAGCCGCCAGGGAACAAAAGCCCCAAAGATTGATTCCCACTGAGCCCATCCCCCGCCACAGGGCACAGGGCAACTCCGACCAAACAGGGTTGCCTGAGTAACAGTGCAACAGGTCCCTCCTGCAGAAGACAGGCTGGAAAAAAAGAGGCCAGCAACCCTAAGGTCCCAAGAAAACAGGTGCATCTTGCTTGGGTTCTTGTCAATAATTTGGACTCTCTAAATTCCCTCAAACACCCATCAACAGAATGACTAGAAGGAGGAGCCCCCAAAATAGAAAAGACTCAGAGATTATGACTTATGCTGCAGATTTACAAATGGATGCAGATATAACCAAGATGTCAGAGATGGAATTCAGGCTAGCAATTGTGAAGACAATGGCTAGAATGGAGAAATCAATTAATGGCAACATAGAGTCTCTAAGGGCAGAAATAAAAGGTGAATTGGCAGAACTTAAAAATGCTATCAATGAGATCCAATCCAATCTAGATAATCTAACAGCTAGGGTAACTGAGGCAGAAGAGCAAATAAGTGACCTGGAAGATAATATAATAGATAAAAAGGGAAAAGAGGAGGCCAGGGAAAAACAACTCAGAATCCATGAAAATAGAATCAGAGTGACACCATGAAGCATTCCAATGTCAGAATAATTGGAATCCCGGAGGGAGTGGAGAGAGAGAGAGGACTAGAAGATGTATTTGAGCAAATCGTAGCTGAGAACTTCCCTAATCTGGGGAATGAAACAAACATTCGAGTCCTAGAGGCAGAGAGGACCCCTCCTAAGATCAAGGAAAACAGGCCTACACCCCGGCATGTAATAGTAAAACTTACAAATCTTAGAACCAAGGAAACCATCTTAAGGGCAGTTAGGGGGAAGAGATTCCTTACATACAGAGGGAGGAACATCAGAATAACATCAGACCTATCCACAGAGACCTGGCAAGCCAGAAAGGCCTGGCAAGACATATTCAGGGTACTAAATGAGAAGAACATGCAGCCAAGAATACTTTATCCGACAAGGCTTTCATTTAGAATGGATGGAGAGATGCAGAGCTTCCAAGACCGCCAGAAACTGAAAGAAAATGTGACCACTAAGCCGGCCCTGCAAGAAATATTAAGGGGGGTTCTATAAAAGGAGAAAGACCCCAAGAGTGATATACAACAGAAATTACAGGGACAATCTATAAAAACAACGTCTTCACAGGCAACATGATGACAATTAATTCATATCTTTCAGTAATCACTCTCAATGTGAATGGCCTAAACGCTCCCATAAAATGGCACAGGGTTGCAGATTGGATAAAAAGACAGGACCCATCCATATGCTGTCTACAAGAGACTCATTTTGAACCTAAAGATATATCCAGACTGAAAGTGAAGGGATGGAGATCCATCTTCCATGCTAGCGAACCTCAGAAGAAAGCTGGGGTAGCAATTCTTATATCAGACAAATTAGATTTTAAACTAAAGTCTGTAATAAGAGACACAGAAGGACACTATATCATTCTTAAAGGGTCTATACAACAAGCAAATCTAACAATTGTAAATATCTATGCCCCCAACATGGGAGCAGCCATCTACATAAGCCAACTGCTAACCAAAATAAAGAGTCATATTGATAACAATACGTTAATTGTAGGAGACCTCAATACTCCACTCTCAGCAATGGACAGATCATCTAAGCAGGAAATCAACAAGGAAACAAGAGCTTTGAATGATACATTGGACCAGATGGACCTCATAGATATTTATAGGACATTCCACCCTAAAACAACAGAATACTCATTCTTCTCGAGCGCACATGGAACTTTCTCCAGAATAGACCATATACTGGGTCACAAATCAGGTCTCAACTGATACCAAAAGATTGAGATTATTCCCTGCATATTCTCAGACCACAATTTTCTAAAACTGGAACTCAATCACAAGAAAAAATTTGGCAGGAATTCAAACACTTGGAAGCTAAAGACCATTCTGCTCAAGAATGTTTGGGTCAACTGGGAAATCAAAGAACTTAAACAATTCATGGAAATCAATGAGAATGAAAACACATCAGTCCAAAACCCATGGGACTGCAAAGGTGGTCGTAAGGGGAAATACATAGCCATCCAAGCCTCACTCAAAAAAATATTCACCAACCAAATTCACCAACTAACTCTACACCTTAAAGAACTAGAGAAAAAGCAACAAACAATGCCTAAGCCATGCATTAGAAGAGAAATAATTAAAATTGGAGCAGAAATCAATGAATTAGAAACCAGAAACACAGTAGATCAGATCAACAAAACTAGAAGTTGGTTCTTTGAAAGAATTAATAAGATTGATAAACCACCGGCCAGACTTATCCAAAAGAAAAGAGAAAGTACCCAAATTAATAAAATTAGGAATGAAAGGAGAGAGATCACGACTAACACCAAGGAAATAGAAACAATTATTAGAAATTATTATCAACAACTATATGCCAATAAACTGAGCAATCTGGATGAAATGGAGGCCTTCCTGGAAACCTATAAGCTGCCAAGACTGAAACAGGAAGAAATTGACAACCTGAATAGGCCAATAACCAGTAACGAGATTGAAGCAGTGATCAAAAACCTCCCAAAAAACAAGAGTCCAGGGCCTGATGGATTCCCTGGGGGAATTCTACCAAATATTCAAAGAAGAAATAATACCTATTCTCCTGAAGCTGTTTCAAAAAATAGAAACAGAAGGAAAACTTCCAAACTCATTCTATGAGGCCAGCATTACCTTAATCCCCAAACCAGGCAAAGACCCCATCAAAAAAGAGAATTTCAGACCAATATCCCTGATGAAGATGGATTCCAAAATCCTCAACAAAATCCTAGCTAATAGGATCCAACAATACATTAAAAGGATCATCCACCATGACCAAGTGGGATTTATCCCCGGGATGCAAGGGTGGTTCAACATTCGCAAGTCAATCAATATGATAGAACACATTAATAAAAGGAGGGAGAAGAACCATATGGTCCTCTCAATTGATGCAGAAAAAGCATTTGACAAAATACAGCATCCTTTCCTGATTAAAACTCTCCAGAGTATAAGGATAGAGGGAACATTCCTCAAGTTCATAAAATCCATCTATGAAAAACCCACAGCAAATATCATCCTCAATGGGGAAAAACTGAGAGCCTTTCCCTTAAGATCAGGAACACGTCAAGGATGCCCTCTCTCGCCACTATTGTTCAACATAGTATTAGAAGTCCTAGCCACAGCAATCAGACAACAAAAAGAAATAAAAGGTATTCAAATTGGCAAAGAAGAAGTCAAACTCTCTCTTTCGCAGATGACATGATACTTTATGTGGAAAACCCAAAAGACTCCACCCCCAAATTACTAGAACTCATACAGCAATTCAGTAATGTGGCAGGATACAAAATAATGCACAGAAATCAGTTGCTTTCTTATACACTAACAACACAATTGTAGAAAGAGAAATTAGAGAAATGATTCCATTTACAGTAGCACCAAAACCATAAGATACCTCGGAATAATCCTAACCAAAAGGTAAAGGATCTATACTCTAGGAACTACAAAACACTCATGAAAGAAATTGAAGAAGACACAAAAAGATGGGAAAATATTCCATGCTCATGGATCGGAAGAAGAAACATTGTTACAATGTCTATGCTACCCAGAGCAATCTATACCTTCAGTGCCATCCCGATCAAAATTCCAATGGCATTTTTCAAAGTGCTGTAACAAACAATCCTAAAATTTGTATGGAATCAGAAAAGACCCCAAATCGCCAAGGAAATGTTGAAAAAGAAAAACAAAGCTGGGGGCATCACATCGCCTGATTTCAAGCTATATTACAAAGCTGTGATCACCAAGACAACATGGTACTGGCACAAAAACAGACATACAGACCAATGGAACAGAATAGAGAACCCAGATATGGACCCTCAACTCTATGGTCAAATAGTCTTTGACAAAGCAGGAAAAAACATGCAATGGAAAAAAGACAGTCTCTTCAATAAATGGTGCTGGGAAAATTGGACAGCCACATGCAGAAGAATGAAACTCGACCATTCTCTAACACCATTCACAAAGATAAACTCAAAGTGGATGAAAGACCTCACTGTGAGACAGGAATCCATCAAAATCCTAGAGGAGAACATAGGCAGTAACCTCTTTGACATCGGCCACAGCAACTTCCTTCAAGATACATCTCCAAAACCTAGTGAAACAAAAGCAAAAATGAACTTTTGGGACTTCATCAAGATAAAAAACTTCTGCACAGCAAAGGAAATGGTCAACAGAACAAAGAGGCAACCCACAGAATGGGAGAAGATATTTGCAAATGACACTACAGATAAAGGGCTGGTATCCAAGATCTATAAAAAACTTCTCAAGCTCAACACCCAAAAAACAAATAATCAAGTCAAAAAGTCGGCAGAAGATATGAAAAGACACTTCTCTGAAGAAGACATACAAATGGCTAACAGACACATGAAAAAATCTTCATCATCATTAGCCAGCAGGGAAATCCAAATCCAAACCACATTGAGATACCACCTTACACCAGTTAGAATGGCAAAAATGGACAGGGAAAGAAACAACAAATGTTGGAGAGGTTGTGGAGAAAGGGGAACCCTCTTACACTGTTGGTGGGAATGCAGGTTGGTACAGCCACTTTGGAAAACAGTGTGGAGGTGCCTCAAAAATTTAAAAATAGAGCTACCCTATGACCCAGCAATTGCATTCCTGGGTATTTACCCCAAAGACACAGATTTAGTGAAAAGAAGGGCCATATGCACCCCAATGTTCATAGCAGCAATGTCTGCAATAGCCAAACTGTGGAAAGAGCCGAGATGCCCTTCAACAGATGAATGAATAAAGAAGATGTGGTCCATCTATACAATAGAATATTACTCAGCCATCAGAAAGGGTGAATACCCAACTTTTACATCAACATGGCTGGGACTGGAGGAGATTATGGTAAGTGAAATAAGTCAAGCAGAGAATGTCAATTATCATATGGTTTCACTTATTTGTGGAACATAAGGAATAGCATGGAGGACATTAGGAGAAGGAAAAATAGGGGGGAGGGAGTTGCAGGGAGAGATGAACCATAAGAGACTATGGACTCTGAGAAACAAACAGAGTTTTAGAGGGGAGGGCGGAGGGGGGATTGGTTAGCCTGGTGATGGGTATTAAGGAGGGCACATACAGCATGGAGCACTGGGTGTTATACGAAAACAATGGACCGTGGATCACCACATCAAAAACCAATGATGTATTATATGGTGACTAACATAACATAATAAAATTTAAAAAAAATTTTAAAAAATAGGATTACTTTTAACCGAATTTAGTTAGCTGAAGACTTAATTGAACATTAAGAAATGACTAGAAAGAATTTCTAACTCTTTACAGAGTGAGATAATTGGCTTAAAATTATAGGAAAATGGAACACTTTAAATTTGCATGTTTTCAAATGAATACAGATGAAATCAATGATAATTAAAACTCAAAATATGTCAAACAAGATTGATTGAACATATATCTATTAAAAATAAAAAAACTATAGAGTTAAGATGGAGGAGTAATAGGGATCTTGGGCTTGCCTCATCCCTCAAACACAGCTAAATCAACATAAATCATTTTGAACAACTAGGAAATTGATCTGAGACTTAAGAAAACAATCTGTTCAATTGGAGGGAGATAATATTGCAGATTCAAGGTTCAGAAATATAAATTGGGAGAGAGAAAAGCCAGGGTGCTGGAACTTTATCAAGATAAAAAAGTTCTGCACAGAGAAGGAAACAATAAACAAAACTAAAAGGCAACCAAAGGAATGGGAGAAGATATTTGCAAATAATATATCTGATAAAGGGCTAGTATCCAGAATCTATAAAGAATTCATCAAAATCAACACCCCAAAAATAAATAATCTAGTTAGGAAATGGGCAGAAGACATGAACAAATATTTCTCCAAAGAAGACATACAAATGGCTATCAGACAGATGAAAAAATGCTCAATATCACTCATTATCAAGGAAATACAAATCAAAACCACATTGAGATACCACCTCACATCTGTCAGAATGGCTAAAATTAACAACTGAGAAAACAACAGATGCTGGCTAGGATGTGGAGAAAGGGGAACCCTCTTACATTGTTGGTGGGAATGCAAACTGGTACAGCCACTTTGGAAAACAGTATGGAGTTTCCTCAAAAAGTTAAAAATAGAACTACCCTATGACCCAGCAATTGCATTACTACGTATTTATCCAAAGGATAAAGAACTGCTGATTCGAAGGGGTACATGAACCCTGATGTTTATAGCATGACTATCAACAATAGCCAACTTATGAAAGAGCCCGAATGTCCATCGACTGATGAATGGATAAAGAAAATGTGGTATATTTACACAATGGAATATTACTCAGCCATCAAAAAATGAAATCTTGCCATTTGCAACAATGTGGATGGAACTAGAGTGTATTATGCTAAGCAAAATAAGTCAGTCAGAGAAAAACAAATATCATATTATTTTACTCATGTGGAATTTAAGAAACAAAACAGATGAAGGGAAGGGGGAAAGGGGAAGGGAAGGAAATATGAAATAAGATAAAAACAAAGAGGGAGATAAACCATAAGAGACTATAGTTAAGGGAACAAACCGAGGGTTGCTAGAGGGAGGTGAGGGGCTGGACTAAATGGGTGATGGGTATTAAGGAAGGCACTTGTTGGGATGAGCACCAGATGTTACATGTAAGTGATGAATCACTAAAATCTACTCCTGAAAACAATACTACCTTGAATTAAATTAAATTAAAAAATAAAAATAAAAATTATAATTTCCAAACCATTAAAATATGACTTTCAGGGATGCCTGGGTGGCTCAGTGGGTTAAGGGTCTGCCTTGGGCTCAGGTCATGATCCCAGGTCCTGGGATCGAGTGCCGCACCTGGCTCCCTGCTCAGCGAGGAGCCTGCTTCTCCCTCTGCCTGCCACTTCCCCTGCTTGTGCTCTCTCTCTCTGACAAATAAATAAATAAAATCTTTAATAAATAAATAAATAAATAAATAAATAAATAAATAAATAAATAAATAAATAATACAACTTTCATACAAATATAAAAGGCCAACAATGTCAAAGATTTTACTGATCTTAGTAAATGATGAGTGAGTGAGTCAGATTTATGTTGGATTCAAAGGAAGCTAACATTGATTACTAGATATAATTTTAACTTTATTTAGCTTGTGTCTTATTTTTATAGGCTGTATAGTGTTTCCATCTTATAGTCATGTAAATTAACATGTCAAATATTCTTACATTAAGAAAGTATAGAAACAGACGTGTGTGGTTAAGAAAAATTGTTTTATTTGTTTTTATGAAGACTATAAACTTTTGGGGTTATCTGTTCCATGCAATAGATTTGTTGACTAAAAAAATTCTACACTTTAACATGTAACTTCGTTAAGTCTGGAGCTTTTATTCAATAGTAAATACTAAATTGAACTAAGAACTTTACCCTAGATGACTGATTCCCAAACATTATTAGCACACATCAGATCAACCTGGAGGATTTGCTAAAATACCAACTCCTAAGACCCACCCTTAGAGTTCCTAACTCAGTAGGCATCAGATGGAGCCTGAGATTTTGCATTTCTCTTAAGTTTCCAGGTCATGTTAAAACTGTTAGTCTAGAAAACACACTTTTAGAATTATTGCCCTTTATAAAGCCAGGGTGGTCTTTGTTTCCTTACGCCCACTAGAAGTATATGCTGCTCACCTTTTAGCCTATTAAAAGCTTTGAATAATTTTTCAGACATAGAAAATGCTGTATATCTCTTTAATTATTAAAATTCTCTCTTAAAATCCAGAAAAACAACCAAGTAAATGGCAATTTAAAAGGATCCTAAAATAAACACCTGTTCTCTGCAACATGGTGATTGTGCCAGTTATCAATTTAGTATCGTTCAACTCCAAATTCACTATTCATTGCCTGCTCTCAGAAAATATATATATGTTAAAATATTATTAATGTATAATATTATATGATAATATTATATAATATGTTAAGATTTCTCTATATGTATATAATTTTTTAAGATTTTATTTATTTATGTATTTATTTGTCAGAGAGAGAGAGAGTGCACAAGCAGGGGCAGTGGAAGGCAGAGGGAGAAGCAGGATCCCTGCTGTGCAGAAGATCCCGATGCAGGACTTGATCCCAGGACCCTGAGCCAAAGGCAGATGCTTTACCCACTGAGCCACCCACACATCCCAAGAAAGACTCTTTAAATAGCTTCCAGAATGTAAAGATTTGTCAGGAGAGAGAGGAGAGACACTGGAAGTAGAAGGAGTTTCTTTCCTGGTTCCAGTGTACTCTTTCATCAGACTATCTCCATGGGGCACAGCTTCTCCAGCACCCGGTTCCTACAGCGCATGAAGAATAGCAGCACCCAGTGGCTGTCAACCTCCCCTTGAACGTCTCTCATGTGGTTTTGTAGTAGATGTTTATGGACAGACACCCTCTGATGATTGGCTTTCCATGATGCCCTAGAAAGTGGATTTCTTGCCAACCAAGGGGGCATATTTCTAGCAATTTCTGTCAATACAGCCCCTCAGGATCTTCTCTGATATCCAATGAGCCATGTGCAACAGGCTTGGATCCCATCCTGTTGGGGAGGAAGCATTTTCCTGGGGGCCCTATTTTAGCCATGGGTTTTGGAGAGTACTTCCCTACCCTTGCATTTTCTCATCCTGTACTCTATAGAGGTTTTTTCATTTCTTACTATTCTGCCCCTCGTTACAGCAATCCCCTGTTATAGTGAATATTCTTTATATTAAGCTTTCTCTGTTCTAATTACTGTGTGGTTTTCTCTCCTTGGATTGGACCCCAACTGATAGAGTTGTATTCAATATTTATTGTAAAATAAATTAAGAAACTCATTCCCTCAGGCTCTATGTATTTAGAGTTTAAAAATTATCGGGTCTTAATTATGCCTTAATTTTAAGAATTTACAATTTATATGAAGAGACTCAGGAGACATTTAAACTTGTTTTTCCCAAAATATCAGTATAAGGAGGAAATTCAGGTAACTGAGCCCTTACTAACACAAAATAATCACTGAAATCCTAGCAACCTCCAGTTACAACTCTATTCTTCACCATCCCAACAGACACACACACGCTCTTTCTATCTCTCTATCACTATTCAATAAAAATTTCTATTCTCTGAAGAGTAGTAAAACAATGTGATCCTAAGTTCTTTTTATGAAACCTATTAACTATAATTCCTTCAATCTCTGTGTCCTTTTCTTTTTTTTCTTTTTTCTTTTTTATTATGTTATGTTAATCACCATACATTACATCATTAGTTTTTGATATAGTGTTCCATGATTCATTGTTTGCGTATAACACCCAGTGCTCCATGCAGAACGTGCCCTCTTTAGTACCCATCACCAGGCTAACCCATCTCCCCATGCCCCTCCCCTCTAGAACTGTCAGTTTGTTTCTCAGAGTCCGTAGTCTCTCATGGTTCTTCTCCCCCTCCGATTTCCCCCCTTCATTCTTCTCTTCCTGCTATCTTCTTCTTCTTCTTCTTCTTCTTCTTCTTCTTCTTCTTCTTCTTCTTCTTCTTCTTCTTCTTCTTCTTTAACATATAATGTATTATTCGTTTCAGAGGTACAGGTCTGTGATTCAACAGTCTTACACAATTTACAGCACTCACCATAGCACATATCCTCCCCAATGTCTATCACCCAGCCACCCCATCCCTCCCACCCCCCATGACTCCAGCACCCCTCAGTTTGTTTCCTGAGATTAAGAATTCCTCATATCAGTGAGGTCATATAATACATGTCTTTCTCTGATTGATTTATTTCACTCAGCATAATACCCTCCAGTTCCATCCATGTCGTTGCAAATGGCAAGATCTCATTCCCTTTGATGGCTGCATAATATTCCATCGTATATATATACCACATCTTCTTTAGCCATTCATCTGTCGATGGACAGCGTGGCTCTTTCCACAGTTTGGCTATTGTGGACATTGTTGCTATAAACATTGGGGTGCACGCACCCCTTTTGATCCCTACATTTGTATCTTTGGGGTAAATACCCAGTAGTGCAATTGCTGGATCATATGGTAGCTCTATTTTCAACTTTTTGAGGAACTTCCATACTGTTTTCCAGAGTGGCTGCACCAGCTTACATTCCCACCAACAGTGTAAGATGCTTCCCCTTTCTCCACATCCCCGCCATCATCTGTCATTTCCTGACTTGTTAATTTTAGCCATTCTGACTGGTGTGAGGTGGTATCTCATTGAGGTTTTGATTTGGATTTCCCTGATGTGGAGCGATGTTGAGCACTTTTTCATGTGTCTGTTGGCCACTTGGATGTCTTCTTTGGAAAAATGTCTGTTCATGTCTTCTGCCCATTTCTTGATTGGATCATTTGTTCTTTGGGTGTTGAGTTTAATAAGTTCTTTATAGATTTTGGATACTAGCCCTTTATCTGCTTTGTCATTTGCAAATATCTTCTCCCATTCTGTCAGTTGTCTTTTGGTTTTGTTGACTGTTTCTTTTGCTCTGCAAAAGCTTTTTATCTTGATGAAGTCCCAATAGTTCATTTTTGCCCTTGCTTCCCTTGCCTTTGGCGATATTTCTAGGAAGAAGTTGCTGTGGTTGAGGTTGAAGAGGTTGCTGCTTGTGTTCTCCTCTAGGATTTTGATGGACTCCTGTCTCACATTTAGGTCTTTCAACCATTTTGAGTCTATTTTTGTGTGTGGTGTAAGGAAATGGTCCAGTTTCATTCTTTTTCATGGGGCTGTCCAATTTTCCCAGCACCATTTGTTGAAGAGACTGCCTTTTGTCCATTGGACATTCTTTCCTGCTTTGTCGAAGTTTAGTTGACCATAGAGTTGAGGGTCCATTTCTGGGCTCTCTATTCTGTTCCATTGATCTATGTGTCTCTTTTTGTGCCAGTACCATACTGTCTTGATGATGACACCTTTGTAGTAGAACTTGAAGTCCAGAATTGTGATGTCGCCAGCTTTGCTTTTCTTTTTCAACATTCCTCTGGCTATTCAGGGTCTTTTCTGGTAGTCTGTGTCCTTTCCAATTAACTTTTTTCCTAACTGTTAAAACAATATAGGCTCTTGTAAAATGTTTCAAAAATAAAGAACCAGATAAATTAAAAGTCATGTATGAACTCATAATTCAAAGATAACTAGTGTTAATATTTTGGGTTATTTCCTCTTTGTCATTCTGCAATTACTTCAGTGTTAGTTTTGCACCTGTTGCTGGTCCTACCAAACAGATGCTCCCATTTACCCATGGCTTCTATTTTACTGTGCCTCAGAGGCTACAGCTGATGTGGCAATCTGTTGTTGCCCCATCCCTGAAACTATGACCTTGTTCCATCAATGGTGCTGCCATCGTAGGAATAATAACATCTCAGGATACTCTAAATATTTTGGTATTTGATTCTTAAGTTTAACAATTAAGAGACAGAACTTTCAGGGAAAATAATAGTATAGATCCTCTTCAACCACCCAGGAATAAACTTCCATTTTATTGAACTTATTTCATTTCAAAACAAAACTGTAACGGTAACAGTTAGTATAGAGAGTTTAAGTATAGTAAGAATAAGTATGAGCTAACTCAGAGAGAAAAGAGATCCACAGATAATGAAAACAAAGAAGGGGCGCCTGGGTGGCTCAGTTGGTTGGGGACTGCCTTCGGCTCGGGTCGTGATCCTGGAGTCCTGGGATCGAGTCCCGCATCGGGCTCCCTGCTCGGCGGGGAGTCTGCATCTCCCGCTGACCCTCCCCCCTCTCGTGCTCTCTCTATCTCATTCTCTCTCAAATAAATGAATAAAAAAATCTTTAAAAAAAAAAAAGAAAAGAAAACAAAGAAGAAAGCATCATGAGTGGGGTTTTATCTGGCTTTAAAAGAAGGCTTAACTTAAGTAAGCAGAGAGAAGATGGAGAGTACTTAATAAAGGTACAGAGGAAGAAATGCACAAATATTGTTATAAGGATAATTAAGCATCTTATGTGACCACAACCTGACATATATAATTCAACTGAAGCATTTTTCCTGTCCTGAAATAGATTGTCAACACTTTCAAGAACAGTTTTACAATATGCACAGCAAAGTGAGTTGATTAGTTGTCATAACCATGATCACTGAGCCAAAAAAATGTAAAACAATTCTAATCATTGTCAAAATACGTTACTGTTTAGTTTCATGATGCATACTAAATGAGTAGTTTCTTCTTCTTCTTTTTTTAGTGCAATTCTTCTTTGATTAAAAAAAGACAAAGTTTTAAAAATCACATATTTGAAACTCCCAAAAGAAAACATAGGAGAGAAGTTTCATGATAGTGGACTTGACAATAATTTCTTGGATATGACATCAAAAACACAGGCAACAAAAGCAAAAATAGACAAATGGGACTACAGCAAAGTTAAAAACTTTTGTGCATCAAAGGAAACAATCCACTGTGAAAATAAAGTCTGTAGAATGGGAGAAAATATTTGCAAATCATATATCTGATAAGGGGCTAATATCCAGAATATAAAAAGATGATCAAAAAAATGGACAAAGGACTTGAATAGGCTTTCTCCAAAGATAATACAAAAGCAGCCAGGATCACTATCACCAGATAAATGTAAACCAAAATCACAATGAGATGTCACCTCACTAATGGATGACTACTATCAATTCAACAGAATATAACAGGTGCTAATGAGGATGTGGAAAGATTGGAACCCTAATGAAATAGTATGAGTGTTAGGGAAAACAGTATGGAATTTCCTCCAAAAGTTAAAAACAGAAAAATATAGCTTAGCAATCCCACTTTTGGGTATATACCCCCCAAAATTAAAAAAGCAGAGCATCGAAGAAATCTTTGCACACCTATGTTCCTAGCAGCACTATCCATAATCCCAAAAAGGTGGAATCAACTCAAATGCCCACTCATAGATGAATGAATAAACTGAACATGGTATACACCTATAATGGAATATTCTTCAGCCTTAATACAGAAGAAAATCCTGTCAGGTGCTACAACATGGATAAACTTTGAGGATATTATGCTAAGAGAAATAAGCCAGTCACAAATAGACAAATGCTAAATGATTCCACTTATATAACGTATCTAAGGTAGTCAAAAATCATAAAAAGAAGAATGGTGGTTACCAAGGTAAAGGTGGGTAGAGGGAGGAAAAAGGAGTTGCTTAGTGGGTATAGAGTTTCAGATTTTCAAGATGAAAAGTTCTAGAGATTTTATTTCACAGCAATGTGAATACACTTAATACTACTGAACTATATACTTTAAACTGGTTAATATGGTGATATGTTTTTTCCGCAATTAAAAAAACAGAAAAAAATCACATATGTAGTGATTTGTGAATAGCCTTATAAATGTTTTAATCCAAATCGCATATTTTTGAGATGATAGAACTGAGACAGCAGAAGATGAGCACGGAGGTGGCCCAGGTATCTCATGTCATCCAGCTCACTATGTCTTAAATATCTACATCGGCTAACTTGATCCATTTGTGATCCTTGTACAATAGCCACAGCCAGCAGTGAAAACCTAACTCTCCTGATGTTTGATGATGTATAAATATGTGAAGTGAAAGTCAAGAGAGTCGATGTGTTTTGTTTTGTTTTGTTTTTAAAGATTTATTTATTTGACAGAGAGAGACACAGCGAGACAGGGAACACAAGCAGGGGGGGTGGGAGAGGGAGAAGCAGGCTTCCCGCGGAGCAGGGAGCCCGATGCGGGGCTTGATCCCAGGACCCTGGGATCATGACCTGAGCTGAAGGCAGACACTTAATGACTGAGTCACCCAGGTGCCCCAAGAGAGTAGATGTTGACCCAATGTATACCTTTCTTCTAAAAGGAGACGAGCGTTTTTGCTTGGCTGGAACTCTAAGAAAACATTGGCATGATATTTTTAATCACATATTTGTATTAAGTACTCTCATTGATTTAAGTCTTTTGGCTACCTTTATAAATGTAGATATTCATATAATCCTCCTCATTACAACCGTCAATATAAAATGCACGATTAAAGACATCGAAACACTTCCTTATATATACACCTCTGATATACAGAACACACACACATACATAACGTCCGATAGACTAAATCTTCATTTCAACCCTAGGTAATGTCATATACTATAAACATGGCAGGAAATGCTAATATACAAAGATAAAGGCTATGAAAATTGTAATTATCATTACCGTTCTCAAAGCTTTGCTGCCCCTTTGTTTATCTGGCCAAGGCCACTGACACTGTGAGTTACAAAGAACACAGGTCAGGGCTTACCTGAAAGGTAGGAAAATGAAAGTCTGGATGGGATCAGGTAGGTAATGGAAATACAAATGGTTCAAAAGAACTAGAAAGCACTTATGGAATTAGGCTAGCAATATAGAGAAAATATCTGCTTTAGAATCTCTTACTGAGCAATAGGCATGTGCCAGACAGAGTACTAATAGCTATGGTTACAGAAATAAATAAGACTACCAAGTCCACGGAAGATAGAAGAGTCAGGAATCCAATCTCACTTTGAGGTCACTGTTAATTTTTGATATCCACAGAACTTTTAGAAACAACATTTTGATGTAGTCTATGTGAGACTCTAAAAATGGACAGAACAAGATAAATAAAAGAACTTTAACAGTTTGGCATTAGAAGTTTATTACTCCACAGACATTTATGATTGACCTTCTATGTTCTAGCCATTTTGCTAGTTTTTGTCTGGAGACGCAAAGAAAAAAATAAGTCACAATAAATAAATGAATGAATGAATGAATGAATAAATAAGTAAGCTACAGTCATAGCTCTTAGAAAGCCCACAAGATAGTGGGCAAATCAAATGGGTAAAGAGATAAATAGAAAGCATTGTTGCAGAAACTAAATGAGATGTGAGGTAAATGGTGTGGAAAACAAAGGAGGGAAATACTACCTGGGACCGGAAAAGGTTACAAAGAGGAAGTGATACTTGAACTGGGCCTTGGTAGAAACTTCTAAAGGTGCAGAAACAGTGGAAACAGAATACAAGTCAAGACGATGGGCCCAGGTAGAAAATTGTGGAAGTGTACCAAGGGTGAAAAATCTGGCCAGGTAAGTTGCAGGCAGTCTGAGAACTTTCTAGTTCATCCCCAGGAAGGAAAGCTCAATTTTCAGTGAATGCACATGAAGTTTCTTCTGATTATTTTATATTCAGATAAAAATGATAAAACTACACTATATAAAGGAGTGATTTTTTTTTTCTTTTCTTTGAATCTTGTAACCAGAAATGTTTATGACAGGGTAGATACTGAGTGAAAGTTTTACTGAAATAACCGGGTTCCAATGCCAGATACCAACCTGTTCTGGTCTTTCTTTCAATAGCATTTAAAATAAATCTTGACCTTTTTAAGATTGGATAATGTACATTTCATGATGGGTATAAACCTATATATGGAGGACAATATGTTCACCTACACTGCCTTTCCTTCCAGTACACTGAATGCTGGAGGCCATGTAATAATTCCACAAATTCAAGATGAGGACAGATAACAATATACCCCCTTATGGCTTTGTATACCAATGACTATACTACATGATGATTTCCTTACATTTCCCCCCAAAGCTATGCATGCAACTAAAATTAGGTTCCTGCATAAGGAGCAAGCCCACAGCAACAAAAATCACCAATAGAACAATTCTTCAAATGTTATAAAATCAAAGAGCTATGTTCATGGAGGTATGCTTTTTTTCCACTAAAATTCCTTCAAAATTATAATTTTACCCATTAAAATTCTTTCAAAAAGCAACATGTTGGCCAGCATGGTCTCGGTGAATTTTAGTCTGATATTAATAGCTGCTGAAATAGACAAATACACTTTCCTGCAACAACTGGCTTCAGGACAAATAATATTCTTAAAACAATGTAGAATGCTCTTTACTTTCAATATCAAAAAAGTTTAAAAATATAATCTCATTTCCCATATTACAATGCAACTTTACTTTTCTTTATTCGGAGACTCAGTTGAGCATATATGTAAAAACTAATGACACAAAACTTATTTCCCAAGACATATGCTTATCCTTTGCAAAGATCACATTAAAAACAAAAGGTTTAATGTGAAACCAACAAGAAAACTTAACATTTGTAATGTTTCATAGTTTTAGGAGAATTTCTTATGACTAACCTTTGCCCAAATGATACCTTTTTATCTTTATAACAAAGGATAGCCAGCAGCATTTGGAGATAATTCACAAGTAAACAAGTGGTGTTTATCTAATCAACCATGTTTCCAGTTACAATTTCATTTTCATTGAAGGGGGAAAAACTTCTTTCTGAATTTGAACCCTCCTTTGCTTAGCATTTCTTGGAAATTAAAACAGACAGTTTGAGATCATGAATAAAGACATTGGACAATAGAACTCTGTCACGTATAAATACAAAGCCAGGGGATGACAATCTCTGAATAATGCTTTGGAGACTTGTTTTCTCATTAGGACCTGAGTTATTTTTATAATTCCCTCCAGGAACCATTTAGGACAGCACAAAGTTCAAAAGGAAGGCCAGCTAGTAAAGATACAGAAATTTTTGAGTTTACTCCTATGAAAAGATCTCTCTGGAACCATTGTTATTTTAAGAGACAAATCGTTACTGTAGAGAAGAATGAGGTCATATTAAATTAAAGAACATGATTCTGAAGAGATTTCATTATATACTAAAATGTTTTGAAGAAATAGTCTTGCGGCTAGGTTAATGAAAAAAACATTTTAAAAAAGTAGATTCCACATTTTTTGAGCATGATTGCTCTATCAAGAAAAGAGAATTGAAAAGAATATAAAGGCTTGTTAATTAGAAAATAATAACTCTGGTAATTAGGGTTTTACACCCTCAAGCATTTTCAAATACCATGTCTGATGTAGGTAAGCAGATCTAGTATGGATTCTGCAAATGAGACCACACAGAATGTCTGTGACAAAGTTGGGATTAAGAGTTTTTGCCTCTTCTAATTCCAAAGGGCCAGCTTTCTACCAGTTACTCCTCATTCAAGAACCAATTTCAGGACCAGAAGTAAAGGCATAGTTATGAAAATGTTCAAATGGGCCATGCATTTGTCTTACATTCTTCAATTATAAAAAGGCTTTGTGTGTTGTTGTTGTTTTTTTTTTTCCTTGAGAGTGATAAAAGTCCAAAGTAGGAAGGAACATATTGTTTCAAATAACAATAAGAATGGAAATAGATTTGTTTCTCACTTCCTGAATTTTCTCAAACCCAACTTTATTTTAATTATCTGATTCATTTCCCTTCCTAATTTAGAATGAAACGTGAAATTTATTTATAGTTTTGTTCAGTGAAAATTAAGTCAGTTGATGGGTCAAGTTACCTATGACACCCTTTGCTTTCTTTTAGCTGTAAATTTCTGGGGTCACATCATTTCCCAAGGAGGCAATTAGACCAAATTGATATATCATATTTTCTTCTGTGGAAATGCTTAACATACTTCAAGAACTACAATTTTAGGATCTGAAATTTATAAAAATAGTATCCCAATAGCTTGATAGGCAATGTATCAAATCTAATAGTCCAAAACAAAGATTTCCATTTAGAAATCCTACCATTAATATTCAGAAGTGACCTGAATATCTTAACCACAGTAGGAGGGAGGTATAGTTGTGGTGGTAGAGAGAAGGAAACATTATTGAAGTTTGCCAACTAAAAATGTCCTGGAATCTAGAAACTATTCTGCCCTTATGATTGCCATCTTGTAAAAACTGTAAGCAGCAGTTAAAAGCTGCTCACTCCTGCATTGTTACATTAAAAATAGTAACACTGTTATGAATTAGCGGGGTCAGGTATTGAACTTGGAGTGCCTCATAGGTTGACTTGGCAACTTCCATCTCCTGAATACAGAAATTAATCTGTGTCATTTAAGAAATTGCATGGGAATATGTGTTCGGCAACGACCCCCTCTTATTTGCCACACAGACCCCAAGATGCCATAATTTCATGAATAATGAGAGACTAAAATGATCCAAGAATTTTGGATTGATTCCAATGCCTAGTGAGCTTGCCTGGAAATACAAGGAATGTTGGATCAGAAAAGAACCTCAAAATTGCAGCTAAAATTCATCTTGGTTTTACTGTGGAAGGGAAGCCATTATTAGGCTGTCACAGAAGTAAAAAGAAAACAAATAAATATTAATTCTAAATATGTAATTTACTATTTATCCATCAATATTTTCCAGATTCATTACAGAATAAAGAGGATATGGCCTTCACATCTGAAATATATGATATTATTGGAGGCTAGAAAGGAAGGTGTAAGGATATAAAATGATGCCTAGCTGTTTAAGTATGGATATTGGAAAAATAGTAATGATATCAACAGAAATGGTAAAGTTGGGAATGGCAAGTGGTTTGGAGGAAGAATATAATGTATTCAAATTTAGATTTAGTGAGCACAAGTAAGAAAGATTTTTTATTAATAAATAAGTAAAAGACATATTTATTAACATTTAAGTGGAATATTCCATAGGTAGGTTGCAATATGAAACTCCAGTTTCAGTGAGTTTTAAAGAAGAGACACACATTTAAAGTCCTGAAAACAGATATGAGGGTCACCATGCATTTTTGGGGGGGTAAAGAGTGAATCAGTGCTAGACTAGCCAGGCTTTTGGAAGTAGTAGAATTATGATCTCATAAATGAGTGAAATACAGACTGGATAAAGAGTAAGAATTAAATAAGCACACTGTGATTTCATAGTCAAAGAAGTTCATAAATGCTTTCTTTACACCTATCTACTGAGTTTGAAGGACAGGTTGAAGATCAGTGGGTTCAAGAATCAATATTGAATTTTGTTAGTGTGATTTCCACAAAATGATATGGATGGATATAGGATTTTAAGGGATTAAAGACAGAATACATTTTCCCAAAATAATGTCAGTAGAAATAAACCACTAATATGAAATATTTCACAAGAAAGAAAACAAGACAGCAGAATGAAAGGTAGCTAGTACAATAAAACTCCGCTTTTAGAAAGCATTTTCCTAATTTATTGTTTTTGAAGAGGAAAATTCAACTTCATTACACACAAAGATGAAAAATCCACTTTCACCACAGAGATAAGAGTGTGCCGGCCAATAAGGCAACGATCCTTAAACCATAAAATATTAGGTAATTTTTCTTTTCCTTCTCCAGAGAAAGCTCTTCTTCCACTCCCCTTGTCCTACAGGGATGGGACCATCATGCTCCTCATTCTGCATAACCAGATGGCTATTCTTCCATCATTATATATTAATATTTCCTTTGCTACAACCTAAACCATTCACATACTGCACCTCGTTCCTCATGTTCTCCACAGCTCCAGATCTTCGGGTACCTTACCACTTTCCTCATATAACTTCAGTTCCCCCACAAAGTCATGTGGAATGTAAGTGCACACTCTTCATCATCATTTACAGATTTTGACTATAGCCTTTTTTTTCAAAATTTGCCTATAAAATAGTATCTTCTTTAAAAACTGTGCTTTATCCTTGCTGATAGATTCTGTATCAGTAGACTGTTGCTATATTCTTCAGTGGTTAAAAAAAAAAAAACAAAAAAAAAACACATATTGGCTTACAATATAACGAAACAAAACATTGCCCTGCAACCTAGTAAAGGCCATTATAGAGAGACAAAGCCAGTGATAAAAATGTATGGTTATCTTCATACAAGGATACAAGTTACAGCAGTCAAATCACTGAAGGATACTACTTCCCTTTTCTAGAATTTTACAACAGATGGCGTAAAGTTTTATTTTCTGACAAGAGTTTAATGTACCTTTCTGTGCTACTGTGGACCTCTATGACATTCGTTGGAACCATATGCTTTGAAACCAAATGATCAGGTGGCAGAGTCCAAATTGAGTTTTGACCGTTGAGTCACCGATGGTGAAAATTAAGTAACATTTTAAACTAGTTATAAAGCAAACCAAAGTTGATTCTAAAGGAATTTACCATAATATATTTATTTAACACAAATATGTTTATTTAACATAAATATATGATGGTAAATATCATAAATATTACCATTCAATATTATGGTAAAATATACTAATGGATGGCCTACTAACCAGCTTTAAAAATTTATGTATATCTAAGATAATATAAAGCTGTAGTAATTTGATTAAACATTTCATCAAATAGCACTGCCATAGTTCTGTCATGTTTAAGAGAAAAGAGAGGATTTAAATTGTGTCAGGAATATTGTTTGTACATTAAGCAACTAGATAATTTAAGTACAGTGCACATCTTGCATATTTTGAGGGATGGACACCCTAGGAAGTGTGTTATCAGAACAGAAGAAAAGGGCCATGTTTCAGCGAAAAATGATCAATTACCTTTTCCATAATGGGTTTCATTTGTCATTCATTTTACTGTACGGGTCAATCACCAGCAGGTATTTGTCTGATGTACTAGCATTTAAAATGAATGTTTTTGCACTTTGAACAAATAATTGGTTAGAAGGAATCTGGGACCAGATGACAAGCTCTATCAAATGATAGCTGTCCTTCTTAGATAGCTATTAAAATCTAAAACCATTAAACTGAACGTTTGTTACAGCTCTTTTTTCATATTCTCTTGGTAATAATGTACTATCTACATTCACTAATAACTAAAACTAATTCCTTCAGAGGGCTTATTCCTTGAGTATTTAATGAGGATTTTAAACTTCATGAAAAAAAAGTTTAAAGTTGAGTTTAATAAAATGATAGCAACATATTTTAAGATGCTTCTCAGCATTTTTAATTGTATTTATTTTTATCTGACAGCATACCTCAAATCATATACCGACCAGCCATAAATCCTCCGATGGCTTTTCACCAGGTCCTGAAGAGAATAGTACCTAAGGTGCTCACTCTGGCTTCAAGGCTCTGTGGTGCTGTAGTCACAGGTTACCTCTCAGACTCCATCTGCTGCCTCACTCAGCTCCAGCCAACAGGTGTTCCTGGCACATGAGCTCCAGGACAGGGCTCACTTCCTCAGCCAGGAATCATCACAGCTCCTTCTCTCCCTTTGGAACTCAGCTCAACTGTTAGCTCTTCACTGATCTTTGCTGACCATCCTTCCTAAAACTGCATCTCATCCCTCTCCACTCCCTGCTTTGCTTTCAGAGTTGTCTATCATTATCAATATTACACATTCAATGTTTAGTCTTTCTCTCCCAATCACTCAGATGTAACACACACACACACACACACACACACACTCATTAAAACCTGAATCATCGGGACACCAGGGAGGCTCAGTCAGTTGGGCATCTGCCTTTAGCTCAGGTCATGATCCCAGGGTCCTGGGATTGAGCCCTACATTGGGCTCCTGGCTCAGTGGGGAGCCTGCCTCTCCCTCAGCCTGCCGCTCCCTCTCTTTGTGTTCTCTCTCTCTCTCTCTCTCTCTGACAAATAAATAAGTAAAATCTTTAAACAAAACTAAACAAAACAGAAAAATCTGAATCATCTGCAAAACAGCACTTTATCCAGACAGGAAAACTAAATACACTGACCAATATGGTCTTTGCATCTCTACACTCTTGATTATTCTCAGGTTTTTGTTTTGCCTTGTTTTATTGTGCTGTGGTTCTTTTCTGTGAGACACTACCTTTCCTTAGCTTCTAATACAATTCTTTGAAGGCTTTCTTCCAAACTTGGTGACTGCCAGGACAGCCTGGCACCTCTGCTACCATCAAATCCTTCAGGTCTGTTTTCAAAATCGATCCTGAATCAGACGACATGATACCATGCTCGCAGCTACTGCCCTGGTACAAATCGCCATCATCTCTCAGCTGAATTATAGCCCCTTAAGTATTCTCTCTTCTTCAATTCTTGCTTTCCTGCAGTCCATTCCAAACAGAAAAGGCAAAATAAACCTTTAAAAATATGAGCTCAAGTGACTCTTCTGCTCGAAGTGGTTTTCCAGCCCACTCATGTTAGAAGCACAAATCCTGACGGTAGCTTATGTACAGGACCCAGCTCTCCATTCACTCCTGGATCTCATCTCCTCTCTCTTCCACCTGTTCCCTCTTCCACCTGCTCTTCCTTCTGGGGACACAACAGCTCCAGCCTCAGGCTCTGAACCTACTGTTTTTTCTTCCCAGGATATTCACACGGCTAAATACTGCATCTACTTCAGATCTTCTCTCAAATGTTACCTTCTCAGAGAGGGTTTCCCCTGACATTTATTCTAAAAATTCTAACCTCTTTTCTACCAGTGATGCCCCTATTCTATTCCCTTTAGCTGCTTTGCTTTTCTTCCTCACAACTACCACCTTCTGCATAAAATATATCTTACTTATTTTATGGATTGGTAAGCTTCATAAGAAGAAGGATTTTTGTTTGTGTTGTTTGCAGCTCAACTCCCAAGGTCTAGAAGAATGCTCAATAAATCTTTGTTCAATAAATGAATAAACATATAAATAAATATTCAGAAAAAATGACATGTCAGACAAGGCAGAAAAAAAAATCCCTTACTTAATAAAATTGAGAAATGTACTTAAGGCATTATACACTTAAAAGTAAACATACAACATTTCCAAAAACTGTTTATTTTATGATTGTTAATTCTAATACACCGTGTGCATCATAATTACATTTTTATTTGAAATTCATACTCTGCTAAGATAAGCTAGATGGTAAATGTGTCTTTCATTAGGACATGAAATTTTATCAGTTTCTCAAAAGTAATGCTTCCCTCATTTTATCTTCCTGGTAATCAGTTAGTCAATGATGATAATTAACTGGGGGTGAGGGGGGAAAATACTAAATTTAGGTCATGACTTTTTTGTATTCTAGCCATGATCCACAACTGTGATAACGATTAAATGTACAAATATCAGAAAATAATATATCGAAACAATTGCCTGATATAGTATCTTTTTAGTGGAGACACTTGTTTGCCCTTCTATCCATTGTATCCTTCATACCTTTTTTAATGTCCTAAATTTTCTAGCCTTCCTTGCATTTAGATTTGCCATGTGACAGATTTCTGACCTTTGGAATGTGAATGATGTTGATGCTCAATTTCTGGGTCATGCTCTTAAAAGGCAAGAGCATGTGTCCTCACTTCATCTCTTTCCCATCCTGTGATCTGTAATACTGAGTCAGCAGATGGTATGTGCATCACCCCTGATTTTCCAAAGAAGAGATCAGCCAAGGTGATAGAAGAGCCCAGTCACTGACACCAGAATGCCCTGAAATCTCTATCTGGGTGTAGACATGACAGAAAACCACAAGGATATCTTTTTTTCAGCTAGTACTTTACAGTCTCATGTAACAAGCTAAACTTATCCAAACTAATACAGTCCTGGACTAAAAGTCTTGATTCAGGATTCTAGTCCTGTCTCTGTTACTATGAAGGTGATCATAATCAAGTAAATTGATTGACTTTATTTTGCTGTTAATTAACTGTTTAACCAATCAAATATTGAATATATATCATATGGCAGTAACTGGATTCTCCACTATGGAATATATTATATGTTCTATAAACAGACTCTAACTAGGTAGTACCATGCTCCTAGGATTAGAGAAGTTTTTGCACTCAATGTTTGGCAATGTGAGATACAGAACATAATTTATAGTGGGTAGAACCCCATTGTGAAATGTGCATGGACTTTGGAGTCAGATAAGTCATACTCATCAATCCAGGTCTCCCACTTTTAATTGTGTAACATTGGGCCAGTTGCTTTATCTTTGTGAAGAACTGTTTTTCATGTTTAAATGCAGATAAATACAACTATTTACAGCATTGTTTCACAGAATGAATGAGGTCATATATGCAGAACACTTACAATAGTGCCTAGCAAAACTGGTGTTCATTATTATTATGATTATGTGTTGTATTGACCCATTCTTCAGGGAAGTAAGTTGGAAAAAGATTTAGATAGTATAAATGTATACAGTAGCACAAATATGTTGCTTGAATTCTACTAAAATATAGAATTTCCTCTCAATAGTATTTTTATGATCATAAGTCTTGGTTATAAATTGAATTGTTTTAATTCTGTATGTCCCAGCAAATGTGTGTTAGAAAAAAAAGAAAGGAAAAAAAAAAAAAAAGACCTACTCTTCTAGAATCCATTGCCTCCCGGCACCTGGGATATATAATCTAGAGCAATTATACTATAAACTATAGTGAATTATCACACTTAGACAGGAAAGTTCACTCCTCTAGAGAATGGTATATGTATAACCTTGTATTTGGAAATTTCCCATTCAGATTTGCACTAAGCCAGTTCTCTAGTATGTTAGGAGAGCACTTTATGCTCTCATAAGAGAGCACTATATGACTATTTGTGATTAGGGGGAAAAAAAATCCCTGAACACTTCATCCAAACGAGGTCACAAGTTCCAGAGGTCTGGCCAAATTCCAAATTAAATAAGGATATTTTACTCTACATACCAACCTTTCCTTCACAGAGAGAAAAGCAGCGATTTCAATCCATCCTCAAATGGGATTTAGAAAGACAAGGCAGAGATAGAAACTAGATTCACAACCCAAAAAGCATTCATAAAGTGAAGAATAAGTATATGCGCCAAAGAATAGAGGAATAAATCACGTTCCGAACCTTAATTAACCATATGGCCTAAGAGCTGGCATTTGGAAGTTTTGACATGAAAGGGATCTAAAATATAAAGTTTCCAAAAGAGAGTCTTATGTCATGGAAAGGTGTTAAGACTCTTATTTAAAGAGTTTTTCCATTGGCTAAAGGGAAAGATTTGCCCTGAGTAATGTGTTCATGATGAGAAAATTAATAACAAGGATGAAACCGTTTTACCAGGAATGATTCAAGAGTGCAGAGCTTTGGGTACTCAAGTAGTTGTAACTGATACCACTACGAATGACTTATTCCCTCACATACGTCTTCAATTACATCCTCCATTTCTGATGAAAACAAGTTCCTAGTGTGCTCTTTTGTGCCACTTTTTCAAGTTGTTTTTTATTAAATTCTAGTCCTAATCAGTTATGATAATTTTATGACGAGACTCAAGTAATGTTTCTGGTAAATAAAATGATTCCATTGTTAAGTAAGAGTGAATAATGTTAGAAGAGCAAAGGAAATGTTTAAATTGTTACAAAAGCAAATCATCATCTTTGCCTTCAATATGTTCTTATCTACTGTTTCAGAAAACAATCACATGAAAAGAGTCAATAAACAGAAACGATCTGTATTCAGGTATTAAAATTACTAACGTGTTTGAGAAAACATTAGATTCTTTTGAATTTTATATTAAAATGTAACAGATTTATTATCCCATTTTGCCCTTGACATGTACAGGTACATTAACCACATTGGCTTTAACGTCAGAGTTCCAAGTATTTTATTCAGAAATGAAATTACGACCCCAATAAAAGTAGTAGGTCTCAATCCCTAGTGCTTCTTTAAACTATGAACAACTTAAAAATCTGAAATAAATAAATAAAAATCACTTTTTAGTTTCAAAGTTTTAAAAGAACTTAGAACAATTCTAATAACTGGATGCTACTTTCAGAAAATATAAAATCAGAGTACAGGGGTAAAAAACTGGGCATCAGCTATTTTTTTAAACCCCCTAAGTGTGCCTCTTGGCATCTTGGATCAAAAACTACTGTTCTAAAGAATGCTTTACATTTAAAGTATTCATACAGAGGCCAAGTTCCTGCTCTAACAATCTAATTAATTGTTATGAAATGGTGAAGGGTTCATGCTCTTGAAAACTATGGTGTGAACGAGGGTCTCTCCCACACCTTTAGACAGTTCCTAATAAACTCTTTGAACTTAAGTCGCCATGAAAGGGCAATGCAAAAATCCTTTTTATAACTGGAAATGAATCAGACAAGCTTCTCAGCTACTCCCTAACCAAATTCCAGGAAATCTCATATTATTTGGCTTATTTCCCCTCACTCCTGTTGCGACTTAATTCTGCTTCAGTCCTATCCAAATTGCCACTCTTGAAAGATTTTGCTTAGCAAATAACTTTTCAAGCTAAATTATCAGTTCTTGTCAAAATGGCATTTTGGAGTCTGGAAAAATATCATTTTAATACTAAAAATCCTTCTAGTAATTCAATTACTTTGGGATTTTTCTCAGATGTGTGAAAAGAGTATTTAGCTCCAAGAAAACAGACTTCTAAGGTATGGTAATTTTGCTAGGTTTTTTTTGTTTTGTTTTGTTTTGTTTGGTGAGTATTTTAATTTAAAGTTCAAAACAAATTCAGCAGATTCGAATCCCAGATTAACAGGAATTTGTATATTATCCCCCTTTTTATTATTAAAAAGTGAAATTAAGTCATCAAATTTCTTTTCAGGAGGCACCCTTCTAGCTAATGCAGCTACAAGCTATGGACAAACCATTTTGCTGGCTTATTCCTTTAACAGTAAAAAGTATACAAATGATTCAGCTAAGGCTTTACTCCTGCCTGAGTTTCTAGAATGCTTCTCACCTGAGATAGCATTTCAGGTGTTTTATCCTAATATCTGGAAGTGACCATCTAAACATTCTTAACATTAGTCTCATCTTGGTCCTGCTTCTTCCTTTATTCAACTAATGCTTTTTTCAACATTTCTATATACGGGGCATTGCAGATACAGCCAAAAACACAACAGGAAAAAAAAAATCTCTGTCTTTTTAAAGCTTATATTCCTATGGAATAGAATGGAAATAAACATTGTATGTTTTGGATACCAAACATAAGTGCTAAAAGGTAAACAGAAGCAGAAAAGGATATTAGGAAATTTGGGGAGTACATGTGGTACTCACACTGTAGTATTGAATTTTAGGGAGGCCTCACTGAAAAAATAAAATTTAAGTAAAGAATTGAAAGAATTGAATTAAGTAAAAAAAGGAAAGGGAGGAGGGATGGATGCCTTGGCTATCTGGGGAAAGAGGCTCCAGGGTAAAGTTCAGTAAATGGGTTTGAGAAATGGGTACAAGACCAGTGTCAGAAGAGATGAGGGCAGAGAGCATGGGGACAGATCATGGAGGATCTTTTGACTAATAATAAGAAATTTGGTTTTTAAGTGGCATAGGAAATCACTAGATTGTTTGAACAATGGAGCCAAGTGATCTGATGTGGTTTATCAGGATTGCGTTAGCTAATATATTGAGATAAGAAAGTGGTAGCCTTGGGCATAAGTAGAGAGAAGAGTTAAGAGATAAAAAAAAGAAATAAAAGGGCTGAGACATGTGTGTGTAAATTTCAAAAACATTTTCATCTGAATTTTAATACAAACACAGAAAACTACCCAAATCATAAATGATCAACTGGGAAGATTTTCCAAAGTGAACACAAAAGTGTTTCAATGACCCAGAACCAAGTGTGATGAGCATCTCCAAAGCCTCCTCTATCCCCTCTGGCAGTATCCCCTCCTCTCTTGCCCAGATGTAACCACTGTCCTGACTTTAACAATATATACTGGTTTTACACGGTTTTTTGTTTTTGTTTTTGTTTTTAACATTTTGCAAATGAAATCATACAGTTTTGAACTGTTTTCTCTCTGGAGTTTTTTGCTCAAATTATATTTGTGAAACCTGTTCTTCTTACTGTATGAAGTAATAGTTTGATTACTTGATGCAACTGTAGTTCAATGTAGTCATGAAACTGATGCTTGTTTATTAACCTTGTATGTACAAGATCGCTAAACTCACTAATTCTAATTAATCATTAGGTTCTTTTGGATTTTGTAGGTAAAACCAAAGTTGCCTATAAAAAACAAAGTTGAAGGGTGCCTGGTGGCTCTGTCAGTTAAGTGTCTGCCTTTGCCTTAGGTCATGATCCCAGGGTTCTGGGATGGAGTCCCCACATCAGGCTGTCTGCTCAGAGGGGAGCCTGCTTCTTCTTCTCCCTCTGCCACTCCCCCTGCTTGTGCTCTTTCTGTCAAATAAATAAATAAATAAATAAATAAATAAATAAATAAATAAATAAATAAATAAATATATAATCTTAAAAATGAAACAACAAAGTTGACAACTGACAGCTTTGTTTCTGCTTTAACATCTGTATAACTTTTATTTAATTTTCTTTCTAAGTGTCCCCAAAGAGAGGTTCCAAAAGAATGCTGAAAACAAATGGATAGAAGGTGTCCTTGTCTCATTTCTAATTAGATAAAGGTTTCAGTATTTCAGTAGTAAGTATATTTGTGCTAGTTTGTTTTTAAATATATGTCAGATTAAATTTTTTTCTTCTATTCCAATTTTATTATGTAAGTTTATAATACATGGGAGTAAAATTTTATCAACTGTGATTTTATCAAATGATTCTTCTCTCATTCTGTTAATGCATTGAATTTCATTGATTTTCAAATGTCAAACCAACCTTGCATTCTTTGAACAAACACTACTTAATACTGAAAGCTGTTGCTCATTTTATATTGTTGCATTTGTTTTGTTTATGTTTTGTTTCAGCTGTTTTTATACATGTTCATAAAAGAGGTTGGCTTATAATTTTCCTTTCCCATAATGCCCTTGTATGGCTTGGGGAAGCACAAAACTCATAAAACAAATTGGGATGTATATTCTTTTTTCTCTTCTTTAGAAAATTTTAAATCCTGTGGATTGGTGCTATATTTTACCTTAAGTATTTAAAAGAATGCACTGATACAGCCATCTTGGCATAGGATTGTCTTGGGACAAAGGTTTTAAACTATGGACTCAATTTCTTTAACATATCTAGAAATAATCATATTTTTATTCATTCCTGCCTTACCTTTGGTAAATTGTGTTTTCTAAGAATCTGCCTATTTCATCTAAACTTTCTAATTTATTGCCACAAATGTAAGGGCTTTAAGAACACTACCGGATATTCAACTATTGTAAAATAAATTTCTTTACATAAACTTGTGTTCTTGAGTAGGCCTCCTGGTTATTCCTAGGTAACCAGTATATGGTTTCAGTCTCTGTATATGGCCTTGCAGGCTGAGTACTATACAACCCTAGGAGACAGTAATAATAATGAACCACAATGTGTGTGTTAGCTCTGGTATGCGGCCACATTGCCTGATGGACAGAGTTAAGGTAATAAAGGTCATTACTCATACATAGCACACTCACAGGTATATCCAGTCAATGTGGATGCTGGGTCCTCCACAGCAGGTTGAATAAGTAGGGTATGATTCAGTAGGGCCATCACCTCCAACTGCTCTACCATGATTGGGTGGACAAATCTCAGGGCTCTGGGTCAGCTTAAATTCAATGCTGGGTGGAATGTATAAAGATCCATCACTTTCTCCCACCTAGCTGTTGCCAGAGAGACCAACATAACAGGCTATGATACTGTAAATAAATCTTACAAAATGACACCCATTTGGCACTAGTTCTTTGCTTGTAAACACCATTGTTTTATACCCTAGAGAGAGAGGCATGTGAGTAGTAGTCTTCCAGGACTGAACTTCACCTGAAATTTCTTATGACAATAAATAGCTAGCATTTTATAAAACACATGGTTCTTCATTTGGCTGAAACTAGGATATTTAAAAATTGCATATAAAGAAGTTAATGACTTTAAAAATCACATTTTAACAATGGCTAGGGGTGATATGCTAATAAACATTGTCAGAAGGTGTTTGGTAAATGGGAGACAGAGATTGAAATATTTTCTGCAAAACATTATTATATTGTAATCGTTTTTATATGGAAGACAATTTACAAGCAAGACTAGTTGTGCAAGGATTGCAAAATGTTTCCACTTTGTTACTGTCACCAAAGAGGGGGGTTCTTTTAAATAAGAATTTGAATAACTTTTTGGCTTTAAAATTAAGAAGCTAGGAAAGGGATGCTTATTTATTTAATCATCTGACATTTATTGATCAACTGTGGCTGAGAACACAGCACTGAAAGTTTTCATTCCTCTACAACACTCTCTTTGACTGCAAAAAATCGGTGTAACAGCTGGTTTGCTTTTATTTCATTATCCACTCTGACCATTTCCAGAAATGTTAATACAGCTAGAATCAAACAGGAAAACCCCACTCTGACAGCATGAAAATTGATGAGAGAGTTGAATGGGAAACCAACACTTGGGTCATCCATTTTTACACTTCAGCACATCAAAAGCTTATTCACATGACATTCTACAAAATACTTGACTAATGCTCACCAAAACTGTTAAGGTCATCAAAATCAAGGGAAATCTGAGGAGCTATCACAGCCAAGAGGAGTTTAAGGAGACATGACTAAATATAATGTGGTATCCTGGATGGGGTCCTGGCACAGAAAAAATGACTTAGGTAAAGAGGAATTAATCAGAATCAAATATGAATTATAGTTCATAATAATGTATCATCATTGCCTCCTTTATAATGACAAATATATCCTACTAATGTAATATGTTAATAAAAGGGAAAACTGGGTGTGGGGTCTATCGGAACTGTCTGTACTCTTTCACAACTTTTCTGGAAATCCAAATAAATTATGAAATTAAAAAAAATTTAAAAATAATAGTTAAAATAATAGTTAAAGTTAAACAATAATAATTAAACAACAAGTTAAACAAATAGTTATTCACTGAAAGCAAAGTTAAATTAACTTTGTCTCAATTTCTACAGCATTATTATGCATTTACTTAATATATTATCTAGTTATGGTAACATATTTACTGCTCAGTCTCTCATTTTATATATACTCAAGACAGAGCAACTCATGATTATATATTTAAATGTTTGGCTGGACTGATGTTTAACATTAATTCAGTACATCAATTATTTCATTGTGTACCTACATAGTGCAAGAAAATATATTCTAAGTGCTTTGGTAAATACCCTGGTAAATCAGAAATGAATCTCTCTTTAATGTAGAGAGGTCATAAGATACACACAGAATCTATAATCCAACAGTGAAAGCAGTAAGACAAGGGGATGCTCTAGTGTGTCATCCAGATCCTGCCTTTAGGACATGGGCATTCCTTCCAGGAGCCTGTTGTATCAGTGAACTTTTTAGGGTCCGGTGATCTTGGGCATGCCAAGATATGTCTTTCAAAGAAAAGAGCAAATCATTGTGTCTTGACACCTGTCAGCACTAAAAAAGTAGCATAACGCTTTCTACGCACCTTTGAGTTTTGGAGATGCCATATCGCTCTAAACGTTTTATGGAAGGCTGACAGCTTTGAGTGGACCAGAACAGAAAAGATTCTTCAGTAGGTGGTGGACAAACAGCCCTGCCAAACATTTATATGGCCTGACAGTTTCTATTACTCTAGAGGTAACTGTGGTGGAAAAAGATATGTTGTAGAGTCTAGTTTCAATAAGAAAATAAAAATATAGACCCTCCTAGCATTCTATAGGAATTCCATATGCAGTAGAAAACTATTCCCATTTGAAAAAAAGCTTTTGTTGTGCTCCTGGGATCTGCAGAGACCAAATGGCCATGGACAGCAAGTGACCATGGTATCAGAGTTGCTCAACACGAGATGTGTTCTATCAGAGCAACTATGGACAGATCCACTGGCAATTCATCATAAAATGAAAGTGATACTTACAGGATCAGCAGAAGCAGAGCCAGAAGAGGTACTAGTAAGCTGTACAAGTAGGTACTTCAGCCAATTAGAAGTGAACTATAGGGGCGCCTGGGTGGCTCAGTCGTTAAGTGTCTGCCTTCTGCTCAGGTCATGATCCCAGGGTCCTGAGATGGAGTCCCGCGTCAGGCTCCCTGCTCAGCGAGGAGCCTGCCTCTCCCTCTGCTTGTTGCTCCCCCTGCTTGTGCTCTCTCTTTCTCTCTCTGCCAAATAAATAAAATCTTTAAAAAAAAAAAAAAGTGAACTATATCACCAACCAGTTTTACACGAGTGCATCCTCCTCAGTTCATATGCACAGAACTAAACTATAAAAATGAAAATAATCCAAGAAAGACCAGGGAAGATCCCTTTGTCTTAACAAAACATGTCTGAGATTTGTACATGTAGGTACTTGAATATTAATTACACTCTTACATTTCTTTATGCTAGAGCTAGCAGCCATTTTGCTATTAAATAGATTTCTTTGTCCTTCACATTGAGGGGTATAAATATTTCAAAAGCAATGTTTTTATATGATTATTTAAAAATGCAGCTTTAAGTATGATAACTTAGAGGAATTAGTATGAAGTTATGGGTGCACTAGGCTGAGTCGAATAGGCAGTGTAATGGAGATTCTGGTGTTTCTAGGAACAAATCCCACATCCCTATTTTCTCATCCTCAGAGTAGCGCCAGACAGCATGTTATGTGGGTGAACCCCCTATTACACTAAGTGAAAACAATGTACCTTTTAAGAATGAAAGGCGAGTCTCTGTCTTTAGTGTACACTGAAGAAAGAATGAACTTAAACTACTTAGGACAAAGAAGCTGCTTCCTTTATTTTAATAAGGAAAAGTTAACCCTAAGAGTGACATCAGCAGGATGGTGAAAGAGAAGGTCTTAGTGCTCCTCCCCCACGGAAATACCGATTTAACAACCATTCACAGACAAAAATATTTTTTATGAGCACTCCAGAGACCATGTGAGAGATTCCAGCACTCTTGTGGAGCACAAAGTCTGAAATCTGCCACAAAGAATAAGGTAAGAAGAACAGCTTCATTTTACTTGTAACAACTGTCCTCAAGCTGTTAGAGCTCAGGGCCAAGAGAGACGTTCAGGAACCCACAATTTCTCCCAAAGGAGAAAGAAAATAAAGTGAGCATCTGGTTTCCCCAGCTTTTCCAGTTGCTGCTCAAGAGACCCACTTCTGTCTCTCCTAACTCAGAATGCTGAGGGAACTGGCAGGGTTGGATCATCAGGGGACAGTTAAGATCAAGGAAAAGGCTGTGGGCTCACATCAACAGAACAGATATCAACAGAACTGTGCACTTCTTCAGCCAGCTAGCCCAGCTGTGGACCCTGGCAGCGGGCCCTAGCGCTTCCCCGCTGGCCCCTGATACCCTCAGAACCTCTGCAGCATCTTGCACACCTCTACAGATGGCACATCATATCAGCAACTGGTTCAGTCCTGCAGGATTGGGAGAAGGTACATCACCCTGAGACTACTCTTTCAGGAGGGAGGGAGAAAAGTAGGGCAGGTGTCCATCATCCTAGCACTGCGCCAGGGGAAAGGGGCAGGTGACTCTCAGCTTTGGCATGGCTTTGCAGGGTGAGGAGAAGGTGCACAATACTGAGACACCTCTTTGGGGGAAAATGGAGAGCACTGCAACTTGCACTCAGTGCCCTGGCATTTCAGGGCACTTTCCTTGGGAAAAAGAATGGGCAGCTCTCAGCACTCGACACAGGTCTGTGGGACTGAAAGAAGGCACACAATTCCAAGACTTCCCTGACAAGAGGGTGCAAGAGGGGTGGAGTAGGTGCATTAGCAGAAAAGGTTTGAGAGACCTCAAGAATTTCCAAGTAGACTGACTGATGAAGGTATTTCCTTCTCAAAGCCAGTCTTTAAGGACTAGTAGAGGTGACTACTTCTCTGAATGCACAGTCATCAGTGCAAGTCTAAAAAAGAACATGAAGAATCGGGTTAATACTATCTAAAGTGATCTATAAATTCAATTCAATCACAATCAAATGCCAATGGCATTTTTTACAAAAATTGAAATAAAATAACATTCTAAAATTCATATAAAACCACAAAATACCCTGAATAACCAAAGCAATCTCAGGCAACACAAAGCTGGAGTATAATTGATTATCTCAAGCATAATTAATCACTTTCTGATTTTAAAATACATTACAAAGATCCAGTAACCAAAACACTACATACTGCCATAAAAACAGACATCTAGACCAATGGAACAGAATAGATAGCCCAGAAATAATCCCACACATATACTGTCAACCCATCTTCAACAAGGGTCCCAAGAATACACAATGGGGAAAAGATAGTCTCTTCAATAAATGGTGTTGGAAAAAATTAAATACATGAAAAAAAAATGAAATTAAACCCTTACACTATACACAAAAATAAGCTCAAAACAGATTAGAGATTTAAATCTAATACCTGAAAATGTGAAATTCCTAGAAAATTCCTAGAGAAAAGCTCCTTGATATTGGGCTTGGCAATAATTTTTTGGATATGACACCAAAAGCACAGGTGACCAACTAAACAGGATTTCTTCAAACTAAAAAGCACTGTCCAGCAAAAGGAAACATCATGAAATGGGAGAAAAGATCTGCAAGCCACATACCTAAAATATGCAAGCAACTCAAACAACTCAATAGCAAAGAAACCAATAACCTAATTAAAAATGGGCAAAGAACCTGAATAGTCATTTTTCCAAAGAACATATACAACTTGCCAACAGGTCCATGAAAATGTGTTTACCACTAATAATAAGGGAAATGCAAATCAAAAAACCACAATGAGATTTCACCTCACATGTATTAGAATAGCTATTATCAAGAAAATAAAAAAATAACATAGTTGATAAGGATGTGGAGAGAAGGAAACCCTTGCGCACTGGTGGTGGGAATATAAATTGGTGCAGCCAATATACAAAACAATATGGAGGCTCCTCAAATAATTAAAATAGAACCAACATATGATTGAGCAACCCCACTTCTGGGTAGATATCTCAAAGAACTAAACTCAGGACTTTAAAGAGTTATCTACACCCCCATGTTCATTGCAACATTATTCACAATAGCCAAGGACAAAAAAGCAACCTAATGATCTTCAGTGGATAAATGGATAAAGAAACTGTGGTATTTACATACAATGGAATATTATTCCACCTTAGAAAAAAAGGAAATCCTACCATTTGTGACAAATGGATGAAACTTTAGGACATCATGGTAAGTGAAATAAACCAGACACAGAAGAACAAACTCTGTATGATCCCACTTATATGAGGAATACAAAATAATCAAACTCATAGAAGCATACAGTAGAAGGGTGGTTAACAGGAGCTGGAGGGAGGGGGAAATGGAGGGGTGTTAGTCAAATTTTCAGTTATGCAACATGAATAAATCCTAGAGATCCGATGTATGACGTAGTGCCTAGAGTTAACAATACTATTGGTATACTTAAAATTTTGCTAAGAGGGTAGTTCTTCTTAAAAAAATAAAATAATTTAATTAAAAAAGGGTAGGAGGAAACTGGGTGGTAATAGATATGTGTATGGCGTTGATGTACACTTACCTCGCAGCTTATCAAGTTGCATGCACTAAATATGTACAACTCTTATATGTCAATCATATTTCAACAAAGTCTGTGTGTGTGTGTTTTTTTTTAATGAACCTAAAGAACTGTTCATTAGGGGAGGTGCCTGGGTGGCTCAGTTGGTTAAGTGTCTGCCTTAAGTGTCTGCCTTAGGCTCCGTTATGATCCTGGGGTGGAGCCTGCTTTGGGCTCTCTGCTTAGTGGGAAGTCTGCTTCTCCCTCTGCCCTTCACCCTGCTCATGCTCTCTCTTGCTCTCTCTCTCTCAAATAAACAAAATCTTAAAAAAAAAAAAAAAAAGAATTGTTCATTAGGTATGTATTGAAGAACTGGAAATGTAAAAAGTTAAAAAGTGTTTCAGAGACAGCAGCTGTAGGAAGAAACTATTATCCTTGGGGCTGGGATGACAAAGAGAATCATTTGAAATTATTGAATTTAGAAGCTTGGGGAGCGCCCCCCCCCACACCCCCAGAGACCTGAAACTCAGCCGGCTGAGCAAGGAACACGGCTTGACTGGTGCATGTGTCTCAGGGGAAGCAATGAGGTGTGTTTGTGAGTGCTGGGAAGACTGCAAAAGTTGCTATGGGAAAAACGGTCACTGCAGGGTGAGGAAGTGTCCCTGGGATGATGCTAATCAAAAGAGGAAGCAAAAACTGGAACAGTAAACAAATAGCACAGAGTTTCTACCAGCTTTCTCTAGGTCTCTCTCTCTTCTCGGTCCCTCCCTCTGTTCCTTCTCTGTCTCTCCCCCTTTCTCTCTCTGTCTCTTTGCCTGAAGTGTGTTGCAGATTATGGATTATAGGTTGTCAGTTCACCCTGAGAATTTATCTTATTGATGTTATTCTAAGTTAGTTTGTTGTTGTCATTTATAGTAATCAAATTTAAAAATGTTTTCCTTTATTTTTTTTGACTCTAGTATTTATGTTCATCTAGTAATTTTTATGGCCTCATATTTTACAGGTAAATATTTGATCCATTTTGAAATGACTGAAATGGTTAGTCATGTGTCCCAACAGCTTTTACTTAATTATATGTTCTCTCCCCATTTATTTGAAGTGCTATCTTTACCACATACTAAATTCCCACATTTTTTTTTTCTGGTCAGTCTATTTTTTGTCATTGTCAGCGGGATTATGTCTATACTAGTGCTAACCCTTTTTATCATAGCTTTGAAATAGAGTAGATTGTCTACTCATGCTTCATTTTTCTTCTTTTAATTTTTTTCTTATTTATCTTGCATATATGTTTTTTAATAAATGTTGATATTATTTTCTTAAATTCCAAAAGGAAATATATCTACTGGTAGTTTTTCTACAATTGTTCTGAATTCATAGAATAATTTAAAGATTGTTATCTTTATCATAGAGAATGAAGTCACTCTTTTGCTTTATTTAAGTTTTACTTTATAATTTCACCATGTTTAATTAGTATTTAAACTTTTGGGGATTATTGTAAATGAGTTTTTTCCCATTATATTATCTAGCCAATCATTATTTTCACAATGAATGGCTATCCTTTAATATTAGATCTCTTACCTCTTGTCATATGTAATGTTATTTATATTTTAAGTTGTATATATATATTCTGCAAATAATGATAACTTGACCTATCAAACTTTTTTCCCTTGAATTCATTTTTTTAGATTGTGGTAAAATACATATAACATAAAATTTACCATCTTAACCATTTATAATATACAGGTCAGTAGTGTTAAGTACATTCACACAATCTGCAGAATATTTCCCATCTTGCAAAATTGAAACTCTATACCCATTAAACAAAACCCCATTATCCCTGCCCTCTAGCCCCTGGCAACCACCTGCCTTCAAGCTTTCTAATGATACTTGTTTTTTGTTTTGTTTTTTTTCTTTGATGTACTGACCAATAGTAGTTCAATAATGACATCAAACAGGGGCACTGGGTGGCTCAGATGGTTAAGCGTCTGCCTTAGGCTCAGGTCATGATCCCAGAGTCCTGGGATCAAGCCCCGCATCGGGCTCCCTGCTCAGCGGGAAGCCTGCTTCTCCTTCTCCCACTCCCCCTGCTTGTGTTCCCTCTCACGCTGTCTCTCTCTGTCAAATAAATAAATAAAATCTTTAAAAAAAAAAAAATAAATAAATAAATAATGACATCAAACAATTGAGGTTACACTGGGAATCTTTTGCTTTTGCCACCATTAATGGGATTATGTCAAGTTACTAGCTAATTTGGGCAGAAAATGAATTTTTAAAAAGGTATCTATTAGCTCACAGAATTGTTGGAAAAAACCATGGTGAACAGACTGAGAAAATAGGCAAGGACCAGAGAGAGGAGGCAAAATGGTGCCACAGAGCACAGACTACCTCTGCTGAAATCCCAGGTATTATAGGTTATGTTGTTCCCAACCATGGCCGTTGCCCTGGTCACTGGTCACTGAATTCCACCATTGGCAACATGTCCACAGTGATCCCTGGGACCTGGGAGTGGTTGCTTCCCTGTTACCATTATCAGGGTGGGGTTTCTGTGAATCCCCAGGTCCCTATGCTAAATCTGAGCCAGATTTGTTTAATTGATCATGCTTAATTGCAAGGAGTAAGGATGGGTGTATGTGCAGAAATGAGTGCCTCTTTTGTTTTCTTTTGATTTTGTTCTGTATTTGGCTTCTACGGTGAAAATTGATCTTTGACTTCCACTGAGACACATAAGGTACAGAATCTCCTCACGTAGGAAGGGGGGTTTAAATGCTAAAAAGACATATTTAAAATGTCCAATTCATGATACTTCTTCTAGTCTTTTACAGTTAAGCTTGGATCACCTCTAGACAAGCTCACCAAATTTGATCCAAAATTTTCTCTACTTGAAGATAATTACAATTGAATGGCAGGAAATTTGGAATTTTCCTAGATTTATTGAATTGGTATATTGGGACCAAAAAAAGTGTCCCCTTTTTTGTCCTGTCCATTCTTTAGGTGTTTTTTATGGATTCTAGAGAAGAAGAGATTATACTTTTATTGTGCTAATATTTATTAGAAACCCCTTGATAATTAGAAATTAGAAGAGAATACATACATTCTGCTAAGGCCTTTTTCTTTTCTTTTCTTTCTTTTTTTTTTTTGCACATATTTAAAACACTTAATTCAAAAAATCTTGACACATGTACACCCAAGTATCATAAAAGATGATGGAATGAAGTTGTGAAGGCTTCCTCAGGAAGGTAGCATGAGCTAAGACAGATAAGGCAATTAGGTATCAGCCCAAATGCATAAAATGCGGAAAGGTTGGAGAATAGAAACAAAGCCCATCTTACCTGTCTGAAGTCTAGATTCTTCAGACTGTTGTCATTTATCATCATGAAGGATATAAAAATGCCTAATCAACCCCCTGTTTCTTAAACAAACAATTGAGAAATGAGTTTAACCACTGGTGAACTAGGCAACACTTACTGAGAGTTCAATCTCTGCAGATCTTTTCTTTCATTAGAGCAACCTGTGTAGTTTTGACCACCAATCTGCTCTTGAATACATATTTCTCTTCTGTGTGGATCATATAGAACCGTTGCATAAAAGCGATGTTTTTGTTTTCATAGCAATGGAATCTGGTTTTTGTCTTTCACTTCCTTTTAACTTCCTTCTTTCTCCTGAGCAAATTTGCCTGTCCTTGAATTTCATTTATCATTACCTTCAGGTGTTAATTCTGGGACTGTACTTTTGGAGCTTAATTTCTCCTTCTTTCTTCCATTGTAGTTTGGCTCCATGAGAAAGAGACTGGAATCTCGATATGGTGGCAATAGTATTTTGGGAGCCCATCGATGTGAAGTGCTTCCATCACCACTCTGTGCTTCACCCTCAGCAGCCTCACTAGTGGGTTTGGGAAGGGCTCTACGGATGCAGGAAAGAACTCCATCTGCACCTTGCTGACTGGGTGTAAGGGAAATTGTTTTTTCATACCAAGAGAAGGAAAAGGAGTTTGATAAACTATCACTTTGTCCTCGTTGCCAATTCCGTCCCAGGAATAGGAATCATTGGGGCTGAAATCTGAATATCACTGAGAGTTGATTTGCCCATAAATGTAAGTATACCTGGCTCCCCCGCATTTGTCCCAGTTTCATCCAGTTTCATAGTTCTAGGTGGATCCAAGTCCTTCTTGGGCTTTCTGCCGGTGTCTACATAGGCCATTTCGGTTCTATTTGGTTAACAACTCCTGTCATGCCTTTTCTAAACTGACCACTCCCCACCACAGACAACCTCTGGAATGTGAAATCCATAAGCTTGCTCTACTTTCTTCCAGTAAAAAACAAACAAACCAAAAAAACACATTTCCAATCCCCATTCACCCCCAAATTCTGGTAGACAATATCTTCTCTCTCATTATACTCTGGTGGTGGTTTCGAGAAGGGGAAGATTCAGTAAGGAAATGGGGATTAAACACTATCTGACAGACGGGGCGCCTGGGTGGCTCAGTTGGTTAAGCAACTGCCTTCGGCTCAGGTCATGATCCTGGAGTCCCGGGATCGAGTCCCGCATTGGGCTCCCTGTTCAGCAGGGAGTCTGCTTCTCCCTCTGACCCTCCCCCCTCTCATGTTCTCTGTCTTTCATTCTCTCTGTCTCAAATAAATAAATAAAATCTTAAAAAAAAAAATTAAATAAATAAATAAATAAATACTATCTGACAGAGGTTTGAAACAGGATCGCATCTAGAAAAGGACTTTGATCGAAGAAAAAGTATTTTGTTTAAGAGCATGTATATTAGGATTCTCCAGGGAAACAACCTTTACACATAGAGAAAGTGAGAGAGAGATTTAAACAAATTGGCTCACAAGATTGCAAGAGCTGAGAAGTCCAAAATCTACAGGGCAGCCCACAGGCTGTAAATCCTGGCAGGAGTTTGTTGTGGTCTTGGATTCTAAGAAAATCGAGAGGTAGGATTCCTACCTCTCCCAAAGACTTCAGTCTTTCAAAACTTTCAATTGATTGGATGAAGCCCTCCAACATATTATGAAAAATAATTTACTTTACTCAAAGTCTATTGATTTAAATATTAATCACACCTAAAAAAAAATAACCTTCATAACAACATCCAGACCGGGTTTGAACGAACAACTGGGCACCGTAGCCTAGCCTAGCTGACACATAAAAGTAACTGCCACAGGATGTAACAATGTACTTTGTCAAGAAAACTAACAAAAACCCCAGTTAGGAGAATACAGAGTAAAAATGAGGGAATTTTAGGGAGTATTGTTGTCACTGGTGGTCAAAGGGATTGAGAAGGCATTCTACAAGTATGCATATGGTGTGATCACAATTTGGATGAGAAAGCTAAGATATATAAAGGAGTTGAAGAATTCCCTTATTTTAGGACCTGAAAGTCTGTGTTGACCTACTTAGTCTGTAGTTTTATGAGGGCAGGGAAAATGTTCTTTTGTTTTGTTTGGTGCTAACCAACAACTCTGACGTCAAACCCAATGTATGGCATAGGGTGGAGACCAAGTATCAGTTGCATTAATCAAGTAAGTAGTATATAAATAATATCAGCTGTTATCATGAGGAAATTACTATTACATCAGGAATTAGAACACAAAGTGACAAAATATGTATCCTTGAAAGATGGAGACATTTTTGAGTTATAACTGGGCAGTAGGACTGTCAGAGGACAATTTGTATGAGGAGTATAAAGAGTTGGGGGACAAATGACTAGACACCATACAGATAACAAGACACACTGGTCTAGGACCTTCCTTGAAGCCCTTGAAAATACAAACCTCATCCTCATTTCTTGGGAGAACACCATCTCAGGGATGGTGGAGAGAGTCCGGGTTCCCAGTTTTGTGGGAAAAGGATTATAATTGGGATGATGACCCGGTGTATGTAACCATGCACTCCCTGTCTTACTTTCACACATTTTTAGCTCTTCTCTGAATTTTTAATTCAAACCTATATTACAACAATTCCCCATCCTATATCTCAATAACAAAACAAAGAAAAACCCTTTCAGCCATGATACATTCTGCAGTTATTACTCATTTATCTTTCCCATGGACATCACTCCAATTCTTACTTGTGTAGCTATTTTCTGTCTACTTCCTATCTTTATATCTCCTCTCTCACTTTATTCCTTAACATTTTACAGATTAACAAATCTGTGTTTGTTCTCACATTCTTGACCTCAACTATTTTGTCACATTCAATACTACTGAATCCTCTTTAATTTTATCCCTGCTTGCATAATCGTATCTTTGGTGGAAACAAATTTTTCTTTAAATTCCGGAATACCATTGTCTCTAAAGCTTTGTACAGGTCTGTCTTCCCATTTACTTGCTCATTTGGCATTTTCTTCCAGTTTCTTTGCTTAAATTCATACCTTTAGTTGAGAATATACACTGTTGTGGGTTAATTGTATGTGCCAACTGTCAAGTTGTCAAGACTATGGTGCCTAGTTGTTTGGGGAAACACTAGTTTAGATGTTGCTGTGAAGGTATATTTTAGATACGAGTGACATTTATAATCAGTTGTTTTAAGTAAAGTAGATTACTCTCAATAATGTAAGTGGGCCTCATCCAATCAGTTGAAGGCATTAAGGGTAACAACTGACATTTCCCAGAGAGGGAGGAATTTTGGTCTGCGGGCCTGCAATATGTATTTTGGATTTGCCAATCTGCACAACATCTGTTTTCACTGCTTTCCTACTGTCAGGCTATGGTTTTCTCTAACAGGAGGGCACTTAATGTAGCAAGTGTTATTACCAGGGAAAAAAACTGAGAATGATATCTAATGGAGCTTTTGATGCCTCAGAAAAAGTCAGGAACCATAAACCAGGATCCAAAAGGCAATTTTCTGTAATTCTATAAACTTGAAATTCCTCCAAGTTTATAGATGTTGCTAGTGGTTTAATCCCTGTGTCTTAGTTGGGGTTGACTTTAAATTATGATCATTGAAACAACATGAATTCTTGTGTCTTTCTCTGGGGGTGGCGAGGACAGAGGAAACTGAAGACATAGGTTTCATTCCACAGCTAGTCTTTAAGGGAAGGAAGCAGAGAGACAGAAATAGTTGCAGGTAGGTAGAAAGAAAATAGGCTGAGCCCCAGGGCCTGTGGAAAGGAAATCCTCCTCCAGCAGTGGTGGAGATGGGGTAAGGGGACCTGGCTTGTGGCTCAAAGGTAAGTTGGGGATGTGAGCCCATATAATTCCTCAAGAGATGCTCCTATTGCCTGTATATCGATATTCATACTTTCATTGCAAGTTTTAGACAATGAATCAACTCCACATATATTATTTTTCTGATCTTCCTAACCTTATAGAGCAGAAATTATTTCCACCGTTGTATAGATTGAATTACTAAACTTAATTAGATTCAGTGGTTTGCTCATTCATCTGTGATACTGTGATTTATAACAAGAAATATACATTTGATCTTCTTTCCTGTCCCTGGTCTTGGCACAAAGCTCCTAAAACCCTTGGAATTTCCTGTATTGAGAGTGATAAAGGTGTCTTTTGTTATGTTTATGAGGTGACTTTTGGAAAGCACCTAAAGATGGGGCTGGTTGCCAAGAGAGTGAGCCCTATCATCAGAGTTGAAACTTCCAGTTTTATCCCCTGAGGTCCAGGGAGGGAGAGGCGCCTGAAGTTGAATCAATCTCCAAAGGTCAATGATTTAATCAGTCATACCTACGTAATGAAACTTCCATAAAATTCCAAAAGAACTGGGTTCAGAATGCTTCTAGATGGGTGAACCAGAGTGCTTCGATGTGTCACCTCCTGGACCCCAAACTCCATGAGGACAGAAACCCCTTTGTTTGGATCCACACCCTATGTATCTTTTCTCAGCTGGCTGTTGGTTTGTATCCTTTGGCATCCTTTGTAATAAACCTGTAATATAGTAAGTAACCTGGTTTCCTGACTTCTGGGAGCCTCTGTAACATATTAATCAAACCCAAAGAAGGGGTCATGGAAGTTCTGATTTACAGTGGGTCAGAAGGACAGGCAACAATGTGAATTTGCAAATGGCATCTGAACTGGAGTGCAGAGTTGTAAGCCTGAGCCCTTAACCTGTGGGATCTGATGCTGACTTCATGGAGACAATGTCAGAATTGAGTTGAACTGTAGGACACCCAGCTGGTGTTGGAGAATTGCTTAGTGGTGTGCAGGAAAAACCCCCACATGTTGCCATTGCAGTCAGAATCCATTAGCATCAGGCTGAGGAAGTTGCTGAGCCAAGCTGAGTAACTCCAGGGCCCTCTTCTGATCACTTGCACCCTCTTTCTTCGGGAAGAAACAAGAGACACTCAGTAGGATCCAGGACGGATTGACTAAGAAAAAGGACAAACTAACCTTTTTCACCTTTTTAAGAGAATTGCTAAACTTATAAAACAAAGAACATGAACACGATAGCCACTGTGTTCCTTAATTTCAAGCTAAAATCTATCTTACTTAGCTTGGAGCAGTTGATTTTATCCTGTACTATCTAGGAGTGCTGCACTGGTGACCGGGGGCCAGGAGAGGGCGATTAAGCTGGGCTCCAGATCCTCCCCCAGCACCACCCAGAGGAGCACCGCTAATACTTGGCATCTCTAAGTAAGAGGAACACTGGCCTAACTCTGCGATAAAAAGAATGAACTATTGATATACATAGTGACTAAGGAAAAAGACAACCTCAAAATGTTACGTCCTATTTGATTTCATTTATATAACATTCTTGAAATGACAAAATTATAGAAATGAAAAATAGATTCGTGGTTTTCGGGAATTAAAAAAGGAAGTGAGGATGGTAGGGAAGTAGATATGACTACAGAAAAATGGGACAGGATGAAAATGTCCTGTATCTTGACTGAGGATAACCACACTAATCTACACATGTGATCAATGTGCCTGTGACCACACACACACACACACAGACACACACACGAATGCATATGAAACTGATGGGATAGGAATAAGTCTGTGGATGCCAAATTCCTGGTTGTGACATTGTACTAGACTTGGTTGCCATTGTGTGAAACCAGGTGACAGGTAGAGACCTCTGTATTATTTCTTTTTTTTTTTTTAATTTTATTGTGTTATGTTAGTCATCATACAATACATCATTAGTTTTTGATGTGGTGATCCACGATCCATTGTTTCCATATAACACCCAGTGCTCCATGCATACCCATCACCTGGCTAACCCATCCCCCCTCCCCCTCCCCTCTAAAACCCTGTTTGTTTCCCAGAGTCCATAGTCTCTCATGGTTCATCTCTCCCTCCGATTTCCCCCCCTTCATTTTTCCCTTCCTTCTCCTAATGTCCTCCATGCTATTCCTTATGTTCCACAAATAAGTGAAACCATATGATAATTGACTTTCTCTGCTTGACTTATTTCACTTAGCATAATCTCCTCCAGTCCCATCCATGTTGATGTAAAAGTTGGGTATTCATCCTTTCTGATGCCTGAGTGATATTCCATTGTATAGATGGACCACATCTTCTTTATCCCTTCATCTGTTGAAGGGCATCTTGGCTCTTTCCACAGTTTGGCTATTGCAGACATTGCTGCTATGAACATTGAGGTGCATATGGCCTTTCTTTTCACTACATCTGTGTCTTTGGGGTAAATACCCAGGAGTGCAATTGCTGGGTCATAGGGTAACTCTATTTTTAATCTTCTGAGGCACCTCCACAGTGTTTTCCAAAGTGGCTGTACCAACTTGCATTCCCACCAACAGTGTAAGAGGGTTCCCCTTTCTCCACAACCTCTCCAACATTTGTTGTTTCTTTCCCTGCCCATTTTTGCCATTCTAACTGGTGTAAGGTGGTATCTCAGTGTGGTTTTGATTTGGATTTCCCTGAAGGCTAATGATGATGAACATTTTTTCTCTGTATTATTTCTTACAGCTCCATGTGAATCCCCAATTCTATTAAAAAAAAAAAAAGATTAAAGAAGTCATTGCCTGGAAGAAAGTAATAGTTGATATGCCACAAAGTTCTACCCTTGGGCCTTTTTTTTAATGAACATTTATAACTACATTGACTGAATGTTTAGAAAACAAACTCGGCCAGGGAGTAGTGCTGCCCAGGTAGACACCATCTCCATTGTTCTTTCCACAAATCCTGCAAGGTGGTTACTAATTTTATTCATTTTATATAGATTAGGAAATGGAGTTCTTAGAAAGCAAGTGTTTTCCCCCAAGGTCAAAATACCAGGAGGCATAGTTAACCCTTATGTCAAGTGTAGGTCTATGTGATACAGAAGTTTCTATTTAGTTATTTTTCATTTTTAAAAAAATTAATTCAGCAAACACAGGATAAAAGAGAGTTGGATTACAAAGAGGTTCAGGAACAAACGTGCATACACATTTATTAATTGGAAAATTTTACTCATCAAAAATTTGGGTACAAGCAAAAGATGCCAAAATGATCCATCCAAAGGTGTCACTAAGAGAAGTAGTAAATCCATATCAGAATAGATACTTGTCTCTGTACCAGATTCTTCACTACTAAATATCCTGCTGTTCTATATTCATTCATCTCATTTGAATTCAAATCTAGGCATTATATTTAAGATGATATTATAAGTAATAGTATACAAGGAAGAATATGCTGAGGATGATCTTGAGGGCAGGGGCTCGTTCCATTTCTAAAAGTCCAACCTCTAGCACAGTGCCCGACTCACACATGAAGCGTGGTAAATACTTGTTGAAGGAGAAAATGGGAGTGCTTAGCGTAGACCAGGGCTCAGAAACCTTTTTTCTATAAAGGGGCAGGTAGAAAGTATTTTAGACACTATGGGCCATACTGTCTCTGTTGCAACTACTGGACATTCCTGTTTTAACACAAATGCAGCCAGAGACCATGTATAAACAAATGGGCATTGCTGTGTTTCTATAAAATTTTACGTACAAAAATCGGCAGCTAGCCAGATCTTGGCAGTAGCTTGCCCATCCCTAGTGGAAACCTAAAAGGACTTATAGGAAGTGTGACTTTTTTTTTTTCCCTGAAATGCTTTCCTGTCACCTTTCTGATGGGACTGTGACTGTTTTGCTCAGAAATAAGAAGGCAACATAACTAAATTAGTAAAAGTTACAGAAGGGTCAACATTTTTATCCCTTTGATGTATTTTTTTTTTTTTGCAAACATGGAAAATATTTTCAATAATTAAATTACCCATTGATGGTATGAGTTGTCTCAACACACAGAGATTTTCTTGTCACTTGGTACTTTCAAGCAATACTGAAGGACTATCCATCTACAGATGCAAAATTATGCATGTGGCTGAATAATATGTGTATGATTCACTTAGGAGACCAGCTGAAATGCAGATTCTGATATCTGGGTCCTGCTTTGGGCCTGACATGCTGCATTTCTAACAAACTCCCAAGCGACACCATCATTACTGATTCAGGAATCACGTCTTGAGCACCAAGGATCTAGTAATATGAAACATACTCTTAGTTTCTGAGATTTTTAAATAAATTTCCAAATTCAAGAATCTATTGGCAAATTATAGATATAAACTGCTTGGAGTTAGGGCCAAAAACTAACTAAATAAAACTCAAACACACACTTTTTTTTCTTTTAATTTCAGGAAATTATTTGATAGTTTACTTCTAAATTTAATCTGATTTAAAATTACTTCTCCAAGTGTTGCCAAAATATGTCCTCCTTAAATATTTTAACATAGAAGTCAAGTGAATTTAGATGAGATAAATATTTTTTATGTATTAAGTTAATATTTTCAAAGAACCATGAGATATTTCTACTGTTATCGAGTATACTGTACAATTACTTTCATAATAACCCAAGTAAAGATGTGTTGAGTGTGAAGTGTAAGCTGGGCACTCTCCCACGTAATCTTTTATATTTATCTCAGCCCTGCATTCGCAGATGTAGCAAGACTGGCACAGAGAAGTTTACAAGGTCTTTAAGTCTCAGAGCCAAGACTGATTTCAGAGCTCGACACTGCTGTAAACACGTCTCTCACTGAGTCTTATGGCTAATATTGACAATAAAAAGGCGGCAATAGCAGATAAATAAAATATGTGGCCTACAAATCTGTGAGTTTAAATACAACCCAGTTCCTCTCTACATGTATCTTATTTATGTCAGCTCTAATTAAAAAAAAAAAAATGCAAGAAAACTGCCCTTTCCGAAGGTAACGGGAAACCTCTGATATGTTTTGTGCAGAGTCTCTGATCAGGAGGCATGGAGGAAAAGACAGAAGGGAAGAGGAAGGAGAGAGGAGGATTCTGGAGAGCAGAAAGCCTTAGCTCTGGGTTACCGAGCAAACAAACGGTGAGCAGCTCAGCCCCCTCCGCTCCCCAGCTGGTGCTGCGTGCTTGGTGAAGCCATTAGAGCAGGAGGCCCTGGCAGCAAGCTCTCTTGGGCCTCCAGGCCACCGTAAAACAACTGTGCCTTTTTTCCACAAGAAGAAAAGGCCAGTGTCTGTGGCGCAAGCATTTTACCACATGCTCCTTCTGGTAGAAAAAAGGAGGGCAGGGGAAAAAAAAAAAAAAAAGCTAGAGTCATAGATTTTTCCTTACTTTCTTCTAAGGAGAATACTTCCCCCACTTTGAATAAGCCTTAAGAAATTCCATGTTTGAAATGATATATTTAAAAAAAAAAAAGCGATCAAAAACAAATTGTATGAACCCCGGAACTCTCTCAGTCAGTAATAATAATGATAGTTGAACAGCGTTGGAAGTGTTTTTCATGAGAAATCATTGAGCAGATGTTAAAAGAAACCATGATGAATAGAGGGAGTGACTGGCTAGAACAAATATATGCATTAAAAAATACAATGCTTATGATTATTTACTTGACTCTGTGCCTGTGCATTTTTCTTACGAATTCAGCTGGGTGGATATCAGTTTATCCCAGGATTACGTGTTTTTTCCTGGTATCTGATGTGTTCCTTATTGTGGCCTGCAGCCAAAGTCAGATGTATTTCATAAGATAGAGGAGGACGGTCTTCTTGAGGCCAGAACAGACTTCAGGGGACCATGCATACCATACTCCGCCCCAGCCTAACTACCTTTGGAAAAGGGCAGAACAAAAGGCTTTAATCAAGAATGATCCAGGAACAGAAATTTCGGGGGCTGTGATGAGTAGATAGAAATTTAATCTACTCAAAACCCTGAGTACTGTTGTTCAAAACCTAATTATGGTTTAAATCTTATGGAATACAATTTAGTTTTTCTTCAGTGATTCCACAGAGTTTCAAAGCCATCTTTTTATCTTTATGAACCTGGATTGTCATTGTTCACACTACTGAACAATCTAGTCTGGTGTTAAACATGTAGATACATGAATGTTTACCAGTTTAAAGACTTTTTTTTGTACATGTACATGCATACCATATACACAAAGACACATATGCCCATGCACACAAGCAAATATATGGTCATTTATATTTGACAATCCAAATATTATATATTCGATAAGGGGTTAAATCCAAAATATATAAAGAACTTACACAACTCAACAACAACAAAAATCTGATTAGAAAACGGGTAGAGATGGGCGCCTGGGTGGCTCAGTTGGTTAAGCGACTGCCTTCGGCTCAGGTCATGATCCTGGAGTCCCTGGATCGAGTCCCGCATCGGGCTCCCTGCTCAGCAAGGAGTCTGCTTCTCCCTCTGACCCTCCCCCATCTCATGTGCTCTCTCTCATTCTCTCTCTCTCAAATAAATAAATAAAATCTTTAAAAAAAAAAAAAAGAAAACGGGTAGAGGGGCACCTGGGTGGCTCAGTCAGTTAAGAGTCTGACTCTAGGTTTTGGCTCAGGACATGATCTCAGGGTTGTGAGATTGAGCCCCACGTTGGACCCCACACTTGGCATGGAGTCTGCTTAAGATTCTCTCTGCCCCTCCCCTACTCCCACTCACTCTCTCTCTCAAAAAAAAGGGGGGGGGGGCAGAGAACCTGAATAGGCATTTTGCCAAAGAAGACATATAGACAGCCAACAGGCACATAAAAAGATGCTCAACATCACTCATCATTAAGGCAATGCAGATCAAAAGCACAATGAGATATCACCTTATACCTGTCAGAATGGCTAAAATAAAGAAGACCAGAAATAACAAGTGTTGATGAAAACATGGAGAAAAAGGAACCCTCATGCACTATTGGTGGGAATGTATATTGGTGTAGCCACTACAGAAAACAGTCTGGACGTTCCTTGAAAAATTAGAAATAGAAATACTATATGATCCAAAAATTCCCTCCTGGGTATCTGCCCAAAGAAAATGAAAACACTAATTCAAAAAGATATATGCACCCTTATATTTATTGCAGCATTATTCACAATAGCCAAGACGTGGAAGCAATCTAAGTGTCCATCAATATATGAATGCATAAGCAAAATTATATATATAGAATGGAATAATACACAGCCATAGAAAAAGATGAGATCTTGCCATTTGTGACAACATAGATGGACCTAGAGGGTATTATGCTAAAGGAAATAAGTCAGACAGAAAAAGACAAATACCATATGATTTCACTCATATATGGAATCTAAAAAACAAAACAAGTGAATAAACAAACAAGAAGCAGAAGTAGACCTGTATGTACAGGGGATAAACTGATGGTTGCCAGAGGGGAAGGGGCTTGGGGGATGGACAAAATGGGTGAAGGGGAGTGGGAGACACAAGCTTCTAGTTATGGAATGAATAAGTCACAAGGATACATGATTCAGCATAGGACATACAGTCAATGACACTGTAATAACATTGTATAGTGACAGATGGTAGCTACACTTGTGATGAGCATAGCATAACCCATAGAGATGTTGAACTGCTATGTTGTGCACTTGAAACTAACATAGCATTGTGTGAGTGTGTTAACTATACTTAAATTAAAAAAATAAAAAGACCAAATATTTCAAAGTTAAAACATGGGAATTTTTCAGACATTATAAAATATTTTTGCTTTTAGCAAGTTTACAAACATCGTTTTATACTCTTCAGTACAGGTTTATCCAACTATGACTGGAAGCATTTTCACCAGGTCACGTGAGATAGCTGAGCAAATAGCAATTTTTATTGCTAGCAGCCTCTTGAGAAAGCATATCTCTGATCACAAGGGCTCAGCATTTTACACAGCACTCACAAAGCCACTTCTGCAGTTGGACTCCTGTTGGTGGGGTAGCCACTCCAAAGCACGTATGACTCCACTCTTCTTTGGCCAGTGAAGCAGGTGTGTATAACAAAATGGCAACTCTCAAAAAACGCACCCTGAGGGCTTAGGAGACAGCACCATAGGCTCCTGCCTGTGTTTGGACTGGTTTTAACCACTAGTCTTATCGTTAGATGGATGTGTTTGCTGTGCTTGATTTTATGGGGCAGCAAGAAGCTCCTCCTTGATCCTACATTGTCGGGTTGAGCCAAATGAGATTGCTGACGTTCAAGCATTTTTGCCCTAACCATTAAATATAGTTTAACCCAATACACCCATATGTGTGTTTTGTTTTGTTTTTAGAGAGACAGAGAGAGAGAGAGACAGAGCACAGGTAGGGGAGGGGCAGAGGGAGAGGGAGAGAGAATCTTAAGCAGGCTCCACACTCAATGTCTCACAACCTTGAGATCATGACCCGAGCCAAAAATCAGGAGTTGGACGCTTAACCCGATGAGCCACCCATTTCTCTGATCTCCACGCAATGATTCAGCTGAGGTGCCTGTTCCTCAGGCCAATGTAAAATCCCTGATTCACTGATTCACTGTGTGCTATTCAGATCCTTTCAAGAGTAGAAATAAATGCCAGAAAACTGAAGATGAACCATCAGTAGAGAAACTGCCCTTATTCCACCAAAGAAGTATGTTACTGACATCTCAATGTATCTTACTCAAAGTACGGATACTAATATCTCAAGTATGTTACTCAAAGCTAGAATTCTTGGACGAACTGGGCAATTTGAAAATTCTTAGCCAAAATTCTCCATCAGATGAACACAGAGATCTCTTAGGGATCCAGCTCCAGTTATGACCTCTGAGTGGAATAGCTGACAAGGGACACCCCCACCCCCAAAAGACAGCTGCTGTGCTGCCAAACCTCCTTTGTAATATGGAACCCCAAAATTCACCATTTAGCTATTACCCATTTAAACCAGAGAAGGCCAAATTGCAATGCTTCAACTCATTGTCTCCTTCCTTCATCCAATGAGCAAAAAAATATAATTGTCACGAAAAACAAAACACACACACACACACACACACACACACCAACACATTTCCCATATCCTTAACTTCTCGCTTTGCCTCCATTCTGTTCTGCCAATGGATCAGAGCTTTCTCGGACCCAGCTCTCCAAATACCGAAGCTTAGAGTATTGTCTAGTACAGGATTTGGGCCAAGAGTTACATTATACGTTTAGAGATTGTAACTCATTACCACCTGTCCTTGGAAATGAAAGGGACCCACCTCCTTTCCCCAGCTCTTATTAGATTAGCAGTGCGATTCTCTCCTTTTCTAGGTTTCAGTTCACTCAGCACTGTGAATTCACTGAAACATCTTAAGAAAATCTAGTACTCTAACTCAACTATCAGTGTGTATCTGCCCTGAGTGAAATATACACCCCATCATCATTTCAAGCGGATTCTATTTAAAGGGAAGAGACAGTTGGGAGTAACAGATCTCTTAGGACCGACCACTATGAATCCTCTGTATGCTGACACATTAGATTGAACAGGGAAGAAAATTGCATGAGTTTTATCTCACGTGGAGCAAACCCAGCCAAGTTCTAGGCCACAGGAAAACAAAACTAGACCTTAATCTCGGCTTGATGAGTATCTTTTTTTTAATGAACACCTGGAACAAATCCATCTCTGAGAGTTGTCTGATAGAACTTACCAAACAAATCAACTAAATGAATCATTAAGAGAAAAAAATAATATGGCACTATTATTTAACCGTCAAAATAACTCTACAGTCTAATGCTATGTGTCAAAGCACTGTTGTTTGTGTTTTTAGGAGTTTGGTTTCTAAGCTCTTTGAAAGTACACATTCTAGGGCTTTGTAAACAGTCACATTTTCAGAAAGTGTAATCTTTTTTACTTTTTTGCTATATATCCAAACATATAAAATTATTATTTATTTCTGTGGTAAGAACACCTTAATGTTTAACCAAGGGGCTCTTAAAAGTACAACCAATGAAAAAACTTGGATTTGTTTTAATAAATTGATTTTTACTCAACCTACTTTTTCTTGAGTCTTTGGCATGACAACATTCCTTTAGAATTACTTAGCCCAGCTGTGTGTTGGGTGAAGTAAAGGGCACTGTTACCTAATAGGAAAAATCCTTCTTACATACACTAAGGTGTTAGCCCTCTCAACATTCCTAATTCAGGAAAATAAAGCGAATGAAAAGAACTTGTTCAAAGGAAGAAAAGTTGACTTACACTTCTGTCGCAGAGCTGCTTTCAAGAGGCCTCCATGGGAGGCATCAGGGTGCTAGAAATACTTCTGGATAAGGCGTCAGGAGCTCTGGGTTCTAATCTTGCTTGTTCAGCGTTTGCCAGGTCATTTGACCTTAATGGACCCCAGATTCCCATCTATAAAATGAGTGTAATATTTGTCTTTCCCATTTTACAAAGTTATTGTGAGGATAAAATAGAAAAACAGATGTGAAGTTTCCCCAGAGAAATATATAAAATAGTACAGATATTAATACTGATTCTCCTTGGCCCTTACGTCAAAAATTCTCCAGACCACATCTTATTATCCTTAAAAGGAACAGGTTCTTTCTCCAAAGGTTAGAAACCCTGAAGTTAATGATTCATTCTTAGGTATTGTACATAAGCTGCAACCCAAGGTCTGAGATAATAGAAAACAAAACAAAACAAAACACCAGTTATATTTTCTTGAAATTTCAAAGGAAATATACTTTCTCTTCCTCTCTTATTTTCAAGTCTACTCATTGTTTTGAATCTTTGTACAATTATATACACTTGAATGTTTTATTGCATATACTCTTAGCCCCATACCCACCTGCACAAATCTACCTCCATCCCCATATGCTCTTCTCTCAAATAACCTAGATTTGCCATTCTTTCCTCCACTTTAATTTTTTTCCCACAGTTTCTCTAAGCTCTACTATCCATCATAATTCTTAACCAAAAATTCTTTGATGCTATAGGGCTAATATATTTGAATAGCTGCTTCTGTTTTTTCCTTCGCATCACAAAAAAGAAAGGGCCCATGAAATTTTCCTCCATTAATTGCTGTATAAGTTATGTAGATTGTCACAATCTTAATATTGGAAAAAAAATACACTCTAGTGGTTGGAATGGGTCTGATTATCTAAACATTGTCATTTAATTAAAAATATTCCTAGTGAACGTTATTTAATCTGTCTGAGACATCCTGACCTGATGTCTGCACAAACTGTCAAAAAAAAATAATAAATCAAACAACTAGCTGCTAAGACAGTGATCAGGAGCCTAGTTAGCATTGAAAGGTCATCCTGGAGAGTCATGGGAAATAGTATGATCTCAGAAAGGGAGGAATGGTGTCATGTGCTCTTCTGTGGCTGGTCTCTATGCCACATGGCATATATATATTTAATATATAATAGTACGATATATATTATACACACACATACACACACACACATCACATTGCATATATACATACCATTTCAGAGTCTTCTTTAGTTTTTCTTGCTAGAATAGAAATGATGTCAAAACTTCAACATACCTTAATGTATATAAAAATATTTCTCTTTCTAAATTTAGAAATTCCATAATGGTCTTGGAATTAAATATGATGTCACTGTCCTAAAAGTATATTGCAAATTCCAATAACTTCCAAAGTAAACAGTTCAGAAAAGTGGTCTTGAAAAATTATTTATATTTTACACACACACACACACAAAGAGACACACACCTTTTAGGTGATTTTAATAAAAAAATTTTCATAAAATATATTTGCATATTGACTACACAATTGGAATTCATACTGACAAGGAAAATTTTTATATCTAACTAAGTACTTTCTCAATTTATTCTGTTTAATTCTTATGGTACATAGAAGCTTTTACTTTATATTTAACTGTTTTGATACATAATTAATTGCTCTTATAATACTGTAAAATTCTTTTTGCTCTACCATACATCTATGAAATACGATGCTGTGCAAGTTGCATAAACTGTGCTTCTTCTTTTATTGTTTTTTTGTTACTTTGTCATAACTTGGGGCATGAATACAGTAAGAGTACCTACCTCATAGAGTAGCTGTAAGGATGTCAAGAGATACTACATATTAGATGCTTACAAAAGTTCCAAACACAAAATCAGTTCTGGATTTTACTTATGGATTTTATTATGGATTTTACTCCCCATCTGACCTAGTAAAATGCACACAACAAACTTTCCATAAGAGTTCCTGAGTAACTCAGTAAGTTATCAAATCTATGCCATGACTGTTGTATAAATAAGCTACTTACTTGCAAATATACATACATACATACATAGATGTGTGTGTGTGTGTGTTTTCAGTGGTCATGGGAAAAGTTTTGGATTAGGCCATGAATAAATTATAATGAACAAAGGCAGAAAAAGACATCTGAATCTCACAACTCAGCTAACATGCATGCAGTCTCTTCTAACCCTGTATTTTCCTAGCATTTCTCATATTACTCAAATATCCTTACATTTTTTTGAGCATCCTGTTTTTCTCTTTTGGGAAGGTATAAGTGAGTATCCCAGCCATTGTCTGTCGTTGAGCATTGAGTCCCATTCTCATCTTTTTGTGCTTTTCTCAGTATCACAGGAGTTAGAAGCTTGCATACTGTATTTCCCAAACGCCCTTGCAAAATGGGAGTTAGCTGGATTTGGCTGGTGGAGATGCTTGTAATAAACAGGAAGTAGGAGGAAGGGAGATGTTATGCTTCCAGCTCTGGCAGGTACAACAGTTGGGAATGCAGGTGCCAACATCATCCACAGTCTCAGCAGGGGCAGCAAGGGCGGTGCCACAAGATTTTCAGCAGCGTGCCAGAGGCTCAGCGCCCAGGGCAGGTTGGTGGCCTCCATCCATGGATGGGAGCACCTTCCTAATCTCTGAGTAAAACTCCTTCCACCCTCTGCTCCTCCAGACTTTCTAACACCTTTCTAACCAATTTACTACGCAAAATGTCTATCTGTTTGAAATCTCCAGAACTGTATCAATTAATCTAATTAGACAGTGATTTCCTAATTATACAACCATTTTTAGGAAAAGAGTAGAACTTTGCTCTTAGCTGTATTTATTTGGAAGCAAAAAAAAAAAGGATTAAAAAGCCTTTGCATATGAATGGAATTTTTAATTATAGTGGAAAACTAATCAATTTAAGTTTTAAAAGGAAATCATTTTCCTTTTAGTATTTAATATTTAATTTTAATATTAAGATGAAATTTTAATTTTAATTTATAATTATTTAATATTAAGATGAAAACATTAAATGATATTTGTTACTTTTATCAACTGAATATGGTACAATATGCTTGACATTTAAGTGTTTCTTTTAACAAACATTATTTTTTTTTTTTACTTAGTTTAAATGTTAAAGTCTTTTCTCTCTCTGGCCATCTCTAAAAGGAAGTACCCACTTATCCCTCCTCCATAGGCCCACACCAACTTATTTTTCCTCTTTTTCTTATACATCATTGTCTTTTCCTGTTCTCTGATTTACACACTCTTTTGATTAACATATTCAATTCACTCCTAACCTGAAAATATACTTCACAAACTGACTTCCAGTAAAAATTTCAATGCTTTTATCTTCTCCAGTTTCTGCCAAAATGCAAGAAAGGGAACCCTGGGCTTCTAATCTTGTAGTACCATATCCTTTTCCCTTGTATGTCTCAATCCCTTCCACAATGTTTCTGAAACAACAGGCTACAGATTTACTGCATAAACCCATTACTGCGTCAAGATCTCTGAGAAGAGTCTCACAATCTGTATTAACAAAACCTCCAGGTGATTCTTGTGACGATGACTACACTTCGAGAAACTTTAAATGTGGATTCCGATCCAACCATCTGAATGACAACTGCACCCCACTCATCAAATTCTCTGGCAGATTCTTAGATTTCAACCTTGTCTGATTTATAGCATTTTACCCCAGCTCCCACTTCCCCCACTAGATTTTTGACAGTACAATTTTATCTCTTTCTTCTCAAATGACTTTGGTTATGAATTGCTTAAAATTCTGCCTTTATCTATTTATACCTCCACACATTCTCTTAATGAAATCCTTTTGTGCTGCTACTTCCACTATAACACCATATAGATGATGCTATTCTCTGTGTGTGTGTCCAGTTGTATATGTAGTTTTACATTCAAATTTTGCATTTCTAATCTCCTGTTAGATTTCCTTATTGAAAAGCACACAAGTTAGTCATTCAGCCAATATTAGAGGAATATAAAACCAAGTATCAAGCACATTGCTTACCTCTGGAAAATCAATACAAGAAACAATCAGGCAAACATATCTACTGCCCCTTTTTCCACCAGAAAGTCATGCTTCTTTTATCTCATTTACCTTTTTTGATTCGAATTTTTCTTCTCTCAACTTAACCTTTCTCGATTCATAGAACCACCATCTTCCTAGCTAGTTTCCACTTGAAAACTAAGAATTCAGTGGAGTATATGTGTAACAGCAGTTTTCATTAAAAATGCCCTAATTTGCAATGTCTGCCATTTTGGTGTTGTAATTCTTCACACCATGGTTAAATCCAGTAACAATTTGATTTCACTGAACAGGAAATTGGGGACAGATGTGCAACATCTGCTCTTGGGAGCCAATGCAAATGGTGCCCAGGACATCACTGGAATCACCTATCTTCCATATTTATACCTAAGGTTCACTCATCCACCAAATTCCAAAAGTTCTGCCTTTGGATTATGTCTAAAACGACTACTCTACATTCCTCCCATCATGGCTCTCGCCTAAGCCTCAGGCGTCTTTACCAGATTACATGGTACTGCTTTAAGCTCTCTACCCACTGCTGCCTAACTCTGCTCCTATCTGCCCGCCACATGTCATGCTGCTTATGTTCTCCAAGAACAGATGTGATCACGTCATTCTATTTTTCAAAATGTTTAATCACTTTCATTAGTCAACAAAAGCAATTCTGCCTAGGGCAGCTCTAAGAATGAAAATACTGGATATAGTAATGATATCAAACAATAGATTAGATCCGGGAATGAAAAAAAGGATGTTTTAGTGTTTTCTTTTTAATTTTTTTTTTAACTTTTTGCCCTTGCTTCCCTTGCCTTTGGTGATGTTTCTAGGAAGAAGTTGCTGCGGCTGAGGTCTAAGAGGTTGCTGCCTGTGATCTCCTCAAGGATTTTGATGGATTCTGTCTCACATTTAGGTCTTTCAACCATTTTGAGTTTATTTTTGTGTGTGGTGTAAGGAAACGGTCCAGTTTCATTCTTCTGCATGTGGCTGTCCAATTTAGTCTGGTGATGTGTATTAAAGAGGGCACGTACTGGGCGCCTGGGTGGCTCAGTCGTTAAGCGTCTGCCTTCGGCTCAGGTCATGATCCCAGGCTCCTGGGATCGAGTCCCACATCGGGCTCCCTGCTCAGCGGGAAGCCTGCTTCTCCCTCTCCCACTCCCCCTGCTTGTGTTCCTGTTCTCGCTGTCTCTCTCTGTCATATAAATAAATAAAATCTTAAAAAAAAAAAAAGATTAAAGAGGGCATGTACTGAATGGAGCACTGATTGTTATATGCAAACAATGAATCATGGAACACTACATCAAAAAAAAAAAATACAATCTTTTTTTTTTAAAGACAAAAAAAATTTTTTTAACTTTTCATATCTTGCAATGCTTTCTTTTTGCTTTTGGAAATGTTTTATAGTGGCAAGAAAGTATGCTTGGTTCTTTGTATTCTTCCAGCTTTTCATATCTCTCTCACACATTTTATTCCTACTGTTAACACAGGTTGGTCCAAAACCATCACAGTACCTTCTAACCTGTCTTTAGCAACCTCTTCCCTTCACTTCATTCTCCATGCTATGGCCAGAGATGCTGTAGATAATAACCTCCAGTCCCTCCCTGTATTGAGCACCTAGTCCCTTTGTCATTGAATGAGCCACACTACTGGGTAAGTCTCCTCCTTCATCCATTTCATGAGAAGAGTGAGGTTTAAGAAGTAATTTGTGCCAGGTCACAGAAGTAGTAAGTGGAAGACCATCTCAACTCTCTCCCCATCAAAACAGCTTCAGTAATAAGCCACACTAGGTACACTGTCTACAAGTCCCCAAACTACTTTTCAACCTAAACCCTCATTACTCCCCTTCACATACTTTCCACACAATGTAAATAGCTCACTAGTCAGCATGCAGCTGCCAATACATCTCTATTCACGTAAGTCAGCAGCTATAATGCCCTTCCTATGTTCACCTAGAGGAATTTCTTCATATTTAAATAAATGCAGATCTGCCTTCTTCATGAAGTGCCTCTGATTCCTTCAGAAAGAACGTCTCAATCCTTTTTCTAAACTCTCATTGATCTATTTTGACATCTCCCATGAAGGCTTCCATATTTTAACTTTTATTGTAAGTTTGTATATAGGATATTTCTCAATACAATATCAAGGTTGTGAGATGGGAGAATAGATCTTTATGTAGGGCGCATTATTTTTCTTTGACATACAACAAATTACCACAAATATAGCAGCTTACAACAATTCCCACTTATTATCGTACAGTTTCAATGGGTCAGGAATCAAAGCATAGCTCAGTTGTTCCTCTTCTTGGGGACCCACAGGATGCACTCAAGGTATCGGCTGGGGTTGGCATCTTATCTGAGATGATGGGTACTCTTTAACATTCACATTGTCACTGGAAGAATTTATTTCTTGTGATTATAGGACTAAAAGCCCTCAGCTCCTAGAGGTCTCCTGCCATTTCCAACCATATGCCCCTATCCTCAATGACTGTTTGCTTCTTCAAAGATAACAGGAGAGAAAAAGTCTGACTTCTTTTGTTCCTAATATCAATGTCTTCTTTTAACAAGCTCAATTGATTATATCTGGCCCACTCGTAGTAGTCACCCTTTTGATCAACATGCAGTCAACTGATTAGGGACCTTAACTGCATCTACAAAATCTCCTCACTTTTGCCATGACCTACACTCAGTAAGAAGGAATTATACAAAGGTGTGGGCCATCAGGTTTTATTTTAGGATTATAGCTACCACAAAAGCCTACTTAGCCTAACGCTTCACTAATAAATGGTTTTGAATTATTGAATAATAATTGTGAAATTTGCAAAGTGAATTGGTATTTTTTGTAATAAGTTAAAACATTTTATATGTGGCAAATAGAAGCTTTTAGTAGCTAAACATATTAAAAAAAGTAAACAAAATCTTTATGAGCTTAAATGGATTTTATCACTTAAGTGTCACTTTTTTAAATGAATGGAGAATTATAGCAAAACCAAAAGGATTTTATTTTATTTTTTTATTTTTTTTAAAGATTTTACTTATTTATTTGAGAGAGAGAGAGAATGAGAGAGAACACATGAGAGGGGGGAGGGTCAGAGGGAGAAGCAGACTCCCTGCTGAGCAGGGAGCCCGATGTGGGACTCGATCCAGGGACTCCAGGATCATGACCTGAGCCGAAGGCAGTCGCTTAACCAACTGAGCCACCCAGGCGCCCCCAAAAGGATTTTAAAGCAAAGCTAATGCTTAATAAAGACTCTATTCTAAGTATGATGTGGAATCACTCTAGTTCATCTTCCAGCCTGCACTGCACAGGTGGGAGCAGTAAAACTAACCCTACCCTGCCCTTTTTTGTGTGTTAGGGAAGCTACCATCTCTAAGGAATACTATTGCTAGTCATTTAGTGTTTTAATTTTTTCTCCATGTGAACATCATTCCATAAAGACTTCTAATTTTATTTCATAAGGAAAAGCACTGGATATCTGAAAAGTTGACAAGTTTTCAAATGGTAAGGCTATTAGTCACAAGCACACTGAGCCAAAGGAGCAACCAACAGAAGAATTAGGTGCCCGTACAGGTGAAATATTGAAATTAAAACATCGTAAAATGTTTGGAATGAATTCCACTTCTGCTCACATTCTTTAAGGGTCCCAAACCAGTCCACCCAATCCTTTTGGTTGTCATTCCAATTGATCAAGTCCTACTAGTCTGTGTAAGTTATGACTATGGAATTTAGACCCCTTCAGACCTTCTATTGCTATGAATTCTGTCTTAGTATCCCATTCTTAACCAGAATTAAAGCTTTAAGTGGCTAAAAGTGACCAGAAGTGGCTTTATTGTAGTCTAATGGAATCCAGGCAGAGGAAACACAGCAAATTTACAAAAATAAAACCAACTCCAGGGCACCTGAGTGGCTCAGTCAGTTAAGCATCTGCCTTCGGCTCAGGTCATGATCCCAGGGTCTTGGGATTGAGCCCCACGTTGGGCTCCCTGCTCAGTGGGGAGCCTGCTTCTCACTCTCCCTCTGCCTGCCATTCTCTCTCTGTGAAATAAATAAATAAAATCTTTAAAAAAATTTAAAAAAATAAAACCAACTCCTATATTTGTGAATAGCAGAATCAGTTTCTACAGAAACAAGATAGACCAAATTATATAGAAGTCATAGCATTCTAAGTCAATTGTATAGTGATAAAAGATAAAATGAGGGCACCTGGGTGGCTCAGTTGGTTGAGCGACTGCCTTCGGCTCAGGTCATGATCCTGGAGTCCTGGGATCAAGTCCTGCATCAGGCTCCCTGCTCGGCAGGGAGTCTGCTTCTCCCTCTGACCCTCCTCCCTCTCATGCTCTCTGTCTCTCATTCTCTCTCTCTCTCAAATAAATAAATAAAATCTTTAAAAAAAAAAAGATAAAATGAAACTGTTGAATAGACCAAGTAAGTTGTTTCAATAAGTCATATTACCTGAACCATTTTTGAAATAAATAAACTTTCTGGTGTCTTCAATGTCAGATTTCTTTCTCTTGATTCATTTGAAATTAAGTTGTCTTGAAATTGTAAAACTAGAATCCACCTCATGACTGAAATTCTTACAGAATGATATTGAAAATGTTATTTATGTCAAATATTTTTCTAATTTTATTCAAATGAATCAGAAAATTTTATGTATGCTTTTTTCTCCAATGTTCCTGATTTTATTGATAAAGTATTCTGAATGTATATGAAAAGTATATGGATGTATATGAAAATAATAAATTTGCCTTTCAAACTGGAAGTCTCAGCCACTTGCTTAATAGACTTAAGGAATTCAAGAGGAGTATATTTTCTCATATCATGTGAAGGTTAATACCTGGAATATTAAAAATCAAAATTATACCACATAAGTACTACCATTCAATAGAACAAAAGACAATAATAATATAGTGCAAGTATTCTGAATACTTTTATATTTATCTTTAGAATATTTTGATCTTGTAAGAAATCAACAACCAACTAAAATTTATTTTGTGATTCCACACCTCTTTATATATTATAGCACATGTCACAGTTTATTTATATTTCATTAGCTGAGTATTTAGAGGTCTCTCTGCTATACCATGAGCTACTCTATGGCAATGACAATGCCATTTTAATTTTTTAATCCCTAAATCAAGTACTGTTGTATAACACTTTTTATTTATAAGCATTCAATGAAGTTTGTATAAAGAAAGATAAACCCTGATGTTTCTTTTCCAGAATCTTATGACTAAAGCGTCTAACCTTTCAGAAGGGCATATCATGTAGAAATTACCTTGCATTGAGGAAAAGTGAGAAGCTATAATGCCCAGTAATGCATGGTTTCTGCTCAATTAGTACTTAAAATTTAACAAGGAAGCAAAATTTTAATTGTAAATCTATGAGCTAATATGATAAGCACTTTAATACAATGGTGTACTTAAAAGTTTGAAATGCAGAGAAAAGAGCAGTTAATTATGCTTAGGTACTAAGAGAAGGCTTTATGGAACAAAGGGTTTTTCATTGAGCTTTATTTTTTTTTAAGATTTTATTTATTTGTCAGAGAGAGAGAGAGCACGCACACAAACAAGAGAAACAGCAGACAGAGGGAGAAGCAGGCTCCCCAGTGAGCAAGGACCCTGATGCGGGACTCGATTTCAGGACTCTGGGATCAGGACCTGAGCTGAAGGCAGATGCTTAACCAAATGAGTCACCCAGGTGTCTCTGCATTGAGCTCTAACGAATTACGTGGGAAAGGTTCAAAAGAGAATGTTTAGTTTAGACATAGGGAGGAACATACACAAAGATATAAAGGTGTGGGCGTGGCAACTCCCACCATAGTCATTACTAACCTCATAGCTCTGTAGTTTGGTTGTGTTTATAGGGATTGAAAAGAAACAGAGCAATGAGCAATGAGGCTTCAGCACTTGTGTGAAGTGGAATTGTGAAGGGACTTATATTTCATGTTGTGAAAGCATAATTTTTAACTCTGCAGACAGTTCTATATTTTAGAAAGATTATCCCTGTGAGAGTAAAGAAATCATTGAACGTGGAAAACTTAGATGCACAAAACACTAACTAGAAAACTGTGAAGTATTTAGGTGAGAGAGGAGAATCAAACTAAAGCAGAGAGAGCAGGAACTAATTGGATGTGTGGTTTAGTCCTCAAAGATTGGACCAAGGAAAAGAATCAAGAGGAATAGTCCAAATGATTCAAAAGGAAAGTTTGGGCAACTCACCATACCATGAGAAGACCAAGACATTTTTGACTAGGAATGCCTATAACTTTTCCAAATAAAGTTAGATTGTGGGAATTCTGTAGAGGGTCACAATAATAAATAGTGAAGAATGCTGACCTGACTAATCTAACAAGTGCCATTGTCCCATGAGTGTTGAGATGAAATTTTTAAGAGTCTCAAAGGATGTGAAGACATTTTCTAATTGACAATAGTAATCCTAAAGCTCATTCAAAGATCTAAGTGACAAAATAGATGAAGAACTGACCACTCTTCCCCAAGAATACATTCCCAATTTTCTACGCCCCTCATTATTTTGTCATTTTCTGTAAATTCTAAGATGCTTTGACTACTGACTACTCTATTGTCGTTGTATCCACACTAAATGTATAATCTCTATTAATTAAGTCTTAGTAGAGTTTCATGGATATGCTGTGGCATTTAACACAATGAGAAAACCTGATAATAAAAAGAAAAGAAAAAAAAAAAACTTGGAGGGTAACTTTTGGAACACATTTAAGTACTTAAACTGAAACTGAATGGAACTCTGATAAAATGAACAGCTGCATCGGCCATGAAGTTTGACCTCCGGGTACTAAGACCAAAAATTTCCCCTCTACTCGGATGACCTACATCATCTACTCATGTAGACAGTATTAGAATATTAAGAAACATCATTTTCTTCTTTTTCTAAATTGAGAAAACACTTTTATAAAATTATATTACTAAGACGTGATATATTTTTCAAAATCTACTAAGTGAAAAAAAAAGAAAATAATAACCAAAAAAAATGCTCTGAAGAATGATTAGAAGTCAATAAAAGAATAATTATGTAAGATATCTTACTCATGAATCAAAAATAATAAAAGTAGAAAATATTTATTAAGCATTTACTGTATATTTTCTAGTATGTCATGCACCTGGGCCACAGAAATTAAACAAGACTCTGTGAGATCAGTATTTAGATGAGTGGCTTCACCGCTTCACATTTTGATATTATCTAACATGGGATATCTGCAAGTTTTTGCAGATATTTGCACTCCACATGAATTTGTCTTAAAAATCCAATCTCATTCAAAGACTACATTTTTTACTTGAAAGACTGTCCCAAAATATTACTTTCATTTGAAAGCATTTCTGTTAAATTAATAAATGGCATAATATATTCAAATTCAATCTGTAATTTTATGGATTACACATAAAATAAACATATTCTTATTATTTGCAGCTATTCTATTAGGACTAATGTATATTACTTTATGGAGAAAAGTATTGTTGCATACTCATCCACAAGTGATTAATTTGGTTATTTATTGGCAATTTTTAAAATAGTGAATATAAAGCCTATCTCAAAGTATAATTTTTAAAAGCATGAGAATAGTTCAAGATTATATTCCAGGTCAATTCTATTTCAACATAGTATTTGATCTGTAGTTTTGGAAGTGAATCAAAAGCAAACTTCCTCTAATGAGGTAATTTTGATGAAATTCTAAAAATATTCCTTTAAGACTGTATATTACATTTTTTTTGTATATTACATTTTTTTAACAGTTACTGAAATTTCGGGTTAAAATTTTATCATTTTGTTGTGAATGAAGGGACAGTTTTCACATAAGAACATGGACTATCTTTTGCCTATGAAAATATTTTAAAGTATATTTGCTAATTCAAAGTTAAAGAGGCATATTTTAATAATAGTGAAATATTAATTAATGAAAATAACATTATGTTCTAGTATTTGAATTCAAACTGTGCTTATGTACTTTATTTAATATTGAAGTCAGTAATTTCAAATAATTTTTACAGGAAAAACGTAAGTGATTACATGCAATTTTTCAGAATATGTACTATTCTTAATGTTTATCCATAGCTGTGTTCACAGAATTTATGAGAGCTAATCATATAAATAAAAAATAAAATATAACAAAATTAATTCTCTTATTTATAAAACATTCCATGACTGACTATTACATGCGAAGATTTTTGCTAACCAATATAGCAATAAAGGTGATATTAGGCTTGAAAAAATAAATAAATAAGCTTGAATAAAATATTATTTCTACTCTGAAGTCATTTACAACTTACAAGACATGGGAGAAGAACTTTATGGAGGTGAAGTCATGGTAGTAACATTATATTGTGATGGCAATTGTCATAGCAAATATCTATGAAAGCCACAGGAAAATTAGTGGTTTGGTAATAGTGAACTTCCACTTATCAAGCAGAGTGTTATTAATGGTTCTACTTCTGTAAGAAAAAAGTTATGTGATGATATAAAGCTATATAACTGTCTTAACTCGGCCTCTTTAGAAGCTGCAGAAAGAACATGACACAAGTATTTCATTTCGTATTCTTAGAAGCAGAAGTAAAGGAATGGGAAGAGTAAACAAGCAAGGAAGGAAAGCTAATGAAGGGTGAGTTATTGAGTTCATTACCATTGTTGGCAAATGGGATCAATCGTGCTACTAACCCTTTGAGGAACTCTGTAGAACATACCTCAGAACAGTTTTCCTAAGCAATGGGGAAGATGGGCTTTTATTTCCTGATTTTTGGTTTCACATTAGCTGAGTTTTGTTCCCAGAGGCTCTAACTTCCTAGCATTTCCTGGCTGTGCCTATTTGCAAACTAAGCGACCTTTTTGAGCTTCCAAAAAAGTTGCATTACACTCACTGGAAGATCATTAGAAAATTGAATGCAAATAAACAGCATGGTTTCACTGAAACTGGTGGACCAAGGGAATGTGGCCCTGGGTACCAGGCAAGATCTGTTACTATAATTAAGTTTAATGATTTCATTGATGTGGTCATTAAAAGTCATTTCAGGTATTATTTTATGAAATAAAAAATATTCTTAAAAGTTATTATATTTGAAAGTTAAACCAAGTTTTTAACATTATATATCTCAAGTTTTATTTTCACCCTATGTGACCCATAGTATATAGTAAAGTAAAAACTCAATTAATAAAAGAGTATCACTCCAATGACAAATACATTTTTCAAACACAACAAGTCAAAACATATCTAGTCTAGTGTCCTATAGTGCATTTTAGAGTATGAAATAAAGGGAAAAGAAGGAAACATAATGGTAAAAACTATATCATTAAATGCACATTAAAATTTTTAAACACACTAAAATGTGTCCCCCAAAAGTTGACAGAGTAGTTTTAAAATATAAAGGGGGGGTCCTGTTTTATCATTTTGGAAGATGGAGAGGGGGGCCAGAGAAAGATTGGTTCTCCCTCTGTCGAGGTCAGGGTGAGGAGGATTTCAAGTATTAAACCAACTCAAAACAGAAATTTGAATCAACTACTATCAGTTTGCACCAATCTTCCCAGGAAAGGACTGACCTGCCTAGGGAGTGGGGAGGAAAGACCCCTGGAATGAAAGAACCATAACATCATATATGTAACCCTTGAAATAAAATAAAATTAAGTTTGCTTTGAAGTTAGCTATATTAGTAATTCTTAATTTCAGTTGACTTTCTGTCTTCAAAATATCTCTTATTTGGTTTGAGATTTCTTTACAAATGTAAAATATCTGTCATTCTATCATTATATTTATTTCCTTACAGGATAAATGCCACACACAAATGTGAATGAACTACAAGTAAAGTATAATTGGTTACCTAGATCCACCTTCTCCAGATGTGAAAAGATGAAATGAGCCTAAAGAATCCTAAGATTACATCAAAAAGGAAGATTCAGAAAGAAGAGGTTGCAAACAAAAGATTAACATTAAATCTTTTATATGTTAGACTAAAGTTGACTCTAGAGTCATGGATGATCTGAACCAAGAACTTCATTTGAAAGATGATAAAAAGGAGAAACACTGGGAGAAAAGATTATCAAGATCTTACATGTGAGTGTAGCTCAGACCAACACCAGATCCCAAAACCCATTTTTCTCAACAGTATTCTGCCTTCAGTTTAACTAGAAGGAATAGACATCTTTCTGGGTGCATAATTTATCCACCCCTCCATTGCTCACTCTAGCAGTTATTGCCACCTGCTTTTCTCTATCAATTAAACAAAATGATAAGATTATTTGCACATTTTTATTATTTAAGTATATTTGACATAAAATGTTTAAAATAGTAGGTTTCTTTCTAACATTAATACTTTGATTTATATATTACCTTCATTTCTTTTTTTTTTTAGTTTTTATTTAAATTCCAGGTAGTTAACATACAGTGTAATGTTAGTTTCAGGTATACTATATTGTGATTCCACACTTCCCTGCATCACCCAGTGCTCATCACAACAGGTGCACTACTTAATCCCTATCACCTATTTCCACCATCCCCCACCCACATCCCCTCTGGTAACCACTAATTTGTTCTCTATAGTTAAGTCTGTTTCTTGGTTTGCCTGTTTCTCTCTCTTTTTTCCCCTTTTCTCATTTGTTTTGTTTCTTATATTTTACAAATGAGTGAAATCATATGGTGTTTGTCTTTTTCTGACTTATTTCACTCAGCATTATAGTCTCTAGCTCTATTCCTGTCCTTGAAAATGAAAAGATTTCATTCTTTTTATGGCTGAGTAATATTCCAGTGTGTGTGTGTGTGTGTGTGTGTGTGTGTGTGTGTGTATCTATTTTCTTTATATATTCATCAGTCAGTGGACGCTTGGGCTCTTTCCAAAGTTAGGTATTGTAGATAAAGCTGCTATAAACACTGAGGCACATTTACTTTCATTTCTTATGTGATTTCATATAGGATTGATATCTCTGCAAATTATTACAAAATAAGGATTCCTGCTCTCATTTTTCAAATGGTATACAATAAATGAACAGCAGATAGGGGCTAGAACCACCACTGTGTAACTACTAAGGCAGGTCTTTTTTATATTTTTTTAATTGCCCAATAATAAAAGGTTTTATGGTGTCTTTTACTTTCCCCTGTCCCATTGACCCCTAAACACATTATTTAAAAGAACTATTTTTTCATGTCTTTCCTAATAAAAGGTTATTTATAATGTCAACACCTGCTTATTTATGCTAGAAGCTAAATCAGAACTTAGGGTTAATTTGGAGTACTTCCTGTCATCTTAGTGGTGGGGTGCCTTTCTCAAAGACTGAATAAGGCAACTTTTGATTCCAACTCTGCATACTGGGTAGTAACTAGTGATTTATTTTTGTGTCCCAACTCCCAAAGGGAGGTTGGAGAACAGTCGAGCTGTTGTTCCTGACATCAGTGGTTTTGGCAATTATAGCATAAGAGAGAGAAATGGTCACAAGTTGAAAACCAAGCAAGTTTACCCTTTTAAATACAGTCACAATAAAAGAATTCACCTATTAATAATAATAAAGTGGGCCTAAAGTTAAAATTGTTCTTATAGCTTGATCTTGATATTGGTATTTTTAAAGGAATGTTTTCCACATCATTCACCAAAGCATTCTCTTTTCAAACATAGTAAAATTTCCTTGTTAATTAACTTATATATTTCCTCAATGACATTGAAGGGCTCCTGCTCAAAACTAGAGATTGGTAACAACTTTGTATTGCTGAATATGAAGTTTCAGTGTTTAAAATATAATTCCAAAAACTATATGGAAAAATGATTAAAGCTTATATTTAAAAAATAGTTAAATAAAATTCCTTCAAATGTGTTTTCTATTTTCTGGTTAACTTTAAAATAATATTTAAAAGTTAATACAAAACTATGGTTTTTACTTTACTATATAATCTTACTCTTGGCCTAGAAATTGGTAAATGCTGATGAAATATAAAAATCATGTCTCGTTCTGTTGAGTTAGCCTTGGTTTCATACCAGTGGTTTGCATAAGTAGTTGGAAGTGTACACTTTTCTTTTCCCCTAAATCTGAGGTCACTACTCACCCAACTAACTAAATTTAATGTACAACCCTGTATTTAACTGTTAACACCTAAATATACAGCTGAGTTTTCAGCCATCTAACAGCAAATATTAACTGCCCAAACAATTGGCCTTAACATCATGTTTTGAAACCAGAAAGAATAAAAACAGTTTTTTTTTATTTAAGATCTTTTAATCAATATCCAGTGATAGCTTGTTTGAGAAAACCCAGATTCTGACAGTTCCTTAATATTATGTTCCATATTTAACTGAAAAACTTCATATTAATTGACAGAAATGTGTGAAGTCCAAATGGACTTAATGAGAAAATTATAGTTTAATGCCTTAATTGAAAATTTAAAATAATTTTACTTAACCGGAATACTAGGTTTAGAAAAGTCTATTCTAGAAACAAGAAAAACATAAGTTGTTTTGGTTTCTGATTTATTCTACTCCTGCAATAAGTTGAATAATCTTCTATTCAACGCTGGACCTATGGAGGGCCAAGAGAGCTCCTCTAAGTGAGATTGACTTATTTCAAATAAACTAATCCTACATAGATACAATATGTACACACATAATTTGTGACCTTTAAAAAAAAAGATTTTAACTATTTATTTGAGAGAGATAGTGAGAAAGAGCATGAACAGGGAGGAGAGGGAGAAGCCGGCTCCCCGCGAGTGCTCAATCCCAGGACCCCACGATCATGACCTGAGCCAAAGGCAGACACTTAAATGTCTGAGCTACCCAGATGCTCAATTTGTGAATTCTGTGCTGATATTAGATACTAGAACAAATAGTACATTATGAACTACCTGTCCAGTGTGAATGCCTTCACGGAAGAATTTGGAGCAATGACTAAAACCAGGATTATCGCTGAATCATATGAGATGTTAGGAAACTTCTGGGTGATAGCTGCTTTTGTTTTTTTGGCGGGGGGGAGTGGGCTGTTGTGTCTCACGATGGGTAATGACTTGTTGCTTGATCTGCAGGTTATAGAACACATCAGAATATAAATTTTATGGGAAAAGAACCATTATTTTAAGTGACATATTTGACATTTGGTGAGCTAAATTAAACGTTGATGAATCAACTATTGAAAGAAAAAATAGTGTATGAATGGTTTATACCTTGAATCTTGGGCTTCCACCCTCTGATATGTATCTAGATTTGTCTGCCCAAATATTGTATCTGTTGCTGCTAATGCGTCTCCTTTTCTTTTCCCATCAATTGTTATCTTAATATTAGCAAATCTTTGATTTTCAGAAAGTCTGTCATTAACCTATTCATCATCATTTCTATCTTCATTTTATTTATTTATTTTTTCTATCCTCATTTCAAAAACTGGGGTTTTCATTGATAGTCATTGAATAAACACTCATTAAAAGCTTAACCATATTTCAAACCCATTTCAAAGGAGATTCACAATGGAACAAATAGACTAATGAGGAAGACATGGGGCCCTAAGGTAATATGGAGGCTCCCAGATTCTACTGTGGTAAGGGAAAACTACATCTCTTGAGAAACAATAGGCTTCCAGTAGGGTTTAGGGTTTTCTTTTTGTAACCCCCTTCCCCTTTTCTGCCTATACTTTAAAATTGAAATAATGACCAAAACTGGCAGAAATTGAAACTTGACTTTACACAAAATAACATTTGAAAAGAAGCTTTTATAGAGCCTTTATTAAAACTAAGTGGGTGAGTACAACCCAAATAGTTCTACTTAGAAATTAATAGACAGATATACTTCTGTATCTTGGTAACAGATGTCTACAGTTAACAGTTGACGTGACATGAATTGTACTTTCAGTTACTTCAATGATGGAGTCTCCATCTTTTAAAGATTATTCTACGTTGGCACCTTCACGCTAACTTGGCTTTGTTCCTCTAAATGTCCTTGGCTCAGTAATGTTTTACAATAAACTTCTAAGCCAATGCAGGCAGAATGTTGGCTTCTACAGAACCTGCCTCTGCCCACTTCAGGATATGTGTTATAATAAGCAGACGTACTTTTTTTTCTTCATTAATAATTTAACATATTTTTTCATGTTAACAAAACCTCAGATTTTTAATTCAACTCATTTTGTAGAGTAAACTCTAATTTGTTTAAACATTCTTTATACCTGGGAAGTTGGCTTAACTTTAAAAGCATAAAAAAAAAGAAGAAAAAAGAAGGACTAGGTACAAATGACTAAAATTATGACACTGAAATTAAGTAGCCTAGCTTTTGGATAATTTTCTGCCTGTAAATTCTGGGGGGAGGAATGTTCCCCTTTCCAGTAACATGTATTATTAAATGATAGTTTTATGTAGTGTATTCCTTGAGATTTTTCCTTAGTCATGTTAGCAGTGAAAAAAATTAAACGCCAAATGACTACTTGTTTAATATTTCATTTTCACTGTTTTATTTCTCTATACCCACTTAATTTCATTTTACCTTTTATATCAACATGACAATCCCCTTATTTAATGGAACTCCCAAGTATTAAATTTATCTTTATGTCAACTTATTTTACACACAAGCCAGTAAAATGTAAAATCAGAAATATATACCACACGTAGTTGTCATTTAAATCATGTTTGAATTATCAGACTATTCTTCTGTCTTACTGAGTATGGATCAAATGATACTGGGCTTTGCAGTGAGGGTGTCCAGGCATCACAAATGTGCTGAGACCTGAGGGTTCCAAGGTCTGTGCAGTTGGAGAAAGCTGAAGCTGACTCAAACCAATTATTGACCCCTTCTTAGCAGAGAATCTGAAGACACATGACAAACACAAGAGTGGTCTGCAGTCCTAGCTTGTGAACTAAAATTACCTGGGAAACTTTTAACATGTCCTAATGCTGAGTCCTATCTCCAGGATTCTAAAAATTGCTCCTAAATTTATTAAGAAATATAATACTTGGAATACACTTTGATGTATATTAGATGTATTCACTTGGGGGAAGAATGCTAAGGAAATAACAAATCCTTTATTATTATGCATTGAAATTAAAAAAGACAACTCCTATTTAGTGCTATTTTAGGTAATTTGATTTTTTAAAAGGAGACTTGATGATGGGGACAATCTGATTACATTTATAAACTCGGTATCCATGGTTAATTTTATTTCTTCAATGAGTTAATCAGGCTTATCTTTCTTGAAACTAGAAAGTGCCAGTACTACGGTGAGTTTGTAACTACTAAGCATTTTTAATTAACTTCTATAGGATGAGAAAGAATAAATTAATAAAGATGAAATACAAGTCCCTGAGTCCACTTGGAGTATCTAATATACTATTATAAAGATGTACTGAAATGTACTGAAAATTTAAGTACATATAATTAAAAAAAATCATGTAACACTTGAAACTTGGTCAAAGATTGTTTAACATGGCCTTTCCATGTCATACTGGAGTACCCTTTAACAGCATTATTAAATTTTCTAGAGAACTAGATCTGCATTTGACTCTGCAATTAACTATTTGATCAAAGACAAGACATTGTGAAACTACATATGAACCTGGAGACTTCTGCCCAGAAGAATATATATTCCTAAAGACTATGTATTAATGCTTATTAGGACATTAGCCAATTTTCAAGTTTCATGGTAGTCATATTCTAAGATCATTTTTTCAAAATGCCTATAAATATTCATTTTCTAAAAATACTCTTTAATCCAACTTTATCAACATACTGGTTCCCTTATTAATCAGTTAAGTATATTTTTAACACATGCCCAGTATATAGACATTATTTATTAACATGTTAAAATGAAAAGGATAGTTCTTAGAAATCAACATATAATATACATAGACATTCGAAAGAATATAATCTATTTAATTCAGTTCTTTATTAGTGCATTACTAAAAGCATATTAGGTGCATGGGTATCTTATTTTTCATGCATTTCAAGTTCATTTTCAGCATGAATTTATCATTTTTATATAATACAGTAGACTTTGCAGTCATAAGGATGAGGGAGGAATCTTGCAGTCCTACTTGATAACTGATTTCTCTTATGCATAGCTAAGAGAAACATTGTCAGGATCAAACAATAAACAATCATTCAATTAGCACATCCATGGTTCTGCTTCAGGAGAACTAGAACAATGGCCCAGATCAAGCTGGAGTCAGAAGCAGGTGGTTCATCATGTGCCTCCTTCGGGAGTGGAGGGGAAAGCATTTTTTGAGGGTCAACTCTACTATATTGAAAGCAGTATATGAAATAAGTTTAAAAATATGCCCAGTGTCCTACTGGTTAAATCCATTGGCCTTTTAAAAACTTTTCTTGAAGTGTTTTATGAGATACAAGTACTCTTCCTTTTAAAACCTCTACTCCTAGACCTCTCTTACATTTTTCTATCTTTGTTCTCCACCTACCTCTTTGCATAGCAGTAATCTCTATTTTGTGTCTCCATGTTCCCCTTCTGTTCTCTGTATTGGTGGGGACCATCATGACCATCACGGCCCTCATCATAGCTACCCCTAAAGAGCCAATCATTGCTCTAGACCCTTCAAATATACTAAATTGATGTTTGACATGTCACTGCGAGATACACATATATGTTACATGTATACATATGAGCCTGAGTGTGTGCAAAACCCATCTTCTCAGATGAGATAACATGCTTGGAGAGATTAAACTACATTCTCCAGAGCACGCTGCGAGTGGCTGTGGCACTGGGACTCACAGTGGCTTCACAAAGGGGCCTGCTAGGGCCGTGCTTCTCAAATTTTATCATCCATACTAATAACTTTCCGATCTTGTTAAAATGCAGATTCTGCTTTACTAAAAATTCAGGAGGTAGCCTGAGATTCTGCATTCCCAGCAAGCTCCTCCATGAAGCCACTACTGCTGGTCCACAGCCCACACTTTGAAGTAGCCAGGTGCAGGGTAAAGAGAGTGAGAAGAATTGCCCTGTGATTCACACTTGAAGTACTTGGGAGCACACTGTTGTTAATAGTTACTTGATTTGGGGGCACCTGGGTGGCTCAGTCGTTAAGCGTCTGCCTTCAGCTCAGGTCATGATCCCAGGGTCCTGGGATCGAGCCCCGCATCGGGCTCCCTGCTCGGGCGGGACGCCTGCTTCTCCCTCTCCCACTCCCCCTGCTTATGTTCCCTCTCTCACTGTGTCTCTCTCTGTCAAATAAATAAATAAAATCTTAAAAAAAAATAGTTACTTGATCTTGGTTGGCACATTGTCAGAGATTCGAAAAGATCAAGAGTGTCTTGGAAGGTGTGCAATAAAGGGTAAATTCAGCATACCTAGGGAGACCCAAACCCTGCACATTCTGAAGGCCTTCAGGACTGGCCCTTGACCAGCTCCTGGGGGGTAATCTGTGAGCCCTAGGAATATCCTGCCTGATAAGTGTTTCTGTACACCTGAGACTGTAGACCACACCAGATAGTTTATGCTAACAACGTTTATGCTAACAGTGTGATTTACTCGAACATCTGTTTCTGTATGCGGGGTGCTTGGCTCCATGTTGTATCAATTTGACTCTTGTTGGGGACTTGTGTTGGGGAGCTGGAAACTGAGTAGCTATGGGCACTCTCTGCATACATGATAAAGCCCTAGGAAAGCCTTAGACCCCCAGGTGCAGGTGAGCCTCCTGGTTGTCAACGGTTCACACATGTCACACGTCACCGCAAAGAGAAGTAAGTGCCATAATAAGATTCCACTAAGAGGACGCCTAGAAGTTCATATCTGGTTTCTTCTAGACTCTATTCATTGTGCCTTTTTGCTTCTGCTGATTTTAATCTGTATTCTTTCATTGTAATAAACTATAACTGAAAAAACAGCATTTCTGAGCCATGTGGGTTTTTCTAGTGAATCATCAAAACTGAGGGCAGATTTAGGGACCCCCAATACAGAGTGCACATATTTGAAAAAGAAAAAAAATGGCTGAAACAGATACTGTTGATAACTTGCACTCTATCTCTGGGGTCCACTGGGTATACCGGAAATTCACCTGTATCTAGCTCATTGACAGCTTCCTGTCTCATGCCTGTGTCTTTCTGATTCTGGGCTTGTGACCTTCTACAAGCTTATTAGTGCTGTTCAGTCTCAGACAGGAGCAAAGAGGGTGTTAGGGAAAGGGACTTAACCAGGGGAAGATGAGAGTAGGTAGGGAAATGCTCCAGTCTCCTTCTCCATGAAACAATTTAGAGGTATGTTCTAGGGGCACCTGGGTAACTCAATCAGTTAAGCCGCTGCCTTTGGCTCAGGTCATGATTCCAGGGTCCTGGGATCGAGCCCCACATCAGGTTCCCTGTTCAGTGGGAAATCTGCTTCTCCCTCTCCCCCTGCTGCTCCCCCCGCTTGTACTCTCACTTGCACTCTCTGTCTCTCAAATAAATAAATAAAATCTTAAAAAGAAGAAGTATGTTCTAGATGGCCCCAGCAAGAGTAAACACATAGCAATGATCACTCATTCACATTGGCTTTTCTCCATTCTTTTACTTCATTCTTCTCCCTTTCTCCACTTTCACTAATGCTTTCTGAAATTAATTTATGAATGAACTACCTGCCCTCGAGTCTTTGTCTCAGAGTCGGCTTTAGAAGGAACCCAAAACGGGGGCACCTGGGTGTCTCAGTCAGTGAAGCATCTGACACTTGATTTCGGCTCAGGTCATGATTTCAGGGTTGTGAGATCAAGCCCCATGTTGGGCTCTGCAGTGGGTGTGGAGCGTGCTTGAGATTCTTTCTCTCTGACCCGCTCCCCCCCACCACTTGCACGCACGCATGCGCTCTCTCTCTCTCTCATTCTCCCTCTCAAAAAAAGAAGAAACCCAAAACTAATTCAATAGTAATGGGAACTTTGCAACTGGGGCCAGGGGAATCTCATTCCCATAAGAAAGGAATGAGGCCAATGGGAGAAGATTGCTTAATCTTCTGTTTAATACCTCTATGTGTTTGCAAAACTTTATGCCCTTTACTGACATTAAAGAATCATATGCCCTTACCTCTTTTGATTGTTCTGTTTCTATCACTATTGCCTACATATGCAATATGTAGGTTTATAACGAAATTGAGAGGAAGATACAGAGATTTCTCATATACTCCCTGCCCCACACATGCATAGGCTCCCCCATTATCAACATCACGTGCCAGAACGGTATTTTTTTTTTTAACCAGAGTTGTATTTACATTGACATATGATCACTCAAAGTCCATAGTTTAATTTACTTTAGAGTCACTCTGGTGTTGTACATTCTATGGGTTTGGACAAATGTATGATGACATGTATCCATCATTGTAATACCATACAGACTATTTTCATTTCCCTAAAAATTCTCTGTGCCCTGCCTATTCATCTATTCATCTACCTTCTCACTCCCCCCATCACGGCAGCCACTGACTCTTATTGTCTCCATAGTTTTGACCTTTCCAGGATGTCATGTTGTTCAAAATATACAGTATGGAGCCTTTTCAGATTGGCTTCTTTCACCTCTTTCACTTCATTTATCAATTCACCTACCGATGGACATCTCAGTTGCTTCCAAGTTCTGGCAATTATGCATAATGCTGCTATAAACACCCGTGTGCAGAATTTTGCATGGACATAAGTTTTCAACCCTTTTAGGTAAATACCAAAGAGTGAGATTGCTGGAATGTGTACAGGAAGCATATGTTTAGTTTTGTAATAAACTGCCAAACCATATTTTACCTGGGCTGTGCCAATTTGCATTCCCACCAGCAATGAATGAGAGTTCCTATTGGTCTACATCCTTGCCAGCATTTGGTGTCATCAGTGTTCTGGATTTGGACCTAATAGGTGTATACTGGTATCTTGTTTTAATTTGCATTTCCTTGATGATATATTATGTGGAGCATCTTCTCATATGCTTATTTGGCATCTGTATATCTTCTTTGGTGAGGAACCTGTTAAGGTTTTTGGCCCATTTTTAAATCAGGGTTTTTTCTTATTGTGAGTTTTAAAAGTTCTCTTATATTTCAGATAAGAATCTTTTATTAAATGAGTCTTTTGCAAATAATTTTTTTTCCCCAGACTGTGACTTGTCTTCTCATTCTCTTGACATTGTCTTTCACAGAATAGAAGTTTTCAATTTTAATGAAGTGCAGCTCATCAATTCTTTCACTGATTGTGTCTTTGGTGTTGTATCTGTAATTTTTTAAATTTAAAACAACCATCGCATAATTTTTATATTACTTCATATATAGTTTAAGAATATTACAACCTTATATTTCTATTCTACTTTCTACAGTTGAAAATTCATGGTCCTCTTTTTGTCGTATGTTTTTTCTTCTCTATATTATAAACCTCACAATACATTATTAGTTTTGCTATAAATGTCAATTGCCTTTTAACATTATTTGAAAATAAGAAAAATCTTTTATATTTATTATTTCCAACATTCCCCATTCCTTTGTAAAGATCTATCCTTTCATCTCCTGTCATTTTCCTCTTATATATCATTTCTTCTAGTGTATGTGCACTTGTGATGAAATCTGTCATCTTTGTTGAAAAAATGGCTTTATTTGCCTTTATTTAAAATTTTTTCATTTGATTTTTTTTATATTTTTATTTGAATAGATATCTAGGTTAACTTGTTTGTTTGCTCATTTTGCTTTGAATATCAAAATATTGTTCCATTGTTTAATGACATGAATGTTTATGAAGAGAAGTATTTATTATATTAGTTTTTTTGTCAATAACATGTCCCTTTTTTCCTCATTTTTAAATGTTTTCTCTTTATAACTAGGTTTCTCCAATTTGGTCATTATATTGTTTCTTCTTGGAGGCCACAGTGTTTTTGTTTTTTGTTTTTTTGTTTTCTGTTGGCTTACAGTTATCAAGTGTGACCAAATCTCAACCTCTACTACTACAAATACTGTTTGACTTCCCCCAATTTCTGGGATTACAGGTATTGTTAGTCTATTTGATAGTGTTCTAAGGGCATTGATTTTTTGGTTCATTTTTGTAATGCTTTTTTTCTTTGTGTTACATATTGGTGGTGATTACTGCTAGTTGTTCAAATTCACTACTATTCTCTTCTATAGTGTTTAATCAGCTACAGTATTATCCAGTGTGTTTTTCTTTCCAGATATCATGCATTTCCTCTCTAAGTGTTCCAGTTGAATCTTTTTTATATCTTTCAGTCCCCTGCTCATCATATTTATGCTTTCTTTTTACATTTGAGCATTTTATAGTATATATAATAGCTGACAGATCTATTTCTTTTTTGCTAATCCAGTCATCTCTGTCATTTCTTGGTCTGTTTCTGTCAGTTGATTTTTCTTCTTGTCATGGATCATTTTTTCCTGCTTCTCTGTATTTCTGGTAATTTTTTAATGTATATTCGTCATTTTGAATTTTGTGCTGTTGAATGAAGGATTCCATTCTACTTCCTTAAAGAGAGATGGATTTTATTCTTATATGCAGTTAAGGTATTGGGATCAGTTGAATGATTTTTGTGTCTTGCTTGTTAGCTCGGTTAATGGTGGGTTCAGAGCAGCCTTGACTCTGAAGCTAATTTGTTACACTTGTTAGGTATAATTCTTCTGAAAACTTAACTTGATAATCAGTATATCTGTCACATGTCTTTCCTTCTGGCTGGAGCAAAGGGGAAATCTTCCCAGGCCTATATGAGCTCCAGGAATTCCTTTGGCTTATTGCTTTTGATGATTCTTTTCCTCTCTCATGCAGGCACAGATTAGTACTCACCAAAGACTCCAGGGGAATCTCTCTGTAGATCTCCACAGTTCTCTCTCTAAATGCTCTTTCTTGTATTAGTCTGTTTGGCTATATCCGAATTCCTTGGCTTCCCTAGACTTTGATCTCTGACTCTTACCATTCAGCCAATCATGCTACTTCCTTTTGGATTTCACATTGCTCTACAGCAGGCTGCAAACCGCTTTCAGAAAGTAAGCTGGCACAATCAAGGGCATATCTTTTTGTTTCCCACCTCTCATATATCACAGTCTTGTGCTGCCTGTTGTTTAATGCATGAAAACAGTTGGCACATATGCTTTTTCACGAATTTCTATACCTTTAAAAGACATCGGCGATAGCGGAAGTCTCAGCGACTTGCCTTGGCTGCCTATACGCCAACTGTGCCATTTTTTTATTCCTCAAATCTAGTAATTAAATCAAGGTCAGTCTTGGTGTTGATCATAATCTATATATAGTGTCCCTTCTTTTTTTAAAAGTTTTCAATAGGTAATGTTTTCATTATAAGTGCTATTCCTATTCTTCAAAACACCAATTCCTATTCTTCAAAACGCCAGATGTTGGGTCTCCATTTTCATGTTTTAATATCTACCAACATCTTACTAAGGATTGCTATGCTTTTGTCATTTTCTTTCTTTACTTTTTTGATGAAGATTAATGTTTATGGACCATTATGTTGTACATTGAGGATTGCGCATATTCTTTCCCTGCTCAAATCAGTTGATTTTGAGAAAATGTGCTTCCAAGCTAAGAATTCATCTTGTTTAATGAATGATGTGTACATAGAGATTTGCTCTCATCTCCCTTCTCTTGGCCTTTTTTTTTTTAACGTTTTATTTATTTATTCATGAAAGTCAGAGAGAGAGAGAGGCAGAGGCAGAGGGAGAAGCAGGCTCCCCGCCTAGCAGGGAGCCCGATGCAGGACTCGATCCCAGAACCCTGGGATCATGACCTGAGCCGAAGGCAGATGCTTAACCATCTGAGCCACCCAGGCGCCCCTCTCTTGGCCTTTTTTATTCTGTTGTTTGTTGTGCTACAACCTTGTGGATAGATGGGATGCCAGGAAAAATGTAAAGTCTGTGTAAACCATGTAACAGCAGGACAGCCTATTATCACTGAACATTTTCTTTTTTTTCTCTAGCTTTATTGAGGTTTAATTGACAAACAAAATTTATATATATTTAAAGTGTACAAAATGATGATTGAATATACATATACATTGTGAAATGATTATCACAATCAAGCTACTTAACATACCCAGCATCTCACATAGTTACTTTTTTGTATGTGTGGTGAAAATACACAACTATTCTCTTATCAAATTTCAAAGATAATAGAAGGTACAAAAGATAACAAGTGTTGGTGAGTATGTGGTGATAAGGGAACCCTTGTGCAATGGCAGTGGAAATGTAAATCGATATGGACCATTATGGAAAACAGTATGAAGTTTCTTCCGAAAACTAAAAATGGAGCTACCACATGATCCGATAATCCCACTTCTGAGTGGATATCTAAAGGAAATGAAGTCAGCCTATTGCAGAGATACCTGCACTCCCATGTTCATTTCAGCATATTCACAATAACCAAGATATGGAAATAATCTAAGTGTTCCACAAAGGATGCGGTATTTACAAATCGTGAAATGTAATGTGGTATTTACGTTCAGTGAAATATTATTCAGCTTTAAAACACAGGAAATTTTCCCATTTACAACAACATGATTGAACCTGGAGGACATTATGCTAAATGCAATAAGCCAAACACAAAAAGATAACAACTATATGATCCCACCTATATGTGGAATCTAAAAAAGTGAAACTCATAAAAACAGAGAGTAGAGTGGTAGTTGCCAGGGGCTGGAGAGAGAGGGTAAATGGGAGATGTCATTCAAAGGGTACAAAGCTTCAGTTACACAAGATAAATAAATTCTGTATATCTAATGTGCAGTATGGTGACTATAATTAATATTACTATACTGTATAGTTGAAACTTGTCTTTGTTATTTTAATTTCATTTTGTGTGGTTTCTTCTAGCTATTCACCATGTTTTTGGATATATTTTCCAGTGTTATGGTTTCTATGACTTTCCTATAATTCTTTAATATTTTTACTTAAATTTCTTTTTTTTTTTAGTTTTTATTTAAATTCCAGTTAGTTAACATACTACATAATAATAGTTTTGGGCGTAGAATATAGTGATTCCACACTTCTATACAACACCTGGTGCTCATCACAACAGGTGCATTCCTTAATCCTCATCACCTATTTTACCTATCTCCCTATCAGCCTCCCCTCTGGTAACCATCAGTTTGTTCTCTATAGTTAAGAGTCTGTTTCTTGGTTTACCTCCCTCTCTCCTTTTTTCCTCTTTGCTCATTTGTTGTGTTTCTTAAATTTCACATATCAGTGAAATCATATGGTATTTGTCTTTCTCTGACTGACTTATGTCACTTAGCATAATACTCTTTAGCTCCACCCATGTCCTTGCAAACGGCAAGATTTAATTTTTAATGGCTGAGTACTATTTCATTATATATATATATACACACACACACACACAGTCCATTCATCAGTCAATGGACACTTGAGCTGTTTCATAATTTGGTTATTGTATATAACATTGCTATAAACATTGGGGTGATTTATCCCTCTGAATTAATATTTTTGTATTCTTTGGGTAAATACCTGGTAGTGCAATTGCTGGATCATAGGGTGGTTTTATTTTTAAGCTTTTGAGGAAACTCCTTACTATTTTGCAGAGTGGCTACACCAGTTTCATTCCCATCAACAGTGCAAGAGGGTTCCCCTTCCTCTAAATCCTCACCAACACCTGTTGTTTCTTGTGTCATTGATTTTAGCCATTCTGACAAGTATGTGGTGATATCTCATTGTAATTTGGGTTTGTATTTCCCTGATGATGAATGATGTTTGAGCATTTTCTCATGTGTCTGTCGATCATCTGTAGGTCTTCTTTGGAAAAATGTCTGTTCATGTCTTCTGGATTTTTAACGGGATTATTCATTTTTGGGGTGTTGAATTTCATAATTTTTTTAAAGAGTTTATTTATTTATTTGACAGAGAGAGACACAGTGAGAGAGGGAACACAAGCAGGGGGAGTGGGAGAGGGAGAGGCAGGCTTCCCGCGGAGCAGGGAGCCTGATGGGGGGCTCAATCCCAGGACCCTGGGATCATGACCTGAGCTGAAGGCAGACGCTTAGTGACTGAGCCACCCAGGCGCCCTCATATATTCTTTATACATTTTGAATCCTAACCCTTTATCAGATATGTCATTTGCAAATATCTTCTCCATAAGTTGCCTTTTAGTTTTGTTGATCATTTCCTTCACTGTGCAGAAGCTTTTTATTTTGATGAAGCCCCAGTAGTTTATTTTTGCTTTTATTTCCTTTCCTCCAGAGTCATATCTAGAAAGAGGTTGCTAGATCTTTTTAAAGAACCAGCTCTTGGTTTCATTGAACTGTTCTATTGCTTTTTCAGTTTCTACATCACTTATTTCTGTTCTAATCTTTATTATTTCCTACCTTCTATTGGCTTTAAGTTTCATTTGTTTTTCTTTTTATAGCTCCTTTAAGTATAAGATTAGATTGTTTATTTGATATTTTTCTTGCTTCTTGAGAGAAACTTGCTATATACTTCCCTCTTAGGACTACTTTTGCTACATCCCAAAGGTTTTGGACCATTGTGTTTTCATTTTCATTTGTTTCCATGTATTTTTTAATTCTTCTTTGATTTCCTGGTTGACCCATTGTTTAGTAGCATGTTTTTAGCCTCCGTGTATTTGTGGTCTTTCCAAATTTTTTCTTGTGGTTGACTTCTAGTCTCATAGCATTGTGGTTCAGAAAAGGTGCATGGTATGATTTCAATCTTTTTGTATTTGTTGGGGCCTGTTTTGTGACCTAAAATGTGATCTGTTCTGGAGAATGTTCCATGTGCATTTGAAAAGAACGTGTATTCTGCTATTTTAGGATGGAGTGTTCCGAATATATCTGCATCTGATCCAGTGTGTCATTCAAAACCCCTGTTTCCTTGTTTTGTTTTGGTTTTTTTTTTTCTGTTTAGATGATCTGTCCATTGATGTAAGTGGGGTGTGAAAATCCCCTACTATTATTGGGTTATTATCAATTAGTTCCTTTATGTTTCTTAATAATTGTTTATATATCTGTGTGCTCCCATGTTGGGTGCATAAATATTTATAATTGTGATATCTTCTTGTTGGATTGTCCCCTTTGTGATTATATAATGCCCTTCTTTGTCTCTTTTTGCAGTCTTTGTTTTAAAGTCTAGTTTGTCTAATATAAATACTGCTATTCCAGCTTTCTTTTGACATCCATTTGCATCATAGATGTTTCTCCATCCCCCCACTTTCAATCTGCAGGTATCCATCAGTCTAAAATGAGGGAGCATATAAATGGATCTTGTTTTTTTTATCCATTCTGGCATGCTATGTCTTTTGATTGGAGCATTTAGTCCATTTACAGTCAAAGGAATTATTGATGGATATGTATTCATTGTCATTTTATTACTTGTTTTGTCATTGTTTCTCTGATCCTTTCTTGTCTTTGTCACTTTCGGTGTCTCCTTTCAACTCAAAGAGTCCCCTTTAATATTTCTTGCAGTGCTGGTTTAGTGGTCATGGACTCCTTTAGTTTTTGTTTGTCTGGGAAACTCTTTATCTCTCCTTCTATTCTGAATGATACCCATGCTGGATAGAGTATTGTTGGCTGAAGATTTTTCCCAGTCAGTATTTTGAATGTATCATGCCACTCCCTTCTGGCTTGCCAAGTTGAGAAATCTTCTGTTGAGAAATCTCCAGCTAGCCTTATGGTTTTTCCCTTGTAAGTCAAGGACTTCTTTTGTTAGAATAGATTTAGATATTATCTAAGGGATACTTCAGGGAGGAGTGGTATGGGTATTGCAGTTCATATCATCTTTTATCTAGGTTTCTGTTATGGAATACTATCTTACTAATTTTCCTACACAGGGCAAATGCCTACCATTAGCATTCACTTTTCCAGAGATACTGTGACTCAGATTTAGTTTCCCGGGGCCATAGGTTATTTACACTATCAACTGTGGGTTAATGCTTTTCCTATTCCTTTTACTTTTCTTTACCTCAGTGAGTTTCCTTCTTCTTAAAGCCCAGTGTATATGAAATAAAAATGGTACATCAGCCTGGATTCTCCTTCAACTTCAGTTTCCTTCCATTTTATGGTTACACAACACTGAGTTACTCTACAGTGGCTTTCCTTCTTCCACCATTATCAAACCATTCCATAAGATGTTATCATTTTAAGAAAAATATCTTTGAGTTGTACTTCTCAGAATAGTGACAATGATATTTGGCAAAATGTTCATTCTAAAGATACATGGATTATGAATGTGAAAGCATGGGACGCTGGGGTGTCTCAGTTGATTAAACATCTGCTTTAGGCTCAGGTCATGATCCCAGGGTCCTGGGATTGATCCCTACATCAGGATTAGTGGGGAGTCTGCTTCTAGCTCTCCTTCTGTCCTCCCCTGCTCATGCTCTCTCCCTCTGTCAAATAAATAGCTAAGATCTTTCAAAAAATGAATGTGAAAGCATTCAGATTCTCTTTGTTTTAGTTAAAATATCACAATATTTGGAAGGTTTGCTCCACAGCTTGTGGTTTGGGGTTAAAATTCTTTCTCTGAAGATGTTTATCTTCTCTATTTTTTGAATTTTGTTTTTGCCATCAGTAAGTTTTAGTAGAGAAGCAAGAGGTAAAATGTTTTTATTCAATACCTTATAGTATCCGTGTTTCTGAACACTTATTGTAAGATTAAATAATAATTTTATTTTTCTATTCATTTGAATATATGATGACCAAATATAAGTCCTCTGAACAATAGTAAATCAATAAATCATTTGATGATGTTTTGATTCCTATAATTCTATCATCCAACCCACCCACTCCCCCTACACTAACTACATGAATGTGAAATAAATGATTGGCCACAATTTTAAAAATGATTGATAGTGCAAATTGTACAAATTTAAAATTGACTACAATTTTAAAAAATAAAATAAATAAAAAATAAAAATAAGTGGTCTAAAAATTTTTGTTAGGATAAATAGCTAAAGATTTTAAAAACTGACTTTTTAATTTGTTTATCATTACCACCACCCCTACTATTAAATTACTCCAAATGTCCTTACCGGACAAAGCCAAGTGGAAGGACTGATATTCTACTTCTCAAGAAAAAAAAATATACATATAAATATATATATTATATATATATATATATATATTAGAGTTAAAAAGCATTTAACTCTGACACGTACTCAAAAAATTTTGCTTTATCTCTTTGCTCATATTTTCTTTATTATTTAGTCTATTTTTTTTTCCTTTACTCAGGGGTTTTAGTGTTGGCTAGTGGTTCTGCTAGACTGGTCAAGGTTCATACCACAGGCAGTGGATTTTATCCAGATAGTTCTTGGTTTCCTCCTTTTTCAAATAAATCAGATTCATGGCTGAGGGTGATAGGAGGGCTTCTGTCCACTGGCAAATGGCATTGTAGCCACAGGCCTCTTATTAAAGCTTGAGAGAAAATGGTGATTACTAGTGTTTGTGGCCAAATTTTGTGCATGCCTGCCCACTGGGTTTGCTTGGATACCTGGAAATTATGGACTGTATGATTTGAATTAGGGTAAGATATTAAACCTTTGGAACCATTCTGTAGCAAAGACTGTGTTGTAAACGACTATTGGAAAGCACCCCTTTGACCAAGTCAGTGAGATTAGCTTAGTCATGAGAATTCCAAGTAAGTTTTCTGACCTTGAGATGTAGATACAGCGCCAAAAAATATCAGCAGGAGACCGAGGATAGATGCTGATCTTTATTTTAATGAGAGGGTTTTAGTGCTAACGTAGTCATCTAACTCAACCCCATCATTTCCAGGCCTTAAACATTCTAGCTGCCTGTCTCAGGAAACAAGAGAAGTTCTCTCAATATTATCATCAGATATGTCATGTCATGCCTGTACTTCTAGTTCAGATACTTAGTTCATTTTCTTTCTTTAAAAAAAAAAAATTGCTTGTTTTATTTAGTTTTCCAGAACATGTTCTTCAGTTACTTATGGCTGGCAATAGCCCTTCATCGTGCCAGATGCCCAGGGCTCCATTTTTGTATAATTTCCATGGCAATGTGCAGATACTGACTGTATTCCATCAGCATGCACCTCCACTCCTGGTGGCCTGGTTCTTCCCATGTTAAACCACTTCCTGCCTTTTGTGGTAGTTGTTTTGTTATCACCTAGCAAAGTAACTATTGTCAGCTGGGAAATTAATTGCAAGGTCAAAGTGCTTTAATGGCTTTAATCCTTAAAAGACACAAAATGTCTTTTCACACAGTTTCATGTGTGAGAGGAAGGACACCACCATCAGTTAACTCCGTGAGTAGTGTTTTGTCTGTAGTGATGGGCAGGGCATCAAGAGAGCTGTGTGTCCTGTTGTAGAAGTAAGAGAGCAGATGCTGAGGCAGGGCCCAGTGGTCCTTTTTCAGCCTGTGCGGATTTCACTTGCATCTTAGAACAGCTCTCGCCCTCTTTCTTGGGTAAAGGATAATGTTTTATTCAACCACAAAGATAACTTTTACCAGGAGACTAAATACCTATCAGCTATTATCTTCTCTTATTAAGAGTGTAATACAAAGAACTTTTGATTAATTTTTTGAGGCAATGGGGTACTCATTTATTTATTTATGGTTTCATTAAGCTTGTGTTTTAAGATTTTAATAAGAATTTGATGAACCTCTTCTTTTCTATTTAAGCCTTAACTTTCTTTTTTTAAAATGATTTATTTATTTATTTTAGAGAGAGACATCACATGCGAGATCAAAGGGAAGGGGAGGGACAGAGGGAGAGAGAAAATCCCAAGCAGACTCCATGCTGAGCATGGAGCCTGACGTGGCTTGATCTCATGACCCTGAGATCATGACCTGAGCCGAAATCAAGAGCTAGATCCTCAACCAACTGAGCCACCAAGGTGCCCCTAAACTTTCTCTTTTTAAGTCCTGCATACCAGCCATAGTCCCCATGTAACATCTTGCTGGGTGGTTTTACAGAGGATGGCCTATTCTTGCATGGCTTTGTGCTAGGATTCAGAGGCCCAGTGTCCAGCTCCCAAATTATGTCTCAACCTGGAACAAGGCGGCTTTGGTAATATCTTCATATGTGTATTCAAAGCCATGGGTTCTCAGATTGTGAATGAACCATGTATGCTACTTGCTAGCAGAGATAACAGAGATTTTCACAAGCCAATGCCAACCTGAAGTAGGACCCAGTAGTACAAGGCATTGTAATAGACCCCCATGGATAGTGGAATTAGGATCCCTTGCAAAACATCTTTCTTTGGCCCACTCACTGTGACTTGGATGATTCTCCTTATGTCTGAGCAAGAGTATGAGTGACTGGATCCCCTTAGGACAGTTATTTCTATGTTTCTATGTATCTTTTCTTCATCATGAGGGCTACAAAGAAAGCATCAGGGACAATGTGTGTTGGTTAGATTGTTTGTTGGTTTTTTTTCAACAAATATTTATTTATTTTATTTTTATTTTTATTTTATTGTTATGTTAATCACCATACATTATGTCATTAGTTTTTTTCAATAACTTTTTCTAATTTTTTTTGTAGTTTTTAATTTTATTATGTTATGTTAGTCACCATACAATACATCATTAGTTTTTGATATAGTGATCCACAATCCATTGTTTTCGTATAACACCCAGTGCTCCATGTAGTACGTGCCCTCCTTAATACTCATCACCATGCTAACCAATCCCCCCACCCACCTCCCCTCTAGAATCCTCAGTTTTTTCTCAGAGTCCATAGTCTCTCATGGTTTGTCTCCCCCTCCGATTTCCCCCCCTTCCTTTTTCCCTTCCTGCTATCTTCTTCTTCTTTTTTTTAACATATAATGTATTATTTGTTTCAGAGGTATAGGTCTGTGATTCAACAGTCTTACACAATTCACAGCACTCACCATAGCACATACCCTCCCCAATGTCTATCACCCAGCCACCCCATCCCTCCCACCCCCCACCACTCCAGCAACCCTGTTTGTTTTCTGAGATTAAGAATTCCTCATATCAAAAAAAAAAAAAAGAATTCGTCATATCAGTGAGATCATATGATACATGTCTTTTTCTGATTGACTTATTTCACTCAGCATAACACCCTCCAGTTCCATCCACATCATTGCAAATGGCAAGATTTCATTCTTTTTGATGGCTGCATAATATTCCATTATATATATATGCCACCTCTTCTTTACCCATTCATCTGTTGTTGGACATCTTGGCTCTTTCCATAGTTTGGCTATTGTGGACATTGCTGCTATAAACATCGGGGTGCATGTACCCCTTCAGATTCCTACATTTGTATCTTTGGGGTAAATACCCAGTAGTGCAATTGCTGGGTCGTATGGTAGCTCTATTTTCAACTTTTTGAGGAACCTCCATACTGTTAAGGTCACATATCTAGTGTATTAGTTCCCTAGGGCAGCCTTAACAAATCACTACAAACTGTGTGCCTTAAAACAACAGATATTGGACTCTCTTACAATGTCAGAGCCAGAAATCTGAGATTAGGGTGTTGGAAGACCATGTTAAAGTCCTATTTCCAGATTAAAAATGAAACAGATAAAAAAGAAACCCCAAATTGTTTTTGAGATGAATTTTCCAACCAAAGACACAAAAGGTCAACACATTTTCTCCCATCTTAATTCTTTTCTCTTGATACAAAACATACCCCCTTAAAGCAAGCATCCACCCACAGAATGGATACTGTTGATAATGAGAATACTGAGAGCAAGCCCCATCAGAACAGAGATTGGATATTGTAGAATCCCAAATTCAACTACTTTCAAGAAAATTCAAAGAGCAAATATGATCTCCATGCCTAATCTGAGCAAGCAGGACATGCTATACAGCAGCCTTCCTCCATGAGTGGGACTCAGACTTCTAATAGAGCATTTTTCCACTCCTAACATCAAAAGAAGAGTCTTGGTCATGTTTGCCCATCTCATTCAGGTTAGGGTGCTCCATGTTTTCAATTCACTCTTTGTAACTCCATTTTTTTTGCCTTGGGAAGCTGACTTTGTGGGCTACCTCAAAAGGCTGCCTTCACCCTGGCTTCCAATTGACTTCAGGCTGCCCATAAGAAACACTAGCAGGAGAATGGAGGATGGGAAGAGTGAGGGGGTATTTATTCCTCAAGTTCTCTCCCTTTTGGATATCAGTAGGCTGGACTGTGTTGCTTTACCAAAAGCCACAGTGTTTCCAGGCTCTTGTTATGAAGCCCACTGGGCATAGTTTCTTTCTCCAACAGTTCTGTTGAATGTTCCTTCCTGTAACTTCTCCAGGCCAAGGAGTAATCTTTTCCTTGCCAAAATTGACTGGGTTGTCCCTATTTGGTTTCACAAAAATCTGCCATAACTGGTCAACCAGTGGTGAGAGCATAGGCCTTCTCATATCTTCTTGAAAATAGGTGCTCTGCTTGGAATATATGCCACCATCTCCCTGTGTGTGGACATTTAGATCCTCAGTAACATGCCAGAACTTTGAAAACCCTTGTTGAGGGTGTCTGGGCTGCTCAGTCCGTTTAGTGTCTACCTTCTGCTCGGGTCATGATCTCCGGGTCCTGGGCTCAAGTCCTGCATCGGGCTCCCTGCTCAGCACTGAGCCTGTTCCTCTCTCCCCTCTCCGCTCCTCCCACTGCTTGTGCTCTCTCTCTCAAATAAATAAATAAAATCTTTAAAAAAAAGACCTCTCGTTCTATAACTTTCTCTTTTAAGTGTTATGGCCATTTATAATTTGTTCTAACCATTATCTGTTACTTCAGGCTTCCATAAAGTTAAAAAATTGCCTCTAAATATTTTCAACAATATCCCAGAGAAAAGGCTTTTCACACTGGGTAAGCTCCAAGTTAGGCCACATGAAGACAGAGTTATAAGTGGTGTTTCCCACTGAACTGCCTACCTGGTCAAATGACAGTTCTCTAGGAATGACACTGGTGGTTGCCAGACTGCTTAGTGTTCATGATTGAAGGCTCTTTGCTTTAAGTCTACCAGGGTACTATAGAAAGGGGCATGAGAATAGAGCAAACTAAAACACCCCAAAGCTCACAATTCTTTCTGATATTTAGCCAATACACACACACACACACATACACACACACACAGTGTCTGAAGTTTCGAAAACATTTGGTTAATTTCTAGAGTTTAAAAAAAATGGTTCTGATTATTTCTGCCAGTTTTTTTCATTTTCATTTTCATACATGCCTGTATGAAGGAAATAATTTTCAGATACTTTTTCTCCACCACTTTCTCTTTCATATCACAGTAGAATTTAAGATCACTAGAAATGAAACTATTTTATTAGTCTTTGCTAGTAAGTACTAATTATAAGATAAAAATAAGATTTCTTTCACATACATGATTTAAATGCAATTTATAGTTAAGACTAAATCTTCAACTTAATGTCTTGGGAAATGCACTTCAATATTCATAAAGCCATGATATTTTCCTAAGTAACATAATATAGCTATAATTGGATACAGTTCTGATCCTTACTACTTTTCTTAAATACATTTCTTTCCTCTAAATTCCCTGATAAAGTTATCTGACTCCTATGATTATCTTTTTTTTTTTTTTAAGTTTAACACTCAAGAGATGACTTACAAGCATATGAGTATTTAGATGTAAATCTCCTGTAAATGAGGTATGGTGGCCACATATTATTCTATTAAGTTGAAACAGGATTCCTTTTTTTCTCTCAAACCTACAGGTTCCTGGTAGACATTTACGTGATGCTATTTGCTTTGGCTACATCATACCATACTAGTTTCAAGTCTTTTCTAGGGTATGATTTCTGAAATTGCATATTCTAAACCTAGAAGGCAGTGCTCATATGCTCCAAAGTGGATTCTGTACATATTTTTTATTTGATAAGCCCATTTTAGTAATGTATGTTTTCCTTTCAGGCACTGGTCAGGAATTTAAAGCCAAGATTTTCATGAAAACCATATTCATGATTAATTCCTGGTGTGTTATTGACAAAAGGAAAGTAGTTTCTGCAGATGAACATCTATTTCATTATTCTTCCATGAGCACCATCAAATGTCTTACGTCACCGTTTTTTTAAGATTTATTTATTTATTTGAGAGAAAGAGAGACTACAGGAGGGAGGGGCTGAAGGAAAGGGAGAGAAAGAACCTGAAGCAGATTCAGCATTGAGCATGGAGCATGTAGAGGGGCTCAATCTCAAGACCCTGAGATCATGACCTGAGTTGAAATCAAGAGTTGGATGCTAAATGGACTGTACCACCCAGGTGCCCCCTATTTTGCTATTTTTAAATTAGGGTCTTCCTAGGGAATTATCTTCCAAGAGCAATATGATACTGACTTCCCCCTTTCCTTTCCCCTTAATCACAGAGTGTGATAGAATTTTCAAGCTTCCTCATAGGAATTAGTGAAAGACTACTTATGCTATAACTATCTCAAAATAGAAATTCTCTGCCACTATCACCACAACATATGTCATCCCTGCCACAGCATTACTATGATGACTACTAAGAGAAAAATTGATCCCTTTATGCCAATAATAGCTGCCTAAATGAAAATCACTCATTTGATAAACATTAGACTCAGGCCCATATAGTATTTTATCTGTTTCATTCAGCATGAGGTTGCCAGACCTAAGCACAATTCCTTAGGCATAATGGCGCCCAGTAGCATAGGGTGAATGCTCAAATTCTATTCCATTAACTCAAACATAATTTATCTCTTGTGCATAGGACCACACGCTCCTGCCTCTGTATTTTTTCCCATAATATGGTAAATATCTGCAAGATTTTGCAATTTTCAAAAAATAGTTAAATACAAAATTTTCCCACCTGAGACTCTGATAGTAGCCATACTTTCTTATCATAGTTTTATTGATAATCATATTTAGACTTGGAGAACTTGAGTGGGATTTGTCCAAGAGTCACAAGGTGAGAAAATGTGAAGAAGAGGATTCAATCTCAGGGTTTATGACTTCTGAGGATTTGTGTATTTCACTTTATCCATATGTTTTCAGTAGCATTTTTCAAAATTTGCAATGTCCCTTCCTAATAGTTACCTTATATGGTCCCTCAATTTCTGCTCCTTTCCCAACTTTGTATAGACAAGTTTTTGCTGATCTAATGTTGCAAATCTGTAACTTAAAATTTTTAACTTAAAAAAATTATATTTATTATAATGTGCATGAACTGAGTTTAGCTGGGTATTTTTTGCTTGAGGTATCCCCTAAGTTGGCAGTTAGAGAGTGACAGCGGGTAGAGTCATTTGAATGTTCAACTGAACTGGACCATCCAAGAAAGTTTCCTCAATTACCTGTCTGACACCTTTGGTAAAATTTCTGAAAGAGCTGATGGAAGAACTTTCTTTTTCATAGCTTGTTTGAGTTTCCTAATAGCTTGGAGTGTCAGAGTAGTTGAACTTTTTGAATGGCAGCTGGCTTCTCATTGAGTACACATTCCAAGAGAGCAAGGAAGAAGTATGTCACATTCTATTGTCTATGCAGTACTAGGTCTGATTCATTGTGGGTAAGGACTATACAAACATGTGTGAATACTGAAAGATAAGGTATATTTAGGGCCCTCTTTGGAAACTAGCAATGATTGGCAACACGAGATAATGATGAACATATGTATCTAGAGCTGCGTGACCACCTTCCTTACCTGTAGAGTAAGTTTAACTTATTCGATGACCTTGAGAAATTTACTTAATTTTTCTTGGCTTAGTTTCTATACCTTTTGAAAATACAACAATTACTTCCTTATAAGGTTGTGTCATATTTGGATGAGATAATCAACAAGAATAAACTGCAAACTGTAAAATGTGAACCCATTTTTTATTAATATTGGCATGGGAGCTTGGCATCTCCTCTTTGAAAACCAATCCTTTCTTTACTGATAATTTCTCTATCCTCAGAGATTTTAAATTTTAGGCCAAATTGCATGATGTGAACCCATAGTCCACCTCCACCACCACTGGACTCCAGGATCACGTGTACTCAAGAGACAGTTTGAAGAGTCAATTCACTTTCCAAACAACCATCTCTGACTAATCATCTCTCCCTCCTCTTCTCTATACCAGATATGTCTCAAATCTGGCTAAAAAAAAAAAAAAAAATAGGGGCCTAAGACCTTGCCTGGACAAGGTCATAGATCCACTACATTTCCTAAAATCATCTCAAGAATTATTCCATCAGCTTTTTGGGGGTCAACAGCTTTGAAGTAGGTTGGTTCCAGTAACCTGAGTAGGAAGTGATACCTATTAAATAGCTAGCACAATCACAGGAGTTGGTTGTCACTCAATTGTTTAATGATCATTATTAGTCATTCTCAATTAGGGAAAAATTGGGATAGAAATAAGACAATATCAGGTACATTTATTTAGAGGGAGAAAGGCAGAAAAATGGAAGAACAATGAAATGCATATGTGGAAGCTTATATTTTGAAGATAGTAATTCAATAGAATAAAACTCAGTATAGAAAGAACTCTTATACCTTGAACCAATCTTTAAGGCCATACTTAACCATTGCTTCTCTTTCACTCATTGCACTAAAAGAGGTATCTGAATCATAGGTCCTCTTTGCAACAAATGCGGATGGGAATGACAGTACAGGGAGAAATCATGGGGAAGAACCCAGAGAGAATAATTTTTAGGAAAATGTTTTCTAAAAATAGGATGGGACGTGGTTGGTCTTTGATAGGAGCACTGACAGACTAACCACTCTTAAAGGAAGGAGAGCAAAGGATGTGACTTCAGATGCAGGTATGTTGATAGATTTGGTGGTGGTAGTATCAGGAAATTCTCCTTTGATTGATTTAATTTTCTTAGTGAAATGAAAATTCAGGCCATCAGCTGAGAGAGGAAAGGGAAGAAGTGTTGAAGGTTTGAGGAAAGAGAGGAAAGTGTAAAACTGATGGATAGTTATGTCAAATAGGAACAAGAAAGGGGATTAGTGTGGATGGTGGGGGAAAAAAAACGGGTTTTGCTTTTCTCAACTCTGGAATTACATGCTACACTGGCCTGGAGCTGCTAACAGCTATCTTTCCAAACATGTGGAAAAGTGTGACTGAAAATAAAGCCAGCACTAAGAAAAGCAGCCCATAAATAGAGTAAGGGATATAAAATTCTCAAGACACCTTTCAAGGACATGGAAGCATCCAGGCTTGAACACAGAACTCCCCCTGAGCTTTTCTAGTACATGAGTGCACAGATTCTTTTTTTTGATTTAGCTTGTTTGAGTTTTTTGTTCTTTGAGGGTGGGTTGTGTTTTTTGTTTTTGTTTTTGGTCACTTGCAGTTAAAAGAGTACTTAATACATCCGATAATTGAGGAGAACTGGGTCTTAAAAATAAATTCTTAAAATGACAAAAAAGGCTGTGTAAAAAGATAATCTAGCAGCTTGGTTATCTGGGTGGATTTTATAGTCAGAAAACTGAATTTGAATCCTGGCTCTTGTCCCTCTTAATGAGATGTGTAAACTGTGGATTTGCTTAATCTCTCTGAACTTCACATCTTCATCTGTTAATTGGCCATAATGATGGTAAGAACTACCAAGTATTAAGTTCTAAGCATTATACCAATGCTTTATTCACATTATCTTAATCAAGTCTTCCAATTCTCCAGTGAAGTGGGCATTACTATCTTGCTTTACACTCGAGGAAAGTGAGATTAACAAAGTCAATAATCACCCTAACATCCACAACAAGTAAGGTGGCATTGAACCGCTGGTTATGCTAAATCACCCTAACATCCACAACAAGTAGGTCACATTGAACCCATGGTTATGCTACCTCAACCTTAGAGTGACCATAAATTTGAGTTCACTTGGGACTATTCTAGTCTATGCCTGTGGTACCTGCATTCCATCTGATCAGCACACCCTTTCACTTGCAAAAAAATAGTCTTAGCTTGGACAATAAATTATATAGTCACTGTTGCAAGGTGGATTTCTCAAGAAGCAGGCTCTGAGGTCAGAGATAAGCTTGCAGGAAGTTTATTGGGGAATGCTCTCTGGATCTCTACTAGAGGGAAAAAGAAAGGAAGATAAGAAGAACAAGAGCCTCAGCCAATCCCACAGGGAGCTCTGAAGCTGGAAAGGGCCTTTGGAGTTTTTATATTTGGAGCAAGGGGGTCTAAACTGTTATAGCACTGCATCATCCCATTCAATGCATGGGGTCCAGGCACCAGAAGGGGAGTGATCTTGGACAAGAGAGTACCCTTTACCTGAAGACAATTTCTTGAGACAGCTGACAGCTAAGAGCTTTTCTGCTGGCAGCATTCCCAATAGTTGGGGGAATAAGTCCTTCAGAAGAAAGACCAGACTTCGTATCACAGCATCTGTCACAGCTATAACTTTCCTTACACATAAAGTACTGCCTCCAGGCAACGGTTTCTCTATAAAGCTTTTCTGAGGATTAATGAAAATATACCTACACTATCTTTAAGAGCACATGGTATATATTTATATATATATATGTATATATACATACTTATGTACATATATATGTATATGTATAAATATGTACATATTTATATTTACTCAATAAACGGCAGCAATGATTTTTTTATTAAAATTATATAGTACATTTTATAATGCACTATATGTGGCATATAATATATTATAATAACATGAATGGTATTATTATAAATTTATCACTTTAAAACCAGAAGTCTGAAATAACAGAGAAATAGGATTTACAAAAAAATTTAGGAATTTATTTAACTTGAAGGATCGCCAAGAATAGCCCAGGACAGTGTCCTGTCATATAATTTGTCACAAAAAGCAGAGAATTGATAAGGGCCATTTGAGCACAAAGAATCTAGATATGGAAAAGTTAAAGGAGCCCCATATGAAGACTAGCAGTGAAGGGAGTTCATGTGAATGGGCAAGATGTATGGGTATCAAATGCACTATTGAAATCTATTATTATCATACTCCAAAACTTTTGAAACCATCAACCTCTTTAAAGACAAAGGGGGGAAGGGGCACCTGGGTGGCTCAGTTGGTTAAGCAGCTGCCTTTGGCTCAGGTCATGATCCCAGGGTCCTGGGATTGAGCCCCGCATCAGGATCCACGCTCAGTGGGGAGCCTGCTTCACCCTCTCCCACTCCCCCTGCTTGTGTTCCCTCACTCACTGTCTCTCTCTCTGTCAAATAAATAAATAAAATCTTAAAAAAAAAAAAAGACAAATGGGGGAAAATGTTTTTCCCTTACCTTATTATTGATTTGTTTAAGAACAAAGCCCAAAACTGGGGTAGACAGGAAGAAGGTCTATCTGGGAACCCCATTAAACAACTTGGCTGACCATGTCTGCATTCTCACTGTGGTATTTGTTAACTCTACTCCTAAAAATGTGTGGGGATAACCAGGGCCTTCAACTAACCATATTAGTAATAAAATTTGAAGTTCCTCTCAAATTAATCTGACATGATTTCAAATAAGAACAGCCCACCTATCCAGGGGTTAGGGTTTTTGGAGTATGTACACCCAGAACCACATATTTGGAATTTCCAAGCAAAAACTTTAAAACTTTTCCTTAGTATCTTAACATCCTTCCGTAAGGAGCAGCTTAGACACTATGTTTGTTAACTACCTTCATGTACTAGCATCTTTAGCAATACATCAACTGTTGGTTGACCCTCCCTTGCTCCAAGTATGGCTGGCTACTTCTGTTGTCTCTTGAACAAGACCATGTGATTAGTTTTTAGAACATAGGTAACTCTTACAAGTTTGGAAGACTTAATTGAAGTCAATTTATATACTGCATAAGTAAATCTGAAAGCAGTGTAATGTTCAATGAGCAAATAATTTACTTTTTTAAAAGATTTTATTCATTCATTTGATAGAGAGAGAGCCCGCATGTGCGAGTGAGGAGAGGGAGAGGGAGGGAGAGGGACAAATAGACTCTGCACCAAGCCCAGAGCCCTTTGTGGGGCTCAATTTCATGACCCTGAGATCATGACCTGAACTGAAATCAAGAGTCAGATGCTCAAATGACTGAGCCTCCCAGGCACCCCTGGCAAATAATTTAACTATTACTTAAGTTTTCATTACTTGAGCTCACATGAATTTTGTCTCAATTTTAATCCCTGATTCTACAAAATTTTCAGTGGTTGTTTTGGATAATAGGTATGTTTTGGAAGGTACATGTGAGTTTTTAAGAGGAAAGTAAAATGAAAGGTGATATTTTTTCTTGGAGTAGAATTCAAATAAATCATGTAGTATAAATAAAATTGATACAAATTTCCATTTTAGCTCTGATTGATGGGGAAAATATAAGATATTTTCAAACCTACCTTAAAAATAAACATACAGTGGATTTTACTCTCAGGATACGTTTTCATAGTTTCCGTCCCTGGGAGAGAACATGGCATTATTAAACCTTGTGAACCCTTGACCCTGGTTCATATAAAGACAGTAAGAACAAGTCCTGGTTATTAAAGAAATCTTGACATAGACACATTCTTTCTTTTATAGTGAGAAATAAAAAAGATTTCCTTTACTCTAGGGAGAGGCTATTAAAGCTGACTATTACAGTGTTCTCTAAAGGGGAGAGAAGTTCATTTTCACACTCCAAGGAAGTGTATGGTTCACTCAAAATTACACAAAAAGTGTGTTTTTTCACATAAATGCACAATATGGAGGCTATTTGTGATGTTATAAAGAGTAATAAAAAGTAAAAGCAAAATATGTCTGTTAAGAATATAGACTAAGTACTCTTCCTTTATTTTTTTTTTTTTTAAGATTTTATTTATTTGACAGAGAGAGACACAGCAAGAGAGGGAACACAAGCAGGGAGAGTGGGAGAGGGAGAAGCAGGCTTCCCGCCGAGCAGGGAACCTGATGTGGGGCTCGATCCCAGGACCCTGGGACCATGACCTGAGCCGAAGGCAGACGCTTAACGACTGAGCCACCCAGGCGCCCCTAAGTACTCTTCCTTTAAAAGGAAAAATGAGAAAAATTCTTATTAAACTAGCTTCCAAAAATTTATTATTTTAATTATTATATGAAGGTGTCATTTAATGTTATAAAGAGTAGAATTTAGTCAGGTAACAAACAATTCAAGCATATATAATGCATCCAAATAACTTAATTTACTACAAATGATGACAGGAACTGATACACAGATAACATTTACTATCAATCTTTACTTGAGGAAGTTTAATTTTGGGATGTTGTAAAAAGTGATGGGTAAATGTTATTTAAGAATGTGTTTTTGTTTCTTCCTGTGGTTTTACATCCAAAGATATGAAAAATCCGTAAAAAATCATAAATGCTGAATTTATTTTGTGTTACTATAACACAACTACGTATAATGACGTGATTGTTTTGTTATTAATACTGATTTATAATATCAATCCATATCAGTCTTTTTCATACTCCAAAGCCAACTCAATATCACAAAATATTTGTTTGCTGGCCTATACTTTGTTTTTCAGACACAGCCTTCAGAATATTGCTGATTTATTGTTTGATTATAGCTTGCCAAGAGAAAGAAAGAGAGAAAGAAAGAAAGAAAGAAAGAAAGAAAGAAAGAAAGAAAGAAAGAAAGGAAGGAAGGAAGGAAGGAAGGAAGGAAGGAAGGAAGGAAGGAAGGAAGGAAGGAAGAAAGAAAGAAAGAAAGAAAGAAAGAAAGAAAGAAAGAAAGAAAGAAAGAAAGAAAGAAAGAAAGAAAGAAAGAAGAAAGAAAGAAAGAAAGGGAGGAAGGAAGGGAAGAAAGGGAGGAAGGAAGGGAAGAAGGAAAGAGAGAGAGAGGGGAGGAGAGATAGACGGGGAGGAGAGACGGAGGAAGGGAGGAAAGAAGAAAAATACATCACTTAATCACTAGCCAATAAAAATCCTGATATTTTATGTGATTTTGCCAGCTATAACTAGGAATTTATTTTTTTATTTTTTTTTATAACTAGGAATTTAAAAAATACAGTATCTCTCAAATTTAGTCCAAAACTACTGACTAACACTGATCTAGAACTAGTCAAGGTGGCAGACAATTCTTGGGAAATCCTGCTTTCTTATATATATAAACTCAATATTTAAAAATAAATTAAACAAGTAAACAAAAATCTGCAAGTGAAATTTTATTATTCTTTGGAAGCAGACTTCATCTTTACATTCCAGCCATCCTTGGCTTCCTGTTTCAGCAGCGCTAATGCTGTAGTATGCAGGAGAACGAATGCAATGAAGAAATACATTGGCAGACAACAAAGTGGGAACTGAATTGAAGGGATACTTTAGAGTGACTGGTTAAGACAATTTTGAACTCCTTAGCATACTTTTCTTTTTTCAAATTCATACACCTTCTTAACACTCGACAGCAAAAACAAAACAAAACAAAAACATCTTTTAGATTCAACATTAGACTAAATTCGTCTTACTTTGCTGTGGAGGGTCATATTTTGGTCTCTCTGTCAGATCAACATTGATGAAGTGAAATTCTAAGACCCATGTGCAAAAAATGATCCAATGTTCTGATATAAAAATAAACATTTTTTTAAGAAAAAAAGAAAAATACTCATTTCCTGAAAGAAGAGTCATGAAACAAGCAGAACAAAAAGTGACTTTATATTAAACCATTTTGTAACTACCCGTCAACAGTGCTTTTAGCATTGTTTAGTGTGTTTTGTTTTGTTTTTTTGTTATTTAGACAAGTGTGATTTAGCTCTATTTTGCTGATCTTGCATTTAATGCTTCTTTCACCTACCTCACCAGATGAAAATAGAAAAATCATCTAGCTACTGAAAGATACATAGAGAAAAGGAAATAACTACTCATATTTTTAAAGTTTTTTTTTTATTTATTCATTCGAGACACACAGAGAGAGAGAGAGAATATGAGCAGGGGGAGAAGCAGAGGGAGGGGGAGAAGCAGGGAGCCCGATGTGGGGCTCTATCCCAGGACCCTGGGGTCATGACCTGAGCCTAAGGCAGACGCTTAACCATCTGAGCCACCCAGGTGCCCCTAACTACTCATTATTAAACTTGAACCTTGACATTGCTAAGTTACCAGTTATTGGATATTTGGTTCTGTAATATATCTAAAATGCTTACTTTTTTTTTTTTTTTTTCCAGAGAAGAAAACCTTTTGGAACTGAGATATGGTACACTGGCACTAAACTAGGATTACATTCGCTGTCTCTGTAATAACATTTTACATTTGACATTCCAATCAATATTTTTTTTCTGCTTGGAGGTGGTTTACTTAATCATTTCAGGTGATTAGCTTTCATAAGAAATGAAGATCAGCCAGCGTTTATGTAGTTTCCCCGAGTTCATTTTGGCCTCAGGCTTGTATTTATTCTTACTGCATTCCCTAGCTGGGATACCAGGTGAATACCTGGGAGAAAGAGAAAATTAATTCAAAAAGCAATAAAAATAAAATAACTAATAAAAACACAAAAGTATGCAGCATATTGGGAATCCTGTTCCATGAAAAAGCCAAGTTTGTTCCTCTCCACATGTATGAGTTTTAGCCTTTCCAACATTTAAATAAGAGTGTCTTTTTTATTAGAACTTTTGTCCTCTGAATTAGGACAAAATTCTTTTCTCCGAGAAATATTTGGCTCTATACATCTGTTTTGGCATGCACTGTAATACAAAACACAAGAATAAAATGCTTTACACTATTATTAAAAAGTTTCAGCCTTATTTCTTCACATATAGACACCAGTATTAAAATGAGGAAGGCTCATATACGCCATGGTCTCTTTAGTCTTAGAGAAGTTTAAATAAATTATGTAAAATTCTGTGAAAGAATCATTGGTAATTATACAATCTAACAATAAGTCAGCAAGCAACAATAGTGGTTCTCTATTTCTTTTTTCCTTTAACATCTATATAAACAAATTTATAATATCCTTTCTTGGAGTCTTTAATTAAGAGTTCTACTCCATTGTAGACCAGAATCCTTTTACTGTGAAGAGGTCAAAAGCATTTCTCTCCATTGTGGCAAAAGTAAATTTAATTACCTAATGCTAAGGAAGATTTGCTGGGGAAGATCATTGAAATGCTGGTAAAAACCACAACAGAAAAGACTCTTCTCTCCCCAGTGGGATTGGCATAGCTATATTTCCATTACTTGTATCTTTATATATAACCAGTCTCTATCCAGGTGCACGTGCTTGAACTGAGGAATGGCTAGCAGCCCACAGTCTCAGATTATAGGTTGCATTTGGCCAAAAGAAAGACTTAGACTGGCATATTTTTTTTTTCTTTTGACACTCTCTCCAACGGCTTGCATGTTGTCTGAAAGATTTTCATATCTTACCTTTCATAATATTGATATTTAGGGGGTTTACATAACCCCAGTTCTACCACACAGACACAAACACTTCCACATTTTCTAAGCTTCTTTTTTTTTTAATTCACTAGTATTTTCCTTCATATTTCCAAATAACCTTTAAGAAAGATTTAACTCAATAGGTATGGGTTACTCAGACTTTTCACATTTCCAAGAAATGCCCATATTGAGGACTGCCCATTGAGCAGCTCTTGAAAACTAAGCCCTGGGCCACTGTGAGTAGGGGAAATAGGAACACTCTTATTTGTTATCCTTTGGCTCCTAGACTCATATACTCTGTCTTACTGGTCAAATGACCATGGAGTCAAGTTACATTCTGCATCTCCAAGGACAGCACCCAACCCCATGAGTATTATCTTCAAGTTTGAGCTTCATTTTTAAAAGGCTATTACAACATTTTCTCAGGCCACCCTTTTCTGAGTGTTGTGATATTTAGTATGCAATGGCTTGAGTCCATTGTTATACCATTCACCATAAAATTGATTTCTTTGCCTGAGGTTTTATAATACAGAATTCCCTGTCGGTATAACTCTCTAAGGCCTGTTTGTGGTACCATCTTAAGCACTGAGGTGATAAGAAAAGAAAACTTTTACATGGGTCCTGCTGAGGACCCCTGCTGACCTTTTTGGAAAGAGTCTAAAGTAATCAACTTGCAACTAAGTGATTCGTTGTCCTCAAGAGAGAAGGTTCCAGCATTGCCTCTGGTGGTGGCAGAAATGATAATCTGCTGCAGCAGTAGCTGTATCAGCTTTGTGATGGGGAGCCCATATCAACGGGCTTCCCAGCAGTTGCCATGGCAACCTCCATCACGAGCCTATTGTGCACGTGTGGTGCTGGCCAAGGAGAGACACTGGCTGACGTGCTGAACAAGTCATCCTATCCACCCCGTTATTTAGGGTCTACTCTCAGTCTACTCCCAACTTCTGATGGGCATTGACGTGCGATAACAATTCACACACTTTCGACCCAATCCCATGTGTTTATCTACATGATTTTTTTCCCCAAATCAGGGAAATCAATTTAGTGAAGGCCAGTGTCTGTTCTACTCTTGATTCTCACTCGAGTACTGTGACTCGACATTGCTCTTTCAGCTCAGAGTGCTGTGATTCTTCCCTTGATGTAGGAGAAGAGCATTTTGGACAGAGGTAACAGCAAGATTAGACTTTGAGGTTATATATAGCTTTCCTGGATGTTTGAGTAACAGGAAGGCTAGTGTGGCTGAATGGAGTAACTAAGGGGTTGAGCAGCAGAAGCAGATGCCAGAAAGGAAATGGGGTGTAGTAACTCACTACTCCTGGCCCCCACTTCCTCTGGCTCCGAAATCCATCACAGAATTATGGTGACCATATAAGGCTAACTAGCACTGACCTAAGTTGTCACATGACATACAATGTCTATTCTTACATCTAAATCAGTGATCTGCAAACTAGACGTCAATGGCAAAATCTGGCTCACCCTCTTGTCTTTGTAAATAAAGTGTTATTGGAACACAGCCAAGACCATTCATTGACAAATTGTCTATTGTGACAGAGACAGTGTGGCCCACAAAGCCTAAAATATTTGCTATCTGACCCTTTACAGGAAAAGTTCCCTGACCACATTGCCTACATTACAGGAAGTATGTGGTCCTCTCATTAGTAAAGACATAAAAGAGTGTATGATTTTGTAAATTTGCCCTTGACCTCAAACTTACGCCTTATGTCTGAGGTCCTGTTTTAGTAAAGTGTGGAGCATGCTGGTCCCTACTTTTTGTTCTTAATTGCCAGTTGACACTTGTAAAGGGACTTGCTTTCTATCTGTGGCCTTTTGTTCCTGGCAAATACTTTCTCCCTTCCAGAGTACTCTACTCTCTGCCTCAGAGTTTTCTGAATGCTTATGTGGAATGCAAACTTCTGTTAAATTTTGGCATGCTCTACTCTTATTTTCAAAAGGCATGTGTCTGCCCCTATAGTGCTCTCTGCTCTACAGGGTGTAGGGTGGAGGGTGATTTTGATCTCTGGGTCTTTCCCACTCTGGCTTGTTTTACTACAGGTAATCAGGCAACAACCCAAGGTACAACAGAGACAATGAGTCTGCTTTGTTTAAAGACATTATTCTGTTCCTATAAAGAAGACCTCATTAGAGTGTAACTTGGTTTTCATATATTCTTGACAAGTTAATCTAGTTAAGAGATCTGCATGCAAATGTGCTTTCTGCTTACTGTCTTGGCTACTCATGCAGTTTTGTTTTGTTTTGTTTCTTAACAGCTTTCTAATTGTACAGGCCTACCTCGGGGTATGATCAGTGGAAACCATAGCTTCTTTGTTAGTTGCAAAGGCCTTGGAAAATTTAGTGACAGTTATAATTGGCTCATTCATACACAACATGCTAAGGAAAAGGAAGCTGAGAAGTCATCCACAGCTGTAAAAGGAACACAGATAGTCTCAGCTGTTATTTTTAATCTGTGACCTGACAATTCTGTCCTGATCATCAGTAGCAGCATCATCCTCCACAAAGCCCCAAGTTCATTCAGTTTCAGAAAAAGAAAGCTGATAGCAACTGAATCCTTTATATCCCTAGTTTCTGATCATATTGATCTGGCTCTAAAACCTATATCATAATATTATCAATTTTATATAGATATTAATATTATTTTGAAACAGGTTTCACAAGTAATGAAACTAGGACCCGAGGACTGTATTTGTGAGAAACCAAGACAATCTTACTTGGTAACATTATCTTATACAGTTATAAGATAATCTGAACAATTTCTATAAATGCCACCCTTTTTATTTCTTGAAGATAAAACAAAACCTTTGCTTTACAGTCATCGGATTACCCCAAAGTCCTCAAATTTCTATAAATGCCACCCTTTTTATTTCTTGAAGATAAAACAAAACCTTTGCTTTACAGTCATCGGATTACCCCAAAGTCCTCAAATTAAACATATACAATATAATTGTTCTGCATGAGCTGTGCATGCACACATTTTCACTGAAACCACCAAATAGGAAAATATATTTATTATATTAATGGTTTTTATTAAATAGTTTCATTACAGCCAAGTATCAAGATGTTTCTACAACCCAATACAATAGCTAAGGGAGAATAATTCTACTTAGAAGTTTCTATAGTTGCCTCAGTAACGTAGATGTGATGAGCAGAAAGAAACTTAAATTGCTAATTCAGACTTTAAAAAAAAAAAATTCTCGAAACACCAAACCCTTTCATGCAGACTGTGAATTTGTTAGTAGGCTGTTTTTCAGTCTGGTGAAATGATTAATGTCTTCTCCTTAAGTGGAGGAGTTCCATTACAACTACATATGAACTCCAGGGAAGCCTCTTTTCAATGCCAATATTGTTTGTTTTTGGAAATCCTTATACATTCTTTGCTATTTATGGAGGGAGAGATTTAAGTGATTAGGGAATGGTTAACTCTTGCAAATGAAGAGTAGTTTTGTTAATAGTGTACCTTTACTTTGTGACACTTGTAAAAGTTTGTAAAGCAAAGTGTAAAATGAATGTTACTATTTTTCCATCTACAGATATGTGAAGTTATATGATGTTACATTAAATTAGCTAATGTTTATGTAGAATCAGTTATATGCCAGGCACTTTACACACATCTTTTTTTTTTTTCACTTAGTTGATGTCTTATTCTTACAATACAAGACATTAAAGACTAATGTCCCCATTTGACCAATAAATAAATCACGGTTGAAGTTCTTAAGGGAACTACCCAGGTCAAAAAAGTAGTAGAATCAGACATAAATGAGACAGAGTACAAAGCCTATGCCCTTCTCCCAGACTAGAGTATGTATTAAGTATTGCTTAAATGTGGGCATAAAGTCCAAGGTATATAATAATTTTAGTTTTTGTTCTAACATATTTGAAACCCAATTAGTGCATTTCCACAACTGAGAGCATATGGTAAAAGAGAAACTTGGTATTTTCAGTTTCCTTTGTATTTCTGACCTAGATTCATTTTACAATCAGAATTTACCAGCATGTTGTATACCCAGTAATTATGTTTTGGTACAGTGCCTTTTACCTGCAATCTACATTTTATAAAGGACATTTTTGTAAAAGAAAGCAGGTTTTAATGAGTAAGCTACACAGAAATTTTCATCTCACACGTAACAATGAATATTACTGTTCTTATAATTTGCACTTCTTAGTCACAAGACATCCCTTTGTGGTTGTCATAATTGGTCTAATGAATTTCTAAAAATAAATGAAAGTCTAATTTGATCCGGTGCCCATGAACAATCCACTCATTCACTTCTAAATCACTGACCTGATTTGAAGACAAATCATGCCAAAATGAAGTCATGCTTTTCTGTTAAGTGTGTTGCCTCAGTAAAAGCTTTTGAATGGACTGTTCTTAGGATTTGAAGTGGGGATTTCCAGTGACAAAGAAACACAATTTGATTTCATAACCCAGGACACCACAGACTTATTTTAAATGATAGAAACTTAAGATTGGAAGAAAATCTGAATCATTATCTAGGCAGTGTTTTCTGCCCAAAGAGAAATCTATTGCTCACCTTTATTTGAGCAGTTTAGTAACATGGCAGGATACTCAACAGGTGGAAGAGGTAAGCATTCAAACAACTTCTCTAGCTGGGCAAAGATCAATACACCTGGATGTTTAACACTCCTCGTCACAGAATTGTTCATCCAAATGTTTCAGGGCAAATATTCTTTTTTTTTTTTTAAAGATTTTATTTATTTATTCATGAGAGACAGAGAGAAACAGAGGGAGAAGCAGGCTCCCAAGGAGTGGGAAGCCCGATGCGGGACTCTATCCCAGGACCCTGGGATCATGACCTGAGCCGAAGGCAGACGCTTAACCATCTGAGCCACCCAGGTGCCCAGGGCAAATATTCTTTTATGTTGAAACTTTCTACATTGGAAAGTATTAAAGACCTTTAAGGAAGGGCAATTTTAATTGTATTAAGACACCAATCTCTGATTGGGAGTGTGTGTGAAAGATGGATAGAGAGACTTGTAATGCATGTTCAAATGATGAGATCATAAGGGAGATTTCTCCCACACCATCTGCATTTTTCATGGCTCCCTGAATGGCAGGTGAAAATAAAAAATGTCTTTAATTTCCTATTTCATCTTCAGCAATCAGCATACTGGTGTCATAATTGGGCATCACTTATCATATTGATTATGAATACTAATTATACTAGTGTAAAAGATGAAGAGTCATTGAATGTTTTCACTCAGGATAAACTTTTCTTACACCAGTCAGAATTGTGTCAACAATTTCCAAAATCAGATTCTGAAATCTGACACTCTATATAACACTCTCCCTTCAAAGCCCCAAGAAGGGGTGATGTTAAGATTAAAAGATAAGGCATAATAAATATAAAACGCTAAAAGATTTTTTTCTCAACAGGTTGGAAATAGAAAAATCCCACATTTTTCCTCATATTAATTAAAACATATCTCTGTTTTAAAATTTTAAGAGAATACTATGAGTAATTATGCACAAAAAATTAGACAACCTAGATAAAATGGACAGATTCCTAGCAACACATAAATTACCTAATATTACTCAAGAAGAAATAGAAAGTCTCAACAGACCTATCATCAATAATCAAAAATCTCCCAATACAGAAAAGTCCAAGATCAGACAGTATCACCAGTGAATTATAGCAAACATCCAAAAATTAATCAACACTGACTGATTCTTCTCAAATTCTTCCAAAAAATAGAGGAGGGGACACTTTCTATATATGAGGTCAGTATTATCCTGATATCAAAGCTAGATAGAGACATCGTAAGAAAAGTAAAGACCAGTATTTCTTGAGAATGTAGATAACAAAAAGAAAATTAATAAGGCGATCCCATTTACAACATTATCTAAAAGAACAAAATGTCTAAGAATAAATTTACTAAAGAGGTGAAAGAATTGTACAATAAAAATTATAAGGCATTGCTCAAATAAGTTAAAGAAGACCTAAATAAATAGAAAGATTGGAAGATTTAATATTGTTAGTATTCTAGTACTAACCAAAGGAAATGAAACTTAGAGTCCAGTAATAACAATGGAATAAAACTGATAGTCCAAAAATAAATTCATACATATCTGGACAATTAATTTTCAACAAGGGTTCCAAGTATAGTCAATGAGGAAAGAGTAGTCTTCAACAAATGGTGCTGGACAACTGGATTTTCCCAGGAAAAGAATGAAGTTGGACTCTTGACTCATACAATATCAACGATTGATTCAAAATGAATCAATGACCCTAAATATAAAATAAAAATCACAAAACTCTTAGAAGAAAACATAGAAGTAATTTTCCTTGATCTTGAATTTGGCATTGGATTGTGTGGTATAATGCCAAATGCATGAGCAACAAAAGAAAAGACATACAAATTGAACTTTACCAAAATTAAAAATTCATGTGTATCAAAGGATATTATCAAGAAAGTGAAAAAATGACTTAAAGAATAGGAGGAAATATATGTAGATCATATGTCTACTAAGGGCTTAATGTTCAGAATATATAAAGAATACCTACCACACAACAACAAAAAGACAAACAAACCAATTTAAAAATTGCCTACTTGTGCTCTGTCAAATAAATAAAATCTTCAAAAAAATAAAAAAATAAAAATAAATAAAAATTGGCAAAGGACTGGAATAGACATTTCTCCAAAGAAGATATATAAATAACTAAGAAGCACACAAAAAGATGCTTAACATCATTAGTCATTAGGGAAATGCAAATCACAACCCCAATGAGATACCAATTTACACCTACCAGAATAGCTCTAACTAGAAAAAAGAGAAAAATTACAAGTGTTAGTGAGAATGTGTAGAAATTTGAACCTCCAGATACTGCTGATGGGGATGTAAAATGGGTCAGCTGATGGAGAAAATAGTTTAGCAGTTCCTCAAAAAATTAAACATAGACTTACCATGTGACCCAGCTGTTCCTCTCCTGGTATATACCTAAAATGATTGGAAGGAGAGGCTCAAACACATACTTGTATGATATTATTCATTATTCACAACCAGTCAAAAGGTGGAAGCAACCCAGATGTCCACCAAGAGACGAATGGATAAACAAAATGTGGTATATACATACAGTGAAATATTATTTGGCAGCAAAAAGGAATGAAGTTCTCATGTATGCTACAACATGGACAGGCCTTGAAAACAACTTTATTTATGATAACATTAAAAAGGAAACTATGCTTTAGGAAAAAGTTTAATAAAAGAAGAAAAGGCTTATACACTAGAAACTAAAAAAAAAAAAGAAATCATTGAAAGAAATTAAAGATGGTCAATAAGACATCCCACATTTATGTATTAGAAGATTATTATTAAAATAGCAGAACTTCCAAATTAATCTACAGATGCAATCAATACATTCCCTATCAAAATCCAAGCTTCTCTTTTCAGAAACTGACAAGGGTATAATCAGATTCATGAGGAATGTGAGGGACCCTGAATAGCCAAAATACTCCTGACAAAGAACAAAGTTGATAGGCCCTCACTTCCTGATTTTAAACTTACTACAAAGGCATGATAAATAAGACATTATAGAATTGGCACCTGGATAGATATATAAACAAATGTAATTTAAAATCCAGAAATAAATTCATGTATTTATATTCAGTTGTCTTTTGATAAGGTTACCAAGGAAAAGGAAAGCAGTCTTTTCAACAAATGATGTGGTGGGGCGCCTGGGTGGCTCAGTCATTAAGGGTCTGCCTTCGGCTCAGGTCATGATCCCAGGGTCCTGGAATTAAGCCCCATATCAAGTCCCCTATCAGGCTCTCTGCTCAGTGGGAAGCCTGCTTCTCCCTCTCCTACTCCCCCTGCTTGTGTTCCTTCTCTCGCTTTGTCTCTCTCTGTCAAATAAATAAATAAAATCTTAAAAAAAAAAAAAAAAAAAAAATGATGTTGGGACAAATGAAGAGCCACACACATAGTAATGAACCTGGACAGCAGCTTCACATTATACACAAAAGTTAACTCAAAATGAACCATGGACCTATATGTAAAAATGAAAACTATAAAACTTTCAGATGAAAATATAGGTTCTAAACCTCAGTAGCCTATGTAAGCCAATGACTTTTTTGATGTAATACAAAAGCACAATGAGAAAAGAAAAACAATAGATGAATTAGACTTCATGACTATTCAAGTTTTGTGTTTCAAAGGATAACATCGAGGAAGTGAAAAGACAATACACAAAATGGGAGAAAATATTTGCATATCATATATATGATAAGTGTCTTTTATTTAATATATAAACAACCATTCAACAATGAAAGGTAAATAATCTAGTTGAAAGCTGGTCAGTCTTAAACATTATGCTCTATGAAAGAAAAATTTTTGGATTGATCAGTATAAACACAAAAGTTAGATGAATTCCAATAATGACTACTTGTATTAATCAGGCTTCTCCAAAGAAATGGAAGCGCTATATATCTGGATGGGGAATGAGGGGGGGGATGGAGAGGAAAGAGAGAGACTTATCAGAATTGGCTCATGTAATTATGAAGGCTGAGGAGTCCCCGTATCTGCCATCTTCAAGCTAGAGACCTAGGAAAGCCGGTGGTGGAATTCCAGTCCATGCTCAAGGCCAAGGGAAGCCAATGGCTTAAATCCATTGGGGATTTCTTCTACCTCTGCCTTTTGTTCTATTCAAGTCCTCAACAGATTGGATGATGCCCGCCCCCATTGGAGAGGGCAACTTACCTTACTGAGCCTCCCATTTCAAGTGCTCATCTCATTCAGAAACTCCCTCACAGCCATATACCAAAATAATATTTAATCCGGACGTCCCATGACTCAGTAACATTCACGCATAAAATAAACCATCATACTACTGAAATTTGATGAATTTACACATGGTAAAGAATACCATCATCATGTTAAAATAATTCAACTTAAAATTCTGGAAAACTTTAAGACACTAATAGGATTTTGGAATATTTCAATGAAGCTTAAAGTAGTGTACCTCATTTTGTAGTTGCATATTGCTATTTTTTAAAAATGCCATGGGTTGGAAATTCTATGCCTTCTGTTTTAGTTTGCTAGGGATGACATAACAAAGTATCACAAACTGAGAGCTCAAACAAGAGAAATTTATTGTCTCACAATTTCTGAAACTAGAAATCTGAGATTGATGCATTGGCAAGATTGATTCCTCTTGGGGGATATGAGGAAAGGACCAGTCCCAGGTCTCTTTTCTTGTCTTATAGATTGTGGTCTTCATGTTCACATGGCATTCTCCCTGTACTGTGGCTATGTACAAGTTTTCCCCTTTCTATAACACATCAGTCATACTAGATTAGGGCCCACCCTAAATGACCTTATTTTAAATTAACTAATTAAAGTTAATTAATTTATTTTAAATGAACTATTTCCAAAGAAGGTCTTTTGACTTACTAAGTGTTTGGACTTCACCTTGATTTCTAGGTGGGGCACACAATTCAAATCATGACTTGTTGTTAATGAAATTTGTTGGTGTTTTTCCTCTTTTGTTCCCTCCACTTTCAGAACAATCAGCAGATTTTTCTCTATTACTTTATGCAATTATTCGTGTACTTCTAAGTGCTTTTTTTTTTCTGTTGCCTCCCTGTAAAAATGTTTTCATATTGTATAAACATACAATTTTCATATAGCACTCTCCTCCAGGTTTTCTTTCTTTATACCAACATCAAGAAAAGCTGAAGGATGATTCATTCAGAAGAAAGTCAGTTTCCCAAATCTAAGTGTGGTGTAACGGTTGGCAGCATGTACCCTCTGCAGTCATGTACCCTGAGTCTGAAAGCCAGTAACAACATTATCTGGATGGGCAACTCCAGGTAAGACACTTATCTCCTCTGTGTTCTATTTCTGTCATCTATGAAGAAAGAATAATATTACTAACTGTATGATAAACTGGTTCTGAGGAACAAGTCAGTTGTTACATGAAAACTGCTTAAAAAATTGTCTGGCTTATAGAATACACTCAATAGAAGTTAGAAATTATTTTAAGAAAGCACCTATTACTCCATTCACATTTCCTATAAAACTAATTGAGCCTTAGTAAAATTCAAACACATATACATAAACACATTTCAAGGAAACCTGGGAAAGGCTATGTCTAAAATTTTGAATCTTTAACAAGGAAAACCTAAAGGAAGTGTTTTAAGCTTGATATATCTTAGCCTAAATTGGATCTTAAAGTGATTCAAGTGGTACAATCTAAAACTGAATAGCCCAACCTTTGGAAAATTTGCTGATGTTATCGGATTGTGTCTTTTGGGAATCACAGGGCTAGCCTAGGGACTGGAGAATTATCTAAAGTCAATGATGACTCAAGGGTCAATCACTCACAAAAGATGTCAATGTGGCATTAACAATGGGGGTGGTACTAAAACTTGCTCCTCTCTGAGGATAGCGTCCCTTCTCTGAAGAGTGAAGATGCCTCAAATGCAGCCAGTGATGGTGAGCAGGCTTCCACTGGACTTGGGAAGCCTGGTCATAAGCCAAAAAGCAGGCCTGGTCAAAAATGCCTAAGGGTCATTCTATACCTAGAGAGCCTTCCTTCCTTCATCACTGATGTGCAGGTTACAGATACTTTCCCCGTGTTTCCATAAGCTATCAGAGCATGTACCACACTCTCTAGATTCCTAACTAAATATTTTTATGGGTGTGTTTCCTAATTTACCATTCTGCTCTAGGAATGTCATCTCCTGAGGATAGGGACCATGAACATCCTGTTCATCATTTTATCCCCGGCACTTAGTACAATGCTTAGGATGTTATAGCTACAAAAAGTATTTGTTTATTGACTCATCAGTGGATCTAGGAAAATCATAAACTAAGTCATATTCCTATAGAAAACAAGAATTAATTGATCAGTCAACAAAAAAAGGCCAAAGAGATACGAGTTAGCATTTAAAATATCCATAATCCATTTGGAACTATAACTAAGTCATCACTTTAAAGGGGATTCTACCCTTTATAAATACATTTCTTTGATGTGTTTTGATCACATAATTCTTCTAATTCATATTATAGAATTTGATTTATAAAAATTGTTTTATTTTTTGATTTCTGATTTTAAAAAATTTTGATAGGATGTAGTTAGGTATCATACAATAGAAAATAAGTTTTTACACATTTATCCACGATTTTGATAACAAATTCAACACAATAAGTGTGCTGGTAGCAAGAGTTCTAAAAATTAATCTATTTTATGAAAAGGTAATGCTTGCCCTTAAAAATTAAAAGACCATAAAGGGATACAAAGTAAAAATAAAATTCTCTTTTATTTTTCTTCCCCAGCTAACTTAAAAGTCAACCATTGTTATTAGCTTTGTGTATGTAGGTTTGTGTATGTGTGCATTTACAGATTCTTCCATAGAAATCCCGTACATGTAAAAGAATTTTTTACACAAATGTTTGCACATAGCATACAGTTTTCTGAAACTTGTATCTTACCCTCCACTTTCTGTCAAGTGAACAGTGTATATTAGCAAAACTTACATATTTACATAATATTATAGTATTATGCTATTTCATTATTGTTTTATATTACACAAAAAGTACAGTTCTTGTTGAGTGGGTGTGACAAATTTTTTTAACACAACTGATTTTGATGGATGTTTATGTTTCCAAACAAGGTAGTAATGCTTTTAATTTTTTAAAAATCGCATTGCCATTATTATTAACAGAAAAAGTATGCTAAGAATATCTTAATAGCCTTCTCTAAATCTACTTCCCAAATAGGGACCAATAAAACATCCTGCTACCTACTGCACTAAAATGTCATTGAAATAACTGAATTTCTGTATTTTGTGGTCTCTTTATTTTGAGATTTTTGTAATAATTTGCATAAATAAGTTATATTTTCCAAATACTACCATTTCCATTTTACCTATTTCACTGAAGTATTTAAACTCTCAAAGAACTGTCTGGGAATTTTGATCCACTAAATTATTTCTTATGTTTATGTTCTCCTGTTTTCTTCCCTTCTTCATTTTGCAGTCCCTGATTCTTAATTAAACCCTATTATTCCTCATAATTATACTTTCCTTTCTTGTTAAAATGTCTTATTCTTTAATTTTGATAAAAAAGGTTATTCCTAAAGTCGATCTCATTGAAAATCAAAAGCCTCAAACAGTAAAACAAATAAAAATAAGCATACTGTTCACCCTTTACAGTTCGGATGGGAGGGAAAAGGTCAGAGGAAATGGAAAACATGAAACCAACACACTTCCAGCCTGAAATTTGTATAATTATTGTGTCAAGTTTCTTGTGCCATTTATAAGTGGAAAGTATGTTTTAGTCCCACACAATGCTGAGTAGAAGATGCAAACAAAGTACAGATGTGTCCAGGAACAAACACATGCTTGTTACATTTCATTCACTTGTATATATTCTTCAGTGCTCTTTGTCTTCTGATAGCCTTAAACTCAGGTTAACATTTTATAATAGCACTTACTGGTTTTACAATAGATTGTCTGAGTTCATCTTAATGTGTTAATAGTAATTTAAATGAAATGTCTTCGGATAAACAATATAAAGTATTTACAGTGTATGAAAGCCTAGTTAGCTAGGTTAACTTTGCTTTATTAAAATGTAGCATTTAGGGCACCTGGGTGGCTCAGTTGGTTAAGTGTCTGTCTTCATCTTAGGTCATGATCCCAGGGTCCTGGGATTGAGTCCCACATCAGGCTTTCTGGTCAGCGGGACCTGCTTCTCCCTCTGCCTGCCGCTCCCCCTGCTTGTGCTCTGTCAAATAAATTAAATAAATAAATAAATAAATAAATAAATAAATAAATAAATAAATAAATAAATAATAAAATGTGGCACTTAACTCTCTATACCCAATCAGTTATATTTGATGAATATATGTATATTCATAGTGCTGGCTGATTTATCTTTTGAAAAGACATCTGAATATTTATTAAGCTTTTACTATATGATTCAAAATTATACACTCTTCAGTCACAGCACTCTTTTTTTCTGTTATCAAAGAAGAAAGCTCAGTCTAACTTAAAATGGAGAATTACCTTTTAAATCATTGTTCTTAAGTTATGGCCTTTTGGCTAAGACTCTGTGTGAAGGAGAATTATTTTGTTTGTATGCTCAAATGCTAACTTTAGGGGCACCTGAGTGGCTCAGTGGGTTAAGTTTCCTGCAGACTCTTGATTTCACCTCAGATCATGATCTCAGGGTTGTGAGATAGAGCCCTGGATCTTAAGTGGGGAGGCTGCTTAAGATTCTCTCTCTCCCTCTCCCTCCGCCTCTCCCCTGCTCACGCGTGCGTGCTCTCCTCTCGCTCTCCTTTTGCTCTCTCTCGCAAAAAAAAAAAAAAATAATAATAATAAATAAAAAGCTAACTTTAAAGTTACACCTTGAATTAAAAAGAACAAAAAACTGTAAAACTATAAAATTTTCAGCCAATATTTTAACATCTTTGGTAGTGTAAGTCATAAAAAATATATCACAAGTGTGCCTATGGGATTGATCAATGGATGTTAAAGAGCATCTTTTTATATCTATTGAGGAGTTTATTGACACAAAAGGAAGGGTTTTTAATGAGATACAAAACATGATTCTGCCAAAGAAAATAGCTTTATTAGAACCAAAAATTTCTCAAGGCTGTCAGAGATATTGAGCTGCCTCTAAACCTATTTGAAGATCCCACTATGACTCTTCAGCAATCACCTCCAAATAAATCAGGGAAGTAGAAGTAATCAATCCCATTCAGATAGGGCTCTTCTGCCTTAACCACCAGATAGACATATTTTATGAACAAATATTGCTAATATTTAAAATTGCAAGTGGTTGGAAAATAGTTAAATAGCCAGTGATTTGAAAAGTAGTGTCTAAATTAAGTTACATTTAAATATTGCAATATGTTGTAGTCATTAAACATATATACTAAAAAATATTCACTGTCCAAGAAAGCATTTAAAATTATGGTGTATCAGTAAGTCAAAAAAACAACAGCAAAAAATCCCTACACCATACATGACTGCTGAAAGAGTCTAGAAAACCAATTGAAAAAAATTAAACTATTTATAGTGGGGGCACCTGGGTGGCTCAGTCATTAAGCATCTGCCTTTGGCTCAGGTCATGATCCTGGAATCCTGGGATCGAGTCGGCATCGGGCTCCCTGCTCAGCATGGAACCTGCTTCTCCCTCTGCCACTCCCCCTGCTTGTGTTCCTTCTCTTGCTGTCTCTCTCTCTGTCAAATAAATAAATAAAAATCTTTAAAAAATAAATAGATAAATAAACTATTTATAGTGGTTAATTACCAATACCAAAATATTGAGTGATTTTAGTTTCTACTTTCATTTTTTTTACAAATTCGTCCTGAATTAATGTTTATCACTTTTCTATAAAATTTAAATTTAAGAGGTACACCTTTTGCATAGAACACACTATCTAGAAATATTGACCAGGCTGAAGGATAAAAGAACAATGCCAGAGAGTTTTATTTCTTGGTGGTAAACTTGGACAAGAAATATATAAAGCCTGAGGCTTGATCTGAAACTAAACTTTTTGTCACATACTTCACCATTTCACTAGTCACCCACCTAATACTGTTATAAGGGAAATATGAGAAGAATGATTACACTGTCCTTCCCCCATTTGCCCACCATTGTTTCTAAGAAATAAAACTACAGTGTAGCAGTTGACTAAAGAGAAGGCAGTGGTAAAGGTTTCTAGAAAAACATTTGATTCTGATCAAATGACAGCCTGAGTTTCTCCATGATTCCCTTCATATAAACATGCATCCAGGGACTGGGAAGTCTCTTAAGGGGTAGTTATGTCATGAAGATAAAGGCATACTTTGAAAACTTTAAATTTCTAAATGCACAGAGTAAGCTTTTTTTGTTGTTTTTTGGAGAGAAAGAGAGACACATAAGTGGGGTAGGGGTTGAGGGTTAGTGGGGAGGGGCAGAGGGAGAGAGAGAATCTCCGACAGACTCTCCACTGACTGCAAAGCCCAACTCGGGGCTCCATCTCATGACCCTGATGTCATGACCTGAGCCAGAACCAAGAATCAGATGCTCAACCAACTCAGCCACCCAAGTACCCCAGAGTAAGCTTTTTAAAGAATTACACTACTTCACATGACAGTTGAGGGAACACAGCAAGGGGGCTGAACATTCATTAAAACAACTGGAAAACAAGTCTTCTTCCTTCCATATTTTCTGATGAGAAGTACACTATGAGCTTATTCTTGTTTCTCTCTATGAAAGGTTATTTATTTTTCCTCTGCCGTCTTTGAGGATTTTCTCTTGTACTCTGGTTTTCTGCAGTTTTAATCCCATGTGCCTAGAGTTATGTAAGCATTTAGGGTTTTGTTGTTTTGTTTTGTTTAGTGTTTATCCTGCTTGGTAGTCTGAGTTAATTTGATCTGTTGTTGGTGTCTGTCATTAATTTTGTAAAGTTCTTAGTCACTATTACTTCAAATATCTCTTCACCTGTTTTCTCTCTTTCTTCTCCTGGCATTTTGATTTTGAAGATGATATATTTTTTGATATTATTCCACAGTTCTTTTTCATTCTGTTCTATTTTTTTTATTCTTTTTTATTCTTTTTTTCTCTCCTTGCATTTCCATTTGGGAAGTTCCTATTGAACTATCTTCAAACTCCCTGAATTTTTTTTCTTCAACCATGTTGACTCTCCTGATGAGCCCACTAAAGCCATTCTTCATTTGGGTACTGTGCTTTTAATTTATATTTCCTTTTTTAAAATTCTTTTTTATACTTCCCATCTCTCTGCTTCCATTCTTCATATTTTCTTGCATGCTGCCAACTTTTTCCATTAGATTCCTTAACATATCGATATGATCATAGTTTTTATTTATTTTTATTTTTTTAAAAGATTTTATTTATTTATTTGTGTGAGAGAGAATGAGAGAGAGCACATGAGAGGGGGGAGGGTCAGAGGGAGAAGCAGACTCCCTGCCGAGCAGGGAGCCCGATGCGGGACTCGATCCAGGGACCCCGGGATCATGACCTGAGCCGAAGGCAGTCGCTTAACCAACTGAGCCACCCAGGCGCCCATGATCATAGTTTTTAAAAGTTGATTGGCTGATAATTCCAAATTCTGCATCTTATCCCTGCCTGGTTCTTAAGATTCTTTTGTTTCTTCAGACTCTTGGTTTTATATCTCTTGTTTTTTACATATTTTATAATTTTTTGTTGAAAGCAAGACATGTTGTATTGGGTAATGAAAACTGAGATAAACAGGGTTTTAGCATTAAGGTTTATGTTAATCTGGTTTAGAATTGGACTACGTTAAATGTTTGCTGTAGCTGTAGGTGTCAGATGCATCAAATTCCTCTGGTGTTCTTGTTTTTAATTCCAAATTGACTTGGAACTTCCCTGAGTACTCCTCCTCAGAAGTCTGTGTCTTCCAGATCTTTCTCCTGTACTCCACTTCTATTACACTGAAGCCCGGTTGGTGTGGTGGTAAGGTGTGGGGGAGGGAGAATAATCTTCCAATTAAACCTCAGTCTTTTAGTGGGCCTGTGTCTTGGGACAGTGACCTTCACAAATTTCTGCCAGTTTTTTTTTTCTCCTGTTCCCCTATTTTCTTCCCTGGTTTGGTGTTCCCAATCCATTTTTTTAAGTTATGAATCCTTTTAACATTCCCCCACACACACACACTGGTTGAAGCAGGAAGGCTTGAGGATTCTGGAGTGTGAAGAATTCTCCCTCCCCAGTCTTGATAAAGTTCTAGCAGAGCACTTATCTCTGGAGCATACTTCTTTGTTGTTGTTTCTAAACCTGAGTCTTTGTCACAATAATTACTCTTCCTCTATCTTTGTCAGAGCCATGAACTTTTCTCAAATCTTCATGGTAAGACTTGGATAGAGCCCTTGGAGGTAAATCCATCAAAGCCAGAGAAGGGGGTCCCCAAAGAGTGAGGTCCCCTGAGAGTTTCTCACTATGATACTACTGTACTCAGTCTCCAGCATTTTGCCAGTATTACCACTTAAATGTTCCTCTCAGTTTCCAGTTCCATCAGCTGATTTTTCACATAAGTATATATTGGCTGTATCTCTCTGGATTTTGGGGTGGTGGTTTGTCTTGTGAATTCAGTTTTCTGATGGGCCCAAAATAAACTGTTAAATTTCAGTTCTTCCAGCTTTTCTTGTTGTGAAATGAGACTGCTGTCTTACAGCTCTTTACATATCAGAGCAGAAAGCAGAAGTCTTCTGCAAATTTATTTTTGATCATCTAATATTTTTTTCTGCATTGATTATGTATCCATTCTGAAAATTCCATTTAACTTTTCATCAAGCTTTTAAATAACTAAAGAATTATTAGCTATGGAATAGATATGAAAATAATTACTCTCAAGTGTTCCTGACACATTAATCTTAATTGTTTTCCCTTTAACCCAGAATAATGAGGAAGAGAAATCAATTTCTATTCCTGTTGCAGTTTTCATTAGTTGGACAATTGCTATGTGCTGACTCACCAACATCCAACCTCACTCCTGTATGAAACACCAGTATGATGTATCTCTTTTCCCTACCCCACCTCAAATCTCGGTGATTTTCTTCTTTTTCCCAGCATAAATCTGAATGAAAAGATCCACATCAGCTCTTATCCCTTAATTGGTTATACTGACCTACAACAAAGAAATTATCTCCTAGTACATTTCCTGCCCATAATGTCAAACCCAATACACCAGAACTCTTTATTATCCCTCTCTAAGCTCTCTTGTTTCCTTCTGCTAAGCATTTTAGCAAGATGACACTTCCTTGGGGTTGCATCAGCCCCTGATAAATATACATTCCCAACAAAATCCATGTTTCAGAGGCTTCTGTTGTCTTCAGTAGAAAATTCTTTCTTTGACACTCAGTTATGTCTCTTGATGTTGATTGCAGTTTTTTCATTCTCCTCAATATTATTGTTATTTGGCAGTTTATATGTCATTAAAATGCGACCTAAAGAGAGGATACTTTTTTCCTCTTGCAAATATATTACATTAAAAACTATAAACCAGATTCTCAGCTTGCCACTTTATATTTGATGCAGGACCCATTTCATTGCACCTCTTTTCCCTGCTTGAACCTAGAACCATTTGAGAAATTAAACAAAGGGTTAAGGCACATCGGGGGCCTGGGTGTTACCTCTGTTACTGATCAAGCTTCTATTGAAGTATGTTGCTTATATCTAAGCAAGTGCTTTCTGAAGTGAACCTTGACATTGAGCAAACATTAGTACCCAGCAGGCCTTTTCAGCTGTGTGGCATGAAGAAGAAAAGGAAAGACTACAGTATCCTCAGGAGCCTAACTCAAAGAAAGGAGGAGGAACAGGCTGGGAACTTAATTTCTCCTAAATTCACCCAGGAGATAAGTTATTCCACCTCTGTTAGGACACAGGGGGTGAGGAGTTCTTTCCAGTTAAAAGGAAAAAACAAAACAAGAGTTTCCCCATAACACATCAGTGGAAATAATTTAAACACCTATATATTGATATACTGACTCCATTAATAGAAATTTAAAAATCATAAATTGTATTATAACGAGAACAACAAAAAATAACATGTGAAAATGTGATTTCCATTCTTATCATCCTGTAGGTATAACTAGCATCACATTCATAGAAAGAAAGGGCTGATTTCATGCCCCAACTACATAACACAGGACAGAAATTTCTGCGGAGTCCAACTCCTAAGTATTCTGGAGTCCTCCAGATGTGAGTTAATATGTGCTCATAAACAAATCCATTCTGACTGTGGGCTTCTGCTATCCACCAGTCATGGCAGCTTCCCCCCACATACACCCAGGTGTCTATGGTCTGCAGGCCTCTGCTACTGTCCAATTAAGACAGCAGCGTCTCCATTGAGGATTGGGTTTTGTTCCATTTCCTTCCAGAGGCTACAGATTTTGCTAAGGACCACCATCTGTTGGGTATCCCATCAGTTTGCATCAATGCTCCACGGCAATAGCGTTAGCCAAGACAGAGTAAGGCCAGGCAAGTCTCTGCTGCATAACAAACATCTTCAAAATTCCAGGTGTTTAATACTATGTCATCTATTTCTCATTCACATCACAGACTGATGCAGGACTTGGGATTCCAGCTAACCTCCCTCCCATGATGTAGCCTATCTCTAAAATGTGGCCTCCATGATATCCATAAAAGGGAAAGAGGGCACGGGTGATCATGTATGGGGTTTAATGACTACTTATGGAGTCACATGAATCCAGTGGTGTGTTGGAGCTGGTGCAAACTGGTTTTCAAGAGTAAATTTTGTATATATTTTCCCATCTCCAAGTTTACTGATATCACATTGATAGCTCGTCGTCAATCATGATGTACTTACACCAGAAAAGTTGACAAATACTACAAATAACATTTCTTTTTTCCCTTTTTAAATTTTCCGATGGAGCTGGTTTGCCAACATGCTACCACACACATCATTTCCATTCTACTGACCAGAACAGAATCACATGGCCTCATTTTAATTGCAAAAGAGAGTGAAAAATGTAGTGTTTCTACATGTCCGGGATAACGAATGGCAATTGTGAACACCTGACCAGCATTTGCCATGTTGCCTAAGCTGTTAGATCATTTGTGCTGCAATGAGGGAACAATGTATTTCTGTTGGTATATTTCACTGTCCTAGATACATAGTTGTCCATGGAGTCTATTCATGCCACAATGTCTTACGGACTTTGCAAATGAAACAGCCCTTTAAATTTCTTCCTATACCCCTGATTCATTGAGAGTTCAATAAAGAAAACAAAAATCATTTGTGCATTTTAAGCAAGAAAGAATTCAGTAAAAGTAATTAGGTGCTTACCCATTCATTGAAAGGGCTAAAGGAGCCCGTAACTCATTGGAGACAACCCATAACAGTTAGATCTCAAGAGCAAGCCACCATAACTGATCCAGAGAGAATGAAGCTAGAGCTGCTATCACTGCCATAATAACTTTTATTGGACACTGTAATGTAGCATCAGTCATGGAAATTTGTCTATCTCTACAAATAGCAGTCACAGTGGGAAATGGCCTCCCCTCCACTTCAATATTCAAATGTGATGCCAGTGGATCTTTTAGCAGACTTAATTTGCATCAAGCAATGTAGTTATCAGATGATTTGGGAAATGTAGTTTTAAGTTGTCTATATTCTAAGGAATATAAAAGGAGGTAGGAATGAAAGTAAGCACCATTATAAATATTCACCATAAGTATTCTTTCATCCAGTTTTAGGCACCAGACTGAAAGGATGTTGTCCCTTCCTTATAGCCAATCGACACAGAAATAGATTCTCAAGGACCACCTACTTAGATGAACTGTATGGATTCATTATTTATTCATCAGTGTCAAATTTATTTTTAATTTATAAATCATGATATTTATAGTCTACCTTACTCCAATATCTAATTGGCGGTGGCATTCCAAAATACATACAATGAAAGTGAAACAAAGAGAAAAAAACAGGGTTTAGGAAAATATACATAGAAAACAAAATGGTTTCAAGGAGGAAAGTTTGCTTTTACGTATATGACTCATAAATTCCTAAATTGTTATTAATGTTGGGATGCAAATTTCACTCTGAGTTCCATGGTAACCAACACAAAAATGGAAAATGATCATCTACAGATGGTACGTTGTCTATGAAGGTCCATCCAGATCTACTACATGATTCGCAGAGCCCAGTGCAAAATGAAAATGCAGATCCCTTTGGCCAAAAATCATTTAGAATTGGAAGACAGCAACAGTAAAACATTAAAACCAGGAGCAAAGCCCAGCTAAGGTGGGGCCATGCCCTAGTGCACAGGTCACATATCCACGAAGCCAGATAGCCCTGGAGCTTATCATTTCCCCCACGGAAACAAAGCTCTTCCTAATGTTTATGGCTAAAAAAGAGTCTCTCACAGCAGTTTCCGTACAGAGACATTAACTAATACAGTGACTAATAATAATAAAGGCAGCCAATCTTTCCCAAGGATTTGCCATATGCCAGAAAGAGACAGTTCAAGAGAGCATACCCCCATTTCTCAGTGAAGATCAACGTAAGTCAAGGTCACTACATTAAAGCACAGATCAGAGATACCAGTTCAAGAACAAAATCCTATAGTACATCTGACTTTCTAGTTTCAAAAACAAGGATCAAAACCTCAGCTAGAGAAATGGAAGTGCTGCTGGATTTCCCATGGTCTCTCCCTTATACACAATTTCCAGGGTCAGAAACTAAAGCCCTTGTGCCAAAATCTGGCTCCATTCTTGTTTTTGTATGGTCCACAGGCTGAAAGTAATGTAAATAGTCTTTACATTTTCAGTGATCACCCTTTAAGTGATATTATAAAAACGTATGTAATATCCTTGATGTGCCTCTTGGCCTGCAAAGTCTAAAATACGTACTATCTGACTCTTTAGAAAAAGTTTGCTGAGGCCCCTGATTTATTCCATTGAACTATAATTAATGATGTGTTCATGTTTTCACTCTATATGCATATTGCCATTTTTACACTTGTTCATTTTATGAAACTAACACTTAATACTTTCCCCAAGTCTAAACCACTCAAATTTTTATTATTATTATTATTATTAGCTACTATTATTATTACAACTATTATTAATTAAACTGTCAAAATATGGTATGTTTCTAGGTCATTCACAGACATCTTCTTATTGTATTTTATGTCTTACTAAATTTTAAAACTATGCACTAAACATCCTTATATTATTCCCCACACTCAGATTGTGTCTTTTAGGTATAGGCAAAGTCCTGGAATTTAAATGAGGAAATATTAGTTCAGGAAGTGAATCCAAACTTAACATAACAGGTTTTGGGGTAAATCACCTCAAATCACTTGTTCTCCATTTTTTCATCAGTAAATTAGGAATTGTGGCGTAATGGAAAGAGACCCTAAGCTTTGACTTAAGATCTGGGTATCTGAATAGTTGCTTCTTTTTTTCTTTTAAGATTTATTTATTTATTTATTTATTTATTTATTTATTTATTTATTTATTTATTTATTTGACAGAGAGAGAGCACAAGCAGGGGGAGTGGCAGGCAGGGGAGAAGAATCAGGTTTCCGGCTGAGCAGGGAGACCCGATGCAGGGCTCGATGCGGGGCTCGACGCTCAACTGACTGAGCCACCCAGGCGCCCCTGAATACTTGCTTCTTCCTGAGACTCAGATCTTCCTGCAGGCTTACCAAGGCATTCTAGCACATTCTATCAAGGCAAGTAAGCCAGATTTTATTTGGTAGGCTCTCAATTGCTACTATTGTGGATCAAAAGCAGTAATAGGTGTGAAAGAGTCTTGTTTTTTTAAGATTTTATTTTTAAATAAAAGAGAGATGGAGCACAAGAATGAGGGGCAGGGAGGGGCAGAAGGAGAGGGAGAAGCTTACTCAGGCCTGAACAGGGATCCTGCCCTGGGGTTCCATCCCAGGGCTGGGGATCACGACCTGAACCAAAGGCAGATGCTTAACCCGCTGAGCCACGCAGGCACCCTATGAAAGAGTCTTAACTATATGATAGAAACTACACCTCTATCTAACGTTAAATAATGCCTTAAAGATATTTAAATAATAGTGCAGTTCATGTAGATGACATCTCTCAACTTGCACAGTCTTGTATTTATTTACTGTTTAGAGGAGCCACAAAACCACCAGAGTTTCATGCTTTTCTGGGAATTAAAATGTTAGGTGTTTTGTTTTGTTTTTCCTATAAACATTTCATGTATAAATCATATACAGTTGAAAAGAATACATAAATCAGATGCAGACTTTATTGAGAGCTTCATACTTTTCTGTTACAAACTCAAAACATGCCTTTAAGCTTAATTATTTGAAATAATAAAAATTCAAGCTCTCTGAGTTGTATACTGATTGATCTTTGTTCTCTAAAATTATATTTAGTGAACAGTTATACTTGGATACAAGAATGTACTTGTAGTTTCAAAAGGACACTGACAATTTTTCTTTACACACTATTTCTATTTGTGCCTGAGGGCAACTTTTTCTTATGGGTACACATGCTATGGACAATAACCAGGATAAAATTTAAAAAATTAAAATTTTTCTATATCTCGTCCTTTCAAATATGCCTGCTAATATGGTTCATAAAACGTGTGTGCTTTGAAACTCTTTGCATTATTTGCATAATTATTCCCATAATTCACTTAAAGTTACTAATAATTATTTTACATTAACTTCAGTTACTAAATAAATTATACTTTGTAATGGACAATAATTATAACAACTATAAAAACATAATTAGCGAAAATAGGTTCATCAACACATAATCATTTATTCACAAGTATTAGATTATTGAGTATTTGCGAAGTGGTAAGCAATGAGGTCTGTCTGGAAAGGCAACAAAGTCATGACATAATCAAACGCCTCATGGAGCTTACATTCTATATTAAGTGTGGTATAAAAATGAGAAATTTCTGGGAAACAATGAGGCCCTGCATCCTTGTTTTGAAATTTAAAGTCCCAAGCCCTTTAAAAGGTGAAAGAATTTGACCAATTCAAGAACTATTTAGGAGCTATGTTAGGACTAGAACTCGGGTTCTGTGTGTTGATCTAGTAAGGCAAGCATATATAACCATCATTATGTTTGCTTTGATTAGACTGTGTATGTTATGTTCATGCAGGTGTTTTAACATTTAGCAAAATGCTTTGGGAACAGTGGTCAGTTTAATACCTTGCAGTGAGTTAGTTAATGGGGATCCTTTAAAAACATAAGCCAGAAAAAAATAAAAATAAAAACATAAACCAGGTCATATATTTTTTTAAGATTTTATTTATTTATGGGTCAGAGAGAGAGCACAAACAGGGGGAGTGGTAGGCAGAGGGAGAAGCAGGCTCCCCACTGAGCAAGGAGCCCAATGCAGGACTCAATCCCAGGACCCTGGGATCATAACCTGAGCCAAAGGCTGGTGCTTAACCAACTGAGCCATCCAGGTGTCCCAGGTCATGTTATATTGAAAAACCTACAACAGCTCACTGTTTCTCTCAGGTGAAAGCCAAAGTGCTTGAGAGAGTCCTGTGTAATCTGCACTTCCCCCTCGCTTTTATTTCTCTAATTTCAACCCTTACTAGTCTCCCCTTTCTTCTAATCTGACCACATTGTCCTTGCTTCATTCAAACACACCAGTGATGCTCCTGCCTCAGGCCCTTTGCACTGAATGTTTCCTCGTGCAGAAAACTGCTCGAGATATCTGCAGGACCAGCTCCTGTACGGCTTTCAAGAATTTTATCAGCTGTCACCTCAGTGAGACCAATCCTGAAAACTATCTGAAACAGCATCCCATCTTCTCCCCCTCACAACTCCTTACTCTGCTTCTCTTATGCTCCTACTTTTTCCATATTGACTCCAACCACCTCTGCTATTTTGTAATTTACTTATTATTTTGTTATTCCTATTTTCTATACTCTTTCTTTCCAGCTGGAATGTAAACTCCCCAAGAACAATGTTTGCTGTTTGCTCTGCTAAGTGATGCCTCCCCAGCACTGACAGGTGTCTGGTATGTAGTAAATACTCAGTTAATATCTGTTGAATAAGTGTTATGCTTATTGTATAAAGGAGATGATGTGCTAATAGAGAAGAGAACTAAGAGATGTTGAATGTGGCTCCACTCTCAGCCGGCTCACATATAGAAGATGGTCCCGTAGGGGCGCCTGGGTGGCTCAGTTGGTTAAGCGACTGCCTTCGGCTCAGGTCATGATCCTGGAGTCCCTGGATCGAGTCCCGCATCGGGCTCCCTGCTCGGCAGGGAGTCTGCTTCTCCCTCTGACCCTCCTCCCTCTCATGTGCTCTCTCTCTCTCTCTCATTCTCTCTGGCTCAAATAAATAAACAAAATCTTTAAAAAAAAAAAAAAAAGAAGAAGGTCCCATAAAACCTGCCCTATGATACATCCTTACATACATATAGGCATTCATGGATATATCAATAATTCTAAAGGTTTTACAAGGAGGTGAAAGAGATGACTTTATGCTAAAGCACTTCCTATAAATCCCCTTAAAATATTTGTCTTTCCCAAATGTTCATTTCTTATGACAGATGCCACACCCTTGCTTCCTCTCAGTCCTTTTCAACCATCTTCTCAAACCTCTCCCTCACTCCATTCTGTGGGGGGTGAGTCCACCCCTTCCAACATTCTTTGACTAAGCACCTAACTTTTTCCCAATTTTAGATGTCCCTTTCATCAAATTCAGCAAAACAAAGTCTCGCTAGGAATTCTCACTCCTTAGCACTGACCATTGGGGTTTGCAGTGTAGAAAAGGGTATTATCTTGCTGTTTTATGTGAATACATCTTTTTCTCCACAGAGTCTTCAGTAATGAAAGGGTATTGCTTAGGCTTTTTGGAAGCAAGGAAACTTACGAAATAGCAGTTTTTAGTCCATATTAAGGGAACCTGACCAATATTTTTATCTGTTCACCAAAAGAAAAGAGAGTTAAACCAGGTCGATACAAGAAAAGCAAGTCAAATTGAATCTAACAGAGTGATAGAAATGGAAGGATTATATCCAGAGCCCTAAGAAAAAAGTAATAAAGGGAGATTTAAATCAAAAACAAAGTAAAGAAAGGAAACCAAAAAGTACAAATCCAGAAAGATTCAGATGAAATGAATTAGAAATAAAATTCACAGAGGTGGTATTAGCCAACAGAGAGAGAAATAATTAGTGTAAAAATAAGAATCCGTTAAGTAGAACCCCATAGAAGTAAGTCAAAGAGGCAAATTTAACCATCTGTCTGCCCACTGTGGACAAAAAAAAGTGTAAAATATTATGTTTTGTCTTAACAGAGGTGGATTGTTACTTCTGGCAGATATTCAGACCTGAGGATTTTCTATGCTTTCCTTCAGTGTGAGTTCAGGTGTATAGGTCATCAGAAGGGTACCTCATGCCCACAGCTAACCTGGATAATTTCCTGCATTCCTGGGGACTTGACTCAGAACCTCATGGAGCAAGAGAGAATAACTTTGAGATTATACCGGAAGAATTATCAACATGCAAGGAGGCCATTTCTCATCTACCTCAAAGTTCAGTGCATCATATTTTGATATTCATAATTGACTTGTACCATACATACATGCATAAATGGAGTTTGCGCTTGTTAATAGCAAATCACTATCATACTACTCCCCATGTATGTAAAGTAGATTCCCTGTATTGCTCAGACCAATGGGATTAAAACTGTGGATGGCAAAGAAACTGAGAAGTTCTCCAACCTGTCACTCCTAATTTATCTTCTTTTACTTTCTACATATACAAAAATCATGAGATTTCACTGAGATACAAGTTTTCATTATTTTCACCATTTTCATTATGCCGTTAGCATCTCCAAAGAAATAATTGAAACATAATAGAAAATAGATTAATATTAGTGATAATTTCCCTATTACTATTTCCTTGATTTCAGGGAATGAGAAGACATTCTTTCTTTCCTTGAGAAACCAAAAATATTAGGCTGTTATTCTTTTTTTCTTTCCTCCTTGTTTCTCTTTCCTTTTTCTTCTTGCCATCAAATGTTTCTAATTGATATAAATAAATATTAATAAATCATTCATTACAAAAGAAATGTAAAGTTGAAAAGATATGTCATTGTTTGTTTTTTATAAAAAATTTATTTACTTATATGAGAAAGGGAGAAAGTATGAGCATGGGGAGGGGCAGAGGGAGAGGGAGAAGCAGACTCCTTGCTGAGTGCAGAACCCAATGAGGGGTTCTTTTCCTACCTTGACCCAGGGCTCATCGTGAGGTTAATAGCAGGGCTCGACCTAGGGCTGGATCCCAGGATCCCAAGATCACAACCTGAGCCAGGCACCCCGATATGTCATTCATTGTCTTTATGGAGCTTGTATTCCAATAGAGACGGAAACTCTTATACAATGAATTGCATGAAATCATGTCTAGCTATAAGCTGAAACATGATCCCTACAAAGTAAGTAAAGGAAAGGGACAGTGTCTTAAGAAAGCGAATAACTAAGAAAGAGAAGAAATGTGCTGCTCTTGGGGAAGATTTCATTAAAAAAAAAAAAAAAACACTGATGTTTCATATGGGAGCTATTGGATATTTGGAAATTTTTAAGGTAAAAACTTGTGGTTTGCCAAAGAAGAAAGGTGCAGTGGCACTGCTGGGGTTAAGTGTTCCTGGCAATACCATAATGTAATCTTGTCCTCTCTAACTGCCTGCCACCCACCACACTAAAATGTATAAACATGTGTGGGTTTTTTTGCACCTTCACAGATTGTTGCCCCAAAATATTGAAATCCCTCTGCTTCTGCTCTTTACCAAATTTGTAGCAATAAACCTAGAAATTCAGTGAGTTTAGAGCAGAAAAAGTGAGAGGGATCTGGGACTGGAGAAGAAAGCAGGTGAGACGATGGAAGAGTTTGTTTACCATGTGAAGAATTTTGGGTTTCATTCTAAGAACATTCAACAGCCATTCTAAAAATATTTATTGTCTGCCTACTATGGGCCTTGTTTTGGGTATTTGCAGATATATACCAGCAGAGACAATAAAAAATAAACGATTCTCTATGTTTGAAGATGGAAAATACATTGAAATGAGGACAGAGTCAGGAGAACGTGCAGTGGGGGCAGCCATGAGCAATGACATGCTCTACTTTGCCTTGTAAGGGTCTATTTCTTGTTGCAAGATGGAAAATGAACTAGATGGGAGGCTTTTGTAATAGTCCAAGCCAGACATAATGGCTTGGCCTGTTAGTGGGGGTGGAGGTAATGAGAAGTGAATAGGTTTGAAAGACATACAAAGGTAAAATTGGCAGACTCCATGATGCATTTGATATAAGTATGACATAAGAGAATAGTATCAAGACTGTTTCTTTCAGTGCAGAACCAATTAGTGACAGTTCCATTTTTGAGATAGGGGACACTGGGGAAGGCTAGATTTGTTATTTTTTTCCAGCTGGTAGTAATCAGGAAAACCTCAAATGAATTCCTTCAATTAACCATAACTTATGACATGGCATGACCTGATTTATATATATATATATATATATATATACTCTTTGTCCTTCATCTTTCTCTACATTCATTGGCTTTTTATAAGTAATTTTGTATTTAAAAATGGTTTCAATTAGGCTACAGTTAGTAATAAATTAACATGATAGAAAAAAAATGGGAGGACTGATGTTACCTGACTTCAAGACTTACTATAAAGTTACAGTAATCAAGACAGTGTGGTATTGGCAAAAGAATAGACAAAGAGGTCAGTGGAACAGACTAAAGAGCCCAGAAGTCGATCCCCATAAATATAGTCCACTGATCTTTGACAAAGGAGCACACAATGAAGCAAAGATAATCTCTACAGCAAATGGAGCTGGAAGAACTGGACATCCATATGCAAAAAAAAAAAAAAAAAAATCTAAAAACAGATCGTACACCCTTCACAAAAGTTAGCTCAGCTCATAGACCTATGTGCAAAAACCAAAACCATAAAATTCATAGAAGATTAAATGGGAGAAATCTAGATAACCTTGGGTACAATATGTCTTTTAGATACAACACCAAAGACATGACTCATGAAAGAAATAATTGATAAGCTGGAATTTATTAAAATTAAAAACTTCTGTTTTGCAAAAGATGATGGAAAAAAAAAAAAAGAATGAGAAGACAAGTTATTCATCCCAAGACTGAGAGAAAATATTTGCAAAACACACATCTGATAAAGGACTATTTTCCAAAATATACAAAGAACTCTTAAAATTCAAACGTAAGAAAACAAGTGATCTACTTTTCAAAATTACCAAAGACCTTAATAGAAACCTCACCAAAGAAGATATCTAGATGGCAAATAAGCACATGAAAAGATGTTCCCCAACATTTCATCATAAAAATTCAAATTAAAACAAGTTAGATACCACTAGAAGGGCCAAAATCTGGAACATTCACAACACTAAATGCTAGAGCAGATGTGGAGTAGCAGGAACCCTCATATGTTGCTTGTGAGAATGCAAAATGGTACAGCTGCTTTGAAAGACCATTTGGAGTATGCAATCCAGGAATCACACTGCTTGGTATTTACCCAAAGGAGTTGAAACTGCAGTACATCCAGACAATGGTATTTATTAAGCACTAAAAAGAAATAAGGTATCAAGCCATGAAAAGACAATGAGGAACCTTAAAAGCATATTACTAAGTAAAAGAAGCCAATCTGAAAAAGCTGCATACTGTATGATTCCAACTATATGACATTCTGGAAAAGAGAAACGGATGGACGTAATAAAAAGATCGGTGATTGCCAGGGCTCAGAAGGTGTGGGGGTGGAGAGATGAATAGGCAGAGCACAGAGGATTTTAAGGACAATGAAAATATTCTGTATGATATTATAATGATGGATATATGGCCTTATACATTTGTTCAAATGCATAAAATGTACAACACCAAGAGTAAAATCTTCAGATAAACTATGGACTATGGGTGATTAATATGTAGATTTACCCTTGGTAAAATATATCCCATTCTGGTGACTGATGTTTACGATGGGGGAGGCTATGCATATGCCGTGACTGGAAATATATAGGAAATCTCTTTACTTCCCTATCGGTTTCGTTGTAAACTTAAAACTGCTCTAAAAAAATTAAAGTCTTAAAAGAAATTAAAGCAATAGAAGCCAGTTTACTTAAATCCAACCAAGTACATAAATCATTATATTTGTCTTTTATAAAAGTATACAGTTGAAGTTGTCCTATTTGTGAGACTTGTTATTGTATTAAATGCAATAAATGCCTGATAATTAGCTTTTTCAAAATTATAATGTAAGTGCCTGACATTATGCTTTTTATGGCTAAGTCATCAACTTCCGAGATAGCCACAGCTAGATGATGAGCCAGGCCACCCTACCCATGAAGTTAAGTTTTTTTTAGAGAGAGGTCTGGTTGACTTAGATAACTGACTGACTGACCTCTTGCTTTTCCCTTCTTGTGCTTTAATTCTCACTCTTATGTTTTAAATTCACCAATCATGAACCCACAAAATCTGCGGCACCCCTCCCCAGATACCAAGAAAGGCAGAACCTCAGGACTACCCCCTCTTCTCTCTCCCTCTCTCTCCTGTTTCTCTCTCTCCATGATCCTGCTGTGTGGCCCCAAGTGTGCAGTGTACCCTCCAGGAGTTGTGAGTAATAAACTTTGTCTTTTCAAAGTCCCCTGACCTTTGTTGCTGAGGCACATCTTACAGTCATAATAAGAACCCCGGAGTGGGTCCAGCTACATCACTGGCTCTGATCAAAGAAATATATGTTAGGGCTCGCCACAATGAGTGCCCACAGACGTTTCTAGATGATAGCATCACTATCAATAGGCTAAGACCAACGTAAAACAGTTCTTTATTCATCAAACTTTATTGTGCATCTGCAATATGTACATCACCCTACCACCTATTGATGAATTACAGTAAGAAAAACCAAGCTTGTTTAGGGGCCTTGGTATTTACCTATCCTTGAATTCTGAGAATTGCCAAAAGGGCCAGAGAGTGTCTCACTTGTTATTTTTTGATGCTGTTTGCCACAGCTCCCTTTTGGTCCTAGCTGCTGCTTATACGGACCTCTTGGCAATTCTCCACAGTCACTGGGATTCCCTTACATTGATGCTGTCAGGATACCAGTCATAACCTCTCTTCCATACAAAAGAAAAAAAATTTTACCCTGAGCACAGCAAGACATATTTTATTCATACTACTACAGTAAAAGGGAGAGACTTATCTAAAGGAGAAAAACGAACTTCTCATATACTTATGACAGGAGGTAGTTTTGCATATTGGAGCAAGGTGCCTATCCAAGTGAGGCTCAGCCTCCCACAAGAGCTAAGAGATAGCTAGATGGTTGCATTTCAGAGAGATGGTCCCCAGGTCTTCTAAGACACATTGTTTGGTAGTAAATGATTTGCATCTCAAAGGAACAGAGGAACAGAGAAAGAACCTATAATAGCAAGTTTTCAAAAGCAAATGCTCTAAGAAAAGGGCGATGGGGGTATATAGTCAAATATTTAGTGGAACAAACAGTAAATTTGAGGGCAGTGTTGACCATTCTCAAGCAGTTCATTTTAAGAGGACTGGGTCATCCTTGGAACATGGTCTTGGACTGAAAAAGCCAGGCTAACATTTGAGCAAGTCTCAGTAAGAGAGCTTGAATAGAGTTATTTGTGCCAAGAGTTTTGCACCTTCTCACCCACTTCCTATCACTTAAAGCTGATTGTACCCACCCACCATGCTGGCAACTCTTATCCAGCTTAACCCTTATTGCTGTGAGGACTCTTGAATCTCAGACATTCTTTGGGGAATCTTCTATCCACTCATATAGCCCATAATGCCTGATGTACTCTCTGGCTATCGTTTGTAATTCACAGGGATCATATGGGTTTCTGGGGGCATGTCATTGAAAGAGAACTCAGGTACAGACTCTCACCATATGTAGCTTGAAACTACTGTTGCCTTCCTACATGTACAACTTCTCCGATGTCTATTTCCAGACTCTTCCTCATTTTTCTTAGGGAATTGCTTATTCTTTTCCCCCTCCATGTTGTCTTCCATTGGACTCTCTCTTACTTTCATCTGAGAGATCAATGTACATCAAAAGGAACCTCAATTTTGAACTGGGCTCATACTTTCCAAAGGCTAAAAGTTTCCGTTTTTGAAAAAAAAAAAAAAGATCAATGGATGAATCAATCGATGTTTTAGGGAAGAGAGGTTTTTTATTATGCTCCTTATAAAATAATTCATCTGAACCTCAGTTTTAACTCAAGTATTTATTTCTGTGCTTGTAGAATTCATATTCTACTGTAAAAATGGATAATCATTTTTTTAAAATATGATTTTTATGAGTGAATTTTCAGGCATTCTATTTGACCTTTTAATTAGTTTGAAGCCAAAAAATGTAAATTTGTCAGACAGTAGTGATAGTAGGATTTACTGCTGGGAGAGATCTTGCTGGCTTCTCAAAGATCTTCCAACTATCCTTTTGATCTTGATGTTGATTATCTCATATATGAAATGGGGCTTTTTGTGAATTGGTTTAATTTATGAAGTGATAAATGTCCATGTTTATATGTTTGAATTGTGACACCATCTTTTATTTAGGTGAACCTTCCTTAAAAAGCTAATGTTTAATATTCTTTATTTAGGTCTTTTTATTAGCAATGAAAATGTTGATTGATGACTGAGCCCATCTTCTGAAATAAGAAATGTACCCTTTTATTGTCTAATTAAATTAAGTGTTAGAATACATAAACAAGCTTCAATAGTGTAGTCTGGTTTTGGTATTAAATCCCATAACCTCTTGGGGCGCCTGGGTGGCTCAGTCGTTAAGCATCTGCCTTCGGCTCAGGTCATGATCCCAGGGTCCTGGGATCGAGCCCCACATCAGGCTCTCTGCTCCGCAGGAAGCTTACTTCTCCCTCTCCCACTCCCCCTGCTTGTGTTCCCTCTCTCGCTGTGTCTCTCTCTGTCAAATAAATAAAATCTTAAAAAAAAAAAAAAATCCCATAACGTTCTCACAATGAAATGGTACTTCCTATTGTCTGGTGCTAAAACGAAGTTTTGTTGTGGTCTTACTGTAAAAAAGTTACTCAGTGTGTATTGCTAAGAAGAATAAACTGCTCAGGTTAGCATTTTTATCCCCATGACATATATGCATTTGATGTTTTTCAGTGTATCCTTTTAATAAAGTCTTTAAGTGATGTCATTTGCTTATAAATTCAACATGAGAAACCTAAAAGTTGACTTTCAGCATTTTCTTTGCTTTCTTCATTTTGTGGTTGATTCTGACCTACATACCCTGAAATGAGTCAGGTTCCTTCCAAATAGTTCAGCATTCCAAGCACTTCATATAGGCTGCACAATACTTGTTCTTTGCTCATTTCTACTGCCAATGTGCTTTGTTATAAAAATGAACCACATTTTTTTTTGTCGGTAATAATATATTTGCTATAAAGGTTATATTGCAAATTTCACCAGGTTCCACCAAGAAAGTGATATATTTTTATCATCACTATTACTATTTCTCTAAAGAAATATACGTAAGAAAATTGTGTAGAGAGGGAAAGTTTTTAAATACCAATTGTATATGCAGATAGTTATAAGTGATATCCAGCAAAACTTGGAACAATTTTTCAGTTTCATTCACCACTTAGTGTGTATACCAGGGTCAATCATAATGAAAAAAAAAAAAACAAAAACCTCCCCCAAACACAACCACAGCTTCATTTTTCTTGTCTTCTCTGTAATGGAAGCTCCAAGTTGACACAGATGGTAATAATAAGAAGGCAAGTCCTGAGAGCTGCCAACTGCGTCATCCTGAACTCTTTCAACACACCTCATCTGAAACGATAACTATAATTCCTGTCCTACGTTGTACTCTGCTTCAGTGCCGCACATCTTTTAAAAGTATTAAAGAAACCATTCAGAGAGCATTATTGGAAAATAAGAGAGGGCAAATATTCTGGTCAACCAAATAATGAGTTTTAATATTTCCCAGCAGTTACCTAAAATCCCAGCTGAATTCAAAGACTTTAAGAGGTATCCGGAGACAGAGCTTGATGGCGGTGGGGGAGGGGCTGGAGGAGGGACCTAATATGTTCCTCTTCAGTGTTCTCTCCTGCCAATTTGTCTGAAATATTTCAATATACGTAAACCCACGCTAGCATTCATGAAATGCCCCAGTAGTAGAGGCAAAAATCCCTTAGAGAAACATCCATGTAAAACTCTGTGTAGATTAGGCAACCAGAGAATAGAGTACACCAGGGCATGCCTAACTGACCAAGTAAAATTCTAGCCTGCTTTTTCTCTCCTATAACATGATAAAAGATAGTATGTAGTAGTAACACTTTTAATTTAAAGCAATAAGCAAATATTTTCCACATTTTTGCACAATAAAATACTTGTGGGTTTTCTCAAATGCTATATTTATGTGCATAATTCTTTTTTGCTACTTACTATAATAATGTTCATTTTTGTGTCCTGGAACTGAGTCATATTTATGCAACTCCAAAGTTAAAATAAAAGCCTACAGCCTGGGGCACATGGGTGGCTCAGTCGTTAAGTGTCTGCCTTCAGCTCAAGTCATGATCCCGGGGTCCTGGGATACAGCCCCGCATCAGGCTCCCTGCTCGGCGGGAAGTCTTCTCCCTCTCCCACTCCCCCTGCTTGTGTTCCCTCTTTCACTATGTCTCTCCCTATCAAATAAATAAATAAAATCTTAAAAAAAAAAAAGCCTACGGCCTATTACAATAAATTTATAGAAAAAATGTATGTAATTTGTTCTTATTTAAAATATCAGGGACACCTGGGTGGCTCAGTCAGCTAAGCATCTGCCTTCGGCTCAGGACATGATCCCAGGGTTCTGGGATCAAGTCCCATTGCAAGCTCCCTGTTCAGTGGGGAGTCTGCTTCTCCCACTTTTTTGCTGCTCCTCCTGCTTGTGTGTTCTCTCTCTCTCTGTCAAATAATTAAATAAAATCTTAAAAAAATAAAATATCAGAAAATACAAAACAAAATGGCATTTATTATTTATTCTGTCAGTCCTATAATAAACAGAATCCAACTGAGAAAATTCTAGAAAGTTTACCAGAGTAAGGACATGGACAATGTATGTTAAGGCACCCAGAGATTAGCAGCAGTGGGAAACTGTTACCAGCAGAAGAAGGTAAAAGCACTCCTGGAGCTGAGGAGAAATGGAGGCCTAACACAGGGGATTTCCTAACGGGAGCTGTAGTCGTGCAGGGTAGCAAACATTAACAGGAAACCTGTCAAACGTAATAAGGACGGGAAACAAATATCCCAACCTCCCCCCTTACCCTGTTATTCCCCTACCAGTGCTTCCCATTGGCTGAACTCAGCAATCTGAAGCCAGACAGTAAGGAAGCCAAAGTAACACAACCCAAGGGCTCAGCCTCCCGGTGCAAAAGGAGCATGAAAAGACAAAGAGTAGACTGGGTCAGAGGGCAAAAGAAGAAACTCAACATACCCATATTCCTGCAACAAAGAATTGAGCACAAAGAAATAGCATCTAGTAGAGCACCTGGGTGACTCAGTCAGTTAGATTTGCCTACTGCTCGGGTCATGATCCTGGGGTCCTGGGGTCAAGCCCCACATCAGGCTTCCTGCTCGGCAGGGAACCTGCTTCTCCCTCTCCTGTTTCTCCTGCTTGTGCACTCTCTCTCTCTCTCTCTCTGTGTCAAATAAATAGATGAAATCTTTAAAAAAAAAAAAAAAGAATTAACATCTAGTGATATTTGCTTCCAGTTTTTCTTTTAAAGTGTCACTCTATTATTTTGAATGTCGAATGCACATGGATTTTTAAAAATTCAAAAAATGTGTAATCACAAAAAAGACATCACTCTAAATATGTGAGTGAACCTCATTTCAGATATTTTTCTCTGTACATACAGATATATAGAAAAATGGAAAAATATATTGACAGAAGCCCTTATTCTTAAAAAAACGGGACCATACCAGGAAAACATTACGGTAAAACTATTAAATTTTATTTTAATTTTTAAGAATAAAAACATTGAAAATTAAGCATAAATATATTATTGGAGCTTAAATAAATGTTTTCTTAACACAGTGCCATTTTATATATTTTTGTATTTAAAAATGACTTAAGTTCAGAAACTATTTTACTCATAAGATTAAGATATATATAGTTTTAACCACAGCTTTCCATTTAAGAAATCTATTAATGCCCTGCTATAAATGAGGAAACTGTTAACATGTCACATATTTCAATCCCTTCTCTATGTACATCCCAACATTTTTTTTAAAGATTTCATTTATTTATTTGACAGAGAGAGACACAGCGAGAGAGGGAACACAAGCAGGGGGAGTGGGAGAGGGAGAAGCTGGCTTCCCGCCGAGCAGGGAGCCCGATGTGGGGCTCGATCCCAGGACCCTGAGATCATGACCTGAGCGGAAGGCAGATGTTTAACGACTGAACCACCCAGGTGCCCCATATTCCAACATTTATAAGCTACTTTATTATATTTACAGTATTCATACTTATTTTTTATATTATTATGTTCTTCAAGGATATTTAGATCCATTTTTAAGGGGAATTGAGATTTTTATCAGTGGTAATTTACAAGGCTTTCTGTACTTGAATTCTATAATCCAGTCAAATCTTATACTCCATAAATTCTTTGATTCTTTAACATTTTCAAATGTCTCCATGTTCTATTCACACTTGAGAGATATCTTAGCTGGCTATAAAATGATTGGGTCACACTCCTTTTCCTTTTGAACTTTTAGACATTATTCCATTGTCTTTCCATAGGCACAACATATACTGCAGAGAATGTATAGGACTTATCTGATTTTTCTTCCTTGTTTGTGTTTTCTTTCTCTGCGCTAGCTGCCTGATGAGTGACTTTTTTACCTGGAAGTTTAATACCCTGAGTAGGTTCTATTTTAATGTCAAATATGCTGAATTAAAATTTCCTGGTACACTATTCACAGACTTTTTTCCAAATCTTTTTTGTTTCACATAAAGTTAAGAGGTGTCCCAAAGAAATCACTCTGCCTGCAGAAGGAGGCCTCATGTTCCTCAAACAACACCTGAATGTTCAAGGAAGTACATGAAGCTGTGTCAATCAACAAAGGGCTTGTAAGAAACAAACAATATTACAAACAAATAAAAACACATTTGAGGTATGTTCCGGGCCAAAAGGTGATGAGTCACTGCAGTTGCTTGGGTTGGATAATGAAATATTACCTGGCACAGGAACAAAAGCAAATGAGGCTTAAGAAGCAGAAGTGACTCAGCAAAGGGCAGATTCAGAATAAGTATAAGCCGTCAAAGATTAAACTTGCTTTCTTTTTTTAGGGTCTTTAGTTCAGGAAAAATGTTTTGGAACTTTGGTAAATTACAGTGTCTCATATTTTGAGTTTCAGGATGCAGAGTTCAGATTGAATTGTAATAAATTTGGATAAGTTAGTACCCAGTTAAATGATCATATCAAAATATTAAGTATTAATGATCTGAAAGAGGAATTCTTGCAGGACATGGAAGTTAAACTATAACATCCTGTTGGAAGGGACCAGGTCTGTCTTGTTCAGGCATATCCCCTGCGATTGGTGCTGTGCTCAACTCATAGTTATCATATGAAAAGTATTTGTTCAATGCGTGAGTACACAAATTGTATAGAGGGATATTCCAAAGGATTCAGCCTTATACAGCTCAGGATTTCAGGTCATTGACTTATATGTAGACCTCACGTCCATATTTATCAAGTGTATGGATGATCCCAAATCATCCCGTAAGGGAACGCGTATCAGTTGGAGGACGGAGTTGGGATACAGCAATGTTTTTGCAGACAGAAGTAATACAGTGATCCAGACAAAAGAAAATTATATAGAGGCATCTGGATCTCCAAAACCAATTTCAAACTTACCAGAGAGGTATAATATAAATGACTAGTAAGATAGATGAAAAAACCTCAGAAGATACACTTTACTGTAATTTTAATATAATATGAACAATATGGTCTGACTTTTGGAGGAAAAACTAATAGAAACTAATGGAAACTGATGGTTTACTCATCTCTCCTTCTACGATGTTAGAAACATTAATTCTAAGTGCAGCATCTCAAAGGAGGTACAGCCCTTCTGAATCATGTTTGGAAGAAAGAAATCAGGGTGGTTAAAGGAAATTTGATGCCAATTCACAAACGATAGGTCAAAGAACTGAGGATTTTGTATTAAGTAAAACTTCTTTGGGTAAAACCAAATACCTCCAAATGTAAAAAGGTGTCATGTAAAAAAGACATTATATGTGTCCTCAATAGCCTCAAGGGACCCTGCTGGTCTATAAGACAAATAGACTGAAGTTATTAACAGAAATTTAGAAATTAGACACACTAAAAATAAGAAACATGATATGGACTGCCTAAGATGGCAGTAAATTTTTCATCACCAAAGTGTTCAAGAGGCAGAATAACCCTTGGAAGATGATTTTAATACAGTTATCCAAAAATTGGATAAATATTAGAATCATTTTGAAGCCCTTTTTAACACTAAGATTTCCTTCTCTTTTCTTTTTTTTAAGAATGTGGAAAAATAACCCAGACTGTTTAAGTGTGAATCCTATTCCCACTACTTATTGGTTGTGTGATACTGAGCAAATTATTTAAGCTGTTGGTGCTTTAGTTTATTCATCTCTAAAATGGCAATAAAAAGTTATTGAGAAAATCACATGAATTAATATGTGGAAGATACAATGAATGGCATAGGGTAAACATGCATACTCCACAAAGTAATTATTCACATTTTGAGAAAAACATTGAAAAATTTAATCTTTATCACTGCTGTTCCAACTATGTCCCCACCGAAACCAACATTAACAATGAAAGTACAAAAGAACAAAGATGGGCAAATCAGATTACCTGGCATTGACCACAGCAGCACTACTTTTTATATAGTATCTAGGAGACATTGGCCCATGGTAAGCTGCAAGAAATTTTTGTGATAAATGAATACATACATTAATTAATATTGGGCTTCTATATAAGACACTTTCAAGGAGAGATCTTTCAAGGGCTAAAATACATTTAAAAAAACAGAAATCTTAGCTAATGGTTTGTTCAACAGAAATATAAAGAGATCTATTGATAATCATTAATAAATAAATATATTTATTTTTATATAAGTAAGATGTATTAACACATCATTTCAATGTTTCTGTAACCATGTCAAAGAAACAAGTATTTTCAAAACATAAGTAGTATAATTTTTCACATTTAATATTAAGAGCTATACTTAATTAGGGTTACTATATACTCATCATTATCTCTAAAATTCTCAAATCTACATTCCTGAGAGAGAAATTTTCAATGTCATCTTGTGGATGAGATTTTCAATGTCATTTTGTGAGCTTTGATCACAAAACTAGTGATTGAACTTACATTTTATTACTCATGATAATCATAATAAACCCTTGCCTTTTATTGGGGGCTGACCTAATGTCAGGCACTATAATATAGTAAGACAGTTACATTATTTGCTTTACTTGATCCTTTCTAAAGAGTTGTGAGAAAGTATTGGCTTGACCATTATAGTTACCATTCTGAAAGCTGCAAACATTGAGGTCTGGCAAAACAGTGAAATAATCTAAGTTCACTCTTGAGTCTTTATGGAATCTCCTTGATCTATTCCATCTGCATATCTGGATGATTAAAAACATCATGCTTTCTTTTTTTCATGTCATATCTTATCCATATCTTACCAAAAAATGAAGAAATTAGCCAATAGGAGAAGCATGTTTCAAATTAGCATGTTTCAAACTACTCCTCTATATATGGATCTCCTTAAAGATTTTATTTAACCTCCTAATTATAACTTTCCACTTGATAATCACTTAAATAATTTTGTTTTTATTCAAGTTCCTATCATTTGTGCCAGTACATATTCATTTTATATAAGTGGTGTCCATATCAACAGTACACTAGAGAAAAAAAAATTTTGATCTTAATTATTTTTAATATTCTGGAAGCAAAAACATAGCCAAAAAACTTTTACAGGAATTACATAATCTTGAAGTACTCCAAAGTTTAATTGCCAATGTTGCCACATTGTTAAAATGCTTATTCTAGTTTTACTAATTATGTGACATCTGCCTTCATAATATTCCATTATGTAAATATTTTACTTTGGAATCAACACATTGGGAAGGAAAAAGAATATCTAATAATGGCAAATTCATGTAAATTTGCAAATTCAAAAATTCCTCTTCTGAAGGACTTTTTTATTAAAATGTGCTTAATCTCCTATTTTTAACCCATTGGTTATATGCAAATTACCAAAATAAAAAAGATATGAAGTTTCTGGGTGTTCAGATGGTCAGTTAGGACAATGAGTCAAACTGGAAGTAACAATTCAGCCTTATTAACTTACGGAATAGTGTGGGCAAGAGGAAAAGAAAGGAAAGCGGCAGCTCCCTAATATTTCATGTTTCCCCACAGAACAGCACCAAGTGGCAATCCTTATATCAGACAAATTAGATTTTAAACCAAAGAGTATAATAAGAGATGAGGAAGGACACTATATCATACTTAAAGGGTCTATCCAACAAGAAGATCTAACAATTGTAAATATCTATGCCCCTAACATGGGAGCAGCCAATTATATAAGTCAATTAATAACAAAAGCAAAGAAACACATCAACAACAATACAATAATAGTGGGGGACTTTAACATCCCCCTCACTGAAATGGACAGATCATCTAAGCAAAAGATCAACAAGGAAATAAAGGCGTTAAATGACACACTGGACCAAATGGACTTCACAGACATATTCAGAACATTCCATCCCAAAGCAACAGAATACACATTCTTCTCTAGTGCCCATGGAACATTCTCCAGAATAGATCACATCCTAGGTCACAAATCAGGTCTCAGCCAGTACCAAAAGATTGGGATCATTCCCTGCATATTTTCAGACCACAGTGCTTTGAAACTAGAACTCAATCACAAGAGGAAAGTCGGAAAGAACTCAAATACATGGAGGCTAAAGAGCATCCTACTAAAGAATGAATGGGTCAACCAGGAAATTAAAGAAGAATTTAAAAAATTCATGGAAACAAATGAAAATGTAAACACAACTGTTCAAAATCTTTGGGATGCATCAAAGGCAGTCCTAAGAGGTAAGTATATAGCAATACAAGCCTTTCTCAAGAAACAAGAAAGGTCTCAAGTACATAACCTAACCCTACACCTAAAGGAGCTAGAGAAAGAACAGCAAATAAAGCCTAAACACAGCAGGAAAAGAAAAATAATAAAGATCAGAGCAGAAATCAATGAAATAGAAATCAAAAGAACAGTAGAACAGATTAATGAAACTAGGAGTTGGTCCTTTGAAAGAATTAACAAGATTGATAAACCCCTGGCCAGACATATCAAAAAGAAAAGAGAAATGACCCAAATAAATAAAATCATGAATGAAAGAGGAGAGATCACAACCAACACCAAAGAAATATAAACAATTGTAAGAACATATTATGAGCAACTATATGCCAGCAAATTAGATAATCTGGAAGAAATGGATGCATTCTTAGAGATGTATAAACTACCAAAACTGAACCAGGAAGAAATACAAAACCCGAACTGACCTATAACCACTAAGGAAATTGAAGCAATAATCAAAAATCTCCCAACAAACAAAAGCCCAGGGCCAGATGGTTTCCCAGGGGAATTCTACCAAACATTTAAAGAAGAATTAATACCTATCCTTCTGAAACTGTTCCAAAAAATAGAAATGGAAGGAAAACTTCCAAACTTGTTTTATGAGGCCAGCATTACCTTGATCCCAAAACCAGACAAAGACCCCATCAAAAAGGAGAATTACAGACCAATATCCCTAATGAAGATGGATGCAAAAATTCTCACCAAAATACTAGCCAATAGGATCCAACAGTACATTAAAAGGATTATTCACCACGACCAAGTGAGATTTATCCTTGGGCTGCAAGTTTGGTTTAACATCTACAAATCAATCAATGTGATACAATACATTAATAAAAGAAAGAACAAGAACCATATGATCCTCTCAATAGATGCAGAAAAAGCATTTGACAAACTACAGCATCCTTTCTTGATCAAAATTCTTCAGAGTATAGGGATAGAGGGTACATACCTCTATATCATAAAAGCCATCTATGAAAAACCCACAGCGAATACCATTCTCAATGGGGAAAAACTGAGAGCTTTCCCCCTAAGGTCAGGAACGTGGCAGGGATGTCCACTATCACCACTGCTATTCAACATAGTATTAGATGTCCTAGCCACAGCAATCAGACAACAAAAAGAAATCAAAGGCATCCAAATCGGCAAGGAAGAAGTCAAACTCTCACTCTTTGCAGATGATATGATACTTTATGTGGAAAACCCAAAAGACTCCACCGCAAAGCTGCTAGAACTCATACAAGAATTCAGTAAAGTGGCAGGATATAAAATCAATGCACAGAAATCAGTGGCATTCCTACACACCAACAACAGGACAGAAGAAAGAGAAATTAAGGAGTTGATCCCATTTACAATTGCACCCAAAACCATAAGATACCTAGAAATAAATCTAACTAAAGAGGCAAAGAATCTGAACTCAGAAAAGTATAAAATATTCATGAAAGAAATTGAGGAAGACACAAAGAAATGGAAAAACGTTCCATGCTCATGGATTAAAACAATAAATATTGTGAAGATGTCAATGCTACCTAGAGCAATCTACACATTCAATGCAATCCTTATCAAAATACCATCAACTTTTTTCAAAGAAATGGAACAAATAATCCTAAAATTTGTATGGAACCAGAAAAGACCCCGCATAGCCAGAGGAATGTTGAAAAAGAAAAGCAAAGCTGGTGGCATCACAATTCCGGACTTCAAGCTCTATTACAAAGCTGTCATCATCAAGACAGTATGGTAGTGGCACAAAAACAGACACATAGATCAATGGAACAGAATAGAGAGCCCAGAAATGGACCCTCAACTCTATGGCCAACTAATCTTTGACAAAGCAGGAAAGAATGTCCAATGGAAAAAAGACAGTCTCATCAACAAATGGTGTTGGGAAAATTGGACAGCCACATGCAGAAGAATGAAACTGGACCATATCCTTATACCACACACAAAAATAGACTCAAAGTGGTTGAAAGACCTAAATGTGAGACAGGAGTCTGTCAACATCCTAAAGGAGAACACAGGCAGCAACCTCTTCAACCTCAGCCGCAGCAACTTCTTCCTAGAAACATTGCCAAAGGCAAAGGAAGCAAGGGCAAAATGAATTCTTGGGACTTCATCAAGATAAGAAGCTTGTCAACAAAACCAAAAGACAACCGACAGAATGGGAGACAATATTTGCAAATGACAAAGCAGATAAAGGGCTAGTGTCCAAAATCTATAAAGAACTTATTAAACTCAACTCCCAGAGAACAAATGATCCAATCAAGAAATGGGCAGAAGACATGAACAGACATTTTTCCAAAGAAGACATCCAAGTGGCCAACAGACACATGAAAAAGTGCTCAACATCGCTCCACATCAGGGAAATCCAAATCAAAACCTCAATGAGATACCACCTCACACCAGTCAGAATGGCTAAAATTAACAAGTCAGGAAAGGACAGATGTTGGCGGGGATGCGGAGAAAGGGGAACCCTCCTACACTCTTGGTGGGAGTGCAAGTTGGTGCAGTCACTCTGGAAAACAGTGTGGAGGTTCCTCAAAAAGTTGAAAATAGAGCTAACATATGACCCAGCAATTGCACTACTGGGTATTTACCCCAAAGATACAAATGTAGGGATCAAAAGGGGTACATGCACCCCGATGTTTATAGCAATGTCCACAATAGCCAAACTATGGAAAGAGCCAAGATGTCCATCGACAGATGAATGGCTAAAGAAGATGTGGTATATATATACAATGGAATATTATGCAGCCATCAAAAGGAATGAAATCTTGCCATTTGCAATGATGTGGATGGAACTGGAGGGTATTATGCTGAGTGAAATAAGTCAATCAGAGAAAGACATGTATCATATGACCTCACTGATATGAGGAATTCTTAATCTCAGGAAACAAACTGAGGGTTGCTGGTGTGGTGGGGGTTGGGAGGGATGGGGTGGCTGGGTGATAGACACTGGGGAGGGTATGTGCTATGTTGACCACTGTGAATTGTGTAAGAATGTTGAATCACAACCCTTACCTCTGAAACAAATAATACATTATATGTTAAAAAAAAGAAGAAGGAGAAGATAGCAGGAAGGGAAAAATGAAGGGGGGGAATCGGAGGGGGAGACGAACCATGAGAGACTATGGACTCTGAGAAACAAACTGAGGGTTCCAAAGGGGAGGGTGGTGGGGGGATGGATTAGCCTGGTGATGGGTATTAAAGAGGGCACATACTGCATGGAACACTGGGTGTTATATGCAAACAATGAATATTAGAACACTACATCTAAAACTAATGATGTAATGTATGATGATGAACATAACATAATAATAATAAAAAAAAGATTACATGCAGCACAGGCTGGGGAATTGTTTCATTGTTGAGGATCTCTGAACAAAAGCCTGCCATTTTATGGCCTCTAAGGGACTAGGGTAGTGAGAAGGGAAGGGCTAGGAATAAAAAATTAACAAGTCAGAGTGGAGAAAAATGGCTTAATCAAGGTCCCTTAAAAATGAAGCCTCCAAGGGCGCCTGGGTGGCTCAGCCGGTTGGGCGTCTGTCTTCGGCTCAGGTCATGATCCCGGGGTTCTGGGATCGAGCCCTGCATCAGGCTCCCTGCTCCGCAGGAAGCCTGCTTCTCCCTCTCCCACTCCCCCTGCCCGTGTTCCCTCTCTCGCTGTGTCTCTCTCTGTCAAATAAATAAATAAAATCTTTAAAAAAAAAAAAAATGAAGCCTCCAAAAGAAGATACCCATGGTAGGATACAGACATACTTGTAAGCAGGGCTGGCTTGGTAGTGAGGGAGACCAAGTCCTTTACTGGAACTCCTTTCAGAGATGGCAGTGCAAAAAGTGTTCATGAATCTGGTGTGGTAAAGGCAGTTTTCACCCCTGAGGGGTACTGGGCAAGGTCACTGTAACTGCCTATGCTTGGGTCTGAAAGATCACACATAGGATTTTAGCCTGGAGTGAGACTCCTTAGAGGATTTTGATATTTTCATAAATGAGAATAATAAACAGATGTGTTCTACCTTTGTGAAATTGGCAAAGCTATTTATGCAATATGGCTATAGTTTGTGTAAATTCTAGAAGATAAATCATGTTGCCAGTTTTGGGAAACATTGGTCTAAAATACAGCCTTATTTTGTTGAGTCTTTATAGAAAGGAGAATAGGGTATAATACAAACTCCCTTCATCTCTATTTTTTTCTAAAAAAAAAAAAAAATATCGGGGCACCTGGGTGGCTCAGTCGTTAAGCGTCTGCCTTCGGCTCAGGTCATGATCCCAGGGTCCTGGGATAGAGCCCCACATCGGGCTCCCTGCTCCGCGGGAAGCCTGCTTCTGCCTCTCACACTCCCCTTGCTTGTGTTCCCTCTCCCGCTGTCTCTCTCTCTCTCTCTGTCAAATAAATAAATAAAATCTTTAAAAAAAAATTAAAAAATAAAAAAAATATATCATTGAAGTCAACTTTATTAGATAGGTGGAAATTTTAAATTTTTGCTTATGAAACATTTACAGTTATTTTGCATGAAAACTCATGGTTTAACTGCAAAGGAATTGAATTGTAAAGGTTAAAAGCCCTGAATTTAATAACAAATGAAATCTGGTTGAAAAAAGTGCCACCAACAAATGAGAGGGCTGGGTATCCCTGTGTCCTATTGATGACAGTTGGCAAAGTAAAGAGTGATACTGAATATATGGTGATCCTCTAGCTAGTGTCCTTGGAGTTTGGGGCTTTCTAGATCCTTCTTTATTCTTCCTCTGAATTTTGAACCTCCAGCCATCTTTTGTTTTTCAAAATTCCAGGCTTTTAGACTGGATGTCAAAGGTCAAAGATACCTCTCTCCCTCATTTTTGCATTTAACTTTTATTTTTCTCAAAATAGGAACATAGTTAAGAGTCAAATAGTTCTACAAGGTTTGTTTTTTTTTCTAAAAAACAAAACCAATACTAAACAAACAAAAAATAGCAATATCCCAAGCCAACTTCATCTTTTTTTCTACTTTCAACTATTTTCAAATACTTATATTCAATTATTTTGATATTTATCTCCATGAATCAAACAACATAAACTTGACATTATCTGTTTACTTCCACTTTCCAAAGAATTTATTTCTTTCTAAGCTCTCTGCTCAGCTCTCATATTGGATTTCCCATCACCATTATTCTAGTAATTACTTTAATGTAAGTTTCACTAGGATAGGAATTTTTTTCTGTTCTTTTTACTGATATATCTAAAGCATCCACCTAGTAACTGGTACAGAGAGGCTGTTTAGTAAATAATTTTGAATTGTTGAGTAAATCCTGTAAAATTTTATTCTTTTACATTGTTCTGGTATTGGGTCATCATTTACATTGAGCCTATGTCTTCCCCCTTTCTTATTCTATTCCCCTTTTTGGCAAGCAAAATCCTATGGAACTTTGCAACAAAGAGTATATGGAAGGTGTGGTGTGTGTGTGTGTGTGTGTGTGTGTGTGTGTGTGTGTGTGTGTTAGGAATTACATATAGATATGCTTTTATTCTAAATTTAAACTGGAACAATTATTTAGTCAGGTAGAGAATTCTAGGTTAGAAATAATTTTCCCTCAGAAAGTTGGAGTTATTGATCTACTGTCTTTTAAGGTTCATTTTATTTCCTCTTTCAGTGAGAATTTGGCAGGATATAGAACTCTAGTTTGAAAGTAAGTTCTTGTCAGTGGTGAGAAAACATTGCTTTATTGTATTCTGTTCTAACATTTCTATTAAAATGCCAGTGACATCAATTAACCTTATGTGTGTTTTTTTTCTTTCTCTGGAAAAGCTATTAGGCTCTTCTATTTTCCTCAATGTTCTGAAGCCTCAGAATCTGGTTTTGTCTGCATCTATTTTCATCCATTTTTTGGATCTTTTAATCCAGATGCTTTTACTTATTTTTCAATCCTTGGAGTTTTTCATCAATTGTTTGATGGTTTTTTCTCATTGCTTTCTTTCATCTCTCTGAAAATCAAATTATCTAAATAGTAGATCTTCTGTTTTGATTGATCTTCTAACATTCTAATTCTTCCCCTTTGATATTCAAACCCTTCAAAATTATACTTTACATTATGTGAGATTTCTTCAATGTTATCTTCCAATCTTTCTATTGAATGGTTCATTTCTACCATGCAATTTCTGAGAACTCTTTTGTTCTCTCATGTTTTTAGCATCCTCTTCTTGTTTTATGGATGCATTATGTCCCCCTATCTCACTGAAGTTATTAAAGATGGCTGAAGTGTGATATCCCTTGAGAAACCTTGCTCAACTCCCTCAGACAGATTAGTTACTTTGTCTGCTGTATTTACAAAGATATGTGATTACAGCTCTCTTTCATGTTTATGTTCTATAGTAATTTTTCCATTATTTAACATTATCACATACAGTTTCCCAAGCTGGAAATCTTAGTGACATTTACATAATATTTATATTAGTGTCCTTCACTAAAATCTGAGAAGTTGTAAGTCTCAAGTTATCTCAAAAAAATTTTCTTTGCAATAAGGCATGAAAAAAAATCAGTATATAATACATGTTTGCTTGTACCTTGCTTATAATTCTATCCTTAGAATTCAGCAAAGCACATGTCTTGCTGTACATGCTTACAAATAAACTGATGACATTTGAAAGGGTTATTTTTCTTATAAAATATTTTGGTGGTCCTAAATCTTCAAAGATGTGTTTTGTAAATTGGGAGTAATTTCCATGCCTCTTTGGTAACAAATATTTCTTTTATATCTACTCTGTGCTATGGAGATATAAGTAAAAAAATGTGTAAAAAATTCTTATGAATTTAATCATCAAACTACATAGTTCATCATACGTACATGCAAGTCTGAGTTAAAGGAATAAACAATTCCACGAAAACTGAGAGTCTGTTATTCACTTATAAATACTCTTATTAACTCTCATAAACTCTGTTTATTGTTGGAGATTGTTTTTCTCCATTGACCCAGAGTTTAGCATAGCTAATTAGTGAATACAGCCAAAAGTTAAAAAGTAATGCAATAGAAGAAACACAATGAAAAAAAAAAATTCCCTCATCACATCTTAAACCACATACTGTACAAATTACTTCCTTCCTAAATCCTGTTTGGTACCCATCATTCTTGATAAATAACTTCTACACAGATTATGTAACTCATTGCTAGAAAAATCAATGTTTGTACTTGTAGCACATGAATACATCAGTGATGTTCCATTATAATGATAGCCTCAAACCACAAGTATTTTCCCCAATAATCCTATGTCTTCACAAAACCTGTCTACATCCTCTCTTAGAAACTCAGCATCATTTAACAGCCTGTATTAAGGAGAATAATGGTCCCCAAAGATATCCACACCTAGACACTAGAACCTCTGGATATATTACCTGACATGGAAAACAGGACTTCGTTAATATAATTAAGTCCTTGAGATGGGAAGATTATCCTGAATTATCAGTGGACTCAATATAATTACATTGTAGGGAAGAAAAAAAGTAATTCCCCAGTACCCTTATAAGTTCTCAGCTGAAAGCCTGGTAAGGAGAAGACAGATTAAGAGAAAAACAAACAGAAGTTTATTAACATGTATACCTCTAGAGCCTTCAGAAAGAATACAGCCTACCAACACCTTGACTTTAGTACCAAGATAACTATATTGTATTGTGATAATTTGTATCATTCAAGTCATTAAGTTAATTATAATTTATTATGGCAGCAACAGAAAACCAATACAACACCATAATAACTTGTCTTTCTCTGAGCTCATTTCAAACTTGCTAAGCTTCCTAATATTTTTATCAATGAGAAATTTTATGTTATATTGTAAGAAGAATGTGTGAAAGTTAAAAAAAAATCACAAATCTTTGGTGTTCCATTTAATTTGGGTCACTTTGTCCAAGTACTACATTGCGTGGTGATAAAAGGCCACACCAAAATTATATATCCATTCTTTAACTCAGATATTTGGGGAAAAGAAGGTAAGACAATGGAACCTTATATACATTTGAGATAATTTTTATGTTTTCTTTAAAAAACAGGAAAAAAAAACAAAAGAAGTATCAACCTTAAATAAATCAAAGGTGATACAAATTTAATGTTATATTCCATTTCTTGAATAATATATGAAAAATAAAAAATAAGTCAATTTAAGCAAAGACAATTTTCTTTAAAACCACTGTTTTACTGCCGTTCTGCCTACTTGGGCTCCTTTTCTCTCTCTCTCTCTTTTGTGTCAAATAAATAAATAAAATCTTAAAAAAAAAAACTGTTTTAAATATTGGAACCTACGCATATTTCACTGTCTAAGCAAAGCTGTAACAAATGTAATTTTATATATATTTGGCATACTTTTCAACCATGAATAAATTTCTAAGAATGAAAGTACTGGGTCAGAAAAAATAAAATGAATAAATAAATAAATATTCGATTTAAATAAAACTTTATCTTCATCTTCTCTTTCTCTTTTATTTTCCCTCCTCTTTTATCCTGAATACAGAAGCTACAAGATAGATAGCTTGAAACATTTACTGAGGAACCAAAAATTGGGACAGAAACTGTTCCAAACACTAAAAAACAAAAAAGACTCAAGAGACCATCAAACAACTTGAGCATCTTATAAAATCACCTAATTCTAAAAATATCTGTTTGTATCTGTTGGTCCCATTACTTTTCAAAAGTCTGATAAACTGAGGGTTGGATGGGAGGTGGGTGGGGATGGGTTAAATGGGCGATGGGTTTAAGGAGGGCATTTGTCTTGCTGAGCACCAGGTGTTGTATGTAAGTGATGTATCGCTAAATTCTACACCCTAAACTAATATTACACTGTATGTTAAGTAACTGGAACTTAAATAAAAACTTGAGAAAAAAAAGAAAAGCCTGATATTTAAAATCATGTTAGTATTTACAAAGGTGCAGATTTTCCCTTCTCCATTATAGTGGGAAATAGAAGACAAAATTCCGTTCACCCATGTCTTTTCAACACCCGGTGAGAATGTGTGGACTTCATACTCACCTTTAAATTTAACATTACTGTATAAGTATCAACAGCATTTTTAAAAATCGTATGTTTTATCTACTGAATATTCAGTTTGGAAATCATGGTGCACATAAAGAGAAGTATGATTTATGATGTGATATACAGAGCTTATAAAATCAAGGAGATATGTACTTATATTACAGAGTATGTATTTGCTTTTAGCCATTTTCTTTTAGTCCAAAGTTTCACAATATATCCTAACCCAAAATACTTACTTTATGCTCTGTCCAGTGCTCTGTCTCCTACTTTGTAACAAGTATCTGGGATTAAAGGAAGAACAACTGACAGTTTAAGGACTTTGAATGAGTAGATTTTTATCACCACTCTAAAAAAAGAGTAACAACAAAAAAAAGAAACATCACAAAAATAATTGATTCTAGAAAAAAAATACCTGATGTTTCCAATACACTAGGGAAGCAGACATATTATAAACCTGAAAGGAGGTTGTTTTCCTAGCACATCCTACTAAGTGACTGAACTGTTACTGGCAAAGGGAGGTACTGATGAAATGCACACAATCAAAATCCCAGAGCAAGCAATGTGTTGCACGTGAGCAAAGTGTGCGTGTGTGCATGCATTTACGTGCTTGCATGTAGGTTTCAAGGAGTCCACTTGTGTTTGGACTTTTGAGACTATCTTGACCAGACTTGGTGTTATTAAAACCTCATTTTCAAAATGGACTTTCATAAATGGGGAACCCTAATACCCTCCCTGGCTGGAACATCCCTTGGTAGTGTCGTGGTTGCTGAGCCAGGCTTCCAAAGGGCCACAGCACTTCTATTTCCAGGAAATAACAGCAGGTCAGCAAATTGCTTGTTTGTGGTCTGTGTGTTTTCTCAGGTCTGGCTTTCCTTTGATCTGGGGTGAACTCAAACTAATTTGGAATAAAATGAAACCAGTTCTCTGCTTCCCTACCTTTAATCAGTAATGTCCCTGGCTGTTTTAATTAGAAGCAAAGGAACAGTTTTGTGTCAACTCCAGGCAAAGGACGTGCAGTCCTGCCGTGGCAGAGGGACTTGGAGCCTAGGATGGAAAGCAAGGCAATATGAAATAGCGTTTGGCCCTATTTTCTTAGGAAAAAGGAGTAAGGTTTGCTTCACTCCAGTTTAAGTTACAGCACACCCTTTCATCTTTATTTTTTTGTAACTGCTCCTCCATCCTCCAGTAATTTTTCCAACTTTGCCTCTGTTCCCAGTGGTACTGTAAGTCCCTGGCATTTTCCCCAGGAGAATCTTGATTATAATCCTACCCTTGACTTGCTGAGCTAAGCAAGTGACTTTGTCAAAAACTCTAGAAAATTTGTATAGGAAAGATTGATAACTGTTGTTCTTTAATTGGAGTCAGGATCTGTACAACTTGTGAGCCATCTTTGATGAAGCCAGCACTTTTAATTTCCCTTGTCATTCCTATGCGCTGGGACTACTGTGAATTAGGGGTAGCAACTATTGTTTTTATTAATATGGTGTGTTCCTGAGACAACTTACTCAAAATATAAGGTTTTTTTTATAAGCCTTGGTTGATGGTTTAGAAATGGTGAATGAGGGCACCTGGGTGGCTCAGTCGGTTGGGCGACTGCCTTCGGCTCAGGTCATGATCCTGGAGTCCCGGGATGGAGTCCCGCATCGGGCTCCCTGCTCGGCGGGGAGTCTGCTTCTCCCTCTGACCTTCCTCCCTCTCATGCTCTCTGTCTCTCATTCTCTCTCTCTCAAATAAATAAATAAAATCTTTAAAAAAAATGGTGAATGAATTATTTCTGAAGCCAGTATGCTTATGCAACAAATAATGTCGTTTTATCATAAACATGTAGAGGTGCATTTTTGTTCATGTCATTTCCTAATTTTGTTTAGGGTCTCTTCCTCACTTTCTTATGAATTATACATAAATGAGAATCTAAGCCTCTTTTTCATGTACAATGATCCTATTTTCCTGAACAGAAACCCTGGTGGAAAAGTATTAAAATTCAGATTCCAAAATTAGCCAGGGGTAGAGGAGAGAGAGGATGGAAAGTTAACACACCCATTTATTATACGCTGTGCAAAATGAAACAGGGACAGATGCTTCATGATGTCTGCACTTAGTTTTGGTGATTCTCTCTACTGTGCTTAAAGAAATAGTCTCAACTAGTATCTTTTGTTCTGGGGAATAACACTTACCACATCTTATCACATCTTAGAGTCAGTGTGAGACTGCCAGGCAAGGAAACTGACCACCTGGGTTCTAGTCACCACTCTGTCTCTAGCCTCCTGTAGAAACAACTCTGGAACTTAATTTTTTTTTTCTCATCTATATTGTAAAAATGTGGAGATGTTTTCTAAAATTTAAAAGAGTTATACATTCAGATTCTCAATGTAACCAACAGACGGTGAAATCTCTCCCCCTTTGTTGCAAGATTTTTTTAAAATTTGTAATACGGGCGCCTGGGTGGCTCAGTTGGTAAAGTGGCCAGCTCTTGATTTCGGCTCAGGTCATGATCTCAGGGTCCTGAGATCGAGCCCCACGTTGGGAGTCTGCTTGAGAGTCTCTCTCCCTTTGCCCCTCCCCCCTCCTTCTCTCTCTCCCTAAAAATAAATAAATCTTTTTTTTTTTAATTCCCTGTTTTTCTCTCTTCTCTCAAGAATTTTAGCCTTGTCCACTCGCTTACCTGAACTAATTCCTCTTCTTGAAAGAGAAAGGGAGAGAGCGTTCCACTTTTTTGTTACTGAAAGGTTATACAGAAGTATGCAGGAGTATTTTGTACTAATTATACCACTTTTGGTAGTGTGCCGGCTGGCTGAGTTTGGTTGCTGGTGGCAATTTTATAGCAACTTTATAGAAAATATTTCGATCTAAAACTAGTTCAGCCAAAAAATGAGAGAAGAGAGAAAATGCTGAGACTAGTAAAAGAACAAAAGCTTAGACAGCTAAACATTTAATAAAGCTAACTGCTCTAGAGGAAAAGACCTCTGTGGCCAGAGAAAAAATAAATCCAACCCCTATAACTATTCACTAGTGCAAAAATACCTCTTAATTATTTATGAATTATTAAGTATGCTTTTTAAAAAATTGGGCTCCTTGTCCTCTACTAAGTTCTAACTTTGACTCATTAATATAATATCTTACTGAATTTCATGGCATGTGTATGGTCTCTGAATAGCTGAAACATGTTGATACCAGGGGTAATGATTGAGATGACAAAAATCTTTTATAATTTTTTTAAAGATTTATTTATTTATTTATTTTAGGGAGAGAGAGCACACAAGCAGGGGGATGGGCAAAGGAGAGGAAGAGAAAATCTCAAGCAGACTCTCCACTGAGCACAGACCCCCCCCGAGCCCACCACGGGGCTCAATCTCACCACCCTGAGATCATAACCTGAACCAAAATCAAGGGTCAGTCACATAACCAACTGAGCCACCCAGGCACCCCAAAACAGGGAAATTTTTATTTTTCTTTTGTAAAATAAAGTTTGTAAGAATATGTCTCGGTACCACAGTTAAAATATTGTTGTTGTTATTTCTCAAAGACCACCATAAAGGTATCTTTATAGCTCATCCATAGATGCCCAAAGAAGGTAACAGCACGCTTGAGCTTTTGCTGCCCCTCCTGGGTGAATGTTATAACCACACCATTCATTGGTTTGAATCCATGTACTAGTTAGATTTCTCCAATCCTATCCTTGCAACATTTCCTAGAAAGATGAGGCTCTTTTTTGCCACTTATCTGTCTTCTGGAAGACCTTCTGCTGGCAGGATGAGGAGTAGATTAGTGGGGATACCTGTCTAGAAGTGAGGCACATGCACTCTCTAGATCATATAGAGTAGGAAGTTACCCTCTGTTGCAAAAGGAAAAGAACAGATTGTAAGCGGGAACAACTTGATCTCCACCTGTTATCCTGGACATATTTGGACTCTAATGAAGTAGAGAAAACTGTATCACATTTTTTTTTTTCCAAGGAAGGAAGTCCTTAGGGTTGGCAAAGGAAACTAAGTAGGCCAAAACAGAAGCTAAATAAAGGACCTTCTTAGATAAATAGATCTGGATTTCTTTGTTTTGTTTAGTGGAGTATACAAGTTCATAGCAGGAACGCAGTAGAGGAGTATAAGAGTAGCCCACAGAGCACTTCATTTTCTTCATACTTCATCAATACAGCACTCAGACTCTCTTCCAGATAAATATGGAGCCAATGGTTTGAAAAAATTGGTTAGATAAGCACGAAACTATCCATCAGCTCTGGTCACAGTAGACCTTCACGCGATGTTGCCCCTAGAACTTCAGCTATTATGCTTTAAATTTACTGACAACCCTTGGCAAAGTCAGGTAATCAAACTTTGGACTTTTCCCAAACTTATTTGCATCTCACACTGCTCACTATTTATGATGAAATGAAAAGTGATTGGTACTTCAAATAGAGAGTAAGTATTAAAACCACTGCAGTGAGCTACCTCACTCTTTGTACCCTAGTGTTTGATATATGGAAATATCACCAAATATGATTAGCTTTTTAAAAAAGATTTTATTTATTTAATTATTTAAGAGGGGTAGTGAGAATGAGTAGGAGGGAGAGAGAATCTGAGGCGGAATACACAATGAGCGCAGGCCTGGAGCTCAATCCCACAACCAGGAGATCATGACCTGAGCTGAAATCAAGAATCGGATGCTTAACTGACAGAGCCACCCAGGTGCCCCTGATTAATCAGCTTTCAAAAAGGAGTGAAGGTAATGGGATTGTGAGTGTGTGCACTGGTGGGGGAGGGTCACGTGTGTGAATATCATTGATTTCGTTGTCTAATTCAGCAAAAGAATAACTAATAACTATTTTGCTAATTCCACACAACAATAGTATGGAAACATAAGGTAATCAATATTTCAGTTCCCATATTTGCTCTGCAGCATGGTGATTAGATTCAGTGTTTACATTTTTTTATTTTTATTTTTTTTACTTCTTTTTATTATTATGTTCTGTTAATCACCATACATCATTAGTTTTTGATGTAGTGTTTCATGATTCATTGTTTGCATGTAACACCCAGTGCTCCATGCAGAACATGCCCTCTTTAATACCCATCACCAGGCTAACCCATCCCCCCACCCCCTCCCCTCTAGAACCCTCAGTTTGTTAGATTCAGTGTTTTTAAATCATTCTCCAGCAAAGCTATCTCTTACTGGTCTTCTTTTCATATGTTCCAGTGATTAGTGAGAGGAGTGTTAATGTCTCCCACTGTAGTAGTGCATCTGTGTATTTGTCCTTTCAAATGTATTAGTTTGAGCTTTATCTATTTTGAAGTTCTATTGCTAGATACATACAGAATTAAAATTTTTATGTCCTCTTAGTGAATTGACCTTTCCATCGTTATGTAATATCTTTCTTTGTTCCTGGTAAATTTCTCTGCTTTGAAGTTTACTTCAATATTCATTCAGTCACTTCAGCTTTCTTTTGATTAGTATTTCCATTATGTGTCTTTTTCCATCCTCATATCTTTGACTTATTTATCTCATTACATGAAGTGACTTTTTATAAGCAGAGTATAGTTGGATCATTTTTTGACCCCCTTCTGAAAATCTATGCATTTTCATTGATTTTTTTAGACAATTTATACTTAATATGATTACTGATATTTGAAATTATGCCTACCACTTTATTTTTATTTAGTTTCTCTTCCCTTTGCTTTTTATTCTTCTGTTTCCTTTTTTTTTTTTTTCCCTGTCTTCTTTTCAATTCATTGAACAATTTCAGTTTAACAGAGTTTGGGTTTTATTACTGCTATTTCCTCTACAGTTTATTACAGTCTTCACAAACTTTTAGCAGAACTGCTGCCTTGTGCTCAGGGTGACAGGGCACTCTGCCAGACAGGTTTTTTTTTCCTGTGTTTTGTCTTTTTCTAAGTGTTGATCATCCATCCTCAACTTTCATTCTCTCTATATATATCTTCATTACAGAAAGGGGCTTATTCTGCGCTCTTGTCCTCTAGTGGTAGACTGCTTTGCCAGTGGCTGGATTCTGGGCTAGTGGTGGTAGGGGGCAAGTGTTCTCTGTTGTCCCGGTTTGCCTTCATTTTAGGCATATGTTGTGTGCCAACCCTCATGGAGAAGAAGGTTGGAGGACTTTCTTATCATTCTTTTCCTCCATGTCAGCCAAACTAAGCCTTTGATTTGTGTTGTTCTTTACTGGGTCTTCCCTAATCCTACCTCACTGGAAGCAAACCTCTAAGTGGGTATAGATTTGGAACTCTGAGCCCAGGATGGTTTTTGTCCCTCTACTCCATTTTTTTTTCTCTTTCCCTAGTGACAAAGGGTATTTGTTGTGCTCTTAAGGTGATGGATGAGCTATTGCCCCTCCTCTAGGAGTTTTAGGTTTTAGTTTCAAAGAAGAAAAGATTCTGGGGCTTTGTATATCTCCACTAAACCATCCCACCCCACAGCAGCTAAATATTATTTTGTGGGAGGTTGCACCAATGAGAAGAGCTCTTTATGATCACTAGCCTGCTTCCAGATGTTCTCTTGAGTTTCTGAGGGAGATTCATGAGGGGGGAAAAAAAAAGGAAAGAAACAAAAGCTTATGAGAGTTATGAACCCCAGTTCTTCCAGCCTTAATGGATAATAGTTCACACTTGACTTTTAATAATTTGTGAAAATTGTAGCTAATTTTATTTTCTTATTTGCTTTTATAGCAGCTGCTAAACAACCTCTTCTCCCAATGCTTTGACCCAAGGGAGCTAGTTCTTATGCCCGATCTCATGTTGTAGGGACATGTTTCTCTTTGGAATTTGAATAATTTAGTTGGATTGCAACTTCAACTTTTTGATGGATTCAAGAAAAGTTATGATTTTGGAGTTTATTTGACTTTATCTCATTGTTAGAATAGGACCAATGTTCCTTCCAGATTTCTACATCCTAACCAGAAGCAGAAATCTTCCTTTGGTCTGGCTCCAGCTACATGAGCTGAAGTAACTAGAATGAACTAGGAGAATGAACTAGCACTTACTAGCTTTATGCTGATAATGTCTTAATTTAAAGTAGTAAAATAATGTAGGAAAGGTCAGACATCAGGGAGAATCCAATTTCCAATATGTACATTTAGTAAAATCAGATAATTCGCTGCCCACTCAAAGTATAGGAAAATAGTAGTTTAATGTCAACCACTACAAAAGAAATGGCAGAGAAGAGACGCAATCCTAAATACATTTTTTTATCAGTTGAAAGCTTTGCTAAAATAGAGATTTCATCATAAGGAGACAAAGCGCTTTCCGTCACCATCCCCCCACACACTTTCTTATCTTTTTTCATTATGAGACTGATTTTACTTCCTATTTTTCTCAATATTTAATGGAATTCCTTCAAGCTTATAGCACTTTCTCCCTGAAATTTATCAATGAACTTGCACTGAAGTGTAATAGACAACAAACTAGAATCTAAATGACTATAATTTTAGAATATAAAGAGAGGGGACACTGACCAACACAATTTTCTTTTAGGGATTGTCATTAATCAACCCATCTCAACTGGTGTTAATACAAGCTTAGCTCAATTTTCCATATATTATAGGTACTATATAAATAATATCATCAAATTGTAAATTGTCATATAGGAGGTTGTATATGTTCACTGGACTGTGTTTAGACAAGAAAAAAATAATGCCCCGAGAGGTTTCATAAATAATTTTAACAATGTAGACAGAAATAAAATGGTATTAGTCATTAATGTTTAGTTCAACAGAAAAATAAATTAACTAGAACATCCTATTCCCAGAGAAATCCAGTCAATAGTGGTTTAATAATAACAAGCATACCTTAGAAATATTTATAAGAATTTCTCCTGAGAAGGTCATTGTATTTTCATCAATGCAACCTAAGTTAGTCTTCCAAGAAACCTATGAGTTTTTATCATTAATTCTTGACAAATAAAGGATATAAATAGTTAAGTTTCATCACAGGGTACTTTGGTAGAAAACTAGAGATATTTCCTGTTTATTCATAGACTTTTACATTTGGATTAATTTATAAATGCATGTAATAAACAATCTAAGTCATTTCTACAACTTTTTAAGAAGTCCTAAGAATGCACAATGCATTCATACTGTCATTTCTAGGGATTAACGTTTAAAGATAAGAAACAGTCATTAAAAGAACCATTGTACAAGAAACTCTAGTGAATAATGATGCACACTTTTCAAGGATTAGCTCTTCTTTTAATCTTTAATAAACTTTATCTTAGAAAAGTACATCACATATCCAGTCCTCATCTCCTCATCTTTCTTCTTTCAAGTGAATCCTTAATTTTAGTCTCAGATATCATACGCTTTTATGAACAAACACTTGATTCTTTGTCCAGGAGACCATCCTGCTCTTTTTTAATCCATTCTAAATTCTTTGCAAAATACTAAACTGATATCTTTGCCTGTTTTTTTGTTTTGTTTTTAAACAGAACAGAACACAAGATCTTTTGGACAGCTAGGGTGCTTATTCAGAAGTAGTACTGAAATGAGAAGTAATCCCTTTTAATGTTTTACAAAAACCTTTTTTTTATTGGAAACTGCATAATGTTATACCATACTGATTACTGCTTTAATTCAGTACCACAAAGGATAGAGTGATGAGTTTTCATTGACAAAAACAAAAAACAAAAACACATTTCTTTCTGTACATTCTATCCCTACAGCCTACTCATTGTTACTTTGTATATATTTTGTGCTTTCTAATGTATCACTCACTAGTTCATTGCCATACTATTTTGCCTGAGGCAAGAGTCTCCCCTCCCACATATTGAACTGGGAGATAATGATGGAGAAAAGGAATTTAAATGCTCAATGAAAAAAAAAATGGTGTTTCCAACACTCTCTTCTGTAATAGATCACACAGAGAACCTTAGAACTAGAAAGATTTCTAGTTCAGAGAAAGAGTAAGACAAATTTTTTACTCTGCTGAAACATTTCTAGTGTCAGGTGCCCCATTACCAATTTTATTTATAGACAAATTTAAATATTTTAGTCAATATCTGACTCCCTATAATTGCTCAGCATAAGTTTATGGACCTACATTGACAAATTCTGATTCTTTTTTCTCATCAGAATCTTTTAAGAACAATGCTTTTGACTTATACTAAATATGTTGCTCTTCTCTGCCCATATCCCTTCCTTTTTTTTTTTAATCTTTTTTTTTTTTTTAAGATTGTTTATTTGACAGAGAGAGACACAGTGAGAGAGGAGCACAGGCAGGGGGAGTGGAGTGGGGAGAGGCAGGCTTCCCGCCAAGCGGGAAGCCCAATGCAGGGCTCGATCCCAGGACCCTGGGATCATGACCTGAGCCGAAGGCAGGCACCCAATGACTGAGCCACCCAGGCGCCCCAGCCCATATCCCTTCCTTAAGCTTTCCTTGCTTCCTTCAGTCCTCGTGGCTTTGGTGAGAGTACCTTGGTGGCATACGATTGAGGTGACCAGGGCTACACTGTATCCCTAGCATACTCACTATTCCAGGGGTTGACATACGAACAAAGCAGCACTCTTCTTGGTCTTCTTAGTTAAGTGAGTCATGATCTCCCTTTTTTGCTTAAAATGATCCAAGTGGTATTTCTGTTCATTAACTAACCATGAATGATTTGTGACTATACTTTGTCTATGTCACATTTTTGCTTGTTTTGCTTTTCCCTCTGAAATGATTCTTTCTCTGTATTCAGTGTTAAGCCTATTCTGGACTCTTTACCATAGGAATTTTCTTTGTTCAAAATAATGCATTTTTACAATGTTGTGATTAGAATGAACTTCCCAGAAATGAGCAGAAATGTGCTACATGACCAGCGCAGAATAGTGTGTACCGACCCTCTCTCTCCATGTTCTGAATGCTGTCTTTCTATTAACAAAGCCTGACTTGGCATTGCTTTGCTGGCGCTCATCACCTCATTTGCTTGCATTGAATTTGGGATCAAGTGAACGCCTGGAGAGTCTTAGCCAACTATCAGAGGAAGAATGAGAGTGACATTATGGTATTAAACCCCTTCAGTGCCTTCCTGTGAGGTTGCTCCCAGCACAGGTCATTACTCCTCTCAAAGCAACTGGTTTGTTTGAATTTTTTTTTTTAAGATTTTATTTAGCAGAGAAAAGAATTGAAGAAATAAATAAATAAATAGATAAATAAATAAATAAGTATTTCATTTATTGACAGAGAGAGAGCAAGAGAGAGAGATAACACAAGCAGGGGGAGCAGCAGGCTCCCAGCTGAGCAGGGAGTCCGATGTGGGGCTCGATCTCAGGACCCTGAGATCATGACCTGAGCTGAAGGCAGACACTTAATTGACTGAGCCACCCAGGCGCCCCTCAAAGCCACTTGTTTTCTACAGCTCTTCTCCTTCCAGGTTCTGGTAACTTGTGCCTGCCTTTGAGTCTGGGTATGGTAACAACTTCGCTGATGCTAGCCTCACTTCTTCTGAGGTCTCCTATATTTGGTCTACCACACACCTTTGTTCAATATTCTTGTCAGTAAGCTTTCTTAAAATGCCCCTCTTTTGAGTCTGTCCTTTGTTTCCCATCTCAAGCATGTTGAATAAACTAAGAACAAATATGAGTCCTTTAGCTAACCAGACATGTCTTCAGGGGGGCATTGATCCTTCCCTTCAAAGATAAAAACAAAATAATGTATTGAATCTTAAGCCAAATACTTTACTTAAGAGTCTTATAGATACCTTCTGATTCAGTAGAGAGAATCTGGACTTGGATTCCATTTTAGTACATTAAGTTTGTACCTTGGATCCATGAATCTTAATATCTTCCATGAATCTTAATATCTTCGTCTGTAATGTATCACTCTAAAAGTGGTTGTAATAAGCAAATAGATTACATATTTAAAGAGTCTTACAGGGGTGCCTGGGTGGCTCAGTGGGTTAAGAGTCTGCCTTCGGCTCAGGACATGATCCCAGGGTCCTAGGATCCAGCCCTGCATCAGGCTGCCTGCTCAGTGGGAAGTCTGCTTCTCTCTCTCCCTCTGCCCTTCCCCCCCACTAGTGCTTTCTCTCATTCTCTCAAATAAATAAACAAAATCTTTAAAAAAAGAGAGAGAGAGAGCCTTACAGAGAATTTGGAGCTTGAAAGATAACCCATCATTTATTCCTCTTTGACTTCCATATATTCTAAAACAGATCATGGAATCAGGTACGTCACGTGCTGGGTGTAAAACAAGAAGATGATCTGCATTTATTTGCTAGTTTGGAGATTACATGGTAATGCTCTGGTTTAAGTACCCCCTCGAGTTTAGTACATTAAATCTTGCACAGTTAGAAGATTTCCCGGACTGGAGTTGTGGAGTCCTGGATTCTACTCTCTTATTTAGCATTTAGTAGTGTGACTGTCTTTCCTTATTTGTAAAAATAAATATCTAGAATAGACCATTTTGATGGCACTTTCTAGAGCTACCATTCTGACACAGAATATGGGATTCATGCATGTGGTTTATACACATCTGGGGTTAGAGTTAACTCATCTTTCAGTTTAAATATCAGGAGTTTAAATAGTTAGAAGATATTTATACTCTTATAATTATCAAAGATGAAATGGTTATACAAATTACTTCTTCTGTGACTTCTTTTTCCTGAATTCTTGCTATTTTAACCAATTTACCTCAATTTTTGTCACCATCATATTGATTTAGTTACTTACTATAAGAAAGTCCCAGGAACAGGTCTTTATCCTATAGCAGAATCAATGAGCATAGACTAAATATTCACATCTTAATCAAATTGGAAACTAGAGTAAGTGCTATAAAGGGATTGGCAGACTTTAATAAAATACCATTAGTAAAATTCTATTTAGTAAATATTTATTTTCTGTTAATACTATTTAATATTTATTAATAGTATCTTATTAATATCAATATGATAAAATAATATATAAGATGGCATTATTTCATAATAATGTATTAACATACTCTTTAAAAAAATAATATTTTACTACTGTAATAATAAAATAGTATTTAACATATATTAAATATAGTAGTTAATAACATACTACAGAGCTAGATTATAATATAAATAAAAGGTGACTTTGATATAGATGAAATATTTCCTTAGTTGTGTTTCCTCAACAGGGTATAATTGCATTAATAAGTATATGCTCTACCTCAATACCTAATAATACCAAGACAAATGTAGTTGAAGATGAAAAGGAGGAAATAACTTATCATGCATATAAATAGTAATGACTCTGAGTGTTTGTTCATAATAAATGCAATCCCACCACCCCATCATTCAGTGATTCATATGAGGCACTGAATGTTTATATTTTAATGGGAAGGAAGAAATATCTAAGACATTTAGACAAGGCTGAGAGGTATGACCCAGACTTAGGTGCAATCACACATCTTAAAAATCACAGACTTGTACCCCTGAAACAAATAATACATTATATGTTAATAAAAAAAAACACTTCTGCATTTGAAAAGGAAATGCTCTAAACTGTTTTGTTTACAAGGTTCTTGTCTTCTTTCAGCGGGGATATGTTTGTGTGTGTGTGTCTGTGTGTGCACGTGCTCATGCATGCACATTATCTGAAACTTCTTAAAACATGCTACAGAACGGTAAAAATAATAATGGTACAGGATAGTCCCATTTGCTAGATTCCTTGATTAACAAGCATAAAGGATGAGTTTGATATGTTGAAAAATCACTCCTAATTCCACCATTCAGAGGTAAGTATTTTATTTACTTATATATTTGCCTTCTGAAGGTATTTTTATTCATGTGGATAGCATTTTTACAGAGTTGGGAACTACAGAGTCAAGTGGTGTAAATGTTAAGTCTCTAAACATGTATTGCTAAGTTCTATATTGTTTAACGTCTCTGATAAGATTACATCCATTTATATTTCAAAGAGTAGTATCGGTAATGCTGTTCATACATACTCACTCACATTATTGAATCACTCTCTAGCTGCAAACCCCTTTACTAACACAAAATCAAAATCCTTGGGGGATAGGCGGACAACTAGAAGGCAGGTACCTGTTTTGTTTAGAAACCCATTTATTTATACAGAATGCTTGCCCAGTTAACATTCATGCAAACCTCACCATCTAAAAACTTAGTTCCTCATACAACCTGAAACCAACATTGAGAGGTGACATTGATTAGCCTTAAAAGGGCAGGAAGAGGAGATAATGCCTAGTACAGATTTTTTTTTTAACATCCTGGAGTTGTGTAATGCATGTTTAGAGACAGAGGAGAGAGAGGTGATTGGAGATGTTTGTACATTTTGAGTGAGTCAATCCTAGCTGGGAGCCCATTTGTCTCAGAATTACTTTTAACAGAGAAAGAAGAGAATCTTGCCTCCAGGACATATTTTTTTTCAAGTTTTTTGAAAATTTCATGCAAAAGTAGTCACCCACAGATGGTTTCTCTGTAGCTTGTCTGAATTGAACAGATCGTCCCAGAACTGTTCTTAGCAGTGGATAAATGCCCACTTCCCAAATCCCTGATTGTCAGTCTTGAGGGAGTAGAGAGGGGTGGAATGCAGATGAGAGAATCTAAACTCTTCCTCAACCCTTGGAGGAAGCTTCTTTCCAGGGCAACATTCAAGTACATCTGCCTTGCTGCTAAGCAAGTTCTCTACTTTATGGGAGATCAGTCCAAAAGGATTCAAAAAATCCTGCCCGGGTACATTTAAGACCACATTTTAAAAGTTTTATGCTTTGACCTTTAACCATGCTTTAAAAAATCCTCTATTTTAAATCCTTATAGTACTTGGAGACCAATGTGAGATCATTAGGTCCCTGACTATCTCAGCTTACACTGAACTCCCTTCTGGTGGTTTTTTGTTGTGTATTTTGTTGTTGTTGTTGTTGTTGTTGTTTGGGTTTTGTTTTGTTTTGTTTTTATCGCTACCATTATTTATTGCCTCCTGTTGCATTGTTGTTGCTGTTGTTGTTGTAAGCATGCCTTAAACTCTAAGAAAATTATAATTACATTGAGGTCAGGGCTGGATATTTCATTTTAGTCTATTTCCTTTAGTGCCTGCATATAGTAGGCTCCATTCTTATGTACTGAGTCCTTGCTAACAATTCTCAAAATGTAAAACATAGCAATTGTTTAGCTTCTTGGAACAATAATTTAACCTGAACATGTTGAATGTTTGTGGGCTAGTCAGGGAGTGATATTTCATCCCATTAATTCCCATATGTAGACTACCTAAACTGGAAATAGTTTTCATTGGAGAAAAAAGAAAGCAAAACCACACTGAATCTTATTACTAGTCACCATGGGCTTTAATTTTAGTAATTTCATGCAGGGCAAACTAAGTTTAACAAATAAACCCAAAATAAACATTATATCTCTAAAAAGACATATTTTGAAACTTCTAAAATAAATATACTTACTGGAGAGAGCAAATTAAGTGAATCGTTGGGGAGAAAATAGCTCAATTTTTTAAGAATAGGAGAAAATTTGCAGTCTTTAGAGTACTTATCAATACCTCTGTAAAATGCCTTTATAAATAGGATAGTCCTAGCTGGTGTCTGATGTACTAAGAAACTGCAATAAACTTTACCCCCCTTTCCACACTCATCATATCGTCAATGGGATAATAAATTTTATGGCCAACACATGAATTGATGTCTTCATCGAGGTCCTAGTTTTCAAAGTAAGGAAAGCTACACTAACCAACTCAATAAAAAGGAGCATTCCAAGATTATGCAGTTATATAATTTGCTAGTTTGAACGACATATCATATAGTGGACTATTTAAAATATATTGCCAGAATTATCAAACAGTAAAAATAAAAATATATACATTTCTAGTCAGATTCTGAATGAGTTTATCATGTGCAGACTTTCAAAATAGAATTTGAATATTTCTGTTATTTGTACTTTGTTCATGCAGAGTTAAATTACGATGTGGTATATTGTAAAGACATTTTAAAAGAATGTTTGAATTCTTTCCTTGAATTGAAAACAATTCTTTAGAAGGAACATTTTGATCTGATTAAAGCTATTCAAATTGAGAAGAAATAAATGACTTCATCAAGAATGATGGAACATGTGCAGGGTGACCTGAAGTTCCAAGGGGTGATGAACTTTTGTGTATTTTTAACAGTGTTATTAACAAACAAGTGGCTTTTGGAGACAAGAGCATGGCTCCCAAAAGGTATGTCAAAATCCATCACATATTCTCAGAAGCATGGCCATTGAAGAAATTCATTCTCAGGTCAGTCAATTTCTACCTTCCAGTTTCCAAAGATGTTAGAAAAATAATCAGTTTTCAACCTGCAAAGTCCAGCTGAAGTAAGTATCAGCCATTGGAATAAACAAAACCATCACAAATAGCAGGATGTTCTGGCACAATCAATTCCTTTAGAATACAATTTGTTCCTTCTGCCTCATTGAAGAAAAAGGATTTGATGGGTAATTCTTAAATTGGTTTTAAATGATTATCATAAGCTTTGAAAATAATATAGAAACATCTGAAAAAGGGAGCATGTATTTTGAGTCCTGGGATGTGGTTGGGGCACATCCCAGGAAGTGAGCAATAGTAAATTACAGTTGCTTTGTTGTTATTTGCCATATATTTGTTGTTTGTTGTCCATATATTTATGGTCCAGCCAGGTTGGAAACAGAAAGAAGTCCCTTAGTTAGGTAGGAGATGAAGGTGAGGGATGAGAGTTGAGGGAATGAGAGGGTAGAGACATGTGTATATCGTGAATCATAAGAAAGCAAACAAACACAATATTCATGTGACAAAATCTTAATCACTTCTATGGTCCAGAAAGATGAGCCCTGGAATTTACCACTATTCTTAGCAATGCCTTGACTCATTTCTCATGTTCTTGTCATCAGCTGTTCCCGTTGCCTGAAACCTCACTATCACTCTCTATTTACTTATGCATTCTAGGTACCCAATACTTCTGGCTAATTGAAAATCAAAATCAAAAATTGGTCTCAAAAATTATTTTTTTAATGGAGGAAGACACTGCTATAAAGAGAGAGAGAAAGGGGTGCCTGGGTGGCTCAGTCAGTTACTTGTCTGCCTTCGATTTGACTCAGGTCATGATCTCAGGGTCCTGGGATGGACCGCCGTGTCAGGGGGTCAATTTTCTTCTCCCTCCCCTTCTGCCCATCCCCCTAACTCCTGCTTGCTCTCTCTCATTCTCTCTCTCAAATAAACAAATAAAATCTTTAATTTAAAAAAACCTTTAAAAATTAAAAATAAATGAATAAAAAGAGAGAGAGAGAGACAAAGACTAACAGACAGACATAAGAAATCAAATAGCCCAAAGCAATGGGTAGTCCTTATTTGGGACTTCTTTAAAACAACTGGGAAAATTTGAAAATGGAGTACTATATTAAGGAATTATTGAAATTATGTAAAGTCTGATTTCTTAAAGATGAATACCAAAATATTCTAGAGAAAATGTGGGGCATATGAAATATAATTTCATAATATTGGTAATTGTTGAAAATTAATTATGGGGTTTCCATAATTAGGACTGAAAATCCAACATTATATTTCAAGTCACTTAAGCTGAATCTAAAATGTGTATGACTCATTGCTCAGAGACCCAGAATTCAGAAAGGCATTCCTGAAGAAAGAGTGAGAGGACTTACCTTACCATATATCAGAACTTATTTTAAAGCAGCATTAATTCACTCATTTAGCAAGTATTTGTTGAATAGTTATTATTTGCTAGGTTCTCTTACAGGCATTGAAGACATAACAGTGGCAGTATAGTATTGGTAGAGAGATGAACAAGAAGATGAACTGAAGAGGATATGGAGGCCAAGAATAGATCCTGAATATACCGATACTTGATATATGACTGATTGGAAAAGGAAGGACCCATCAGCAAATAGTGCTGAGACAATCGATCATCAACAACAAAAACAACAACAACAACAAATAACAAATAAAAAGAGATCCCTATCACTTGCATACACATATACACACTCAAAACACATGGATTGTGTTGCTGGCAGACTATAGAGAGATGTAAAAGACAAATATTAGAGGAAAATATAGGCACATCTATTTGATCCAAAAGTAGAGATAAATTTCTTAAACAAGGTACAGAAAGTGCTAAGCATGAAAAAGATATTTATAAATTTGGAGTTGATGAAAATTAAGAACTTCTGTTCACTAAAGCATACTGAAAAAAAAAAAGTAAACATATACACAGAGATATAAGCAAGGAAGGGTAACTTTTCAAAATCTTTAACTCCTACAAATTGGTAAGAAATAAACAAGCCCTAAAATGGGCAAAAAGGCAGAAATGAGCATTGTGCTAAAAGAGGAAGAATAAAATATGAATAATTGTAGTTTCCTACAATTGATCAACATCATATGCTACTGGGGCAGGGAAGTATAATTTGGCATAATCACTTTGTAAAAACAATTTTGCATTATCTTGTAAATTTCAGAATTCACATATCCTGTGATCCAGCAATTCCACCATTAAGTGTATTTCCTAGCAAAACTCACACTTACTGTGTACCAGGAGTGTTTGGATAATCTACTGTTATTTAACAATATATAGACTTAGTGGTTTAAAAAAACTTAAACTTTATTATGCACTGAATACTCTGGGTCAGGAATCAGGGAGAGCTCAAATTAGTGATTCTTCTGCTCTGAGTGCCATCATGGGTCAATTCGTGTCCCACTGGTGACCGGTCTGGTCTAGCATTTTGATGAAGGCATTGCTGACATGGCTGGTATCTCATTGGAAACGGTCGAAGGCTGGCCTCTGATGGATGGACTCTTCTGCCTCTCTTCACATAGTCTCAGAGACTCTCCTCAAAGTCTTTTCAGCAGGATAGACTACCCTCTGACATATATAGACTACATTGCATCTCAGATCCGTAAGATACTGAGGTGGAAACTGCAAATCCTCTTTAGAGCTAGATCTGAAGCCAGCTAGATATGATTTTCCCCATGATCTATTGGTTAAAACATCACAGGCTTATCCATCGTCAGGAAGAGAGAAAATAGTCCAAACCTTTCCATGGGAAAAGTGTCAAAGAATTTACAGCCATTTTGGGGTGCCTGGGTGACTCACTCAGCTAAGCTAAGCATTGGACTCTTGATTTCAGCTCACATCATGATCTCAGAGTGGTGGGATGGAGCCCCAATCTGGGTTCTGCTTGAGATTCTCTCTCTCCCTCCGCATCTGCCCCTCCCCCAGCTCGCACATGTGCTCTTTCTCTCACTCTCTCAGATAAATTAATTAAACCTTTAAAAAAAAAAAGAATTTACAGCCATTTTAAGCCAAGAAATGTTTATAGTAGCAATGTTCATGACAATAACATGACAACAAATGAAATGTCCAACTATGAAAGAAAAATGTACTATATTTCACATATATTTCACTGAAAATTCAGTGAACAATTCTTTGCTGTCAAATAGATGAATCTTAAGAATTTTGAATAGAAAAAAATCAAGTCAAGAAATATTACTGTATGTTACATTGACTATGCAACTATTTACAAATGTCATAAGCAAATAAATCTAATAAATATATGGGTAATTTTTTAAATATATAGAAGGGAATTGCAGACAAGAATCAGGGAATAGTTATGTTTCTGAAAGAGACATTAGCATTCGATAAAGGAGAAAACTCAGAGCCAATAGTTTTGTGTAATATTCTTGCCTTTAAGATTATTATTATATTTGTATGTATTAAATATTATTTAGCATATAAATGCTACATTTAAAATGATGTATCATTTTCCGGGGATTAGAAAATATCCTTAAGCCAATCTTGCTTTGGAGTTGATTTCTTATTCTGTTGTCTTTAAGAATTTCCTTTAACTTCTTACAAGCAGTTACGTATTTATATAGCTATTTAAATATTTTATTTAGACTTTCCAACTATTTTGTAGAAGGAGATTGTTTCATCATAACTACTTGACTATATTCTTAAAAGCAGACATTGGTTCTAGTTTCTTCTGTGTGCACATATAAGTGTGTGAGTGTGTGTGTGTGTGTGTGTCCTTTTCTAGAGCTTATATTAGTTGTGTATGGACTTCCTAGATCAGTAGTTGTCAATTGACAGAGGTGTTTCTCCATTAGAAGGATTTAAAAATGAGTGAAATTTTACATGGTTACAATGAGAGCCATTCTAAGCCTTTGAACATCAGTGATCAACAAATACCAATTAACAAAGAATTGCTCATGCAAAAAGGCAACACTGAAAAAACTTTCCTAGATTAATAAGTCTCTTAACTTGTATTTATTTCTCCACCCTATCCCCTTTTTCCTGGGAAATATTTTCTACTTTTTTTTTTCTAATTTATCTATTGATTCTACTTTTTAACTTAAGCAATTATATTTTTAACTTCTAAGAGCTTTAACCCTGTCCTTTTTGTGACATTCTGTTCTTGTTATATGGCAGTAATAATTTGACCCATGTCTTCCACTGTGGTACCTTACATTACTTTAAGTTTATTCTGTCTACTGAATAATTTCTGGGTAATCTAGGATCATTGTTCTGTGTCTATACCCTGGTCTTTCCCTTTTGTGCTCTTTGTGTACCTGGTGGTCTCTTGTTGAAGTTTCATTTTTACTTACTGACATCTGGACAGCTGTAATTATATAAATACATTTTCTACCCAAGTCTTTCCTTAAGTGAGAACTCTGGCTGGCTGCTCAAGTACACTTACTAGACAGGACATCACCTGCTAATTAGTGAATTTTGCTTCTGAATGACAAATCCAAAGAGCAAATCTGAGGCTGTGCACCATCCTAAAACTTAAAGAGGAAGATGTATGTTGGTAGTACCTATACCCACCATATAATTTTCCCCCAATTTGTTGGTTTACTTTCTTTGGAGAAGGTTATTTCTTTCCCTTGAATTTTTAGCTACCTTTATGAGGGTGGATAGTCAAATCTGATGGTCAAATACTTCATCATACAAATTCACCTGCCTGGGATGACAACTTGGACAGAAATAAAGCCCATTGGGGTGCTTGGGTGGCTCAGTTAGTTAAGTATCTGCCTTCGGTTCAGGTCATGATTCCAGGGTCCTGGGATCGAGCCCCACATTGGGCTCCCTGCTTAGCGAGAAAACCTGCTTCTCCCTCTCCCTCTGCGTGCCGCTCCTCCTGCTTGTGCTTTCTCCCTCTCTCTCTCTGGCAAATAAATAAATAAAATCTTAAAAAAAAAAAAAAAGAAATACAGCCCATTAAAACTTGAAAATAATATTCCCCCAATCCTCAAATCTTGGGTCGACAGAAACCATGGAAAGGAGTGGCCTGGGAATGGTGAAATTGGTTCTTAAACAGTCTTTCAATTAATCTTCATGATTTTAGATCTTTTTTTTTTTATTTAATCTTCTTGAGACTTTGAGATGCTATGTCAAGAAGAGGGTCTCCCATCTTCTCTGAAGTTTTTTCTTATATGACTTGAGGCTTTGGCTGTCTCTGCTCAGCTTCTTTCATCTATGAGCCCTCATTATCCACCACTACAATGTTTTTTAAATCTTTAAAAATAGATGACATTATCTCCTTTCTTTCTGGTCCTCTCTATTTGTGTAACACAGGACTCTGTGATGAATGTGTGTGCATAATCATCCTGTTCAAGAGGTTTTATGTATACATTTACAGAATTACAATGGGAATAATGGAGCCAGAATAATAGGATCAAAAATTGATGAGTCATAACTCACATTGTTTTGAATTCCTTAGAAGGAAATAATTGAATATATGATAGTGCTCTGTGTATATTATTTATTTAAAATTTATGTTAATTTTGAATTATTAGATATTCCAATCAAAACGAGAAGGGAGACCATGATCTATTTATTATTTTGGTTTCTTAGAAAAAAAAAATGAACATCCAGAAGACAAAATATTTTAATTTAAACAAAGTGTTTCCTTGGGACTTTGGGAGCCCTGTAATGTCTCTTGGAATTCAAAAAGCTCTGAACAATAACATTTTGATGAGTTTAAATGTAAAACATAAATAAATAAAAAGCATACGGATTAAATTTTCCTTGACACACGTGAAAATATTGAGAGAAAACATGTTTGGCACATATGGTCTGGACTCAGCAAAACAGAAACTCTGGGCAAAATGTCCCAACGAAATTCATAAAACTCACAAAATTCACAGGAAAAAGGCTTCCCAATAAAAATGATCAAAAATTAATATTATCATAGTATTAAACTTATACAATTTAGTTGTTCGTTTGGGAATACAGTATCTTACAGGTTGAGCCTCATTAAATCAGACTTATAGAACAGTTTAATTAAATAATGATACATGTTTTGCTTCTGAAAGTTTTTGGACTTCCATCTAAAGTCCAATAATAGACTGGTAGCAATGTTAGTAAATATTTCTACACACATACACACATACACATACAAAGGGAAGGTTAGACTTTTGATTAAAAATCTTCTTGATGCAATCAGAACTTTTTCTTGGCAAGAACTACCCATGTGTGTATATGTTTATAGGACAGTCACACATACCGTCACATGTTTTTTATGGACTCAGATGCTGTAGGGACAATACCAATACTACAACTGTTAAGAATTTGAAAAGCATGAAAGACTTAATATCAGGCATGAACTTGATTGTAATTAAATAGATGGGCTGAATTTAAAGTCCAAAGTGTATTTAATTCCCTTATTTCCTAATATAAAATAGAAGAGGCAGATGGATACTATCACATAATATCAATTTCAAAGAGAATGGTCTTAACTGGATGGTTAATGATCACAAATAAAATTCAATTTAAACAACCAAATAGAACTGAATGTCCTGCCAAAATATATCTCAAGGTAATAAACTATAATATTGTCAGGAAAGTTTCCAGGGAAATAATCACTTTAATTCTCTCAGCAGATGATATCTATATTATAGTAAAGACTGTTTTCAACATGAAGGTCAAAATCTGTAACTGCTTATGAATGAGAAATTTTTGTACAGGTACATCCAGTAAATGTGTTGAGTTTTTATTTATTTTTTTTATCATTGTTGCTTTATGAAGGTAGCATTGGAGAGAAAGAGTAGAAAATGGATACTTATCGCCAAACACATCATAAATCCAATTTACTTCAAGACAGCAGAATGGATTCAGGATCCTCTTCAAAATGAAGAATCTGTTTTTGTAATTATTGCTGACCTTCCAAAACAAGAGCTTTCAATCTTCTATGCAAAGACTCATCATAGACTCTAGATCAAACTTATGTCAAAGAGCAGTCATAACTACCTGCTGCTCATATTAGAATCATTTGAGAAATTCTAAAAAATACAGATTCCTGAGTACCAGTCCAGACATACTGAATCAGAATCTCCTGTGTTGGAGCTTTGGGAAACGTTAATTTATGGAACTATGTTTGGAAACTACTGTCCTTAAGATATAGAAATGAAGAACATCTCCCATTACTTCTCATCAGGATCTTCTCTGATAACTGGAGATGGTTGGTATAGCAGTGACACCAAGAAGCGTCACATTATAATCACCAGGGGTGTACACCTGTCCAGCATTGTCCTGTCCTACCTTAATTTTACTTGATGCCTTTCCACAGTTCGTATGCTTGGAAAAGACAGTGATGAGTAAGAACCATTCACAGAGAAGGAAGGGAAAGAACTAATCTATACAGAGAATGAAATACATGCTAGATACTTACTACTTTACATACATCATGAAATCAAAACCTCTCACCACTCCCACTAGGAGTGCATTACCATTATTATTCACATCGCACTGACGAAGAGATCAACTGGGAGAAGAATAAGACATTCAAACTAGGTCACATGGCATGCAGGTGGCAGAGCTGGGGTCAAAATTCAGCACTGGCTTTTCTGCAAATAACATAAACAGAATCCTCTTGGTGTCTATTATTTTTTAATCCCCATAGTACGAATAAACTGGTAAGGTATAATGGAACCATATTTCTCCAATCTAATGGGAGAGAGAGTTATGTCTCTTCTGATCAGTCTGAAATTTGTGGTCACCAGTTTGAGGGATCATCATGAAACCACAGAAAGAAAAGAAAGAAAAGAAAAGAAAAAAGAAGAAAAGAAAAAGAAAAGAAAAAAAAGAAAAGAAAAGAAAAGAAGTCCTGGGCCTTCAGATGATCATGAGGAGCAGACATTGCATAATACCTGAGCATCCTGCCTTCCCAAGGGGGAGGTGAGCACAACAGAAGATAAAGTTGTGTTTTCAGTTGTTTCGTTTTTTGACATGTACACAGAAGACACATGCAGCAAATAAAATAAACACAAATGTGCCCTTTACATGGGAAGACACCTGGCTTTTGGGAATTTAGAAGGCCACACAATGCCTCAGAAAATGCCTAGAAGGAACTGTAACCCAGCATGAAATTCACTACTTAAATCCCTTCATCTTAAACTCTAAACTAAGTTACCATTTCAGTTAGCACGCAAGCAATAATTATATGCCTAAGCTTTCCCAAAACCCAGAATCCTGGAAAGAAGCAGTCCCATGACCTGCAAATATCGGAATTAGTAGTTCTGGTTCACGGAAGAGAAAGCACCAAGGGAAAAGGAGTGAACACCTACTGAGCACTTAGTAGGTCCCAGGCCCTATGCAAGCTGCTTTATTTAGGCGATCTGCTTCTCTCTCAATGGTAAAGGGGAGAACACATTAATAGTTAGGGGCTTTCAACAACAAAAAATATGTATTTTATTCATAGTTATTTCCTGCTGTAGACATTCCCCATCTACAAGTCCAGGATGAGACGTAGTAGAAATAAAAGAAAACAGTAATAAAACATGGTTTTCTTTTACGTCCTACTGCAAGATCTACCGTTGGAACCCTAAACCCACTGCCATCTTCCCTACTTCTGTGAAATGAAGCACAACAAACACTTTTATTCTAACTGTGTTGCCCTTTGGATTGGATCAAAAAGCGTCATGTTTTGTGTTCTCTCAATGCCATGTTGAAAATCAGAGGACACGTGTGTGATGATGCACATGCCTACTAGCTCAGCTGCACTGCACACTCACATCACACCAAGCCTACACACTTTATATAATCTTATTCTGCAGAATGTGATTGTTGAACCTGCTGAACTTAACAGCTCCACGTTGAGTCTTCTCATTGCAATACAAGACTTTCTGGAACGTACATTATACAGGCTTGTTGAAAAATCTTAAATTACATAAACACATTAACCACTGAGCACATCATAAATACTAATGAAAATATGCTATTTTTCCCAGCTGGGGCAATACGTACCCAAATGGTGGGATCTAAGAAAGAGGCTTAATGATGGTCACAGCTTCCCAAAGTTGTTTGTTTGTTTGTTTGTTTGTTTGCCTGTCCCATCAAGTTCCCATTCTATACTTGCTGAGAAGTGTCTGAATTGCTGAAGCGTACAATTTAGGTCTGAGGTACATCTCTCATGCACATAGTCACTCCTGTAGGTGAACATACAACACTTCTGAAAATGTTTCAGTAATACATCTGAAGCTTAGATTATATTTTTCCCACTAAGCTATCATATTAAATATTTGTTTAATATAATATTTAATCATATAATAAAACTATGAATAATGAAATAAACTTTAAAAATGTAATTCTCTGTGATTACCCAGCCACCCCATCCCTCCCACCCCCCACCACTCCAGCAATCACAGACCTGTATCTCTGAAACAAATAACACATTATATGTTAAAAAAAAGAAGAAGAAGAAGAAGATAGCAGGAAGGGAAGAATGAAGGGGGGAATCAGAGGGGGAGACGAACCGTGAGAGACTATGGACTCTCAGAAACAAACTGAGGGTTCTAGAGGGGAGGGGGGTGGGAGGATGGGTTAGTCTGGTGATGGTTATTAAAGAGAGCACGTATTGAATGGAGCACTGGGTGTTATTTACAAACAATGAATCACAGAACACTACATCAAAAACTAATGATGTAATGTATGGTGATTAACGTAACATAATAATAAAAAATAAATAAATAAGATAAATAAAGCACATGAAGAAAGATGAATGTAAAAAATAAAAGAAATTAAATAATAATAATGTAATTCTCTAGGCCACTAATTATACCTCCATCAGTTTCTGGGAATAAACATAAAGAAAAAAATACCATGCTCTGGGACATGCCTGCTTCTTGAAATAAGTCCTTTTTTTCCCCAGGAAATTAAATGTTTTGTTTTAATCAAATATTGCTACAAATGGCCAGATTACTATATGTCAGGGAAGGCAAATCTCAAGTCTCATCTTGCATGCCAACAGTGACCAATTAGCAATGGACGTCTGCCCCTCAGAGTGCTGGGTAATAATATGTGGTGTGTCTGCAACAAATCCAGAGAGTAAGAGGCCTACAAACTATATATTTGCTCTCCTGCCTTTTTTCAAAATATATTCTCTGTACACAGAAGTTATAGGTGAAGGGATCCTGGGTGGCTCACGTGGTGAAGCGCCTGCCTTCAGCTCAGGTCATGATCTCAGGGTCCTGGGATCGAGCCCCGCATCGGACTCCCTGCTCAGCAGGAAGCCTGCTTCTCCCTCTCCCTTTGTCGCTCCCCTCTGCAGGTTCTCTCTCATTCACGCTCTCTCTTTCTCTCATAAATAAAAAATCTTAAAAAAAAAAAAAGAGGTGAAATAAAACCAAAGTTTCCCATTTTAAATAGATATTTAAGAAACTTTTAAAAGTGGAACGGAAGGGAAATGTTTTACACTCCCTTTCTTTTTTTGAGGACCTGATGTCAAGTGGTCAGTAATTGGAGTGGATTTTGCATTGGTGACTTCAACATTCGAGATGATAAAGGAGCAAGTTGAACTAGAGTAAGAGAATTGGTGAAATGGACAAAGCAAGGGTCAGCAGAATCCCCATGTGTTACTCTGTTGCCTTTCATAATGTGAGCAAACCATTTGACATTTCAAATGCCCGGTTTTCTCATTTAATAAATGAATTTGGGTGCCTGGGTGGCTTAGATGGTTAAGCGTCTGCCTTCGGCTCAGGTCATGATCCCAGGGTCCTGGGATCGAGTCCCGCATCGGGCTCCCTGCTCCTTGGGAGCCTGCTTCTCTCTCTCTCTCTCTCTCTCTCTCTGTCTCTCATGAATAAGTAAATAAAAATCTAAATAAATAAATAAATAAATAAATAAATAAATAAATAAATAAATGAATTTAACCCGGCTTATATGACTTAAGGCTTGAAGGGAAACTTATACAGGTCTTGTCACCCAGCAATTTGTTTTTTCCTCACAGATGACTACCAGAAAAAAGAGAGAGGATAACAGTAAAATATTATGTTATTACATACATTTTTCTTGATAATAAATTTATTGTTATCACTACATAGAAAGATTGCAGAGCCATGTCACATGAGCATTCTTTCTGCTGAAAATAGAAATAGCATGCACTCTATTCCTTTTAATGGGACTAATCTACATGTAAAGAGCAGCAGAAAGCAGATATTTTACAGACTTCTCTGCAATAATATTAATAAGTCTCTTGCTAGTACAAATAGTTTTATTATACCAAATCCTCCTGTGTAAAATTATTTCTAATTTAAATGTGATTTTGCCTTAATTTTGGATCTAGGTATTCTAAGATTTAATGCTTGTCCTTTTCAGTGGGTATTGAAATATCTGTAGTTTTAAAGATCTGAACTTTCTCCCCTCTTTTCATTCCTCATTCATAAATTTCTAATACATGGATTGATCTGTCATCAAGTCCATTTCCAGAGGCTTACACCCGAGATGATGCTCTAGGGAGTCTTGGTATGAAGATATCCACATAGCCCATTGTGACGGTTAATTTTATGTGTTAACTCTGCCTTTCTTAACCCCATCAATCTTTTATTTTACTCAAACATTATTCAGGGTGTTCCTGTGAGGGTGTATTTGGATGAGATTAACATTTAATTCAATGGACTTTGAATAAAAAGGATTGTTTTCCATGATGCGGGTGGGCATCATGCAATCAGTCAAACGCCTGGGTAGAACAAACAGACCATGCACGTCTGAGCAGGAGAAGATTCTACAGCAGCCTGTGGACTTGAACGGGAACATTGGCTCTTCTGGTTGTGCAGGCTTTCTGCTGCCCACCATGCAGATTTTGTACCTCTCAGCCTCCATAATCACAGGAGCCAATTCCTTATAATAAATATGTATATGTGTATTATATTATATGTATATGTATATATATGTATTCATATATATCCTCTTCATTCTGTTTCTGTGGAGAACCCTAATACACCTATCATACTCAGCTTATACAGAAGAGATTTAATGGCCACATTTTATGATAATTTGACCAGTGTCATCATCTGTGAATTTTAATGGGTTAAAATTCTCATACCAAGTCTAGCGCCTTTGGAGGCACGCCTGGGTGGCTCAGTCAGTCAGGCGTCTGACTCGGTTTCGGCTCAGTTGGTGGAATTGAGCCGGTCTTGGCTTCGGGCTCCACGCTCAGCAGGGAGTCTGCTTGAGATTCTCTCTCTCTCTCCCTCCGCCTCTGCCCCTCCCCCAACTTGTGCAGGCGCTCTCTCTGTCTCTCCCAAATTAAATAAATAAAATCTTTTTAAAAAAAAAAGAAAGAAAGAAAAAGAAAAATACCTGACACATAGTATGTAAGACACTCTCCCTGTGCGTTTGTTGTGATTGTTAGTACCGTTGCCATTTTCCTTCATCTCGCCATGCTGTCTAGGAAGCTAGTAGCATTCATACTTCCTTCCTGTGGCTTGTCCACTGACTCCAGAAATTTTTCACTGCCAGTGTCTGTCCGACACTGTCCATTGTGTTACCAATCCCACCGTCCTGATTTGGCCTCTCCTGGCCTCTGGTAGTTGTCACCTGATCTTCTACCACACCTCAAGTTTCTCCTTCTCCACGCGAACACACATACCTTCTTCATCATCGGCCGTAGTCTATGTGCTTCATTCAACATGTGTCTTCTCTTTTTTTGTATTGAAGATGTCTGCATATCTTCTTTATATCAATGTTATAAGCATTTTGATATAAATATTGTTTTCAAAAATGTATGTTGATATAACTAAGGAAAGAATGAAAAATATGTTTTAAGGCTCACAAAATAATTCTACAATGAAATATTCCTTGCGTTTTAAAAAATACTGCCAAAATAGCTAGATAAGTAAGGTAGAAACAGTTAATTACATGGATATTTTATGTGCATAATATCAAGGAGAATGATGTTTTAAAATAAAGGCGTATTTGAAGACATATTTGGTATAAATTAAGTCATAATAAATTTAAGAAAATCAGATACTGATTATTGTCACTCTTTATCAAATTTATGTGAAGAAAATGCATATGAGGCATGGGAATCTCTCCTCCCTATTACAGGGGAAGCAAGAAAGAAACAAGTTCTGTTCTTGTGAAGGACTTAATGAGGGAAAAAACAGAGGATGGAAAGCCCTAATCTGACCTTCAAACAAAAAAGTCCTTTGAAAATGATGAAGTGAGTGATTTCCTTCCCTCTCTTGGCAATGTCATTTCAAGCTCTAAGAATTTCCTATCCACTTCTTGACCTTTCATAGGAGGTCACCACCAAAGGAAATGTCTTATTTCAAGAGTAACTGCCAACTTTAGAGATTTGAGAGAGTCTCAAAAGTATAGACCCTGTTAGATCCTGTTCTGAAGGGGAAGAGTAAGCAAGCACTATTTGTCAATGAAATCACTTGCCGGTGAATTTCAAAGCCCTTGGCTGTTTCATGAATATATAGCTGTGCTGTTTTGAACTGGACTCTACTTGGCTTCATGGAATTCAAATAAGATACTAATTGCCCATAAATCTATTTATGTGTGTAAAATATTCAAATCTTTTAAAATTATGTGTGTATCTTAAGGTAATTTACATTGGTCATATAGAAGTAGCTATAGTGTTCAAATTTCCTTTTTAGTTACTCTACCTTTCAAATGTTTGCATCTGATTTATTTATCCAGGGCATAATTAAGACACAAGAAGTTAATGAAATATATTTGCCTCATAAAGCATAGCAAATTAAGTAAATATACAAATAAATGTTGAGACATAAGAAACTCTTGTCATGAAAATAGTAGTTGCAAGTTTTTATATCAAGAAACTGAATTGGGGGAATAATTATTTTTTAACTTCATCAGCTTTGTTCCTCCTGATAAATCAGGTCTATTATAAACATTATCATTACATGATTGGTTAATACTTTAAAATAACAGATACAGTACAATTACTATGTTTGTGAAAGCAAAACAAAAAACTCAAGTTTCCTGCTTTATATATATGTGTGTGTGTATCTATACATAGGTATAAATATATAAAAAGATATATATATAAAGAAATATATATATATCTTATAATTTGATAAGTGCTTCTTCTCTCAGTGTGTTCCCCCAACATACCATTTATTCAGTCATATGCTATAATATTGAAGAATGACATCCTCTTCAAAATAGGCTTGGGGATAGTTAAGTTTGGTTTTGTTCAACTGAGTCATTAAATGGAAATCTTTAAAGTGTCATTATTGCTAGATTCCAATGAACAAACATAATATAATGTCTTTGCCTGCTATTATGTGTCCATATTTCTCTTTATTAACATCTCAGAGTTGTTAAGAATAGATTACGGTTTAAATATGAGCTGCTTTGGGAAAAAACTTCATGCATAGCCACCTAACCACCTCTCCGTGCCTCTTTTAGGCCACCTAACTTTGGTAATCAAGAAGAGCTACCAGAGAAGTTGTAGTTTCTTCAGAAACAAACAATAGAAGAAAAAGGTGAACTCAATGAAATTTAAGAAATGTATCTCCTTGACTTAATAAAGAGCTTAAAGGCTGGATATGAATGAATATAATTGCCTCCCACTGTAACTCCCATGTGGTATGTACACTCAGTAAATGTTTGTTCCCTCTTGAGTTTGTTTTTTTGTTTCGTTTTTTTGCCTTTGTGATTCAGAAACCATATGAGGTGAAAATGTCAAGTTCCCTAATGGAGACTATTTTTCCATAAATGTATGAACTTAAGCCTCATACAGGAGCTACAATTGTAATCTATGTTGAGTTGTAAAAAGTTGTGCTGCTGTGTTTGAACCCACAAGTGCATTTGAAGTTTTAAAGAGAAATTGTTAATACAAATGTTAAACCAAAATACTCAAGGACTGATTAGGAATATTCCAAGCAGGGGGCACCTGGGTGGCTCAGTTGTTAAGCAACTGACTTTGGTTCAGGTCATGATCCCACCGTCCTGGGATCAAGCCCCATGTCAGGCTCCCTGCTCCGCTGGGAGTCTGCTTCTCCCTCTCCCACTCCGCCTGCTTGTGTTCCCTCTCTCCCTGTCTCTCTCTCTCTGTCAGATAAATAAATAAAATCTTTTAAAAATAAAAGGAATATTCCAAGCAAAGGAATTTTCCCAAAATAATGAGGGGATAGCCTTCTATGCAGAGCACTGCATGGACAACAGCATAAAAGGGGGTCAAAAGTGGTAAAAGTGGAGAGAATTCTGGGATAACTGGACATAAACGTGAAGAGTCAAGACAAATAAAAATTAGGCTTTGGAAGTGATAGCCAAATCTTCAAAAATTTTGTACAAAATAAAATAATAATAATGGTTGGCATACATGAATTTTTATGCTTTTTAAATAACATAAACAAGGTGTTTTTTCCTAATGTATCAACTTTAGTTCAGGATTTGGGAGTGGGAGTGTAGTGTGAAAAGCATGATATTCATCTGAAAATAAGATGAATGGAGAAGAGAAATGAGTAGAATGAGAAATTCAAAAGCTAGGATGAGGCTTCAGGTATTTATAGCAGGCAGTCTGCTAAGCTTTTCAGTCCCTATTCTCTGGGAATAACCAACTATTCTTTGTTTTTATATTGTGATGAAAAACTTGAAGAAACATTCATCCATGCCAAATTTCCTGCATATATTGATATTTGATATAATGGCTACAACAATTATTGAAAATAAATGAATCATCATCCCTATTTGACAAATAAAAATTAAGGCTTACAAGGTCAAAATAATTTTCCCAGGATTATGCAACCGGCAAGTAACAGAGAAGGGCCTCTACTAAACTTAAACTTTGCTTTTCCCAAAATGCTTTACTATATTAAGTAAATAAATTTTTAGACAAAACTGACAGGTCATTTGAACCTTTAAAATAGTGGAAGGCAGCAATCACACATATACACCCACCCCATGGCAGAGGGAGGAGGAACATTAAGGCATTTGAAATGGTCTTGATCAGGGTCTAGACTAGTGTAAAATTAGATCCCCTTACTAAAAAAGGCTATGCTAATCTTAGAAATTTTACTTTCTTTAATAATGAAGTGACTACCTCCATCATTATTAATTAATTGTTTTTAAAGTATACATAATTAAGTCACATGGTTATTCTCAAAGATAAATCATGACAGTGAAAAGATGTGAGGAGACAAATAAGCCAACATTTTTAAGCTTTAATATATTTTTAAATACACAGAGCTTCCAATTTATTTTGATATGATCAGTGGTGAAAGTAATGCCATCAAGCATTAGTGGAGGATTTTAACTAGAATCATGTGCTATGTAAAGCTGTTGGACACAGTTTAAAGGATCAGAATGTTGGAAGATATAAAAAAAAAGGCAAATGCTTAGTTGCTTTTGTAAGAGATTTTAAATTAAAGCAGCAAACTCTTTAAAGCATCACACAATGGGTAGAATGAAAATGAAAGCTAATTAACCTCATTTCTTTTTTAGTTGCACAGCTTTGTAATAATCTTCCATGGGTTCATGACCAGAGGATTACTAGACCTTGAGAAGTATTTGGAGAAGGGGTCAAGGTGGGAACCAAGGCAGCTATGTGAAACTCAACTGGCCTGCCTGGGCATGCCTGAGCCAGACGCCACTTCTGATCCAGATTTAGAAGTAGGTATAAAATAAGGTGCAGGCCTACATATCTACATTACAGAGATGTATTTGTAGGAATGCATGCATATATGTGTGTGTGTGTGTGTGTTTATAAGAATGTGAAATAATATGTATTAATCACAATAGAGGGTAGTTTAAAAGCACACTTCAGAAGACTTAAAGTATTCACACCTTTTACAGAGTATTTCCAATCCTACCAATTTATATTAAAGACATTGTCAGAAAGAAATGTATTTATTTATTAATACTGTTGATTACAGTATTATTTATGATAGCAAAATATTCCAATAATCTTATTTTCAATAGTAGAAAAAGGGTGAAACAAATAATGGAATATTCATAAAATAGAATATGTGCAGACATAAAAATTCATGTGGTAGAAGAATAATGACGCGTGTGGAATAATAACAGTATTTACAAATAATCGCATGTGCCAATTTATAACATATAAGTATAGTTATATAATTTATATGCATAATATATACGTATTTATGGAAAGACTAGTAAGAAATAAACTAAATCATTTAGGTCATATTATCTAAATGGAGTTATATGTACTTTTCTTGTTTATGCTATTAGAATTTTGCCATTTCTTATTAAATAACATCCTTTTCCTTTTATACTAAAAATATTGTTTCTAAATATGAACATTTGGGGAAAACAGAATCATGTTAGAAATGAGCTCAAAGAAGTATTATAAACATAATAAATACATTTTTAATACAGCCAAAACTAAGCTCTTAAAGTTTATTAACTGAAGGAAATTAGCAAGCTCATTACGTTACCTTAGACTGCGAAGTAAATAAGTCTGAGTCTTTTCCTACTGTGCTTTTGTTAAAATTTCTTCTTTGATGTTCTTATTTAATATATTAATTTCTCTTTAATAAAGTCACATATCCACCAACACATTTTCATTCATGGGCACAGGAGATTTCTATCTCTGAAGCTGAAATGAGCATAAACACTCACACCTGTGCAAGCAGGTAATTTGAGTTCCACATGGTGACTCCAACTTCCCATTCCTAAGACCCTTTTGGAATCATTGCCCTCCACAGCGTATGATTGTGCACATTGCCCAGATCCCCTCGAACACCAGAAACTATCTTTGGCAATATTTTCTACATGATAAAATTATTGAAGTAATTTTGAAAAACACAAATGCTTTTTTAAAAGATAAATATCTTACCATCAAGAGATGAATCCTGCTGTTATTTGATGGAAGAAAAACTCAATAGAGAAAGAAACCCAAAGTGTTGACAACTTTGGATTAATGCAACAGGGTGGGAGGGAGAAAGGGAAAGAGAGAAATAGAGACAGAGACTGAGATAAAGAGACAAGCTGAGAGAGATGGAAAGAAGGGAGGAAGGAAGAGAGAGAGAGAAGAAGCAGAGAGGAGAGGAGACAGAGGCTTCTTTGACTGGTTGTCAATTCACTGCCCAACCTATCCTGGGAGTCCAATATATACTCAATGGGAGAGGTAACATAACAGACATTACAAAAATTCCAGTGGAACAAAATATCCAACACAAACACACTCTGACCCCATGTCTCTGTCTTGGTCTTATGAGTCCTTGGAGAGAGAAGACCGAGGGAAAGGGATGCCCTCTTCACAACTGCTTTCCAGTGATTTACTAGTGAAGTCAGGGGGCAGGTGCTGAAGACAAACCAGGCCTTTGTTTTCTGTGCTCTGAGCATTCCTGTGAGAGTCAAATACACTGTAAGGATCAGGGACGTCTTTTAGTTTCAGCTTATTAATGTGAATACATATCAAAATATAAGGTGTTTACTCATGTAGTTTATGGTGTAGTGATGCCAAAATGACCATCAATATTTTATTGTACTAAATCAAGTTTAGGTCAGGACAAAAAATTGAGATGGCCAACAAGATCTTACGCTATTAGGAAAAATAATTATAGGTATAGAATATACAAGTAAAGCAATATGTTTATCAGTTATCTCAACAATATTGTTTATATAGCATTATAAATACATTTCTGCATTTATCAGTACCTACTAATGATATTTGCATCATGGCTATGTATATGAAGGAAAAGTCAATGTGTTGTTTTAATTAGAATATATGAATTGAAAATTTGACTAAAGGCTAATAGACTTTGAAGTTTGAACCCACTGAACTAAACCTTCACTGAGGCTTGGTTCAAGATCATATACTGGTCAAAAAACAAAGTTCACATGGTGTTCTGGTCATTTGAACTTGACTCTTAAAGGTAATGTTTTAAGAGATTAAACCAAAAGCACAAGTTGAAATGTAAATGACTTTACCATTTTGAGAAAAGAAAATGAACGTGCCAAACTTTTCTTGTACTTTATGGAAACCCAAAGTTTAAACTCCTTATTCATCTGTTTAATTGGAAACATGTTGTCTCAGTAATAAAACAAAAAATTGCAATACTCGAATACTGATATAGTTTATATAAGATTTCTATTTTATTATTTACTTAAAATGAATGCAAAAATAATCTTTGATAAAGCATTGTATCTATTTAACAATTGAAGAAAATACATTTATATTATTCATAGCATTGTTAAATAAAATGTAAAGTTTTACAGTGGTTGATATAAAATCAGAGGAAGATTATTATAGTTTTTCTGTATCTTTACCTTTTGCTGACTTAATCCACACCATCATCGTAAATATTATAGGTCACCTCAATATCTGCTACCTGTTATGCCTCACACAGCAAGCAGATACCATAATGTGAAGTAGGCAAACATATAGTTCAATCAGACAATTTCCAAATGTTGCACTGGCAGTATGAGTCTTCAGGAATTAAATGAAGATAGTAAAACTAATACTAAAATTTGATCTTAAAGAAATCTGTGATTATATTAATTCATCTTTAGTGGTGTTTTTATTTTTTTTTATTTTTTTTAAAGATTTTATTTATTTATTTGACAGAGAGAGACACAGTGAGAGAGGGAACACAAGCAGGGGGAGTGGGAGAGAGAGAGAAGCAGGCTTCCTGCGGAGCAGGGAGCCCGATGCGGGGCTCGATCCCAGGACCCTGGGATCATGACCTGAGCCGAAGGCAGACGCTTAATGGCTGAGCCACCCAGGTGCCCCTTTAGTGGTGTTTTTAAAAGACTGCTAGAGTGCCTTGTACAGATTTGCACTACTTAAAAAGAATATTCAGATACTTTGTATAGCCTCATTGTATTCTAAATTACTGCTTCAGTAGGGCTTCTAAATATACCATGTTCTGAGGATAGTCTTCAAACAGAGATATGGTGTGTCTATCCCACTGTCTAAGGGCCACATTGGGTGGATGATGTGAAAAAGACCAATATCCAGATCTCTGACTTTCACAGGACTTCTTTCCAAAGGGACGTGTTCTGTAGATGCATGTCCTCCTTTCCCAACTCCCTTTCACAATGATCAATCTCCTGTTTATGACAGAAAGGCATTCCTCTCACCTATTCTGCTTCTAACTACAGTCCTAGAGTGTACAAACTCTGGGTTGGCCAACTGAAGGGACATTACGCAAGACTGGCAGAAATGTCAAGAAAGCAAATAGCTGAGATAATCAGATAACTTCTTTTTTCTTTCTTTCTTTCTTTCTTTTTTTTTTTTTTTTTTTTTTTGGCCAAGCTCAAGTAGCTCTCAAATCTTTGTGAAAAAGATATCAAAAATTTTAAAAATATTTATTTTATAGATAGCTGTGGATTTTGGTAGGCAACTCTTTATAAAATCAAATAATTATATGGCATTACTATAATATATCCCTTCTATTGCCATTAATTTATTTATATGAATAATATTGTTTACAACTCTAAAAATTAAAAAAAGGAATAGAATTGATGCTGATCCTATTTCTCAATCTAGCAATAAGTAATATTTATCCATGAATGAATAAACTTGAAAAGCACAGCACCAATAACCTTATTAAAAGATATTTTTTCACAATTCTTACCCTTGTATTAAGTTTGTTTATAATGGATTTTTATTTCCTAAGAGTAATAGATTTAGGCTTTTTGGATTTACTACACCCCACTAAATATTCTAATGATAATGAAATCCAGAAGAAATTTGTTTTAGAGAATAAATAATTAACATTTACTTATATTCCTATATTTGTTGCAGAAGGTAATAAGGTATTTAATAAAATAATTCCAAGCATTAGGTTATGTTCCTTATGGAAGTGAAATGGAATTAGGTGCTCGAAGAGGAAAAAAGGAAAAATAAAGGCTTTCTAGCTGCTAGGGAAAGAAGTATTCATGAACATTTTTATATGAATGATGGTGAGGATCAAAGTGCCATGATATTTTTTATCCCTTACAATACCTACAATATCATTTTAAAACCAATATGATAATTGTATTTTAAAATGTCTATATTTACAATATGCCCAATGTTACGCATCATTTATAGCTATTATGATAAAAAAAATTAGGTATCAAGCTAAAAATTTATAAGTGAGTTCCTAGTTTTTCAAAATTCCTTTAAAGGCAATTGAGGAAAATATGTACAGTACTGTCTTGGAACACTTGTATATCACTGTAACCATCAGCCAACAGGTTGGTGAGTCCATACAAAGGGCTTTTGCACAATCAGATCTGTAGCCCCATGTGTTAGCTGAGTGGTAAGAATGGTGTTATCACTTAATTCCTGAGTGTTGGATGAACATAATGTCAGACTTAAGTGTTGAGGATGAGGATGGATTTATCCTCAGATGCTTTAGACATCACGGCATCTACAGCAAGGTTTAGGTAGTCCTCTTTAGTTCTTTGTGTCTTTGGTCTTCATTTGTAAAATGGGATGCACCAAGAATGCCTACCTCAGAGTAGCTGGACGTTCAGCAGCAGCCCAAGGGTGTGGAGCCTAATGGGCCATGTTAAGGATTTCGGGTTTTAGTCTAAAGAATGTTTTAACCTAAATAGAATACAATCATATTTACAGTCTTTAAAGCATCAGCCTACATGATTGAAGTCTGAAGGGCTTGGCAGAAGAAGAAATATTGGTGGGGAGGCCAATTAAGAGTCTGTCACATCAATACAGGAGAGGGAATTACTATTGCTCACACTAGGATGAGGGCAAAAGACAGAGAGAGATAAATAAATAGATTTAAGAGGAATTGACAGGTAAAAATGTGACATATGAACACCCAGATTTCTGACCCCACAGTTGGATGGATGGTTGTGCTATATAACAAGAGAGGGAATGCTCAGAGAGAATCAAGTTTAACAGTGAAGATAATGATTATTACTTTGGATATGTTGATTCAAACCAGGCTTTGGAACATGGAAATGTATATGGGATAGCAACTGGCTAAGTCCAGAGTTCAGACAAGATGTCCTGATGCTATATATGCAAAGGGAAAAGTCATTTTTTTTGTAGGATATTCTGATGGTTTCCACTTTCTCTGAGGTAAGAATCAAAGCCATCTGCATGGTGGAGGGTGAAGGGAGAGAAGCCTGAAGTGGGGAGTCTGAGGAGAGTAGATAAGTTAAGAAATGGTTATTGTGTCATGCAGGCATTATTTAAGGTAACTGTGCTAAGAGTAATTGGCAACCTTCAACTTCCATTCAGAGGAAGGCTATAAACCAAAATATTTTAATGGGGGTTGGCATCCATTCCTAGGGAACATAGAGAGCTCACATTAATAACTAGTGTGGCAGTTTTGAGACTTTAGAAAGCCTCCTTGTTTGAGCAGTTAAAGCAAAGAAAAATCTCCTCATTATTTAGCTGAAGCTTTCTCATACAAGATAGAGCTTTATACCTGAATATTCTTAATCTGGGTTTATACCTGAATTGTGTTTCCCTCAAAAAATATATATATAAGAAATTTTGTGTTTGTAAGTGAAAGTGAAGCTTGAATTCCTGGAATTAAAATGAACAAACAAAGAATATAATACCATCTGGGAAACTGAGACTATCATAAGCTGACATATATGTGTGGGATGTGATAGGAGTCTGAAGTGGGAGAGTGGGTGTCAGCACTCTGGGTAAAGGAACTTGCTTGCAATCATAGCTGTTGGAGGAAAGCTGGGACAGGAGCTATTCCTGTCTCCTGATGTTGTCTTGAGAGGATGATCATCCTCCCACATTATGGAAATCTCAGCAAGAGACCAGACTGCCAAATGTTGCTGAGGAAAATCAGGACAGCATAAGGACATTAATGGAAGGAGTTGATGATATTAAACCATACTAGACTGATTGTCTTCCCTTTTGTGACCTTTCTTCTCTAGCTCCCCACTCTGTGCATCTTGAGGATAATGGAAAAAAAAGCAAAGGAGACTTCCTTCTCTCTCAAGGCAGTCCCAAGAAACTGACTGAAGACTGAATTCTGGAAGTGGGGAGTACTCTTTGGAGCATCACCTAGAAAAGAGCAAGGGATCAGAATTAGGTAGAGAAATAAAATGGACTGCACTGCAGCTGCTACAGCAATGTCAGCCAGTCCCACGGGGAATTCTCCATCTGGGGTGGCCCTTCAGAGACACCTCTACTTGAGACTAGGGAGCCAGGCCTTTGAGCACCACAATGACCAGTCATCAGATGCTAATCACTGGGGACAGGGGAAGAGGGAGGCAGCTCCCTTGGCATGAGAGCAGCTTCTGGAGAGGGATACAGGCAGCACTCTTAGTAGCGGGGATAATCAGTGCAGTGAAACTGAGGGGAGCATGAGCAGCATCCCATAATAGCCACTACACTTCCTTCCAAGTCACTCTTTTCAAAGAAATTTGAAGTAAATATATTTGGTCAGAATAGCTGCCTGGTGATGAGGCAACAAAAGAGTTGTTCTCAGTGTAGGAATCTCCACTCTAGAACTACTTTAGTTCTCTCTCTCTCTTTCTCTCTCTCTCTCTTTCTCACTCTTTCTTTCTCTCTTTCCCTCCCCTTCTCTCTCTCTCAATTCATCCTTAGGGATATCAATTAAGGTTAGGCTTCCTATCTTCTCCAATACACATTAACAGACCAAGTAGCTAATATCCCCAAGAGACATGAGCTAAAATGAACTAGACTGATGGTCAACAAATTCTTTCTGTAAAAGAGCAGATAGTGAATATTTTAGACCTTGCAGACCTAATAGTCTGTGTCCCAACACTCAACTCTGCTTTGTTTATGAAATCAGCCACAGACAACACATAAAAAAATAGGAGTTGTTGTGTTCCAATAAAACCTTATCTATAAATATAGGTGGTAGCCTAGTTTTGGTCTAGAACTATATTTTGCCAAAATCTTAATGAAACACCTGAAACAGATAATTACTATAAAAGAAAGAAAAGAAAACCATACACAGTATGCCATCTAAATCAGAACTACTAGAGCAGATGATCCAGAATTTTTCTATAAAATATAAATTATTCTCAAGAGATAATGAAAAAATATTGGCAAAATGAATCAAGAACAAGGATGTACAAAACATAAAAGTTGACATACTAGATATGAGTTAAATATGAGTTTAAATAAAGATTCAATAGATGGAATAAGTAGGAGGATGAATACAACCTAAGAATAAATGACTACATTGGAATATCAGTGAAAATCTCCCCAAAGGATAGAGTATAAAGAGAAAGGAATTATGCAAAGAAAACATAACAGAAGTTGCACACAGTAGGTGTGCCAATAACTTGGTAACACAGTAATAGAAGGCTGGAGGTGGGGCTCAGGGATCACTGGAAAGAAGACAATGTTTTTGGAAATAATACTATATTTCCTGGAATTAAAGGAAGAAGACTTCTGGTTGAAAGTCATCATAGATTGACAAGGAGGCAGGTAGGAAAAGCCCATACTTAAACACATAAAAAAAATTAAGAGCATAAATTAAAAGGGGAAAAATGTACAGCTTTCAAAAATAACAAAACACCAATAAAATACAAGAATCAGGTAGACAATGTAATTCTTAAAAGAAACTAAGATGTATAAAGTCAATAATGTAATATTTTTCACATGTTGAAGGAAAAGAATGTCGAATATAAATTTTATGTGCAGCCAAATTGTCATTTAAATGTCAACGTAATTAAAATAATCTAAACACTTAAACTAAAAAGAAAAAGAAAAGACTTAAAATCCAGCCAAGAAAGGCGAGAATTTTTAAAAGCAGGAAGGAAAATCGTAAGAAAGGATAGAAATTGTGAATGCAAAAACAATTGACAAAAGTGAGAAACCAAAATTTTTTTTAATTAATAAGATAGATTCTAGGAACCTGACTAAGGGAAAATAGAAGCAAAGATGCAAATAAAAATATAGAATGAGGGGCCCCTAGGGGGCTCAGTCAGTTAAGCGTCCAACTCTTGATTTCGACTCAGGTCATGATCTCAGGATCATGAGATGGAGCCCAGCGTTGGGCTTGAAGCCTGCTTAGGATTCTCTCTCAGAGAAGGACAGACACCATATGATTTCACCCATATGTGGAATTTAAGAAACAAAACAGATGAACATAGGGGAAGGGAAAGAAAAAGAAAATATGGTAAAAACAGAGAGGGAGAGAAACCATAAGAGACTCTTAACTATAGGGAACAAACTGAGGGTTGTTGGAGGGGAGATGGGTGGGGGGATGGGGTATTTGGGTGAAGGGCATTAAGAAGGTCATTTGATTTAATGAGCACTGGGTGTTATATGAAACTGATGAATCACTAACTTCTATCCCCAAACTAATAATATACTATAGGTTAACTAACTTGAATTTAAATAAAATCTTGAAAACCAAACAAAAGATTCTCTCTCTCCCTCTCCCTATGCCCCTCCTCTCTCTCTCTCTGCCCCTCCTCTCTCTCTCTCTTTCTCTCTCTCTCTCTCTCTCTCTCTATATATATATATATTAACACGGTTTTACTCTTGAGTTCCACGAAAGTTCAAACAATAATGCACACTTATACAAATCATAAATTGTGTCTAGCTTTTTACTTTCACTGATGGTAGTGTAACTGTTTCCATAACTGAAAAATGAAATATAAGATAAAATTCATTTAGAATGTTAAAAAAAAGTAAATGCAAAAATTCCATATGGAACATTAATTAGATAATTGAATCTGATGGCCTATGTTTAAAAAAATCAAGCAAAAGTAGAATGTATCCCAATAATACAAAAATTTATCAATACTATAAAATTCTACAAATGCAACATACCAATCTACAGCCAGCATTCTATATAATAGAAAAAAAATTAGGAATATGAAAAACAATCATTCCCCAATCACTGGTTACTCTTTAACATAAAATATAATAAGGTCAACGCAATAAAGAAAGCAAACGGGGCAATAAAAGGAGGTAAAGCTCATAAAAATTGTTGCTTTGGCAGAAGATATTTTCATCTACATACAGAGCCAACAGAATCTATAGACAGACCATTTAAAACAAGAGATTTCAACAAAGTGGTTTAATTCAGGATAAATTCACAAAAATGAAAGTACCATTTTTACACTAGGAACATCTGCAAAATATCAAACATGAGTGAATTTTATTATTATTGTTCATGTCAAGCATCTTGGAGAAGGTAATGTTTCCTGGGTTCCATGGTTTTCAAATTAACAAATTTTTCTGATTAAAAGGTCAATGTGTTTTTGCCATTTACAAAGAATCCTATTACAGCTTATGGAAATGCATATTGTTTTAACATTTACCCAAATTGGCATTTTCAAACTTTTGAAATTACCAAGAAACATGCACAAGCTAAAAGTCAGAGGGATTACTGTTAGATTTATCTTCATTATTTTTACCTAAGTGTACATGATGAAGTTGTTGCAAAACGAAGAAAAAGATAATGTCAACCAGGGCAAAGACAGAGTAAGCAGATATAGAACATGTTAAAACTCTCTTCAGTCTACTCTGTGCTTCTTTATTTATAATAAAACTGCTCTGTGCTTCCATATTTATAATAAAAGTAGTTGCTTTTTCCTGATAGAGTCTCTCTCCAATTTAATCCTAACTGTACTAAGTACCTCTTTTGTGTTTTTAGCCTTATCACTCAGGGTGAACTAATAAGCCCAGAGCCTTATTTATAACTATTTTACTACCATCCTTCACCAGGAAATGTGAACGATCTTCTGGAGAATCTTGAATCCAGTAAGCACAAATCTGCATGATGGGGGCAGTTGGTGAATTTAAAATTATAAGTTGGCTCATTGATTTCCTTTGACAGAAAACTAAGAGAAAGGAAAATATGAGATTTTTTAAAAATTGAATTATATCAAAATTCATGATATTTGAAAGTTATGCTCCATTGCTGTTGTAGGGAAATACCAACACAAGGACTTGTCAGTAGTTGATTGACAACAGACAGGAAGAATAGAAGGGACTCATTCAGCTTCAAGTTTTTATATTTTTTCTCTTTGGACAATCATATTGTACTCACCCCTCCCAAAGGATTTCCCATTTTAAGACCCAATATTCCATACAAGAAGTACACAGATGTAAGAGCATGTAAAGTTAAAAATAAGAAGTACAGAATCTGGTACAGCTGGGGATAATTAGTAAAAAAAAACAAGTTTTTGCCAAAAAGAAAAGGAAGATGGGTAGACAAATTTTTCTTTAGCCAGGCTTTGGGAGATCCATGGAAAGAGAACATGTTTACCACCCCCACCCCTTCTCCTCCATCCTGTGGAATCTAGCAAAAGAAACTCCATCTTAAAATCACCAAAGATACTTATAATTCAACTGAGATTCTCCTCTTGAAACAGGTTGGATTCTAATAACATTAGAGAAATCAGTAATTTCCGAGGCTCTATTTATCTTTTCAAGCCAATTCTGAAGCTTAAACATGACATTTGAAATTCCAGAGCAGTCATTCCAAATGACTGTATCTTTTTAAATCTTTTATTTTCTGTAACTGAGTGCTAGTGTTGATAGTGTAAGATTACCATTCTATAAGTACTAACTGCTTCGGTTAGTTTCCTATAGAAGCAAATATTCTCCTGAGTTAAGAATTCAATAAGAGAGTAATGTTTTCACAAGACTGAACTTACTAAGATTTTATCTAATTCAATAGATAGTGATCAGCATCTGTTCTGAATCAAGCAGATGGTTATCAAGGGATATAGATCTTGCTTACAATGAATTCCTAGTCTCAAGGCCCTTGCAGTTTAGCTAACAAGACATAGACGGTACTTTTTCCTAATGATTAAAATGTTCCATGGGTCGGGAATGTTGTACATCAGATGTCTGGGCTTTATATCTATCTTCCAATGGGATATTTTGCCATTTGGTGGATGGAAAATATTCCTAATTGTATATTTCCCTTCTGTTGCCATTGAAGCAGGGTGCAAATTTTGAGGAAATTAATATTAATGAGGAAAACTGATTGAACATAATTATTTACATATAAATCAGAATATTTTTAAAGAATTGGGTAAATAAAAAGAAGTCACACCCAATCTTTTCAAGAGCTAGAAGAAACTGAATTTGTTCTTATGAAGCCAACATAGATTTATACAGGCTTGAATGTATTTTTTATTTAAATCATTGGCTACTCTTTAACTACCAATGTATATTCACCCCAAAGTTTGAAATTACATTAATTTATGATATTTGAGTAAAAAGCTTGGTCCTTGCATTTTATTTAAAGCTGGAACTGTACACTAGATATTTAAACTTTAAAATTCACCAAAAGATATTCTCTCAGGTTCACCAAAGGTTAATGAATAACTATAAGTCTGCACCTAAGTGTAAAGTAAGGAAGTGCAAGTTTTTTGTAATGTTTCCATTTTGAATTTTACCCTTTCTTTCTTGACATCTTTCCCTTTATGTCTACTTTATCTCTCTTACTTCTAAACACTTCCTCTTTCTTTTGGAAGCATTATTCCTGCTAAGTTTAATGTTGACATTAAGCCTAGACATAAGGCTTAGTTTTTGCTTATCTTCAAGAATCTTCAAGAAAGATTTACATAATTTTGACTTAGTGAACTACTTAGATATGGCTTCAGGGCTGTTCAGTTTTGTACCCATTTCAATAATTTAACAGAAAAGCTGAAACAATTCTCTAATTCTGTATCGACAATAGTCTTGAATATTTGAAGAAAGCGTTTTAATATCCAACATCATTTTTACAAATTTCTAAAGCACTTTTTGTTTAGAACATCTTTGGTTATAATTTCAAGAAAAAATTATTGTCAGAGGAAATATAATTATTTCTTACCCCAAGAGTAATATTGAACAGACTCCACTAATTCCACTTTCTTGAAAATATTAAAAAAGAATATATACATCTCAATACTCTCTTTGAGTAAAATTACAGAGGTCTTCAAAGTTATACAAAGATTAGAGCAATCGCAATTCTCTTCACCAAATATTTAGAAACTGTCTACTTTGTGCAAGTAAACTTGGAAGTTTCCAAACCAGGATGTAAAATTTACATATGCTTTTTTAAATTAAAATTATGATTTAAGACTATTTAATCCTTGATATTTTCCAAATATATTCTATAATTAAAACTCTAGAACAAAAATCAAGTGTCTCTCATTCAAATTTCCAACAGGATCACAACTGACAATTGACATTTATTCTATTTAAAGGTTGCTCATAGAACATTCCAACATTGAATACTGCTTGCTATTGGAAAAATTCCTTCCCTTCTAATGCAGCAAGTGTTCAGCCCTGACACATGCATGGCAAAGACATCCAGGTTGCACAATGATCCAAACCTTTGCCAATTCCTTGGCACAGGACTCCTGAAACTTTACGTGCTCCCATGGAACTTGGCCTCTGCCATGCTGTTTAAAACCACATAGCCCTGACTAACTGCATTCCATCACTAAAGAACAACTCTGACTCCAGGTAATCACTCATCACTCAGGTCTTCCCTTATCATCAACATTTTTCCAAAATAGAGACCCTCTGGCTTTTTGGTTCCTCATTCTGTCAGGGGCAAGTTCCAGATTGACACCACTCTTTAGAGTCTTGGATCTTTAGTCTTTTTGCATGTTTCTCTTCCCATTCTGGATGCCTATCTTTATTAGCCAGGTTAAAGCAACTAAGAAGATGTTTAAATTTCTTTCAGTGTAAATGACAGTTTGCCTATAGCAATTAATAGTTAAGCATATTTCCTCATGTGCTCTGATTTTTAAAGGGAAGGAGTTGGCTATTGCTTAAAAAGAAATCTGGGCTGTTCCCTTAGTAAAATCAGCCCAGGTCAATTTCTGGTCCATCACTTATAACATATAAATGACATTATAGTTGTGTTATGATGGACCTTATTATCTTCTGAAGTTGGCAATAATAAGCAATTCCCCTTTAAGGGAAAGGGTAAAAAATATAAACTTATCTTTTAATATTGTTTATAAAAATATAAACATAATGCCCTACCCTAGTGAAATGTTGACCAGAAATGTTTCTCTACCCTTTATCTTGAGAGGTGGAATCTAATTCCTTTTCCCTTGAATCTGGGGTGCCTTAATGAGTTGTTCGATCAACAGAATGCACCAGAAGCGACATTCTTAGATCTCTGAGGCTAGCTCAGAAGAAGCCTCAAAATGGGGTGTCTGGGTGGCTCAGTCAGTTAAGCAGCTGACTCCTCATTTCAGCTCAGATCCTGATCTCAGGATCCAGGATTGAGCCCTGGATTGGGCTCTGCACTCAGCATGGAGTCTTCTCAAAGATTCTCTCTCCCTTTGCCCCACCCCACCACTCATGCTCTCTCTCTCTCTTTCTCAAATAAACAAAAAGTCTTAAAAAAAAAAAGTCTCAAAGCATCCCCTAGATTTCTTAGAATAACAGTTCTTAGATTTTCGAGGTGCCATGTAAGAAGTTGGACTATTCTGACATTTGCTGCTAGAGAAAACACATGGAGAATGCTAAAAATCACCTGAAGAGAGAGAAAGATCCAAACAGCTTCAGCTGTTCCAGCTCTTAGGGATTTGAGTCACCTGAGCTGAGGCTCCAAGTATCGGGGATCCGATATGAGTCGTCTTTACTTAGTCCTGCACAAACTGCAGATTTATAAGCAAAATCTGTAATTGTTGTTACTTTGAGCCATTAAAGTTTTATTTGTGGGGGACGGAATGTTATGCAGTAATGGATAACTGAAACATCTTCTGTTATCAACTATTGGTTATAGGAGTTTGAAATCGTGACAGTTGTTGGAAAGTTTCTGTTTCTTCCTCATGTAATGATATAATTGGAGCCATTATGAAGCCAAATTGCAAAACAGGTAAAACTTGACGCTGTCAAGTCTTCTTTCTCAAATATATATGTCCTCCACCTATGACCTTTCCTACCTGCTCTTCAGTTTCATAGGCACCTAATGTTCTCCCATGGACCACTTCTTCCTGACTTTTCCAGATGGATCCTGCACTCAGAGAATGAAATCTTAAATTTATCTTTTTTTGTTCATTTGTAGTCATGACTGGTAACTCCTACTTGTTTATTTCTTGTAGCTCTTTGTCATTTTCTTTTCTTACCACATTTGTATCAGTCCTAAACTACATTAGTCATCCTCTACACTGCATCCAGGAGTCTTTCTGAAATGTAGATCCCATCACCAACTTCCTTCCCACTCCTCCATCTTTTACGTATCATACACTTGCCACTACAAAGCACACACACACACACACTCTTCTTCAAAAAATGGTTTAAACTCTTTAAAATATTCTATGTAGTACTTAAAGAATGTGTCCCTAATTTCCTTTCCAAGTCTTACTCTCACCATTACCCTTAACTCAGCTGGTGTCCTAACACTGTGAAATACTCATAGCTCCTCAAACTTAATGTGTACGTTCTCTTCTCTAGGTCTCTGCAAAAATTTCTTTCTCGAGTTCCCATAATCTATAGAATTTACCGCATCTCTTTGCCTTTCCTCACACTTTTTTATTTCTAATTTCCCCCTGTCCCTCAGTAAAAACAACTATTGAAATAAAGGCTTCCTGGATTCCTCTCTCTTGATACTGATTATGTGATATTTCTATTTAGTTTCATAGAAACTATAATCATCTCTACAATAATGGCCAATATTACTATTTAATTGTTGGTATATCCTAAATATTAAAGTCCTGGTACAGAGATTTCTTCATCGTCCTTTGTAACCCCAGTGCCCCCTGGACAGAGTAGGCAACAAAAAGTCCGTTGGATAGATAAATTTGTGAGTGATTATTTTTGTGCACCCATGTTGAACCATGTATCAACACAAAAATACAGTTTAATACCAAAATAATATTTATCTTATTATATTAATAATATTATTACTATAGCTAGTTTTTACCTTAAATTTTACCTTAAAGATTTCACAATGGATTTTTGTAGGATTGTACGAACTTGCAAATTCTGTCCTGCTACATAAAGCATGCAAAAATTTTCCAGTTTTATCGCCATTCACATTTTTTTTAATTCCATAATTTATCCCCTCTAGCTAGACTATGGTTATTCAGTGGTATAGTAGCATTCTTTTAAAGAAAATATAAGAATCATATATAGCTGATAAGAAATTGGTCGGATTTTTGGTGTTCCTAGCATTGACAGAGCCCTCAATGATATATGCTGAGTTCCTTCCAATAGTAATACAAAAATATACCTCAGTAAAGTGACCGTTGTCAATGGCAATAAAAAAATATGGTTGTTACCAAATTCTTTTCATTTCATTTAATTACTTTACCATCAGAAACAACTTGTTAAAACAAAGAAATACCTGCTGACACACACTTATTTATGTAGATTCATAAGCTGTATATGCTGGTGCATCTGTTTTACAGTTTTAGATTAATACAAACAAAATAATTAGTTCATGTCTAAAAACAATATTGTTTTTAAAAACAATAGTATTTATTACTTCTGAAAAGTAATGTTTATTATCTCTAAAATAATCTATTCAGCATATTTTATGTTTAAAATATTAGATTTCTGAAAAGATATTAAACTAAGTGGAAGCACTGATTAGCAGGAGATGGAGAATAAGCATGGAAAGGCAGGTAGATGTACTAAGGTAGATCAAAAAAGGCTGCAAATGACCAGAGTTTTGAAGGTGCTCCTCAAAAATCTTATAGGGCATTCAAAGGCCTGTGGGTGTAAAGGGAAAGCATTTAAAACCAAAAGTTTCTGTCATGCCTGTCGAAAAAGATTTGAGCAAGTTAAGTCTATCCCAGCACAAGATGGCATTGACCTTCACGGCTGACCAAAACGAAGAACATGGGTATAGACATTAGCTTAGAAAATATGTCACAACAAAGCTAAAGTTCACCAAAGTTGATGCCTCCCTTTACATTTGGCTCTTGACAAATGGAAGAGAATATTCAGTATATAAACAAATAAAATGGGTCTGAACTGATGCAACTTTTCTCTAAGAGCTGGTCCATACCTACAGAGAAGACCAACCATCAGATCCATCAGAAACTGACATCTCTCTAAAGCCCGAAGAAGTGAAGCTAAAATCACTCTTGAACTATAAGCAGGAATGACACAATCAGGCATCCAGCAGCCAAAATTAGAATGAGAGACATGAAAAGAGAGAGAGTGCTTGTAACTCCTCATCTCTCAATATAATTAAATTTTGATTATAATAAGGAAATTGTACTGCATTAATTTGGATTCCTTTTCCTTTCTTTTATATCCTTAGTAGGAATTTATTTTGAAATGTTATTCATAACTTTCTCGTAACTGTTACGCTGTGGCCAAAATTACAGGGGTCAAAGCAATTCTCATTTTTGATGCCAGAAAACTTGTAAGCTGAGCAAGCTAAGTACAAATGCAGTACATAAGAAACAAGTCTAGGAGTGGATGGTGGTCCTTTACTACTTGTTCTTCACCTGTTATAATATACATCAATTAAGGATAGGCTAGTACAAATCATCCAAACCTATTATCCCTCAAGCTACAATGAATGGCACTCTGATTATATATTTGATTGCTCTTCTAATTTTGTCTTTATATCATTTTCTACAAATGGAACTACAGAATCAGAGCATATAAACATCTGTATTGTCCTTGAGACACACCCTGCACCAACCATGGTGTTGGTCACATAGTAATATTCAACAAATATTTGTGGAATGAGTAACTGTGTAGTACAAATTAGTTGCAATTTTGTGTTGATTACACACCAACAGCTTACTCACTTTTACTAGTATAGGTAGCCTAATCATAGGCATTTCAAATTCCACATGTCCAAAACTGAGTCGAGCTTTTTTTAATTATAAAATTATCCTGCGGCCCATTCCATCTCAATCACTGACAACTTTATCCTTCCAATTCCTCTACCTTAAAAATACATATTTCTGGATCCAATCTTTTTTCACCACCTCTACACTTACAGCTGTGATTCCAGGCTCCATCATCTCTCACTTAGATTATTGCCATGGCTTCTTGGTTAGCTTTTGTTTCCACCCTATGCCACCTACTCCTGGCATAGCCATCCAGAGAGATTGTCAAGAAATGCAAGTCAGATCATGGCTTTCCTCCCTTCTAAGCATTCATTGGCTGCCTTACAGTGGCCTTCAATGCCTAAACGATTTACCTTTGAGCTAGCTAACTGAATGACATTATCAAATATCTATCCAACGAAGTTAAAGGAGAGAAGTGAAATGGGGCCGGATGCTATGTAACTCAACTGCTCTCAAAATAATTAGATTTTGGTTAAAATACAAGAAAATTGCACTCCTTAACTTGGATTTCCTTTCTCTTTCTGCCCTCTCTCCTGCTATTCCCACCTCTGCTCACTCCTCTAAAAACATGCTGACTGGTGCACCATGCCTTAACCATGCTATTTTATTACCAACCCAGGCCCTTGATCTTTCTGTTCCCCTTCACCCAGAAAGGGCCTCCTCATAATTGTCCACATGGCTCATTCCCTCATTTCTTTCAGGAATTGACTCAAGTGTTACTTTTTTTGAGAGAGCTTCTCCGACTTAACTATTTAAGTTTGTCCCCTTTTCAATATTTCTTAGTCTCTTTTATTAATGCTTTATTTTTTCTATCATATTTATCACCATCTATTGTATTATATATTTTAATGTGTATTTTTTTTGCTTTAGGCAAATTTTATTTTATTTTTTTTAATGTGTATTTTAAAATGTGTCTCATCCCAATAGAAAATAAACTACATAAGGTTAAGGATGTTTGTTGATTTTATTAACTACTATAGCCCCAGAACCTAGTATTAACTACTAATCCCAGAACCTAATGCTAACTACTAGTCTCAGAACCTAGTGTTAACTGCTAGTCCCAGAACTCAGTGTTAATTACTAGTCCCAGAACCCAGTGCTAACTACTAGCCCCAGAACCTGACAAGAGGTGCTCAGTGAATATTTGTTAGATGAATGAATGAACATCAGGGCAGTCTAACTCAGATCATTGCTACATATAAGGCAATAATAATTCCTTTGATTGACTCGAAAACCTTCAGCAAGGCTGACCCCTCTTCCCAAGGAAGCACTCTCAAGGGCTCCAGACTAACTAACAAAATCCTTTCCTTAGCATTCCTTTCTGCCTCATCACTCTTTCTCTCTTTCCACCCTCCTCCCTATCTTTCCTCCTAATGAAATAACTTGCTTAAATTCTATCCAGTACAAGGCCCACAAAAATAAGTCAAAGATTTTCCACATAGTTAGAGTCTTCTTCTATTTTGGAACTTTACTTGTACGGCCACACATTTCTTTCATACCAAATTTTAATGAAATATTTACCTGCACATCCAAAGCCACCTTCTGTATGAACATTTTCTGCTTTGAAGTGCATATGAATGGCTAGCCTCCATGGCCATTAAAAAAGAAAAATAAAAGAAGGTAAAAGAAGAAACAAACACTGGACAATCAGAAAAGCTTATTTGTTCACTGAGTAATTTCTACTGCACAGTCTTCATACTTTGTTTTATTATGTTTTTTTTTTTAAGAGTAACATAGTAAAAGCCTATTTTGGTGTTTCATTATATCATGGATTTAGTTATACTACCCACCATCATATTCCTGGCATACTATATATCTGAGTATAACAGATATATAGTAAAATTATATTCCCAATCTAGACTTATTATAATGGTAAATTCTTAATGGTAAAATTATATTCCCAATCTAGACTTATTATATGTTGGGTATGCCACTGAGAAGTTCCCCATTGGTTCTTTTCAGCACTAGGGAGACAGTGACATTGAGGATTTATTAGTATTACTATTATTTCCTCTCATCATATACTCCTAGAAAAGAGAGATGGTAAGGGACACTCTTAGCTCATATGTACCATAAGAGGAGGGTGGTATATGGGGGTGCATATACTCAAGAACTGTGAATTATCTAGAGAGAGTTCATTATATAGAAGGCAAATTTTAAGTTTTTTACAATTTCAACCATCATTAAAAAATGACCCCAAATAATAATAATGATAAATAATAACAATAATAATGATCGCAAATAGTGATAGATGCCATTAAATGAGCACTGTTATGTGCCACTCATCTAAGTATTTTATTTGCAAAAACTGAATAGGGGAAATTCTCTGGAGAAATTAAATTCTGAAGGGAAAATATCAAATTAGAAAATTTCTAAAGATCCCTTATGGTCATTATAAGTAAGAAGACATCCATGGTTTTTTTCCTTCACATTTACCTATGAAATTTAGGGAAGGTAATAAATCAGTATGAGAAAGGATTTATTGAATTATTTTGCTGAGACATAAATTGAGGACTGAAAATATAAGTCAGGAGGAAAATGAGGAAGAGAAAGAATACATATCTCATGGATATAGATATCCAATGGAATAGCTAATGAGTATTAAATCACTTACTCCTATATATCAGGCACTGTATTAAGAACTTTATAGACAGAGTGCCTGGCTGGCTTGTTGGTTGGGTGTCTGACTCTGGATCTCAGGGTCCAGGGTTGTGAGATTGAGTGCTGCATGAGATGGAACCCCATATTGGGCTCCACGCTCAGTGCAGAGTCTGCTTGTCCCTCTCCCTCTGCTCCTTCCGAAGTTCGCTCTCTCACACACACACAAATAAAATCTTAAAAACAAAAGGAGTTTTATAGTCATGATTTCATTTAATCTATACAAAGCCATGTGAGGTGGTCACATGATTACCTTCTTTATAATAAAGAGAATGGGGAACCCTTAAATATCTTGATCACCATCACAAAGCTAGTTAATAAGAAGTAGAACTGTTAGCCTAACCTTGTCAATCTGGCTCTAAGATTCTGCTCTTAGAATACACACACTGAGGGTGCCTGGGTGGCTCAGATGGCTGAGCGTCTGCCTTCGGCTCAGGTCATGATCCCAGGGTCCTGGGATCGAGTCCCGCATCAGGCTCTCTGCTCCTTGGGAGCCGCTTCTCCCTCTGCCTCTCTCTCTCTGTCTCTCATGAATAAATAAATAAAAATCTTTAAAAAAAAAAAAAAAGAATACGCACACTGAGTATTTTTAACTTTTTTCTTTGAAAGAAATGCAAAAAAAAACCCCAAAACTTTTTATTTGAAATATTTTTTCTTTATGTTTCTCCCCATGGTGCTAAGCAGTACAATTTTACAATGCAGAGTCTACATGGTTTTCCCTAAGGGCCACCAAGAAGTAGGGAGTAGGGAGTAACTGCTTCCTTAGTCTGATTGTGGAGAGGGGCCACAGAGAAAAGACCAGGGAGCTGATGACTGTACAAAAGAGGAAAAGGTGAGTGACACTCTTAATTCTAAGGGAAAACAGAGAAAAAAAGCAAGGAAAAAAAGAGAAAGTTTGCCTAGACCTAAAGATTTTTCCCCACTACATAGTAATAATGATAATAGTCCCTTTTTCTCCCTTTTTTTGGAATACCAAGATGTATTATATTTCTTGTATCAGTTCTTACTTGCAGTTGAAAATATCACTGAGATTAACTGGGGGGGGGGGGGAATTAAGGCCATAGCATGAATTCAATCTCTTACTTGTAGCCATGTAGGAACTTGAATGTTCCAATTTTTTTATTGTCACCAATTTAAAATACAGATATACAAATTCACATACTTCCTGAAATTTAATGAAAAGGAAA